>NC_138165.1:78863626-80314131 GCF_964165515.1 Mesoplodon bidens
CCAAATTTTAGCCTGGAGCTGGTTTTATAGCAAGCTGATAGTATGCTTGTGTTTTTTGGGGTTTTTTTTTGCGGTACGCGGGCCTCTCACTGCTGTGGCCTCTCCCTTTGCGGAGCACAGGCTCTGGACGCGCAGGCTCAGTGGCCATGGCTTACGGGCCCAGCCGCTCCGCGGCATGTGGGATCTTCCCAGACCAGGGCACGAACCTGTGTCCCCTGCATCTGCAGGCAGACTCTCAACCACTGCGCCACCAGGGAAGCCCAATATGCTTGTTTTATTGATCTCGGCATTTGCTGTTTGTTCTATGGATTTGTTTTCTAGGACTGATGATGTACAGTTTTTCTAATATCTGTTTCTCTTCAGCCTCTGCTTCTACATACTGGGATGGGACGGTTATGCACCCTGGATGAGTCTGTCTCCTTGGCAACCATGATTGAGCAAATCAAAAGTCACCTAAAACTGTCTCATGTTCGCCTTGCTCTTGGAGTAGGGAAGACCTTAGGTAAATATGTCTCCTTTATTTGTCCAGTGTACTTACTGATACTGTTGGGCAAAAATTGAAACTCTTGGCTGTGTCAGTATAGATGATAGAAACGTGTTAGCAGCTGACAGGAGATGACTGCTTTACTTTATCGATCAGGGTGGTTAAGGTTATACTGTGGTATACATCTCATTGGCCTAAACAAGATTTATTTCTCAGGCACACTCCGCGTTCATCTCAAATCGGTGGGGGAAGTTTGCTCCTTGTAGACTGGTTGCCTTTGCAGAGGGAGGGTTTCAAACCACCAGGTAAACATTCTAGTCTGGACATACGTACTCTGTTCAACTCACTGTCCAGAATTATTCAACCCAGGGAGAGCATGAAGTGCAGTCCTACCAATGTCCAGGAAGAAAGCTGGAAATTGTGATTGCTCCAGTTACAATACGAATCTTAAATTTTACAATACTGGCAATATTTTATAGTGAGGTAGTGCTAAGTGATGTGATCCAGTGCGGTTTCTGAGTTTTGTAGCCACTGCCTTTTCTCTTGGCTTTCCCCAGTATTTTGGGTAACAAAAGCAACGGGCAGAACATTTGTTGGACCCCTGCAGTGAGCCTAGCACTGTACCTGGTGTCCTGAGTGTGTGAGTTCCCACCGTGAAGGCGGCGAGTGGAGCGCAGGTGTTCTGAGTGTGGAATCTGAACGCCTTGGGTTCACATTTGTCCTGTCTGCTGCATGACTTTGACAGGCTACTTAACCCCCTGTGTCCTGGTAGCCTCATCTGTAAAAACTGCAGAAATAATAAAACCTAACTCATCGAGGCGGTGGTATAATTCATGTGACTGGCACACATTAAGTGCAGTAAACGCTAGCCGACGTTAGCTGTCTGGGAAGTGTTATTATTCCCATTGTATAGGTGGAAAAAATTGAGGTTTGGAGAGAAACTTATCCAAAGTCCACAGCTGGATCAAACAACTCATGAGTGTTTGTTTCCAAAAAGGGTTGGTGGCAGAGATGGGATTGGACTTCTGACCAGCTCCAGTGCCACTCTTGTGAAATACCGCTAATGAAGTGTCTATTCTAGAAACCTAAGTGCTAAACACTTATTAGATTTTGGCTTGAAACATTCTGTATTTCACTCTTCAGAGGATGCTCTTTCAGGATAAATACGATATTAAAAAAAAATGTGTGTCAAATCCATTCATAGCATCCTCTAACTAGCCCTTTTAGTTCCTTAGCTTCCTTACCTGGGAACAGAGAGTTACCTGCTTACTTCTCACTGTTACCTGGAGATCCGGGTGAGGTTGCTTTACTGAGCAGCATTGCAGTGAAGCCCAAAGCCTAGTGCTAATAGTGGTTGATACTATTCAGGGGTCCCTTATATGGGCTTCTGCAGCAACATACGTCTGAAGGAATAATAATGCTGCCTTGGGTTAGCTCTGCAATGCCAGGGAATAGTCTGTTTGCCTATGTGAAGATGTGTTTTATTATTTTTTAAAACTTGGTAAGCAAAATTCACATACTGGTGATGAGACTAGGAGTGAAATCTGCATTACATTTAGGATTCTCGGTATAAATTATAATATTAAAATGAAGGGGAATTATAAAGTAGTGGCCTCTTGTTTCCTTTATCTGGAAGAGTCCCCAGTCAAAGTCGTGGCCGTGTGCGCTGGTTCTGGGAGCAGCGTCCTTCAGGGAACAGAGGCCGACCTCTACCTCACAGGTAGGACAGCCTTTGGATCTTTTTTCTACCCTTGTGCATCCCTTCCCTACCTTGATTTATTTTTTTTCAAGTTAAGAAATAGCATAGGGCTTCCCTGGTGGCGCAGTGGTTGAGAGTCCACCTGCCGATGCAGGGGACACGGGTTCGTGCCCCGGTCCGGGAGGATCCCACATGCCGTGGAGCAGCTGGGCCCGTGAGCCATGGCCGCTGAGCCTGCACGTCCAGAGCCTGTGCTCTGCAACGGGAGAGGCCACAGCAGTGAGAGGCCCGCGTACCGCAAAAAAAAAAAAAAAAAAAGCATATTTTAGGACATCATCTGACATACAGATGGATCTAATAATAGCAGGCTTTAGGACAGCATCTGACATATAGATGGATCTGTTATTTGAACCTGAAATAAATAGGGACGGTGCCAAAATTGGGAACATACCATATTCTTTGTGGAGGGGAAAAAAGTCATTAAACAATTAGATTATCTAGAAAACTGATGTTCAGCACTTATTTAACTTAACTTCTTCCTAAACATGATTTCTCTCAGATTTCATACGTAAGATAATAGGACACTTTTTACCTTGTCGTCTTAGGTAGAAAATGGTTCCTCTTACTCAGTCCTAAAGACAATCATCAGTTTCTATCAGTTATAACCCCAAAATCTTTCTAGAAGTTTTCCCTGTATCTCCATCCAGGCATCCTCTACCTGAAGTACTTCATCAAGCTTCTAATCTTAATCTTCCACACACTCCCACAAAACTAACTTTCAAAAGTACAAATATGATGGTGGATAATTTTATCCAAGCTAAAAACCCTTCAGTGATCTCCTTCAGCTGTCCTGGTGAAGCCTAAATGTTTCGTCCTCTTTCATGCAGCCTTTGTACATGCTGTTTTCCCTGGCTAAGATGTCTTCTCTGCCCCTCCGGACGTGCAGGCTCAGCGGCCATGGCTCACGGGCCCAGCCGCTCCGCGGCATGTGGGATCTTCCCAGACCAGGGCACGAACCTGTGTCCCCTGCATTGGCAGGCACACTCTCAACCACTGCGCCGCCAGGGAAGCCCTGCCCCTTTCTTAAATTTCTAGTGGTAAAAGCTCAGAGACACCTCCCCTGAGAAGCTTTTTCTTGACAGTGTCCAGCTCCTGCCCCTGGTGGTCATGACTTCCTCTCCCGATTCCTGTCACTTTGTTCTTAACCTACAGTATGCGTTTCTTATTGGACATTAATTGTTTGGCTCCCAGGCTTTATACTCTGTGCTTGTGGGTAATACCTAACTGGTAACCTGGCCCATCATTCCTCCAAGGAGTTGGAGGCGCTTTGTACACTGCTGCTACCAGCAGTATTTCTACCTCTGTGCCTCCTGAGGGTTAGGAGACTGGAGGTTAAAGATTACTTTTCCCACTTCTAGGACTAGACTCAAGGGTCTTAAGCCCCTGGCCGTTCCTTTGGCTACCTCTGGGGCCCTCTGTTACTAAGGCCTCTCCTGCCACCCACACCCATGCCTTGTCTAGCACACCCCCTTACAGAGGCTGCTGCACTTGAAACATTGTCACATCCCTAAGTATAGAGGTGCAGCATCTGAGCAAGCATGATATATTTTTTGAAGCAACTAAAAATGTATGTGACCACTACCTGTTTTCTTTTCTATCCTTCAAAAGAGGCAAGATTTTTATAAGCCCTCAAATTTATACCAGATTGAAATAAACTTTCAGTGTATAGGCAATTTGATATCTTACAACATGGTGTTTCTATTTTAAAATTTTAACATTTTACTTTGAAGGAATTTCAGAACTATAGAAAAGTTGCAAGAATAGTACAATGAACTCCTGTATACCCTTCACCTAGATTACTAATGGTTATATTTTGCCACATTTGTACATTTTCTCTCTCTCTCTGTAACATATCATACAATATATGTGTGTATATATTTGTGTATGCATAACTATATTTATATATTTCCATGTTTCCTCCCAAACTGTTTTGTAATAAATTGCAGATATGGCGACCTTTTACCCCTAAATACCTCAGCATTATATCTCCTAAGAACAAGGACATTCTCTTATATGACCATGTTGTGATGATTTCAGGTTGATATCCAATCCATGATCACACACTACCTCTGGAATAGTTCTAAACTTTGTCTTCAGAGCATTGACATTTTTGAAGAGTGTAGGCCATTTGCTTTGTTGTATATCTCTCAGTTTGGAGTGTCTGTTTCTTCATAAATGACTTTTTTTAATTAGTTTTTTTATTATAAAGCAATATGTACATAAGATAAATTCACACAGTTGCAAAATGTTAAAATGTCCTTCCTATCTGGTTAGTTGGGGAAACAGAAAATATCTTCTTATCTGGCTAACTTAAGATGTCTATGGTCTGTGAGGCATCACTTTGAATATAACTTCAGGGATGGGAAGCCCCAGCCAACAGACCAGTTTTCATCACCCTTCCTTTGAGCTTGATGTGTTAGGTCATAAAGGGTAATATCCTAGAGAGACTAGCAGATGGCGAGATTGCTCCTTGCAATTATAAATTGTCTTTGATTTGCTTTTTCTTTCCCATAGCTGCCATCCTGAGCCAGCCTTTCTTTCCTTTGTCTTCTGGTGTTATTGCAGGGTCTTTATGGATTTTCCCACTTCCATGCCTTCTCCAGCCAGTGCATTTATAATAGTCCAGGCAGCCAGATTTTCCTTCCTAAAGCATGACTTCTAACTGAGCCACCCTAGTGTCTTTTTCTCCTTTTACTTTTTCTCTACTGTTACTTAGATTAAGATGTTTTAAAAGGTGCCTGAATAAAAACTATTCCTTATAATGAAATGATGCATATTTGGGTAGGGGGGAGTGTGGGGAATTGAAGATTTGGGCAGGGGGGCTTTTTTTTCCTAAGAACCATTTTTTTAATGCCTTTATGTCTTTTAAATGTATTTCAAAATTATGCTTTTTATGAACAAGCCAAATTGTGCATAATATATTTTTGCTTTTAAGTTGGAAGTCATCAGATTCATAAATGGTGTTCTTTAAAATTCAAAACATTTGAGTTTTCCCAAAATCTTTTCACAAAAGATGAGATCCTCTTCCACCAGTAACTTCTAGGCGTTTTGCCTAAGTCAAAGGAAAATACCTTGCTTTTAATTTAGAAATAACCTTAAGTTCATTTCATCCTTATGAATTAGACTACGGTTGATGCTGAAAATTTTGGTACTCACAAAGTGTAAAGGAGTCTCTGGGAAGTAAGCTTAGGATTTTCTTTAAGATTTATTTATTCATTTTATATTTTATTATTGATGCGTTGGGTCTTTCTTGATGCACACGGGCTTTCTCTAGTTGCGTCGAGTGGGGGCTACTCTTCGTTGCAGTGTATGGGCTTCACGTCGCTGTAAGCCTAGGATTTTCGTGAGGTATTTGTTATTTAATAGTTACATAAGAAAGAAACTTTTTGAAAGCCCCATTTTACTTAGCAATGGTCATTTATTTTATTGTGGAAACATTTTGAATGGGTGTCCCTACAGGTCTAATTATGGCAGTACTAGATACTGTTGGATGTGTGAATTTGGTTACTTGCCTTGGATCTGCCAAGGAGAAAGAATTTGGAATTCTGTACCTCTTTTTAAATTGGAGGACATGTAAGAAACACGCATATAACTTTCTAGGTTTATATGTAAAGTTCTGCTGCATTACATTTGCTTCATACAGAATGCAAAGTTGGTATTTCTGCTGTTATGGTTCAGCATTCCTCAGACTCTGTGTCTAATATTTAAATATTTGTTCTTTCTTTGGTTGGCAGGTGAGATGTCCCATCATGATGTTCTAGATGCTGCTTCCCAAGGAATAAATGTGATCCTCTGTGAACACAGCAACACTGAACGAGGCTTTCTTTCTGATCTTCGAGATATGCTGGGTGCTTACTTGGAGAATAAGATTAATATTATCGTGTCAGAAATAGACAGGGACCCTCTTCATGTGGTATAATGCATGCAGGAACAACCAGATGATACAATCTACAAATCGAATGGCTCCCACCTCAAATGCATAACATCAATCAGTGGGGTATCCTTCTGAAAGAATGTCTTAGAAGGTACATTATCATTTCTGGTTTCTTGATCTTCTTCACCAGATGTTCTGTAGCTCAGAAGGTAAAAACAATAATATAAGAACCATTAAAGAACAATTATAGGGCTTCCCTGGTGGCGCAGTGGTTGAGAGTCCGCCTGCCGATGCAGGGGACACGGGTTCGTGCCCCTATCCCGGAAGATCCCACATGCCGCGGAGCGGCTGGGCCCGCGAGCCATGGCCGCGGAGCCTGTGTGTCCGGAGCCTGTGCTCCGCAACGGGAGAGGCCACAGCAGTGAGAGGCCCGCGTACAGCAAAAAAAAAAAAAAAAAAAAAAGAACAATTATAAAGAACAAATTAAAGAATATATTATATAATATGTATTCATTATAACCTCTAGGAAAGATGGAGTAAACCTGTTTACTTAACATTCTTGGGAAATATCAATAGCTCAAGTAGTCATCTGCTTAGCTTAATTATAGATGGGATGTATCATTCTATATCTCTCTGTCCTTAGTTATTTTAAAAATATACTTTTCAAAAAAATATATATATATACATATAAACCTTAAAAACTTGGGATTAGAACACGTATATATAGGTAGGAGCCTCTGGAGGGTGATAAGATCTGTCTATATGTTTCTGTTCCTAGATCACTAATCTCCCACCTAAATTTCAGAATCAGGATGAGATTGATCAGGATGAGTTTTGTTTTTTGTGTTTTTTTTGGCCATGCTGTGCCGCATGCAGGATCTTAGTTCCCTGACCAGGGATCAAACCAGTGCCCCCTGCAGTGGAAGCACGGAGTCTTAACCACTGGACCTCCAGGGAAGTCCCTCAGGATGAGTTTTGCTTTTTGTTTTAAATATACGTGATCATTATTCATGTAATTATTGCTTTATTGCTTTTTAGGTAACTCACCTATAATTTTATTAGTAATGTATTCAATATAAAGATGGTTAACTTTCAAAATAATGTTAGTGAGTACTTATACAGTATTAATTTTGTGCCAGGCACTCTTCTAGGTGCTTTATAAACACTTTCAATCCTTTATAAACAAGCATATAAGTATTGTTACTCCCATTTTACAGATGAGGAAACTGAAACAGAGGTTAAGTAGTTTGCCCAAAGCCACGTAGCTAGGAAGTGATGGAGTTAGTTAGGACACAAACTCAGGCAGTCTGGCTCCAGAGCCTGTGTGCTTAACTACAGTGTATCTTAATCAAATACATTGATGACAAAACTGATATAAGAGGTATGGAAGAAATACTGAAGGGAAAACAAAAACCATTTTAACTGTGATTTTCTCTGGGGAGTATGATGAGAGGTGTTTTTTTTAATTTTTTTTTTTTTTTTTTTGGCTGCGTTGGGTCTTCATTGCTGCGCATGGGCTTTCTCTAGTTGCGGCGAGCGGGGGCTACTCTTCGTAGTGGTGTGTGGTCTTCTAATTTCAGTGGCCTCTTTAGTTGCGGAGCACGGGCTTTAGGCACGCAGGCTTCGGTAGTTTTGGCACACGAGCTTAGTTGCTCCGCGGAATGTGGGATCTTCCCGGACCAGGGATCAAACCCATGTCCCCTTCATTGGCAGGCGGGTTCTTAACCACTGCGCCACCAGGGAAGTCCCCGTTTTTTCTTTTTAATGCTTTTATATGTATTTCCAATTTCTCCACTGAGCATGTTACTATGGTAATGGCAAAAGCAAATCTTTTAAAATACTGTTTGTCTAAGATGAGAAGCACAGAATTTTATATTTCCTTTGTAGGATCCTTTTCCTACCAATCTTTTTTCTCCTGGAGGCTTCGGGATCCTAACTTATATTCTTGGTGGTTCATCTGTCATACTGATTCACTACAGAAATAACCAGCAGGAGTGAGCCTTATGGAATGCCCCCCAGTTAGAGTTGGAGGATCCACCAAGAAAGGTGGGAGAACAGCTAAGTGTCAGAAGCCAAGTAGAAGGCTTCAGTGAGACGGTCAGCTTTGTCAGAGAAGAGAGAATGAGAGGATAGCAGCTTTGAGAGCCCGTCTTACTGGTATTTGCTTCATTCATTCATTCATTGTTCGCTTTCTGTGTGCTGGGCCCGTAGAGATGCGGGGAGGATAGGACAGAAATTTGGATGACGGTTACAATAAACTCTTAAGTAACTATGATAAAGATATGCATAGGGTTTATAGGGAAGGTCTTCTGGGGAAAGGGGGTAGAGTTCAGTCAAGAGGGACAGCTTGAACAAGTGCACTAAGTAGAGGAACAGCACAGCACGTTGAAAAACCCAAGTAATTATTGTCATGGTGGAGAGCACAACGCAGGGGAGGTATGGTCAGAGGTGATGATGAAGAAATCAACTGAGGCCAGCAGCTCGTTTTAAACCCTCCTTTCTTTCTTTATAGCACACTCAAGGTGTGATGTGATTTCATCTGTAACTGACTGACGACGGCAGTAAGGATCTGAAGGAAGTAATTTTATGTTAAATCCAGTTTCTTTACTGGCGTGCTAGCATTTCTAAATAATTAAAAATACCCCCCAACACATCCTATGCAGGATTTATTTTTAGTTTTATTTTTCTTCCTGTGCAGTTTTTAAAAAATAGAGTACCACTCAAGATTATTTACTTTCAGCTGTCAAATTTTCTGAACTGTTAACTTTAACATGTTGATTGCTTACTTGTATACATCATTGCTTTTCAAACTTTGAATGCGTACCAGAACATCTGGAGATTTAGTTAAAATGCAGATTGATTCAGATGCCCGAGTAAGGGCCCAAGCATTTCTTAAGTTCCCAGGAGATGCTGATGCTGCCATTTTGAGGACCACACTTTGGGTAGCAAAAGTAAAGGTGCTAAAGTATTTAGGTGACCTAAATACTTAAGACTTGAGGCCCAAGTGATATATGCCAAAATAATGAAAATTTGGTAATGAGCTTTGTTATACTCATGCTTAAAGTTATATTTTCCATAGCATTCGTTATTTCAAACTTACTTTATTCAACACATTAAGGATACTGTAACTTTTTAAATTTATTTTTATTTATTTTATTTTTTTGCGGTACGCGGGCCTCTCACTGTTGTGGCTTTTCCCGTTGCGGAGCACAGGCTCCGGACGCACAGACTCAGCAGCCATGGCTCACGGGCCCAGCCGCTCTGCGGCACGTGGGATCTTCCCGGACCGGGGCACGAACCCGTGTCCCCTGCATCGGCAGGTGGACTCTCAACCACTGTGCCACCAGGGAAGCCCGATACTGTAATTTTTAATGCTGTTAAAACCTCAACTAGATACTTCACATCACACTTTCATATTCTCTCAACTGCCTGGCACAGAGCCTTCTACTTAGTAAGTTCTCAGCAAACATGAATTAACATGGCTTAACAGCAATTTGAAAAATTAAAGTATGGGAGACTCTCCCAAGGGAGAGAAATCAAATAATTACAAAAAGCCTGAGAAAGTCATTTACATGACAGTTTATCCCTTGGCTTTTAGGAGGCACAGTCTGTGATGAGGCAGACTCTCGTGACTCCCTGTTATATCTGAGAGCTACTCAGGACTAAGCTGGAAGAGTCACCTCACCTCCTAGAATGTAGGAAAATACATTGTGAACTTGCTACTGGCTCCAGGTTTGAATTGGTTGGGGGGAATAATACAGTTGACCCTTAAACAATGTGGGGTTTAGGAGTGCTGACCTTCTGCACAGTAAAAAATCCAAGTATAACTTATAGTTGGCTCTCCCTGTGTATGCTCAGTGTCTCTTTATATATCCATGGGTTCAACCAACCGTGGATTGTGTAGTACTGTAGTATTTACTATTGGAAAAAATCTGCATTTAAGTGGACCCACACAATTCGAACCTGTGTTGTTCAAGGGTCAACTGTACATTTCTAAAGTTTTGTTAGTAATTTTTTTTTAAGTAAAACCTATGCACCATCCCTTGAACTTACTGATCTTTTGTATGAATGACATGTTCATATATTAAAATGGCAAACATGATGCTAAGAAAGTTCAGTTTCTGGAGTATCACAAGAACCGGTTTAGAACTCCCTGCCTAAGGAATTCAGTATTATGCCAAGTTTGTAGAGTGTAACTATCCTGCATCCCCTGTGCCTTTTTTGGCCTAAAATAGCCATTTTATTAAGAGAAGCCAGAAAAGTCTTTCAAGGTTTCAGGTCTGTTCAATCTTGCGAGAAGCGAGTAACAGCAGAAGTTAGGAGCCTTAGCAATCAAATTGATAAGAGCTTAAGCAACACTGATGTTGAAACAGGTAATGAAGAACATGTAATTCTGCCAAGATCACCATCAGAACTGTAAGATGCACTCATAAAACTTTTGAAGCACTTCAAGATACCTTTAGTAAAAAAACCCAGTACTATAAATGGAAAAAAAAATGGTTATATCCAAATTGGTTTATTAATAGTAAAGACTATTCACACATACTGCTTGCAAACAGTATAGACACAAAAATTATAAAAATAAACCAGTAGATATTTAAGGGCAAATGCAAAGTTTGCACATTAGGTCATTAAAGATTTCATATACTTTTTTATATTGTAAGTTATTATAAACTAAATATATTAAGCAAAAAACAAAAACAAGGTGCAAACCAGCAAGTATCATATGCCACCACTTGTGTTTTTAAAATGAGAAATACAGACAAATACCCTTAGATGTGCATAGAATACCTCGGGAAGAATGCTTAAACTGCTGTCAATGGCTGCCTAAGGGACTGGATCAGGGGATGGTAAGGACAATCACTTTTCCTTGAATATCCTTTGGTACAATTAAAAAATTTTAGAATCCTATTCATGTATAAATTTAAATATTTTTATTAGTAATTATGCTTAAGACTAAACCCCTTAATACATGGATTTAAAATAAAATTACTTCATTATATGACACAAAGAAATGATTTTAAAAATTCTGATCATTTTGGGAAATATTTTCATAAAAGGGGTTTACAAGATGAGAAATGAGTGAGAAATGCTGATGCAGTATATTACAGTGCTCTTTTAATGAAGAATTTCATTTCCAAGTATGAAATAGTTCAGGGAGTATGTGAAGACTATCAGCTGACTACAGTGGCCAAGATTAGCCTTCTTTTCTTTCCTAAGAGAAAAACAGGCTTGAGTATTTAGGAGGTTTGAAATTGTCATTTTAAGAAAAAAATGGAGATGTCTTACAGTGAATTTTAAGCCTTCTTGATAGAGAAATCAAATTCACTTAAAGCCAGCCATTAATATGCTGGTAATCTGTATGTTATTCAAGAAAAGAAAAACATGTTGATATACAAGAATAGTTAAATTTTTATTTTCTGTTGCCTTGAAAAAATAACTAAAATGAAATTCAGGTTTGTGTTTCTCTAGCCTGGCTTCTAACTTGTATCATGAAGGTGACGGCATAGACATTAACTGTCCTGAGCAGCACGACCTGTTATTGTTCATGTGCTTCTGGGATGGGCACACATCCTCTATACTCTATGTTTTTCCTACTCTCCCAACTGAATAGCATCATGCTCCTTCCTCTATCAGCATGTAGCCTAAATACAAAAGGAGAAAGCTGAATTACCTGCTTTCCCCCAATCTTACACCTTTTGTTAAGCCATTTCAGAAACAGTAAGAGATGATCTGCCTTCTCTATTATACTCTTCAATTCTGACACATGGAAGAGCAAATAAAGCCGATTTACGTGATGCTGCAATGTCTTTGTACTTCCACACTCTGGAACGAGCACATTTGCAAATAGCTCCAGGAGTGTTAAAAGGCCCTCGAAAAATTAGGAATATCATCTCTGGTATAAAAGAATTCAAAACATCCCGCTCCAAATAGTCCCTGAGCACACTGTTCCTTCCAGCAAGAAGTCTCCAGAGAGGTAATGAATGAAAGGCACATTTTCTCCAACTTGAGGACCACTGCATAGTACTAGGATGGTACACCAGCCAGGCTAATAATCAAGGTTCTAATTGATGACATTCCCCCTCCCAATTTTAAATCTTACACATTGGAAAAAGAGTCTAATATTGGATGTAAACACAACAGTTTAGACTAGAGGAATGGCAGCTGGGGTACAACTCTTCCACAGAAGATTCAAGAGTACAGGAGAGCTTCAAAATTCCTCTTCTTCCTTCTCCAAGAAATCAGTCAATGTTCCATTGTCAACAGGAATTAATAAATATTCCACTCCATCAGTTCCCTAAAAGATGTAAGAATACCCTGGATGTTAGTCATTCGTAAGAGATATATTTGAATCCTGTTGTAGGTTAAACAAAAAATTGATTTGATTTCATTAATATTTTATATAAATATAAAGGTATAAAACTTAAGGCCAGAGGGCACACAGGCATATATATCTATTAAATACACTGAATTCATAGTTAAGCCGCTTTATAGTGGAAAAGACTAAAGGATGAGAACGTGGGTATTTTATTTTCCACCTTCCTGCTCTTTCTAAAATCTTATACCACTGACTTCTCTGTTCCCTTAGTCCCCTTTCAACTGGATCCTTCCCATTGGCTATAGGTTCGGGTATCTCCCATTTTAAAATAACCCTCACTAGATTCCTCATTCTTCTCCATCCGTCATATAACCCTGGCACCTTTCCAGAAAAGATGTCTATAAATGGTGGTCTCTATTTCCTTGCTTTTCACTCAATCCAGGCCAACCTACCTACTGCCACCATTATCATGTCACCAGAAGAGCTTTTGCTTAGCCCTCCAAGGAATTCCAGTTTCCTAAATTCATTATGTATCTTCAGTCTTTGTCTTTTTGGCCTCTCGGCAGCTCCTGAGACTGCTGACCTTTTTTTTTGGGGCTGCACCACGCAGCATGTGGGATGTGGGATCTTAGTTCCTTGACCACGGATCAAACTCGTGCCCACTGTGTTGGAAGCGTGGAGTCTAAACCACTGGACCACCTGGGAAGTCCCTGACCGTTCTTTCTTAAAACATGCTTCTCGGGCTTCCCTGGTGGCGCAGTGGTTGAGAGTCCGCCTGCTGATGCAGGGGACGCAGGTTCGTGCCCTGGTCTGGGAAGATCCCACATGCCGCGGAGCGGCTGGGCCCGTGAGCCATGGCCGCTGAGCCTGCGCGTCCGGAGCCTGTGCTCCGCAACGGAAGAGGCCACAGCAGTGAGAGGGCCGCATACCACAAAAAAACAAAAAAAAACATGCTTTTCTCGGCTTCTGTGACAACTTAGTTTTCTTCTTGGCTCTGTGGCTGTTTCACCTCTGCAGGCTTATCTTCTACTTGGCCGTTAAGTGTCACACTGCTAGGCTTAGTTCTTGGCCCTCTAATTTCACTATATGTCCTCTCTCTAGATAGTCTCACCAATGCCTGGTTTCAGTTATAACTTAAATATGTAGGAATCATAACCTTGTATCTCTAGCCCAGATCTTTTCTCTGGTATCTTGTCCCAGGAATCCAAATGCCTAGCTGACATCTCTATTCGGAAATCTCAGAAGAACCTCAAACAGAGTAAGTCCAAACATATAAGACCATGAACTCATGCTATGTCTCCCCCAAAATGTTGCTCTTCCAGCTTCTCATCCAATGATCCCACCATCTCTCTGGTTGTGCAAGCCAGAAGCCAGGAATCACTCATGACAACACCTTCCTTTCCCTTGGCTCCCATATCCAGTCTATCATCAATTCTTGTCAATTTTGAATCCAACCACTCTTCTCTCTTTACCCTAGTCCAGATTACCATCATCTCACGCAGGCTACTAACACCTTTCTAGCTGGTCTCTGTGCCTTGACTTCTGGCAATCCCCACCTTACCCTGCCCCATTCCACTCTCCATACCATTGTCAGAACAATTTTTTAAATGACTCCCCGTTATTTCAGAATAAAGATTAAAACCCTTTCCTTGGCCTAAAAGTCATGCATAGTCTAGCCCTTACATCACTATCTTTTCAGCCTCATTTGTGTCATGCTGGCTGCCTTTTTGTTCTGGGGCCTCTTTACATGCTGTTCCTGCCTAGAATTCTCTTCCCTTCCCTCTCTGACTAGTCGTCTCCTAGTCTCCCTAGGTCTCAGCTCAGTGGTCTCTTCTGATGCCCATAACCAGGTCAAGTCTACCTACTGTAATACACTCTGTCAGAACCACGTCCCTTCTGGTCACAGGACTTACCACAGCTTAAATTTTACGTGTGTGTGATTATTTGGCAAATGTCCATCTCCTCCATTAGACTTCAAGCTTTATGAGAAAAGATATTAGGTTTTTGCTAACTTCTGTATCCTAATGCTTAGTGAAATATCTCATATAAAGTTAGTGCTCAATAAATATAGACTGGGTTAATGATAGGGTAGAAGGGAGGAGGCAATAGGATTATTTGACTCATCTCTAATGGCCTGTTACTCTGGACTAGAAGTCATAGGTCTGCCTCTCTGCTCTGAAGCAGAGTTCTTTCACCTTCTCTCTGTCTACAGAACTCAAACGGCACACTGCCTAAATGGATGCTTGTGACCCATCAGGCAACCTCAGTTTCATAATCAGGCACACGTGTCCTTAAGTAAATGAGATACACTAATCGTGGCACACAATGCTACAGCAGCAAAGTCTCACCTTCTTTGTTCTTATAAGCTTGTGGTCCCTAAATTCAGTTAATTGGGCCCGAAGTGTCAGATTACTATTGACGAGGAATGCCTCCCGACACTGCTGGTAAAAGTCTTGAAAAGAAAGTCCTGGAGAGTTCAAAAGATAATGTGAACAAAAGTCAGTATTTAGGACATAACCCCATATGTGGATACCCATGCCGAAGAACACAGAAAAAAAGTGCTATTACCAAAGTATGTCAAAGCAGCCAGTAAGTGTTGAAGTAAGTATCTCTGGAAGAAGCAAAGCTAGGGAATACTTAGGTGTTATGTACTGTGGCTTACATTCTTAAAAGAGAACTGATTGGTTGAAAGCAGTCAACTGTGGCCAAATATGACATAATCCCATGGACAGTTTTAAACAGCGTGAATAAAGTTGACTTTTTTTTAAAGAGGGAACTAGTAAGTCAAATGAGAGCTGAATGATTATTAAAATGTGTGTTTAAATTTAACACATTATTTCACTCAAGGGGTAGAAAATCTAAGATGTCCAGCATATGAAATATATGTAGTTGGTAGACACACATCCATAGGTAGCACAGGAAATTTTAAAATTAAGCTGGATTTGTCTTTCAATTTGTACTGGCAAACAGCCTGTTCAGCAGTGTATCTGTAGGGCCGCTTGAAAATTTTCGATATGGCAGACACGGTATCACAGAGCAAACCATTTATTCACTGCTGTGAAAAACTGCAGTGCTATTATTAGATTCTAGAAAAAAGAATTTATGGGATGAAACAAAAAGTCACACAATTTAATATCATAGATATTGGATACCATGGGGCTTCCCTGGTGGTGCAGTGGTTAAGAATCCACCTGCCAATGCAGGGGACACGGGTTCGAGCCCTGGTCCAGGAAGATCCCACATGCCGCAGAGCAACTAAGCCATTGCGCCTCAACTACTGAGCCTGCACTCTAGAGCCCACGAGCCATAACTACTGAGCCCACGTGCCATAACTACTGAAGCCCACACGCCTAGAGCCTGTGCTCCCAACAAGAGAAGCCACCGCAATGAGAAGCCTGCGCACCACACAGAAGAGCAGCCCCCGCTCGCCGCAACCAGAGAAAACCTGTGCGCAGCAACAAAGACCCAACGCAGCCAAAAATAAAATAAATAAAATAAATAAATTAAAAAATAGATATTGGATACCAATGTAAGAAGGGTTATCCTGGTTATCCAGCTGATACTTTATTAGTAGCCTGAAAATCCCCCTAGGGAAAAAACAAAACAAAACAGGAATTCAAATCCACAATGTTAACATACAAAGATAACAGCTAATAGTAAAATACACAAAGAGTGTGAAACACCTGGCCTGTCTGTATTACCTTCTGTTCCTTTCTCAAGGAACATCATATCCTGGTCTACTTAAAAAGGAGAAGCTTTTTTATTTCCTTTTAAAGAAAATCTAGGAGTACAGCTGACCCTTGAACAGCACGGGTTTGAACTGCATGGGTCTACTTAGGCGTGGATATTTTTCAACAGTAAACACTATAGTACCACACAGCCCCCGGTTAGTTCAACCTGCGGATGCAGAGGAACTGCGGATATGGAGGGCTGACTGTAAGTTAGGCACGGATTGACCCCCATGTTGTTCAGGGTCAACTTGTTTTTTTTAGACTACAGGTTGGTCCACTATAGAAAACTTGGAATATATAATAAAACTAAAGAGGAAAATATTAAACCCATAGCCTTAAAATAACAGCCACTAATATTTGGTGTGGAGATCATACGTGCATATGCTGCTTTCTCAAGTCTTTGTGGAACAAGGCAGTGTGAAAACATAAATTCATGCATTTACATATGGTATACACCATTTTATACCTCTCTTTTTCACTTATTGATTTTCCCATGTCTTTAAAAATTCTTCCTAAAGTTTTTAATTTCTGCTCATCTATTGTACCACAAACTGACCATTTCCCTACTGGTTTTGGATGTTCACATTACTTCCAATTTTAATTAATAAAAAATATTAATTTATTAAATTAAATACAATTGTAAATAAATACTCTTTCATATTTTGGATTGTTTCTGTAGGAGTGTGTACCAAGTAGAATTATTGGGTTGGAAGCAGTGTTACACAAACTAAGTTCCCCAGAAGTCCCTGGATTTGGCAAAAATTTAAAACCTTTTGCATTTTCATTTTTATGACAGTCTAGAAGATAATTTCTATAAGCATATTTTGGATCATCTTAATGACCACTTTATAACTAAGTACTACCACTGACTACATTGCTGAATTTTGCTGAAGATTTTTTGATCAATCACATTCATACCAAGTAAAGACTAAATTATATTGGAGTGTACAGAATGAACCAAAAAAGCATTGGAGACTAGCACACAGACATTTAGGTATGCCCAACTAAAAAATAATTGCATTAGAGCATTTACATTGCATAGATTCCCAAGTTTATATGTAATAACTTGCAATAGTCCATTAGGAGTAAGCATAATAGTAAAATTAAATGAACACTTTTTCTATTCCCAATTCCATCAAAAATTTTGATTAGATATTCATTTAATACATACTTCACTATTACTGCAATGATAATCTTCAAGTGTACAAAAACAGCTTTATAGAGTAATAAAATTCACTGAAATTAGCATTTGAGGGTTAACATCACAAGGGAGTCTTGTGATGATAAAGCTGCGTATCTTGATTGTGGTAGTTACACAAGGCTACACATGTGACAAAACTGCACAGACCTAAACACACACACATGCACAAATGGGTGCACATATCAACGGTGAAATCTGAATAAGCTCTCTGGATTATGCCAATGTCAGTCTCCTAGTTTTCGCACTGCACTGTGGTATGAGATACTGGCAGGGGGGTGGTTGGGAAAGGAATGCTCAGGACTTGCCTCTTACGTTTCTCTGTGGCCTCCTGTGAGGCTACTAAACGCCTTTTTTCAACAGGTTAATTATGCAATTTATTTTTTGCTGGCTTATGTTGTATACAACTTTCCTTAACCTTTATCAATTGCTTTTATTAATTCAGATATGCCTCTTGGTTAGGCTGCTGAAGGGCTTCACTGGAGACACTATACAAAGATGTTCAAGATTTAAGAGCATGAGCTTTGGAACCATGCAGGTTTGGATCAAAATCTCTGTGCCCTTTACTATCTACCTTAGAGGAGCTGTGAGGTTCAAATGAGCTATTTCATGTAAAGGGCCCTGTGTTTGAATCATAATGTTCAATATGTAATTAAAAATAACTATCAAATTTAAGTAAAATCCATCAAAATTCTGCTTTTTCCTCTATGATGAACACTGAGATGCTCTTACTCAGAAACATAAAAATCTATTAAAAACAAAAATGCTGGTACTCCTGCTTTATTATTATATTTATTATTATTATTTATTATTACTACTGAGTAGTCTACCTAATGCATAACCCAGTACTGGCAACTATCATTACTACCATTTCTCTCAATCCTGCAAACTAAGTAAGGACTTTAGTATCGCCATTAAAACCTAGTATGCCATATCTTAAAATATATAGCGTTTTTTGAAAAAGAAACTATAGTTTTCATTCTTACCTTGCGTTAGGGGTAAGGCTTCGTAAGACATAGGTTAGCGAACTGAGTGGTAGTGATCCAGATTGTTTAACCAGAAGAGAATTCTCATAGGAGGTTTCTTCAGTATAATGACTATATGTAGTAGTTTCATACCAAAGCCAGTTATAAAGACTCTGCTTTGCATGATCCCACACTAGAGTACATGATCAAAGAAAACAAGAATTACTAATTATTTTCATATTGTCTTGTTACTAGATTCCACTCTAGGAAAGAACAGAAAGCATTAAATAAAAAGTGAATCCTGAAAATTTTCATTTTTGCTATTTCCCCATCTAAATCAGTACCTCACAATCTAATTTCGCTGTCAATCAACATCTGAATATTTATTTGTATATTAAATACAAGTTAAAATATATTAGCACTACCAAGGCATTCTTTTAAAAATTTTTATAATTTAACATTATTTTATAGGATTATCACGAAGTCTGAATTAAATGCATAAAATAAATGTTGCAATTCCACAAAGGAGAGTAGAAAGAAACCAAAATAATAGTTGGGTCTCCTCTCCTTCATGAAACTTTAGCTGTAAAACACACCCTTTACTATCTAAATTTTTATTTCCAAGAATTATGTTCTCAATCAGATTGAGGACACCTATATTTTTGGCAACTATGTCTTTAAACACACAACAAAGGAAAAGCATACTTAAAAACAATAAAAATGTTGTGACAACATTAAGAAAATTAATTTTCAAAGACTGATATCTCAAGAAGGAAAAATAGTAATATTTAACTTACTGAGAGGAGCATTGAGGTGATCAATAGATGCTATAAGGTATATATTACGTAAAGATGCCAACTGTCCAATAATCTGCTGGCTTTTGTCTCCTCTCAACATTTGGCTATCCAAATTGTGGATAAGAAGAAAGAGTTCTAAAGAAGACTCTAAAAGGAAAGAGGATGCAATTATTATTTTCAGTGAGTACTTGTGAAGCCCCCTACCACATGCAAGGACTCTATTAAAGAATATATCAAAGTAGCACAGGACAAAAGAACTATTGCTTAGGGGTATGCAATTTATTTGAGAAGCTATGTCAGTCACTCATAAAACAGGCAAGACATTATTATAGTTTTTTTTTAAAAAAGAAATTCACTGGAAATCAGTAGACACTGGAGCAGTTAGAGACTTAACTGGAATGGTTAACACTTGAATCAGACCATGAAGAAACCAGTTTTAATACGGCATAGGAAATAAGGCAAGATACATATTGGATTGGAGGTGAATCTGTGCATGTTGAATTGCAAGGTGGGATAAAGGAGGGAGTCGTCCCCTCCTCCAAAAAGCATTAAAGGAGAATATAGAAAACCCTGGTTATCACAAAAGCCAAGAGACAAAAGAAGGGGAGAGGCTTAGGATATTGCCCAAAGCATGAGGAAGGTCAGAGAAGTAAAATATCATAAAAGTCAGTGAAGAAAGAATTTGGATGATGGAGATGTCAACACCATCAAATGCTGGAGAGATCAAGATAAACAAAGGGTGAGGCAAGGTCAGTGTTTTTTTTTTTTTTTTCCTCCTTTTTTTGTGGTACACGGGCCTCTCACTGTTGTGGCCTCTCCCGTTGTGGAGCACAGGCTCCGAATGCGCAGGCTCAGCGGCCATGGCTCATGGGCCCAGCCGCTCCGCGGCATGTGGGATCTTCCTGGACCAGGGCACGAACCTGTGTCCCCTGCATCGGCAGGCGGACTCTCAACCACTGCGCCACCAGGGAAGCCCAAGGTCAGTGTTTTTAGTATGAAGAAAATTACAGATGATCTTCAAGCATACAATTCAGGTAGCACAGAAGCAAGATATTAAGAAGGAAACAAGTAAAAAGTAGAAGGCAGGACATGTCTTCAAAAACTCTCAAATCATATTGAAATAGGGAAATAAAATAGAGTGAAAGGGCAGTAGAATCAGGTAAATATTTTTCTTAAGATGGAAGAAGTTCTATACATGTTTAAAAGCCATTGCTAAGTCCCTCAGGAGCTGGTAAGAAATGGGACATTGGCATTTATGACAAAAGATGGCCTTTTAAAGAGAATAAGTACATTTCTCTTCCACTGGGGATGGAGGGACAACACAGACAATATAGTGACAAAGATTCTGAGATGACACATTTTTGAAAGTCCAAAGTTCCTTAAATTCTAGAAGTCACCATAGTCAGTATTTAAATTATATGTAAACAAACATATAATTATATTACATATGTAATATACAATTATAATTTATATAATTCATAATTATATAACATCTATATTATATCTATGTAAAACATTTACATGATTTATATAATTATAAATTATTTAATATAAATATAAATTATATTTAGATAATACTGATTATATAATATATATTTATTATAATACAGATTATATATAATAGAGTAACTACATATAAATATATATAATAAATGATTCAGGCACCTATTTTACTGAGCGTACAAACAATATCAAAATCATCCATTAAATCATTAAGCGTAACCAATTACTCCATTTAATTGTTAAGCAATGACTAAATGACAATTGTTAGACCCTAAATAATTTTATTTTTAATTTTCTGAAATGCTCATATAACAAAAACATTCACACCAAAAGAACAACAAATGTTTTTTTCCCCATTTCTCAGATTTTAGTATATGAAATTATTCAAATGCATTGATATTTACTCAGGATAAAGATAAGAATGCTTTATAAACATATTAAACAATATAAAACTATCAGACATAGAGGTACCAATTAACTGGAAACACTTTACACTGGCCAAACAAAACTTGAAAATTATCCTGAAATAAAAGGTTTTGGGGGGAAAAAAAAGAGGCTTTGGCTATATAAATTCAAGGTAGCAGGAGTAATTCTTTCCTGTTAGGTAAGTTGAAGTTCACAGAAAAAGTTCACAGAAAAAGATTTTAAAGAAATCAAAATCTAAATCAGCATTGAGAAAAGTATCATTATTAAAACAATCCTCAATTTTACGTACACTAGTACACAAATAAGTACGCTTAGCTTCACCCTAAAACTATAGAGCATCTCCTTCACGTTACCTTCTTTAAATTTGTTTATTATCCAGTCTAGCTGATCCAGCACACTGCGGAAAGTACCCATATGATTAAGGACTTCTTCTGTTATAGAATTCAGGATCTATGTCATAAAAGTGCAAGAGGTACATCAGTTATAACTTATTCTGTCATGTAGGATAAATACAACTAGCAAACCAATCCTTTTTTTTAATAAATTAAAAATAAATTTGGATTTCCCACTAAGTCTGAAAAATCACTTCAAAAATTCTACTGGAGGGCTTCCCTGGTGGCGCAGTGGTTGAGAGTCCACCTGCCGATGCAGGGGACATGGGTTCGTGCCCTGGTCCAGGAAGATCCCACATGCCGCGGAGCGGCTGGGCCCGTGAGCCATGGCCGCTGAGCCTGCGCGTCCGGAGCCTGTGCTCCGCAATGTGAGAGGCCACAACAGTGAGAGGCCCGCGTACCGCAAAAAAAAAAAAAAAAAAATTCTACTGGTACTTAAGTACATCTAATTCATTTCTTTGCATAAGTTATCGCTAAAAGGAAACAGGGAAGAATAGCAAAGGTGTAAAGATAACATAAGCAGGTAGTAAAAACAAAACAAAACAAAAAACTAACAATATGAGAAATATTAGAAAACTATAGATTTATCAAATGAAAGAGGACCCAAACATTAAGGACACTTTTAAAAAGGAATATTACATTGGTTAATATCCAGAACTCAAAAGGTTTAAATTAATTTTCAAATGATGAAGAGATATGAGCATCTGGAGTAAAAATGATCAAAGAACTATAAACCATTCTTATATTTTTATTATTTTTAGAGCACTAAAGTGACATAAAAGCATAATAAAATTGAAGTCCCCCATAATCCTATCCTTGAGAGAAGTACTGTTGGTATTCAATGTAGTAAACACAGCTAACATTTCCCTAAGATTTAATACATTATCAGTTACCAAATAGGAAATTCAAGGATGGAGATTCAAAGCTAGAACCCTCTGAGTCCAAACACATGATCTTAAGCACTGTGCAATCCTACTAGTGTGAAAACTATTACAATAAAAACAAAAACTGAATGCTCCAGAATATGAAATAGCATCCTCATTAACATGGGGATATGGATTGGCAGGGGATATGATGTTGTTCCCTTCAACATTTTTAAAACTTACTGATTTCACACTGATTCCAGGAAAGAAGCCATTGATGACAACATGAATGCAATCTTGCAGCATGGTGGTTTGAAATCTTTCCAGTAAATCTCTCTTAGAACCCAAACCATAAAGCACAATGTTGAACCCCAGGCTGTAAGAAAAACAGCACTTGAAATTAAAGTTCAGTACTTCTTATTGCCAATTTTATAATCAACCAGTTTCCTTAATTTAAGTTTATAAAGAATACAGGAAGAAATGGCATGGCTAAATAACTATATTGATTCCCAACTTATATAAAGCAAAAAGCACAGTTTTATTAACTGTACACCAAGCTTGCAGTTCCAACTTTCTCTCAAACTCCTACTACCTTTCAAGTAATAAGAGGCAAGGGAGAACATGGCACTAGGTACAAGACACTAAAAAGTCTTATAGGCTGAAGCAGAGTTTTAACTGATAGATTAAACTGGAAAAGTAATCAGGGGCCAGGTCACAAAAGTGTTGTTAAATCAACTAAGACATTAATTGGATTTTATTCCAAGGAACATGAGCATTTAAAAGTAAATAGTCAGGGGCTTCCCTGGTGGCGCAGTGGTTTAGAGTCCGCCTGCCGATGCAGGGGACACAGGTTCGTGCCCTGATCCCGCATGCCGCAGAGCGGCTGGGCCCGTGGGCCATGGCCGCTGAGCCTGCACGTCCGGAGCCTGTGCTCCGCAACGGAAGAGGCCACAACAGTGAGAGGCCCACGTACTACCAAAAAAAAAAAAAAAAAAAAGTATATAGTCAGGTGTTAAGTGAAAGGTTTTAATAGGAAAGTAACATGATCTTTTTAGAAGATTACATTGACTGAGTGGGGGAATGGATAGGAAGGAGGGTAAAACCACCAAAGACTATGGACTTGAATTAGGTGTCATGGGGACAAATGTGTCAAGAGCTTTACAGGTTAAATTGCTTGGATTTGGAGAGTGATTAGACATGGAAGGTTAAGTGAAAGGGACTATTAAGAATAGCTCAGTTTTTTGGCATAGATTACATGAATGGGGTGCATCCACTATGCGAGGTAGCTGAGGCAGGTGGGATTCAGGGATTTAAGATAAGTTAAATTTTATGTATATTGAATTATTTACAGGACATCCACATGGACACTTCCAATATACATTCACATCTGCTGCTGAGGAGTGAGATCTCGCTGGGCTAGAGATATAGTTATGGCAGTTATTCACATACAAAAAGCAACTGAAGCCAAGAGAGTAAATGAGACAACCCAGAACACCAAGCACTAGGGGTGAGGCTAAAGTTCAACTCCATGATTTTTACAGAGGTCAATCAGAAACAGTATTTATGTGATGCTCTGCAGCAATGCAGGATAGCCTGGAAATAGAAAAGAAAAGAGATAACCCCCAAAGGCAGAGATTAGCAAAACAGAAGCAGCAGAAAAAAGAAGGGAGTTCAGAGAGCTAGCAATTCTGAAGTAGCTGACTATGAGGTCTATGCTGGGAAGCAAGGCAAATCAAGTTATCAAAGTTGACATATGGGAAGAAAGAAGAATTGGTGGACTGGGGGATGGGATCAGAGTGAAGATCTGCCTTATAAATTCAAAATGAACAGACCCATAAATAGTTATTGAGAGAAGGTGAGGTCCTAACAGGGAAGATAATCATTTTCTTACTAGCATACTCCTTTGATTTATTATTGGCAAAGAAAACCAGGATCAATTGGGGAAAATTGTAGCAATTTTTATGTTCTTACTGCACCATTCACATTTTAGCATACACTTCAAGCACTTCTTTATACTAAGGTCCTTTTAAATACGAATATAAAAGTAATTATAGAAAAAAATTACTAGGTTTTAATCTTTATCATTCTTCTAGATGTTTTAATGGAAATTTAAATTTAACCTGAGGTGTTTGAAAAATGATAAAGTTAAAAAAATATTCTAAGAAACAATTTTAAAATGGTAAAATAATGTTTAGAGAACAGATCTCATGAAATTCTGAAGGTCTACAGTACATGTAAACAGAATGAGATTGAAAGAAAAATATATATTATTTCATTTTAGAAACTCTGAATTAAAAAAAACTGAATTAAAATCTAACTGATATATTTATCAATCTTGACAAATTATATTTTCAAATATTTTTATAAGTAATAATTCATAATTCTAAGAAAGGCTATTTTACATAATAGCTTTCAAGTCTGATTAAACTTAGAAAAGACAGGGCTTCCCTGGTGGCGCAGTGGTTGAGAGTCTGTCTGCCGATGCAGGGGACACGGGTTCGTGCCCCGGTCCGGGAAGATCCCACATGCTGCGGAGCGGCTAGGCCCGTGAGCCATGGCCGCTAAGCCTGCGCATCCGGAGCCTGTGCTCCGCAATGGGAGAGGCCACAACAGTGAGAGGCCCACGTACCACAAAAAAAACAAAAAACAAAAAACTTAGAAAAGACAGATTTCTTGAAAATTGGAATTTCTGAGAAGAGTCATATCTACATTTGGGTCATAAAATTGGGAAAACACCTGTTTTTTGAAATTTTTACATATAAATAAAAATACACATCAAGTTCATTGTAAAAAGAAAATTAAATGTCAAACTGCTTTGATTTTAACATAGACATGTAAATATATATTATTCTTTATTTTACAAAGGTTTACAATGATAATAGTACTTACTGTAACTGCAACATCCATTTATGAAATAACCGTTCATACTGTTGATTTAGTTGTTTAAGTTCAGCAGAAAAGGAAGGAGAAACCTTGCTCAATAAGTTATGCAAAGTTTGCTATAGAAAAAAAGAAAGAGGGAGGGAAGAAAATCACTCTCAATCCACATACATCACATCAATCCACACTAAAAATATTTCCTTACAGGCAGAGGTTAGAAGAGGCCATCAGTGGAAATATTACTTTAATCAGGTTTGGTAATGAGTGCCTCTACTGAGAATACACATAATATTTCAATATTTCTTTCTTAAAATGTTTTACACATTCTTTAAGTACAAATATGTAAAACAGTAAAGAATTTGCTACGTTTTCTCTAGAACCATTTACATGACTATAAATTCCAAATATCAATATAAGTCTTTAATTTCTAAAAAAATTGTTACCATAAGGAGACGATTAAACCTGCCTCCCAGCTTTGACAACAAATCCAGACACCCTTTTAAAAACCTATGGATTTGAAAAAATGTAAAAGCTTAAGGTAACAATTCAATATTAATTCTCAGAAAACAGTCAAGTTTCTTTATAATTTACCATTATCGTTAGTAAAATTCACTGCTCCTCTTTAAAAGCTGTTTCTAACAAATCGTTTATCTTTGGTAAGTACGGCAAAGTTTTAAAAACAATAATGTAAAAATAAACTGAGGAAGATACATTGCTCTGTACCCCAAACTTGGAAATTCATGCTAGTGACTCAAACACAGCTCTCTTCTTGAAATGAAAACTCTAGTAAAAAGCTGTATATGCATTTTTACCCTGGCATTACTGTGTTTTCATGATTTTATCCTTTAAGTAAAATATTTCTCTAATACTGAAGACTAAAGCAGCAACCAAGATTCCAGGCACTCTAGTCTATACAGTTTTTATTCATCCATATACTTAAAGAGAAATAGGACAAATTCTAAGTAAAACTGTAAAGTAATACATTTCAAAAATTTCTCTCTCCATCTGATGTTGTTTTTCCTAACGTCTAGAGCCCTGAAAAGCAGATAAAGCACTAGTGTCATTTTCAGTAGTTATTTATACTGTATTATCAGAGCATACTCACACTTAATGTGAACTCTGAAATGTTATGTCACCTATTCACCTTCATTTCAAACTTTAGTGTCTGTGCAGAATTACATTATTAGCCCTGACACTTGCCTCTCCTCCTATCCGTACCCTCTGCCATGTGACTTTGCAATCCCTCCCACTAAACGGGTGGATTCTAGTCCCCGTCCCCTGTTCTGTGACTTTGTTTTCAGCCACGTGATTTACTGTGGCCACTAGAATGAGGCAGAAGTGACACTGAGACAGTTTGAGCCCAGGCTTTAAGAGGTCTTTTGTTTTTCTACTTCTTCTGTCTCTGACATTGTTATGAAAAGAACATGCGTCTGCTAGCTTTCCAAGGAGGTCCAACAAGGAAGACAGACACGTGGAGCAAATCCTAGATCAGCCAACTCCCAGGTGACCCGCAGACATGAGAAATAAATGCTCATTGACACGTTACTATGACTGTATCTGTCAGCTATGTCCACGATTAATGAAAGACCTTCCTTTCTTCACTATCAGTAACAGGTGTTTCTTTCATCCTCCAACAGGTCTGTCTGTCTCTAAGTCCTATGAAGTCCTACTTTGACCCTAGATCCACTTCTCCTTCCCCGATGTTGCTTATATATAAATACATGCACTAAGGAAGAAGCAAGAGGAACTACAATCCTGCAGCCTGTGGAACAAAAACCACATTCGCAGAAAGACAGACAAGATGAAAAGCCAGAGGGCTATGCACCAGATGAAGGAACAAGATAAAACCCCAGAAAAACAACTAAATGAAGAGGAGACAGGCAATCATCCAGAAAAAGAATTCAGAATAATGATAGTGAAGATGATCCAGGACCTCGGAAAAAGAATGGAGGCAAAGATCGAGAAGATGCAAGAAATGTTTAACAAAGATCTAGAAGAATTAAAGAACAAACAAACAGAGATGAACAATACAATAACTGAAATGAAAAATACACTAGAAGGAATCAATAGCAGAATAACTGAGGCAGAAGAACGGATAAGTGACCTGGAAGACAGAATGGTGGAATTCACTGCTGTGGAACAGAATAAAGAAAAAGAATGAAAAGAAATGAAGACAGCCTAAGAGACCTCTGGGACAACGTAAAATGCAACAACATTCGCATTATAGGGGTCCCAGAAGGAGAAGAGAGAGAAGAGAGAAAGGATCCGAGAAAACATCTGAAGAGATTATACTCGAAAACTTCCCTAACATGGGAAAGGAAAGAGCCACCCAAGTCCAGGAAGCACAGAGAGTCCCATACAGGATAAACCCAAGGAGAAACACGCTGAGACACACAGTAATCAAACTGGCAAAAATTAAAGACAAAGAAAAATTATTGAAAGCAGCAAGGGAAAAACGACAAATAACATACAAGGGAAATCCCACAAGGTTAACAGCTGATCTCTCAGCAGAAACTCTACAAGCCAGAAGGGAGTGGCATGATATACTTAAAGTGATGAAAGGGAAGAACCTACAACCAAGATTACTCTACCCAGCAAGGATCTCATTCAGATTCAACGGAGAAATCAAAAGCTTTACAGACAAGCAAAAGCTAAGAGAATTCAGCACCACCAAACCACCTCTGCGACAAATGCTAAAGGAACTTCTCTAAGTGGGAAACACAAGAGAAGAAAAGGACCTATAAAAACAAACCCAAAATGGTAATAGGAACATACATATAGATAATTACCTTAAACGTGAATGGATTAAATGCTCCAACCAAAAGACACAGGCTTGCTGAATGGATACAAAACAAGACCCATATATATGCTGTCTGCAAGAAACCCACTTCAGACCTAGGGACACATTCAGACTGAAAGTGAGGGGATGGAAAAAGATATTCCATGCAAATGGAAATCAAAAGAAAGCTGGAGTAGCAATACTCGTATCTGATAAAATAGACTTTAAAATAAAGACTGTTACAAGAGATAAGGATGGACACTACCTAATGATCAAAGGATCAATACAAAAAGAAGATATAAAAATTATAAATGTTTATGCACCCAACACAGGAGAACCTCAATACATAAGGCAAATGCTAACAATCATGAAAGGAGAAATCAACAGTAACACAATAATAGTAGGGGACTTTAACACCCCACTTAGACCAATGGACAGATCATCCAAACAGAAAATAAATAAGGAAATACAAGCTTTAAATGACACAACAGACCAGGTAAATTTAATTGATATTTATAGAACATTCCACCTAAAAGTAGCAGAATACACTTTCTTCTCAAGTGCACATGGAACATTCTCCAGGATAGATCACATCTTGGGTCACAAATCAAGCCACAGTAAATTTAAGAAAATTGAAATCATAGCAAGCATCTTTTCTGACAACAACATTATGAGAATAGAAATCAATTACGGGGAAAAAAAACATAAACACATATACATGGAGGCTAAACAATACATTACTAAATAAGCAAGAGATCACTGAAGAAATCAAAGAGGAAATCAAAAAGCACCTAGAGACAGGGCTTCCCTGGTGGCACAGTGGTTAAGAATCTGCCTGCCTATGCAGGTAACATGGGTTTGAGCCCTGGTCGGGGAAGATCCCACATGCCGCAGAGCAATTAAGCCCGTGAGCCACAACTACTGAAGCCTGCATGCCTGGAGTCCATGTTCTGCAACAAGAGAAGCCACCACAATGAGAAGCCCACACACCACAACGAAGAGTAGTCCCCACTTGCCACAACTAGAGAAAGCCCACGCGCAGCAACGAAAATCCAATGCAGCCAAAGATAAATAAATAAAAGTAAATTTATTTTTTTAAAAAAGTACCTAGAGACAAATGAGAATGAAAACACGAAGACCCAAAACCTATGGGATGCAGCAAAAGCAGTTCTAAGAGGGAAGTTTATAGCTACACAAGCCTACCTCAAGAAACAAGAAAAATCTCAAATAAACAATCTAACCTTACACCTAAAGGAACTAGAGAAAGAAGAACAAACAAAACCCAAAGTTAGCAGAAGGAAAGAAATCATAAAGATCAGAGCAGAAATAAATGAAACAGAAACAAAGAAAGCAACAGCAAACATCAATAAAACTAAAAGCTGGTTCTTTGAGAAGATAAAAAAAATTGATAAACCATTAGCCAGACTCATCAAGAAAAAGAGGGAGAGGACTCAAATCAGTAAAATTAGAAATGAAAAAGGAGAAGTTACAGCAGACACTGCAGAAATACAAAGCATCCTAAGAGACTACTACAGTCAACTCTATGCCAATAAAATGGATAATCTGGAAGAAATGGACAAATTCTTAGAAAGATATAACCTTCCAAGAGTGAACCAGGAAGAAATAGAAAATATGAACAGACCAATCACAAGTAATGAAACAAAAACTGTGATTAAAAATCTTCCAACAAACAAAAGTCCAGAACCAGATGGCTTCACAGGTGAATTCTATCAAACATTTAGAGAAGAGCTAACACCCATCCTTCTCAAACTCTTCCAAAAAATTGCAGAGGAAGGAACACTCCCAAACTCATTCTACCAGGCCACCATCACCCTGATACCAAAACCAGACAAAGATACTACAAAAAAAGAAAATTACAGACCAATATCACTGATGAATATAGATGCAAAAATCCTGAACAAAATACTAGCAAACAGAATCCAACAACACATTAAAAGGATCATACACCATGATCAAGTGGGATTTATCCCAGGGATGCAAGGATTCTTCAGTATAAGCAAATCAATCGACATGATACACCACACTAACAAATTGAAGAAAACCATATGATCATCTCAATAGATGGGCATTCAGGTTGATGCAGCAAAAGCTTTTTTTTTTTTTTTTTTTAATTTTTATTTATTTATTTATTTATTTATTTTTATTTTTGGCTGTGTTGGGTCTTCGTTTCTGTGCGAGGGCTTTCTCTAGTTGCAGCAACTGGGGGCCACTCCTCATCGCGGTGCGCGGGCCTCTCACTATCGCGGCCTCTCGTTGCGGAGCACAGGCTCCAGACGCGCAGGCTCAGTATTTGTGGCTCACGGGGCCAGCCGCTCCGCGGCATGCGGGATCCTCCCAGACCAGGGCTCGAACCCCTGTCCCCTGCATTGGCAGGCAGATTCTCAACCACTGCGCCACCAGGGAAGCCCGCAGCAAAAGCTTTTGACAAAATTTGACAAAATTTGAATTTGTTGAATTTAACAAAATTCAACACCCATTTATGATAAAAACTCTCCAGAAAGTGGGCAGAGAGGGAACCTACCTCAACATAATAAATGCCATATATGACAAACCCACAGCAAACATCATTCTCAATGGTGAAAAACTGAAAGCATTTCCTCTAAGATCAGGAACAAGACAAGGATGTCCACTCTCGCCCTTATTATTCAACACAGTTTTGGAAGTCTGAGCCATGGCAATCAGAGAAGAAAAAAGAAAAGGAATATAAATTGGAAAAGAAGTAAAACTGTCACTGTTTGCAGATGACATGATACTATACACAGAGAATCCTAAAGATGCCACCAGAAAACTACTAGAGCTGATCAATGAATTTGGTAAAGTTGCAGGAAACTAAATTAATGCACAGAAATCTCTTGCATTCCTATACACTAATGATGAAAAATCTGAAAGAGAAACTAAGGAAACACTCCCATTTACCATTGCAACAAAAAGAAGAAATACCTAGGAATAAACCTACCTAGGGAGACAAGAGACCTGTATGCAGAAAACTATAAGACACTGTTGAAAGAAATTAAAGATGATACCAACAGGTGGAGAGATATACCATGTTCTTGGATTGGAAGAATCAATACTGTGAAAATGACTATACTACCCAAAGCAATCTACAGATTCAATGCAATCCCTATCAAATTACCAGTGGCATTTTTTACAGAACTAGAGCAAAAAATCTTAAAATTTGTATGGAGACACAAAAGACCCTGAATAGCCAAAGCAGTCTTGAGGGAAAAAAACGGAGCTGGAGGAATCAGACTCCCTGACTTCAGACTATACTACAAAGCTACAGTCATCAAGACAATATGGTACTGGCACAAAAACAGAAATATAGATCAGTGGAACAGGATAGAAAGCCCAGAGATAAACCAACGCACCTATGGTTAACTCATCTATGACAAAGGAGGCAAGGATATACAGTGGAGAAAAGACAGCCTCTTCAAAATGGATTAAAGACCTAAATGTAAGACCGGACACTCTAAAACTCTTAGACGAGGGCTTCCCTGGTGGCGCAGCGGTTGAGAGTCCACCTGCCGATGCAGGGGACATGGGTTCATGCCCCGGTCCGGGAAGATTCCATATGCCACAGAGCGGCTAGGCCCGTGAGCCATGGCCGCTGAGCCTGCGCATCCAGAGCCTGTGCTCCACAACGGGAGAGGCCACAACAGTGAGAGGCCCACGTACCGCAAAAAAAAAAAAAAAAAAACTAAAAGTAGAATTACCATATGACCCAGCAATCTGACTACTGGGCATATACCCAGAGAAAACCATAATTCAAAAAGACACATGCACCCCAGTATTCACTGCAGCACTATTTACAATAGCCAGGTCATGGAAGCAACCTAAATGCCCATCAACAGACAAATGGATAAAGAAGATGTGGTACATATATACAATGGAATAAAAAGGAACCAAACTGGGTCATTTGTAGAGACGTGGATGAATCTAGAGACTGTCATACAGAGTAAAGTAAGTCAGAAAGAGAAAAATAAATATCATATATTAACACATATATGTAGAACCTAGAAAAATGGTACCGATGAACCAGTTTGCAGTGCAGAAATAGAGACACAGATGTAGAGAACAAATATATGGACACCAAGGGGGAAAGTGGTGGCAGGTGGGTGTGGGTGTGGTGGGATGAACTGGGAGATTGGGATTGACATGTACACACTGATGTGTGTAAAACTGATGACTTAGTAAGAACCTGATGTATAAAAAAAAAAAAATACATGCACTATGCAGATGTTAGTGCCATCTCTTCCTTGAACAGCTTGGTTTCTTGACACGTTTTCAGCTAGTCTCTGATCTGAGTTGCAATACCTATGAGACAGGTGGAAACAAACAAACAAAACAGAAAAAACCAAAAACCCCCAACCACACAGCACCACGTCATCCAAGCCATATAGGTTTACCCTATGGTAAACCTCTCTTCTCTCTTTTCTATAGCTTGGAAACTCTGTCAAAAGCCCTGTATACCTTAGGAAATTGCACTGAATTCCTATTTTAGAAAATAATAAAATCTTGATTCTGAGTCAATAACAATCTCTTCTTGACTTAAATTATCAAGCCCATTTCCTTTTTTTTTTTTTTTTTTTTGGCTGCGTGGTTTGTGGGATCTTAGTTCCCTGACCAGGGATTGAACCCATGCCCCCTGCAGTGGAAGCATGGAGTCCTAACCAAGGATTGTCAGGGAAGTCCCTCAAGCCCACTTGCTAATGAAAGATTTTCTTATTCAGATGGTTCTTTGTCCTCTCTTAGTGAGGTATCTGTCAAAGCCCTGAGTCTAACTGTATGCTATTTTTTTTTATAAAACGAGACACTGGAACCAGAGTATATAGCAACCTTGTTACCTTACTGCAATGGGCAGGCTTTCCATAATAGCAAGAAGCAGAATATCCTCTGCTTTTTGCAAGGTTTTCAACTGAGAGTCAGGTCAGTCTTCGATTTATGACCAGTGTGAGGTTCAATGAATATGTGGGTTAAATTGATAACAGAGATTAATGGTATATGGATATCAAAGAAACTATGACCGTGCACAGGGAACTATATTCAAAATCCTGTGATACATATATACAGTGGAATATTACTCAGCCATAAAAAGGAACGAAACTGAGTTATTTGTCGTGAGGTGGATGGACCTAGAGACTGTTATACAGAATGAAGTAAGTCAGAAAGAGAAAAACAAATACCGTATGCTAACACATATATATGGAATCTAAAAAAAAAAAGAAAAGAAAAAAAAAATGGTCAGAAGAACCTAGGGGCAAGACAGGAATAAAGATGCAGACCTACTAGAGAATGGACTTGAGGATACAGGGAGGGGAAGGGTAAGCTGGGACAAAGTGAGAGAGTGGCATGGACATATATACACTACCAAACGTAAAATAGATAGCTAGCGGGAAGCAGCCAAATAGCACAGGGAGATCAGCTCGGTGCTTTGTGAACACCTAGAGGGGTGGGATAGGGAGGGTGGGAGGGAGGGAGATGCAAGAGGGAAGAGATATGGGGACATATGTATATGTATAACTGATTCACTTTGTTATAAAGCAGAAATTGACACACCATTGTAAAGCAATTATACTCTAATAAAGATGTTAAAAAAAGAAAATCCTGTGATAAACCATAATGGAAAAGAATATGAAAAAAATATATATACGGGTATAACTGAATCACTTTGCTGTACAGTAGAAATTAATACAACATTGTAAATAAACTATACTTCAATAAATTAAAAAAAGAAACTATGACCCTGATGATTATTGTAGATCCTGAAGAAACGATAAATAAGAGAAAAATGTGTAATTATATATGTATAATTAGAGTCTGTCAAACAATTCTAATCCAGTGAACCAGTTACCATTTACATAATAAAATATGCAATAGTGATGTCACACTAATTTGTGTTTCATTTGATCAGGATAGTATTCTGCTATGTACACTTATTCTTCAGATTTGCTGCTTATGTACTATATTTTTCAGCTCACAATAAGAACAATTTACAAGTAACACTCCTTGCAACATACCTGATCCAGTTTAGCCCTCTTTAGTTTCTGCAGTGTTCTATCAGAGGTTAAAACTTTTGAACTGCTGTGGGCTTCGAAATATTCTTCTACTAAGTCACTCTGAAAGTGGACAAAGCAAAGTGAGTTCTTAGTTTCAGATATTTGTTTTATATGAGGACTAGACAGTAAAATTAGCATAAACAGGATATGTGAAATTCTTTACTTGGCAGTCAGTATTTTCTTTTTGAAGCAACAACACAGACTAAGGACCAAGCAAATTTAATTCCAGTAATAAAACTGAGTAACTCTTAGGATCATAAAAGTTGAAGAAAATGACTAGATTGAAGTAGTTGGCCCAAAAACGATTCCTAAATTCCAACATATAATTCCCATTTAGACTGGGGAAAAAAAAGGGGTTTTACACGTCAGGACCTTTGTTTTGCCTCACACACTCCTAGCAAATCCTTTAATTAGTACAGTTGAAGGACTGTGGAAATGAGAAAGACATCAACAGCAAGGTAAAAAAAGACTTGCCTACTATTCCAATAAAATGACTCACCACGTGGTCTACTGATTTGGGGTAGGACTGAGCTCCGTGGTGGTAAGGAAGGAATGGAAAGTCATTCAAGCAGGAGGTTTCCTAGTCTGCTCTGAGTCTTTATAGAGCACGCTGGGATAATTACCCTTTTCTCAGGCCATAATATGTGCAGTGTTCTCCAAACAACGCAACATAGGTCCATAGTCACATCATTTATTACTTACACTGACTTTACATCAGCAATGTTACAAAAATGAAACAATATAAAAAGGTATATACTGAGAAGTCTTGCCTCCAATTATCCAATTAATATTTATTTAAAAGCTCTTTTTAATTCAACTGAATTGTCACCTTTAGCATATACTATGGTACTGATACATGAATATGGATACAGAGAGGCCAGGATACGAAGTGCAGAAATAGACACAAATATATGTGGGAATTTATGTGAAAGGCTGAGAAAATGTAGAAAAGTGAAGAAAAAAAATTATGTTCTCTCCCATTTGGATCTCTTAGGTAGCTTATCTTTGAGATATTACTGATTTTTCTTTAAAGTCTCTCTCTTCACTTACTGTTTTATCTCTTTTCATTTTCTTAGAAGGCGTTTCTTTGCAAACAGGAGCCGAAACTACTCTATTCTGAGCTTGAATCTGTTCGCTCAATATGACTTCATTAGTGTCCTCTTCATGTTCCTGTGCAACCCCTTCGTCGTCCTCCGAGTTGGAAGCAGAATATTCACTTTCACTGTCAGAATGAAACTTTGGAACTGTGTGGGGAGGAAGCAATTGGGAAAATTGGACAGTTTGACAAGAGAGGCATTGTGGGGTATTAGGAAGAGTGTGGGCTTTGAAGTAAGAGATTGTGACTTCTGGTTTTGTCATTACTTGCTGATGATTTCACCAGAGCTAGTTATGTAAGTTTTCTGAGCACCAGTTTCCTCACTTATCAAATGAGGCTACCAGTGCCTAATTTAATAAAGCATTGTGAAGATTACATTGAAATGCATGTAAAGCAACTAACAATGCCTAACACATAGGAAATGTGGCAGAAATTGTCAGTAGTACCTAATACCATTCTCTTTCCTTCTTCCTTGCTAATAGAATTCATTGTAAAATGTGGCAATGTGCTCCACCCTAAGGGAAAAATAATCACAGTAATTTAATTCTCTTTTCCTTCGCCAGATACGTGCTCTCTCAGCCTCCTTTGCAACTAGAGTTGGCTATGTAAACCTTTAACCAATGAAACTTGAGGGGAAATTTGCTGGAAGCTTCTGGGAAAGATTTTCCTCACTTATGGAAGGAAAGCCCCTTACTTATACCCATGGCTTAAAGCTATGGAAGCCATTTTGCAATATAAAATATCAAAACTAAAGAAAAATGCCAGCGGCAAAGCGAAAAGACAGGAAGAACCTGTACCCTTCATGACACTGTTAAGTCACTACATCAACCGTGAACTGTGTATCCCTAGACTTCTTATGATGTGAGATACTTCAGTGTCCATGGCTTAAGCCACTGTTATAGAATTTTCCATTGCTGCCTACTGAAAATGCCATCCTAACTGAGAGAGCACTCAATAAATGACAGCTACTACTTTACGTACTACTAATACAGACGCACAATCCGTCCCAGAGTAGATGTAAGAATTATAGTTTTAAACAAACTGTAGCCACCCCCACCACTCTCCAGAAATAATAAAGCTAGTTTTATAATCATAAAGGATAAAACTTACACTCAACAAAATAAGTATAAAACTATCATAAAAGGTTAACTTCCAAAATATGAATGAAATAATTTTAAGCAAATCACTCTTCATTTTGAAGAGCGTATTTCAGGATATCCAGAGTCAGCAAATAACAAATATAGATACTGAAAAAGAAAAAAAAAAGGCTTGATTTTGTGGGCATACATAGCTTAGCAGATTCAGATTTGCACTGATTGCTGCCCATGGTAGATGCAAGGGTTAGAAGTGGTAGGAGGTACCAGACAATGTCTTTACCCTATTTACATGAATACATCACACATGTTGATATATTTGTTTGGTGGTGATTGAGAAGGAGAAGGAAGTTCACCTTCTCTCTAAAAAGGATTCTTCTGTGGGGTAAGGAGGAAACTTAAGATGTGGGATGTATTTGACATAAAATAATAATAATCAATTGCATATATCATCTTTTATTGCTTCAGATATCCAATAATTTAGTGTTATAATTTTTATGTTGATTAAAAATGTATTATTAACTCTATACCTTGAAAAAAGAAGGGCTACAGGGCATAGATTTAACAATGTTAGCTAATATCATTATCAAGGGGTCAACCCCAAGAAAGGAGTTGACATCTTTCAGAAATATAAAGGTCAAAAAGTCATTTGCCCCAGAATTAAATATTTAAACCCCAAACCAGAGAGCTCCCTGGCAGTCCAGTGTTTAGGACTCAGCGCTTTCGCTGCCGTGGCCCGGGTTCAACCCTGGGCTGGGGAACTAAGATCCCGTGAGCCATGTGGTGTGGCCAAAAAAACCCCTCAAAACATAAAAAAAAACCAAAACCATTTTTAATTTCCCCAAAGGTGGGAACCATGTCTGTTTACTTGGCTTTGTATAGTATTCAGTAAACTGTAAGTAAATATTTTAAATTGTTTCAATATATTGATAAAACTTCTAAATAAATCAATAGAACTATTTCTAAAACTGTCTCAGACAAATAAACTAAAAGGCATGTTATTTTATTGAAGAATTTTAACTAACCTCAATATCCACTGACTATAATGTAAAGACATAGTGCTAAGTGTTATGAGTTAAAATATAAGATATAGTCCTTGCCCTTAAGGAATCTACAGCCTAATTGAAGACATGAACATATCCTCTCTTTCATGAAAAGAAATAGCAATAAGTAGTTATAATAATAAAAGGTAATAATAGCCAACACCTGTTAAGCACATACCAAGGTCAAGCACTACGCTAAGCACTTTGACATCCTTTATTTCAATTAATCTCAAAATAACTCTGAGGCTGGTACCATTATTATCCCTATTTCGCAAATGAAAAAAATTGAGGCATAGAGAGGTCCCTGTAAGTGGCAGCCCAAAGATAAAAAGTAAGCATTCTAAGACTAGAACCTGTATATTTAACGATTATTGCCTCGTTTAGATGCTTCTTTTTATAAAAACTCAGTGTAAAAAGAAATACACACCTATTAGTCTTTTCCTTAGCCCACGAGGAGGTGCTGTTGACAGAAATTCACTTTTATCATTGTTCTGTTTAAAAATAAAAAAGCAATATAGTTTAAATAGTCAAATAATAATGATGACATGACTGTCATACAGAGTGAAGTAAGTCAGAAAGAGAAAGACAAATACCGTATGCTAACACATATATATGGAATCGAAGAAAAAAAAATGTCATGAAGAACCCAGGGGTAAGACAGGAATAAAGACACAGACCTACTAGAGAATGGACTTGAGGATATGGGGAGGGGGAAGGGTAAGCTGTGACAAAGTGAGAGAGTGGCATGGACATATATACACTACCAAATGTAAAATAGAGAGCTAGTGGGAAGAAGCCGTAAAATAGAGAGCTAGTGGGAAGAAGCCGCATAGCACAGGGAGATCAGCTTGGTGCTCTGTGACCACCTAGAGGGGTGGGATAGGGAGGGTGGGAGGGAGGGAGACTCGAGGGGGAAGGGATATGGGAACATATGTGTGTGTGTGACTGATTCACTTTGTTATGAACCAGAAACTAGCACACCATTGTAAAGCAATTACACTCCAATAAAGATGTAAAAAATAATAATAATAATGATGACATGAAAATTAATGATGTCTCTGAGTGAAAGAAAGGCTAGAAAGGAAGAAAAATATTTTGTTTTCAATAGACATTAGAACCAGATGAGCTCTTTCCTAGACCTGGAAGACAACAATATATGAATTTGTTGCGGGGGGAGAGTATGACAACAAAAACGATACAACGAATTCCGAAGGATTCCTAGGGTGGTTCTAGAAGTTGTAGTCCAGACACCTGCAAAGGATGCACTTCTATTATTATGTAAAGAAAAAGCTTATCAGCCTTTGAATTATTCTTCACCCATCAGATTAGCAGGATATTTTTTCTAAAAAAAGGTAATACTGTCCAGAGATGATGAGTAAGCAAGGATATGGGACTCCTATACTTACTGCAGTGGGCCTTTGCATGTACGAGAAATTTACTGGTGTTAAAGTATTCTGTGAGAAGGAGAGAAAAAAGGTTTCTACTTTTTACTTCTGTATTTTTAATTTTTTAAACATTTTACAGAAGTATAACGCACGTTTTTCTTTCCCTTACAGAATACTTTAACACCATTCAATTTCTAGCACAATAAAATGCCTACTGGTGTATACATGATAACTTAACAGTACTGATAAAAAGATAAAGTACCCTGTGTTTTTTTGGCAACATGAAAATATGACAAAAAATTTAAGTCTGTTATCTTGTGATAAGTTGTTGGTGTTAGTTACAAATATTATAACTAAATTGTTATTTGGGATATTAAGAATACTATTATAATAGGTGATCTGATCACCTATTGGGTTTATAAAGTATATCACAGTATATTTCAAACTTCTTTGGTCCAGATCCTTACAATTTTTTTAACGTTTTGCCACCTTGATCCAGTACACATGTGCATATATAACTTGACCAAATTATAATTAAATAATACTTATAAAATAGAAATTTTCTAACTTATTCTATTTCATTTTTTTAAACTGTAGATCATGCCCTACTAAACTGATTTCAAGAGTGAGAGTTGAGACAACCTATATCCATATAGCTTAATTATCAGGTCTGAGAATATTTGTGTCAAAATAACCATTTCAGAAAATTCTTGCTCAAAAAGATAAGGCTATAAACTATTAAATAACTTCACTGTTTGCTACAGAAATTTCTGCAAACTAATTTATCTTGACAGTTTGCTCATTTGGGCAACCTATTTTCCCATCAGGACAACAGACTACCTACCAGGGCAAACAGCTAGCTTATCAAACATTGGTCTACTTATCAAAACTCAATTCAAGACCCTCTCCTCACTGTGTCCACTACTCCTAAAATACTATGCCATGAATTCTGTCTAATACAGATCAGTTCCCCATCTTGATAGATGTGCCTTAAACCCCTCGAGTCCAGATCCCCAAGCCCTATACATACTCTCTCCTGAACTCCCCCTTCTAAGACAGTGCACTAAGACTCGCAGACTGATGTTCTCTTTTATTGTGGTATGTAAATATAATACCACTGATTAACAGGTTTTCTGATGGTCTCTTAGGGAATCAACAAGATCCACTAATGTGTTGTGATCCACAACTTGAAAAAGAATGCCAGAAGACCCAACACAGCCAAAAGTAAACAAATTAAATTAAATTAAAAACAAACAAACAAACAAAACACCCAGGGATAGTTCTGACACAGAAGAGGCACAACAGGTGGGTCCAGAAGACCTAGCTTCATTTTCCAGCTTTTCTCCTTCCTAGTTTGGTGAACTCAGACAAGTCACTTCACCTCTCTGAGCCTCAGATTCTTTATCTGTAAGTTAGGTATTTAATTGGCAAATACCTATAAATGATAAAAGTATTATCTAAATTAAGAGATGAAATGGATATTTTTCATCATGTCTTAACTTTGTAACACTAAGGGTTTTCCTTGTTTTTACTCAATTGCTTACCTTCAACTGAACTTCGTCTGAAGCAGAATGCCCTAAAGAATGAAACAAAAAGCCATGACTTACTACAAATACTTCATTTTCCATAATAGCCTAGTTTCATTAAAAGCAAAGGTGCAGGTTCTACCCAGAAGCCACTACATATTATTGAATTCTCAATTATTTGCATCTCCACTAGAGGCTGAACTGTCACTATTAATTTTATGATTTCTCCCATTAATGACATTTCTGTAGCACTCATGTAACAAGAAAAAATGGAGTCCTTTTCATTGTTCAATATTTTAAAAGTACACTATTTAATCTAGTTAGAATGGGTCATTCAAAAACAACTGCTCCACAATTCTCCAAACTATAAGACTTCCAGGGCTTCCCTGGTGGCGCAGTGGTTGAGAGTCTGCCTGCCGATGCAGGGGACATAGGTTCGTGCCCCGGTCCGGGAAGATCCCACATGCCGCGGAGCTGTGGCTGCCGAGCCTGTGCGTCCAGAGCCTGTGCTCCGCAACGGGGGAGGCCACAACAGTGAGAGGCCTGCGTACCGCAAAAAAAAAAAAAAAAAAAAAAGACTTCCAAATCCCCAAAACCTTATTTCAAATAGTATTTGCCAAAGCAAATCTTCCACGAACATTTGGCTAACTCAAGCAAATGACAACAGGATTTAAGACTGTTTCTAGTTGGCCCTGTCAATCTGTACAACTTCACCCCACACAGATCTTTTCCCCTTTTATTGATAGCTAAATACGGGTATATTAAAGCACACAGGTTGGGGTATTAACTGCATTTACTGAATGAATTTCCAGAACAGAAAAGAAGAAAATATATAAAACTGCACTTAGACAAAGAAAAGTAACATACTATAACTTTGAAGCAACAATAAAAACTCTCTTTAAAGAAGTGAAGTAAAATCTTACCCTTGCTACATTGAGGAATGTCTATGGTAATTTCAGGATCACTCTTCAAATTGGATGAAACACTTTTTCCTGGTGTATTTGCTAGTTCTGAAGCTGTAAACAGACAAAAGAAATATATAAAAAAAAACTTTTAATGGACAACAGTAGATTAAGAGGGGAAATAGCCTTATTTCACTTACATAAATTAAAAAAAAAGAAACCTGCTGTTACTAATATCAGAAAGATAAATAAACCTAGCCATATTAAAAGTACTACTGCTTTCACCTTTACTCGCTGTCTTCCAAGTCTTCCTTCAGTTATCCACAAGTCTCGCAAAAAAATACAAATAAAGAGCTAACTTTGACCTTGCTGGTTTCTCCAATTATCACACACTCTCCCTCTCTTCTCCATTGACAGGTTTATACTCCTTCCATTTCTTTACCATATATATTTGAGGCACATCTTTGCTAACACTTAAGAAAGAATGGCCAGAAAGTGGGATCTAAAATCAACTGAAAACTGTGTATATTTAAAATTATACTTTTAAAGCTCTTAAGTCTCCCATAAAATGTGGTTTATTACTCTTAAGTCTCCCATAAAATGTGGTTTATTACTTGTGTCTAAAACTCTAACACATATTAATAATGTATAAAATATGATATAGCACTGAACAGATGACATTTCTTTTTTTATTAATATTTATTTATTCATTTATTTGGCTGTGCCGGGTCTTAGTTGTGGCATGGGGGATCTTTAGCTGCGGCATGCGAACTCTTAGTTGCGGCATGCACATGGGATCTAGTTCCCTGACCAGGAATTGAACCCAGGCCCCCTGCATTGGGAGCGTGGAGTCTTAGCCACTGGACAGGGAAGTCCCAGATGGCACTTCTTCAACTGAGCATCAGATGAAATAGTTGGCTTCTGAATAGAAGGGGCCAGGACTTCCCTGGTGGCGCAGTGGTTAAGAATCTGCCTGCCAATGCAGGGGACATGGGTTTGAGCCCTGGTACGGGAAGATCCCACATGCCACGGAGCAACTAAGCCTATGTACCACAACTGCTGAGCCTGTGCCCTAGAGCCCGTGAGCCACAACTACTGAGCCTGCATGCCATAACTACTGAGGCTGCATGCCATAACTACTGAAGCCCACGCACCTAGAGCCCATGCTCCTCAAGAGAAGCTCTGAAATGAGAAGTCCGCGAACTGCAACAAAGAGTAGCCCCCAGTCGCCGCAACTAGAGGAAGCCTGTGCGCAGCAACACAGACGCAACACAGACCCAACACAGCCAAAAATAAATAAATAAATAAATAAATAAATAAATAAATTTAAAAGGGGCCCATTTAAAATGAAAAATACAATGTTTATCTTTAAAGATGCTCACGTTCTCACACTGTGATAGGCATATGGGAATTGAGTCTAACTGAAGGAATAGATTTACATTTCATACACTAAGAACATTGTTCACTGAGAACACTATTTAAATTCTCTTCCATCTTTTTTTTTTTAAAGAGAAAGTATAGTTGAATTTGTGTAAATTAAGCCACTTCACTGACTCAAACTCTTTTTAACCTATGTCACACAGCTTTATCCAATCTTGGAACTGACCCAAGATATTCATGACAGTCCCTACAAATGCACTGGCTTCTTCTTTTTTCTTAACCTCCTTGATCCTCTGTATCATTCATTACAGTTTTTTATATCTTTCTTTGAAATTATTCCTCCATCTGGGTTCCATGGTATTAGCCTGGTCCCTGGCTACTGTTGGTAGTTATTCCATCTCTACTTCACTGCCCTCATCCTCCTAAGCATTCTAACCTGCAAGTACCTAAAGCTCAGGCGTTGGCCTTCTCTTTACACCAGAAAAATATGCCATGTTTGGATTAAAGGCTGTTGATCCACAGGATAGGAAAAAAAACCTTCACATCAACAAAAAGCCACAAGAGTACAAAGTAACTTAGCTGAGATCATTTTGGTTTTATATTGAAACATAAAAATTCTCTGCTTTTAAATAAGTTTAAACTACAAAAGGAGAAAGGAAGAAAAAGGAAGAATTGAAGAGGAAAGGAAACAAGAGACAGTCATCCATGTATGGATATTAATTTCAATAATAAAAAATTGGGGCAAATATTTTATTTAATTTTCTAATTCACTTGTATTATATTTCACACAACAACTGGTCTGCAACATATTAGAAATTTTAAAATAAAACTCCTCTTTGCCTAATAATAACTTCGCATCAGGTTATTATCTGCTCCTATCTATCCAATCTAGTTTCAATTTCCTTAAATTCATCTTTCTCCAAGCTGGTCAAACTCCTTACTGTCCTTGTCCTTTCCATGTGGTAATTCTACCTTTGTTTTTTCTTTGCATTTACTTACTCATCCTGGACGTGTTCTCTGTGTTTTACAAAGCCTTCCAATCTACCTCTTGCTCTATTTCTAGCCCTATATCTTGGTTAGTCCAATTATATTTAATCATCTTTTATACTCAGAGTAATATATGATTTTCTGACAGATCATACCTTATTTTAAAAAATTAAGGCATTCTATTTTATTGATATATTTAGATGTAAACACAATTAGCAAAAATACTTAATAAGTCAAAGAGTGACATAACTAAACACAGGTCCTAACTAAACACAGATTTTGGAAAGTATGATCAGTCTTAAACTATCCAGAAAACTATCTTTTCATGACTATATTTCTTTCAGATGTGATGACAGAAATGCCCATCATAACAATACTTAAGTTCCTCACAGCACATATAGATATGAGACATGTATCATTGCAGTTATGTGCATGTTGACTATCCACTCAGGGAACTTCTACTTGATTACTCCAGTGAGGTTCCATTTTTCTTTTCACTATTAGTTCTCTTTCTCCAATGCTTCATTGTCATTAGGGTTTCACTTTGGCCTTGGTGTCTATCTGATCTTTCCTCTAGCAATTATATTAGCATTTTCCTCTGGTGTCCCAGAGATCCTACACAGAATTCAGTCATTTTTACAGATCAAAATTTTTTAATTTCTTTTTTTAAATTAATTTATTTTTTACTGAAGTATAGTTGATTTAAAGCATTGTGTTAGTTCCAGGTGTACAGCAAAGTGATTCCGTTTTTTTCAGATTCTTTTCCCATATAGGTTATTACAAAATATCAAGTATAGTTCCCTGTGCTATACAGTAAGTAGGTCCTTGCTGTTTATCTATTTTCTATATAGTAGTGTGTATCTGTTAATCCCAGACTCCTAATTTAAACCTCCTCCCACTTTCCCCTTTGGTAACCATAAGTGTGTTTTCTAGGTCTGTGAGTCTATTTCTGTTTTGTAAATAAGTTCATTTGTATCAAAAACTTTTTAGATTTCTTTATGTAGATAATAAACTCTAAGAAACACATCAATTAGTGTAAATTATTGTATGTACCATGTTAGGTTCAAAATTAATGATGCATATAATATTATATCTCTCAGAAAAACTGAATTTTGCAAATGCTTAAATTGTATTATGTTCAGAAACACAGGTCTTATAATTACTTCTTATATGTCCCTCATCAGTGTCAACACTCAACAAGTGTGACATTCATTTGACTTTGAATGTTTAAATGATCACTGACTATAATGACTGCATAAAAATACACCACTTAAGACACATATATAGATGTTCTATAATTATAGATTATAAGTCCTCTTATACAACGACTACATTTTGCCAGGTAGTTAATTATTATTCCCTTGCTCTTAACTTTTTGGTATTCCCAAACTTCCATAAACTTATGGACCTCCTTAATTTTAAAGTGCTTTCACATGTTATTTCCTTTCCTCAAAGCTTTCAAAACTGATGACCCCTCATGCCGCAGGATCCAAGAATAGTGCCACCTGAATTTTTAAAAAGAATTAAATTGCCAGTTTAATTTTAATGCTATATATAATTTACTTAAGTCTAGTTCTCTGAAAATCAGTAATTCACGTGTAATTAGTATAAGTGGTAACCTGGGTAAGAAAAATGTTAGAACAGCCCATTCCTAACAATTTTACATAAATAATTTTCTATAATACGAACTCTTTTCTTCTACATACAGTGTAAAACTCTTATTCAATAAATTCAGAATATCTCTGTGTGACTTAAGTCACTCGTTTACGTAACAAAAATTTGTTAAGAGCCTATGCTAGATGTTGTGGGAAGGACTCTAAAGACAGGGTCTCTACTATAACCTTAGAAACTAGCTGAGAACAGAAGACATCTGAGCATGAAAAAAACTATTGACTTTAAGTATGCTTGAAAATAAAATAACATCCCTCATTCATTCTTTTAGTGAATGCAGTGGGGTGATAACAGTGGGAAGTGTGGTTAAATACACCTTAGAAAAAGTGAATAGTGACTACAGAAGTCAGAAAAGCAACATACCTAATTTAGCCATCTTTTCAGGGTGTTTTCTATTCTGAAAAGAATAAACTTTATTCCCACCATGTGTAGCAGAGCCGTTTTTCAAGGATTCTGAAAGAAAAATGCAACATACATTTAGGAAAAATGGGTGAGGTTAATTAACAGGAAAAAAAAAAGAATTTTAATAAAAACTTAGGATTTGTACCCCTCACTGTCTTGCACAAATGTTTAACAATACATATTTATAAATAAGATATTAAAAATACACAGAAACTATGATACTGTTTACATAAATTTTAAAACACAGAAAACATGTTATTCACAGATACACAACAATATATAAACAAACACAACAACAATAAAAAGCCCACTAAAAAACACTCCAGACTAGAGGGATATGCATTCAATTCATGATAGAAGTTGCCCGAGGAGGGAGGACAAAAGGGACTTTATTAGTTATGCTTCTTTCTTTTTCTTTTAATAAATTTATTTATTTCATTTATTTTATTTTTGGCTGCGTTGGGTCTTCATTGCTGCATGCAGGCTTTCTCTAGTTGTGGCGACCAGGGGCTACTCTTCGTTGTGGTGCGCGGGCTTGTCATTGCAGTGGCTTTTCTTGTTGCGGAGCATGTGCTCTAGGAGTGCGGGCTCAGTATTTGTGGCTCGTGGGCTCCAGAGCACAGGCTCAGTAGTTGTGGCGCATGGGCTTAGTTGCTTCACGGCATGTGGGATCTTCCCGGACCAGGGCTCGAACCCATGTCCCCTGCATTGGCAGGCGGATTCTTAACCACTGCACAACCAGGGAAGCCCTGAGGTTGAGATTTAAACAGCTGTTATATGATAGAAGTTCTCTTACTCTCAACTAAGACCCTGACTTAATTTCATTCTTTAATTCTCCCTTTAAGTAACAACTGCTACCTACAACATACCGGACACTCATGGCTAGTAGTCTACTTGCTATCACAGTGATTCTCAAAATGTAGTCTGTTACGGAGTGGCGGGTAGGGTGTCTCTGAGGCCCCTGAGGCTGAAACTGTTTCATAGTAACACTAAGACAAGATCTGACCTTCTGACCCTCAATCATGAGTGTATGTTGAGGTAATCCAGAAACTACATGATGTGTGGTGATGTCACCACCCTGTCAGCTAACGGAATGCATGAAAAGATGTGAAAATCCAGCTGTTTTCTATTAAGTCAGACATTAAAGAGATTTGCAAAAATATAAAACTATGCCCTCTTCAATAATTTTTTGAAATAGATATTTTTCATCAAAATACATGTAATTTATGTTAACATGTAATGGGTTTATTATTGTGCCAAACTTTTTCTTTTAATTTTTTTGGCTGCACTGGGTCTTCATTGCTGCCAGCGGGCTTTCTGTAGTTGTGGTGAGCAGAGGCTACTCTTCGCTGCGGTGCGCAGTTTTCTCATTGTGGTGGCTTCTCTTTGTAGCAGAGCATGGGCTCTAGGCATGTGGGCTTCAGCAGTTGCAGCACGTGGGCCCAGTAGTTGGGGCACACAGGCCCTAGAGCGTATGGGCTTCAGTAGTTGTGGCATGCAGGCTCAGTAGTTGTGGCTTGTGGGCTCTAGAGCACAGGCTCAGCAGTTATGACGCACGGGCTTAGTTAACCCGTGGCATGTGGGATCTTCCCAGACGAGGGATCAAACCCGCGTCCCCTGCACTGGCAGGCAGATTCTTAACCACTGTGATGCCAGGAAGTCCCCAAACCTTTAATGAGTTTATTAAAGTGCCAAACTTTTCCGAAGTCAGTGTTTGCTCCCTTTATTGCTTAAGAGTTCCCATTGGTGTGTATATGCACGAACACTTGGTATTACCTAAACTCCTTAGTCTTTGCCAATCTAGTGGGTACAAAATGAATCTCATGGGGAAAGGCATTTTAATTTTCTTCCCCTAGTCACTAATGAAGCTTAACACCATTTTAAGGGTTTCTTATTTCCAAAGAAGAAATATGTTCTCTATCCTGTGTCTTGTCTTTTCACTTCTTGATAATGTCATTTGATGAAGAGAAGTACTGGATTTTTAAAAAACAGACTTTATTTTTTAGAGCAGTTTTAGGTTCACAACCAACTCAAGTGGAAGGTACAGAGATTTCCCATGTATCTCCTGCCCTACATATCCACAGCCTCCCCCCATTATCAGTATCTCACACCAAATGGTACATTCGTAAAAAAACAAAATGAATAAATAATTAAAATTAAAAAACAAAAACAAAAAAAACAGAGTGGTACATTTGTTAGAATCGATGAACCTCTGTTGACACTTCATTATCACCCAGAGTCCATAGTTTACATTACGGTTTACTCTTGCTATTGTACATTCTATAGGTTTTGACAGAAGTATGATGACATGTATCCATCATTATAGTATCATACAGAATGGATTCACTGCCTTAAAAATTCTCTGTACTCCATCTATTCATCCCTTCCTTATCCCTGACCCTTGGCAACCAATGTCTTCTTTTACTGTCTGTATAGTTTTGCCTTTCCCAGAATGTCAACAGAGTTGGAATCATACAGTATGTAGCCTTTTCAGATTGACTTCTTTCATTTAGCAATATGCATTTAAGGCACCTCCATGTCTTTTCACAGATTGATAACGTATTATTTTTTTTAGCATTGAATAATATCCCACTGCATGGATGTATCAGTTTATTTATCCTTGGTTGACTTCTTGGTTGCTTCTAAGCCTTGGCAATTATGAACAAAGCTGCTACAAACATCTGTGTGTGCAGGTTTTTGGGTGGACAGAAGAGTTCAACTCATTTGAGTAAATATGAAGGAACACAACTGCTAGGTCACATGGTAAGAATATGTTTAGTTTGTAATAAACTGCCAAACTGTCTTCCAAGGAGCTGTACCATTTTGCATTCCAACTAGTAGTAAATGGGTCCCTGTTACTCCACATCTCTGCCAGCATTTGGTGTTGTCAATATTTTGGATTTTGGCCATTCTTTTTTTTTTTTTAAGATTTTTTTTTTCATGTGGACCACGTTTTTTAGTCTTTATTGAATTTGTTACAATATTGCTTCTGTTTTCTGTTTTGGTTTTCTGGCTGTGAGCCATGTGGGATCTTAGCTCCCCGACCAGGGATTGAACCTGTACCCCCCACATTGGAAGGTGAAGTCTTAGCCACTAGACCACCAGGGAAGTCCTGGATTTTGGCCATTCTAACAGAGGTGTAGTGGTATCCTACTGTTGTCTGAATTTGCAATTCCTTAATGACATATAATGTTGAACATCTTTTCATATGCTTATCTGCCATCTGGGTATCTTTGGTGAAATGTCCAGGTCCTTTGCCCATTTTTTAATCAGGTTGTTCATTTTCTTATTGTTGAGTTCTAAGAGCTCTTTGTATATTTTGGGTAACAGTTCTTTAATAGATATGTCTTTTGCTATATTTTCTCCTAGCTGTGGTTTGTCTTTGAGAAGTTCTCAATTTTAATTAATTTGTCAATCTTTTCTTTTGATTACACATTTTTAAAGAAATTCTTCTATAATTAAGACCAAAGCCATATTCTCCTATATTTTCTTGTAAAAGCAGTTATAATTTGCTTTTCATGTGTAAATCTTTAATTAAGGTAATTAAGTTGTTTATGATGGCAGTTAGGAATCCAATTTCTTTTTTTTCTTTTTTTTTTTTTTTGCAGTACGCGGGCCTCTCACTGTTGTGGCCTCTCCCATTGTGGAGCAAGGCTCCGGACGTGCAGGCTCAGTGACCATGGCTCACGGGCCTAGCCGCTCCACGGCATGTGGGATCTTCGTGGACCGGCGTGTCCCCTGCATCGGCAGGTGGACTCTCAACCACTGCGCCACCAGGGAAGCCCCCAATTTCTTTTTTCATAAGGATACTCAATTGTTCCAACACCATTTATTGACCAGTTCATCCTTAGCCTAGTGATCTCCAATGCTACCTCTATCATATATCTATGATATGCACATATGGATAAGTCTGTTTATGGAGAACTTGTTACTGTAATTATGTAAATTAAATGTTTGGCACACAGACAAAATATGAATAAAAAATAAAAGTAGTTTCTATGTAAACTAAATTAAATGCTTTAGAAAGACGATAAAAGTTATTAACTAAAACAACTGATTTCAAATTAGGTATGGATGAGAAACCATAAAAGATTTAAGAAAAAAATTGAAAAACATAAAAGCACACTATGGTCAGACTGCATCAAAGTGTCTTTAAATGATCAATCTAATGGAAGGAAATAAAACTTGAAATCCTAGATAATACATTGTGGATATGCTATCTAAAAAAACCCAAAACCAAAACTGAAAGGTGCTGCTGTTCTTCAACCAGCTGACTGGCAAATTTATATTTAAAGAAAAGACAATTATACATAAATATCTACATATGTTTATATGTAAAACAAAATGTGTAGAGTATATAATTATTTTTATGATTTCCTTGTTCTGATATTTTGATAAATTGACCAATTAACAATGGCTCTAATCACACTGGCCAACAGGGATTTAGTATAATATATAAATAAAACTTTTTAAGTTTTAAAATTACTCAAAATAGACAATACCAAAGTAACTATGAACATACAATTCACAGAAGTTAAAATGGCTAATAAAGAAAAAATGTTTAATGCTGATGAGGGATCTTAATACTAGTTGATACAATCTTCCTAGAAAGTAAGTTAGCAATATGTAAGCCTTATAAAGTTCATATACTTTTTTTTAAATTAAGTTCATATACTTTCACCAGTAATTCTATTTGAGGAATCTTTTTTTTTTTTTTTTTTTTTTGCGGTACGCGGGCCTCTCACTGTTGTGGCCTCTCCCGTTGCGGGGCACAGGCTCCGGATGCGCAGGCTCAGCGGCCATGGCTCACGGGCCCAGCCGCTCCGCGGCATATGGGATCCTCCCAGACCGGGGCACGAACCCGTATCCCCTGCATCGGCAGGCGGACTCTCAACCACTGCGCCACCAGGGAGGCCCAATTTGAGGAATCTTTGATAAAAAAAATAAGACATCTGAACAAAGATTTATGTTCAAGGGTAATCACTACTGCATTAGTTATAATAATAAAAACTTAGAAATAATTCAGAAGTCTAACAGGGGAAACTATGTATTATTTATAGGTTAGAATATATTATTATTCAGTTATTAGAGGTTTTTTTGTTCAGAGAATAATCTCTAAGAATTTAACAATATGTTAAATTTAGAAAGAAATAACACTACTACTTCACATGCATTGGGATGGCTATTATTAAAAAAAAAACAACAGAAAACAACATGTGTTGGTGAGAATGTGGAGAAACTGGAACCCTTGTGCATTGTTGGTGGAAATGCAAAATGATGTAGTTGCTATGGAAAACAGTATGGTGGTTCCTCAAAAAAATTAAAAATAGAATTACCATATGATCCAGCAATTCCACTTCTGGGAATATTCCCAAAAGAATTCAAATCAAGATCTCACAGAGATATTTGTACACCCATGTTCTAGTAGCATTATTAGATTGTACAGCAAAGTGAATCAGCTATACATATACATATAGCCCCTCTTTTTTGGATTTCCTTCCCATTTAGGTCACCACAGAGCACTGAGTAGAGTTCCATCTGCTATACAGTATGCTCTCATTAGTTATCTATTTTATACATAGTATCAATAGTGTATAGATGTCAATCTCAATCTCCCAATTCATCCCATCCCCCCCACTTTCCCCCTTGGTATCCATGTTTGTTCTCTACATCTGTGTCTCTATTTCTGCTTTGCAAATAAGATCATCCTAGTAGCATTATTCACAATAGCCAAAAGGCTGAAGCAAGCCAAATGTCCATCACCCAATAAATAGATAAAGAAAATGTGGTATATACATACAATGCAATATTACTCAGCCTTGAAAAGGAAGGAAACTCAAAAAAAAAAAAAAGGAAGGAAACTGACACTTGCTAAACATGTATGAACCTTGAGGACATTATGCTAAGTGAAATAAGGCAAACACAAAAAGACAAATAGTGTACAATTCCACTTATATGAGGTACCTAGAGTAGTCAAATTCATAGAGTCAAAGGAAGTAGAATGGTGGCTTCCAGGGGCTGGGGGGAGGGGGGACTGGGCAGTTGTTTAATTAAGTACAGAATTTCAGTTTTGTAAGATGAAAAGAGTTCCAGAGATCGGTTGTAAAATAATGTGAATATACTTAATACTGAACTATATACTTAAAAATGGTTAAGATGGTAAATTGTATATTAATGTATATCTTACCACAATATTTTTTACAATTTTAAAAAATAGATTTTTAATTTAACCACAATTAAAAATCTGACATCATCCTTAAGTTCAAAAATGGAACTCTGAATAAGGCTAAATTAAAAATACTATGGGGGCCTCCCTGGTGGCGCAGTGGTTGGGGGTCCGCCTGCCGATGCAGGGGATGCGGGTTCGTGCCCCGGTCTGGGAGGATCCCATATGCCGCGGAGCGGCTGGGCCCGTGAGCCGTGGCCGCTGGGCCTGCGCGTCCGGAGCCTGTGCTCCGCAGCGGGAGAGGCCACAACAGTGAGAGGCCCGCATACCGCAAAAAGAAAAAAGAAAAAAAAAAAAAAAAAATACTATGGATTGGGACTTTCCTGGTGGCACAGTGGTTAAGAATCCTCCTGCCAATGCAGGGGACACAGGTTCGAGCACTAGTCTGGGACGATCCCACATGCCGCAAAGCAACTAAGCCTGTGGGCCATAACTACTGAGCCTGCGCTCTAGAGCCCACGAGCCACAACTACTGAAGCCCGCATGCCTAGAGCCCGTGCTCCGTAAAAAGAGAAGCCACCGCAATGACAAGCCCGCGCACCACAAGGAAGAGTAGCCCCTGCTCGCCGCAACTAGAGAAAGCCCGCACACAGCAACGAAGACCCAACGCAGCCAAAAATAAATAAATACATAAATAAAATTTAAAAAATACTATGGATGGACCACATATTTGTCTCAGAATTTTCTAACAGCCAACTTATAATCAATTAAAGAATTATTCTGTTCATAAAATTAAAAAACAAATCGTTTAAGAGAAGCATCAATAAGGCAAATTGTTCTTGAGGACACTTGTCTGATTGTTTGGGGGAGATCTTTCAGAAAACATTCTGTTTAATGCCTGAGACCACCTAGCACCTCCATGCAATGATTTTTCACCAGAGTGGATGGATTAATAGAATATAAGAGTTATGCCAGGTATGTCAAGATATGTGTTGCTTATAAGAAGCAGCTTATACTTCAATAGTAAGTAAAGGGATTGATTAATAAAGTATTTAAAGGTCCTTGTTGAAAAGTTTTTTCCTTTTAAATATTCCTTAAGATTCTTTGTGAAATGTCTGTGTTTTAAAAGTAATGCTTATCAGGACTTCCCTGGTGTTCCAGTGGTTAAGATTCAGTGCTTCCACTGCAGGGGACACAGGTTTGATCCCTGGTTGGAGAACTAAGTAAGATGTGGCCAAAAAAAAAAAAAAAAAAAAAAAATCCTTACTGCCTTCTGTTTGTAATTAAGGATTAGGCAGAAGCTTATTGTTCAGTATCTCAAATAAAGTTAAGCAAGATGGTAAAAGATGTCACCTTTTCTTCCCTAAAGAAAACATTAAAAGAAAACTCTCCTTCCTACACCTTATCTGAAACACCACTCTCCACCCCTATACACATTTTCGCAAAGAAGAAAAAACAAAGCAAAACAGGAAAAGTCACGTTTGCAAGACTTAACTGTAAGTTACGGGCTCCTCTGTCATACATGCCCATAGCCAAATAAATGAACAGCCCCATTTCCTGTACTCAAACTTATGTGTGTGCATGTATATGCAGACAGATACACAACAAACTGTCAACAGGTCCATGTTCTTTTTTTAAATTAATTATTTATTTTTGGCTGCATTGGGCCTTCGTTGCTGCACGTGGGCTTTCTCTAGTTGCGGCGAGCAGGGGCTACTCCTCCTTGCAGTGAGTGGGTTTCTCACTGTTGTGGCTTCTCTTGTTGCAGAGCACGGGTTCTAGGCACGCGGGCTTCAGTAGTTGTGGCGCACGGGCTCAGTAGTTGTGGCTTGCGGGCTCTAGAGCGCAGGCTCAGTAGTTGTGGCGCACGGGTTTAGTTGCTCCACGGCATGTGGGATCTTCCTGGATCGGGCTCAAACCCGTGTCCCCTGCATTAGCAGGCAGATTCTTTTTTTTTCAGTTTACTTTTTTTTTGATGGAGTATAATTGCTTTACAATGTTATGTCAGTTTCTGCTGTACAACGAAGTGGATCAGCTCTATGTATACATATATCCCCTCCCTCTTGGACCTCCCTCCCACCCCCATGCCCCCAATCCCACCCATCTAGGTCATCACAGAGCACTGAGCTGAGTCCCTGTGCTATACAGCAGGTTCCCACTAACTATCTATTTTATGCGTGGTAGTGTATATATGTCAATCCTAATCTCCCAATTCATCCCACCCTCCCCTTCCCCTCTATGTCTACATGTCCGTTCTCTACGTCTGCGTCTCTATTCCTGCCCTGCAAATAGGTTCATCTGTACCATTTTTCTAGATTCCACATATATGCGTTACTATACGGTATTTGTTTTTCTCTTTCTGACTTACTTCACTCTGTATGACAGACTCTATGAACTTTTAAGAGATCACAGGTTAAACAACCACAAAAACAGCTTGGCCTTATCCAGTAAAGTTGAAGATACCCATATCTTATGACCCTGAAATTCCACTACTTGGGATATATTCCAGAAAAACTAGTACATATGTATATCAGGATAGATGTATATTCATAGCAACATTGTTCCTGATAGCTAAATGGCAGGCGGATTCTTAACCACTGCGCCACCAAGTAAGTCCCAGGTCCATGTTCTTAAAGCATGCATTCTCAACAGGAATAATACTGCTCCTGATGCAACGGAAATGGCTCTTGGTGGGAGGAGGGGGAGTGTGGAAAACATCTTAGATATTGCAATGGTCTGTTGCCCTCCAAAGAATCTTAGTACATAAGAGATATACAGCATATATGTAGTATTAAATTTCATGGGTGGGGGGTGATAAGGAGAAAAAGTCTAGAAAGGTTCCTTAGGGGATCATAATTTTTAAAAGCTTGAGAAATACAGCTTTAAAGCAAAGTTCCCCAACCAGTGTGCAGAAATTAAAGACATGGGTTACAGGTGTGCTGAGTATTGATCCTCTCAGGCCTCTGAGGATGCAGTCAGGGCCTGCAGAGTGGGTGGGAACAGGGGTCAGAAGCCCAAGGCATTTATCCCTGGTCTGGAGCATTTTCCTCTTTTCTTGTTTCTTTCTTTTTCTTTGGCTGCACCAGGGATTGAACCTGGACCACAGCAGTAAAAGCACCAAGTCCTAACAACTGAACCGCCAGGGAAATCCCAAATTTTCCTCTTTATTTCAGTGTGCCTCCAAATATCATTTGCTGTGGGTGCTGTTACAAGAAAGCACTGAGTTTCTACTACAGATATATTACCATTACAATAAGAAACTATTTAAAAAAAACACTTAGAAAAAATATTGTTTTCAATCTGTTCTTAGGTCTAACACAAGAGTCAAGAATCCAAAGTTCTATTCAGAATATGCCCTAAGGGCTTCCCTGGTAGTGCCCGTGGTTAAGAATCCACCTGCCAATGCAGGGGACATGGGTTCGAGCCTTGGTCCAGGAAGATCCCACATGCCGCGGAGCAACTAAGCCCATGCGCCACAACTACTGAGCCTGCGCTCTAGAGCCTGCGAGCCACAACTACTGAGCCCACATGCCACAACTACTGAAGCCCACACACCTATAGCCCATGCTCCGCAACAAGAGAAGCCACCACAATGAGAAGCCCGCGCACGGCAACAAAGAGTAGCCCCCGCTCGTCACAACTAGAGAAAGCCTGCGTGCAGCAACGAAGACCCAACACAACCAAAAATAATAAATAAATAAATAAATAAATAAATAACAAGAATATGCCCTGCCCAGTAAGCCTACTGAGGGACAATGGTTGTTTTTTTTGTTTTTTTTGTTTTTTTTTTTTTTTTTTTTTTTGCTGTACGCGGGCCTCTCACTGCTGTGGCCTCTCCCGTTGCGGAGCACAGGCTCCGGACACACAGGCTCCACGGCCATGGCTCGCGGGCCCAGCCGCTGCGCGGCATGTGGGATCTTCCGGGATAGGGGCACGAACCCGTGTCCCCTGCATCGGCAGGCGGACTCTCAACCACTGCGCCACCAGGGAAGCCCCAATGGTTGTTTTTTATATCATATCATTTAACACTGGGAACAAATCCAGAAGCAGTATCACTCAAGAGGTGACAAAAAGGTTGGGAGTAGTCACAGTGGCCATTTATAAGTCAAATATCAGAGAGTAAAAGACATGTACATGAGGGAGACAGGTGGCAGAGAGAACAGAACTGATGCACAGAGAAGACTTGAGGGAGACCGGGAGATACGTGAAAGCAAAGTCCCTCATTTCGTAACATGCTCCCAGCTCCAATGCCCCTAGTGCCCAACAATACTGATTTTGTTCCTTGATCTTTATTTTTTTAAGTCAACTTAAGTAGGTCTATGCTCCTTGCACCCTGATATAAATCTGTGCTCTTTGAGCCCTAAGTTAAGTAAATTATAATTCAAGACTAAGATTTTTTAAGCACTGTCTGGCAGGAATCTGGCTTAGGTGTAAAAAAACATAACATCAGCATACCTAGGTTGGAACACATTACTTCTTGGAATCTTCCTTCTAACTATTTTTGTAAAGAATATCAAGTTAATAATAAAGTGACTTGCTTTATGAAATTATTTCAAATTAGTTAAAAGTATAGATATCTTAAAAAAACAACTTTAGAGTGCTTGGTCTGTAGACTATCTTTCTAAAAATATTTAAGCACCAGACTGGTTTTTTTAAAAAAAAGAACTATGTATAGATTAAAAAACGTACAGTAGAAACTCAGTGCTTCCTACCTTTCCAACTATAGAGAAAAAATCTGAAGCAATGCTCTTCTTCTTTTTTTTAAAAATTATTTTATTTTATTTATTTATTTTTGGCTGTGTTGGATCTTTGTTGCTGGGCACAGGCTTTCTCTAGTTGCAGTGAGTAGGGGCTAGTCTTGGTTGCGGTGCACGGGCTTCTCACTGCGGTGGCTTCTCTTGTTGTGGAGCATGGGCTCTAGAGCGCAGGCTCAGTAGTTGTGGCGCATGGGCTTAGTTGCTCCACAGCATGTGGGATCTTCCTGGACCAGGGCTCGAACCCGTGTCCCCTGCATTGGCAGGTGGATTCTTAACCACTGCGCCACCAGGGAAGCCCTAAAGTAATGCTCTTCTGATGAGAAATAAAATATTATAGCACACCACATAAAAAGTTTTGGAGGTGGATGATAGTGATGGTAGCACAACATTATGAATGTATTTAATATAACTGGACTGTACACTTAAAAATGGTAAAGATGGTAAATTTTATGTTATGGGTATCTTACAATTTAAAAAATTGGGAAAGGGACTTCCCTGGTGGTCCACTGGGTAAGACTGTGTGCTCCCAGTGCAGGGGGCCCGGGTTCGATCCCTAGTCAGGGAACTAGATCCCACATGCCACAACTAAGAGTCCACATGCTACAACCAAGAAGTCTGCATGCTGCAACTAAGAGCCCACATGCCACAATGAAGATCCTGCATGCCACAACTAAGACCTCGTGCAGCCAAAATAAATTAAAAAAAAAAAATTGTAGCACAATGTTGCCTAACCTACCAGACTACTTTTATGTATCCTGCAAAGCAATTTCAGCCACTCACAGAAATATGAGCGTACACTCCCAACTCCAACAACGACCACCCCCCTCACTCCACAAATACCTTGAACATGGTGTCCTAATACTTCCACATAGTTCTGATCTTTTAAAACTTCCTGGTCATCTTCCTCCAAATCATATTCTGGCTTCTTTATTATTTTTTTTGTGTTGACCAAAAGCTGGGCCCTCTCCTTTTTTATTTTAGCTCCTATAAGAACATCCAAAGAATCAGAACATGACAGGTATAAGTTCTTTCTAAACACTACAGTTAAATAAATAAACTATACTATAATATTGTCATTACTTAAAAGCTGGAAAAAAATTCAGTGTTTTCTCTTTGATTCAGGTACAGATCTCTCTTCCAAAGTTTATAAGTTAAAAAAACAAAACCTTTAAATTATATATTTTGGGGGGTCAAAATGACTATACATTTTAATTACAATGGGTGGTTATCACTTACCACCACTACTGAGCACTTCACATTAGATGAGGCTTTATTATTTTTAATTTTCAATACATTTTGAATGGATTAAACTAAAAATTAAGGTTTATTTGCAGTCTTACTGGATCAAATATTCTGTGCTGTATTTTCAAAATAGAAGATTAAATTATTTTTAAAAGTGAAATAATACATAACCATTATATAAGCATCCCCTCAATTGTATAATCATTCAGTACCTCCTTCTCTATCAAGAATGTGATTAAGAACATCATCATCTCCCACAAACTGAACCTCCAGCATCTTGTCTTCCTTTGATTCCAGCTTGCTCATCATTGCCAACCTAAACAAAAGCAATAAAGCACTCAGAAGTGATGAAAAATTCGTATCAACAGCCAAATAAACATTCACATAATGAATACATGTATTTGCATAAAAGTCTTTAAGTATAAAAAAATACATTATCATTATTGTATCAATATTGTGTTTTTGATAATAAGTAACTCAATTCTTTATCTGAAAAATGGAAGAGAGGAAGAAGTGACTGAGATTAGGAAAAAGCCAAATCCAATCAAGGCAACTAAAATATAATGACAAGAAAATAATTCTGCCTGTAAAGAAAGCTCTAACCAATATACAGAATAACAACATTATTAGAAAGGGGGTGGTTAATACATGAGAGTTTAGAAAAGGGCCAGCCAAACAAAGAATAATGGTTTGGTGGATTGTCATATCTGTTCACTAGAAAGATATAGTCCACTGGGGGAAGTCTGTGTGCTTCACTTGGTGTACCAAGACTGGATCAAATAATTTTCAAGCATCTCCCTTTACTATTAAACTGCATGCTCACCAAACAACTTGACAATCATGGATATGGCTTTCTAGGTATCCTGGTAACTAAAGAGTAAGCATGAATCTTTCCAGTACTTCAGAGTCAGTTCTTCACTGAACAAATTTCGGATTTGGCAAGCAAAAGTTTGATCAACTCTGGCTCCGCTGACAAAATTTAGTTTCAGAACTTATAATGCTAATGCCTGAAACAAATAAACGATTCCAACTAGTTGTCAGCTAATCAGTTTACTCAAAAAATGAATTTTTTTCTCTCTTCTCTCTCTCATAAATCCTATTTATGCCTTTTCCCCTGACAAGAGGATCTACAGATTGAGTCCCCCATGAGTCAGTTATCTGCATGCAGATAACTTACTAAATGTTGCCAAGTTTTCTTCTGTAACTAGCACACTTAAATGATTTGTCTCAGTTTTCATTTACCTTTAAAGGTACTACATATTTTGCAGCTGGGAAATTCAAGTAGAGTCACCTGTAATTGGAAAAAGAACTCAGTCGGGCCAGCTAACAGGAAAACGAAAGCAACCAAAGAAGTTCATGAGTTTTAACAAACAAGATGAGTAGATAAAGGCAGATCTTAGAAAGCCAAAGTTGTTATGATGGCACAGTAAAGGGCGAAATGACCATTACCATTTTGGCCAGGGAGCCTTAGAGACTGAGAAGATCTAACTTGTGGGGGCAAGTAGGTGGAGGGAGGCCAAAATGTGAGCACTTACTATGTGCTAGACACTCTTCTCAATATTCTATATGTATTCTCATTTAATCCTCACAACAATTCCATTAGGTTTATACTTTGTGTACAAAGATTATACTTCATCTATAATTTATATGGCCACTGCCAGTAGAACATATCCATTTGGACCAACCTTCTAGTCATGAAGGTTGCTTCTTATTATGGGGAACTGGGTGTATTAGAGAAGTTTAATGCATCTATGTGACATTTATACAAAATTAAAAAACACAGTTTCTTTCTATCTGTATAAAATAAAGTTTTTTAAGGGGCTGTTTGTCAGGCACTGTGTTAGGCACTTTTATGTATACCAGATCAATAAATCCTCAGATTCTCTGAGATGGTTAAAATGTATTTAATTCCCACAATTTACAGATGAGTAAACTGAGGTTAAAGATTAAATTACTCACTCAAATTCACACAATTAGAAAGTGTGTTAGGGCTGAAACCCAAGTTTGACTAATTCCAAAGACCCTGATCATTTTATTAAATGACACACTTCTCCTGCCATTAAACACAAATCTGTTATCCTAAATGCTTGTCTTGACCTCTGGAAACTATTCATAATATGTTTAGTCATTCTCCCACACAGTGGTTCAAATATCCAAGAACTTCTACAGTTCCTCTAGGTTTCTAGTTCATTAGGTTAAACATCACTAGTTCTATCAAGCATACTTTTAAGAGCAGCATAGGCTACATTATTTAAACCTATATACTGCTGTGTTCTACAAAGGATTTGAAGCAATGACAATAAGCAGTGCAATACAACAAATGATAAACTATACACACTAATAGGAAATCTGGATGAGGGAAAATAGAAAGAAAGGCAGAAAATAAAATCATACAAAGAATTTGGGCTCTTAGCTTCCTGGCAATCAAAAGGAGTAAAGGTCAGTTACATTACCTCTTATTAGCAAAAGTTTAGTAGTCCCTTCGGGGGAAAAAAAGAAGATTTTCAAGGAAAATTTAAAAACAAATATTCTAGACAACTTAATATTGTCCTAGGCAATTTCCGTATGGTATTTTATGTAAGAATTGTCTGGACAGAGGCAGCCTAACTTAGTCTTGTTTGTAGCCAAATGCATTTATACGTAATTTCCTTTTCTAGATTTTAAGGCATCTTATTATACAGTACAGAATCAAAAAACTGAAATTTCTACAAAAACTTTGAAAGAAACCTTTCCTTCCTTCTTCTCCAACATTTTCTGAAAACAAAAACAAAACAACCCCAGAACAATCGCATAATAAAATGAAAATATTTAGTGACCACTTACTCTTCAATGCACTGTCTTGGTGTTTACTTTTAAGTAGACTCTTTTCAAGGAGTTAACAGGGTAATACAGCAGCACCAAATGAGCGTTAACACAATACACTCTCCCCTTTGAGAGCAAATAAAAGATTTGCTAAAATTAAAAAAAAAGCCTTTAAAAAAAGAAGGTGGTATAGTTTAGTGGCTATGCACCAATTTTAATATCAGATAAACCTGGGTTCCGATCTTAACTCCACACTTACAACTGTGTGACTTTGGACAAAGTTGTGACGATTAAATGAAACCATGTGCTTGGCCTATGAAAATGCTAACTAGGTTCTTTACTACGGGTATTTTTACTTTAAATTTCAACTTAACCATGCAGATCTCTTGTACAACTCCATATCCCAACTAATGTCTGACGAAATAAAATTCATATTTTATAGCAAGACGATTTAAACATATTTAAACATAAACATAAAATTTTTCTTTGCCTACCTGGGCCTCCTCCCTCCACTTTAGTGTGTATTGCGCATCTGCATTAACCAGACCTCTTTAGGAGATAACTTCCTTCTTATCTTGTAAGGGGCCAGGATGACCCATGACCCACTCTTTGCTTTGTATGTGTAGATTTGGATTGTGTAAACTGTCAATAATATGCCATTTAATGTACAGCCCACAGTCTCAAAAACATCTAACAGTGCTTTGCCTTCTAACAAACGGAACAGTTCTTAGAGCTTTCTGAGAGGCTGTTCTCGGAGTTATAACCCTGTTTGGCTCAAATAAAATTTTCCACTTCTTTCTTAGATAGACTACTGATCAATTTTCGTTAGCACAGCTAACAGAAAAAGTGCTCAATAAATGTTGAATGAATGATGCCCATTTAATGTGCAGTGCCATCACACAAAGGTGTAGGGCCATGCTATTTTTCTTCAGATTTCAATTTAACTAGGGGAAGGTGTAGTGGTTCTATTAGGATTTCAGCTGTAAAGCGAAAAAGTACTGCATCAACTTGTTTTAACTTAAAAAGCTCTACCAAAGGAGCCTGGTTTATCAACATTTTACAACCAAGCACTGTCCCAGGGTGACTGTGTTCAGTTAGGAGGATTCATTTGGTGGTTCCAGGCTGGGATGACATCAAAGGGCTCTCGCTCCAGTGGTAGTTCTGGGACAAGATCTCTTCCTCCTCAGCCCTCATTGTACCTGTTCCTCTCCCAGGACACCTTACTACTTTCGGTATGGATTTTTACAGTTCTCCCTCTGCACGCGGAAGGCTCATCGCGCCGGGAAACATACGTTGGTAACAGACACCCCTTGCACAGAAGGCCCATCACTGCTGGACAGAGGAACGGTCTTTAAAGAGGGAGCCTCTCACCCCAACAAGTATTTACTGACTTCGGTCTGGGCCTCGCGCAACTGACCAGCTGGCCGTTCTCGGCCAGCCGAGGGTCCTCAGGCCGGCGGGGCCGGGGGCAGCCTGGGGAGGGCAGAGAGGGAGGCGCAGCGACGCTGCCCGGAGTGCCGAGGTGAAGGCCGGGGACTGGGCGCGCCTGGACTCACCTCACAAGCCCCGAGCTAAGCAGGAGAGGGAGGCAAGCTGCCCCGCCGCCCAACCACGCACCGCCAGGTCTCCGGGTGGCGCGCCTGCGGCCGCCTCGTGCCTGCCGGACGCTACCCCGCTGAATGGTCGCCGCTGGAAAGGCGGCTTCGGCCCCAGCGGGAAAGGCCAAATTCTTTTAGGCAGTGCAGAAGCAGGCCCGCGGGGTCGCAGGGTCGAGCAGGGGCGTTCCGCAGGCCGGCGGGGGGTGGGGGGGAAGGGCAGCCTCCCAGCTGCACACCGAATCTCCCGCCCTGCTCAGGAGGCGGAGCCCCAGGGAGCCAATAGGAAGTGGAGTTGCCTGAGAGCGACGGCTCTGCCCGCCAGTCGGCGCCGGTCTGATGGCCTCGCCCACAAGAAACCCGAAGAAAACGAATCCCTAAGCGGTGGGTTCTGGGCTTTGCTTTTCCTCTTTCCGTTTCCGGTGAAGGGAGAAGGAAGTGTTGGTTAGATCTGAGGAAACTGGAGGAGTTGTAGTGGGCTGAGTGGGCTCTCTGTCTTGACGCAATCTTGAAAGTGTTCATTGGTTTCTCTTTATACCTTATTTTGAGGAAAAAGATAATGGGAATGAATTTGAGTTTACTTATTGATTGATTTGTTTGTTTATTTATTTATTTATTTATAACTTTACCTCATTTGGCGTGAAAGGTAGGATCAAGTGCATCTCAGGGGTTTGGGGTGGGGAGGCGGGGAGCAATGCTCTCTGGTAAGAAGAGAATTTCGGCTGGGTCACTGAATGTGGAGATGGGAATCAGACTGCTAATAGGATGAAAAGACAGGGAAAATAGAAGGAATAGACGCGGAGAAAGCTGAGGAAAAAGATAATGAGGAAGAAAAGGAATGAACCTGCTGGAGTAACAGTGTCACCACTAATAATACGATTTTATTTGGATTCATTCATTCACTCAAAACAAAACCTACGTACAAGATAATAACGTTACACTTTTGAGCGAGCTGAGCACGGTCTCTGCCCTCACAGTAGATCCTATAGGGGAAGATACTGAATAGACAATATAGAGAAAAATGCTACGATTTGGGAAGTCCAGTGTTTATCGAACCACTGGCAGGAATATCTAATTAAAGTACAGCAGGATTCAGGAACAACTTTCTTGGAGGAAGAGATATTTAAACTGAAACCTGAGGACTGAGTAGCTTTAAGCCAGAAAAAGAGGAGGGGTAAAGTTTTCCAGGTAGAAGGCCCAAATCAATATAGTGGGTGTATTAAGGGCCAAGAGGCAAGTGCCACAAGTGCCAAAGTTGGATCTGTTGTTATGAAGGGCTAGTTTGGCCCTTAGGGCATTAGTCAGATTTGTATTGAAAGATCACTCTGGATAAAGGAGGTGAAAAGTGGGAGCAGAGGGAAGGAAGAGACAGATGGAGTCACACCATTTTGGAAGCTGTTTAGGACATCAGATTGGGAAATGGAAATGGTTGTAGCCTGGATAGCTCAGTATTCCATTTTGGTTAGCAGGATTTAAGAAAACAAAAGAGAAAGGTAATTTTCTCTATATTGGAGATAAAGAATTTGGGGGGCTGAGTAGAGAGAAGATGAAAGAAAACATAGCCAACAGTTAACAGTGAAGTGCTTGAAAAGTTCTTAAAAATGTGAAAATCTGGGAATATTTAATATTCAACTAATATGTTCTTTATGTTTCTATGATGTAAACTCTCTTCCATCTCCCCCTCAAATCTTCACTAAACTCTTCTGCAAACTCAGAGGACTTGGTGTGAGCAGTGGGTTTTGTTTTTGTTTTTAATGGTATATGTGTGGGAAAATGGAAGGAGCTGAGTTTCCCTTCTAGATTGATACTAGGCTAGATAAAAACAAAGAGCCATACCATTCAGAATGGAGATCCAGAATTCAGAAGTGGTAGGAAGTTGAAGATAGAGGTGATCATAAAATGGCAACTCCCGCATGTATTCACACACATTTTGTGTAGAACACTAGATTTTTCCAAGAGAAAGAGAGGACCAAGTCAATTTTGTGTATATCTTAAGGGGGTAGAGATGCCAGCAGTTAATTGGGTTATAGTTTGAAATTTAGGACCAGGCTTTAAAAGTCTCTAATAGAATCTGATTAAACATGGTGAATTGAACACTGTCTTGAAATGCCACTAAAATAACAGAGTCAAAAAAAATTTTTGAAGTATAAACATACACACAAAAGAACAGGAAAGGAAGTGAGATAAGTTCATAAAATTTTGGAAGATGTATAGTGATCAGGCAAAGCACAGTAAGCTGAAACCCAGGCCAGCAAAGAATAACGACAATAAGTCTGTTCCTGTCCCAGAACTCCAGTTAGTCTCAGGAATTAGTGTACAGGAACCTCTGAAGTCAGAAGAGGAGAATGGGACTGAGAACTGGAGAAATGGTCAAAGTCTGAAACAAGGAACAATTAGATCCTTGATCTCTTGTCATACTTAGCATAATAGCAGGCGTTCACAAGGTGAACCAGAGGATTGAGACTCAACAGAGTAGAAATGAGAAGTCATACTGAGTTTGGGGGTGGGGGTGGAACTGGAAGATTATGTGGGAGACTAGGAATTTTCTCTTGTTTGGCTCCCAGAGCACTGGCAACTAGTCATTTATTTAAACACTTACTCTTCAGAAGACTAATCAGAAGATGAGGAGGCCCCAATGGGAAAAGCCAGTTGATCTGTTGATCCACATTGAAACCTGTTAGCTGATAATCCCTGCCCCTGCAGGCAGACTTTCCAGTCAATTTTTGCTTCACCAAACTTGAATAAAGCCTCAACTCTGAAAGAGGCAAAACAAATAGACCAGGAGCAAAAAGACTATGTAGGAACCAGAAGAAAATTTATTCTGAACTGTAATTAAAAATACCTCAGAGATAAAGACTTTATAAAAGAAGGAATATAAAAAAGAATGTGGGTCATCAAGTTTAGATTTCTAAAGAAAAAATAAAGTTTTAATTTTTAAACAGTAGACTGCAGCATCAAGATATCAGCTGCACATTTTTTTTCACCAATGATCTCATTTGTCAGCACAACAAATCAGAATGTCTTTATGTATTTCTTCCTCAGGAAGATGACTGAGTTTAAAAATGTGAAATCATTTTTTCAAGTTTAATTATCTTTATATTCAAACAAGAGTTTTTACCCAAATCATATTTTAGAAGATCAAATTCAAGAATACCAGTTCCTATGTTGCAAATTGAAATATAACTTAAATGGCTGCACAGATGTCAGTGAAAGATCTAGGTTAATCAACCAGGACCAGGTAGTTCTTGCGGACAAGTTAAGAGATATTTGCATTTGTTCCTAAATTTGGGAAACTCAATTAACTTTTGTTTTTATTGCCAGTCTTATGAAAAGCTTTATATTGATACTTTTGCTGTTTGAAAAAATCCATTTTGTCTTTGGGTCTTCTTTTTAGAACTGTTCAGTTTATTCAATGAACTCTGAGCCCCTACCTGTACCAGGAACATAGCGCCCAGGTATGTCCCTTACCCTTAAGATTCTAGTTGGGTAGAAGGAATCAGATAATTTCAATACTAAGGTGTTAAGTGCAAAGATAGAATTTACTGAGAACTGCTAGGACAAATACCATTTAGCTCAGCCTGGTGGGTAAGTCAGTAAGAGGGTGGGATAGCAGAGTAAAGGCCATTCCAACTTTAAACGGTAGAGAACGGGGGTGGGGTGGGGGTGGGGAGTGGTGTATAGAAGGAATTTCAGGAAGAAAGTATGGTAATACAAACTGGGTGTGGTAATACAAAGTTTGGTGTTACTTAAATCTTAAGTGTAAGTAAGAATGATAGGAGAGGGACTTCCCTGGTTGTCCAGAGGTAAAGAATTCGCTTTACAATGCAGGGGATGCAGATTCAACCCCTGGTCAAGAAACTAAGATCCCACATGCCATGGGGCAACTAAACTCGCATGCCGCAAACTACAGAGCCCACGTGTCCCGGACCCTGCACGTCACAACTAGAGAGAAGCCTGAGCACCATGTCGAAGAGCCTGCGCACTGCAATGAAAGATCCTGCATGCCTCAACGAAGATCCTGCATGCTGCAACTAAGACCTGACACAGCCAAAAATAAATTAAATAAATAAATCTTTTTAAAAAAAAGAATGATAGGAGATGGGATGGGAGAAGTAAAGGCCAGGCTAAAGAACATAGAATTTATCCTCTGTGATGGAACCATTGAATAATTCATAGGAGTTTTATATTAATCACTAAAGGAAGATAAATTTGAGAGGAGCACGGGGTCTAGTTAGGAGGCTATCAAAGCAGTGTGGATATAAAGTAAGACATGAATTCGAGCTGTAGTAGTAAAAGTTGAGAGGAAATGATGGATTTGCAAAAAAAAAAAAAATAGGCAAAGTCAGCAAGATTTGGAGACTAGTTATAGAGGTAAGGGAGAGGAAAGATATAATTCCCAGGTTTCTGGTTTGGTTGCTTGGGTATAAGTTCCCAATTGTGCTATGAAAGAGAGATTACAAATAGAGGGAAGGAGTAGAAGAATTGAGTTTAGCTTGAGGCATCTTGACTTTGAAGTGCCTGAGGGATATTCAAACATCCTGCCAACAGTTGGATATGAGTTTGAAATTCATTCAAGAGGTCAAGGCCTCGAGAGAGAGATCTAGGGGTCATTAGCGTATAGATTAAATCCAAAGGGGGAAAATTAAGAATTCCCCAGAGATGTTGAGTACAATAAGAAATTAAGTGAGATACTTCATCTTCTGAGGCAGGCAGCGAGGGGATGAGGATAGCTGCAGATATAGTTGTTCTTTGAAGTGGTAGGTGAGAAGAGGAAATTAAGAGTGTTCTAGCTTGATGACCTCCATTTTATGGAGGAAGCAAGAGTTGAGGCTGCTGAGAAAGTGATACTTAAAGTGATAAAGCTTTGGAACAGAAACTGAAAGGAATAGAACTAGGGCAGGCCAAGAAGTACAAGGAACTCAAAGTGTTGGGGGCTTAAGTTTGGGGCCAATGAAATTGTATTGATGCCCATAGTGTTCAATGGCCTGATTAAGGTATTAGAGAAGGCAAATTGCAACATTGATATGAATGAATATTTTTTTTATGGAATGGATTACTGCCTTTCTTATATTGTCGTTACTGTTTAATATATTTCTTTAGGAAAACATTCTTACTGAGTCAGTAGTTCTGGATGGAAGAAGGAAAATTTAGGTATGAATGCCAGGAGATTGTCATAGGATTAAAGAGAGTCTTCAATGATGACTGCACATGAGAATTACCTGGGGTGCTTTTAAAACTACTGATGCTGGGCTTCCTTGGTGGCGCAGTGGTTAAGAATCCACCTGCCAATGCAGGGGACACAGGTTCGAGCCGTGGTCTGGGAAGATCCCACATGTTGTGGAGCAACGAAGCCAGTGCACCACAATTACTGAGCCTGCACTCTAGAGCCCGTGAGCCACAACTACTAAGCCCACGAACCACAATGACTGAAGCCCACATGCCTACAGCCCATGCTCCACAACAAGAGAAGCCACCTCAATGAGAAGCCCACGCACTGCAACAAAGAGTAGCGCCTGCTCGCCACAACTAGAGAAAGCCTGCATGCAGCAATGAAGACCCAACACAGTCAAAAATGAAATAAATAAAATAAATTTACTTAAAAAAAAAAAACAAACTACTGATGCCATATCCCAATTCCAGAGGGTCTGAATGTGGCCTGTTCATCAGAATTTAAAAAAGAAATTCCCAGGGACTTCCCTGGTGGCCCAGTGGGTAAGACTCTGAGCTCCCAATGGCAGGGCTCCTGAGTTTGATTCCTGGTCAGGGAACTAGATCCTGCATGCATGCCGCAACCCTGCAGGCCACAACGTGTGCTGCAACGAAGACCCGGTGCAGCCAAAAAAAAAAAAAGATTCCCAGATGATTTTAATGTTCAGCTAGGGGTGAAAACCACTGAGCTAGGGAAAATGAAAACTGGCAATAAATTTTTGTCAGATATGAAATGACCTAGATGCTATGCATTAAACACACACTTGATAAGGGTACAGTAGGTCTAGAATGTCAGTGGCAGATGCCTCAGCAAGTAATTTCTACTGAGAGATATTTAAAGATATCAATTGATTTTAATCATGCTCAGGAAACAAAAGTGATTACCTCATAGTGTCTAGGAATAAAAGAATATGGTAACCAGAAGCTATTTTATCTGCAGGATTTTCTTGAACCAGGGATAATGAGGCCTTCATAAATCACACACAAATTAGCAGTGAAAGATTTGGCAGCGTAAGCCCTAAAAAATGTGTACACAGTAATTCAAGTTCTGGGAAACTAGATATAGACTATAATCTTCAGAAATAATTTTACAGTGTGCATAACACCATTATTTATAGCAGTTGATAATAAATTAATGTCTATAGATTTCTTAAAATCCCGTGATTAATCTTTTTGAATGTAATAGTGCTTTTTAGTTAAATTATACAGTGATTCAGAACCTAAGTTTGTACTGGTTAACATAATCTGCCATAAAAAAAAGTTTTTGGGGCTTCCCTGGTGGCGCAGTGGTTGAGAGTCCGCCTGCCGATGCAGAGGACATGGGTTCGTGCCCCGGTCTGGGAAGATCCCACATGCCGTGGAGCGGCTGGGCCCGTGAGCTATGGCCACTGAGCCTGCGCGTCCGGAGCCTGTGCTCCGCAACGGGAGAGGCCACAGCAGTGAGAGGCCCACGTACCACAAAAAAAAAAAAAAAGTTTTCGTCCTTCAATGTGTACTAAACATTGTTCCCTAAGACAAAGTGCCAAAAGTGATTGGCCCTTCAAGTTTTAAAAGTCAGTACCACCCCTTTCTGATATAACATCTTGAACAAAACTAAGGCTGTTACCACAGATTATATCCATCCTATTTGGATTATGACCTAGGGCCACAGACCTTTAGAGGCCCTAAACACAAAAGACTTTTATTTCTACCCTCTCCCATGTAGTTTAAAATAACATTAAATCATAAAATAATTTCAAGTAAGTCTAACAAAATACTGATTTCTTCCTAAGTTACCTGGCCACTTTTTTCCACGGTGGTTGGGAGGAAGGAACTAAAATATTTTTAAGTTCTGTATTTTGGCAGCCTCTTCTACTTTATTATGGTCTAAACCAGCTTTTCTCAATTGAGGTTCCTCATATGAACCACAGAAAGACTATTTTCTCATTTCTCCAGAGAATGGTACATAATTAAGGATAGTACACAATTAGAACCATTGTATATATGTAGGAGAAAACTTAATTTATAACTATGGATACCTAGTGTATTAGGACTCAATTCTTTCATGGATTTAATTTGCCTGCTAGTTATCTAGCTCTACTGAGGTCAAATCTCTCCTTCCTTCCCAACTCCCACAGGGGCCTTGGCCTTGTGGGGATAAGGCAAGTGTACTAATAGCTGAGAACAATCAACATTGTATGATGCAGTATCTTGATAGTTAAGTGCATAAGCCTGTGAGCCTGAGTGTCTGGGTTCAATCTCAGCTCTACCATTTACTAGCTCTGTGACCTTGGACAGATGAACTTTCCTTTTCTTATAAAGGAAGAATAACTACTTATCAGACACTTGTATAAACTGAATATTGAATTGTGGCACTTTCATCAAAGTGTTTAGAATGGTGCCTGGCACATCCTAGCACTGAATAAATGTTGTTTTTGCTTAATACATCTTTGGACCATAAAGTATTGTGACCTGGACCAGACTTGTATGTGTGTGGAGGGATAGTGCCTCCATTATCTTACTAATATTCACTATTTTATTACAGTACCTTAAAGTGACTTTCCCCTTTGTATTTTCTCTGTATTTTCTAAGGTTTTCAAAATGAGCAAGTTATACTTTCTTTTTTTGGCTGCACTGCATGGCATGCGGGATCTTACTTCCCTGACCAGGGATCAAACCCACGCCTCCAGCAGTGGAAGCGTGGAGTCTTAACCATGGGAATGCCAGGGAAGCCCCAAGTAATACATTTTTAATAAAAGGAAAATTGAAACTGTCAACTGGTAAAGCTCATTCTTCCTAACTAATGCAGAACTAGAGTCGAGGAGAAAAAGAAAAACAGGCTTGATGAGTTGCCTTAAGCCACTCTTCTGGAACTGCTAATCTACACCAGCAGCTTTCGATTAAGGCATAACAAGATATAAAAGAGAAAACAAAGTTTTGGTCCATCAATAAGGAATAATAGCCATAAGGAACAGGTATAGAAGAGATTTTTCTAGGGAGTGCATGTAAAGGGAGGGGAAAAGGAGGCCTGGGGCTCAGCCCTTCATTAAACCCACATTCCAAGAAAATGCTAAATAAAGTATTACCTTTAGAAAAGACAATGTGGGAAAGAGTGAAAAGTTTATTGATTAGAGAACTAACTGCTGGTAAGACTGTCAGGAAAACAGGCACTTTCATACATTGCTAAAGAGTGTAAACGGTACTGTAATAATGATGGCTCCTCTTATAAGGACCCAGGAAAGAAAATTAGTTCTAAAGTCTCAGTATTAGAAACAGTCGTGCTTCACCTGAGAAGTTGATTTGTTCTATCTTAAGGATATCTGAAAATCACATGACTAATCTATGCCTCTTTGGCTGCTATAAAGTTCAGAGAGAAATCTGTATCTCAACAATAACATAAAGGTATGAACACATTTTATGTATTAATTTCACTCCTGCCTACATGTTATTTCTTATTTTCGGTGCTATAGGTAATTTTATATATTGCCTTAATTTTATAAATGTCCTTAATAGGGTATCATATAAATTAAAAAGTTCAGGGAGATGGGTTCAAGATGGCAGAGTAGAAGGATGTGCACTCACTCCCTCTTGCGAGAGCACTGGAATCACAACTAAATGCTGAAAAATCGACAGGAAGACACTGGAACTCACCAAAAAAGATACCCCATATCCAAAGACAAAGGAGAAGCTGCAATAAGACGGTAGGAGGGGCACAATCACAATAACATCAAATCCCATAACTGCTGGGTGGATGACTCACAAACTGGAGAACAATTATACCACAGAAGTGTATCCACTGGAATGAAAGTTCTGAGCCACACATCAGGCTTCCCAACCTGTGGGCAATGGGAGGAGGAATTCCCAGAGAATCAGACTTTGAAGGCTAGTGGGATTTGATTGGAGGACATCGACAGGACTGGGGGAAACAAAGACTCCACTCTTGGAGGGCACACACAAAGTGGTGTGTACATAAGGACCCAGGGGGAAGGAGCAGTGACCCCATAGGAGACTGAGCCAGACCTACCTGCTAGTACTGGAGGGTTTCTCCAGAGGTGGGGGACGGCTGTGGCTCACTGTGGGGACAAGGACACTGGCAGCAGAAGTTCTGGGAAGTACTCCTTGGCGTGAGCCATCCCAGAGTCCACCATTAGCCCCACCAAAGAACCTGTATGTAGACTCTAGTGCTGGGTCACCTCAGGCCAAACAACCAACAGGAAGGGAACTCAGCCCCACACATCAGCAGACAAGGGGATTAAAGTTTTACTGAGCTCTACCCACCACCAGTCCCTCCCACCAGGAAGCTTGCACAAGTCTCTTAGATAGCCTCATCCACCAGAGGGCAGACAGCAGAAGCAAGAACTACAATACTGCAGCCTGTGGAATGAAAACCACACTCACAGAAATATATACAAAACGAAAGGCAGAGCACTATGTACCAGATGAAGGAAAAAGATAAAACCCCAGAACAACAACTAAACGAAGTGGAGATAGGCGGCCTTCCAGAAAAAGAATTCAGAATAATGATAGTGAAGATGATCCAGGATCTCGGAAAAACAATGGAGGCAAAGACCGAGAAGATGCAAGAAATGTTTAACAAAGATCTAGAAGAATTAAAGGACAAAAAAACAGAGATGAACAATACAATAACTGAAATGAAAAATACACTAGAAGGAATCAACAGCAGAATAACTGAGGCAGAAGAACGGATAAGTGACCTGGAAGACAGAATGGTGGAAATCACTGCCACAGAACAAAATAAAGAAAAAAGAATGAAAAGAAATTAAGACAGCCTAAGAACCCTCTGGAACAACATTAAATGCACCAACATTCGCATTATAGGGGTCCCAGAAGAAGAGAGAGAAGAGAGAAAGGACCCAAGAAAATATTTGAAGAGATTATAGTTGAAAACTTCCCTAACATGGGAAAGGAAATAGCTACCCAAGTCCAGGAAGCACACAGAGTCCTAGGCAGGATAAAGCCAAGGAGAAACATGCTGAGACACATAGTAATCAAACTGACAAAAATTAAAGACAAAAATCATTAAAAGCAACAAGGGAAAAATGACAAATACATACAAGGGAACTCCCATAAGGTTAACAGCTGACTTCTCAGCAGAAACTCTACAAGCCAGAAGGGAGTGGTAGGATATATTTAAAGTGATGAAAAGGAAGAACCTACAAGCAAGATTACTCTACCCAGCAAGGATCTCATTGATTCAATGGAGAAATCAAAAGCTTTTCAGACAAGCAAAAGCTAAAATAATTCAGCACCACCAAACCAGCTCTACAACAAATGCTAAAGGAACATCTCTAAGTGGGAAACAAGAAAAGGACCTAAAAACAAACCCGAAACAATTAAGAAAATGGTAATAGGAACATACATATCGATAATTAACTTAAACGTGAATGGATTAAATACTCCAACCAAAAGACACAGACTGGCTGAATGGACACAAAAACAAGACCTGTATATATGCTGTGTACAAGAGACCTACTTCAGACCAAGGGATGCACACAGACTGAAAGTGAGGGGATGGAAAAAGGTATTCCATGCAAATGGAAATCAAAAGAAAGCTGGAGTAGCAATATTCATATCAGATAAAATAGACTTTAAAATAAAGAATGTTACAAGAGACAATGAAGGACGCTATATAATGATCAAGGGATCAATCCAAGAAGATACAACAACTGTAAATATATATGCACCCAACATAGAAGCACCTCAATACATATGGCAAATGCTAACAACTATAAAAGACGAAATCAACAGTAACACAATGATAGTGGGGGACTTTTACACCTAACTTACACGAATGGACAGATCAACCAGACAGAAAATAAGGAAACACAAGCTTTTAATGACACAATAGACCACAGAGATTAGGTAATATATATAGGACATTCCATCCCAAAACAGCAGATTACACTTTCTTCTCAAGTGCACATGGAACATTCTTCAGGATAGATCACACCCTGGGTCACAAACCAAGCCTCAGTAAATTTAAGAAAATTGAACTCATATCAAGCATCTTTTCTAACCACAGTGCTATGAGATTACAAATAAATTACAGGGAAAAAAACCGTAAAAAACACAAACACATGGAGGTTAAACAATACATTACTGGACTTCCGTGTTAGCGCAAGTGGTTAAGAATCCACCTGCCAATGCAGGAGACATGGGTTCGATCCCTGGTTCAGGAAGATCCCACATGCCATGGAGGAACGAAGCTCGTGCGCCACAACTACTGAGCCTGCGCTCTAGAGACCATGAGCCACAATTACTGAGCCTGTGTGCCACAACTACTGAAGCCCGTGGTCCGCAAGAAGAGAAGCCACTACAGTGAGAGGCCCACTCACTGCAGCAAAGATATCCCCCACTCGCTGCAACTAGAGAAAGCCCATGTGCAGCAACAAAGACTCAATGCCGCCAAAAATAAATAAATTAATTAAAAAAAAGAGATCTTGCAGCTTCTGCTTTAAAAACAAACAACCAAAAAAACAATCAATTACTAAATAACCAAGTGATCATTGAAGAAATCAAACAGGATATCAGAAAATACCAGAGAAAAATGACAACAAAAACATGACAATCCAAAACCTATGCAATGCAGCAAAAGCAGTTCTAAGAGGGAAATTTTTAGCAATACAATCCTACTTCAAGAAACAAGAAAAATCTCAAATAAACAATCTAACCTTACACCTAAAGGAACTAGAGAAAGAAGAACAAACAAAACCCAAAGTTAGCAAAAGGAAAGACATCATATGGATCAGAGGAGAAATAAATGAAATAGAAACAAAGAAAGTAACAGCAAACATCAATAAAACTAAAAGCTGGTTCTTTGAGAAGATAAACAAAATTGATAAACCATTAGCCAGACTCATCAAGAAAGAGAGGGAGAGGACTCAAATCAATAAAATTAGAAATGAAACAAGTTACAACGGACACCGCAGAAATACAAAGCATCCTAAGAGACTACTACAAGCAACTCTGGGCCAATAAAATGGACAACCTGGAAGAAATGGACAAATACTTAGAAAGATATAACCCTCCAAGAGTGAACCAGAAAGAAATAGAAAATATGAACAGACCAATCACAAGTAATGAAATTGAAACTGTGATGCAAAATTTCCAAAAAACAGAAGTTCAGGACCAGATGGCTTCACAGGTGAATTCTATCAAACATGTAGAGAAGAGCTAACATCCATCCTTCTCAAACTCTTCCAAAAATTTTCAGAGGAAGGAACACTCCCAAACTCATTCTATGAGGCCACCATCACCCTAATACCAAAATCAGACAAAGATACTGCAAAAAAAGAAAATTACAGACCAATATCACTGATGAATATAGATGCAAAAATCCTCAACAAAATACTAGCAAACAGAATCCAACAGCACATTAAAAGGATCATACACCATGATCAAGTGGGATTTATCCCAGGGATGCAAGGATTCTTCAGTATACGCAAATCAATGTGATACACCATATTAACAAACTGAAGAATAAAAACCATATGACCATCTCAATAGATGCAGAAAAAGCTTTTGACAAAATTCAACACCCATCTATGATAAAAACTCTCCAGAAAGTGGGCAGAGAGGGAACCTACTTCAACATAATAAAGTATATATATGACAACTGCATAGCAAACATCATTCTCAATGGTGAAAAACTGAAAGCACTACCTCTAAGATCAGGAACAAGACAAGGATGTCCATTCTCACCACTCGTATTCAACATAGTTTTGGAAGTCCTAACCACAGCAATCAGAGAAGAAAAAGAAAAGGAATACAAATTGGAAAAGAAGTAAACCTGTCACTGTTTGCAGATGACATGATACTATACATTGAGAATCCTAAAGATGACACCAGAAAACTACTAGAGCTAATCAATGAATTTGGTAAAGTTGCAGCATACAAAATTAATGCACAGAAATCTCTTGCATTCCTATACATTAACAACAAAAGATCAGAAAGAGGAATTATGGAAATAATCCCATTTATTACCATTGCAACAAAAAGAATAAAATACCTAGGAATAAACCTACCTAAGGAGGTAAAAGACCTGTACTCAGAAAACTAAGACACTGATGAAAGAAATCAAAGATGACACAAACAGATGGAGAGATATACCACGGCCTTGGATTGGAAGAATCAGAATTGTGAAAGTGACTATACTGCCCAAAGCAATCTACAGAGTCAATGCAATCCCTATCAAATCACCAATGGCATTTTTTTAAAGAACTAGAACAAAAAATCTTAAAATTTGTATGGAGACACAAAAGACCCCGAATAGCCAAAGCAATCTTGAGGGAAAAAAACGAAGCTGGGGCTTCCCTGGCGCCGCAGTGGTTGAGGGTCCACCTGCCGATGCAGGGAACACGGGTTCGTGCCCCAGTCCAGGAGGATCCCACGTGCTGCGGAGTGGCTGGGCCTGTGAGCCATGGCCGATGAGCCTGCACGTCCAGAGCCTGTGCTCCGCAATGGGAGAGGCCACAGCAGTGAGAGGCCCACGTACCGCAAAAAAAAAAAAAACAACAAAAAAAAACACCGAAGCTGGAGGAATCAGACTTCAGACTATACTACAAAGTTACAGTAATCAAGATTAATATGGTACTGGCACAAAAACAGAAATATAGATCAATGGAACAGGATAGGAATCTCAGAGATAAATCCACACACCTATGATCAATGACAAAGGAGGCAAGGATATACAATGGAGAAAATCAAGTTTCTTCAATAAGTGGTGCTGAGAAAACTGGACAGCTACATGTAAAATAATGAAATTAGAACAGTCCCTAACACAAAAATAAACTTAAAATGGATTAAAGACCGGACATATAAAACTCTTAGAGGGAAACATAGGAAGAACACTCTTTGACATAAGTCACAGCATGATCTCTTTTGACCCACCTTCTAGAGTAACGGAAATAAAAGCAAAAATAAACAAACGGGATCTAATGAAACTTAAAAGCTTTTGCACAGCAAAGTATAAACAAGACAAAAAACAACCCAAGAATGGCAGAAAATATTTGCAAATGAATCAACAAAGGATTAATCTACAAAATATATAAACAGCTCATGCAGCTCAATATTAAAAAAACAAACAACCCAATCCAAAAATGGGCAGAAGACCTAAATAGACATTTCTCCAAAGAAGACATACAGGTGGCCAAGAAGCACATGAAAAGCTGCTCAACATCACTAATTATTAGAGAAATGCAAATCAAAACTACAACGAGGCATCACCTCACACAAGTTAGAATGGGTGTGCTGGAGAGGGTGTGGAGAAAAGGGAACCCTCTTGCACTGCTGGTGGGAATGTAAATTGATACAGCCACTATGGAGAACAGTATGGAGGCTCCTTAAAAAACTAAGAATAGAACTACATATGACATGACCCAGCAATCCCACTACTGGGCGTATACCCTGAGAAAACCATAATTGAAAAAGACACATGTAACCCAATGTTCACTGCTGCGCTATTTACAATAGCCTGGTCATGGAAGCAACCTAAATGCCCATCGACAGACGAATGGATAAAGAAGATATGGTACATATATACAATGGAACATTACTCAGCCATAAAAAGGAACGTAATTGGGTCATTTGCAGAGATGTGGATGGACCTAGAGACTGTCATACAGAGTGAAGTAAGTCAGAAAGAGAAAAACAAATATCGTATATTAACGCATATATGTGGAATCCAGAAAAATGATACAGATGAACCAGTTTGCAAGGCAGAAATAGAGACAGAGATGTAGAGAACAAACGTATGGACACCAAGGGGGGAAAGTGGGGGGTGGGGTGGGGGTGGGATGAATTGGGAGACTGGTATTGGGAGACACATATACACTAATATGTATAAAATAGATAACTAATAAGAACCTGCTGTATTAGAAAAATAAATTTAAAAAGTAAAAAGTTCTGGGCCTCCCTGGTGGCGCAGTGGTTGAGAGTCCGCCTGCGGATGCAGGGGATACGGGTTCGTGCCCCGGTCTGGGAGGATCCCATATGCCGCGGAGCGGCTGGGCCCGTGAGCCATGGCCGCTGGGCCTGCGCGTCCGGAGCCTGTGCTCCGCAACGGGAGAGGCCACGACAGTGAGAGGCCCGCATACCGCAAAAAGAAAAAAAAAAAAAAAAAAAGTAAAAAGTTCAGACATGCATAAATAAAATTGCATGCTTTGAAAAATGCAATGAAGGACCATTTTAATCTATGAAACTTAGGTAGATATAAAATTAACTCCGGGAAATCCAGTCAAAAGCCAAATAAAGCTGTATTTTATACTGTACAAAAGAAAATTTACATTCTTAATATATCTAGATACATCTAGGGAAAAATTACACATCTCTCAAGAAACACAATATTTAACATCTTAGATATGTTTCTGCATTGCAGACTGTTAATGAATTTTATACATCTTTATTTACAATAACTTAAAATATTTTTTCATCTCTGGCAGATATTTACAAGGTCAACAGTGACTACATTTCACATTGCAACAATCAACAGCATTAACCAGTTCAGTAAGACAGTTAAGATAATGGCTTACATGCACCAATAAATATGATCTTAAATGTACGTTTTTTTTTCTTCAGTTCTGAAAAAAAATGAATGTTTTCACTAGTCCTAGTTTGAAAGGACGTCAGTCAATAGAGATCATATTTTCTTCATGCCTAGCCTATTTAAATTTTAACCAGCACTATTCTCTGAATACTTGGGAAGTTTACACCAAGCAATAGGTTGATGCTGGTGAAAAGACAAACAAAAACGCAAGAGCTGACCTATACAATCTATATCCTTTTATGAAGCAAACATGTGAAAGTGGGATATTTCCTGTATACTTGTCCATTGTGACAGAGATCAGACTACCTAATGTTACAGCAGTAAAAACTTTTCAGAAATTGTAGCTCAGGAAAGCCAAATTATTATGAGAAAGTGGAAAAATAATCTGCACCATAAAAACGGTTTCACTTAACCAGTTAAACTGAATGTAAAGCCAGCATAATTTTTAGAATAAGAATCCACTGTAGTTAATGAACTTATTACAAATATTTTAAAACCAACAAAGAACATTGAACATATCTCTCAATTCAGTTTGGATGATAAAACTTTAAAAAACCCACAAAAATCTACATTAGTAATTGTTAGAAAGCCAATCTTCTTTTCTAAGGTAGCTGATCAACACATTCATTACTTTTTAACTACCAACTGATATGAAAAAACAATACATATAGCCTGTCTGGAACATCAGTTAATATACAGTTTTATATTTTCCAAAAAAATCATTATTTAATAGTTTAAGTAAATCCATTAGTTCTTATTAAGCTATACATTTAAAAATGAGTATTTCAGCTTTCTGAACCCAATCCTGTTTTTCTACAAAAAAAAACAATACCCAGAGTGATCATGTACATAAATATGTAAACATACTGTTTTAGCCAATATCATATTTACTAGATATAATTGACATTGCCCATTTAAAAAGATACATTTCCATAATTTACCCAATTTTATTTTTAAAAAGTCACAATATCATACAATATGCCAATTTTAGGAATTCCTCCCTCCCCCTTTTATTTAATACTGATGAGTAGAATCCTCAATCTGAGTTAAGGAGACATGAAAATGTGCCGTAAGAAATAATATTTGGACTTAATCTTTCACTGGTACTTTTGCTGGAAGTATAAATGTTGACATTTTACCAACATGATAAGAAAACCTCAAATGGAATCTTGTAAGTACTGTATATCTGTTCCAGATGGAAGAACATTTCCCCCAGGGCTAGAAATCAATCCTTTATGTTAAAGGAGCCTCATTCCTTAACAGTTAGGTACTCCAAAATTTATATTTGGTTAATACATTTTCTTTGGTAAATTTTGTAATTTATGAAGATGTGAAGAACTTCCTCTGATATAATTAACACGGCACTTTTGACACTCAAATACAGCAAACCAGATTTATATCAATTCTGTAGCTGGGGATGGATTGTCCAATTAAGTTCATTTTCTTTGAAAACAAAAGACTTTCTTTATTAAACCTACCTCCAGGTATGCAATTATGAAAAAAAGACTCATTTATACTTTAAGCTACACCTAATTCTAATTTGGGGGGTAAAATCTATATTAAACAGAATAGCATAATAGCAGACATCCGAATGTGACTTAATTTGTAAACAATTTCTTAAAATCCAGAAACAAAACATAGAACTTACATATCTGTACTATGCTGCCAGTTATTTCACATCAGTCCCAGCTTTCTACTAATGTCTATCCTGAACTGTTTGCTCTTGTGTGTATTTCTCATGTGACTAATGGCAAAGACTACAAAAATACTGAAGAGATTGAAGTTAACCAAAATGTTGTGGTTGTGTGGTCAGGTTCAGAAGGAATGTACCTACATGGGCAGGGGAAGGTTGGATGATATGACTCCTCTAATTCTAATGGGTTGATATCACCACACAAATTTCTGGCACCGCCAAAAATCTAATATAGTTTAAGTGCACATTGGTTGACTCTATGAATAGTATTTCCTATGTATGTTCAGTGCCAATATGATATACCCATTAGGTACACAACGCAGGTAATACTAAAATTTATGTCTTATATTTATCAACATGACCACCTTGGCAATGGAAAGTTGTACCAATCTGGTGACTCATGATTTTTTTTTAGCATGTTAACAGTTTTACACTGCATTTCATCTTCTTATAATCTGGCAAATATTCTAATATTTAGAGTTTAAGCTATCAATTATTTCTAATTGGTTCTCAAACAATTTGTTTCTAAAAAGCACTTTAAAAAAATTAAAGTATTACAAACAAGTGTCTCAACCGACTTCATGGTTTGAAACATGACAATAATCATTCAACTTGAAAGATAAAAAGTCTCAGGTTCAGACTGTTTAACATAGCCATAGTATAGAAAAGTTGCTCTGAAATTCTTGTAGATTTTCTGACCGCTGGCATGGCCTTTAAACATTTTTAAACTGAAAAACAAGTATGTAAATGAATACTGATTAAAAAAAAAAACAAAACCATAAACCTCACTTTGTAATTTAAGATCAGAAATAGAGAGACCTTCCTTGCCAGTGTTTGTATAGTGTACTACCCACTAAAGACAGATACTAGTGTTTTTATTTACAAATGAACATGCAGAGAAATGAGACAACTGATTGTCAACAACTAAAGTACTCAAAAAATGGACCCATACTAACCTATCCAAGTGAGGTAGCAAAAACACCCCACTTCATTAAAAGTCACAAAAATAGTGCAAACAAAACAATTTGAAAGAAGTTATTCTCAGTATTCCAGTGTCTAATAAATAATTATAATTACTTTAAAACTACTAAGTGGAGTTTGAGAATGTAGGTTGGAAATATTGAGCTTATATAGCTGAGACTACTGTAACTAAGATATTTTATACTGTATATACACTTTAAATGACATGGTCACCATTCTGTTATGGAACCGTAAGCTTCACACTATATATCTTTTTCAATCACATAAGGAAATATTGCTGTTATCTATCTGCTCTGGGCACAAATAAGGTCCAATCTCTTTACATTAGAAATTGTGGAATCAAATTTATTTAATCTTTACTTTGCAATACCCCACTGTGCAATACAATTAACTTGCCATCTAGGTGACTGTGAAAGCTATTACTTAAGATAGCTAGAAACACTGATCAAAGTCATTTCATTGGGTTTATTTTTGCATTTAAATAAATCCCCAGAAATATAATCAACTATAAAATGGCAGCATTCAACTGCTATGTGGCAGAAAATAGTAAGGCATAAATTAGAATAAGAAAAATGTATCTATCCTTATATCTGTGGTATAGATACCTACATTTCCAACACTTCCCCATCTATGTTTACTACTCTACATTTTTTTCTGGATTTAATACCTTTCTTCACATGCTGTATTCACCAACTACTAGACCAGAACTGTAAAGAAGCTACAGAAGTGGAGAGTGTTACATTTACCATAGGACGAGTAAAAGGAGGCAGTGGGGTGTTAATACGCATTCAACGGGAGACAGGAGTTTAATTCTGGCTCTGCTTCTTAGTTATGTGACTTTGATCACATTACAACCTTTCTGAGCCTCAGTTTCCTGAGGATGGATATGGAGGGGTGGGTGCTGGGAGACTGGCTAGATTATCTCTACGGTCTCTTTAGCACAAAAATTCTGATTCTATAATAAACAGGCACAGGAGAGTCATCAAGAGGGTAAGAGTGGTGGTAGGGGTCAGGATTTCAAATTACAACCATCATCCCCCTCCAGATTCTCAAAATATTTTTATATTTAAAAATCTTACTTCCAAGGTAGGTAGCTTTCACTTTACACTTGGTTTGTTCTAGAACACGTAAATGTTCTAGTAACATGATTTCAAATTAATGTCATAGAGGAGAGTTCCCAAAGCTTTCAGATATTTCTTTGTATTTTTTAATCAAACCTGGCACAGATGGCATCAATCAAATTGTTTTGTTATAGAAAACAAGTATTTTCTCCCTAACTAGCTTGTCCATAAATGGAAGAACTTTTTAAAATGGAAATTAGGAAGTATAGAAACAAAAGGTTGTTAAAGGATAAAGCGTGAATATTGCTGGCATATATTTGTAACAGCTGTATATCTGAAAACTATTTTACATTAAATGCCAATAAATAATGCAAATGAATATCAAAAATCTCTTAGAAAATCTGACTATGGTTTATGACTGACTCATTCCATTTTAACTATATCTTGCACAGGAAATCTGTTCTAAGACCCCGAATGCAAAATTTGAACTAAATGAAATGTTTCTTCTTTGGGGCCAAATTATATCACTTAAAAGAATGGAACACAAATGTTAGAGGGTCATGAAATATTAACAGCTATGTATATGTACAAAATATATACGAATACACATAGAAGTAAATGAAATTCTCTATGGTGAAAGTTTTTCAGAACCAACTTTTCAGGTATAACATAAGATTTCTAACAAACCAGAGGGAGAGCTTATTATATTTATTATAGCCTTTGTTGTAATTTGGTATTATTTGGTATTTTTTTGTGCTTTAACTAAAATCATGCTAGATTTAGATGCCAATAAATGCACAATGTGTTGAATTAAAAACAACCCTTCAGTCTCTTAAATCAACCAGACATTTCTGCCATAAAGTGACTGATCTCCAGCCACGGCCAAGATCTCACCCCCTAGTAAGTACAATGCTCTTTTCCTTTCACACCTGAAACTCTGTATGTTATAGACCTTTATACCTCATTTATTTCGTTGCTTTTAATTCATTTATCTGACATCCCTTAGTTAAATGAAAAGAAGGGATATCTAAAATATTCTTTGTGATTTATACATATACACACTATACACACACACACAAACATACATATATACACAAATCAACAAATCTCTGTTTATCAACTTTTAGCTTTCCCCCGGACTTTGGCAATGTTGTAGGTAATAGTTCAGGTTCTAGTTTTCCATTTTCATGTGAGCTGAAAAATATTACACACCACCAAATTCAAACAAGCATCTCACTGTTCTTATAAAGATTCTAACAGAAAGTCCCTTACAAAAACCTCTTACAATAAAAGGTGGGGGGGGGATGGGTAGATTTTTAGGTGTGAAAAAAACAAGAGGCATTTTTCTGGTTATTTTATTTATCAAAATCTATTGTAATTTTAATCAGTAGAGATAATATTTTAAACTTTGTTAATTAGGAGAATACTTGCTTTCTATAAATTCAGTATATTTTTCTTTCACAACAATAAAATTAAAATGTCTAAATGTACAAAGCACTAATCACTCTGACATACTGTGTGGAAGAATGTATAGCAGTTCAAGTCACAATACACTGATTTTCAAAAACCAATATATCTTCTTCTATTTCAATCAAGGATTAGAGCCTGAGACCCAGAAGAGGTCATAAAGAAACCTTATCCAACCAAATCAGAACTAAAAAAAAATTTTTTTTAAACCAATAATGCACTTTTGTAGCCTCTTAGCACAGTTACCAAATGCTACTTACATACATTCAACATCTAGCTTACTGGCATGATATTTTATAAAAATGAGAAACTTTTGCAGATATATGATTAGAAGGTACACAAATTGCATTACATTAAACACAAAGGCAGTGTGGTCCTTGTAGGAGAAATCAAGTCAGTACCCCCTGGCAGAAATGTTCTATAAAAATGTGTCACATTGAAGCGTCAGTGTTTTCAGCCAATTATCTGTCCCTGATGTATTTCCTTGGAGTATATGATCTATCAGGACTTCAGGTTTTTAATCCAAAATATCTGACTGAATTTAGGTACATCTAGAAAGCAGCTGAAAGGGTTTCTCCAATAGTCTGACATCACAGAAAGTGGGTTGAGAAATCCCTCTCTTTACCTGAAGACGTACCTATTCTACTTCAGTCGTCAACAGCTCACAAAGGAAAAGAAAAAAAAACAATCAAAACTTCTCCTCACACACAATCCCACACAAGCTAAACAAAAACTACCCCCTCCCCCCATAAAACCCCAGCACCAAAGTGTCAATCATTCCTGGGAAATAGAACATGCCCCTTGGATTCTCTGATTTATTAGCTGTTCAAACTTGAAGGACAGAAATGACCTTATGTCCTTGTGGGGAGGAGGGAAGACATGTTAATAATGACTATAGAGCCATTGAGAAAGTGCATTATCTATTACACAATCAACTTAGAGCCCTGTCCTCCAACAGAGGCGGCCACAACTTGATTTAAATGCCTCAGTAATTGAACATTGTGTCCTCGAGATAAAGGAGATGGGGGAAAAAAGAGCCACCCTCGTTTTAATGAAAAAGTGCAGCAGTCTACCACCTTTCCCCATGCTTCTCAAGAAAATAATTGCACAGACTCAGAGAAGTCCAAAGTCATAGCAGAATCTCTGAGGCACTCCTGGTTAAGAGAGAAAAATATGACCCAGTAATCTTCATAGATTATGAGAACAAACCCGTTTTTTTTTTAAACAAAAGCTGAAGAATCATTCATAGGGATCATATACACCATTTCCTCTAACATAACCTCAGTCTCACAGTGTTGAAATGGGACCGATCAGCCTACGATGGATTGCACTTCACCCAAGGAGAAAGGAAGGTGTGGAAAACACAAACATTTTCTACTGCTTCACAAACACATTTACAAGGAATAGGTGAAGAGAAGACATAGGAAGGAGGGAAAAGAAAACCTTATTGCTGTTTCCATACAAAATACAGTATGAAGATACCTAAACTAAATCAAATCTGTTTATGATGACCAATATTTTCACAAGTGGGATGAAGTGTCTTCTTGCACATGAAATGTTCAGTTTAGAAGGTAAGCAGAAAGATGAGAGAGGATGTCAAGACTACACCTGGGATATTAGCTGCATATTGAAACTTGGGGATCGAGACTGCTTGGTTAAGGGAGCTCCTGGGCTGAGGAGCTCTTTACCTTCTCCAGCTTGACCTAGCCGGTCTTCCTGCAGACTGACAGTTGAATATCGATTAGCATTGTTAGCTGCTAAATTAGTAACACCCTCAGTGCCAACCCCAATGCTGGTACTTGCTTGACTGCCATTTACATAGTCAAACGATTTACTTGAGGAAGCACTGGCTGTCCGAATTAGACTTATACTATTAGTTTTTGGCACCACCTGGCCAGCAGGCAGGCTCAGGTGTTTCTTCATCGGCGTCAGCTCAATTGAATCTACACTAAGATCAGTTGGTTGCTGTACATACTGCCTGCGAACTACTGAATCTCGAGGGCTCTCACTGGATTTGATAGCAGAAGTTGTTTCTTTGTCCTTGGCTGAACGCCCAGTTGCTACTTTCCTTAAGTTTCCCCTCTGAGAAGAGGAGGATGGTTTGGTGCCAACTGGCTGGCTGCTGAGGGAAGCCCCTGATGAAAATCCTTCATCTGCATCATTCAGGTTTACCGACTCCTCTCCTCCATTTACACCCTCAGCACCTAAAAAACAAATCAGACAGACTCAGCAATAGCTAAATTAAATAAGAAGCAACTGTGAATAACAACTCAACTGACCTTATCTCCTAGGTAATGTTTGCTATAGGTCAGCAATGGCCCTTGCTATCAACACTTCCCCTAAATAATTTAGGGGAAGAAACCTTAATCTATACAGAATTCTAATGTTATTCATTCTATTCATTTAGCTTTAATTAGGCTAGCTTTTGTAAAACTATCCACAAACAAACCTAGCATACTATCAATATTTAGACACACAAAACAACTTAAGGTAAAATACAATATTTTGTTACATAAATCTTTATGATACACCTTGTCAATTTGAGGTGAGCATATCTATTTAAAAAAACAAAAATTTTTCCTCATATCTTCCTTAACCCATCATGAAATAGAACTTAGACCCCCATAGAAATGAGACCCCCTTCTAATTTCAGTCACCCAGAATAATGTCAAAAACTCATCCCCAAACCCTTTTTAACTACAATGAAATTTTATATTTATTCAACAGCTAAGTGCTTCTAAATGGCTTTAAAACCTTTAACATGGAACTAGTACATTTTCTAACTCTAAACTAAAAACTCTAGATTGCTTCCAGTAACTTCATATTCACATTTTGTCTTATGAAAATCTCTACTCACTGGTTTCCGTATCTTCTTCATCGATTAATGTGAAAATATTTGATTATCAGAGAGCAAGGGTAGGGAACCAGCAGGGATACTGAGGAAGAATTTTTACTATTTTATAATATATAAATAATATATACAATAATTTTTATATGATGTATTTCTATAATATTTTTAGTACTGAGATATATTATTGTCGGGATCAGAAAATACTATAGTGTCTCATTACGTTTCATGCAGAAACTGCAGTTAATGAAAGAATCCTTATCTTGGGATTTTGTAAGAAAGGAAGCATATATAATATATTTAGCTTGGGGTTTCCAGAAAGCCCAATTCTCTTACTGAAAGTATGATCAACATTCTCTAGAAAGTAGAACATTTGTTTCTTTCAAAAACTGATAGCAGTTTGCTACCTTTAAAATATGTTTACCAGACTGTAAGAAAGTTAAATCTGAATCTACATACAGATATCAATATTATAGTTAAGGTAAAATGTTAGGAAAGAAATCTGAAAAAACATTACTTTGAGATACAAGTTACCTAAGTAAAATATACATGAAATACTTAAACACAATCTTTATTTAACACAGTACCTGAAAAAAATAAAAATGTTTTCTCACATGGATTAGTTATTTCTTTCCTTCAAAAGAAGAATGAACTAGGCTATCCTTAAAGCAAAAGGCATCTTGTTATATCCAGCAGTTTAACAATCTTTATTCATCATGCAAAGCCATATGAAAATGCAGCTGACACCACTTCTCTCAACCCCCTTCTTCAAAAGAACAGCAAAATAATGTACAGCAAAACAAAAACTTTAAATTATATTTATATGACATCATCTTAGCAATTTATTTACAATTACTCTAAAGAACTCCACAATGCCCAAGAAAAGATAGTTACTGGTTCAGAATTAATATCAGTAATATAAAACTAGGAGTGAAGAGAAATGTATCATTGGGTATATACAATGGTTAGGAAAGGAGACTGAGAGACTTAGTGCTAGCTTCTGAATCTTGCCACATGCAGATCTGATGCCCAAGCAATATGGCCATAAAGAGATGATGATAACATAAAAACCACCATGCAAAAGAATCTACTGATACTTTATACACTAAGAAATGCTATTTCAGTATAGTGGAACACTGAATATACTTTAATCACAAGCGTTGTCCTCAGTTTAGTAATAACTTTAAATCCAGCTTTTAAAAGTCACAAATAAAATGTTACTTCACAATCGGGATAAAGGTAGGTGATGGGCTCATATTCTCCCTTCAATTTCAACATATAATAAATAAAACTTTAACTATAAAACTATTTAAAACCATTAGAAAACATGTTTTCTTTTTCTTTTTTTCTTTCTTTCTTTTTTTGGCTGTGCCACACGGCTTGTAGGATTTTAATTCCCTGTCCAGGGATTGAAACTGGGCCCTCGGCAGTGAGAGCACAGAGTCCTAACCACTGGACCACCAAGGAATTCCCTTCTTTTTCTTTTAGAAGACCAATTATTGATGCTAATCCAAAAGCTCCAGAAGACTTCAGAATTACCAAAACTTTTCATAGGTTTTAGCAATTTCCATATTTCTGTTTAAAAAACCTCAAAGAATAAAAAGGCAATTGTGTATAACAACTTTTTTCCTTTCTAGTTTTCTCCCTGGGTGGTAATACTATTCATGATCCAAAGATGAGGCAACCAAAAAGGATTTTTAATGAACTTTTCTATTTATGTCTGCCTTTCCTTATAAATTAGCTTTTACTAATATTGATTTAAAGCTACAATTAAGCTAGATTAAAAGGGAAAATAATTTGAGAAATTTCAAACACACCAAAGGGACTCATTCCTCTTTCTTTGTGGCTACACCCCACCCTCACAAAGTGAAATTTTACCAGTAATAGGAAATATTAAAATAGGATGTTTTAACATTTAATAGGATATTTTAAAGGAATTCTATTTTGATTTCTTTTTCAAAGAGTATGACTTATGATTAACAGGAAGAAATGTTTCTATCTAATCCCATACTTTTTAGAATTTCATCAAGTGTTAATGTACTTCCGTTTAGCACAAATACTCCAATATTCTAACAATGGTAGTAGATACACTTCAAGTGTCTCATTTAGGCATCAAGAATGTGGAGAAACAGACTGTTGTTCAATTTAGGCCAACTCTGAATTCGACATCTATTCATATACTTATTTTTATGCATTATACAAGATAAAACTGACTCCCAGGGATAACATAAAGAGATACAGAAGAACAAAAAGGGAAGGCTGCGTCTTTCACACGATTCTCTTCATAGCACCAACTTCTTTGTGTCCCTAGATCATGCACATGCAACAATGTTAAATGAAGTAAGGTCAATCTGGGCAAATGGGCAAGGGAACAGAGGGTAGATTTAGATTCTTACTGAGCATGCTCAAATTTCTAATGCACCAAAAAGCAAGAGATTTCCCTAAGGTAGAAGGTAACTGCTTCATGTATGTTTGGTCTTTAAAATAAGTAAAAATATGTAACCTATTCTAAAACTTCTTTTCTTGCTATATTTCATAAATTAGTGTATAGCTTCCACAGCAGCAATATATTAAATAATGAAAAACTATTAGGCCACAGTTTCCTCTTTCACAAAACCAGCTTCTATGGCATCACATGTAAAACTACAAATAATACTTTCCTATCAGAGAGAAGTATTCTTTTCCAGATAGTGGTCGTGGGTGTGGTGGCAGGGGAGGGGTAAAAAAAATTCTCATTTGAGATACCCACACTGTAGAAACAAGGATCTGCTAGGATTTATAACCTCTAAATAATACATTTCAATTCTGTTTGGGAGCTTTATAAGGCAATCATTATTTACAATAAATGATAAAATGTAGTGTGCACCAGGACAGCACATTTATAGAGGAAAGATGTCAGTAGTTCACTAGTTAGACCCAGGCAACCTGACTCGACGATTATAAAAAGCCAATCAATACTTGTTTATTCTGTCAAAGAGATAAGAAATTCTTGTTAATTGACCACCCTGGGACTAGAGACAAATCAGCCGGCTCCACTTTAGTCCAGTTTCTCAAAGATAATGTGTTAATGCTTTACAACTCTCCTCACATATTTTCAAAAGAATACATTACTATATAAATGAAATTGATGCATAGTGACTAATAAGGCTCATGTCCATTGGGTGCATTTTTCCTTTCCTGATGTTAGAATAAACATGCTCAGTAATGAAAAAATCCCAAGCATTTGCAGACCTTTTGGAGACAGGCCTCTCCCTTGTTAGTAGCCATGCCAAGCTGTTCTTTAATTACACAGGGATGCAGACTCCAGGCCAGCACAAATGGTAACTAAAGATTGTACCTGACCTGGTGCTAGCCATATGGGGGGGTGCACTTTGCAAGGAGGAGCTAATATACCCTGGGGTAGTGGAAACACACACTAGAATGGAAAGATGTTCTGCTTGGGGACAGAGAGCCAGGATCCTTCTCCAGCAACTGCCTCACTGACTTTTGCCTCCTCATCTCTGTCCTACCCTCTGTTGTGGCTGCTGCTGAGTTGGGCTCCGGTGAGCCGTGCTCAGGAGTCCTGCGCACCAGCACCTCCCCCTCTTGCACACGTTTGATCCCTAGGTCAGTGGAGCCGTGTTGGATCGGGGAGCCAGGAATACGCGAGTCAGCCTCGTTTGAGAAGTCAAAGCCATCTGGGATTCAACATATAAAATTTTAGTGCTTTTGTGCTGTTCTATTCTTTTCTGAGCATTTTGACCCAGGCAGATAAGAGAATGTATATATGGATATGATATAAACGCAAATATTATTTATATAGTTACATGTGTGTGCACAGCATGCACACACATAAGGCAGCAGATGAATAATGTGAGGTTTGCAAATGAACAGGAGAGAAAAATAGAGATCATTAAAACGGCAATTAATATCTCTTAGGCAAGACAGCTTGACTATTCAAGTACCATACGCCTATGAAATACTGCTGGACTCAGCACTTATATGAAAAGAAAAAGAAAGATAAAAATCAATTCTTTTATGGATAGCTGTATTATACCATTAGTTTGGCCAGTTAAATAGTTTTCTCCCACAATTCTCATACAGGCACCTTTTTTCCCAGTATGGTAACAGGCTTACAGAAATTTCTTTCCTATTGTTATTACTAGTTCAAAAAAAGACAAAAATTAACTTGATCTTATTTTCTGTTTTAACATTCATAGAGCAGTCTAAATAACATCTTTCTGTTTTATAAAATCTATATACATATTAAAATGAATTCAGGTATTTAAACCATATTTCTAGTGCTATTTTTAACAACTAAACAATTTTACTGTAATTACATAAAGTACTATAATATCATGTGCTAATATAGTCTGTAAAAACTTACTTTAATCCGTGAGTGGGCTGTAGGGATTTCGTACTCACCTTCTCTCCTCCATCTATGGCGACGGATTGAAGCTGTTGTAATCGCAGTCCGAGAAATCCTCGGCACTGTTGGAGTGACTTCGACTTTAAGTACCTTCTGGCCTTCTTGTGAAGAATCAGGAGCATCAAATGGTAATGAGTTTTTCATGGCATTGGCAACCTAAAATGATAACGTAAGTCTCTATATATTTACACCCAATATACAATTTATGCTTATTTTACACTTCATGTTTCCCTACTTTTTAAAATATGTACTTAAAACATCTATTATAAAATATACAAGCATAATGTGTCAGAAATGTCTGTATCTCCACTGGTCTATATTCTTTTAGGCAGGCTTTAAAATGAGAATTCATTTAAAATAATGTGAGTCACACACCCCCATCGATTCCTTGAAGTTGTTGACTTTCAAAGAGAAAAAACATTCCAAAGAAAGAAAAAGTGTTTTTAACATTTGAACCCTGATATAGGAAAGTTTAGAATGAGTTTCTGATTATTCAGATGATAAATAACATGCAAAATTTAATCTAATAAAATTTAATTTAAAAATTAGCTTTGTTTCCATGAGGAGAAATTTTCCCTAAACACGTCTGGCATTTTGTTCCACCACTTTCTGCCCTCCATGGAGGAGAGTGAGATATGTGCCTGGAGAGTAATCACCATTATAACATTGTTTTGTTTCCTTTGTCCTGTCTAGATTTTAAAAATAGTTTCTTGGGAAATGTTGCTACACATGGGATAGTAGGTCAAAGAAAATACGCACACATTACCAAACTGCTACTGCAAAGGGATGATCAGAGTTGTGTCATACTGTTACTGGTAACATAGAGAATGCCTTCCTTACTCTGCTACTGGATGTTCACATTTATTTTTTGATTGATCATTTACCCTTTGGAGACATATTTATTTTGTGGAAGAGTATGAAATTTTTATATAGAACAAAATATTAATTGGCTTTTTTGTCATGCCTGTTGATAATATTTTTCTCAATCTGTATACCACATATTAATTTTGGTTTTAAAAAACTGATGGTTTAGGGACTATCCGGTGGTCTAGTGGTTAAGACTCTGCACTTCCATTGCAGGGGGCATGGGTTTGATCCCTGGTCAGGGAACTAAAATCCCAGATGCTGCACGGTGCAGCCAACAAAACAAACAAACAAAAACTGATGGTTTAGAATTTAGATGTTTATGTAGGAAAAAAAAAAATCAACCTTTTTTGGTGATGTGTCACCATCACTAAAGCTTAGAAAGTCCTTCCTTCTCTAGAAATTTGAGTAAATATTTATAACTTTTCTTCTTTCTTTTCTTAAAGGATTTAAAGACATTTAATTCTTTAATTTATCTGAACTTTATTTTGATATGTTGTAAGAGGACAGGATCTAAACCAATTTTGTTTTCTCTCCAATTGTTACTATGGAATAAATCTTTTTCCCTCAATGATTTAAAATGCCTCATATATTACATATTGAATTTTAAACCTACTAGTGCCCTTTCCAGGCACAGGAATGTTTAATAAAAACTAAATATAGGGCTTCCCTGGTGGCGCAGTGGTTGGGAGTCCGCCTGCTGATGCAGGGGACACGGGTTCATGCCCCGATCCGGGAGGATCCCACATGCCGCAGAGCAGTTGGGCCCGTGAGCCATGGCCGCTGAGCCTGCGCGTCCGGAGCCTGTGCTCCGCAATGGGAGAGCCCACAACAGTGAGAGGCCCACGTACACAAAAAAAAAAAAAAAAAAAAAAAAAAAAAAAAAGCTCTTTCTTAGGGAAGGGATGTGGGAACAGATGTATATGTATGACTGATTCACTTTGTTATAAAGCAGAAACTAATTTAAAAAATAAATAAATAAACTTAAAAAAAAAAAAAAAAAAAAAAACTAAATATAACAACTTACCAATAGCGGTTGAGAAAAGAGTTCTAGCTGAGCTCTATAAATGATGTCATCAAGGACTTCCTGGCCAAGGTCCCATTGTCCATTATACCTATGGAGAAGCAGATTATTTACTATCTTTAGCAAATATCTCTAATATTCAACAACCATCTTTTCTATTCTTCCAAGTCCTATTATTTTGGTTCTGTAACAAGATTTTCACGTTACTTTTTGCACCATTTCATTTCTTGGTTACAAGAACAAAATGAAGATTTCAATACTAACATTTAAAATATTTTACAGGACTTCCCTGGAGGCTCAGTGGTTAAGAATCCACCTGCCAATGCAGGGGACATGGGTTTGAGCCCTGGTCCGGGAAGATCCCACATGCCGCAGAGCAACAAAGCCCGTATGCCACAACCACTGAGCCTGCGCTCTAGAGTCCACAAGCCACAACCACTGAAGCCGCATGCCACAACTACTGAAGCCCACGTGCCTAGAGCACATGCCCCGCAACAAGGGGAGCCACTGCAATGAGAAGTCCGCTGCAATGAAGAGTAGCCCCCACTCGCCACAACTAGAGAAAAGCCCATGCACAGCAATGAAGACTCAACACAGCCATAAATAAATAAATTCATTAATTAATTTTAAAAAAAGAAAGTCATGAAACTTTCTAAAAATAAAATATTTTACAGAAGTCTCTACATATTAATTGCTTTTTATCATGTGTTGCTATTTAGGGTGATCTATTTAATGCATTCATGAAAACCTGGGTTATGAACTACGTAGGAAGACATAGAGTTCCATACAGAAAACCTGACAGTTTCTAGTCTTCAATTTAATGAGTACTTGTATTTTGGCTATTTTAAAAGTACTGAAAGGACTATGAACAATTATACATCAACAAACTGGACAACCTAGAAAATGGATAAATTCCTAGAAATATACAACCTACCACGACTGAATCATGAAGAAATAAAAATCCGAACAGACCCATCACTGTACCCACAGGAGATTGAATCGGTAATCAAAAACCTCCCAATAGGGCTTCCCTGGTGGCGCAGTGGTCAAGAGTCCGCCTGCTGATGCAGGGGACACGGGTTCGTGCCCCGGTCCGGGAAGATCCCACATGCCGCGGAGCGGCTAGGCCCGTGAGCCATGGCCGCTGAGCCTGCACGTCCAGAGCCTGTGCTCCACAACGGAAGAGACCACAACAGTGAGAGGCCCGCGTACCGCGCAAAAAAACAAAAAAAAACAAAAAAAACCCTCCCAATAAGCAAAAGTCTGGGACCAGATGGCTTCATGGGTGAATTCTACCAAACATTTAAAGAAATAATACCAATCTTCAAATTCTTCCAAGAGTGAGCACTTCCATATTCATATCACGAGGCCAGCATCCCCCTTATACAAAAATCAGACAAGGATACTATAAGAAAATTACAAGCCAATATGCCTGATGAACGTAGCATAAATGCAAAAATCCTCAACAAAATATTAGCAAACTAAATTCAACAATTCACTAAAAGGATCATACACCATGGTCAAGTGGGGTTTATCCCTGGGATGCAAGGATGGTTCAACGTCTACAATTTAATCAATCATGATATACCATATACCATATTAACAAAATGAAGGATAAAAATCACACAATCATATCAATAGATGTAGAAAAAGCACGTGACAAAATCTGAAATCCATTCATGATTAAAAAACTCTCAAAAAAGTGGGTACAGAGGGCATGTAGCTCAACATAATGAAGGCCATAATGATAAGCCCACAGTCAACAACAAACTCAACAGTGAAAAATGGAAAGCTTTTCCTCTAAGATCAAGAACAAGACAAGGATGTCCACTCTCGCAACTTTTATACAACACGGTACTGGAAGTTCTAGCAAATCAGAAAAAAAGAAGTGAAACTGTCTCTATTTGCAGATGACATGATATATAATACAGCTGATCCATGAACAACACGGGCTTGAACTGCACAAGACCACTTATACGTGGATGCTTTTCAATAAATACCAACTACAGTAATACACAATCTGTGGTTGGTTGAAGCGTAGATATGGAAGGCTGACTTTAAAGTTATACTCAGATTTTCAACTGTGCAACTGGCACCCCTAAACCCTTTGCTGTTCAAGAGTCAACTGTAGAAAACTCTTAAAACTACACCAAAAAACTGTTAGAATAAAGAAATTTGGTAAACTTGTAGGTATAAAAGCAATGACAAAAATCTACTGCATTTCTTTAAAAAAAAAAAAAAAAGGGAATTCCCCAGTGGTCCATTGGTTAAAACTCTACCCTTTCAATACTGAGGGCGTGGGTTCAATCCCCGGTCATGGAACTAAGATCCCACAAGCCACACTGTGTGCCAAAAAAAAAAAAAAAAAATCTGCTTTCTATACACTAATAACAAACTATCAGAAAGGGAAATTAAGAAAATAATCCCATTAACAATTAAATTTAAAAATACCTAGTAATAAATTTAACTCAGAAGGTGAAAGACCTGAGCATTGTACACTTATGATTTTCATATAATACCTCAATGAAAGAAACTGAAGAAGACACAAATAAACAGAAGGATATTCCACGCTCAAGGACTGAAAGAACTAATATTGTTAAAATGTCCATACTACCCAAAGCAATCTACAAATTCAGTGCAATGCCTATCAAAATTCTAGTGACATTTTTCATAGAAACAGAGCAAACAACCCTAGAATTTATACGGAACCACAAAGGACCCTGAATAGCCAAAGCAATCTTGAGAAACAACAACAAACCTGGAGGCATGATACTTACTAATTTCAAACTGTATCACAAAGTTTTAGGCCTAAAAACACAGACATCAATGGAACAGAATGGAGAGCTGAGAAATAAACATATGCATATATAATCAATTAATTTAAACAAATATGAGAATATAAAATAGGGAATGGATAGTGTCTTTACTAAATGGTGCTGGGCCACCAAACCAGCTTTACAACTAATGGTAAAGGAACTTCTCTAGGCAGGAAACACAAGAGAAGGAAAAGACCTACAAAAATAAACCCACAACAATTAAGAAAATGGTAATAGGAACATACATAATGATAATTACCTTAAATGTAAATGGATTAAATGCTCCAACCGAAAGTCATAAACTGGCTGAATGGATACAAAAACAAGACCCATATATATGCTGTCTACAAGAGACACACTTCAGACCTAGGGACACATACAGACTGAAAGTGAGGGGATAGAAAAAGATATTGCATGCAAATGGAAATCAAAAGAAAGCTGGAGTAGCAATTCTCATATCACATAAAATAGACTTTAAAATAAAGACTATTACAAGAGACAAAGAAGGACACTACATATGATCAAGGGATCAAACCAAGAAGAAGATGTAACAATTGTAAATATTTATGCACCCAACATAGGAGCACCTCAATACATAAGGCAAATGCTAACAGCCATAAAAGGGGAAATCGACAGTAACACAATCATAGTAGGGGACTTTAACACCCCACTTTCACCAATGGACAGATCATCCAAAATGAAACTAAATAAGGAAACACAAGCTTTAAATGATATATTAAACAAGATGGACTTAATTGATATTTATAGGACATTCCATCCAAAAACAACAGAATACATTTTCTTCTCAAGTGCTCATGAAACATTCACCAGGATAGATCATATCTTTAATTTTTTTTTCAGTACGTGGGCCTCTCACTGCTGTGGCCTCTCCTGCTGCGGATCACAGGCTCCGGACGTGCAGGCTCAGCAGCCATGGCACACGGGCCCAGCCGCTCCACAGCATGTGGGATCCTCCCGGACCAGGGCACGAATCCGTGTCCCCTGCATCAGCAGGTGGACTCTTAACCACTGCGCAACCAGGGAAGCCCATAGACCATATCTTGGGTCACAAATCAAGCCTTGGTAAATTTAAGAAAATTGAAATTGTATCAAGTATCTTTTCCGACCACAACGCTATAAGACTAGATATCAATTACAGGGGAAAAAACTGTAAAAAATACAAACACATGGAGGCTAAACAATATGCCACGAAATAACCCAGAGATCACTGAAGAAATCAAAGAGGAAATAAAAAAATACCTAGAAACAAATGACAATGAAAACATGACGACCCAAAACCAAAAGCAGTTCTAAGAGGGAAGTTCATAGCAATACAATCCTACCTCAAGAAAAAAGAAAAATCTCAAATAAACAACCTAACCTTACACCTAAAACAACGAGAGAAAGAAGAACAAACCCAAAGTTAGCAGAAGGAGAGAAATCATATGGATCAGAGGAGAAATAAATGAAAAAGAAATGAAGGAAACAATTGCAAAGATCAATAAAACTAAAAGCTGGTTCTTTGAGAAGATAAACAAAATTGATAAACCATTAGCCAGACTCATCAAGAAAAAGAGGGAGAAGCCTCAAATCAACAGAATTAGAAATGGAAAAGGAGAAGTAACAACTGACACTGCAGAAATACAAAGGATCATGAGAGATTACTACAAGCAACTATATGTCAATAAAATGGACAACCTGGAAGAAATGGACAAATTCTTAGAAAAGCACAACCTTCCAAGACTGAACCAGGAAGAAATAGAAAGTATAAACAGACCAATCACAAGCACTGAAATTGAAACTGGGATTACAAATCTTCCAACAAACAAAAGCCCAGGACCAGATGACTTCACAGGCACATTCTATCAAACATTTAGAAAAGAGCTAACACCAATCCTTCTCAAACTCTTCCAAAATATAGCACAGGGAGGAACACTCCCAAACTCATTCTACGAGGCCACCAACACCTTAATGCCAAAACCAGACAAAGACGTCACAAAAAAAGAAAACTCCAGGCCAATGTCACTGATGAACATAGATGTAAAAATCCTCAACAGAATACTAGCAAACAGAATCCAACAGCACATTAAAGGATCATACACCATGATCAAGTGGGGTTTATCCCAGGAATGCAAGGATTCTTCAATATACGCAAATCAATCAATGTGATACACCATATTAACAAATTGAAGGAGAAAAACCATATAGTCATCTCAACAGATGCAGAGAAAGCTTTCGACAAAATTCAGCACCCATTTATGATAAAAACCCTCCAGAAAGTAGGCATAGAGGGAACTTTCCTCAACATAATACAGGCCATATATGACAAACCCACAGCCAACACTGTCCTCAATGGTGAAAAACTGAAAGCATTTCCACTAAGATCAGGAACAAGACAACGTTGCCCACTCTCACCACTCTTATTCAACATAGTTTTGGAAGTTTTAGCCACAGCAATCAGAGAAGGAAGGAAATAAAAGGAATCCAAATCGGAAAAGAAGAAGTAAAGCCATCACTGTTTGCAGATGACATGATACTATACATAGAGAATCCTAAAGATGCTACCAGAAAACCACTAGAGCTAATCAATGAATTCAGTAAAGTAGCAGGATACAAAATTAATGCACAGAAATCTCTGGCATTCCTATACACTAATGATGAAAAATCTGAAAGTGAAATTAAAAAAACACTCCCATTTACATTGCAACAAAAAGAATAAAATACCTAGGAATAAACCTACCTAAGGAGACAAAAGACCTGTATGTAGAAAATTATAAGACACTGATGAAAGAAATTAAAGATGATACAAATAGATGGAGAGATATACCATGTTCTTGGATTGGAAGACTCAACATTGTGAAAATGACTCTACTACCCAAAGCAATTTACAGATTCAATGCAATCCCTATCAAACTACCACTGGCATTTTTCACAGAACTAGAACAAAAAATTTCAAAATTTGTATGGAAACACAAAAGACCCCGAATAGCCAAAGCAATCCTGAGAACAGAAAATGGAGCTGGAGGAATCAGGCTCCCTGACTTCAGACTATACTACAAAGCTACAGTAATCAAGACAGTATGGTACTGGCACAAAAACAGAAAGATAGATCAATGGAACAGGATAGAAAGCCCAGAGACAAACCCACGCACATATGGTCACCTTTTTTTTTTTTTTTTTTTTTGCGGTACGCGGGCCTCTCATTGTTGTGGCCTCTCCCGTTGCGGAGCACAGGCTCCGGACGCGCAGGCTCAGTGGCCATGGCTGACGGGCCCAGCCACTCCGCGGCATGTGGGATCTTCCTGGACTGGGGCATGAACCCGTGTCCCCTGCATCAGCAGGCAGACTCTCAACCACTGCGCCACCAGGGAAGCCCCAGTCACCTTATATTTGATAAAGGAGGCAGGAATGTACAGTGGAGAAAGGACAGCCTCTTCAATAAGTGGTGCTGGGAAAACTGGACAGGTACATGTAAAAGTATGAGATTAGATCACTCCCTAACACCATACACAAAAATAAGCTCAAAATGGATTAAAGACCTAAATGTAAGGCCAGAAACTATCAAACTCTTAGAGGAAAACATAGGTAGAACACTCTATGACATAAATCACAGCAAGATCCTTTTTGACCCACCTCCTAGAGAAATGGAAATAAAAACAAAAATAAACAAATGGGACCTAATGAAACTGCAAAGCTTTTGCACAGCAAAGGAAACCATAAACAAGACCAAAAGACAACCCTCAGAATGGGAGAAAATACTTGCAAATGAAGCAACTGACAAAGGATTAATCTCCAAAATTTACAAGCAGCTCATGCTGCTCAATAACAAAAAAACAAACAACCCAATCCAAAAATGGGCAGAAGACCTAAATAGACATTTCTCCAAAGAAGATATACAGACTGCCAACAAACACATGAAAGAATGCTCAACATCATTAATCATTAGAGAAATGTAAATCAAAACTACAATGAGATATCATCTCACACCAGTCAGAATGGCCATCATCAAAAAATCTAGAAACAATAAATGCTGGAGAGGGTGTGGAGAAAAGGGAACACTCTTGCACTGTTGGTGGGAATGTGAATTGGTACAGCCACTATGGAGAACAGTATGGAGATTCCTTAAAAAACTACAAATAGAACTACCATATGACCCAGCAATCCCACTACTGGGCATATACCCTGAGAAAACCATAATTTGAAAAGAGTCATGTAGCAAAATGTTCATTGCAGCTCTATTTATAATACCCAGGAGATGGAAACAACCTAAGTGTCCATCATCGGATGAGAGGATAAAGAAGATGTGGCATATATATACAATGGAATATTACTCAGCCATAAAAGAAATGAAATTGAGCTATTTGTAATGAGGTGGATGAACCGAGAGTCTGTCATACAGAGTGAAGTAAGTCAGGAAGAGAAAGACAAATACCGTATACTAACACATATATATGGAATCTAAGAAAAAAAAATGTCATGAAGAACCTAGGGGTAAGACAGGAATAAAGACACAGACCTACTAGAGAATGGACTTAAGGATATGGGGAGGGGGAAGGGTAAGCTGTGACAAAGTGAGAGAGTGGCATGGACATATATACACTACCAAACGTAAAATAGATAGCTAGTGGGAAGCAGCCGCATAGCACAGGGAGATCAGCTTGGTGCTTTGTGACCACCTAGAGGGGTGGGATAGGGAGGGTGGGAGGGAGGGAGATGCAAGAGGGAAGAGATATGGGAACATATGTATATGTATAACTGATTCACTTTGTTATAAAGCAGAAACTAACACACCATTGTAAAGCAATTATACTCCAATAAAGATGTAAAAAAAAAAAAAAAGGTACTAAAAAAGAGAGTTCGACTTGCAGACGAAGGCGGCTGCCGCGCTCCACATCCACCCCTCCTGCAACCCCGCAAGCCGGTGCGCCCAGCCCGCCTGCCCGACCCGCCACCTGCATTCGTTCGCCTGAGGAAGCCAACCGAGAGTTCACTTATGCACCCATTCCAGTGGTGTAATGGGTGTTTCTGCGGCCTAGGACTGGTGAGCCCCAACAAGTCCTGCTCGATGCCACCCATCAGTTTCCAAGACCTTCCCCTCAACATCTACATGGTCATCTTCGGCACAGGCATCTTTGTGTTCATGCTCAGCCTCATCTTCGGCTGCTATTTTATCAGCAAACTCTGGAACTAGGCATAGAGCAAACGATATGGATATAAAGTGGTGGTGCTTAAAGGTGATGCCAAGAAGTTAGTTATATGGGCAGACCTGTGCAGTCTGTCTGGAAGACTCCAAGGGGAAGGATGAGCAGGGTGTGCTCTCATGCCAACATGCCATTCACCACAAGTGTCTGGTGAAGTGGCTGGAAGTGTGCTGTGTCTGCCCCATGTGTAACAAGCCCATTGCTGGTCCCTCAGAGGCCACCCAGAGCCTCGGGATCCTACTGGATGAGCTGGTGTGAGTGCTGCCTCCATACCAAGGCCTGGAGAAGACCTCTAGCCTCATGGGTGCCTGGTCCTTCCACAAAGAGGTGGTGAACAAGACTGTTGGGTGGTGATGGGCATGCTCACCTGGAGGGGCGGCGGTGCAGGGCTGGTCTTCCAGCATCAGGGTGAGACTAGACTTGCCCACCTCTCTGCTTCCTGAAACCTTCTTCCCTGCTACTCAGTTTTGATGGACTTGCCCATCAGGACCACTGTATCCTGGTACTGGACTATCTGCCTGCCTTGTCCCTGCTCTGGGAAAAGAAATCCATTCCTATTTGCCCAAGAACTTAGAGCACACTCCCATGAAGGTTCCGCTGAGGAGGACAAGCTGCCCTGACCTAGAAGAAGGGATGAGATGGGCTCTGCCCCACCTGTGACCTCCCCGTCCCCTCCCCACTCCTTCCAGAGGAAGGTTAGAAGGGAAGGAAGGAAAGATGGAGGAACCAAGTGCCTCCAGTGGAAGCAAGGGAGGCTCTGTAGGAAATTGGCAAGAGCAGGGATGAACAGAAGAAAAGTCAATGTTTACATGGGACCTATGGAAACAAAGGCTGTCTGGCCGGCCTGCTGACTACAGGGGGGTAGAGGGCAGCCCCCTCCCCCTCCTAGATCTGAGGTGCTATCTGTTCCCTGTTCTTTGGTTGATCTCAGAGCTTCCTATTCCATGTTGGGGTTTGAGTATCCACTGCCCCAGAGGAAGGGCTTGGTCTACACCCAAATGGATTCCCAGGGTTTTTTCTAAAGGAGCAAAAAGGGGCCTGGGAATGGGGGTGTCTGAATATTAAGGTCGCAGTGGACACCCTCTTCCCCTTTGTAAATAGTATTTTTATACTTCACCCTCACCATCTCAGGCTTTATACATGGAATCCCCCAAATGGAAGGGGTAGGGGTTTTCTGTTCCTCCCCCAAGTGGGTGAGGGTGGGAAAAATGTATGTATTTAAAGAAAATTAAATTTAATAACAAGTTTCTCTAAAAAAAAAAGTACTAAAAGAAATTCATATTAGAAAAACAAGATAATGGGTCCATAATGGAACAAAAAATTCAGTGTTGTGCAACTAATAAGGAAAAAAGAGAAACATAAGTTTCCAAACACTAGAAAGAATTCACCCAATTTCACAGTACACCTACTTACATGGCATAATAAACTCCTGTGAGAAGTTGCACCATAAATTCAGGATCCAATACTATTCGACCACAGAGTTCTTTCCAGTGTTTTTCATGTTGCCGTGGAAACCCACTCACACAAACCCTAGGAAAATACATTATTTATCACATGTGATTTCCTGATACATTAAATAAAACATTTTTGTTTCCATAAATTCACTTATTCAATGACTCATTTCTCAAATATTTTTTGAGTACTTGCTATGTGTCAGTCACTATCCTGGGCCCATGCATACAGTTGTAAACAGGCAAAAAGATAAAAATAAAATCTGTGCCCTCATAAAACGTACATTCTAGTGGACTATATCAATACAAGTAATAACTTTTCTCAAATAGGCATCTCTTTCATAATCATCCTTCTCCCTCTTCACAAAAGAAATGCATAACTTTCACACATCCCAAATTGAATCAGGATGGAATGAGTGGAAGATACAGAAATCTCAAAACAAATAACCAAAGTATCAAAAACAATTCTCTGTTTTCCATCTCATTAAGAGATGCTTCCAGAAAAGTTACCCTTAATAATTATCAAAAACTGTTATGTACTTCTATTATTTTAAGAAATTAATTTATTAGAATAATTGTAATGGTGAGTCCAGAAGAAATTTTTTAGTGTTTTGTGCATTATGGTCAGGAAATATTTTTTTAATTTTTAATTTACACATTTTTTTGGTAGCAGAGATGTATAATTAGGTGATCAATAAAAGATTTGTAAGTATAATATGGCACGATATTAGGATAAAATTATGTGGATAAAGTGGAACAGAAATTCAATTTTAAGGAGAAAAAGAATGTTAGACTATTAAAGAAAAGCTTGTTCATTTATTCCATACATGGGATGATGGTGGTTATCAATCAGATCACTGTGTATTTACATTATATACATTTAAAATAGTGATCAACAATTATTTGTTTTATTATGTCAATATTTACCTACTGAAAATCATATAATTTACAACTATTTAAAACAGAATAAAAAATTTAAATGTTAACTTAAAAGTGTACAAAGGCTACACAGTTTTTTGAAATTCCTTAGGGGATATGTGAATAAAAGTCTGAGGACTACTAAACTCTATCATCACTTTTGTTATTAAGAAACTCTATATCATGCCACAGTAATGTTACCAATTAGAGATATGGCAGATTTGTTTTAATGAGCCAAAAAATAGTCATTTATAAATAAATTTATCTGTAGATAGGCAGCAAGTGCTTAAACAATATACTCTCTTGATAACAGTATCTAGGTTAGAGACAAGAATTTTTTTTTTTTTTTTTTTTTGCAGTACGCAGGCCTCTCACTGTTGTGGCCTCTCCCGTTGTGGAGCACAGGCTCCGGACGCGCAGGCTCAGTGGCCATGGCTCACGGGCCTAGCCGCTCCGTGGCACGTGGGATCTTCCCGGACCGGGGCACGAACCCGCGTCCCCTGCATCGGCAGGCGGACTCTCAACCACTGCTCCACCAGGGAAGCCCGAGACAAGAATTTTGTTAGTCATTAATCATGTTATTATAGGCAAGTGAACTTTAAGATAATATATAAATCAATCTCATAGCTAACTTAGATCGGCCTTCCTCCATTTAGCAAAACTGAGTTTTGGTCTCTTCCCAATAATACAACAGCATGAATGTGTACAAAGCATTTGCAGTGGGCAGACTCTTTGAGGGGTGGGGTCAGGGGCCCTGATTCCTATGATCCCTCCTTCCTGGTATTCACACCCTGTGTTATCCTCTCCTCTTGAGTGTGGTTGGAACCTGTGATTTGCTTGTAACAAGGCAAAGGTGATAGGATTCGCATGCGTACACGTACACGTTATGTGATTATATTATGTAAGAGGAACTGACCACTGGCCTTCAGCAGACAGTCAACAAGAAAATGAAGCCCGTCCTACAACTATAGGAACTGAATTTTGCCAAGAGAAGTGTATAATTCCTCAAATGAACCTCAGATAAGACCGCAACTCTAGCCAACATCTTAACTGCAGCTTGTAATACCCTAAGCAGAGGGCCCACCTAAATGATACCTAGACTTCTAACCCCAAGAAACTGAAATAATAAATGCATGCTATTTTAAGCTACTAAATTCATGGTGTAATTTGTTATGAGGCAATAGAAAAACTAAAATAGCATTTAACTTCTGTGGGGGCTTAGTTTCCTCAAATAAAAATCAACTGGGCAGGATAAACTGAGTGTTCCTTCTATAATCAAAATTCTGCTCCTCTGTCTCCAATCTCATTTATATTACTTAATTTTTTTTCAACAGTGGAAATTTAAAATTTCAGCTCAGGTCTGTCCAAATTATTAGAAATTCTGATTTAGTAAAGATTAGAATATACAAATACAAATAAGACATACACATAATTGATGTCACTGCTAATCTTATCCAAAGCAGACAGTTATTTGTGAGATATATAAAGGAAAAAGTTCATGTTTCTTATGACTTTCTCTACATAGAGGACTATTTATTCAAATCACTCAAAGTGATTTATAAAAATTGGCATCCAGGCAGTGACTAGGTATATCACTAAACCACCCTAAACCTAAAACATCTTGGCTTAGCTCAATGTTGAGCTAGAAAATGCTTTAATAACTGAAATATTTTCAAGAAATCATGATGCATGAGGGATAAGGATTCCTATAGGAATGTAAGTTCCCTGAGTTTTGTTTACTGCTGTATCACCAGAAATTAGAACAGTGCCTACCAGAGAGAATGTGCTCAATAAATATGTGTGAAGGTTAATGATAATTATTCTTCTTACCTGGAGCCCATTCGGCAAAGAGACTGGTAAGATGAAGCAGGCATATACACAATAGCAGAATTATAACATAACATGAGGAAACTCAGGACTTCAAACCTAGAAAAAACAAAAACAAGGAAAAAGGATTACAATTATTTCTACTTAGAGACTGTAGCAAATGATTTCTTCGTTTGACGGTTATAACAACAATGCCTTAATATTGACCTTCATAATTTCTCAATCAGAGTACTGAAATATCCACCTCAATAATTTCTCTATTTCCATTTGCCTTATTAAAGGTCACAGCTCTTGCTGCCATCTATATTTTCTTCCTCAGAAAAACCCCCAACATGCTTGAACAGATGACTCCTCTATGCTACATTAATCCACTATTCCTATTGACTGCATGATAAAGCCCAAACTTATCATGGCATACAAAGTCCTTTAAAACCCACCCTCAACCTACCTCTCCAACCCTACTTCCCTCTACTGTCTACCACATACACAACACTACATCAATCTTATACCATTCCATGAATATGCCATAACCTTTCAAAATTCCTTGCTTTTATGGATGCTACCCTTTCTTATTAGAACATACTTCTCACTTGGGAAACTCCTGCTAAGGTTTCAAATTCTGGCTCAAACTTTAATCTCAGACATAAAGCCATTCTTAATTCTTCTAACTAAAACAAACAAACACTGTTCCCTTTATCTGTGTAGCTCTAATACAGCATTTATCCCACTAAATCAACTCTGTCTTTACCTCTGTTTTATCTATTTAGTAATAAGCAACTTTAGGACACAGACCTTGATTTATTCATCTCTAACTCTAGTGTCCAGCATAGTGTTTAATACATTATTACTGCTCAATTAATTTTTATTGAATGAATAAATGAATGCTCTCCTAATCTTTATGATCACTAAGAAAGTGGCTCCTAAGCCTGGATGCACATTTTAGTTATTTAAGGACATTTTGGAATAATATATTCCTGTGTCTCAACCCAGAATGACCCAATTAGAATCTCTGAGGGCAGGACCCAGGAACGTTGTTTGTCTAAAAAGCTTCCCATAGGTGGTGAAGAGTATATGGAAACTCACTGTACTATTTTTGAAACATTTTTTGTAAGCCAGAAATTATTTCAAAATGAAAAAGTAAAAAGTGAGTTGAAAGTCTGATGTGGAAGCAGGCACATCTTCAGATCCTTTCTCCTTCTCTATGCTGCTAGGTTTATTGAAGATTTATTTTCTGAAACTGAAGATTTATTTTCTGAAAGGATAAAAGAGAAATTTCTACCTGGGAACCACCAGGCACAATTATGATTTGGGGTCAGGGCGGGGGGTGGGGGAGGAAGGGAAGATACTGAAAATAGAAAACTTAAGTGAAATGGGTCTTATTGGATATTGAGACCTCAAGTCCTCCTTCCCCATGTGGTCATCAGAATGCTAGCAGCAAGCCCTCTGGTTAAGAGACTGGAAGAGTTTTCTTTGGGGAATTTGACCACCCTAAGAGGAAAGACTTAAAGATATAGACTTGGGAAGTTCCCCAGCTGGATGGCCCAGTGAGAAGTTGTGAAGTTCACCATCAACTAGCCCTACCAACATGGCCATAGCTTCTCATTTTTTTTATTCCCCTACTTTTAAACATAAGTGGGAAAAAAGGATTACCAGACACCTGAGGAACTTCACTAACATGAAAATGAGATCAAAATAAAGAAATGGGGGGTGGCGGGGGCACAATTTGGAGGACACAGAGAACATAGAAGAGGAAAAAATAAAGCAAATTATCATTAATATTCTAAAAGATGGGCTTCCCTGGTGGCGCAGTGGTTGAGAGTCCGCCTGCCGATGCAGGGGACACGGGTTCGTGCCCCGGTCTGGGAGGATCCCACATGCCGCGGAGCGGCTGGGCCCGTGAGCCATGGCCGCTGAGCCTGCGCGTCCGGGGCCTGTGCTCCGCAACGGGAGAGGCCACAAACAGTGAGAGGCCCGCGTACAGCAAAAAAAAAAAAAAAAAAAAAAATTCTAAAAGATGAGATGTTGTTTTAAAAAATAAAAAAACCAAAAACACCAAAAAGGATCTATTTTAAAAGACCACTCAGAAAACAAGAACACCTTTTAGATACACAAAATATGATGACAGAAATTAAAAACTCAAGAAAAGGATTGGTGGATGAAATTGAGGAAATACCACAGAAAGTGAAGTAAAAGGAAAAACATATGGCGAATGGAAGAGGAAAGAGGACCACAACAGGAGTTCCCACATTCAAATAATAAAAGCTCCAGAAGAAAGATAATAAAAGACGAGATAGATAAAAGACAAATAGTAAAAGACCAGATAAATTGGGGAGCCTAAACTAATTAACAAAAATAATTCAAGAAAATTCCCAGTCTGAAGGACATGAGTTTCCAAATAGAAAAGGTCCACATAGTGCTCAGCACAAAGGAGGAAATAAACCCACACCAAGAAATACCACAAAGGAATTTCAGAATACTAGGAACAAAAAATGAGGATATAGGGTGCAGGAAACAGTGGATCCATCCACACAGGAAAAAGACAAAGAGAATTCCCAGGATAAGAGTGAGGGAAGATCCCAACATAATGTGTACACCAGGCAAAGAGGGTAACACAGTCCAGACTGGAATAAGTCAAAAGGTTCTGAGATAAAACTGAGAAAATAACTGGTGTAAATGAAGTCTTGGAAGGCTATGTAGAAAACTGACAGAAAATTTGCAGGGTTGAATTACAAAGCACATAGTAAACAAAGAAAACAAAAGGCTAACGATGAACTTCAAGGAAAACAAAAAGATATGCAGGAAAGGAAAAGTAATAAACTAATCACAAAGCTCAGCCTGAATAGCTCTGATGAACAATGATCATTCATAATGAGAAATCTAAATAATGAGTTCCCCAGAATTACAACATAAGATAGGACAATGAGAGAGGTAACAACCTAAATTTTTATCTTTCCTGGAGATAAGTTATTAGATAATGGCCCAAAGTGAAAAATTAAAAAGCAGTAAATTAATCAAAGAAGTGGAGGTAAATATTAAAAGCAAGATTTCTCAGTCTCAGCACTATCGGCATTTTGGGCTAGATAAGTGTTTGCTGTGGGGGGCTGGCCCAGGCATGGTAGGATGTTGAGCAGCATCCCTGACCTTTACACTTGAGATGCCAGTAGCAGTCCTCCCTCCCACTCAGTTGTGACAAACAAACAAGTCTCCAGACATTGCCAAATGTTCCTTGGCGGGCAGAAGTGCCCTGGCTGAAAACCACTGGTTAAAAGTTGTTACATCTGGGAAGGGAGAAGTGGAAGGGAGAGGGATCTGGAGATTGCAGTTCTTCTTAATAAGCTCTGTAGGACTAATGCATATTTAACTGAAAAAAAAAAGGGTGTGTGTGTGTGTGTGTGTGTATTACTGATACAGTCGGCTATACAAAAAAGTAACATATACAGCAAAGACAAAACAATAGCACAATAATGAGATACCAATTGTCATACCCACTAGGATGGATATAATCAAAAAGATGGAAAATAAGTATTGGTGAGGATGTTGAGAAACTGGAACTATCATACACTGCTGGTGGGAATGCAAAATGGTACACCACTCTGGAAAACAATATGACAGTTCCTCAGAAAGTTAAGTATTAAGTTAAATACCATATAGGGACTTCCCTGGTGGTCCAGTGGTTAAGACACCGCACTTCCACTGAAGGGGGCACGGGTTCGATCCCTGGTCAGGGAAGTTCCTCATGCCATGTGGTGGAGCCAAAAAATAAAAATAAAATAAAGTAAAATAAAATGAAATAAATACCGTATAACCCAGCAATTCTACTAGGTATATGTTCAGAAGAACTGAAAATGTTTACACAAAAACTTGTAAACAAATGTTGACAGCAGTAGTATTCATAAATATTCCCAAACTGGAAATAACCCAAATATCCATCAATTGATGGATGGATGGATAAACAAAATGTATATTGTCATAATGGAATATTATTCAGTCATACAAAGGAACTACACACTACCACATAAACGAAACTTGAAAACATGTTAAGTAAAAGAAACCAGACACAACAAAAGGCCACATACTGTATAATTCCACTTATATGAAACATCTAAAATAGACAAAACCATAGAGGTAGAAAGTGAGATACATGGTGGCCAGGGGCTGGGGAGAAAGGAAAGGGGAGTTTCTTTTTAGTGTGATGAAAACATCCTGGAATTAGCTAGTGGTAGTGGATGCACAAGCTTGTGAATACACTAAATATCACTGAATTGTATACTTTAAAGGGGCGAATTTTATGGTATGTGAATTATATCTTAATTTAAAATAAATTTAAAAGTCAGTAATTAACTTAAAATGTGCAAATATAAAACACAGTGCAGTTTCCTCAATACTTAAAAAACTCTCGGGGAATTCCCTGGTGGTCCGGTGGTTAAGTTTCCGTGCTTCCACTACAGAGGGCATGGGTTCAATCCCTGGCTGGGGAACTAAGATCCCGCAAGCCTCTCGGTGCAAACAAACAAACTAAATAAATAAATAAATAAACAAATAAAACCCTTGCCAATCACTAGAAAAAAAATACACAGTTCAATAAGAAATATGGACATAGGACACGAATATGCAGTTCACAGGTCAAGAAAAATACTTAATGAATTAACATATTAAAAGCATTCAAGCCTAGTCATAATTAAAGGAATGCTAAGTAAAATAATGTGACATCAATTTTTAATGTTCAGATTGGCAAAGATTAAAAAATTTGAAAATATCCAGTACTGGGGGTTAGTATGAGGAAAGAGGCACTCTCAAACTACTCATAGGAGATTCAATTAGTCCATCAGTTTTGGGGAGGGTAATTTGGCAATACTAACTCAAACTGAAAAAGCAGACATTCTTTAGCATGGAAATTTCACTGTTAGGAATTTACTTTACAGATACTTTGGTGCTCCCATGCAAATATTTATACAAAAAATATTGTGTTCCTTATAAGATTGTTTAAAAAAACTGGAAAAAATCTAAATTTTAGTTAGAATGAGAGTGGTTAAAAACTGATAGTATGGGCACTTCCCTGGTGGCCCAGTGGTTAAGACTCCGCACTTCCACTGCAGGGGGTGTGGGCTCAATCCCTGGTGGGGAAACTAAAATCTCACATGCCACGTGGCGTGGCCAAAAAAAAAAAAAGCAAGTTGTACAACAACATGTACAAATGAATCCAGTGTGTATGGGTCTGCAAGTGTTTAAGGTTGAATATATGCTTTTGCATGCATGAAAATTTTCTGGAAGGACACATAAAAAACTGCTAATAATTTAACTACTGAGAGTAGAAATGGGTGGTTAGAGGGAAGAGGACATATACTTTTCTCATTGTACTCTTGCCTATTTTTACTTTATACTCTGTTCTATTTTAAATGTACCACAAGTATATATTGTTATACTTTAAAAAATTAAAATGAGAAAACAAAAAAGGAATCAGGTAACCAGATGATTTTAATGCAAACTAGTCTGCAAACAGTACTTATGAACCACTATTCTAATATACATTTTCTATTATTAAATGATTTGAGTACCCCAACATAACTGTATAGAGAAAAATTAAGTTGTTACTTTAAGTTGGGATAAGGCCTTCTCCAGGTGTTATACAGCACCCTGCTGGCTAATAAAGAACAATCACTAAAGCTGAATTCCAATATGTTAGGAAACAAGGGAAGCCACTGTGTTTTCTATCATATGTGTAATATTGGAAAGACCCTTAAGAAGAACTGGAATTCCAGACTGAAGCACTTGATCAAAGGTCAATAACTGAGAAATCTGCTTGATCCTATAGTCCTTCCATAACTCTAATATTATAACCAATAAGATAAGAGTACTATTTTACTATGAACATAAAATATTATATAACAAATAGTAGTATCGGGACTTCCTCGGTGGTCCAGTGGCTGAGACTCCGCACTCCCAATGCAGGGGGCCTGGGTTTGATCCCTAGTCAGGGAACTAATCCCACATGCCGCAACTAAGAGTTCACATGCCGCAACTAAAGATCCCCGCATGCCGCGACGAAGATCCCGAAGATCCCACAGACTGCAACTAAGACTCGGTACAGCCAAGTAAATAAATAAATAAACATTTTGTAAAAAAGAATAATAATAATAGTATCACTAACATATATTATGTTCCAGGCACTGTGCTAAGCATGTTTTAAGCATCATCTCATTTACTTCTCACAATAACCATGCAGGGCAATGTATGGTAAAAAATTTGGCCATGCCCAAAGAAAGTTTTAGCCTTTGCCCTCAGCTTCTGGGAAGTAACCTATGTCATACCTGACAAGTTGTTTAGAGTGGGGGCTGGTGACACAGGCTCTCTTTGTTGGTAACGGCTAGACTGAAAGGCTCTAAGACTGCGATGATTGACAGGATTAAGGTGAAAGTTTGGGTGAACTTTATGTGAAGTGACTGTGTCTCATTTACCTGAATGCATTATGGGAACAGATACTGTGTCTGTGTCTGAGGAACACTTCCCCTATCTAGTATTGTAAAACAGAAGGCATGTAAATCCATCCATCCTTCCTCTAATATTAATTGAACATGCTCAACTGGGATCAATAAGATTGCCCAAGCTTACAAGGTCATTAATTTGCTGAACAATAGCCCTGTGTGGAATACAGACTTGAGCTTATGGCAGAAGCCAGTAAGTGCCACCTAGCAACAACTTCTGGGATTTGGGACCAGAAAATTTCCATTTGAGAGACAACATGCTTACCAATGGGTACGAAGTGAGACTGCCCCCATGACTGAAACACAAAATAATCCTGAAATCTGAAATACCCATAATATCCTGGGTAATGTCAGAAAAACACCAGAAGAGTTCCATAATAAGTGCCAGAAGAGTCCCATTATAAGTGCCAGAAGAGTTCCATAATAAGGTGCAAATGGTTTGTGCAGAAACATGCTACCAAGGGAATGGAAAGAAGTACTTACAGTACTCATAAGCAGGGAGGCAGGAAACCTCTTTTTCCCTAGGGCCAACTTTGGCACCACCTGACAATCTGCCAGATTCTATCTATCACCTAGATGGGGCCCTGTGAACAACTCTCTATTGACCAACAAAGAGCTGCTACGTTTACGGATGAGTATTTCACTGCTATGATGTATTTCACTAGTATGACATATTTAACTTTGTCTTTTCTCACACCAAACCTGAACCAAAGTAATTGTAGATAACTTAAGCATAAATTAACAATTTTTACTGTCTACAGTTTTGACCATTACCGGTTTTGTGCAGTGAATGTTTCCCTCTGCGGATGAAGATCACTGTAAACAACCCTGATGAGATCATGCTGACACAATGCCCCTTCTGTCAAAGCCATGGATCCAATTGTTGAGGGCTACAAAAACAAGGTAAAGTATGAGACTGTGTCTCTAAAATGAAGTAAAAATCTATATCATGTGAGGATATTTAATTCTGTCTCAACAAAAGACAGTTTCAGACCATTTCTTCCGTTTCAAAACCTCTTCCACTTTTCTATTATATACATTCTACAGCTCCTTTTAAAAAATATTTATACAATATATAAAACTAAAAATACACTGCTTTGTTTTTTGAAATATTATGGAGTGAATCTATATTTAGGACAGAATAAGAAAAGTCGTTGAACAGAATAAAGGCTACAAATGAATCAACTTTAAGTTGTTTGTTTCCAGAATGCAGAGCACTCTTGGGGACTATGCATTCAAACCTGGAGGTCTTTCTAACTTCAGGAAGGTTGCTGCTCTCATTAATCTCATTCCACACTGAAGAAAGCAAGGTGCAGAGAGTTATAATTATGGAACACAAACAAGAATACTAGGATCAAATGTCTCTTTAATAGTGACATAATTGATTTCATGTTTCTAAAGTTAGAAGAACCATCCATTTGGACACTTTTCACTACCCTCCATTTTATTTTGTAACACACAGGCAAAATCTATTACTCAGAAATGTTCTATGCTAAAATCAGCCCTGGTTAAATAGGAGGCATTCTATTTTCAACACAAAACAAAGTCCCAGGGGAATTAATTGAGAAAATAAATAGTTGCATAGAGCTATGAGGCAACTGGATACTGTTTGTTGGTAAGAAAATGGATTTTAATTTTTAGACTACTGGTAAAGTTTCTTTAAGCACTTTCCTCACAAGTTTATGCACTGAAGGCCACTACAGACAAGAAGCTTGATTCAAAGTCTATGTCCTTAAAGAGAGCAGGCAGAAGGAGTTCAGCTCAACAGGAGTCATCTACTTATATAATTATCAGTGTTCTCACAATCTTCAACCAAATAAATATAAGCAAAAATCAGAAGTGTAATTATTTTCCTAAAAAATAATGAAAATAAATCAATCTAACATAGATGATTTCTAATTAATATGGAAGACAAAAAAATTAAAAGAATATTTTTGAAAGTATTTTTGAAAAAAAAGACCAAAAATGATACTGGTAGAAGAATGAAAAAGAAATAAACCAGAACTAGAGGAAAATTTTCCATTAATTACACTCTCTCTCCCTTGACAACAGCTCAGCTTTATATCACTAATAACAAACATCTCCATTAAGAAACAAATCAGTAAAGATGTGTTAGGAATATTTATCTCTAGTAAGAAATTGACTTTTACTCAACATAATTTTTAAAAATTCTACCTTTCCAGTCTTACTTACCTCATGGTATATTGAAGGCTTGGATAAGGAAGGGATAGTAAAAGACAGAACTTTATTGTTCCCATCTTTATCAGCAATTTCCTATGGTTAAAAAAAAAAAGCAGAGATAATGAAATAATCATAGGACTATATTAAAAGAAATAATAATTACTTTCTTAACAAATATATCACTGGCAATTGAGGAGAATGTTTAGAAATAGTAATATATAAAAATATTATTACCCTAGTGTATCTTTTCTAACCTATTAGCAGATTTGTACACTTTGGTAGTTGAGTTATCCTTTGAGAAACACTGAAAGATTACTACTACAATCAATCAAATACACCATGACAACAAAGACATGAAGTAGGCACACAAATTTCATGATAAATTTACATACAGGCTAGGGAGATTATAAGTGATCAGATCTTTTAGTTGAAACATGACTGAGTTTAAAAGATTAAAATCACCGCTCGCTTCGGCAGCACATATACTAAAATTGTAATGATACAGAGAAGATCAGCATGGCCCCTGCACACAGATGACATGCAAATTCGTGAAGTGTTCCGTATTTTTGGAATGGGAGAAAACATTTGCAAATGATGAGACAGACAAGGGCTTAATCTCCAAAACATACAAACAGCTCATACAACTCAACAACAACAAAAAAACAATCAACCCAATCGAAAAACGTGTAGAAGACCTTAATAGACATTTCTCCAAAGAAGATGTACAGATGGCCAGTGGGCACATGAAAAGATGCTCAACATCATTAATTATTAGAGAAATGCAAATCGAAACTACGAGATACCACCTCACACTGGTCGGAATGGCCATCATTAAAAAGTCTATAAATAACAAATGCTGGAGAGGGTATGGAGAAAAGGGAACCCTCCTACACTGTTGGTGGGAGTGTAAGTTGGTATAGCCACCATGGAAAACAGTATGGAGGTTCCTCAGAAAGCTAAAGGTAGAATCACCACATAAAAAATTAAAATTAAAGGTTTTAGCCAAAAAATCCACACTTATTAAAATATGAAACACAGGGCTTCCCTGGTGGCACAGTGGTTAAGAATCTGCCTGCCAATGCAGGGGAGACAGGTTCGAGCCCTGGTCAGGGAAGACCCCACATGTCACAGAGCAATTAAGCCCATGAGCCACAACTACTGAAGCCTGTGCACCTAGAGCCTGTGCTCCGCAACAGGAGAAGCCACCGCAATGTGAAGCCCGCACACCTCAACAAAGAGTAGCCCCCGCTCACTGCAATTAGAGAAAGCCTGCATGTAGCAAAAATAAAATAAATAAATTCATAGAAAAAAAAAAGAAAAACACTGTTGTAACACAGGATGAATCTTAACTAAAAGAAAATCTTACAATTATTCAGCAATAAATTAATGACCTGAAATAAGCTACATATTAACATGATTAATAGTAGTCCAAGTGACTAATCATAAGTTCATACTTAAGTGGTTTTTACTGACTACAAAAACATTCCTGTGATTTTTAAAAGCACTTTATCTTTCACTGAAAAGGTCAACAGCATCTATTTCTACAGTCTCTAGCACCGCCAATCTTCTACAGGTATCAATAAAAATCTGCCTACAGACTTCCCTGGTGGTGCAATGGTTGGGAATCCACCTGCCAATGCAGGGGACACGGGTTCGAGCCCAGGTCTGGGAAGATCCCACATGCCACGGAGCAACTAAGCCGGTGCGCCACAACTACTGAGCCTGCGCTCTAGAGCCCGTGAGCCACAACTACTGAGCCCACGAGCCACAAATACTGAAGCCTACATGCCTAGGGCCCGTGCTCCACAGCAAGAGAAGTCACCATAATGAGAAGTCCGCGCACCACCAACAAAGAGCAGCCCCTGCTCGCCGCAACTAGAGAAAGCCTGAGGGCAGCAAGGAAGACCCAGTGCAGCACTCCCCCCCAAAAAAACAGTTGTGAGAACCTATTTAAAAAATAATAAAAGATCTAATAATGTTTAAAAAAAAAACTGCCTACAGACGCCAGCAATTAGAGGGGTGAAATGCTCCTCCTGAATCACTCCTTTTCTCTACTGTCTTTAGTCTGTTTCTTTTAAAACTCATATTAGTATACACAACTGGCATAAAATCCAGACAGAGAAGACTGCCCTAGAAGGAAGGTAGTCAGACAGAGACTGAGTAGTTGCACAGCATCAGAGGAAGAAACAACAGGGAAAAAAAAACAAACAACTATCATCACCAAGACACAAACCCAAAAGAACTTCCCTATAGGGCTAGTTTTGGGGTTTAATATGTCATAGGAGAGTATCAATTACATGTGAACAATGGCCATACCTCTAATTTTGGCATGAAAATGGTTTAAAAATCCCTAGAAAGATCATTTAACTACTCTGTAGGCAAAATAGTTACCACCACATCTGGGCCACTGTGACTCAGAGAACATCTATGCTAAGATGAATGGGCCTGATTTAAGTTAGGCAATAAAATTTTAATTTTTATTCCTAAATTTCGAATTAAGCCAAATACTTTTTATTTATATCTGTGTATATATCTGTGGAGAAGGGTGTTATGAAACTTTTTTAAGTTGAGGGCAATATAAAACTCTCTCTTGGGCTACTGAAGCAAGGGAGAAATGCTGGAGTGAGAAAAGAAGAAAGAGAAATTAATATATAAAAGAAATCCAGTGTGGTAAGAAAAATCAAGAACCACAGAGAAGAGAGAACACAGGTATCAAGGGAATTAAAAGAAGACAGAAACCTGAGGTTACATTTCTGATATATAATTGAGCATTTTTAAAACAGTACACTATTTTTGAGATACCAAAAGATAATTAAACCATAGCACAAACAAGTACTGTCAAGAACTTGTCAGGCATCCCACTATACAAAATTTTTTGCTTCACTTGTCCCACTACTGAATTTTATTACATTAAACAAGACAAATGATAGCTTAATGTCAAACATAATCTAAAACACTAAACTCAATTATTAAATCAACATTTACTAAGTGCCTTGCTAAGCACTAGAAACACAGTGATATGTGAAACAAATTTCCTACTTTAAAAGACAAAATCAGGCAAGGTAGCAAAATAAAGAATTTTATACCTACACCACCTTTTCATTAAAAAAACTCATCTTTAATTATGATACAACTATTACTACTACTATTTATAATAATAGTGGTAAACATTTGATAAACACCTCAGGAAAAATGTTGGGTTCTTCTAATTGCTTTTAATCCTACTAACAATGTTTTATTTCTGTTTTACAGGACGAGGCAACTGAAGTCAAGATATTAAGTAACTTGCTTAAATTTAAAACAGGCAGTAAGTGACAGGAGCTGATTTTAAACAAAATACAAGTGATTCCACAGGCCAGGCTCCATGCTTCAGATTCTAGTAATGGAAATGATTTTTAATGATTTTTTAAGGGATAATACTTAGAGGAATGAGCACTGGTGCAGAAGAATACTTATTTTTTTGTGAGATTCAATGTTTTGTGAGGTACTTTGGTTGAGGTACCTCTCAACTACAAACTTAACTTTAATATGTGGAGTGTCTGTTTACAGTAAATACACAGAATATAAGAATTCAAAGGGCAGGAATTTCAATACCAATGTTCTAAACTGGGCACCATGAGGAAGAAAAAAAAAAACAACAGAATAATAACATTTAAAGTACTTAAGAATTCCTTAGAAGAAAAAAGTTTCATAAATAATGTATCAAATACATAATGTTTTATCAAATGATTAAAAATAAATTTAAAAAAATTAAATGCAAGGCATTCATAAATATTAGCCAAATAAAATAATTAGAAAAATAAGCCATAAAATATTAGTAATGCTATCAATTATAATAGTTTCACCTACTTTATAAAATGCATTACCAGCAATTACTTATTAAACACCTCTGTACTCAATTTAATTAATTCAAATAAGTTATTCAAGAGACATTTAAATTTATTTTCCTCTAAATACTCTTCAAGTATTATTTCAGAGGACTTTAAAAAATACTTAAAATTTCCCAAACTATCATTTTCCACTTACCAAATTGTAAATTCCTAAAAGTAGTGCTTCAATGCAACCATTACTCTGTCTGTCTCGGCTAACTGTAAGCCGTAAATAAACCCACATCAATTCTGGCAAGAACTGCAGTGTGAACCTCTTAAGTCGAACTTCAGAGCTACGGTAGAGCTCAAACAGCTGGTGGCAGACAGGCTCCAGGAGCTAAGAAGAAAATAAAGTGCATCAGTTATTTCCATTCTTTTGGCTGTAACTGTAATTTTTTTTTAGGCACATATACTTGTATAATATTTTTAAAATAAATTCTCAACATTAATTTTTGCTTATTCTGAATCAATGCAACCAAAACCTCAATCTCTATTTATACTCAGAGACTACACATTAAACTGACCAATCCAGTAACTGCAAGAAGTACTTTGTGCCCAGATAATAACAACATATCTTTCAATACACTGTACTATTAAACTTATTAGATAATTAGTTCTTTAACCAATGTACTACTTTATATTGAGTTTCCTTTTCTGTTATTACCAACCCTTACTATCCTCCATTTTTAAAAGTTTCTATTGGAAGAAAATAATTTCAAATAATCTTGTTGGAAATAAACTTTAAATCTCAACTTAAGACTATGATTTAAACAAATTATATACCACTCAGTAGATAAAGGGACTTGGCAATACATAATATTTGGACATCCAAAATGCTAGTTAATATTTTAAATACATACAAGTAAAACAGGTTACTTCTATGTTTTAAGACTGACAAATTCTACTAATTATATTTATTGGAAAGATTTTGAAAAGGAGGAAGTATACAGAAATAGCTTTTCCAATTTTAACTGGATAATTTTTCATATGATATCATACAATATGACTTATAAGGAAATTCACAATCTTAAAAACTGAAGAAAATGAGCAGTTTAAACAACCCTCCCCTTTTCCCCTAAACTTGTACTGCTAATTTAGACTGGTTTTGTTAGAATAACTGCAGACTACACAAAACTGACTATGATTTTAAAATGCAGATAAAACACTGAGAGGAAACTATAAAAAAATTTAACACTAGCTTTTTTTTGTTTTGTTTTTTAAAAATTTTTATTGGAGTATAGTTGATTTACAATGTTGTGTTAATTTCAGGTGTACAACACAGTGAATCAGTTATACATATACATATAACCACTCTTTTTAGATTCTTTTCCATATAGGTCATTACAGAGTATTGAGTAGAGTTCCCTGTACTATTCAGTAGGTCTTTATTAGTTATCTACTTTATATATAATAGTGTAACACTAGCTTTTAAAAAAAAGAACGATTCAGTAATTTATATGCTTACTTCTATTCTGAATGATTACAATAATATATATATACACTTGTATATCTGCTTGAATGTAGTTATATATGTCTGTAATAATCTAACACTCCAGAATAAAGTCATTACTTTCAAAACTGTAAATTAAAAGTCAACAAATCCTATGTTGCTTGTACAGTTAATATACTTAGATGACTTAAGCTTAGCTCTTAACAACTCTAAAGCTAAAAAAATTTACACACCTAGTCTAGTAACTACTAAGCTTTTTATATGAAATCACTCTCATAGGATTTAAAATATTAAAAAACATTCCAAGTCTCCCCTTACACTGAAGTCTAGACCAGTCAGACAATTTGCCCAAGGTTACAGAAATTAGTAGCGAGAAAGACACCAGAATTCAGATCTTCTGACACAAAGCTGATGTTATCACTATACCACATTTCTTATACCAGGATGGAAGTGGAGGAGGAGGTGAGCGTTGTTTAATTACAAATAGCATAGTCCATGTAGTGCTAATAACGAAGTAATAAACTTTTGAAAATGGTCAACTGCTGGCAACTTTGTAAAGTACTGACAACAATATTCAGCTCCTTAGGACAATTAAACATTGTTTCTCTCATAAATTTATGTTTTAAAAATATATGTCCACGTTTCAAATCTACTTTCCTCTTTAGTAGAAGACTCTAAAATTGCCTTCTCTAAATTTCACTGGCCATGGTACAATTACAGTTTGTCTATGTCATAAAGACCTTATTTTCCTTCCTCAGCAGCAAGTACATTGGCATGTAGAGACTATATTTTAATAAGCATTGCAAAGAAATACAGAGTTACCAAAATTATTACTCTGCTTTTTTTTTAAAAGGAGGGAGGAGTGGCTGGCAATCCAGTAAATTTTCATCAACTCAACTGCAAAATAAGACTGTTAAAAACTTGCCAATGTGCTCTGTTAAAACCTTTAATTCTAAGCATATGTTATCATGCCATCGTGTTCTCAATTTCTCAGTATCAGAAATGACCTTCCCTAAATGGTGCTATCACCCACAGCAAAAGGTGTTAAAAATCATTATCTTCTCGTTAAATAAAAGCTTAAGAATAATTTACACCTTCCCCAAACTTAGCAAATAGTTTTGACATGATAATTACTAAGAGGCATGCCACATGATGAACGCATTGAGAGCAGTTTGGGTGGAATAATGGAGACTGAACCCAAATATGAGTGGGTTAAAGAAAAAATATGAGGTGAGGAAATGGGCACAAGTAGACAGAGACTATGAATAAGCAATACTTTATAAAGTTCATTGGGAAGAAGGACAGAAAAATGGGGTAGATAATAAAATAGGAGGCAAATCAAAGAAGGTTTTTAAAACAATAGAATATGGTTGTTTATCATATTCCTCTCATCAGAAAGGAAAAAAAAAATCAGTGACAGGGACTTCCCTGGTGGCACAGTGGTTAAGAATCCACCTGCCAATGCAGAGGACATGGGTTCGAGCCCTGGTCCGGGAAGATCCCACGTGCCACAGAGCAGCTAAGCCTGGGGGCCACAACTACTGAGCCTGCACTCTAGAGCCTGTGAGCCACAACTACTGAGCCCGCGTGCCACAACTACTGAAGCCTGCACGCCTAGAGCCCATGCTCCACAACAAGAGAAGCCACCGCAATGAGAAGCCTGTGCACAACAATAAAGAGTAGCCCCTGCTCGCCACAACTAGAGAAAGCCCTCACGCAGCAATGAAGACCCAACGTAGCCAAAAATAAATAAATAAAATAACTTAATTTAAAAAAACAACACTGCTGTTTTAAGAAAAAAGAAATCAGTGACAGAGGAAAGGGAGGGGATAACTGCAGTAGCAATCTTTGAGGTAGTTAGAGAAGATGGGATCCAGGCCTAAGTGGAAGAGATGGCCTTTGATACAACCTGAGACACTTCATCCATCGAACAGCAGAAACGGCAGGAGAGTGTGGGTAGAGATGCTGGTAGAGTGGTAGATTTGAATGGGAGAATAGAGTTTCCAACTATTTTCTTCTTTTATAATGACACAGAAGGCAAACTGAAAATGAGGAGGAAGGGCAGTAAGTGTGAGGAAAGAGAAGGTATAAAATGAACACTGGGACAGTGTACCAATGAAGTATTATGTGCTCATTTATGATTTTTAGTCCTCTATTTAAATGGAAAAAGTCAACAAAATTGTGTTTTTTCCAGGTATGTTCAGCCGCTCAGGTACAGGCATGAAGTGGATGGCTGGGTTTTATCCAGTGTTGAGATTTTGCCCAAAGAATATGACCTAAGGGAATGAGAGGCAAAGGACGTCAGAATGTTTGCAAGGGAATGACTGTAATGATGGATCAAGAAAATTTAGCTAAGAGGCAAGTGAGACATTTGAAGGAAGTGAGACATTTGAAGGGAGGCAAAAGGACAATCAAATGTAAAAAAGCAATAGGGTTAATGGTCTCCTTGAAGTGGAAGAAATGCTAGAGTGACTAAGGGATCTGGAAGGAGGGAAAGGAGAAAAATAAAGCAACATGTTGGTCTAGAGATTAAAACTTGAGCTGTAGTACAGGTTGGCCATGATATGTAATATTAAACTTCTTTGGGAATTCCCTTGCGGTCCAGTGGTTAGGACTCAGCGCTTTCACTGCCATAGCCCAGGTTCGATCCTGGGTTGGGGAACTAAGATCTCCCAAGCCGTGCAACGTGGCACGGCCAAAAAACAAAACAAAACAAAACAACAAAAAAAGAACTTCTAGGAAATATACTTTCTTAAGAACTTTCATGGTATTTAAGGCAAATCCGTTTCTTATTAAGTAAATAATACATTTATGTTTCAGAATATAACAAAATCAGGACTAAAAGGGTTCTCCTTCTAGAACTGAAGTCCAGAATTGCTTTGAGATTCTACGGAACTTAGCACTCTGTTTTTCTGAAGTATGAATGCATGGTTAGAATCTTATGACCTGACAGGAGAAAGGATGGACAGACAGACCTGTTCTAGTAACTGGTTGATTATAATGACTGCTGGGTCTTAAGCTTGAGTCTCGCAAGTTGTAATTTTTCTATTTCTAGCCTTGACAAAGTCTCACACATTAGTATTATGAAGTATGACAATATAAAGTGAGTTAATTCTTATAATATCAATATCACAGCTTCCAAAGCATAAAAGAAAAAAAGGAAGCCAATACATTTTACATACTTGTGAGTCTTAATGAAAATGACAGCATTTTAGAATCTCATTTTGTATTTTACTATTCTTTTTTTTCCCCTGGTGATTCTTTTTTTTTTTTTTGGCCACGTGGCTTGCAGGATCTCACTTCCCCAACCAGAGACCGAACCCGTACCCTTGGCAGTGAAATCGTGGAGTTCCAACCAGTGGACTGCCAGAGAATTCCATGTATTTCACTATTCTTCTAATCAATATTTATTAAGTGTTCATTATGCACATGATAAAATACTGGATTCTAGGGAATTAACAGATATATATGTTAACAGATATAGAATATACGACCACTGCCCATGAAGAGCTTACAATTTAAAGAGAAAGCATAAAACAAATGCATTTTAATAAGCAAAGCTTAATGTTAAGACAGTGCAAAACAAGGGATACATACATTCATATTCACACAGAATTTTGAAAACTCCTGACCAAGAAGGATATGCATATATGTCCATTACCATACCTAAGTTATAAAACATTCAAAAATACATAGCAAGAGAAAAAGAAGCAAATGAATCCTGCAGTTGCTGCTACAAATAGCAACAGATGCAAGCCCAACTGAGAGCCAATCCAAGTTTAGGAGATAGGAAAGAAAGAGGTCAATAAGCAAGCTTTTAGTGATAGTACAAAAATGAAGATGCACTTTAAGTTAAGCTGCTGGTTAGAAGATGATTACCTGAACTTCTTCAAACTCACTTCAGTACACAGCAGAGGCACTCTTGGAGGCTGTATCTGGGAAGATAAGAAGCTACTTTCCTGTGTGTTCCTTTCATTTCATTTTAAAGCATACACGAATCCAGTGGTGATAAAACTGTATGTCATACTACTGTGTTAATGGAAAGATAATGTGTGTATTTTGCGTAAGTTTACACATAGAGCCAATAGCTGCACTTTTTTTTCCCTTCTAGCACAGGCTAAATAATAGGAAACTGTTATTCTAAGTTTACTGATCCTGACTATTTAGGCTTTCTCTGATCATTTTCAAGCTAAACTTACAGCAGCATCATTTCATGTTACCAGTTTGACTGAATTCACTAATTAGAGTGATTACACATAGTTCTTTACTGTCAATAAAAGGACTGCAAACAATACTTAAAATTAATAAATCTCAATCAGTATATGGTTAAAATTTGGACTCCAGGAAAGGAAACATTCCAGAACAGGAAACAGAGAAAAGTTTCAAATTAAATAAATAATCTACTGAGATGGTGGTCACTCAAATCAAGAATCAAAACATACTGTCCTCAACAGGAACAAATTTAATCAAAACATTTAAAAATATGGAGAGGGAGGTCATGGGGAAAGCCAAAGCAACTATCAGAATGAAAAATAGCAGAAAGAAAGTTTTCCAGTCCCACTGGAAGGATTTTAAAAAAAGAAGGAAAACTGCAAAACTTACATGTATGTGTTTTAGTGCACATATTTCATTATGTACTACATTAAAATTACTTTTCTTATAAACTCTCCTACCTCATTATTTGAATCTTGAATAACTTTATACAGGGCTGGTACCAGTGTTTTTTTCCGATGTAAAGTTGCTGCATAATTGGTGATCTGAGTGTCAGGTAATGCCTAAAAGAAAACATCAAAGGAAACCAAAAGTGAACTTAATATTTGAGAAGTTAGAAACTTTATTTTATATGAGTTCCTCTTGAAAAGGTTTATAATTGAGTCAACTAAGAAAAGTAAAAATAATTAATATAATAACCATGAGAGTTAATAAAACAAATTAGTTAGGATGTTATACAATTCTTCTAACTACTCAACAATGAGAAATGATTAGAAATCACACATTACACCAAGATTTGCTGAAATGAGTCACCTTATAATCTAGTCTAAAAAATTAGTGTGCAATATATTCTTTTGTTTTTAATGAGGTGTACATTTTTTTAAAGTCTTTTTATTGAATTTGGTACAATACTGCTTCAGTTTTGCATTTTGGTTTTTTGGCCGCGAGGCATGTGGGATCTTAGCTCCCCGACCAGGGATCAAACCCACACCCCCTGCACTGGAAGGCGAAGCCTTAACCACTGGACCGCCAGGGATGTCCCTGAGTGTGGGATATATTTCAATTCTTGTATTTTATGTTCACAAAACACTTATTTTCATAGTGTTTATAAATTATATAGTTTTCAATAAAATTAATGAGTGATTTTTTTAATCAGAGGAAATAAAAATATAAGGCACAAATCTCATTCCTGTGCCTTATTAAAGCTTGGATGCTTCCCCTCTTTTATTGAATATATCTTAAAATTTATATATCACCTTATCAATCCATTGATATCAATCCATATCAATTATACTCCAAAGTAGCAAAAACAAGTTTACTAGCTTCATTTTTATGTTACCTTCTAGCCATTATTCACATTAGTGCCTTTTTAAAGAGGTGCAGCTACAGAAACATGTTACTTCATATTTTGCCATTCCTACTTCATAACTTTTGTTTCAGTTTTTCCATGAAAATGTATAACTGAATTACTGATATATAGAATCATATGACACATTCTTATCCTCAATCCAATTTACCTTGAATTCTGATAACCATTCTTCCACAACGCCACGTTCAGATCCCAGCATCTTCTTCTACCTTCTATTCCTCTTTTCTCTCTGAAAGAAAAAGGCACTGAACTTGAGGACAGTGTTACTTACAGAAACTATCAAAGGTAAATGATGTGTGCCTTTCACTAAAAGAGAAACTCATCTAGTGTATATTTTAGATAAGGAAGCTTACTTTTAGACTAGTGTTCAATTAAAACAGAACTGTTTATAAGAAATAAGTTCTATTTTTAATGATACGTTTGAAATCTATTTTCCTAATGCTTTTCTATTTTCCAATTATACTCCAAAGTAGCAAAAACAAGTTTACTAAGTAAAATCAAACTGCACATTACCCAAGACAAATGCACAGTCTATGCCTAGAACTTTTACTAAATATACAACTGGCACATACAACTGGAAAAAGTTATACATAATAGAACACTGGGACAGATTTTTACAAAGGTAAAAAAATTAGAAATCAAGGGTTATATGTACAACAAACTGGTTATAAACATATATATATATTATATGAAATAAGGTCTTTGAAGGAGGTCGATTTATATGTTTTCTAAAATGGAAAAACGGCCAGATAGAAAAAGCAAGTTGTACAACAGTATATAAGCTATAATAATTCCACTAAAAATTATATAAATGTGAAAAAGCTGGGAGGAAAAATATATATACTAAACTATTAAGTGTTGGCCTCTGAGGGAAGGATTACTGAGGATATTCTAATTATGTAACTTTGAATTATAAAAAAAAATAAAAATTGGTATGTATTATTTTTTAAGTGAGACAAACAACAGAAGGTTTTTGGTTTTAAATTTAAGGCTCAAAAGGTAACCAAAAGAAAAAAGGAATTTTTTGGGCAGGGAGGGAAATGTCTCCAGAGCAACTAAAATGAAAGTTCCTTTATTAAAAAGACATATTTATCAAAAAGACAATATGTGTCATATTCCATAATAAATTTCTATCTAAAAAAAAGAAATCAGATTTTCTAAACCCCTCCCATTCCCTAAATATCCATATATAATGCACTATACCAAGTATTATATAAGCAAGGAGTACAAAAAGGAGTAAGAAATGTCCCTTATTCTCAAGTAGCAAATGCTCTTAAGATGGACTGGTGGACTTATTCAAATAAATTGCAAGAGGAAAAAAGAGACAGCAGATTAAAAGATATGTTAAAAAAAATCAAGAACCAAAGTATGAATCTTATTTGGACTCTGATTCAAACAATAAAAAAGAGCATAACACAATTGGAAAAGGTTAAACGTGACTTATTGTATGACTTATTACTTAATACTGGATGATACTAATTCAAGGAATTATTATAGGTTACTTTTTTTTTTTTTTTGAGGTACGCGGGCCTCTCACTGCCGTGGCCTCTCCCGTTGCGGAGCACAGGCCACAAGACTGAGGAAAAATAGACTGAATTTTACGTCCTCTTTGAGAAATACTCCAGAAAAGGAGGTAAATACTTTCAATAAATATACTACCATGTAAAGAAGAAAACCACAATTTCATTCTAGTGGTGACAGAAAGGACTTATCTTCCAAAATAAACAAAATAGGAACTTTAAAAAAACCCACAAAACTCCTTTATTTCCACTGCTGAATTTTAATAATGATTGATTTTTGCTTTTTATTTACTGGAAACTTAAAAAGCTATTCTTCCTCTGTACCCCAACTATTACCTCTAATTTTACAAATATCCTTAGCTATAAATATGAATAATTGATATTCAATTATTAAATAATTTTAAAATAGTTATTATAAATAGTGTATGTCTATTAAAAAAGGAACTTAACCTAACTACCTCCCCCACCCACAAAGATAAACAGAGTTAACCAGCTGGTATGTATTTTTCTTCACATATGTTTTATGTATATGCATATATGTATATGTGTGTGTATACAGTTTAAATATAGTTGTGTTCATTGTACATAGTATTCTATAATTGCTTTTTCAATTGTCAAAAATATATGAAAGACCTATAGTTCAAGCTCATTCTTTTTAATGGGTGTAATTAATTATAAGTATAATCCCATAATTTATTTAATTATTTACTAATAAATCTGTTTTCAACTTCCTTATATTACAAAAAAATGTTGCAATACACATCCTTGTACATACTTATGTATTTGTATTGTTATCTTCTGTAGTATAAACTCTAAAACTTGAATTTGAATTTTTAAGGTCACAGGATATAAATATTTTTAATAGCATATGCAAATACAAATAAATTCTCAAGACCATAATCCATCATATAATTTTAAAGAGCATATGATTGTTACATATACAAAATAATTTCTTCCTGCTCTATTTATAAAGTTAATACCTTAGCACTGAAATCTAAAAAGAATATAAATATAAATACCTCAATTTTTCTACATTTGTTAATATGATGTATATGACTTTTAAAACTAGGACAACAAAAATCGGTATCAGAACATTCGAGTGAGTACTCGTTACCAAAACATTCAAAATTTAATACACAAATGCTGTAATGTATTTGAAAGAGACACAGCAAAAAAGATACCACAATATATTTTACTGTACTTTAAAAATTACTCTGCTTGTTTAGTAAAGGCTTGAATCTCCTAAAGTTAAAAACCACATCTATAGTTTACTCTTTAAACAACCTGGAAGTTATTTTAGAATGCAGTATGAGATTAAGATCTAACAATGTTTTCTCCCAATAAAAACTGTTTTCTCAGTTGTCCTAATACCTTGTTTCCATGTCCATTTTTTTCTAACTTGAAATGCTATTTTTATCATATACTAACAGTCCCACGTATATTTGGAACTATTTCTGAGCTACTTTTCCCATTAATTTGGTACCGGGACTATAATATTTTAATTACTGTGGCTTTATAATGCACTTTATAATAGTACAAGTCCCATAATAATTCTTTTTCCTAAAAATGTATTTTATTATTATTGCCTGCTTATTCTTCCAGTTGAATATTAGACTTCTAATGATAAGTTTCTTTCCCATACTCCATCCTTATTGGAATTAAATTTACAAATTAATTTCAAGTGACATCTTCACATAATTGAGTTATCCAATACAGAAGCATGGCACTACTCTTTATTAAAAATCTTCTTTTAGGAATTCCCTGGTGGTCCAGTGGTTAAGACTCCACGCTCCCAATGCAGCAGGCCCGGGTTTGATTCCTGATCAGGGAACTAGATCCCACATACTGCAACTAAAAGATCCTATGTGTTGCAATGAAGACCCGGCGTAGCCAAATAAATAAATTTTTTTAAGAAAAATCTTTTATATGTCTGCATAAATTTTGTGTTTTCTTCATATAGATCAACATGTTCAAATTAAGTTGATTCCTAAGTATAATCTTCTGTGGACAACTGGTTCTAGACCCATTGCAGATACCAAAATCCAACAATACTCAAGTCCCAGAGCTGGCCCTCCCTATCAGCAGATTCAACCAACCATGCATTGTGTAGCACTGCATGTATCGATGTTTATTGAAAAGAAATCTGAGTATAAATGTATCTTCACAGTTCAAACCAGTGTTGTTCAAGGGTTAAAAGTTTATATTTTCCTGCTGCAACTGTGATTCTTTTTCATTATTTCAAACTAGCTGTTGTTACACACATAAAAATAAACACTTTCTTAAAAAATCAAAATGAACAAGTTTTTAGATAAATATTTAAAATACTGAAAATGGCTTAAATTAAGATTTCTGTGTTTTAGGAAAAATTTATAAACTAATAAGTCATCTTTTTACTAACTACAATGGATTAGAAGATTTTTTCAATGTTGACTATGTTATAGAAAGGGATAAGAAAAAGCAAGTACAATTAACCAAAAAAGTTTTTCAAATTCTTTACAAAAAACATCAGCACAGCTCTTAAAATAAAAAAGAAAACCAAACATTATTTTTTGAAAGAAACACAAAATTTTTAAATGTGATATATTCTGCATCAGAATCCCTATCTGATATAGGGCCCAGAATATATATTTTGAAAAAGTTTCCCAAGTAATCCTGATGACCACCCTTCAGTTAAAAAAAAAAAAAGTATCACATCCAGGTTAAATTTCTTATTTTAAATTCCTGTAGGATCTCTCCTATAACCACAAATTTGGCACATCAAATCACTTTAGTTTCAACCAATACCATTTTTTAAATGACTGCAAGTTAATTAACTTTAGATAGAAGAACATAGTGGTGTTAATGATAATTATAACCAAAACACTAACATATTTCCCCAATTTTATGATACTAATTTTAAGACAGTAATTTATTAACAAATTAAAGTAGGAAGTAAGACACAATCCTTTATTAAAATGAAACAAAATGTTTAAAGGATAAGAGCATAAGCATATCCATATAATCACATATGACTTTAAAAAATTATCCTTGGGCTTCCCTGCTGGCACAGTGGTTAAGAATCCACCTGCCAATGCAGGGGACCCGGGTTCGATCCCTGGTCCGGGAAGATCCCACATGCTACCAAGCAACTAAGCCCGTGCACCACAACTACTGAGCCTGCATGCCACAACTACTGAGCCCACGTGCCACAACTGTAGCCTGTGCGCCTAGAGCCCGTGCTCCGCAACAAGAGAAGCCACTGCAATGAGAAGTCCGAGCACGGCAACGGAGAGTAGCCCCCACTCCTTGTAACCAGAGAAAGCCCGTGCGCAGCAACGAAGACCCAAGGCAGCCAAAAATAAATAAATAAATAAATTAATTAATTAAAATAAAAATTTTTTAAAACCCTTACTTTAAAAAAATAAATAAAATAAAATCTATGGTTGAAAAATGTAACGTGGTCCCTTTCTTATAGCTCATAGTTCTCCCCCACCACAGCTTCCTATGTTCTGGCCATATTCTCAATTCAGTTTCTCTAGAGCTTCATGCACACCTTCACCCCAGGGATTCTGGGTGGGCTGTTCCAGCCTGGAATGCTGTCCTACAATTGCTATTTAAATAACTGGCTCCTTCCAATCCTGTTAATCTCAGCAGGCCTTTCTTGACTTTATCTAAATAGGAGCCCTTCCTCCCTTCTCCAGTATTTTCCATTCAAACAAATATGCTTCATTTCCTTCCTAGGGCTTTGGATTTTATACCTTGTATATTAAACCTTATTACTTATTGTCTATCTTTCCCATCAAGTCACAAATTCCATGAGAACAGGGTCCTTTTCTGTTCTGCTAGCATTTGAGGGCTCACTATGGACTCAATGCTAACAAGTATATTATGGTATCTAGACATATGACAGGTAATTAATGTATATTCGTTGAATCAATGAACCACATAGCTTATATGACCTTGGACAAATCGCTTAAACCCTTTGGGCTTCAGGTCACTACAATGATAAATTACTTTCTAAATCTAAAATCCTATAAATATATTTTAGTACCTTCATTTGGAAAACAGAACAGTACTAGTTACAGAGAAATTTTTTAAATATATGTTTTCTAACTAGAATCAGCATCTTTTAGTATTTAGAAGTAGCTATGAACACAGTTATAAACATACTGCAAGCCCTCTTTCTATTTAAACAGACAATATGGAATTCTGAAAATCATTTCTTCTACTGTGTTACACCCATCCCATCATCTGATGTATAAAGGCTATATTTATTTATTTTGTTTATTTATTTTAACATCTTTATTGGAGTATAATTGTTTTACAGTGGTGTGTTAGTTTCTGCTTTAAAACAAAGTGAATCAGCTATACATATACATATATCCCCATATCTCCTCCCACTTGCGTCTTCCTCCCACCGTCCCTATCCCACCCCTCTAGGTGGTCATAAAGCACCGAGCTGATCTCCCTGTGCTATGCGGGTGCTTCCTGCTAGCTATCTATTTTACATTTGTTAGCATATATAAGTCCATGCCACTCTCTCACTTCACCCCAGCTTACCCTTCCCCCTCCCTATGTCCTCAAGTCCATTCTCTACGTCTGCGTCTTTATTCCTGTCCTGCTCCTAGGTTCTTCAGAACCATTTTTTTTTTTAGATTCCATATATATGTGTTAGCATACAGTATTTGTTTTTCTTTCTGACTTACTTCACTCTGTATGACAGTCTCTAGGTCCATCCACCTCACTACAAATAACTCAATTTCGTTTCTTTTTATGGCTGAGTAATATTCCACTGTATATATGTGCCACATCTTCTTTATCTATTCATCTGTTGATGGACACTTAGGTTGCTTCCATGTCCTGGCTATTGTAAATAGAGCTGCAATGAATATTGTGGTACACGACTCTTTTTGAATTACTGTTTTCTCAGGGTATATGCCCAGTAGTGGGATTGCTGGGTCGTATGGTAGTTCTATTTTTAGTTTAAAAGCTGTATTTAAAAGCAAAAGTCAAGCTGATATTCTAGCATGCAGATCAATTCAGGCCCATATTGCCTCACTTCCAGAGTATGAAGCAAAATAAAGAAGATATCACAGAAAATGATTATCTTTTTGGTGACCATGGTAATGGCAACCTTTATTAGCAAGCCCTGAATAAAACATAATGAAAAAAATAATAAAGTGCTGGAACATGATCTGAAAGAGGTCAGTAACTACTTGCCAGGAAGCAAACTCACACTACTTGCACAAGTACAGTAAGTTCTCCACTAACAACACTGGTAGAAATTGTGTCTTAGCTGATAGTCAGCACATATATTTTTTTAGGAATTGTCAACTTAGAGAGAAACAGGATATAACAGGCAGTATGGCCTAATGGTTAAAGAGGACAGGCTCTTGCTCTAGACTGCCTGAGTTCAAATTCCACCTCAATGACCTACAAGTTGTGTTTCCTTGGGAAAGTTACTTACCTAACCTGTGGCCTCAAATCCCTCATTTATAAAATGGGGATAATATAAGTATCTATGTCAAAGTGTTTTTTTTTTAAAGATTAAATAAATTAACACATCAGTGAGCAAAATTATAAGTGCTCTCAAGGGTTTCTAATGGACCAAAATTATTGTATAAACAAACCTATACAATTATCAGGGCAACATATGACAGTAAAAAAAATGGCTATGTTACTGAAGATTTTCAAACTAGGCCAACAACTATCTAGATATTTCAAGGTATAAATCAGAAACAAAGCACTTAACATGTGCTATTACTGTACTGTAAATACCAAATTCCCTAAGGAAAAAACTAGAGCTGCACTGTCCAGTTAGTTTTAATTAATTAAAAGAAAAACAAAATTTAAAAATCAATTCCTGGTAATTCCCTGGTGGGCCAGTGGTTAAGACTGCGTTTCCACTGCAGGGGGCCTGGGTTCAATCCCTGGTTGGGGAACTAAGATCCCATAAGCTGTGTGGCACAGCCAAAAAAACTGAAAAAAAAAAAAAAAACCTAACATTGTATTAAAAAAAAAATCAATTCCTTAGTTGCACTAGCCACATTTCAAGCACTTAGTAGCTACATGTGGCTGGTGTCTCCCATATTGGACAGCACAGATGTAGAATACAGATGTTATCAAAGAAATTCTATGATCAGCACTGATCTAGATGTAGCTAGATAATACAATTATGCTGAGTAAACTCAGTAATTCAAGAGCTGTAAAATTTAGGTAACAAAAAAATTAAAAGTCACAACTATTTTTTTTTTTTTTTTTTTTTGCAGTACGCGGGCCTCTCATTGCTGTGGCCTCTCCCGTTGCGGAGCACAGGCTCTGGACGCACAGGCTCAGCGGCCATGGCTCACGGGCCCAGCCGCTCCGCGGCATGTGGGATCTTCCCGGACCGGGGCACGAACCCGTGTCCCCTGCATCGGCAGGCGGACTCTCAACCACTGCGCCACCAGGGAAGCCCAGAAGTCACAACTATGAAAAAGGAAACACTTACAAAAGTAAAATTCAAAGGCAATAATTAAGATGTGACTATTCTCCTAGGTAAAACTGCTTAATATATAGAAGCTACCCACCAAAAATTACCAAAAATTCTAACATGTCTAACTATGGGAACTTCATTATTTACCCTTTAAAAAGTTAAATTCTATAATTTTACCTCTGTTTTAAGATCAGTGTTCCAATGGAGGAGGTGGCACAGGAATGCGGCAGAGTTCAAGTGTGGAATTCATTTGTTGAGACTTAAATGTTTTCCAACTCTATAAAAAATGAAAACGAAAAACTGTGAAATAGTGAGAGAGAATATCCTCAAGAATGTAATATAAAGGAGAAAGAACAATTCTGAAAAGGCATTTATAATATAGTTTATCTAATTTTTAAAATAATTGGGATTATTTTTAAGTTTTCTATAATAACTAGGCTATACTTATGTACCATTATCAAACCTATTTTAGAAGACATTAGATTTGGAAAAAAGAAGTCTGAGTTTTAGTTTCAAATTTACCATTAAATATCTGTAAAGACTTCGAGTAAGTTAAATATTCTGGAGCCTCACCTGAAAAATCTACAAAAATAAGTACTTTCCAGCCAAAACTTCTATGAATCCAACTTTTGAAACATATTACAGTGATCTCACACACACATACACATACACACATGCAACGATCATTAAAATTTTAATATGTACTATAAAACCAAGCTTAAATAAGTATCAATGGCTACATTATAATTTCGGATAAGTTTCACAGACTGAAAATTCTATCATTTTGAGAAAGAACATAGAAAATGCTGTTACTTGAACTTTTGGCCAAAAAATATTAAAAATTATTTTCAAATTGATAAAAGTATACTTTTCTCATAAATTAGTAACTAATATCATGTAGTTGCTGACCACATTATACTCTACTTCTTTGATTCAAAACTTATCACAGGGCTTCCCTGGTGGCGCAGTGGTTGAGAGTCCGCCTGCCGATGCGGGGGACATGGGTTCGTGCCCCAGTCTGGGAGTATCCCACATGCCGCGGAGCGGCTGGGCCTGTGAGCCACGGCCGCTGAGCCTGCGCGTCCGGAGCCTGTGCTCCGCAACGGGAGAGGCCACAACTGTGAGAGGCCCACATACCACAAAAAAAAAAAAAAAAAAAAAAACACTTATCACAACTTTAAAAGCTAAAACACAAAAAGAAAATTAGCATTTAAAAATATGTCCATTGACAAAACATTTTTTAATACAAAGAATACTGCAATAATATTCTCTTGGAGTTAAACGACATTATCATTGTAAAGTCTCCCATGTTTTCCAAACTGAAAATGTGTCAGGAGCTCCTACTCCAACCATCTCGTATATACTGGGCTATCGCATGGGATTTTTATTTCATGAGAAGTTCTGCAGTGGGGAAAAAACTTGAAAAGGACTAGCAAGTTTTCTCTGTTAGTCTCTGGAAAGATACACAGGAAATTGGTAACACTCTGGGAAGAGGCAGCTGGTGCCAAGGAGACTGTCTTTTTGTACCTTGGGAATTTGGAACCACCAAGACAATCACCAGATTTTGAAGCAGTGCAGGCAGGCAGACTTGAGAGCTATGCTGGGAAGACTGTCTCTGACAGTCTTTCATGGCTAAGGATACAGATACTAGGCTCTCAATTGAGGAAAAAGCCAAAACAAAACAAGAAAACCCAACAGGGTAAATGACAGGAAAACTGAGCCATTCATGTTCTTTAACCACAACCAAAGTAACCTAGAGATCATTAACAACAATTAATAAATAAAAACCTAAAAAAAACCCAACTACCTGGAAATTTTAAATTATACTTCTAAATAATCTATGGGTCAAAGAAGATATTAAAACCAAAATTAGGGACTTCCCTGGCAGTCCAGTGGTTAAGACTTCACACTCCCAATGCAGGGGGCACAGATCTGATCCCTGGTCAGGAAACTAAGATCCCACATGCTGCACAGCACAGCCAAAAAAACCCAAAAAACAACCAAAATTAGTAAAAATGCCTAACTCAGTGCTAAGAAAGATATATTAAAGCTTGTGGGATGTAGCTGTAGCCTTATTTCATATGTAGAAAGTTCTTACTTTGCATTATTAAGCAAAGACATAGTTCCTATATGCATTTAGGAGTTTCAGTTAACCTGGTACCTTGCAAAGCTAAGATTGTCTATATTAGCAGAGAGGCTGAAAAAAAAATCAGTGGTTTTATCTATTGACAGATATCTATCTCTAGAGGTCAGAGAGGATAGCAAATGAGTGAAACAGAAAACAAGCACACAATAAAGGGAAAAAATCAACAAAGTCAAAAGTTGGTTCTTTGGAACGTCCCTGGTGGTCCAATGGTTAAGAATCCGCCTTCCAATGTAGTAGATGTGGGTTCGATCCCTGGTCAAGGAACTAAGATCCCACAGGCCACAGGGCAGCTAAGCCTGTGCGCTCTAGAGCTTAAGCACTGCAACCAGAGAGAAGTCTGCGTGCACCGCAACAGAAGATTCTGCATGCCGCAACAAAGACCCCGCATGCCGCAACTAAGACCTGACGTAGCCAAATAAATTATAAAATATTTTTAAAAGTTGGTTTTTTGAAAAGATTAATAAAATTGACAAACCCCTAGTAATACTTATTAGAGAAAACACAAATTACTATGAAATTTTTAGACATCAAAAAGACAAGAAGTTGGGCTTCCCTGGTGGCGCAGAGGTTGAGAGTCCGCCTTCCGATGCAGGGGACACGGGTTCATGCCCCGGTCTGGGAAGATCCCACATGCGGCGGAGCAGCTGGGCCCGTGAGCCATGGCTGCTGAGCCTGCGCGTCCGGAGCCTGTGCTCCGCAACGGGAGAGGCCACAACAGTGAGAGGCCCGTGTACCACCAAAAAAAAAAAAAAAAAAAAAAGACAAGAAGTTATGATAAACTTTATGCCAATAAATGTTACACTTAGCATGAAATGAACACATTTCTTGAAAAATACAAATAACCAACACTGAAAGATATAGAATATCCATACAGCGTCATAGATATTAAAGAAATGTAATCTATCATTAAAAATCTTTCCATAAAGAAAATCTCAAGTGCAGATGGTTTCACCAGTGGATTTTTCCAAACAGTTAAGGAGGAAACAACACCAAGGTTGTACAAGTGTCACAGTCAACGATAAAATATTGAAAACTTACTTTCTGAGGTTGAAAACAAGAAAGAGGGACTCCACTAGAGGTCCAGTGGTTAAGACTCCACACTTCCACTGCAGGGGGCGTGGGTTTGATCCCTGGTCAGGGAACTAATATCCCGCATGTCGCGGAGTGATACCAAAAAAAAAAAGAAGAAAGAGATAACCATTATCACCATTTCTATTCAACACTGTGCTGGAGGGCCTAGCTACTACAGCAAGTCAAGAAAAAGATATAAGAATAACCAGAAAAGAAAAAAGGTCATTATTTAGAGATGACATTATTATTAATAGACAATATGAATATGTACCAAGAAAATTCAGAAGATTCTACAGAATAATTATTAGAATTAATAAGTGAATTTATCCAGGTTTCTAGATAAAAGGCTAATATATAACAATCAATTATATTTCTGTAAACTAGTGTTTTTTAAAAACACAACTTTGGGCTTCCCTGGTGGCACAGTGGTTAACAATTCGCCTGCCAATGCAGGGGACACGGGTTCCAGCCCTGGTCTGGGAAGATCTCATATGCCGTGGCGCAACTGAGCCCATGCACCACAACTACTGAGTCTGTGCTCTAGAGCCCACGAGCCACAACTACTGAGCCCACACGCCACAACTACTGAAGCCCACGCGCCTAGAGCCCGTGCTCTGCAACAAGAGAAGCCACCACAATGAGAAGCCCACGCACCACAACGAAGAGTGGCCGCCGCTCACCGCAACCAGAGGAAAGACCGCACACAGCAGCGAAGACCCAACACAGCCAAAAACAATAAGTAAATAAAATAATCAAATAAATAAATTAAAGAAAATAAAAACACAACTTCCAACAGCATTTTTTTAAAAAAAGAAAGAAATCTAACAAAAGATGTGCAAGACCACTACACTGAAAACAAGAAAACACTGAGAGAATTTAAGGGTCTAAATAAATTGAAGGACATACCATGTTCACAGGTTGGAGACTCATAGTAAAAATGTCAATTCTCTCCCAATTGATTTCTAGTTTCAAAGCTATCATAATCAAAATCCCACTCTTCTCCTTTTAAAGAGAAATTGACAAGCTGATTCTGAAATCCCTAGGGAACTACAAGGAGCCAAGAATAGTCAAAGCAACCTTGAAAAACAACAAAAATTGGAGGACTATACTGTAAAATATTAAGACCTGTTATAAAGCCATAGTAATTAACTGTACAAGTATAGTAACTAAAACTTACCAATGAAAAAATAGAGCCTAGAAAGTCACACACAAATAAGACTACTTTATTTATGACAAAGGCAAATTGCAGTGCAGTTGGGAAGACATTCTTTTAAATAAAAGACGCCGGGTCAACTGGATATCCCTATAGAAAATAATGAGTGTATCATGATCTCTAACTTTACACAACTCAACAAAAGTAAATTCCAAATAGAATGCAGCTCTAAATGTGAAAGTAAACAAACAAAAAACCATAGCAAAACATCTTTGTGTCCTTGAAGCAGGCAAATATTTTTTAAGCAAACACAAAAAGTACTAACCATAACCATAACAACAACAATGATAAATTGGACTGTCATCAAAAGAAACTGAGAGTGAAAAGGCAAGCCAAAGACCAGAAGAAATCAACAATACCTACGCCTGATACCTAGAGAGAGATGTGACTGCTTGGTGGGGGGGGGGTAGGGCAGGAAAACTGTAAGATCTATAACTTCTCCAGGACAGGGAGGACATCTCAGATGTATCTGTATTCCCAGTTCCTGGGACAGGGCTTAGCACAGTTAGCACTTAGTTCATGACTATTGAGTGAAGGGCCTAACAGCAACAAGCAGTCAGTCAGCTGCAGACTCAGCAGAGGAGACAGGCGGCAAGTATGGTAAAGACTACTAGTTCCCACCCGATAGAGAAGCACACCTCCACCCCCAATGATCTAGTCTATACAATCAGCTAAAGCCATTTCTGACCCTCACTTATAGCTAAGTATGGCCAAATGACTAAGTTCTGGTCAATGAGATCAGAGGAAATACTGTGTAGGGAATTCTAGAAAGGCTTCTTTCCTTTTTTTTTTTGTCAGCCACATGTGGCTTGCAGGATCTTAATTCCCCAACCAGGGATTGAACTCGGGCCCACGGCAGTGAAAGCATGGGGTCCTAACCACTGGACTTCCAGGCAAGTCCCTAGAAAGTTTTCTTAAAAGATGGAAGGTATGCCCCTTTTGTCCTCTGCCTTTTTTCCTCCTTCCTTCTGCCTAGATCATGGATGTGATAGTTGGATATCCAGCAGCCATTCTGTGATCTTCAGAATAGAAACCACATGCTAAGGATGGCAAAGGAAAGAGAGAAGGAGACTGGGTCCTTGACAAGACTATGGAGTTGCGGTACCAGTCTTAGACTACTTCTGAATTTGTTTTTACAAGACAAAGAAATGAACTACTATCTTATTTAAGCAACGGTTATTTCTTATCTCTGTTTCTAGCAGCCAAACACAATTCCCACCTGGTAAGGTAAGAAAGAGACTGCAGGAACAAATTTATGGTCTAAGATGACAACAAGCCACCTCAGTTATGCTTCAATTTAATGCTAAGAATAAAGTGTTTAGGATATTACACTGAAATTGGGGTGGTGGGGAGTGTAGGAAGCAAGACTGACCAAAGAATGAATCTACTCTGTGAAGGTGCACCACCATTACAGTTCAGACAGAGGGGTGTTTATAATAGTTCAGTACACTGACAAGATTTCATAATGCAGTACTATAATTTCTTGCCAACACTTGGGAGTTATGTTCTAGAAAAGTAATGTGGCTTACTGTGACTGGCCAAAACCAAATTATATGAAAATGAGAGGTTAGGAAAAATAAACAGTTTAATGGAGATGTTAAATCAGCTGTTTAAAACCTGTTCAAATAAAAACCCAGTGAACTTTCTACAGATTAACCTCCTTCAAGGTTTCAGGAAACACTACTGTAGCACAACAGTTAGATAAGGCTGAATCTCCCACATATTATGCACATTATTCTACTTCATGAAGATTTTGAATCTGTCCTTCTTGGCTTGCTATTTAATGTCTTTGGTACTTGTGTTTTTACTTTTATTTGATAGATCCCAGCAAAAAATTTTAAATTCTTATAGTGACTGTGTCATTTTTTGGACTGTTGTTCATTCTTACATTAAGAAAACAGAAAATAATCTGATCTCTCTGTGGACTATTGTTATAGACTGAATTTTTGGGTCTCCCCAAAATATACTGAAATGCTAACTCCCAGTGTGATGGTATTAGGAGGTGGGGCCTTTGGGAGGTGATTAGGTCATGAGGGTAGTGCTCTCATGAATGGGATTAGTGTCCTTATAAAAGAGATCCCCAGAGAGCACTCTCACATGTTATAACACAATGAGAATGTAGCCATCTCGGAAACAGAAAGTGGGTCCCTAGTTGACACAAAATTTTTTGGCACCTTGATCTTGGACTTCCCAAGTTCAAGAACTGTGAGAAATAGAGGTCTGTTGTTTAAACCACCCAGTCTATGGTACTTTATTATAGCAGCCTGAATTGTCTGCAACAAAGGTCCTTTTCCATTTCTCCACTCCCTTGAATCTGGACTAGCTTGGTGAGTTGCTTTGATCATCAGAATATGGTGGAAGGGCTGTTATATAGTTTCAAAGCCTAATCCTCAAAGAGGTCTTGCAGCCTTACAGCTTCCACCTTCACCTTTTTTAGAATGCTACCCTGAGAATGCCATGTAAGGATGCCAGACTAGCCTACCAGAGGATGAGAAACCACACTGAGAAGAACTGAAGCATCTTAATGGACAGCCAGCACCATGTGCAAACATGTGGGTGCAGACATCTTGGACCTTTTAACTCAGTCAACCCTCCAGGTGGATTCAGCTACATGAGACAGCCAAGTGAAACCAATAAAGGAACAATTTAGCCAACCTACAGAATCATGAAAACTTACAATAAATCTTTTTGTCCAGAGTCATTTAATTTTGCGGTAGTGTTTCAGGCAGCAATATCAAATAAACTTTAAGATAACACTTAAAATAACAGCTTCTTGAAGGTGAGAACACTCGCTTGAGATTTTTCTGTTTTTATCTTTAATTCATATGTTATAGCACCCTGGAAGCCATGCCGACTCCAATGCTTCTTTCCACTACGATTGAAAAAAAGAAATTGATGTATGAAAATACAATGGGGAGCCATTAAAAATTTTTGTATGAAGTGAGTAATATGTAATAGGCACTTTAGAAAGAGAACTCTGGTTACACTGTAGAGTGGACCACAGGGAGGAAAGACCTATGAGGGCAGAGTGACCAATATGAATACTGCTGGAATAGTCCTAGTGAGAGGCTTAGTAAGAGGTTAGAAGGCTAGACTATCATTACTACTGCTACTGCTGCTACTATTATTTGCACTATATATTTATTTTATTTGTTTTAATAGAATGTCACCTTGGTGACATTTTTTAATTTTTATTTTTATTGAAATATAGTTGATTTACAAAGTTGTGTTAGTTTCAGGTATACAGCAAAGTTATTCAGTTTATATATGTGTGTGTATATATACATATATATATATTCTTTTTCAGATTTTTTTCCATTATATGTTATTACAAGATATTGAGTATAGTTCCCTATGCTATACAGTAGGTTCTTGTTGGTTATCTATTTTATATATAGTAGAGGTATTATGTATTTATGATGAACCAAGCAAGTACTATAACTAGAACCTCATATGTGTTTGCTCATTTAATCCTTAATACAACCCTTTAAAAAATTTTTTTATTTTGAAATAATTACAGACTCATAAGAAGTTCCCAAACTACGTGCCAGGAGGTCCCATGTATCCTTTGCCCAGTTTCCCCCAATCGTAACATCTTGCATAACTATAGTAAAATATCAAGATCAGGAAACTGACATTGGTATAGTCCACAGAGGGTTACTCAGATATCACCAGTTTTACAAGCACTCATTTGTCTGTGTATGTGTGTGTAGTTCTATACAATTTTATAACAGATGTAGATATGTGTAACTACCATCACAATCAAGATACAGAACTGTTCTATCACCGAGAGGCTCCCTTGTAGCCACCCACTCCCTTCTCCCTGATCCTTAACTCCTGGCAAACACTACTCTGCTCTTAATCTCTATAATTTTGATATTTCAAGAGCGCTATATAGAGGAAATCATACAGTATGTAACCTTTTGAGAGTGGCTTTTTTCACTTCAGATCCATCCTAGTTGTTGCATGTATCAATAACTCATTCTTTTTATTGCTGCACAGTATAAACGTGCCAGTTTGTTTAACCATTCACCTGTTGAAGAACATTTGGGTTGTTTCCAGTTTTTGACTATTAGGAATAAAACTGCTATGAACATTCAGGTACAGGTTTTTGTGTGAATGTAAGTTTCAATTTCTCTGGAATAAATGCTCAATAGTGCAACTGCTGGACTGTACAACTGTTTTTAAAGAAACTGAAGCTATAAATGGTGGAGCTGGGATTCTAATCTAGATAATCTGCCTCTAGGTCCTAACTCTTCACACTATTTCCAGTGGTTGTAGAAATTGAGAGAAGTAAATAAAAAGGCAGAGTCAACAGAATATAGCATTGCTCAGATGAGGGGTATATGAATAAAGTGTCAAAGATAACACCAGGTTCCAGCTTCAGCACATTAGATAGATGACAAAATATGAATTCACTTTTTTTTTTTTTTTTTTTGCGGTACGCGGGCCTCTCACTGTTGTGGCCTCTCCCGTTGCGGAGCACAGGCTCCGGACGCGCAGGCTCAGCGGCCCTGGCTCACGGGCCCAGCCGCTCCACGGCATGTGGGATCCTCCCAGACTGGGGCACGAACCCGTATCCCCTGCATCGGTAGGTGGACTCTCAACCACTGCGCCACCAGGGAAGCCCACGAATTCACTTTTATATATACTGTATTTGAGGTATCTGCAGGTCATCCTCAACTAGCAGGCAATTAGGTGTATAGAATAGGAACCAGAGATTAAGAAAAGGCTCTGGATTAGAGATTGATTTGAGTAAATAACATCAGAGGGACAGGGTACAGAATGACAAAGAGATGTGACAACAGATCCATGAAGAACAGAAACATTCATTTCCTCTAGTTTTTTCCCACAAACAATAAAACAGTAGGTACTGTGACAGACTGCAAATTCATATTAACTTTAGATATTACAGCACATCATGTCTACCATATGAGTTTTACAATCATAGTATAGCGTATAAAGTATAAAGGGAGTAATATACGCTCCCCTCCCCACTCCCTTTTTCATTTAAAAAGAACTACAAAAGGAATACCTGCTGATTAAAAAACCTTAATACTACTCCATATGATACTATAGTGATTATATGTCATTATACATTTGACCGTTACCCATACAATGTACAATACCAAAACTGAACCCTAATGTAAACTATGAACTTTGGGTGATAATGTGTCAACGTAGGCTCATCAATTGTGACAAATGTACTACTCTGTGGGAGATATTGATAATGGGGGGGGGTCTATGCATATCTGAGAGGGTTTATGGGAAATCTCTGTCCTTTCTACTCAATTTTGCTGTGAATCTAAAACCGCTCTAAAACGTCCAGTAAACAAACAAACAAAAACAATTAAGCCTCAGTACAAAAGAATATGTAAAAAGCATAAGTTTCACTCCCCACTCAGCATCCAACTCCCTCCACCCATTTTTCAAAAAAATGTATGGGGAGGGCTTCCCTGGTGGCACAGTCGTTGAGAGTCTGCCTGCCGATGCAGGGGACGCGGGTTCGTGCCCCGGTCCGGAGGATCCCACGTGCCGCGGAGTGGCTGGGCTCGTGAGCCGTGGCCGCTGGGCCTGCGCGTCCGGAGCCTGTGCTCTGCAGGGGGAGGGGCCGCAGCAGTGAGAGGCCCGCGTACCGCAAAAAAAAAAAAAAAAAAAAATGGGGAATTTAAGGAGGTAAACTGACAAATCTTAGTAGCTAACTAAGAAGCAAGCAATATCAAGAGTCAAGGGATAGGGACATCCCTGGTGGCACAGTGGTTAAGAATCTGCCTGCCAATGAAGGGGACACGGATTCAAGCCCTGGTCCGGGAAGATCCCACATGCCACGGAGCAACTAAGCCCGTGCGCCACAACTACTGAGCCTGCAAGCCACAAGTACTGAGACTGTGTGCCACAACTACTGAAGCCGGTGCACCTAGAGCCCGTGCTCCACAACGAGAAGCCACTGCAACGAGAAGCCCGTGCACCACAACGAAGAGTAGCCCCCACTCGCCGCAACTAGAGAAAACCCATGCAAATAAATAAATAAAATTGAAGAAAAAAAAAGAGTCAACGGATAATGTCAATTACACCTCAATGAAAAAAAGGCAAGGATTCATAATGACAAAAGTGATAGATAAGTTTGATTCTAACCTTTTTTGAAGTTCAGTTTTTGGAACAGAACAAAATAACTATTATGTAATCCATGCTTTGCCATTTAACAATTTAAGTGCCACTTACCATATTTTTTTTTTTTTTTTTTTTTTTTTTTTTTTTTTTTTTTGCGGTATGTGGGCCTCTCACTGTTGTGGCCTCTCCCGTTGCGGAGCACAGGCTCCGGACGCACAGGCCCAGCGGCCATGGCTCACGGGCCCACCCGCTCCGCGGCATGTGGGATCCTCCCAGACCGGGGCACGAACCCGTTTCCCCTGCATCGGCAGGCGGACTCTCAACCACTGCGCCACCAGGGAAGCCCCACTTACCATATTTTATGACCACATTTTTGGCAGTTGTATTTCAAACTTAGAAAGAACTATAATCCCATAAGTAATCAAAGTCACACCCTTAATATATTACATAATTGAGTTTTTTACTCCTTTCTCCAAAATTAAAGTCTATTCATTTACTTTTTCTCGTAATTGTCTCCATGGCAGACAAATACCCAAACAGAAAGTCTAGGATTCATAAGAATATACCATGAATTTCTAAACAGGACCTGTGTCAAAGTCAACACATTCACAATTTCAATTTTTAATATATATTATTTGTTTACAAAAAGATAAATGTATACCTTCATCATATCATAGCAATACTGCAAAAAAAACCTTCTATCAAGAAAACTTCCAATTCTAGTTTAATTTAGTACTAGATAGCTTTCAGAGACATTGAGAGAACAGGTACAAGTAAATATCTGTGCAAAGCACAGGTCTGAATTATGAAAGAAATTAGCTTGGTTTATGTAAAGCAGCTAAGTGCCAAGTAAAAAGTAATCCCAACCAAAACATTCAGCACAATTTTTATTTCTCGCAACTTTAGCTCCTGATTAGAAAATCCATCATCCCAGCTATGACATTAAATGGTGAAAATTTATTGAGCTATAATATATTGATAGATTTAGAAGCCCTTTTTCTCAAGCTAAAACTACTGTTCTGGTTCACACCACAGTGTGAGAGCCTTGAATTAGATCAATGATTCTCAAGTAGAAGCCCGTCATAAACCATATCATCCAGAGAATTTTTTTTCCTTCAAAATATATCTGCCTCCCTTCATATTCCCCCTACCACTAAGATTCTGCAGGGAAGTGGAGATGATATAACGGATATGCATGTGTGCCTTTTTTTTTTAACTCCTAGATTATTCTGATACACATGTAACTCTCTTGGAGTCACTCACTTTTATGGAGAATACCTGAATTAGGTCCAACTCTATTTTTTAACATTGTATCAACAGCAGGCAAAACGAGCAGAGCTACACAGTGATAAGAGAACAGCAGAAAGCTCTGCAGGTAAGGGGCTGTACTAATAGCAGCCCTAATCTTTCTGTGCCAGCTCCCTCCAGAATCCATTATATATTTTAGACAATGACAAATGTTCAGTTCATCATCCTGAGAAAAGCACACTGTCTACCAGTCAGATAAAAATGTAAAAAGAAGCTATTTGGGACATCAAAAAAACTAAGCCACAGAAAAAGAAAGACAAAAATTCCTCTATTCTTTAAAAGAACATAACAAAGCATTAAAAGAACAATAACAAAGTATTATTTTGTGCAGCTGTTAATTTGTTTGGAGACTTTCTGCCCATGTTTTATCATTTTAGTTTTTCATTATGTAGCATTGGTTTTTCTATTACAAAATTCAGTCAAGCTGAAAATCTTAACCATTCTAGACCCTAATAAACTACAATAAGATGACAAAACTGTATTAAAAAACAATCAAATAATCCTAAATCCATATCGCATGTCAAGATAGCTTAAGAGTTGGATTAAAAAACAAGCTTTCAAAGCCCATTTTAGGGCAAACACTTATACTTCTTTACAGTCATTGTTTCAAATTCCTTATAAACAATACTGAAGTGTATCAGAAAAGAGAATTTCTAATGATGTATAAATAATCAGCCAATTATTATTATATTCTAGTTTGGACTAGCATTCCTTAAATCACTTGGTAATTTCCTACTCAATGTTCAACTTTATTGCATTCTACAAGGACACCTACTGGCCATTCAAAATCAGCCATTAGTTCTCTAAGACAACTCTAGTAGGCTGGTTACATAATAAGAAGAAACACATACATACACACACAGGGACACATATACCCTGCATGAAAGCAGAGATTTGTTCACAGGTACTCACACTACAGAACTGCACCTAAAACAGAAGCAGAACTGTTCTTTGGACTGAGAGTATTATTCTTGCCAAAAGATAAAACGACCAAGAATGAAACACCAAGTATCAAAATTTTTATCTGAAACGCTGATAAACATCTCAGTATGCTAAATATTTCAAAACAAACTCTAATGATCCAGCTCTCTTTACCAAATGACATGTGGAAAAAAAACTTTTTTCAATTTAGTTTCTGGGATACACTAATATAAATTATCAATAATAGAAAACAAAATCACATTTTAGAAAGTTTTTCTGACATGCAGTATTAAAATAAGCTCAGGAAAATGATACACTTGCTAATAAATACTACATGAGTCTTTATCTTCTAAGCTAAAGGCAACATTTCCATCAGCTCACATTTTAGAAATTTATAACACTTCCTTTAAAACTGCTTTCCAGTGAGCTATAAAATCAAGTTTTTAACGTAGTCTGTCATTCCATAATACACACTGAATGGAATTCCTATTTTAATTCTGTATTTCATTGTGCAAATAATGAATTATAAAAACTTAGAAAAAACAGGAGAATCTACAATTAATTATGTCTGTAAATACATTTTACCTCTACCGGAGAGGTTCACAGAACATACTTTTTAAACCTAAGAAATAAATAATTCAAACTGGTTTCTCAGACTCATAGAGCAAATTGCTTAAAAAGACGACTCTCCCCCCACCAAAATCAGACCACCACCTAATTTTCACAGTCTCTAACACCCACAATATTTAGGGGGTAAAAAAATCTACCAACTAATCTTCTAGTCATTTTCCAACTTGCACTTACCTCCTACTATAGATTTTTGAGGGTCTCCACTTTCCTGAAGATTAAAAGAAAAAAAAAAGATTTGTAGTCAGCCTTGACCCTCAAAACAAATAAATTCACGAACTACAGAACGTGAACCTGGCCACGTTCATCTCAGACTAACACATCTCTCAACCCAAGTCCATATTTGGGATAAGCTCTTCGTGACTACTCTATCCTTCATGCTTCTTCGCCCACAGAGCCTGCCGGGGTACAAAACAGTCAAACAAACGAAAGAACTATCCTCACACATCAAGAGATTGCAAGACCTCCTCTTCCAGGAGGGGCAACCTGATTGTTTGGGTAAATAACGGCCAAGGGTTACATAATATACAGCTACGAAGACTTTCAAGGATCTGGCCGCCAATAAATATCTTTCTTCTCCGCTTCCTCCGTTCCCACCCTGAGAAACGGCCCTAAGAAGAAGCAAGCCCTAGGATTTCTCTCAGGTGCCTGCAATGCCGCGCGTCCTCTTCTCTCTCGGAGCTCCGTGCAAGGAATTCTTCCAGCCCTCACGACGCCGTCTTGCTCCGGCCTCTCTCCCGTCTCCGCCGGCGCCACCGCAGCCCCCCACGCCTGAGGCCCCTACGTCGCCCAGCAGGGCTCAGCCTCCATCCGCCTCGGCTGCCTTCTCCTCACGACCCTCCCAAGCTGCTAGCTGGTCTCCTAGAGGTTCCGAAACCACCAACACCCAACTCCCCGGCTACCGCCTTCCCAGACCACCCTCGGCAGATCCCCTCTATAGTTCCTGTAGCCGGAGAAGAAGAAAATCCCCCCTATCTGGCACTCCGCGTCCCCCAGAGATAGCGCCGCCGCCTACCTGTCACCCCTCTGCCTCCGGCTTCTTACCGCCACCGCCTCCCGCAGCAGCCTGCCAACTGCAGCGCAACAATCGGCCCTCCCATTGGGTGATTCCACGCTCCAACAACAGCACCGCTGATTGGCAGCAGTATGCCCGCGGCCCTCCCCCTGTGCTGAGTCTAAAGATTCCGGTCTCCTAGGAAGGACCACGTCGCTTCTTCCCCTCCCTCTGTCCTCCACGGTTTCTCTTACCTCGGTCAGACTCCGGATGCACAGATGTGCGGGGAAAATGTCCACTTCCAGCCTCCTTCATGTCACCTCCACCTGGTCCAGGAATCAGTGACCCAGGACCAGAATGTTAAATTTCTCCTCTGCTTTCCTGCCGTAAGGTACTCGAGGTGACAACTTCCGTTTCCGGTTGCCTCCGGCTGGTGCGTTGAATCTTGAGTGTCCTGAGAGGTCAGATTGCTGTCAGGTAAACAGGGGAGCTGGTGGTAGATCTCTTGATCGGGAATGAGAATGAGACTCTACTCCGGGGATTGTCGAAAAGGAGAGACTAAATAGAGAAGGATGATGAGAATGAGTAGCTCAAGAGGGAAGGAGATCGAAGAACTAGCAGGAGAGAACTATGAAGTCCTGGAGTAGTGAGGGGTGGTTGTAGAAGGATGCTGTGAGGATCACTGTGGTGGTTAAGTCCAGATGCTTTTTTTCCTCCTGCGTCACCCGCAACACCCCCCGCCCCGTGTTTTTTGGTTTATCTTTGAGTCGAATGAAGGCACAACCGCACTCAAATCGAAAATTTATAAAATAGGAATACTTGTAATGCCTACCTCACGAGCATGTATAGTACAGTTTTAAATAAGATTTTTCTGGTATGAAAGTTTATGACACAATGTTAAAAGGGTACAAAGTAACATCAGTTTTTCGTGTGATTACTATTCAATTGCATATACGCGGATACAGGGACTGGAAGGGACACTAAAGGGGAAAACAGTTAATTTGTCTTTTATTTTCTAATGTTCTTATGGTACAGTTTTTTAAATGAGGAGAAATTGGGATATATACTTCAAAGTCTTCGGTAAACTGTGAAATTACATATAGTGTAAGCGGCATTTCCCTTTTATTTCCTTCTTAGGGAAAGTATGCCAACACTGTTCCTGCACTAGAGCCAGCTCCCGTTAGTGGAGGTTGATATCCAACAAACTTGTAGGTTCACTCCAAACATAGGTAGATAGAAGGAGATGAAAAAAAATTCATGATTACATGTTCTTTCCTTGTTGAACTTATTTCCTTGCTGTTCTTGTTTGAAAAGCTCTGAAAGGGAAATAATCACCTCTTGTTGAGTCCTTGGCACGATTTAAGTCACTTTATCTAATTTTAGTTTTTATTGTGAAGTATACATAACAGAAGGCTGTATAAAACATAAGTACATTTTTAAGAATTATAATTAAGCAAACACTTGATCACCACCCCTCAGGTTAGGAAATAAAGCATTGCCAAAAACTTAAATATGCATTCTCAGCAGAGGTGATTGCCTTTTAAGGAGGTAAAAACTGGTTCTTGTTGGGTGGGGATGAGAGGGCAAAAAAGCCCTTAGATAATACAATAGTTTGTGGCCTTCCAAAGAGCCATAGTACATAAACTGTGGTATTAAATTTTCATGTGGAGGGGTAGGGTGAGAACATGATGAGGGGGAAAAAAGGTCTTAAGAAAGCACCTTTGGGGTACAGTAATTACAATACGTTGAAAAACACTGCCTTAGAAGCTCCCTGAATGAGTTTCTGTGTTTCCTTCTCCTCCAGCAAGAGGTAACCAGCATCCTAACTTGTAATAATCATTTACTTGTTTCACTTAAACTTTTTTCCTAGAAAATGAATTGTTAGGTTTTTCCATTTATATAAATGGGATTCAAAGTGTGTATTTTTTTCTAACTCACCCCTTGCTCATTCTTACATTTGTGAAATTCATTCATACTTTTGCATGTTGTTTTTCATTGTGTAATATTGCATAATTAATCCATTCCATAGTTGGACATTTGAGTTGTTTACAGTTTGGGGCTAGCATAAATAATATGGCTAGAAAGATTTTTTTTTTCATTGTGTGTTTGGCATTTTTGTTGAATTTTTATTTTAACAGTTTTTCCGCCTGATTCTCTAGCTTTTTTTTTTTTTTTTTTTGGCTGCGTTGTGTCGTCATTGCTGCACGCAGGCTTTCTCCAGTTGTGGCGAGCCGGGGCTACTCTTTGTTGCTGTGTGTGGGCTTCTCATTGTGGTGGCTTCTCTTATTGTGGAGCGCGGGCTCTAGGTGCATGGGCTTCAGTAGTTGCAGCACACAGGCTTCAGTAGTTGTGGCATGCGGACTCTAAAGCGCAGGCTCATTAGTTGTGGTGCACGGGCTTAGTTGCTGCGCGGCATGTGGGATCTTCCCTGACCAGGGCTCAAACCCATGTCCCCTGCACTGGCAGACAGATTCTTAACCACTGCGCCACCAGGGAAGTCCCTATCTATCTGCCTGTTGATTATAAAATATATCTGTTATACAGATGCAAGAGTTTCTCTAGAGCAGTGCTGTCTAGTGCAAATATAATACAAACCAAATATGTTATTTAAAAATTTCTAGTAGCCATATTAAAAAGGAGGGAGACGCAAGAGGGAAGGGATATGGGAACAGATGTATATGTATAACTGATTCACTTTTTTATAAAGCAGAAACTAATATACCATTGTAAAGCAATTATACTCCAATAAAGCTGGAAAAAATAAATAAACATTCATATGCAAAAAAATAAAAAAAATTTAAAAAATTTTAAAAAGGTAAAAAGAAACAAAATTAATTTTAATAATGATTTTATCTGAGTGTATATATTCAAAATATTATAATTTTAAGGTGTAATCAGTATTAAAAGTTATTAATGAAATATTTTACATTTTCTTCATGCTGTCTTCAAAAGTGATGTTTTACTCTTACAGAATATGCTGTTTCCATAAATGCAAACACTTGATCTGCATTTATATTTCATAAAATTTACAGTTGATAAGGCAGCTTTGCATGCCCAGTTTGTACCAAAGACACTTTAAAATTTTCCAATAACTGGTTTGAAAATCCATTTTGAAATTTAAATTAGTTAAAATTAAATAAAAATTTTTAGATCCTCAGTTGCATAGGCCACATTTAGGGAGCTAGTGTCTACCATATCGGACAGTGCAGATCTAGAGTATATATACAGTACCTATGACTGGAATTGCTAGGCCGTAAGGTATTCAAATGTTTAACTTTTCTAGGACATACCAAACAGTTTTTTACAGTGGTTTTGTTAAATCACATTCTCACCACCTGGTTGTGAAAGTGGAAGGCATATCATCACAATGTGTTTTCCCCAATTTTCACAATCTTGCAAGGTAGGTTTTAGCCTCATGTTATATGAAGAAACTGAAGTTGAGCAAGATTTAAATGATTTGCACAGGATTTTACAGCTGTTAATGGTACATTCAGGGTTTGATGCCAGATCTGTACAGCACCAAAGTCTGCACTTCAGTAGGATTCCAAACTCTTCCTTCAAGTGATCAGGATATCATTGTTTGATTTATGGCTATTCTGAAGTAGAAATAATTTTTAAGAGAAAATGAAGCTTCCCTAAAAATAGTGTTGTTCAACTTTTTGTTCTTCTTGAAAAGTCATTAAAATATTTAGTAAATGCCTATGAAGGGACTCTTACTGAAATATTTTAATCAGATAGAAGAGAAAATACATTGAATTTATTAAAGGAAATTTGTTTAGGAGAAATAAGTATAGGTATACTTTCATGGTTTTTTTTTTCAAAGATATATTTTCCAAATTACTTAATATTTTGAGCATAGTAGTATTGTAACTTTGAGATAGCTTTCATATCATGGTAATATTTCAATTTTCATTTTCAAAATCAAGCTATTTAATCAAAAATTTTTGACCTTTGTTTTGTATTCTCTTCCAAGTACATTGATACTCAAGTACGTTTAATGTTCGAGAATTGACATTTGCCAAAATAAGGGTTTTCTTGTAATCTAAAGATTTTTGGAATGAAACATTATTTTAAAAAATATTTTTTGGAAAACATAGTTAGAAGAAGACAACACTTTATCATTATAATTAAATGCTTCTAGAAGTCTTTCTTTTGTGATAATGTATTGAATCTCAAAAGTCAGACTGAAATCTGAAACCATAATTTGTTTCCTTTGTATTATTGAATCCACCAAATAATAATGAAATAATGGATTAAATGTTTCATTCAAAGTTGTGAATGTTGTAGTTTTAACTTGTGTTTGGTAGGTGTTCATTTTTATTCTCTTTTAAATGTGAAAATCATCAACATAATGTTTTTTGATATCTTAACATGTCTATAAACAAAAATATTAAGTGTTGGCTAATTTGTCAGAATTACTATGTACAGTTTTGTCCCCCATATTCTGGGAACTATTGTTTAATGAAATGAGCACTTCACATAATGTGTCTTTAGTATACACTATCTAATAATTACCTCTGTCTTCTAAAATTCAGTGTAAGAATCCTGCCTTATTACTGGACTTGTTTATAGTTGTAAATGCAGACAAAATGGTAATAATTATTTGGTTTGGTTTTATTTCTGGAAAGCAGTGATTCTAGAATTGCTACTGCTAACCTTATACAAATTACAGTATAGCATTATTAATTCATACCCTGTTAATTTGAAATTCATAACAATATAACTGGGGACTGAGCTCAAGTTTATTTTTGTATTATCTATAAAAGTAACACTAGAAAACTGGAATCTTTATATACCCATTGGGGTATATTTTATTAAAGCAAATTTATCGATTAAAAAGGGGTCCTAAGGACTCTGTTAATGGAAGAGTATGTTAAAAAAAAAGAATACTTAATATATGTATATCTGTATCAGTTTGCTGTACACATGAAACTAACACAACATTGTAGATAAACTATATTTCAATAAAAATTTTTTTAAAAAGTCTCTGTTGATCTACGTCAAGAGTTAGCAAACTAGGGACTTCCCTGGTGGTGCAGTGGTTAAGAATCCGCCTGCTAATGCAGGGAACATGGGTTCGAGCCCTGGTCCAGGAAGATCCCACATGCCGCGGAGCAGTTAAGCCTGTGAGCCACAACTACTGAGCCTGCGCTCTGGAGCCCGTGAGCCACAGCTACTGAAGCCCATGCACCTAGAGCCTGTGCTCTGCAAAAAGAGAAGCCACTGCAATGAGAAGCCCGCGCACTGCAACAAAGAGTAGCCCTTTCTCGCCGCAACTAGAGAAAGCCCGCGCACAGCAATGAAGACCCAATGCAGCCAAAAATAAATAAATAAATTTATTTATTTATTTATTAAAAAAAAAAAAGAGTTAACAAACTACAGCCTGCTGGCCAAATTCAGCCCATTGCCTGTTTTTATGTGGCCAATGAGTTAAGAAGGGTTTTTACAGATGAACATTTGTAATCAATTTGATACTAAGGAACACTAAACTTTGAGCCCTAGTTAAGCAAAATGTTATCCCCCAAAAAAGGAATTGTATTTTTTCATCAGAAGACTTGTATTATAAGAAATTATACTCAGTTGTTATATTTTGAATTTTATCAATAAATATTTATGGAAATTTGTTTTTTCTCCTGTTATATAAAGTACCTACATAATAACCTTGATTTTACCTCTTGGCCAACAAAGCCTAAAATATTTACTATGTGACTCTTTACAGAAAAAGTTCACGTGATCCATATGTATTAACCACAGTAACACCGCATTTTTAAAGAATCATCTGAAGAAAGCACGTAACAAAGCAGTATGTACAACATTTTTGTAATAGATATTCATGCATTATGAAAGACTGAAAAGAAGGAAACAGTATTGCTTAAAAGTTAGGAGCAAGGGCTCTGAAATGAAACTGCAATGTTCAAAACCCAATGGTACCATTAACTATTTTTGTTGCCTTCAGAAAGTTACTTATTTTCTTGGAGCCTCATTGTCTTCATCTATAAAATGGGGATAATAATAGTAATTTAAGTTCAGAGAGTTGTTTTAGGAATAATGTGGAGTCAAGACAGTTAAAGCACTTTATCATAGTGCACCTGGCACATAGGGCATGATAAATATTTGCTATTATTATAATGAAGAAAGAAACCAAATAGTAAATGGTTATCTCTTAGTGATGGGATTACTGATTATTTTTCTTTTTTATATTTTGCATATGTATATTTCCAAACTGTGAACAGGTACTAGTTATGTAAAGAGACACTGTTTTATAAAATTTCTTAGCTTCGAATTTTCAAGTATTTATATTGCTTTTCTTTTTAAAACATTAAATTTTTACCTTAAAACATAAATAGTAAACTTGGGTATTTGATATCCACAATATATGTATTTCTCCCTTAAATTAATCTTTTCCTGTAGACATGGCCCATGGACATGGACATGAACATGGTCATAGTAAAATGGAACTTCCAGATTATAAACAATGGAGTATAGAAGGGACACCATTAGAAACTGTCCAGAAGAAGCTGGCTGCACGAGGGCTAAGGGATCCGTGGTGCCGGTAAGAATAATTAAATAATTTAAATAGAACTTATCCTAGAGAAGCAGTATCTATGTTCCTTTTCAATGTATTCTCTTTTTTAAAAAATCATTGAAAATGGCCTTTTACATTTAAGTTTTAAAATCAGCTTTATTAAAATACCACTTATATATAGTAAAATTCACTCCACTTTAAGTGTATCATTCCATGAGTTTTGACAGATGTGTGCAGTTACGTGTGCAGTTACATGACTACCACCACAATCATGGTGCAGAATATTTCTAGAATACCAAAAAGTTCCCTGATGATCCTTTGCACTCAGTGCTATCCTGCCCCTGGTTCCTGGCAACCCTTGATCTGCTTTTTCAATTAGAATCATACAGTCTAGTCTTTTCTTCTGGCCACTTTCACTTATCATAGTGCTTTTGAGACTTATGTACATTGTTAACTTATATCCATAGTTCCTTCCTTTTTTTTTTTTTTTTTTTTTCTTTCTTTTTGCGGTATGCAGGCCTCTCACTGTCGTGGCCTCTCCCGTTGCGGAGCACAGGCTCCGGACGCGCAGGCCCAGCGGCCATGGCTCACGGGCCCAGCCGCTCCGCGGCATATGGGATCCTCCCAGACCGGGGCACGAACCCGTATCCCCTGCATCCGCAGGCGGACTCTCAACCACTGCGCCACCAGGGAGGCCCAGTTCCTTCCTTTTTTATTGCTGAGTACTACTCCAATGTATGCATATACCTCATTTTGTTTACTGTTCAGCAGTTGATGACCATCTGGCTTGTTTCCAGTTTTTGGCTACTATGAGCAAAGTTGCTTTAAACATTCAAGTACAAGTGTATGTGAACATATGCTTTCATTTCTCTTGGGTAAATACCTAACAGTGGGATTTCTGAATCATTTGAAAAGTGTATTTTTTTAAATAAAAAACTGCCAAACTGTTTTACAAAGTGGCTGTACCATTTTGCATTCCCACCAACAATGCATGAGAATTTCAATTGCTCAATGTCCTCATCAGTACTTAGTATTATCAGCCTTTTAATTTTAGCCATTCTGGTGAATGTGATAGTAATATCTCTTTGGGTTTTAATTTGCATTTCCATGAAGAATGAAGATCACGAGACTCTTTTCATATGCTCATTTGTCTATTTTCTTTGGTGCAATGTTTATTCAGATCTTTTGCCCATTCTATTTATCAGAGTGTTTGTCTTTTATTGAATTATGAGTTGTCTATATATTTTTAATATAAGTTCTTTATCAGATAAAAGTTTTGCAAATGTTTTTCCCAGAGTGTGGCTTATCTTTTCATTTTCTTTTTTTAAAATAAGTTTATTTATTTGTTTGTTTGTTTGTTTGTTTATTTTTGGCTGCGTTGGGTCTTCATGGCTGCACGCAGGCTTTCTCTAATTGCGGTGAGCGGGGGCTACTCTTCATTGCGGTGCGCAGGCTTCTCATTTCGGTGGCTTCTCTTGTTGCACAGCACAGGCTCTAGGTGCACAGGCTTCAGTAGTTGTGGCACGCAGCCTCAATAGTTGTAGCTTGCAGGCTCTAGAGCACAGGCTCAGTAGTTGTGGCGCACAGGCTTAGTTGCTCTGCAGCATGTGGGATCTTCCTGGACCAGGGATCAAACCCATGTCCCCTGCATTGGCAGGCAAATTCTCACTGCTGTTCCACCAGGGAAGTCCCTCTTTTCATTTTTTAAATGATGTCTTTAAAAGAGTTTTAAATTTTGCTGAAGTCCCAATTTAGCATTTTTTTCTTTTATGGTTTGTGCTTTTTGCATCCTAAGGTTTTCTCCTAATCTTCTTCTGGAAGCTTTTATAGTGTTCTTTCCTACATTGAGGCATATGATCCATTTGAGTTAATTTTTATGCATATGAGGTAAGGATGAAGGTTAATGTTTTTGCATATGGACCTCCACTTGTTCTAGCACCATATATTAAAAGACTGTCTTTCCCCATTAATTGACTTTGACACCATTGTCAGAAGTCAGTTGACAATATCTGTACAGTCTATTTCTGGATTATTTTCTGTTACCCTGATCAATATATCTATTTTATGTCAATATCACACTGTCTTCAAATCAGGTAGTATAAACTAAGATGTCCAACTTTAAAAAAAATTGTTTTAGCTATTCCAAGTTCTTGTATTTATATTTAAATTTTAGAATGAGCTTTTTAGTTTCTATAAAAAGCCTGCTTGGAATTTAATTGGGATCACCTTGAATCTTTAGCTCAGTTGAGGATAACTGCTGTCTTAACAATATTGTCTTCCAGTCCATGGACAGTTTAGATCCTCTTTAATTTTCTCAGCAGTGTTCATACAGTCTTGTACATATTTTGTTCAATTTATCCTGACTTATTCCGTATTTTTATGCTATTGTAAACAGTATTTTTAAACTTCAGTTTCCAGTTGTTCATTGCTAATATATAAAAATATAATTGCTTTTTATATATTGAATTTGTATCTTGTTACCTTGCTAACTTTTTAGTTCTAGCAGGCGTTTCTTACAGATTCCTTAGAATTTACTTCATAGAAGATCATTTCGTCTACAAAGACAACGTTACTTTTTTTTTCAATCTATAACCTTTTAATTTCTTTTTCTTGCATTATTGCATGGGCTAACACTGCTAGTATAATGTTGAATAAAAGTGGTGTATTTGAACATCCTAGCTTTATTCCTAATTGGGGAAAGCATTCAGTCTTTCATCATTAAGTGTAATGTTAGTTGTAGGATGTTCAGAGATGCCTTTCATCAAGTTGAGGAATTTCTCTTCTCTTCCTGGGTTACTATGAGTTACTATTATTATTGTTATTGTTACTAATAGGTATTGAATTTTGTTAAATGCTTTTTCTACATCTATTAAGACGCTCACCTCTTTTTTTATTCTGTTAATATGGTGAGTTAATTTTATTCATTTTCAGATGTTATACCAATCTTGCATTCTTTTGAGGTAAACCCTACTTCATCGTGATATATTATCCTTTTAAATATTACTGCATTCAATTTTCTAAAATTTTGTTAAGAATATTTGCATCTATGTTGATGAAGAATATTCATCTGTAGTTTCCTTCTAATGTCTTTGCCTGGTTTTGGTGTCTTAAATTAGATTTGATTAGCTTTCGTAAGTCAGATTTTTAGAGTTAAATGGGTTTTGTTCTTTAAAGCATGATTTTTTCCACTCATTTATCCTTACCTGTGAGAGAAGACTTCTTTTCACTAGAGCGCTCTGATTTGTTTCCTTCTCTGTTCAGGATACTCAAAAGAATGATTGCCAGAGCACGAAATTAGTCTACTAAAGTTCCGGCTTCTGTGACAGGGAAAATCAATGATCCTCTTGAATAGTAATAGTATTATCGAGTGTTATGTACTCTCTGTGCCAAAATACATCATACATTACTCTGTTTAATCTTTATGATAACGCTGTAAGGTAAATAGTAACCATTAATCATTATTGAGTAGAAGAAACAGGCCGCAACAGGTTAAGTAACTTGCCGAGCCTAAGTTGTGTATCTAGTATGGCAGAGCAAAGATTAATACCCAGGTCTCTTAACTTCCTCTTTCCATGAAGCTGTAATGACTAGTATGAGCAAAGCTACACAACTGACCTGTGATGAATAGGCCAAGGTGAGCCTTGGATTTGAGAATTCTGTAAAATCCTGAGTACAATGACTGTGAAATATGAAATCATCAAGTGTTTTTTCTTGTATTTCATGTACGAAATGTGGGCATATAGATCTAATTATCTTATGTCAAAGAAAGTTTCCTATTGTGATCCACTTAGATTATCTTATAGAAGATTGCATTTAAGTCTGTTAGAAAGATGAAATCAAATATATTTTACTCAATGAATGTATGTAAGTCATATGTGAATATAATTTTCCCCTTTTTTTCCCTCTAGCAATGAAGCTTGGAGATACACGGGTGGCTTTGCAAATAATGTTTCCTTTGTTGGTGCATTATTAAAAGGATTCAAATGGGGATTTGCTGCATTTGTGGTAGCTGTAGGGGCTGAATATTACCTGGAGTCCCAGAAAAAAGATAAGAAGCATCACTGAAGATAATACCTGGAATTATCTTTTAATGTCTTCTTAACTCTTATAAAAAGAAGATTTCTTCACTGTAGCCTACTCATCTGTGTGTTTGTTCCTTAAAGAATACTAGTAAGATTTAATAAAGAGAACATGTACCAGTCTGCTTTGTCATTCTTTAAAAAAAAAAGTGTCTCCAGCCATATCAGATTTGGTTTGGAATACTTGGGGGGTTGAGGACTGGCAGCAGTACATTCTGCAAATAGCAGACAGCCAGCATATATTTGAACAAATGGGTATGTTCTAATAGTTTTTTTTTAATTTTTAAAATTGTGATAAAATTTGCCATCTTGTTTTTAAGTGAACAGTCAGTGACATTAAATATATTAATAATGTTGTGCTACCATCACCACCACCATCCATCTCCATAACTCTTTTCATCTTTTAAAACTGAAAGTCTATGCCCATTAATTAGTAACCCCTCATTTTGCCTTCCCCTCAGCCTCTGGCAACCATCATTCTACTTTCTGTCTCTGTGATTTTTGACTAAGTACCTCATATAAGTAGAATCATTCAGAATCTGTCTTTTTGTGACTGGCTTATTTCATTTCACTTCACATAATGTCCTCAAGGTTCATCTGTGTTGCGTGGGTCAGAATTTCCTTTCTTTTTAAGTCTGAATAATATTCCATTTTATGTACATACCACATTTTGCTTATCCAGTCATTCATTGATGGACACTTGGGTTACTTCCACATTTTAGCTGTGTGAATAATACTGCTATGAACACAGGTGTACTCTAACAGATTTTTTTTTTTTTTTGGCTGCACCTTGTGGCATGTGGGATCTTAGTTTCCCAGTCAGGGATTGAACCTGTGCCCCCTGCCATGGAAGCATGGAGTCTTAACAACTGGACCACCAAAGAAGTCCCCAGATTTTTATTTTTAATTTTTTAAATATTTTTAACAATATTTATTTATTTATTTGGCTGTATCAGGTCTTAGTTGCAGCACGTGAGATCTTCATTGCAGCATGCGGAATCTTTCCTTGCGGTGTGTGGGCTTCTCTCTAGTTGTGGTGTTCAGACTCCAGAGCGTGTGGGCTCAGTAGTTGTGGCACATGGTCTCTCTAGTTGTGGTGCATGTGCTCTAGAGTGCACAGGCTCAGTAGTTGCAGCGCACGAACTTAGTTGCCCCGTGGCATGTGGGATCTTTAGTTCCCTGACCAGGGATCGAAACTGCATCCCCTGCATTGGAAGGCTGGACCACCAAGGAAGTCCCCAGATTTTTTTTTAATGTTTATTTATTTATTTTTGGCTGCATGGGGTCTTCATTGCTGTGCATGGGCTTTCTGTAGTTGCAGAGAGCGGGGGCTACTCTTTGTTGCAGTGCACGGGCTTCTTATTGCGGTGGCTTCTCGTTGCAGAGCACAGGCTGTAGTCGCGTGGGCTTCAGTAGTTGTGGCACGCAGGCTTCGGTAGTTGTGGCTTACGGGCTCTAGAGCACAGGCTCAGTAGAGCATTCTTTTCAAATGAACATGGAACATTTACCACAACAGACTATATTCTGGGCCATAAAACTATGTTTAAGAGGATTGAAACAACACAAAGTATATTCTTAGACCATGAAGAAATTATACTAAAAATAACATCTGAAAAATCTACAAGTATTTGGAAATTGGGCAGCACACTTGTAAATACCCCTGCCCAAAAAAGTCTAGGTATATTAGAAAATATCTTTAACTGAATAAAATGAAAACACAAATAGCAAAATTTGTGACATGCAGCTAATAAGATTGATCTCTAGCTAGACTGATGAGAAAAAAGACACAAATTAGGAATACTAGTAGTGAAAGAAGAGATCGTTACAGATCCCTTAGAGACATTAAAACAACAATGAAACAATAATATTTATTGGCAACTTTATGCAAATAAACTTTGATGAAATTGACTACATCCTTATGAGACAAACTACCAAAGCTCACTAAAGAAGTAAATAACCTGGGGCTTCCCTGGTGGCGCAGTGGTTGAGAGTCCGCCTGCCGATGCAGGGGACAGGGGTTCGTGCCCTGGTCCGGGAAGATCCCACATGCCGCGGAGCGGCTGGGCCCGTGAGCCATGGCCACTGAGCCTGCGCGTCCAGAGCCTGTGCTCCGCAACGGGAGAGGTCACAACAGTGAGAGGCGCGCGTACCGCAAAAAAAAAAAAAAAAAAAGTAAATAACCTGAATAGCCATATATATATTAAAGAAATTGAATCTCTGGTTAATTGTAAATTCATTTGCTGGGTTAGGTAACAAAAAGATGGAAAGTGCAGTGCTTCATACATTAATAGTAGAGAATAACAGTAGTTTTGTTCTCAAATCTTAGAATTGATTTTTCTTATCCATCAATGTTTGCTGGAAACAAGAAGTAAAGTTTTCCTTATATCTTAATTTGAAAATTATTGCCTGAATACCTTAGGAGTTGCAAAGCATACAAACGACTGTCATCTTAGCTGTTGCCATTACTTGAATTAGAACCAATTAAGTGTGATACTCGTTCTTAAAATAACCAAAGTACATTTGAGAGTAATGCTAATTTATGTGTCTGCTAGCCTCATGAATAAGCACTGTAGATGATTATTAAAAGGGTTATTAGCCCTTTCCTGTATGTTGGCCAAGTTCATAGTAAAGTAACAAAACCTAAGATGGCATAGCTAGTAAGTTCTAGAGTTAGATTTGAATCCAGGTCGGACTCCACAGCCCATAGTTACCACTAAATTATGTTACCTATCATGTTGTATCTGATAACTACTATAAGATGCCATAAAATTATCGTTTGGGATCTTTTCTCAGCGCTACTTTCTAATTACGCTTGAAGTAAACAGTAGGGATTTTTAAAAATCTAAAATATGGCATGTAATATTTTATGAAAAAGAAAATAATGAATACAGTCATTTTACTGTATACTTGTACTTTGAAGGGAACTCTGTTTTGATACACCTAATGAAACAGATTTAGACTTTTTTTTAAAGTAACATGAGGATTTTGGAGGGACAAGTTGGCACAGAAAATCTGTACAAAGACAAAACCATGGAAAGAATAAGAATTTATCCAAGTGGGCAATTAATATGATGGAAGAAACAAATTAGAAGAAAATAAAAAAGGGAAAGAAGGGGTTGTAGGATTATGGACCTGATGGAAGCAGCAGAGACAAGCAGAACGTGCACAATAGGATGTATTTACAATCATCCACTCGCTGCTTCAATCAAATATAGACCTTAATGATACTGTGAAAAGGAAGGTACTTTACATTGGGTTTTAACACAGTCCGTCTACATATTAACATAGATTTAAGTTTGGAGAGAGAGGACATTGGCAAGGCTTGCTTGGTTAGGAACTAGATAAAACTATTCCAGTAGAAATAAATTGAGTCTTACCCTTCATTCTTCTCTTTCTCTTTCCTATCACTGATCATATTTGTCATTTTTCTTTTTAAAAATTTGGGTATCAGAGACTAGACAGACATTTTCTAACATGGTGTTTCCCCAAATGGGATACACACAACTCATGGGATGTGCGAGACTATGCATTGATGTGAGAAAGAGAATAAATTTAAACATTTATTTTCATGTTTAATAAAAATTAATTCAATTTTGCTAATGTTTAAGGTACAGACAGTGGGGTTTTCCCTTATTTGGTGGCTACCAAGTGATCACATAGAATTGTTGGTAACTAAGGTATCCTGAGGGGAAAGTGGGAGTTCTGCCCTCCAAAGGGGAGAACAAAGGGACTATTCAGTGGATTGCTACAGATTGTACTTTATATGTACTTGGTTCTTGGAATTTATTATCTACTAGTTTTACTAAACTAAACTTCGTGAAGTGGGTAAGTGCCTTAAAAAGATTTTTTACAAAGAAGCTGCTAATAGTGATATACATGAACAAGCAAACAAGAAGAAAATAAGTTATGAACTCTTCATCAGCAACATTACCAGGTAAATTACAATGAGCTAACCATGAAAAAAAAGTCAACCAAAAAAAAAAAAGATCAAAATATGGATTGGACCCTCTGTTAGTACAATAAACCTTGCCCTAAGAGTATATAAATCTGATATATTAACTAATGATGGCATGTAGTCCTTTTTAAAAAACATTTATTTGGCTACTCGGGTCTTAGCTGAGGCACGCGGGATCTTCGTTATCACGTGTGGGATGTTTGTTGCAGCATGCAGGATCTTTACTTGTGGCATGTGGAATCTTTAGTTGCTGGCATGCTGGCTCTTGGTTGTGGCATGTGGGATGTAGTTCCCTGACCAGGAATCGAACCCGGGCCCCCTGCATTGGGAGTGCAGAGTCTTAACCTCTGGACCACCAGGGAAGTCCCCATGTAGTCTTTATGATTAGGAAAACATTTAAAATTATGTTTGACAAAAATTACTAAAATTGGTGACTTCCCTGGTGGTCCACCTGTTAAGGCTCTGTGCTTCCACTGCAGGGGGTCTGGGTTCCGTCCCTGGTCTGAGAACTACGATCCCACATGCCGTGCGGTAAGGCCAAAAAAATTACTAAAATTGACTGTAGTGATGGTACACATATCTGTGAATATAATAATAACCCCTGAATTAAACACTTTAAAAAATTGTGTTTAATCTTTGTGTTACCCTTAATTTCTATATTTGTGTATTCTTAATGTCGATGATAATATTTACATATTACATATAAAATGTTAAGACAAAGATGGAGATTTAATGTACTTTCTCCTCAGAGTATTCAGCTGTCATTAAAAAATAGCATTCAGAGGACTCATCAGATTTTTAAAGTTTTTATTTTTTTAATGTATAGTTAATTATATAAAACCCGGGTAGTTTAGCAACAAAAATTAAATGTTATTTCATGATGGTCTCTCACTCAGTTGGCAACATGAGTTTCAAAATTTGATATAATCCTCATGGGTCCTCAGAATCTCTAGAATTTCAAGGTATTCAAATTAAACAGCTATACTATTGAGAGTAGAATCGTCCACTTGAGTCCTAATTTACCTCAATATCAGTTAGCAGAGAGAAATGGGGTGGTTTTTTTGCTTTTGTTTTTATTTTTATTTTGGGTCAGAAAATCAGCTTCAGGAACTCAAAAACTAGACCACACAATGGAAATTACATTGCCTGCCAATAATTATATTAAAAAGGATCTATTGCAGAGTGTTATTTTAACACATTATGTTATATATAAAATATATATTATATACTTTATTTTTATATAGTATTACATTTATCATATATTATAAATATAATATTCAAAATGCTTAACTCATTAAATTATTAAATGCAATATATTGTATTAGATTGAGTTAACTTTGACACATAGAACAATTTAAAACTGGCTTTAGCTATTTAAAAACGACAACAACAAAGTTCCTTGTCTCAAGGTCTGTATATTTTTCTGTTGAATCTCACATTAAAAAAAAAAAACTCTTGAAATGTGGCCCCAAGTTACAAAACTACCTAAAAAGGATTGCTAAAGACTTATATTTCTGGAAATCCATTGCAAAATAAGAACATTAAGTATATTTAAGATGTAAATCAGAAGATTTTGTGCCATTTGGAAAAGTCATATATTTTCATTTTGTGTTTTAAAACTGAAAGAATAATTCTTAATAATGTTCCAAAGAGTGCCCTGCAAAGCAAATTATGACTAGAAAGAAATCTTTTACGTTTAGATTTTTGCCAGAGTATTTGTAAATTATTAATTAAATCTCATTATAAATAAAGCATTTAATACCCCATGCAAATGTCCCACCTACTTTAATTTTAATTGCTCATTTCCCAAACTGAATTTGGAAATAATAATAGCATTTAACTTGCCTTTTCCTGCTGACTTGATAATTAACCAAACATCTTTCTAAATGTACTTATTTTAAATACATTGGTCAGACATTTTTACTTATTGTAGAAGAGCAAAGGGATTTTCAAAAAATCTTTGCATTACACATTTGAATGAATGACACAGTTAAGTGAATGTTTTGTGATTATAGCTCTTCTTGTGTTATACGTATGATATATTTTATTTCGTTTATTCTCTTGCTACAAAATTTTGTGGGAAATACTGTTCAGGGACATAGTACTGAAGGCCAACTCTGTGGTTCACAGTAACCATGGCAATAGCTGTCCTAAAAATAAAGAGTCCCTGTATCAGTGCAGATGGAATCATCTTACTGAGGATGAATCAGGTTCACAGGCAGTGGTATCACCTGGACCTGGGAATCCCATGTGATAGTAACATGAGGGTTTAATACAGATAGAAAAGTTTAAAATTAGATCTTATATTTAGACCAGGATTTCTAGTGAAACATAATTAAAAATTAAAACCGTATCTGTAGATGCTAAATAAGTTCCAACAAGGAAACATGTCACAATTCATGTATTTAACAATACAGGGAGACTTCCCTGGTGGTCCAGTGGGTAAGACTCCGCACTCCCAATGCAGGGGGCCCGGGTTCAATCCCTGGTCGGGGAACTAGATCCCACACGCGTGCCGCAATTAAAGATCTCGCATGCCACAACTAAACATGCTGCAACGATGATCCCGCATGCTGCAACTAAGACCTGGTACAGCCAAAATAAATATAATAAATAAATAAATAAATATTAAAAAAAAAACAATACAGAGATTAAACTCAAGGTATTAATTCCTTCATTCATGGCTTATAAATGCTCCCTTATATTTGGCCTGGGTTTATCAGCAATTATAATTCTAATAAATCAATTTATACATTTATAAGTAAATGAAAGAAATTTTTTACAGCCTTAAACCCTAAACATATTTCTATTATAGCACTAATCATAATGCGTCTTAATTATTCACTCAGTGTCTGACTCCCTCATTAGATTATGGCCTCCTTGAAGACAGGGACTGTACCTTTGTGATAGGTGTTTAGGCAGTGTCTGTTGAATGAATGAATTCAGAATTAAAGATCTAGGGCTTCCCTGGTGGCACAGTCGTTAAGAATCCGCCTGCCAATTCAGGGGACACAGGTTCCAGCCCTGGTCCGGGAAGATCCCACATGCCGGGGAGCAACTAAGCCCGTGCGCCACAGCTACTGAGCCTGTGCTCTAGAGCCCATGGGCCACAGCTACTGAGCCTGCGCGCCATAACTACTGAAGCCAATGTGCCTAGAGCCTGTGCTCTGCAACAAGAGAAGCCACCACAATGAGAAGCCCGCGCATCGCACCGAAGAGTAGGCCCCACACGCTGCAACTAGAGAAAGCAACGAAGACCCAACGCAGTAAAAAATAAATGAATAAAATAAATAAATGTATTTTAAAAAGTTTATATTAAAGAAACAAAATTAGAGATCTAAATATACAAGTGAGGTAATAGAAATGATTAGTCACAGATTAACACCTTATCTATGAATCAATAAAGGGTTAGTGGGAATGAAGGATTGGAGAGGGTCACATGTTTTCCAATGTCTAAGAGGCTTCATTGGTTCCAATTGCCTACAAGAAAACAGATCATTTACAAAAGGCCTGTGATGGTAACCTGGGCACATATTCCAGGACTGGAAGGCATTTCCCCAATCCCTTGGCGAGGATGTTAGAACTGAGCTATGCCTAAGCTTTCTGACACATGCTATGTAACCTTCCCCTACTTGCTGATGAGTTAGTAATAAAAATACTAACCATCGGAGGTCAAGACTAATTTCTGCTAAATGCAACCAACCAATTACCCTATGGCTGTTGCATGCAATAAATATTTCTCATTCAATACATTGGTCATTTTTTGTTTTGTTTTCTCAAGATTACAAGGAACATAACCCCTACATGCAAATAAGGCATGCTTGCCCAACCTTCCTCCAAAGTCCAAGTCAAGAAGCTTCAGGGCGTTACAACTAGAAAGGAGACATCTCAGCTCCTTTTCTTCGAATTTTATTCATTCACTTAAATATTTAGTGAGCACCTTCTAGGTACCAGGGATCTTTATGGCACAAAGTATACATCAATGAATAAAACAGACGAATTTCTCTCCTCTTGGTACTTACATACGGGTGCAGGATTATCATTACTAACAGTGGGTCTATTCTCTACCTGGCAGGCACGAGAGACATTTTGTCCACATGCAGTATATTTTGCCAACCAAACTTTTTTTTTCCTAAGACTATAAATCTGATATTGCAGTTTGTCAGTGAGTCTTGATTCTTGATAATGATCTTTCCCTCCTATAAATTGCTCAGAACTTTGTACCCTCCTAGTAAAATATATCTTGCCTTACCTTGTAACTCAGTTATTTTTATACTTGCTTTGTTCTCTAGCAGGATTTAAATTCTTGAAAATCTTACCTTATTTATTCTTTTATCTCCTACAGAGTGCCTTACACATGATAAATGTTCAACAAGTGTTTAATTTGGACTGAATTCTGGTTTTTAAAATGGAGGCATAGTTCACACAACATTACATTAGTTTCAGGTGTACAACACAATGATTTGATATTTGTATATATTGTGAAGTGATAACCACAGTGTCTAGTTTATATCCATCATCATACATAGACACAGAATTTTTTTTCTTATGATGAGAACGTTTAAGATTTACTCTCTTGTGGATTCCCCTGGTGGTGCAGTGGTTAAGACTGTGCTCCCAATGCAGGAGCCTGGGTTTGATCCCTGGTCAGGCAACTAGATCCCACATGCATGCCGCAACTAAAAATACACATGCCACAATTAAGGGGCTGGCGAGCTGCAACTAAGGAGCCTGCATGCCGCAACTAAGACCCACTGCAACTAAATAAATTAAATAAATAAATAAATATTTTAAAAAAATGTACTCTTAGCAGCTTTCAGATATACAATACAGTATTACTAACTCTAGTCATCATGCTGTACACCACATCTCCATGACTTATTTATTTGATAACTGGAAGTTTGTACTTTTGATCCCCTTCAGCCATTCTCCCCCATCCCCCCACCCTTTGCCTCTGGCAACCACCAATCTCTTCTCTGTATCTATGAGCTTGGCTCGTTTGTTTTTCTTTATTTTTTTCCTTTTTGGATTGCACATGTAAGTGAGATCACATGGTATTTGTCTTTCTCTGTCTCACTTATTTCACTTAGCGTAAAACCCTCAAGATCCATTTCTATTGTCACAAATGGCAAGATTTCATTCCTTTTTTATGACTGAATAATGTTCCATTGTACATATACATACCACATTTTCTTTATTTATTCATCTGTCAATGGACACATATTATTTCTATATCTTGGCTATTGCAAATAATGCTGCAATGAACATGGGGGTGCAGGTATCTTTTCAAGTTAGTGTTTTTGTTTTCTTCGGATAAATACCCAGAAGTAGAATTGCTAGATGATAGAGTATTTCTATTTAAAAAATTTTGAGGAGCCTCCACACTGTTTTCCATAGTGGCTGCACCAGTTTACATGCCCACCATCTGTGTAAGAGAGTTCCCTTTTCTCTCCATCCTTGACAACACTTGTTATTTCTTGTTTTTTTGTTTGTTTGTTTTTGATAATAGCCATTCTAACAAGTGTGAGGTGGTATCTCATTGTCTGATTTTCGTTCCCCTGATGATTAGTGATGTTGAGTATCTTTTCATGAACCTGTGGGCCATCTGTATGACTTCTTTGAAAAAACGTCTATTCATTATTTCTGTTTTTTAACAAAGACTTTATCACAATTCTTATAATGAGTATAATTCTCATTTAAACTACTTATACACAATTACACTACTTTTCTTTCACAGTGCTTTGTGGAAAGGAAACCTCAATAAATATTTGCTGAACAGAATTGAACATGTTTAAAGTAATTTTACTTACTTAAAAAATCTTAAATCAGTTCTTATGAGGACTGTAAATTCCTCTTCTGCCTAACCACCTAAAATCAATCCTTTAAAAAGGAAATGAAAGAGTAACTGAGGAAATAAAAACATAACCATCAGATTTTTTTAAATTGGAGTATGGTTGCTTTATAATGTTGTGTTAGTTTCTCCTGTACAACAAAGTGAATCAGCTATATGTATGCATATATCCCCTCCTTCTTGGACCTCCCTCCCACCCACCTAGGTCACCACAGAGCACCGAGCTGAGCTCCCTGGGCTATACAGAAGGTTCCCACTAGCTATCTGTTTTATACATGGTAGTGTATATATGTCAATCCCAATCTCCCAATTCATCCCAATTCCCCTTCCCCCTCCCCCCGCTGTGTCCACACATCCGTTCTCTACATCTGCATCTCTATTCCTGCCCTGCAAATAGGTTCATCTGTACCAATTTTCCTAGATTCCACATATATATGTCAATATATATTTGTTTTTCTCTTTCTGACTTACTTCACTCTGTATGACAGACTCTAGGTCCATCCACGTCTCTACAAATGACCCGATTTCATTCCTTTTTAGGGCTGAGTAATATTCCTTTGTATATATGTGCCACATCTTCTTTATCCATTCATCTGTCGATGGACACTTAGGTTGCTTCCATGTTCTAGCTATTGTAAATAGAGCTGCAATAAGCATTGTGGTACATGACTCTTTTTGAATTATGGTTTTCTCAGGGTATATGCCCAGTAGCGGGATTGCTAGGTCATATGGTAGTTCTATTTTTAGGTTTTAAGGAACCTCCATACTGTTCTCCATAGTGGCTGTATCAATTTACATTCCCACCAACAGTGCAAGAGGGTTCCCTTTTCTCCACACCCTCTCCAGCATTTATTGTTTGTAGATTTTTTTGATGACGGCCATTCTGACCAGTGTGAGGTGATACCTCATTGTAGTTTTGATTTGCATTTCTCTAATAATTTGCTAATTCTCTAATTTAAAATAATAATTTTAGAGAAATGATTTGCATTTCTCTAAAATTTTTACATTGATCTCCTCTCTTTTTTTTAAATCTACTTAAGCATTTACCATACTTGCTTCATATATTACATCATTTCTTCCCCTGTTCCATTATCCTTCAAAGTCAATTGATTATTCTTGCTAAGTTATAATAAAGACCATAATAAAGTGTATAATTCCGAAGAGTTACAAAAGCTAAAATAATGAAGTGGCCTACATTTGCAGATATGTAGTGGGTTTACGTGGCAGTCTGGGCTACGTGAGAGGTGGCCTGAGTATGTCAATCATAGAGTGGGGCTGACCTGGTCATGTAGATTAATAGGAAGCATTCTTGTCTGTGCTCAAGGTCCTATGGTCACCATAGGCCAGAGGAGACACTGAGACATCTGTCTGCTAAGCCATGAACCACAGAGATTTAGCTGCAGTGCCACAAGCATTCCAAAGCTCAACATCTAGCAACTGTTTGAAGCCCCAGGCTGTTTTCTCTGATGTCCCACATTCCTTTTCACTCCCTGTCTTACTTACTGGAACCTAATTCCTGCCACAAATGTAATAAGTCCCATTTCTTCAAGCCCTCAGCACAATGCTTATACTCAATTTACAATTTATCTCACTCTACTTTGCATGACTCTTATCTTGCCTCTAGGTTAACTCCTTGAGACTAAGACTAGGTATTTTCATCTTTATCTTCTCACTACTCCCCTGTCATCCCATTGTAGGTCCAGATGGTCTAGATGTTCACCAAAATAAAAATAAAGTTGTGTTCCAGAACTACTTTGGTTTTATCCTCCTTTGGGACCACTAGAGCTGCACCACCCATTCTGGTTTATTTTAGGGTTGAGCACATAACCCACATATGACTACATAGACATGTAAGCATTGTTTATACAGCAGAAGGGTGTCCACGTGTTTTTAACAAAGAGCAATATGATTAGAAATCCATGTGTCTAGAAGGCTAATTTTTATTTTTATTTATTTTTATTATTTATTTATTTATTTTTGCGATACGCGGGCATCTATCTCACTGTTGTGGCCTCTCCCGCTGCGGAGCACAGGCTCCGGACACGCAGGCTCAGCGGCCATGGCTCACTGGTCTAGCTGCTCCGCGGCATGTGGGATCTTCCTGGACTGGGGCATGAACCCACATCCCCTGCATCGGCAGGCAGACTCTCAACCACTGCGCCACCAGGGAAGCCCAGAAGGCTAATTTTTAAATGACAACTATAGAAGTCAGCACTTCCTAAAATTAATTTTTTCAGTAGTATGAAAGATGTCCAAAAATACTTTCTTCAACTTTATTTTTACAAAAGTGCCCTGCTGTAGAGTTAGTATTTGTGCCAATAACATTAGCAGTTATTGCTCAATTGTGACTGAGGCAGCAAGAATACAGTTATTTCTCATAAGGCATATTTGATGTGAGGATATATTTCAATTCAGGTTCCAAATTTATATGGCAAATGCTACTGAAATTCTCAACTTTCAACTTGAAACTTTCACAGCACCCGGGTGGATCCCAACATTGCCTGCTTAGAATTTGGTCAGATGGTTAGAAAGTTTAAATTAATTCTGTAAATAGTTTTATTGAGATATAATTGACATATAACATTGTATTTGTTTTAGGTGTACAACGTAATGATTTGGTATATGTATATATTACAAAATGATTACCAGAATAAGTTTAGTTAACATCCATCATCTCACATAGTTACACTTTTTTTTTCCTTGTGATGAGAACTTTTAAGACCTATTCCCTTAAAATTTCCTGGAAATTTTTCACAGGAAAACTGGTAGGAATGGTGGGTGGCCTATCTAGTATAGCTCCTGAGGACTGGGGTAGAGGGCATTTACCAAGTCAGGTCTGAAGAGAGTGCTGAAAGCCAGAGGCAGAAAATCCTGTCCAAATGGATTGTGCAATTACAAAGAATGTGTGCATAAATTAAAATTCAAGGGGATTGTCAAGCCAGGCAGGCAAAGAAAATAAATGGTACAATTCTGGACAGTAAATGACAGGCCATCTGAATGAAAGCTGGTAACAGCTGGTATTGCCTGAGGCTGGATCTCACATTTTAGGGCTGATCTGATTCATTTAAAGAGTCCAGAATGGAGCAGACACTAAACTTCATATTCTGGCAAAATTCCAGCGATACTGTGTCTGTAGTTTGGTCAGTTCCAGTCCAAATGGAAAGTTATGGGACAGATTGATCGGTCAGTCATTTCATATCACTGGTTTAAAGCAATTTATCATGTTATTTGGTATTATTTTATCCATCTTTCTTGTACTTGGGTTTCATTGAGTTTCTTTGATCTATGGGTTATAGTTTTTTATCTAATTTGAAGTTTTCAGTCATTTTTTCTTCAAGTGTTTTTTTCTGTCCCCCACACCATTTTTTCAGAGACTCCAGTTACATGTATGTTAGGTTGCTTAAAGTTATATTACAGCTTCCCTGACACTGGGTTTTTTTTTTTATCTGTGTGTTTCATTTTGGATAGTTTCTATTGTTATGCCTTCAGATTCACTAATCTTTTCTTCTTGAGTATGTCATCTGCTGCTAACTTCATGCAATATATTTTTCACCTCAGACATTGTAGTTTGCATCTAGGACTTTAATGTGGGTCTTTTAATCTTTCATATATTGACTTAACATGCTCAATTTTTCCTCTGTCTTCTTGAACATATGGAATAGTATCTGTTTTAATATCCCTGTCTACTACTTCTATGATCTGTGGTATTTCTGAGTCTAATTCTAGTAATTGATTGTTGCCTTCATTATAGATTGTATTTTCCTGGTTCCTTGCATTTTTGTAATTTTCTGATTAAATGCACGACATTGTGAACTTTACCTTGTTGGTGCTGGATATTTTTGTATTCCTATAAATATTTTTGAAATTTGTTCTAGAAATGCAGTTAAATTATTTATAAACAGTTAAATCTTTTTGAGGCTTGCTCTTCAGCTTTGTTATGTAGGACTAGAGTTGCCTTTAGTCTAGGGCTAATTTTCCTCTACTACTCAGAACCATGAATTATAAGATTTTCCATTCTGTCTGGTATGAACTTGAACTATTCTTGTCCTTGTATGAGCTTCAAGAATTGCTTCCTTTGCTCCTTTCAGGTAGTTCTTCTCCAGACTTGTATGGTTTCCTTCCTTGTATGCACTGATTAGTATTCAGCTGAAAACTTGAGGGAGACTCTCGGAAATTCCCTAGAGCAGTCTCTCTGTGCAGATCTCTCACCTCCGAGACTTCACCCTGTGAACTCTAGCCACTGTGGCTCCCTGGACTCTGTCTCCTCAATTTAAAGAGACTACCAGGCTCTCCTTGAGTTCTCTCTCCCTGTGTCATGACCTGGTTTTGTCCATCTGGTTTTTTAGTTGTCTCAGGCAGGAGGGTACTCCAGGCCTTGTTACTACATTTTGCCAGAGAACTTATAAAGTCAACAGAACCACCAGTGGTTGCATGGACTGCATCTGAGCTCCTCCACATCCTGAGATTTACATGGCATTACATTTGCAAAGAACACAGCAGACCTAGAAACTTTATCCATTCATTCAGCAAATATTTAAACACTGATAGAGATGGCTAGCTGTCCACTACAATCTGCCGCCCTTCTATCTTACAGAATTGTCCTTGGGAAGTGGCTGCAAGGCCAGGGACTATGGTTTTCCAGACGCCCCCACCCCCCCACACACACCTTGCTTTTTCAGTGGCCATATGTCTAGTTTTCACCAATGAAATGTGAGTGGAAATGAGGTGTGTCATTTTTAGGGCAAGGATGTTAAGAAGCAGATATGTTTCTTCACACTCTTTCCCCTTCTGCTGACTGAATGCTGAGGATAACAAGTACCCTTGGAATGGTGAGGCCAAAACATGAAAGGAGTCTCAGTCCCTGAAATCACTGCATGGAGGGAAGCTGCCTGCCGGCAACACCTGCATTGATCAGCTAGGTGATGACAAAATAAACTTCCATTGTGTTAAGCTACTGCTATTTGGGGGTTACTATGTTAAAGCAGTGAGTGTTATCCTACTAATACAGGGACCTACTGTGCACCAAGCAGTGTGTTAAATGCTGGATGCTCAATGAGAAACAAAAATATAATGATCCCTAGCTCATGGATCTTAAAGGTTAGTCAAGAAAGATAAACAAGGAAAGAAACATATATATAGTCACACCCTGCAAAGCACCTCCCTAGTTCATGTGTTCCTAGTAGAATACATCTTGCTTTTAATACCCAAACTTCAAAGAATATATTTTCCTTTATACAGTGTTTTAGACTAACATTTTTTTTTTTTTTTTTGGTGCGTTACGCGGGCCTCTCACTGTTGTGGCCTCTCCCCTTGCGGAGCGCAGGCTCCGGACGCACAGGCTCAGCGGCCATGGCTCACGGGCCTAGCCGCTCCGCGGCATGTGGGATCCTCCCAGACCGGGGCACGAACCCGTGTCCCCTGCATCGGCAGGCGGACTCTCAACCACTGCGCCACCAGGGAAGCCCTTGACTAACATTTATATAGGAAATGTTTATACTTGTATCCTTCCCAAAGTCAATACAATATTTTAAAACAAAATGATGTGTGTGAAAAATCTTGTATTGCATTTTGAATACAATTGGTAGGATATCAGAATCACAAATAGATATTTTTCCAATTTTTTATTTTCAAACATTTCAAATATGTAAATCAGAAAGGTTTAAAGAATACACATATATCTTTCACCTAGAGTCACCAATTGATAACATTTGGCCACTTTGTTTCATTTTTCTTGAGACACACACACACACACACACGCACACAAACTTTGCTAAATCATTTGAAAGTAACTTGCAGGCACCGTGATACTTTACCTCTAAATACTTCAGTATTTATCTCCTGTGAACAAGGACATTCTCCTACATAATAAAATTACCACTATTACACCCAAGAAATTTAAAATAAATACACAGTATTATCTAACACACAATCTATGCTAAAATCTCCCCTTTGCCTGTAGCTGATTTTAATTAACTTATTTATTATCTTTTTATCTCCAAAATAACTCCTACTCCCCAATAGGTATAGGTCCTCTCCAGAACTAAACCAATCCCAACTTGATCTATAGATTCAGTGGATTCCCAACCAAAATACCAGAAAATTATTTTATGAATATCAGCAAACTGATTCTAAATTTCATGTGGAGAGGCAAAAGATCCAGAATACTCAACATAATATTGCAGAAGAACAAAGCTGGGGGACTGATGCTACCTGACTTCAAGACTTACTATAAAGCTCCAGTAATGAAGACAGTGCGGTATTGGCAAAAGAGTAGACAAATAGATCAATGGAATGGAATAGAGATCCCAGAAATAGACCCCCCAAAATATAGTCAACTAATCTTTGACAAAGGGACAAAGATAATACAATGGAGCAAAAAATAGTCTCTTTAACAGGTGCTGCTGGAACAGTTGGACATACACATGCCAAAAATTAATACAGACACAAGTCTTACACCTTTCACAAAAATTAACTCAAAGGATCACAGACTTATATATAAAACGTAAAACCATAAAACTCCTGGAAGATAACATCAGAGAAAACCTAAGTGACTTTGGATTTGGCAGTCACTTTTTTTTTTTTTTTTTTTTTGCGGTACACGGGCCTCTCACTGTTGTGGCCTCTCCCATTGCGGAGCACAGGCTCCGGACGCGCAGGCTCATTGGCCATGGCTCACTGGCCCAGTCGCTCCGCGGCATGTGGGATCCTCCCGGACCGGGGCACGAACCCGCGTCCCCTGCATCGGCAGGCAGACTCTCAACCACTGCGCCACCAGGGAAGCCCTGGCAGTCACTTTTTAGATACAACACTAAAGGCACATCTATGAAAGAAATAATTGATAACCTGGACTTCATTAACATTTAAAGACTTCTGCTCTATAAAAGACAATATTAAGAGAATAAGAAGAGAAATCACAGACTGGGAGAAAATATTTCAAAAGACACATATGATAAAGAACTATTATTCAAAATATAAAAAGAAATCTTAAAACCTAACAACAAGGAAACAATCTAATTTTAAAAAGGGCCAAGGATCTTTTTTTAAAAAATACTTAATTTATTTTGGCCACGCAGTTTGCAAAATATTAATTCCCCAGCCAGGGACTGAGCTCGGGCCACAGCAGTGAAAACATGAAAGTACCAAGTCCTAACCGCTGGACTGCCAGAGAATTCCCATAAAAAGGGCCAAAGATCTTAGCAGACATCTCACCAAAGAAGACATACAGATGGAAAATAAGCATATGAAAAGATGCTCCAATATATACAATGGAATAATAAAAAAGAATGAGATAATGCCATTTGCAGCAACATGGATGGACCTAGAGATTATCATGCTAAGTGAAGTAAGTCAGAAAGAGAATGACAAATATCATGTGATATCACTAATATGTGGAATCTAAAATGTGATACAAATGAACTTATTTACAAAACAAAAACAGATTCACGGGCAAAGAAAACAAACTTATGGTTACCAAGTGGGGAAAGGGGTGGGGGAGGATAACTTAGGAGTTTGGGATTAGCAGATACAAACGACTATATATAAAATAGATAAACGGGGACTTCCTTGGTGGTGCAGTGGTTAAGAATCCACCTGCCAATGCTGGGGACATGGGTTCCATCCCTGGTCCGGGAGGATCCCACATGCCGCGGAGCAACTAAGCCCATGCACCACAACTACTGAGCCTGTGCTCTAGAGCCCATGAGCCACAACTACTGAGCCCACGTGCCACAAATACAGAAGCCCGAGCATCTAGAGCCAGTGCTCTGCAACGAAAGAAGCCACCGCAATGAGAAGCCCATGCACCACAACGAAGAGTAGCCCCTGCTCACTGCACTAGAGAAAGCCTGCGCGCAGCAACAAAGACCCAATGCAGCCAAAAATAAAATAAATACATAAATTTATAAGAAAATAAAATAAAATAGATAAACAACAAGGTCCTACTATATAGCACAGGGAACTATATACAATATCCTGTAATAAACCATAATGGAAAAGACTTTTTAAAAAAGAAAAAAAAAGAAAACCTGCTCCACATCATATGTTGGGGAAAATGCAAATTGAAACAATAATACGATACCACTACACACCTATTAGAATGGCCAAAATCTGGAACACTGACAACACCAAATGCTGGTAAGGATGTGGAGCAACAGGAATTCTCATACATTGCTGGTGAAAATGCAAAATGGTACTGATACTTTGAAAGACAGTTCAGGGGTTTCTTAAAAAATTCAACATACTCTTGCCATACCATCCAGCAACTGTGCTCCTTGGTAGTTACCCAAAGAAGTTGAAAACTATGTCCATATAAAAACCTGCACATAGATGTTTATAGCAGCTTTCATAATTGCCAAAACTTGGAAGCAGTCAAGATGTCCTTCAGTAGGTGAATGGATAAACTGTGGTACAACCGGATAATGGAATATTATTCAGTGCTAAAAAGAAATGATCTATTAAGTCATGAAAAGACATGGAAGAACCTTAGATGTAAATTACTAAGTGAAAGAAGCCAATCTGAAAGTGCTACATACTATATGGTTCTAACTGTGTGACGTCATAGAAAGACAATGGAGACAATAAAAAGATCAGTGGTAGTGGTATCTCTGTATGAGGTGGGAGTAGGTGGTACCTGCATTCCCAACATGGCCATCTCTTTGGTTAACAGCAGGCAATAGACCTCTCCTACAGCCTGGGCTTGAGAGTTAGACTCTCTGCTTGTTAACCCTAGCTCTGCCAATTATTACCTGTATGACTTTAAACTCCTTACCTAATTATTTAGCCTCTCTAAGCCTGTTTCCCCATTAGTAAAGTGAACACAATGGTCCCTACCAGAGAATTATATGAGTTGATGTACATAAAAAACATGTTAATAGGTCTAGGATAAAATAATAGCTACCACTTACTGAATGCCTACTTTCTTTTTTTAAAAAATAAATTTATTTATTTATTTGTTTTTATTTTTGGCTGTGTTGGGTCTTCGTTGCTGTGCACGGGCTTTCTCTAGTTGCGGTGAGCAGGTGCTACTCTTCGTTGCGGTGCACGGGCTTCTCATTGCAGTGGCTTCTCTTGTTGTGGAGCACGGACCCTAGGTGCACGAGCTTCAGTAGTTGTGGCTTGTGGGCTCTAGAGTGCAGGCTCAGTAGCTGTGGCGCCGGGGCTTAGTTGCTCCGTGGCACGTGGGATCCTCCCGGGCTAGGGCTCCAACCCGCGTCGCCTGCATTGGCAGGCGGATTCTTAACCATTGTGCTACCAGGGAAGCCCCTGAATTCCTACTTTCAAACGATGGCTCTCCTTGTCATTGTCTCCTTGCAGGCCCCAGGAGGGCATATGTGCATGACAGATTCTCCCCTGGAGTCTGTGCCCTGAGCTACACTTCAGTTTAGATATTGAAACAGTATGTATTCTTTGGTGTCTGACTTCTTGCACTTAGCCCAATGTTTTAATATTTTATTATAAAATGTTCAGTCATCAAGAAGGGAAAACCAGGGTGCCCAAGCATTTATTTTGTGTTGGGAAAGAGCTCCTTGCTGTGGAGCAACAGCATGGAAATAGCCCATCACAAGTAAGGAACAGCAGCAGGATGACACAGAAGTGATACATCTGTACCTAGGCTTGGCCTCCATCTGTGTCAGCATCTTCCTCCAAGCCTGGGACATTGCTGAACCAGCTGGTGGCCTTTGGGCTCTGATGATTTTTCTCTCCTCTGACCTTGATTGTCTCTCTCTGTCACATTCTGTACTCAACACATTTCTTTAGTGCTTCACAAAGGCAGATGACAGATAGAACTCCAACAGACCATGGAGGAAATCAGATGTACATGGAAACTAGAAGAACACAGTAGAGGGATGCATGATCATTAAAACAAAAGCTAATTAAATCCTGGTTGACAAAAAGAAGAGAGTCAAAGACAGAACCAATATTTAAGGGGCAAACAAAAGAAAGGAAGTCTGTAAAGAGACTGAGAAGGAAAGATCAGAGAAGTGGGAGATAAATCTGGAGAGAGTCGGATCCTAGAAGCAAAGGAAGTAAGGGTTTCAATAAGAGGGACATGTCAAGAGTATCCAACTAAGATGAAGTATGCCTATTGGATTACCTCATCAATCTTCTCTCACTCCACTCTAGAAGCTCTCGCAACCAGGCCTTACCTCTGCAGGCAGGAGATTAGAAGAGTCATCTCTGCTAAATCTGACCAACTGAAAAGGAAAACTTTGAAAATACTGACAATGGGGGTTCCCCAAGGACATAGCTCAGCCATATCATCCACTGAGATGCTCAGAATGGATTAGACCCACTTAGGAGCTCAGTGCTTCCAATTCACTTTTGTCTGTTTTATTTATTTAACAACATTTGTCTTTTTAAAAAGATTTATTTATTATTTATTTATTTTTGGCTCTGTCGGGTCTTAGTTGTGGTGCATGGGCTTCTCTCTAGTTGCGGCTTTCTAGTTGGGTTTTCTCTTCTCTAGTTGTGGCACGCAGGCTCCAGGGCGCATGGGCTCTGTAGTCTGCACATGCAGGCTCTCTAGTTGAGGTGGGTGGCTTAGTTGCCCCACAGCAGGTGGGATCTTAGTTCCCTGACCAGGGATCAAACCCGCATCCCCGGCATTCTAAAGCAGATACTTTACCACTGGACCGCCAGGGAAGTCCTTGTCTTTTTGTTTTAAAATCAACTTTATCAGGATTCCTTGGTGGTCCACTGGTTAGGACTCTGTGCTTTCCCTGCTGAGGGCCCAGGTTTGATCCCTGCTCGGGGAACTAAGATCCCTGCAAGCTGCACCATGCGGCAAAAAAAAAAAAAAAAAAAAAAATCAAATTTATCAATGTGTAATTTATATAAATAAATACATTTTAAGTGTACAGTTCAGTGACTTTTGACAAATATATATTTCCATGTAACTATTGTACAATCAATGTACAGAATATTTCCATTACTCCAAAATTTCCTCATGACTTTTTACAATCAACACTTCTCCCAGGCAACCATTGATGAACTTTCTGTCACTATAGATTTGTTTTGTCTGTTCTAAATTTTTTTTTATAAATAAACCATACAGTGTGTACTTGCTGTGTACCTGGATTCTTTCACTCACACAGTGTTTTCTGCACAAACCTTTGGTTATAAATTGGTCAATCACAAAGCAAAGCTGCGAGAATTTTACAGTGACATATGTCTACAGTTACATGTATCTATCACTAGATTATACCATTACATCCTACAACACTTGCTTTAACACATCCATTTTTCCATTTGTCTGTCAATCCATCTTATTTTTTTTGATGTATTTTAAAGACATCAGCACAATTCCCTTAAATACTTTAGCATGTATGTTGGGCATAATTATCCATGTTGTTGCATGGATCAGCTGTTTCTTCCTTTTTACTGCTGACTACTATTCCATTATATGAATATATTTAACATGGTTTATCCATTTGCCTGTTGTTGTTTTTTTAATATTTATTTATTTATTTGGTTGCGCCCAGTCTTGGCTGTGCAGGCAGGCTCCTTAGTTGTGGCATGCAAACTCATAGTTGCAGCATGCATGTGGGATCTAGTACCCTGACCAGGGATTGAACCCAGGTCCCCTGCATTGGGAGTGAGGAGTCTTAATCACTGCACCACCAGGGAAGTCCTTATCTATTTGCTTGTTGATGAATATTTAAGTTATTCCCAGTTTTGGGTTATTATTAGCAAAACTGCTATAAACATTCATATGCAAGTCTTTGTATAGATATATGCTTTTATTTCTCTTGAGTAAGGACTTAAGAGTGCTTTTGCTTGGTTATATGCTAAGTGTACTTTATAGCAAATAGCCAAACTGGTTTCCAAGTTGCATTATGTTACATTTCTGCCAGCAATGTATTAGAGTTGTTATTTCACATTCTCACTGATTCTTTGTATTGTCAGCTGTTTTGATTTTAGCCATTCCTGTAGGCTTTTAATTTTTATTTCCCTGATAACTAATGAAATTGAATAGCTTTTCATGTACTTATTGGCCATAGTGTGTCCTATTTTGTAAGATGTCTGTTCAGATCTTTTGCCCATTTATTTTATTTTATTATTTAAAAATATTTATTTATTTATTTATTGGCTGTGCTAGGTCTTAGTTGCAGCACCCAGGATCTTCGTTCAGCATGTTTAGTTGTGGCATATGGGCTTCTTAGTTGCAGCATGCATGTGGGGTCTAGTTCTCTGACCAGTGATTGAACCTGGGCCCCATCCATTGGGAGCATGGAGTCTTACCCATTGGACCACCAGAGAAGTCCCCTCTTTTGCCCATTTTAAAAATGGGTCATTTGTTTTATTATTCAGAGTAAGAATTCTTCATATATTCAAACTTTATGTCCTTTGAGAGATATATATTGAAAATATATTCCCCTAGTCTATGGCTTGCCTTTTCATTTTCTTAATGAGGGTCTTTTTTTTTATGGACAGGAATTATATTTTTTATTTTTAAATTTTTATTTCTTTTTATTTTTTGGCTGCACTGAGCAGCATGTGGGATCTTAGTTTCCCAACAAGGGATGGAACCCACCCTCTGCACTGGAAGTGCAGAGTCATAAACTCTGGACTACCAGGGAAATCCTATTTTTATTTTTTAAATGAGGGTCTTTTGAAGAACGGATTTTTGATGGATACCAATTTGTAAATGTTTTCTTTTATGATTTGTGCTTTTTTATGTCCTGTCTAAGAAAACTCTGCCTACCCCAAAATTTCAAAGATTTTCTTCTAAGAATTTTGTAGTATACAGCAATGAAAATCAATTAACTATACAGACATACAACACAATAAATCTCAGTGAACATAATGTTGAGCATAAAAAGGAAGGCACAAAAGAATACGGTTTATTTTCATTCATATAGAGTGGAAAAATAGTCAAAACTAAGCTATACTGTTTAGGGGTGCATATGTTAAGTGGTAAAACTTATAAAGTCAAGAAAATCATTATCTCCAAAGTTAGGATAGTGGTACCTCTAGGGGGAGGAAGTGGGTTATGATCAGGGAGAGACACACAGGGGACCTCTGAGATGTTTCTGTTTTGTGCCTTGGGTGGTGGTTACATGGATGTTTGATTTATAATTCTTTATTAATGTGTGTATTTGTTTCATACACTTTTCTGAATTCTTTTACATTTCACAGTTTTTAAAAATTGAAGGAGCCCTAACTTCATTATAATTCTTAACTCTGGGATTAAAAAAAGAAAAGAAAACCTCAGTAGAAGGGTTAGAAAATAGAAGTGTCCCAAAAAGTAGAGATAAAAGACAAAGAAAAAAGGAGAAAATAGAACAATAAATACAGAGCAAGTTAAGGAGGGACAATAGAAAGAAAGAAAGAAAGAAAGAAAGAAAGAAAGAAAGAAAGAAAGAAAGAAAGAAAGAAAGAAAGAAAGAAAAGAAACAGAGAAGAAAGAGGGAAAGGGAAAAGAAACAGAGAAAAATGGGTAGGACAGATCACCAGCTAAATGCTTAAAGTCTTCTAGAACTGAAGGATGTATTTCCAGATTGAAGACTGAGTGCCCAGCACAGTGAATGCAAATTGTGGATGTACAGCATATACTGTGAAATTTCAGAATACTAAGAACAGTGAGAAGGTGCTACACACTTCTTATATTAGTCGGGGTTCTCCAGAGAGATAGAGCCAATAGGGTATAAAGAGATTTAAAGAAAGAGATTTATTATGAGGGATTGGCTCATTGGTTATGGAATCTTCGTCCCACGATCTGCAAGCTAGAGGCCCAGGAAAGCCGGTGGTGTAAGTCCCAGTCCAAGTCTGAAGGCCCAAGAAGTGGGAACACCAATGTTTGAGGGCAGGAGAAGATGGACATCCTAGCTAAGGAAGAGATAGAACTCATGCTGCCTCCGCCTTTTTGTTCTATTCAGGTCCTCAAAAGATTGGATGATGCCCACCACTCTTCTTTACTGAATCTACCAATTCAAATGCTTATCTCTTTTAGAAACAGTCTCACAGACATACCCAGAAATAATATTTTGCCAGCTATCTGGGCTTCCCTTAGCCCAGTGAAATTGACACACAAAATTAATGATCACACTTCCAGAGAGGGGAGTGGGGGGAAAGTTCACATATAAAAATAGGAATGAAAATGTCTTTGGATGATTCAATAGCAAAACCGATAGAAGACAATGGGAGAAATGCTTTCTTCATTCTGAAAAAAACATATTCCCAGTCTAGAATGTCTATGCCCAGAATGAAGATAATAAAGATATTTACAGACTGTAAATTCTCACCCATTTTCAGGAAACTACGGTGGGATGCTACTGAAGCATAATGAGGGAACAAACCAAGAAAGAGAAAGGCATGGAGTCCATGATACAGAAGATATATATAAAAAGGAGATAAAAGGAATTTCCAGGCTGATGGTTAAGGGAGATCCCAGGATGATAGCTGGGTACTCTGTGTAGAGGATAACAGCACAGACTGGAGCATGTCCAACAGCTTTGGAAGTCACTTCTCCAGGAAACTGACATTAATTATATACCTTATGTGTCAATAAATTGAAGCAAGGTTTGGATAAGTGACAAAGATTCTAAGGTTGAATTAATTAGAAAACCAAACAAAACAAGACAATTATTAACTCCAGGGAAAACTAAAAGTAATGCAGGGAAGGAAAAGTAATCACAGGTTCTTACATGACTTTGCTATGACTATCATTTGTATGATTATAATAGCGTAAGTACTAAAATTGATCTAATCAAAATCAGAATATAACTATCTTGGGAACATGGTGATATTAGAAAGGTTGGAGGGAACATCAAGTGGAGTTTATGGAAAAAGAGAGCTATAGTCTCATCTTGTATAATACGAAGTCAATAGGAAATACCCAAACCTAAAAAAATCGAGAAGTAACAATGTAAGCATGTTATTTAGAAACACAAATAAAATAACCATCTAAAAGAAGTGAAAGGTTGCCTCTGGAGAAGGGCTAACTAGATGCAGGAAAAGCACTTTATTAAATTCAGCATTCATTCATGGTTAAAAAAATAAATTATCTTCCTTCTTTCCTTCCCCTCTTCCTTCCTGATAATCCAGCCTTAAAGCCCCACTATGTGGGGCAGAGCAGAATAGCCATCCAAGCAGAGTGGCTGTCTGGTGTGCAGTATTAGAGCCCAAACAAGCTGTGGGGGTATCTATGGGGGGATAGAGGGGAGGCAGGAGTGGTTATCTCAAATGTATTTTAGCCATTTATACTTCTTCTTCTGGGAACTGTCTATTTATATATCTTTTCCACAGTCTCCATAATAAGCATTTCTCTTTTTAATTGTAAGAGTTTATATAAACTATACACACACACACACACACACAAACAAACACACACAATTAGCAGGATTTTTCAAGGTTCATCCATATTATGCCATGTATCAGTACTTTATCCTTTTTCACAACTGAATAATATTTCATTGTATGAATATAACATGTTTTGTTTAAATATTCATTAGTTGATGGACATTTGGGTTCTTCTTGGCTATAATACTACTATAAGCATTTGTGTATAAGTATTTGCATGGACATATGTTCATTTCTTTTGAGTTTATACCTAGGAGTAAAATTGCTGGTTCATATAGTAACTCTATGTTTAATCATTTGTGGAACTGCCTGGCTGTTTTCCAAAGTGATTGCTCCATTTCACATCCCCCCTAGCAGTATATGAGGGTTCCAATTTCTCCACATCCTTACCAACACTTGTTATTATCTGACTTTTTGATTCTAGCCATCCCAGTGAGTATTAAATGGTATCTCATTGTGGTTTTGATTTGCATTTCCTTGATGACTAATGATGTTGAACATCTTTTCATGTGCTTATTGGCTATTTGTATATTTTCCTTGGAGAAATATCTATTCAGATCCTTTGCCCATTTAAAAATTCTTTTATTTGTCTCTTTATTACTGAGTTGTAAGAGTTCTTTGTATATTCTGGATACAAGTCCCTTATTGATAAAGGGTTTGCCAATATTTTCTCCCATTCTGTAGGTTGTATTTCCATTTTCTTGATTGTGTCATTTGAAGCACAAAAGGTTTTGATTTTGAGGAAGTCAAATTTATTTATTTTTTCCCTTGTTGCTGAGGCTTTGGGGGTCATATCTAAGAATCCTTTGCCAAATCCAATATCATTAAGTTTTACTCCTCTATTTTCTTCTAAGAATGTTATAGTTTTAGCTCTTACATTTAGGTCTTTGATTCATCTCAAATTGATTTTTATATATGGTATGAAGTAATGGTCCAACTTTATTCTTTGGTATGTGGAAATCCATTTGTCCTAGCACCAGTTGTTGAAAAGACTATTTCCCCCCATTGGATAATCTCAGTACTCTTGTCTAAAATCAGTTGACCATACACATATGGGTTTATTTCTGGGCTCTTAATTCTGTTTCATTGATCTATATATCTACCCTTGTGCCAGTACCACACTACTTTATACTTCTTATGTCAAACTTATTCCTAAGTTTAGATGCCCTTTCTAAAGTTGTGGAGTCCCCTTCTATCCCTAGTTTGTTGAGTGTTTTTATCATGAAACCATGCTGGAATTTGTCAGATGCTTTTTCTGTGTCTACTGCAATGGTCATGTGAATTCTATTTTTTATTCTATTGATATAATGTATTACATTAATTGATTTTCAGACATTAAACCAATCTTGCACTCCTGGGATAAATCCCACTTGGTTATGGTGGATAATTATTTTTACATGTTGCTGGATTCAGTTTGCTAGTATTTTGTTGAGGGCTTTTGCATCCACATGCACAAGATATTGGTCTGCGCTTTCCTTTGCCTGCGACGTCTTTGTCTGGTTTTGGTATCATAGTAATAATGGCCTGATGAGTTGGGGAGTGTTCCTTTCTTGTTATGGGCTGAATTGTGTCCTACCCCTCTACCCCTACCCCCAGTTCATATGTTAAAGTCCTAACTCCTAGTACCTCACAATATTACTGTAGTCATAGATAAGGTCTTTAGAGAGGCAAAGTTAAAATGAGGCTATTAAGGTCGGCCCTAATCCAATATGACTGGTGTCCTTATAAGAAGAGAACACACAGAAGGACACTAAGGATGTGTGCATACAGAGGAAAGACCATGTGAGGACACAGCAAGAAGACTGCTATCTAAAGTCCAGGGTAGAGGCCTCAGAAGAAACCAAACTTACTGATGTCTTGACTTCGAACTTCTAGCCTCCAGAACGGTGAGAAATAAATTTCTGTTGTTTAAGTCACCTAGTCTGTGGTATTTTATTATGGCAACCCTAGCAAACTAACACACTGTTCTTCTGTTTTTTGAGAGCTTGTGAAGAATATTCTTTCTTAAAAGTTTGGTAGAATTTACAAATGAAGCTGTCTGGGCCTGGGCTTTTCTTTGTGGGTAGATTTAAAATTTTTTTCACTTTGTATAGCTCTACTCAAATTGTCTGTTTCTTCTTGAGTCAGTTTTGATAGTTTGTGTCTTTCTAGGGATTTGTCCATCTAGGTTATCTAATTTGTTGTAGTACAATTATTCATAGTGTTCCTTTAAATTCCTTTTTATTTCTGTAGGGTCAGTAGTAATGTACCCACTTTCTTTTTCTTCTTTTTTAAAATATATAATTTATTTTTTATTTTTTGAATTATATTTTATTTATTTATTTATACAGCAGGTTCTTATTAGTTATCTATTTTATATATATTAGTGTATATATGTCAGTCCCAATCTCCCAGTTCATTCATTCTCTCTCTTTCATTTCTGATTCTAGTAATTTGAGTCTTCTTTTTCTCTTGGTCAATGTAGCAAAAGGTTTGCAATTTTGTTCACCTTTTCAAGAAATCAGCTTTTGGTTTAATTGATTTTCTCTATTGTTTTTCTATTCTATATCTTATTAATTTCCACTTTAATCCTTTTTAAAAAATTTATTTGTTTTATTTATTTATTTTTGCCTGCATCGGGTCTTCGGTTGCTGTGAGCGAGCTTTCTCTAGTTGCAGTGAGTGGGGACTACTCTTCGTGCAGTGTGCCGGCTTCTCATCCTGGTGGCTTCTCTTGTTGCAGAGCACGGGCTCCAGGCACGGGGGCTTCAGTAGTTGTAGCACGTGGGCTCAGTATTTGTGGCTTGCGAGCTCTAGAGCGCAGGCTCAAGTTGTGGCGCACAGGCTTAGTTGCTGCGCGGCATGTGGGATCTTCCCGGACCAGGGCTCGAACCCATGTCCCCTGCATTGGCAGGCAGATTCTTAACCACTGCGCCACCAGGGAAGCCCCTTCCACTTTAATCTTTATTATTTTCTTCCTTCTGGCTGCTTTAGGTTTAGTTTGCTCTCCTTTTACCAGTACACATATATTAATTTCTATATGTTATAGGCACAACAATCCATTATATTATTTTATACAATTGTTTTCAAAATCAGTTGAGTAGGAAAAATGTTCATTTATACTGTCTCATAATTATATAATTGCCTTTTCTTTTTTTATTAATTTTTATTGGAGTATGGTTGCTTTACAATGTTGTATTATCCTCCACTGCACAACAAAATGAATCAGCCGTACACATACAGGTATCCCCTCCCTTTGGACTTCCCTCCCATTTAGGTTACCATAGTGCATTAGGTAGAGTTCCCTGTGCTATACAGTACGTTCCCATCATTTTTCTTTTGCTGCTTTCAAGATTTCTTCCTTGTCTTTGACTTTCAGCATTTTTGCTCTATTGTGTCTATAGATCTCTTGCATTTATCTTATTTGGAATTTGTTGAGCTTCCTGGATATGTAAGTGTTTTTCAATAAATTTGGAAAGGTTTTAGCCATTATTTCTTTGGATTTTTTTCTTCTCCTTCTTCACTCTCCTCTCCTTCTAGCACTCCTATTATGCACATGTTCATGTGCTTAATGATGTCCCACATTTCTCTGAGGCTCTTTACGTTTTTCTCTGTTCTTCGGCTTGTATAATCCCTATCCATCTACCTTCAAGTCAGCTTATTCTTTCTTCTGCAAGTTCAAGTCTCCTGTTAAGCCCCTAATGAAGTTATTTCAGTTATTGTACTTTTCAACTCGAGAGTTTCTATTTAGTTCATTTTTATGATTTCTGAGTCACATCCCTGTTCTAGGGGCTGAATATCTATTGATATTTTCTATTTGGTATGACATTGTCATCAGACTCTATGTTTTTCTTTAGTTCTGTGAACATGTTTATAATAGCTATAGTACTTTGAATTTTTTTTTGGATAAATCCAACATCCTGTTGCTCTTAAAGCAGTTTCTGTCACCTGCTATTTTTCCAATGCATGGGTCATACTTTCCTGTTTGCTTGCATGCCTCATAACTTTTTGTTGGAAATTGGACATTTTAGGTAATGTATTGTAGCAACTCTGGGTACTTGTTTCCTCCCCACTCCCCACCCTCTCCACCCTCTCCACCCTCCCCAAACTCCTTATTGTTATTTGCTTGTACATATATTGTTCTACAAATAAATCCAATCAAAATCTGGCCCCTATGAAGCAAAAGTTTATGAGGTCAGTGTCTAATATTTGTCTTACCCCAGGAGGGCTTCCCTCAGCTGTCTTTATCTTTGATTCTTTCCTGCAAACTAGCCAGTTTACAATTTAGCTCATATCTTGAATCTCCTCCCAATTGCCTATCACCACAACCTCCAGGTTTTTGAGAGCACCCTTTGGCTTGTTATTTCTCCACGCTCTGTTGCAAATAAAGTCAGTTTCTATGGGAAGAGATTAAGAGCTATCTGTTTTATGGGCCCATCCATAAAACATCCTGGGGTGGGGGGGGGCACAATCACTGAATCTGGGCTTTGGAGCAGGAGGTGGAACAATGGCAAGCTTCTCTCAGACTCACATTCCTGTTCTAGAGGCTGAATTCTAGGTGAGGATGCGGTAGCAGCCCGAGGTTCTCTTGGCTTTCTTCTTCTGGCTTGAACCACTACTACAGCAGCCGAGGTACGGGTGATTAGGACCCCAGTATTCTCAGCGCTCCAGCCCAAGGTAGAGCCTCCGTTGCATGAGTGGGGCTGGATGGAAGAAAGAATCCTCCATCTCTCAACCACATTTATACAGGACTTAGGCTCAGTATCAGGTAGCCAGGGCCAGGCAGGGTGAGAATTGTTGACATCTGCCCCTCCCACTGGGAGCCTGGGAAGAGGAGGCCCAGTGCTCCCGGTTTAAAGACAGAGTGGGGACTCTGCCTTGCAGTTGGGAGGGCAAAGAGAGGAAGAGGGCTTGGTTGAAATACCACAGATTCTCGCCTTTCTTACCAATTTTTCCTAGATTTTCTTGAATAGATATTTATTTACCCTTTGGGGAATATTTCCAAGGCTGTAAATGGTTGTTTTTGCTTGTCTTAAAACAATTTTCATCAGTTTCATTAGGGAGTGGGTCAGCAGAGCTCCTCATGCTGTCATACGGTGGTGAATTTTTCTTGGTATTATTTTTGCAACTTTCCTGTAAGTTTAAATATATTTAAGAAAAGTTAGAAACTTTAAAAAAATCACAAGAAAGTAGTTACGAGGAATAAAGCATAAAGCGCTTTTACATACGCTCTTTATTATTTTTCCAAGGCATCCGTAACAAACACTAGAAGTGCAGTAAAGAGCAGGACCCCATGGGGGCCTTCCCGTGGGACAGGCCTCCCCCGCCATGTCCTCTGCTGTAGCTCCTCTCTGAAGTACTAGATAATAGTATTTGACGCACATTTCCTGAGTTGTTTTGCAGATGTAAACCGCCCCCCCCCCGCTTCAACAAAAGGAAGATGTTAACTATTTGACGACTGTGAGCACAGAGCCCCAGGCCTCCTGAAGCTTAAGGACTGATCACGTTCACTCCTGTGACACCACCCCACTACCTCACCATCAGTCAATCAGAGAATTGTGCACGAGCTGATCATGTATCCTGCGACCCCCTCCACCCCCTACTTGGCTTTTTTTTTTTTTTCCCCGGTACGCAGGCCTCTGACTGTTGTGGCCTCTCCCGTTGCGGAGCACAGGCTCCGGACGCGCAGGCTCAGCGGCCATGGCTCACGGGCCCAGCCGCTCCGCGGCATGTGGGATCTTCCCGGACCGGGGCACAAACCCGTGTTCCCTGCATCGGCAGGCGGACTCTCAACCACTGCGCCACCAGGGAAGCCCCCACTACTTGGCTTTTAAAAGTGCTTTGCCGAAACCCTTTGGGGAGCTCCAGGCTTTTTTAGGGCACGGGCCACCTCCTCTTCTTGCATGGCCTTGCAAAAAACCTTTCTGTGTTCCAAACTCCAAGGTTTCCGTTTGTTTGGCCTCACTGTGCTCTTGGGCACAAGAACTTCTGTCCACAGTTCTGTCCACATTTCTGTCCAGAGTGACAAGTAGATCTGCGTACTTAGGCAACCACCCAGAGTTCACAGCAAGCCCAGTCAGAGCGGGTGTAAACAGGAAACAGCAGGCAGGCGGGTTGTTGAACAGCACGGCAGTGTTTCAACTCAAAGGGCTGGTGAGTGGGGTGGGGGTGGGGTCTCTGGGTCTAACGCAGTGAATGTCAGACCATCAACCTTTTAGAGGGTTAAAGCTTTTGTACGATACGAGAGAAGACCAAGGTGAGCAAGGCGAGCGCATGCGGGACTGGCCAGCAAAGGCACATCCGCTTTCAGGCTTTCGGTTTCTTTTCCTCCATCTTGCCTGCGATTTTCAAATGTCAGAGGAGTGAAGTCTTGACGGGTCGCAGCCAAAGGAGAGCCTAGCCGCGGGCAGGACGGTACGTGCCCGCGCGGGACCCCGCAGCTCCCCACCCTCCCCAGCTCCCCGCCCGACGTCAGGCCCCGCATCCTCTCGCGTTCCCCGACTGGCGCTTCCTTGCACTCGGCCTGGGCAGGGGGTGCCTGGCAGGGGCCAGGGGAGGGGTGGGCCTTCTGGCAGGTGACTCAGTCCTGCCGATCTCTTATCTCCGATTTGCCCCGCGGGCACCAGGCGGGCCGGAGCGCCCCCGCCCCGATTCTCTGGAGGGGCGCTTGAGTCTTCCGGGATTCCGGTGCGGTCGGAGCGGCGGATCGCCCAGACCCGGTGACTCTCGCCCCAAACTGAAGTACTAGAAAACGGGCCGTGAGCTTTGTGGCAGGTCCCCGGTATCCTGCCTAAGGACACCGGGGACCTGCCTAAGAACATCCTGAGGGTTGCTCAATTCCGGGGGTGACCTGCTCAAAAGATCTGGCAGTCTTCCTTTGGCAAAGTTGATGAGAACTAGGACTTTTTGTGCAGTAGTGTGTCTTGACGGAAGCAACAGGAGAGACAAGAATTTTTACTCTCTGGTGAAGTAGGTCAGGGTTGCTATTTCTCAAAGCAGTGAGATGCGTATTTTGGCAAATTGGAAGAATAGCTTGCCTTGGGAAGGTTCGGAATGACTGACTGATAAAAGATTTTTTTGTAGAGCCTTGAAATAAACGTGTCCTCCCCTCCCCCACCCTTTTTCCCTTCAAAGGGTCTGGGGAATGTCTGGTCAGGGCATATTCTTTTAAATTATTAACAGCGGAATGCAATAGAACAAAGACCATTGAAATTAAGAACAAATTTTTGGTTCAAGTAACAGGAGTAAGTTCAAGGACTCTAAAGCTCTCGAATATTTTCATTTGTTGACATTTGAAATTTATTTACGAAAAGAGAGGTAGTGCCAGTAGGGAACTGTTGGACACCGACAGGCCATGATAATCTAAAACTAAGACCAGACCGGTCTCTGGCAGGCTTGACCTGCTTCAGATAAGAGATTTCAGATAAGGGAAACTGAATTTTTGGTAATTTCCCTCCGGTGGTTCCCCTAAATAATCGTTAAAAAGTTTCATGGGGAGAGGCTAAAAACTTGGGCCAACCCCAAAATTAAAAAAAAAAAAAGAGAGAGAGAGAGAGAGAGACTCGGGTTTGGAAGGGACTTTTGAATGTGTCTGCTGTACAGAAGTTGCATTTTTAATAGTAATACTTATTTTACTTACAGCTTCTGGGTTGGACGTCCTGATTAAAATGGCTTTTCCTAACGACTTCTTGTTTTACATTTGTTTGTAACTGACATTTACACTTCATTTAACAGTATTACTACCTGGCACCCGCTCTCGAAGGTGAATCCACCTGCAGGCCTGCAGGGGCTGGGTGCCCCTTGCCCCCTTCCCGCTGGGAATCTTGCGCGACTGGAGTGTCGGGAGGGTAGTCGGCGGCAGTTTTTTCTGAGCGGTGGCCGAGGGCCGATTGGCAGCTGAAATGGAAGTAGGTTTGATCCCTGGGGGCAGGCGGGTCCCAGCCCGGCTCTTAGTAGGGTGGCGGAGCGCAGCGGCCACGCCCACTGGTTCCTGACCTGACGCAAGTAATTCCCCGCAATGCCAGGTGGGCTCTTTGCCCACACAAGGGAGAGTTTACTTTCTGGAGGGACACCCGTGTGCTCCTGTGGAGTTTTTAAGGTGTAGGGGCGGAGGGTTCTGGAGCAGGAAGTTTTGTTTGGGCTGTGCCTTCCTGGCAGGCTGCTGGGAGGAAGCGCACAGAGGCTTTATGCCTGCCTTGGAAGCCGCCTCTTGGCGCCTGCGATGCTCTCCTCCAGTTCCTGGTCCTGTCTGAAGTACAAGTACAAGTACAAGTAAGTCCCCTACATACAAACCGGAGCACGTTGGTTAAGTCCAGCGTTAGCCTAGGTACCCAACTAACACAATTGGGTATATAGTACTGTACTGTAATAGATTTATACTACTTTTCACATAAATAGTACATAAAAAAACACAAAAAATAAAGAAAACATTTTTAATCTTACAGTATAGTACCTCGAAAAGTTCAGTAGTACACTACAACAGCTGGCACAGGGGCTTGCATCGAGTGGACTTCCTGAGCTTGAAATAATGACACTGTACTACTGTACAGTACTGGACCATAAAGTATACAAAAGTATAACCACTTATCGAAGTGCACGGATGTATGCCAGACACCTAACTAACTTACGTGATTGGACACGCCAACGCACGTGCTCTGCTTTTCCGGAGCGTCAGGTACGAACGTGTCCGGCAAGGGTGGGCGAGGTTCCCGGCGGAAGCCGTTGGGAAGAGCAGGCGGCTGCCCGGGGGTGAATAGACGGAGAACCCTTTCTCCCGACCTGCGCCCCCTGCTGGCGTCGCCCTCAGCTCTGGGGGCGTCGGGGCACTGTCCCCTGATCCCGGCAAAAAAGGCTTGAGTCTCCCGCTTTCAGCCCGCCCTTGAGCCTCCTTGGGACTCACCCACAGCACTCCAAGTCGCCAGGAGCGTCTTTCGCTTTTTACAATCTCAGGAATGAATTCTTTTTGGTTATTTCTTCCTTACAGGACCCCAAAGGCTAATTAAACTCGTGTTTATGGACTGAAATGCCTCCTTTCCTTTAATTCAGTATAATTCAGTATAAATATATATTGCACTCTTCAAGGCCAGGCAGAGTTCTGGGTGCTGGGAACATAGAGATGGATCTGAACTTGTTTTTTATCCCCACAGAGAAAAAAATCACGGAGTGGTTGGGGAGACCCAGCAAAATTACCTGCAAAGTTAACTTGGATTCAAGGCAGCCTAGAAGAGGGTCTAGAATCAACAGTCTAGAATGGGAGGAGACCGGTTGGGCCAGGTTGGGGAAGTGGTAACAGGTTACAGAGTAAATCAGTTACGTAAGAAACACAATGATTGAAATGACCTATTTCTCCTTTATATTCGGCTACTGCCACCTCCTCGAGAAAGACTTCACAACCATCCATAGAGGAAGTGAGGATTCCCTTCCTCTATACTTCCCTATACTCAGGGGCTATCTTTGCACTTAACCATAGGATTGCATTTAACACTCTATATTGTAATATTTTTTCTCTTAAAAAATTTTCAGTCAAATTGTATTATAATTATCTGGGTTAAAATACATGCCAAGTAAATAAAGAAAGCCTGCAGGGGTCCATTCCCTAAGATAACCCAAAGTTGCAGTTTATTGTCTTTTCCAGACATTTATGCACTTGAATACAGTCTAAGTATTTTTTTTTAAATATGTAGTTTGCTCTCTTTTATTTTTCTTATTTTGTATGATGCTATCAGTAATCATGGGGATGTCTGAGGACTGTCCTACTTGAGGAAAAACTACGTTAAATTTTAGGCACTTTTGAGTCCATACTACACACAGAGGACTGGCCTGGAGGTTTAGCAAAATGAAAACTCTCACCCATAAATCTTAGAGTTTTAGAACTTGTGATAAGTGCAAAGGATACATTTTTAGCCAAACGTCCTGGGGAGATGTACCTTTTGCTAAAAGGCCAGGGGATGTCTGGTGAGCTTGGCTGGAGACATTGTATTCTGTCTGTTCATGATGAGGTCCTGTCTGCTCCCAGGAAGCCCTGCATGGTGCGTCACCCAGCTTTCCAACAACAGCATTGTTACCCCCATAGAACTGCCAAAACTTCCTTTCACGGGCTTTGTCTCCTGGATCTAACAACCAAGTTCCAAGTGTGGTTCTTACTCCTCCGTATTCATTGTAGATTATGAAAGGATGAGTAGGCATTACACAAGTACAGGCCTGCTGGAGCTCTGTAATGATGACCAGTCTGTTCAAGGCCTAGGAGGGTGAGCTTGGTGATCGTGGTCAGCACCCACCACAGCCTAATGCAGATGAGTGGGAGCTTACCATATATGATAGTACTCAAGAAGAAAGTGAAAACAGTGCTATGAAGCAGGAGGAGATGACCTGATTTAGGAATCAAGACAACTTTAGGAAGAGATGCCTTGAAAGATGGTATAGAATTTCAACAGGCAGGGACTGAAAAGAGGGAAGGGGCTTTCCAACTGGAGGCAAGTGCTTGAGCAAAGATGTTGGGACAGAAAAACACTGTCCAGGGAACACTGAGATAAGTGTCTTGAACTAGATTATGGGTTGGGCGGAGGAGGGGAGGTACTCTGAGGGGTTTGGGCTCTGTATGAGAAGTTTGCCCTAGTGAAAATAACTTTGATTCGGGAGGAGTGGGCCACTGCATGAAATGGATTTCTCTAGTGACTCTGCTCACCTGTCTGTATCCAACTAGATGATTCATGATCTCCTTTCAATCTTGATCTTTTCTCCTTCTGGGGTTCTTTCATTCCTTCATTTTCTGCAACCCGTATGCAGCTGTTACGAACCAGGGAAGTTATTTGAGGTAATGTTATGTTGAAATTTGTAGGAGTTTCCCTGAGAGTCATGGGGCTGAGCCTCATCAAAGAACTTTATAAAATATACCTTCTAATTTTATGCCATTTTATAATTGGGATCATCTACAGTTTGTGGGCAATTTGTTATAATTGAAATGCAGTGCTTGGGAAGCCAAACAATTTTTTAATGCATACTTTTAGCTGTTGATACATTATGTATCAGTAGCTAAAAGTGTGCATTAAAATTATTAAATATTAAATTTAAAAAAACAAAAAAATTAAAAACTATGCATTAAATAATCTCAAATTGGAATGTGTTTATGCTTCAGCCTCAGTACATGGTCTTCTAGACTATGTTTCTGCAGCATTGCAGAAATCAGAACCCACATGATGATCTATTACTAAATACCTCATTTTAAATATTGGGGGAAAAGGGCACAAAGTGGCACTTTGTGCACTATCTTAGGGTTAAAATGCCTACAGATGTAGTAAAGATGGGTTCATGATATTAGCTGCTCGAATTGCTACACACAGAGCCCACACCCACAGGTTCCTGTACACGGATGGAGGAGGAGGAAGGTGGGTCCTGTTATGTTCAGGGATGCACTGAACTCCTAAGAGGTGGTCACATTCTTTTTGCCCAGGATCATGTAACCCCTTCTCCTTTACCATTTTAGAAACTTCTGAGTGACTCCCTCGGGGCCTTCAACTTCATATCTCAGTGGGGATTTCCGGACACCTGAACGTTCAGGTTTGCATGCTGCTTTCTGCAGCTGGCAAGGCAGGCTTCTCCCCACTGCGGCTCAGTTTTGTAACGTTGCTGGGAAATTACATTTGCTTGCAGGCTGTGGCTCAGTGAACATGACCTGCTTTCAGGCATGCCATGACCAGAGCAGTACAAAGAATGGAATATTAAGTATGTCTGTCCTTGGATAGGTTTAAGTATGATGGGGACCAGTCATGCTGGCAGCTATCTACTGGGAACGTTATGTGTTTTCAATACCAGATGGTTGGAGGCAAAGTTGACATTCTCTGAGAAAGGCTGAAAAGCCTGATTTAACCACATTTTACTGTCACCTATTGGAGCTATGTTGGGTGCCACGGAGCTAGGTACACAATATGGTGGTGGAACAAAGGAGCTACTAACCAAGTCTAGATGAGTTCTTCCCAGGAAAGCTTTACACTTAGGAGACACTTCAGCTGGCCCTGCAAACGGAGTAGGGTTTTGCCAGGCAGGTAAGTGGAAGCGAGTAATCCAGGCAAATGTGCAGAGGCGCGGGAAAGAACTCCTTGATGAGGTTTGTTTGAATCTGAAAGTGCAAGGTGTGTGTTAATGAGAGTTGAATGCAGATGCTAGACCAGGAGGGGCCTTGAATACAAAGAAAATCAGAACCTACAATGGGAGATGAGGAATCACTGAAAGGTTTGAATTTAGGAAAGTGATTTGGTTCAGGCAAGAACTTCAGGAAGTTCATTCTGATAAGATCTGTTTGGAGATGGTGAGGCCATAGGCAGAGGGAACAGAAAGGCCAGGGTGAGAGATGGTGGATGCTAGGGCACACCCTCATTTAAGAAGCAGGTGCAGGGGCTTCCCTCGTGGTGCAGTGGTTAAGAATCTGCCTGCCAATGCAGGGGACATGGGTTTGAGCCCTGGTCCGGGAAGATCCCACGTGCCGCAGAGCAACTAAGCCCGTGAGCCACAACTACTGAGCCCGCATGCCACAACTACTGGAGCCTGCGTGCCTAGAGCCTGTGCCCTGCAGCAAGAGAAGCCACAGCAATGAGAAGCCTGCACGCTGCAACAAAGAGTAACCCCCGCTCGCCGCAACTAGAGAAAGCCCGTGCACAGCAGCAAAGACCCAACGCAGCCAAAAATAAATAAATAAATTTATTTATTAAAAAAAAAAAGAAGCAGGTGCATAAAGGGTGCTGAGGAGTCAGGGAAGGTTAGAGGGGGACCGTGTAGAATACAGTGGTGTGAGATCAGCTAAGGGGGAAGAGTTTCAAGGAACAGGTCAGAATGCTTGGGTAAAAGAAGACTTCCATGTGACCTTGGATGTGGCCACTAGGAGGTCACCAAGGCCTCTAGAAGAACACTGTCAGGTGAGGACACTAGGGTGAGGAGAGTGAGGCACTCACCTCAGGCACAACATTTAAGGGGGTGTGAAAATCAAGATAAATTAATATTTTAATGCAAGATTTTGAAAAAATTGACATGAACGCAAAAGACGCATGATGAACAAAATACCAAAATTTTAAATAAAGACAGTATCCGCATTACTGATTCTTCCTTTGCTTCAGGTTCCAATATGGCCCTGAGTGTCATCGTGTAAAGGATGTGGGGCAGGGAGGATGCAGGTGGAGCCATATTGAGGAGGGAACTGAGAAGCTGAAGGAGCTGAAGTACACATTACAGTCTGCCTTTCTGAAATTCTAGCTTCACATGAAAGAAAGAGAGTGAAAGGCTGGTTGGTCTAGGGGATCTCAGGCTGAAGGGGTTTTTTTTTTTTTTTTGCAGTATGCGGGCCTCTCACTGTTGTGGCCTCTCCCGTTGCGGAGCACAGGCTCCGGACGCGCAGGCTCAGCGGCCATGGCTCACAGGCCCAGCCGCTCTGCGGCATGTGGGATCTTCCCAGACCGGGGCACGAACCCGTGTCCCCTGCATCGGCAGGCGGACTCTCAACCACTGCGCCACCAGGGAAGCCCTGAAGGGGTTTTTTGTTGTCTTTATTTTTAAGATGGAAGAGACTGAACATGTTTACAAGCTGAGGGGAGGAGTCCCTGAAGGTGGAGAGAGGTTGATGAAAGGGTAAGTGCAGGGGCTTATGGAGACAGGAGGGCACGGGAAGTGGATGGCCCTGGAGGACGAGGGACAGCAGGAGACGGGAGCAGGCTGCCGGAGCTCACTCTTGATCAGTGGCAAGCTCATCGATGAAAAGTGGCCCCAGTGTGTGGTGGTAGGATGGAAGAAAGCTGTGAGAGGGTGTTGAAAGGAGCTGACCGCAGTCCTGGAATAGCATGCCGAGCAGCAGTAAGGGGCCAGCTGAGGTTGAAGACTACAAGTGTGTGGGTTGATCTTTCCCCTCCGTTCAGCACGACTTCTCCTCTACATGTATGAGTGGTGGAGGCTCACCATCTGAGGATGGGATGTGGAGGTGATCATCCCAGTTCGCCCGGGACTGAGGAGTTTCCTGGAATATGGGACTTTCAGTGCTCAAACTGGAAAGTTCTGGCACACCAAGGTGTTGCAGAGCTGGCAGTCAGGCGGCAAAAGGGCAAAAAAGGATTGAGGTGCTGGCCAGAAGAGGGTTTGTAGCACATGCTCTAGGTCCCATCTGGGGAGCAAAGGAAGTGAGGCCGTCAGCTGGTAGCGACTTACAAAACTCCATTTATTCGTTCATTCAAGTACTCATTGAGTGGTTACTAGGAGTCAGGCACTGGGGTCTGTGCAGAGGATCTAACCACAAAGAAGATAAAAATATTCTCATGGAATATCCTTCTCTGGTGGCTAAGGTCAGTTGGTGCCCAGGACCCACTCCCACCTCTGTCTGGAGGGTAGAAAACTACAAACTGCCTTTCCCAGACTCCTTTACAACCAGGATGTGAATTAAGGTGCATTTGGGCAAGATTTGTAAACAAGTGGGGTAGAGGCCAATAGCTGGCTGCTTTTGTTCATTTCTCTGCTGGCAAGCGTGGTGGTGGTGACGTGGGGATTTGGGCAGCAGCATTATGAAGTCCAGTCACCAGCTTTGGAGGAGTGGAGGCAGATGGGGTGGCAGTTGGCCCTCTGATCTCGGGGTCACTGCCCGAGGTGTTCTTGAGCTCTGTGCTACCAGTGATGGCCTCCTGCTTCCTCACTGCCTTGGCTGAGACAAGATCTTTCTGGGAGCCCTGGGAGTCTTTCTCAGAAGCTCACTCAAGGGCCCATTTCTCCAGCCCTTAACAGCAGTTTTGTAAGCACCTATTTCAATGTATTTCTACTCAAAATAACTGAAGTGGTTTCTGCTTCTAGCACCTGACACCCTTTCCATTAGCCAGTGGAAACGAACCCTGGTGACTTACATCTGCTTTGTTTGGTGTTTTCAGTGATCACTGGCAACTACTAGAGAAATGAAACTGGAACTGCTCTGGCTCTGAAGGTGGGGGACAGTTTGTACCATTGTGGAAATTCTGTGGGAGTGGAAAAGGAGAGACAGTCATTAAATTACAATTTGCCAGTGAGGGGGGTAAAAGAACAGGGGAATTCCTTAAACATTCTAAACACACATAGCTGCCAGTTTCCCCCAGTTAGGGAATACAGTAGGAGTGAAAGGACGCTAACAGAAATAGTGGTCAATCTGGAGGACTGGGTGTTTGAAAGCAGGAAAGAGAAAGAATTGGGCTTGGGCAACTCCTTTGTCCCTGAGTGAGGTGAAGCCCTTGACTTCAGAGGAGGTGTGTGGTGCTGAACTAGGAAGTTCAGGTTGAGTGGGGCTGGTAAGTGGTGGGCACTATCCTTTCACCAAACTCTAAAGAACTTATTCTACCTGCCATCCCCCTCCCGACTCCTTCTACCCTATCCTTTGAACCATGTTAAGTAAAATCTGACTTGTTCTTTTTGATGATAACTTTGGGATGCCTCTAGCCTTTCTTGTTCTAAGGATTGTCTATATATATATACACCAAATAAGCTGTAAAAGCATTTTGAATGCTGTGAGATAGTTTCTGTATGGCACACTCCGGTTGTTTTTTTTATGTAGTACTTGTTAACTGGACTGTAAATGCTGAGTGCAGAAGAGAGAGAGAGAAATGCCTTTTTCTGTTCAAAAACTTACAGGGTTTCCTTTTGGCTAATTATTGTTTTCTAATTTTATTGTACTGTGGTCAGAAAATGTGGTCAGAGGTATATTTATTTTACTATCTATATACCTGTTGCCGAGTTGATGAAGTAAAATGTTACAAATTCAGTCATTTCCCCTTTGTATTTTTATCTAGTCACATTCTGTTAATCCCTTTTAATGTTTTCAGTATACACACACACAAACACACACATATATTCCTAAACAATATATGGTGTTATTATTAACATTTAGGACCTTAATATAAATTAATTATATGGAACGCATGCTTTAGCAACTTTTTGCCTTAGCAAAAATATTTGTTTTGTTGTTTTGTTTTTTGTTTGTTTGTGAGATTCATTCATGGTTTTTCGTTTTCAGGGCTGTATAGTATTTCATCAAAGCACTGCGACATTTTATTCAATCTCTTCTTGGTAGACTTTTAAGTGGTTTCCATTATTTTGCTATACCATCTACTGCTGCCTGGAACATTATGTACATGTCTTGGTATATCTGTCTAAGAGTTTTAAAAGGATATTCACTTAGGAATGAAATTTTCATGTCATGGAGTAATGAGTGCTTTCATCTTTACCAAGTATTGCCAAATGTTCTTCAAAGTGGCTATATCAGTTTATAATTCCTCCAGCAATGTAAAAGGTTTCATATCTCACTGTATTTTCTCTGACATTTGGTAACAGATACTAGCATTTGGCCAATGTGAAATAATATCTCACTGTAGTTTAAATTTGCATTTCTCTGAATACTGTTTTGGTTTGAATATCTTTTCATATGGTTTATGGCTGTTTGGAGTTTTCTTTTATCCTGGGAGCTGCCTATTGCCTATTCTTCCCTTGAGTCGCTTGTCTTACGCTTATTGATTTGCAGAAATGCTTTCTACATTGTGGATACTAGTTCTTTGTTAATTAAATATGATACGTTTGTCTTCTGAGTCTGCTCTTTATCTTTTTTTCATTTTTAAAAGGATGTATGCTTTTTATGTCTTACAAAATCATTTTTGTAATTGTAGGTTATAATAATATTCTTGGAGAATGTCTTCTAGAAATTTTATGTCCAGGACTTTAGTTCATGTGGAACTGACTTGTAAATGGTGTGAGGAAAGGATCCCAGTTTATCCTCTCTATATGTATGGATAACCCGTTGTCTCAGCACTATTTCTGGACATTAATGTCCTTTCCCTATTGACTTACAGGACCACCCTAGACATCTGTGTGTGGATCAATTTCTGAGTTCTCATCTGTGTATTAGTTGTTTTATTATCTGTTCCTTGTCATATTACTATACGTTTGTATTAAATCTTGATATCTGCTAAGGCAACTTCCTCCAACTGGTTTTTCTTAAAGCTTATACTGGTTATTCTTGGCCTTTCTCCTTCATATCAGTTCAAAATTAGCTTGCCACAGTCCATGGCAAAAGTTTTTGGATTTGGATTTTTGATTGGGCTTAAATTTATAAATTCATTTGAGAATTGATATCTTGATGAAACTGAGTCTTCTGTCCATGATTATTGTACATTTCTTCAATTATCTGTCTTAACTGAAGTCTTCAATAAAGTTTTATAATTTCTTCTTTAATGTCTCATGTATCTTTTGTTAGATTTATTCTGTATACCTTACAGGTTTTGTTGTTGTTGTAAATAGTATCATTTTTTCTTTGAAATATACATTTTCTTCCTGTTTTTTGCTAATGTACAGAGATGTAATTGACTTTTATTTATTAATCATATATCTCAAAACCTTAACCTCTTATGAATTCTAACATTTTGTCTGTTGGTATACTTGGGTTTCCTATCCAAGTAGAAAATCTTATTGCATGTGAAGAATGATAGTTGTTTCTTTGGTTCCGATGCTTATACTCTAACTAACCGTTTTTTCTTATTTTAGTGCTAAGCTCTGTCCTCTAGTACAATGTTGAATAGAAGGGATGATCATACGTATACTTGTCTTGAGCCTCATTTTTAAAGGAATGCTTCTAACATGTCACCATTAAGTATAATATTTGCAGTGGACTTTTCTCTTTTTCTCATAATTACTATTGAACTATTTATAAATTGCTGCCTCATAAGTCCCTTGCTTTTAATCCATAGAGCATCGTTTTTAGAGAACTCATGTCTTTATTATATTGAATCTCCCTATTCATGAGCAAGGTAAAGCTCTCCATTTATCTAGATCTTTATTAATGTCTTTCCAATAATTTTTTTTTTTTTTTTTTTTTGCGGTACGCGGGCCTCTCACTGTTGTGGCCTCTCCCGTTGCGGCGCACAGGCTCCGGACGCGCAGGCTCAGCGACCATGGCTCACGGGCCCAGCCGCTCCGCAGCATGTGGGATCTTCCCAGACGGGGCACGAACCCGTGTCCCCTGCATTGGCAGGCGGACTCTCAACCACTGCGCCACCAGGGAAGCCCCTCCAATAATATTTTATAGGTTTTTTTTCCTGTTAATGTCTTGCATATCTTTGTTAGAATCATTCCTACATGTTTTAATGCTATTGTATATGGCAAATCTTAAAGAACCAGCACTGTGGTTTTGAGTTGTTTTTTCTTTTTGCCCTCCTACAAGTTTACTTACTTTCTTAAATGCTCAACTATATATTTGAGCAAATGTTTTTTATGTTTTCTTTAGCATTTCAGTGTGTATTATAGCCATGTTTCTTTTTCAGATTGTCTCGTGCAGGGTTTCTCAATTTTGGCACTATTGCCATTTAGGGTTGGATAATTCTTTGTTGAGGGGAATATGCATTGTGTAATGTTCACCAGCATCCCTAGCTTCTATTCTCTAGATGCCAGTAGCACCACCTGGTTATGATGACCAAAAATATCTCAAATTTAACCAAAAATTGTCAAATGTCCCCTGAGGGGCAAAATTGCCCCTGATTAAGAACCATTGATTTGGCCTGTCACATTTCAGAAATTGCCCTCTTCTTGAAATTTTTTTTTTTAGTTTATTTTTTTTGGCTGCATTGGGTCTTTGTTGCTGCGCGTGGGCTTTCTCTAGCTGCGGCAAGCGGGGGCTACTCTTCGTTGTGGTGCACAGGCTTCTCATTGTGGTGATTTCTCTTGTTGGGAGCATGGGCTCTAGGTGCGTGGGCTTCAGTAGTTGTGGCACATGGGCTCAGTAGTTGTGGCTCGCAGGCTCTAGAGCACAGACTCAGTTGTTGTGGCGCATGGGCTCAGTTGCTCCGTGGCATGTGGGATCTTCCCGGACCAGGGGTTGAAGCCGTGTCCCCTGTATTGGCAGGTGGATTCTTAACCACTGTGCCACCAGGGAAGTCCCTTGAAACTTTTAAGATGCTTATTTTAAACTCTTTCAGATGTACGTTCCTAGGGTGTGAGTTTTGTTTTGTCTACTGTCGTGGTGATTTTTATGTTTATGCATGGTGAGTTTTAATCATGAGCTCACCTCCAGCAGAATGGATGTTTCATATCCCCTGGGCTGGGAAGTTGACCTTATAGGGTGGTTTGGAGTTTGCCTCTCAAGACCTTGTGGGCTTGACTTCTAGTAAAAATATTACAAGGCTTTTATAAAGGATATAACTTATATTACTGGAACCATAACAGATAATAAAATAAAGCTATAAACAGAATTATGAATAAAATGTGTGTAACGAAGACATATACTTACATGATGGTTATATGTAAATTATATATTTTAAATCTTTTTGTATTGTTTTTGCAATATTTATTTTTTGCTATTTATGGTGTCTGAAATGTTAAAAAGCACCTTAAAAAATTTGTATTCAAAAAAAAAAAAGACCCTATGGGCTTCCTTAGTCTGAGAGTAATTTTTATGTTAATTTCTTGGTTTGGGTTTAAAAGAAACCCCAGCAAAGTAGTGATTATTTGGACTGTAACCCTACTTCTTCCTTTCATGCTCCCCTCTCTCAAGTGCCTATCACCTCTAGTCCCAATTAACTGTCCCCAACACCACCCCAACATATAAGCACTGGTATTTTGCTGCATCTGGTTGGCCTGGGTCAGCACAGGATCTGTAGTTTTCCTTTTGATATTTTCTTTGACTATGCCAGATGCTACCACCGAGTAATTTGGATTTTACTGCCAAACTATACCTCTGTTAGTACAGAGGGAAGACAGCATGCCTGTTCTCTTGCTGATTGTGCGTGACTGGCAGAAAGCAGCCTTGGGTGTAATGGCTGGAGGAAGTGAACTGAGCAGATAATATTTTTTAAAACATTATCTAATTTTGTTAGCTCTTGATGGCATGATTATATCACTGATAATTATGAATTACAAAAGTTTGTTACTGTTTTTATTTTTTTTTATTTATTTATTTTTTTTGTGGTATGCGGGCCTCTCACTGTTGTGGCCTCTCCCGTTGCGGAGCACAGGCTCCGGACGCGCAGGCTCAACAGCCATGGCTCACGGGCCCAGCCGCTCCGCGGCATGTGGGATCCTCCCAGACCGGGGCACGAACCCGTGTCCCCTGCATCGGCAGGCGGACTCTCAACCACTGCGCCACCAGGGAAGCCCTGTTACTGTTTTTAAAAAGAGGGAATTGAACATTTCATTTCTAGTAGCTCTGGTTCTATTTCAGGTATGTTTGGTGAATGTAGATAACATCTTATTTCTCCTTGTGTTTACTTATTTTATACTTTCTAGTGTGTATAAATATTTTACAGGTTAATTTATAATAACAGCAACTAACAAAATTGTGACTTTTAGTGAATAGAAAAAGAACTTGACCTTCTTTTATGGAAACTAGTGGTTAGGTTAAAGTCCTGTTAGCCTGTGAGTGGAGTACAGATTTAGGCTCTGCAGAACACATAAAATTAGCATTGAGCTTTCAGATTAAAAAAAATAATAATAAAGTAGTCTGAGTACTAGTTTTTCTACTTTCAGTAAACAATCATTTATTAAATTTCATTTCTCCAGTTATTTAGAATGGCCGTGTTTAAGTGAGGCTTGGATGAATGAGCATGGGATTGGCATAGACACGCCAATACTTTTTAACAAGTCTACATTAACTAAAATGTCTGTTTTTATTAAGAACTCACCCATTTAGACTACTGGGGAGAAGGCCAGTGTGAAAGGTATGAATGAATGGATTTATTTTAAAGTCAAATATTAAAAATTTTTAAAAACCAAAATTTAAAATAAATGTAATTTTGTTAATTTCAGACACTAAAGTACTCACTAATATTTTCATTGATGGGGAACTCTGGAACTCTAGGGAAATTATGCTTCCTCTAAGAATCTTTCAATTTTTCTTATTTTTGACAGCAAGAGCTGTTTAACATCCCCTATATCCCTTTCTGCTTTGACTGCCAGGAAGCTTGGGACAAATTCAAGGTCTACTAAAATCTGTTTAGGTCTTTCTGGCCTGCATATTTGCATTGTATTCTTTATCCCTCCACCTCATTTTGACTTTCTACCTAATATTTTCCCCCCTTGTTCTCATATAAAATTTTTTTCTACTTACATGTTTTTATTGTAAGATGCCTCATCTTTTGTGAACTGAGATTGTATATAAATAACTAAAATAGATTCAGTGTTCCTTTGCGTAAATCCTGCTATATAAATACATAAATATGCTTGTACACAAATATGTAGCAACAGTTAGCAACTTACAGTTAGGTTGTTTTCCAGTTATCTTTTGCTAAGATTAGCTTTTAACCTGAAATGCTGTCTGATAGAAACAGATAGGGTACTCTCCTAGAACATAAGAGCTTATTTAACATAAAATATGGCTATGAAACTTTAGAGTAGACAGTGACCCCCATTTGCAACTTAAATTTTGAAAGAAAATAGGTTGAGTTCCAATGCAAGAAGTTTAGAATAGACCCATGGCATGAACTCCCCACCGTTCGCACCCAATTCCCAGACCTTTCTGCAGATCTGCTCAACCTCCTTCCTTCCACTGATACCATCAGGATCTCTAGTGATAATTGCCGTCCAGCAGTGTGTTGTGAGTGCAGACTTCTGACTCTTCCAAGGGGCTCGAGGTCCAAAGAGGTGATCAAAACTTGACAAGGCCTAAGTTCAGCCATGGTGGCAGGTCCCATGAGCATTCATGATGATGCTGTGTAAAGGGCCTGGGTTTTGGGAGGATGGCAGCAGGTGTGAATGAAGGGTTTCAAAGTAGAACAACCGGAAAAAAGGGATGGGGTAGGGACAGAAACGTGTTTTCTCCCATCATTTTTGACACCTTGCAGAGGGTCCCCTTTGCTAAGATTTGTATTTGTTCAAGCCTACCGGGAGGTCACCGAAAAGGAGTTAACCCCTGTGACCTCAGTTTCTCTCATCCAGAAAGCAGCTTAGTCATTGGGCTTTTCCTCTTGCCCCACACCAAGGTCAATCATTTGCCACTTCATCATTAATTCCCTAGCAGTGATTTCCCCCTTACCACACTTTACATTCTGATAAGTTCTGATAAAGCACATGGGATTTGGGGGAAGTAATTTGTCTCTGATCTCATTTCCTTTAAAATGTAGGTTATCTTCTTTGTCTGTCTTGAATTTCGGGTCAGTCTCTTTGTCTACTGAGAGGATCGCTTTCTGTAGACTTAACAATATGAATTTAATCTGCTCGATTAGAGAGACCAGCAAGAAAGAAAGAGCCTATACCTAGAGTTTTAGGCAAAAGTTACTTTGATAGGAGGATTTTAAAAAATTCCCTTTTAACCACAGAACTCCTCCATTGGAAAGGATTCTGAAAGAAATGAAGAAAACCATCAGAAATGCAATTGGTAGCTTTATGGCCTTCTGTTGACTGGACTAGACTTTCCTTACTGCTGTTCCTTGGAATGACACTGTACAGGATGTCTGCTGAGGTCATCCATCAGGTGGAAGAAGCACTTGATGAAGACGAGAAGGAGATGCTTCTTTTTCTGTGCCGAGACGTTGCTGCAGATGTGGTTCCACTTAATGTCAGGGACCTTCTGGATGTTTTAAGAGAGAAAGGAAAGCTGTCTTCTGTGAGCTTGGCTGAGCTGCTCTACAGAGTAAGGCGGTTTGACTTGCTCAAGAGGGTCTTGAAGATGGACAGACGGACAGCGGAGGCCCTCCTGCACAGGCACCCACATCTTATTTCGGACTATAGGTAATTCATCAGCCCCTCCTGAGGCTGGACTGGTGGGAGGGAGGGAGGAGGTCTAGACTTCAGAGTCACAGAAATGAGGACAGTAGGAAAAGCAGCCTCATGACTTTCTCTACCCACTGATCCTCTTGCCATACCGATGTTACTTCATTCCTCTGAACTCTGAATTCTTAGGGCATGTCTGCTTAAAGTAATTGGGTAGAAGATCAGAATGAAAGAGGAAGGGATGGATGGTATGTGTTTGCCTGATGGGTAGAATGAGAGAGGAGTGACTAAGAGCTAGTACTCTTGCAGGCCTCTCTGATTGTGAGATCTGCTGTGTTCTTTGCTAGCCTGTGATGTCAGAGCCTGGTAATTTCCGGTTACTCAGAAAGGAAATAACAAGCCTGACAGCAATCTTCCTGACCTTTGTAGAGCTCTGTGATCCTTCCTGAACCCCCTCCGGTCTTTCCCCTGCTGAGGAAATTAGTGGGGTGGGCTTGCTTTCTGTGAGGTCCCTGTTCCCGAAGGCTCTGGGGAGCCCAGGTTGAACGTTTCTTCAATTAACCATCTCTAGACCTCCTTCGGTTCAGGAGAGGAACGGCCACTGGAGTCCCCTCTAGTTCAGACAGCCTTTGAGTTGTTCCTTCCTCCTGTTCACATAATATTCTCTTGGAGGTTCAGAGGAGCACAGAAACCAGCGGAAAGGCTGCGCTTCTGGGGAAAGAAAGATAATTTGTAACCTTAAATCAGTGATTCCTTTTTCTCCAGACCACCAGCCTTTAGTTATATTGATAATATATATTTGGAGGTGATGTACGTGATTAAAAACTATGTTAAAGAGAGTTGCAAGCAGTGTGACCCTTGGAACGTATATGAGATTTGAGGTCTAAAGTCCTGTTTGAAGCCTCAGAACTGTCAGTTACAAGCCACGTAGGCTGAGCCAGCCACTGACATCAGTTGGGCCTTCGTTTTTCTACCTGTGAAGCTAAAAATAATAATATCTGATTTCACAAGTGTGTTTGTGAGGATCGATTGTGATAATTTAGTATGTGAAGTACTTTTTAAAAATTATTATTATTATTTTAAATTATGTGAAGTACTTTTTTAAACTGGGCAGCACTCTACAAATATAAGGGTTTATTATTATTGTTGCTGTTATTCTTGATCATCTTCCACCTCTCCAACCATCATGATGTCATAATCTTCTTAAAACTTTTCGGGAGGCACTGACTGGGTTTTTGTGAATAAGTCAGGGGACTCTCTCCATCTCTTGTTTCCTTGCTGTGGTGAATGGAGGTGGTTCCTTTGGGCCTCTGAGTAGAGAGGCCTGGGAGTGTTAGATTCATTTATTCCTCTGTTGAGTGGGCTTTATTGTGGGTTGACCTATGCCAGGTGTTTGGTAAGCACTAAAGCAAAACGAATGAAGACTCTTCCATCCTCAAGAATATTAGAGTCTAATTGGGAAAACAGGCTTCTAAGTAATGACGGCAATGTCAAGGTAATAATGACAATCATGAGGTGTCCTTGGGAGCCCTGATAAAGCATGATGGTAACTCCAACTGGAACAGAGGTGGCTAAGTCAGGAGGGGCTTTCTAGACAGAGATATTTACAGACACAATCCCAATCTAGATGCCTTTTAACCTTTGAGTTCGGGCGCGGGCCAGGATAGCCCAGGTGTTACTTTGCTTCACAATCTTGTGACTCAGAGTATTGTCCCTGGATTAGCAGCATCAGTATCACTGGGGGTTTGTTAAACAGAGAAGACAAGATCACTTTGAATTCTATTTATGTCTTTCGTCTTAGTCATTTAGGTTCTTAATTTATTTCATTATAACTTCTGGGGGAGCTAGGGGATTCTTTGGGGAAGTTTTTTTTTTTTTTTTTTTTTTTGCGGTACGCGGGCCTCTAACTGTTGTGGCCTCTCCCGTTGTGGAGCACAGGCTCCGGACGCACAAGCTCAGCGGCCATGGCTCATGGGCCCAGCCGCTCCGCGGCATGTGGGATCTTCCCGGACCGGGGCACGAACCCGTGTCCCCTGCATCGGCAGGCGGACTCTCAAACACTGCACCACCAGGGAAACCCTTTGGGGAAGTTTTTATTCTCTTGTTCTTTTCATAGCAGTTGTTAAAAGAGGTACCATCTCCTATTGAAAACTGGGGAACGGATAAATTTGCTTTTTGACTTCCCTTAAGATCTCCTCCTGGGGTGATCTAAGCTTTCTGTTTTCTTGGGGGCGCATTCAAATGGGGGCAAGAATTAGTCTTTTAACCAGTTATTGACATAGAGGAGGCCTAGGCTCTTGGAGTTCTCACTAGGACTGGTCTCTGAATTTACTACAGAAACTTATCTCGTTTACAGGGTGCTGTTGATGGAGATTGGTGAGGGTTTGGATAAATCTGATGTGTCCTCATTAATATTCCTCATGAGAGATTATATGGGCCGAGGCAAGATAGCCAAGGATAAGGTGAGTTTTCTTTCTTTTTCTTCGTTCATGTTCCCAAGAGCCTATTGGAAGTTGGAGGGGTGCTCTCTATGGTGTGAAGAGAGGGAAACAGGTACTTAAGCAGGGAGGACCAAGTCGGGGGTGAAGGTGGGAAGGGAGAAGAGTATGGGTTTTATTTTTCATAGTAACATTGATGGGAAGAAAATTGGTTCATAAATTGAGAGGCAATAGAGTGATATCGGCTGGTGTGGCCCTGGGTGTTTCTTTCATCTTTGTATTTTATCCTTTATTTGTGTAAAATTCATAGGCCTGGCTTATACATCAGCTTCTCTCCCTGGTTTGACAGATCATCTGGGAGGGTTAGGGAGTCCCTTCTGCTCATGCTGAGTAGAAACAGGAGGAAATGCCGGTCCACTCCCATCTTTGCTCTCTGACTCCTCAGCGGGCTCAGGGTCAGTGTGGAGTCATTAGGCTGCAGGGTAGCTGGGCAGGGGAAGGTCCTTGAGACTGATGTATCCAGGGAATGGCAAAAGTACAGATTTGGGGTTGCAAATGAGGTAGGGGTGAAGATCTTAGGGATGCTGTGATCGCTGGAAAAGTATATAAATTCCAGCTGGCCTTACTTCTGACCTATGGACAGGCCAGGGAAAGCTCGGGTCTCTAGTACGTGACAGTATGTCCACCAAGGACCTGCTTCTGAGGACTCTGGTAAATCATTGCTTAAGAATTTCCTCATGTTCCTTAATGATTGTTGTTTCATTTCTGAAATGTGGGAATATAGGGTGACAGTATGCCCCCACCATCAAATGCGAACTGGGAAGGAAAATGAAAAAATACAACTCCTTTTTTGGTGTCCCCTAATCAACTTATTTCCCAATCATTTATGTAGATTTAATTATCATTATTAATTTAAAAATAAAGATAGCACATTAGTAACCAAATGTTAAACAGAAAGGAAGTAACACCAAAAGCAGTGCCTATTTCTGAAATATAGTTCTTTCACAATCCCTACGGTCCAGGGTGAATGAGTAGCAAAATACCCTAACCCTGTAATTTTGCCACCTCATGTCTGCTGTGTCAGAATGAGTTGGAATTTCCAGCATTGCTTAAAACATTTTAGGGACTTCAAAACTGTATCATTAGAATTTTTCTAGTAAAAACGTTTCCCTAGCTACCTTCTCACTTCCATTTTTCAGTAAAGCCCTCAGAGTTTTTCAGTATAACACCAGCCTGGCTTTTGGGAAGAGATTGAACTTGGGAGGATTTTATTTTCAGGCCTGCTCTCTCAATCCTTCCTGACACAAATGGCCCATGTATCTATCCCCAACCTAGGTACAGGTTGGCCCCCCAAAGACGTACCTCTTTTCTGAGTAAATTCCAGGAGTGTAATTTGCTCATGGCTTTGGAAGGACTATAAAACAGAGCGGTCTGGCTTAGGATCACTGAAGGTCACTGAAAGGGCTCCCTCTGGTCACATTTTCTTGCTCTAATAAATTACACAGCCTGAGGTTTGCATATGAGGCCAAATAGTCAGCCCTACTGACATTTGTTTCTTGTTGGTGGTTCTCTTAGAGTTTCTTGGATCTTGTGATTGAATTGGAGAAGCTAAACCTGGTTGCTCCAGATCACTTGGATTTATTAGAAAAATGCCTAAGGAACATCCACAGAATAGACCTGAAGACAAAAATCCAGAAATACAAGCAGTCTGGTAAGCAGCATTTTGGCCTCTCTGTGGCCTAAGGAAGTATCTGTGCATAGTGGGTTTCATTGGTAGAGACCCGTGTGTTGGACGGGTGGATGGAACAGAACCCGAAGGTCCACAGCTCCCACCAGCCTGTGGCTAGAGATCAGAACCCTTTATATCCTCCATACCCCCCATCTGCTAACTTCATCACCCAGCACCCCTGACCACACAGTCTTGGCCCTCTGCAAAATGCCGCCAAGCAGTTCTTAACATTCTGGTCTTCAGGAAAGAGTCTGCACCCCCATTTTCTGTACTGGCTGGTGGCGCTGTGGGCACTCAGGGCTTTTGAGTCTATGCTGAGCCCTGCTGCCTTGCTCCAGAGTTTGGCCTGACTTGGGATGATATCCTATCACTGGGGTCCTACAGCTGCCCTGCATATGTCTCCAGTTGCACAAAACCTCCTCATGCAAAAGGGCATCTTTTCTGCTGAGAACCCCTCCTCCCATAAAGGGGACCAGCGCACCCTGGCCTTCTCTCTCATGGCACCCCTACCTGTTGTCTTTTAGACTCACACTCAGCGTGGGCTCTGCTAGCAGTCTACTACCACCACAGGGCATGGCTGATACTCAGTGATCTACACACAGCCCTGCCCCCCCCACCCCCCAATGGCTGATTCAAGATCAAGAACAGGAGTAGCATTTTTAGTCTGTTCTTAATGACATCGATAGAAGAGTCATCTGATCTGATATTTTGAATTCAGTAAGGTGGCTGGAAAGTTTAGGGTATTTTGAAAGATCATGATTGACCATGAACTGAGCCACTGTTGAAGAGTCATTTGATGATAATTTGTAAATCTTAACTCAGAGCCTGTCTTCTGCTTGCAGCTCAAGGAGCGGAAACAAATTATGTAAATGCTCTCCAGGCATCTCTGCCAAACTTGAGTATAAAGGATCCTTCATATAACCTAAGGGTGAGTCTGGAGCAAATGTGTGGAATCCCAGCATGAAACAATTTCAGAACTTTGATAAAAATGTACACATTCTCCCAGCATGTACTTCGTTTAATATCTGAAAAAAATTGTGACAGAAATGTGCATTTGTCTTAAAATATGTATACATTCTTATAATTTCAAAGCTAACATGTGTTCATTGAAATAATTTGGAAAATACAGAGAAATATATATAAAGGGAAGAAAATAAATCACCTCCATGTTAACAGTTATTCCCTTCTAGTCTTTTTGTTTTCCTGTGTGTGTATCTACATATACAAACATTTTTTTCATTGTTCACTTGTTCCTTTGAAAATTTAGCTTCTTAAGTAAAAATAGGTAGGACATGCCCATGGGCAAAGAATTCAAAATGTGCTAAAAGAATTTTTAAAGTATATTTCCTCTTACCCCAGTTCCTTTCCCCAGAGGCAGCTATTGTTAACCATTTTCTTCTATCCAGAGATAATCTATCATATCACATATCATATTTAATTTGTATTTTTTTCTTCTGTACAAATGGTAGCACGCTATGTCCACTTGCTGATCTGAGAACTCTTACAAATTGTTTCGTATGAATCATACGGGACTGCCTTTATTCAATCATTGTTTTTAATGATGGAACATAGTTTCACTTTCTAGATGTATCAGTATGTTTAGCCTTTTCTTGTATATGTGGACTTTTAGATTATTTGCAACCTTTTGTTATAAAACAATACTTCAAAATAAATATCCTTGTATTTACCTCTCTGTGCATTTGCTTTTCATTGAGCTTCTTTTAATGATTTCAACAAAAGTGTTTTTGTTGTTGAGTGATGTTACTGAGTGATTGATTTGTGACCATAAATAATATGTAGTCACTTCTGGTTGTTGTGTTGGTCAGTGGTGCAAGGTTATCATTAGAACTGTGCTTCGGTTAATCTTTTATCTTGAGAAGTTAACCTTAGTGTAATCTCATCCTCATCCTCATTCCATATAAGGATATGTGGAATTTGTAGTCAGGACTTAGACCACAGTTTATAATCTGTGATTAAATCATAAGCACTTTCATAAAAGTGTGTGATGAACATATTGACTATACCTGTCATAAAAATAGTTTTGTGGAGAATATAATCTGTAAGAGATACCACTAAGCAATAGAATTTCAGAGCTCAGATGGATGGTAAGCATTATACTGTCCAACACCCTCATTAAATAAATAAGGACATTTAGGCCTAAGGAACATTAAGTGACTTCCCACCTCTACCTACCGCCAGACCTGGGCCAGTCCATACTCCTTTCTCTACACCATGGTGTATTTAATAAACTACATGGTATCATGTCATAGCTTAGATATATCTGTCATTTTTTTCAAGAATTAAATATGCTTTTTTTGTCCTTCTGAATCTCTATGATACCAAATCATGAGAGAAAACTGATTTAGGATTCAGATCCAGATTTTCTGGGCTTTCTCTGCTATTGTCTATCTAACATAAATTATACTGTCATTCTTAGTTAAAAGCCTGCCATATTTTTGTTATTGTCTTTCTATTTTGTTAATGCAAGTAATTGTATTCACTGTCCATGTAGCCTATTAAGAACCCACGTGCTCTGTGTGTAAATTTTTCTTTAAATTTGCTATATTAATCTGTGACCCTGATCATTCATTCATTTAGTTAGCAGGCACTGTGGCATATGGATTCAGTGAATTCCTCGCAAGATCTGGGAACTGAATACCTGGATGTTAACTCATACAAGGCTGCAAAAGTGCTTTAAAAATTATGGTGGCATTAAATAACACATGATACCAACATACTATAGAATAAAGAAGTTGTGGGAATTCCTTGGCGGTCCAGTGGTTAGGACTCCGTGCTTCCACTGCAGAGGGCACGGGTTTGATCCCAGGTTGGGGAACTAAGATCCCTCAAGACGCACTGTGCAGCCAAAAAAAAAAAGTTGTGACTCTGTAATATAATGCTTTTTATATTTATCTGCAATAAATCTAGCTTTGATTTCATGTTATATCTCTTTAATAGTATGTAAAAGTGAATGCACACCTATGTGGGGTTCCAAATTCTACCTAATATCATTATCCTCTGGCTAAGTCATTGGTTATTAGTGATAAAAGCAACTTATATGTTTTTCTTTCATTTAGATGCACAGACTTAGCTACAGACACAGCTTAATAAATAGTGTACTTCTCTCTTTTGGCTAGGATAGCTTCAGAGGAGAACTGTCATTTGAAAGCTGAGCGTATCAGATGGTTGACAGTGTGTGCTATGTGTACCTTACACAGGACCTGTCATCTGAGAAGAGAAAGGGTCTGTTCAATCTTTCACTCTCTGATTCATCCCATTCTGGCCCTCAGAAGGGTAGCTAATTTTCAAGAACCACTCCCACATGTGGCTTATGTGTAGCTAGGCATTATAGAAAAATAATAACTGGACATTTATTAAGCACTTCTGTGTGCTTAAAAGGCACTGTGCTGAGTACTTTGTGTACATTTAATCTTCAAAAAAATTATAAGGTAAATACTATTATTATCCTCATTTTGAAGATAAAGAAACAGACATACAGTTAAAGAACTTGCTCAAAGTTACATAGCTAGTAAGTGGCAGAATCCCACTCCCACTCTTAACCATACTGTACCTTGCCTCTGTGTTAAAGATCAGGTTGAATGTCAATTGCATGTTCCAACAGCTTTTTCTAACTTGGAGCTATTGTAGCAACTCTCCTATACCATATTCTAAATGCTAGTTGAGCATATTTACACATTCATTGTATTTTCACTTTGAATTGCTACTTTGGCCATAGAATATGGATTTATGGAGTTAATGGCTCTTGCTAGCCTTCTTTAGATAATTTAACAGTGAATTGATATTTTTATTTTTTCCTGGGTAAGAATCCTATCGAGATATTTAAAGAGGTGTAATATATAATGTCTCTGAAAAATGAATAGGGAGTGTGACCTTATTTTTTATATTTGAAGCTCCAGAATGGGAGGAGTAAAGAACACAGACTCATGATGGGACAACGTGACACTCAGAGTAAGACCAGCTTTTCTTTATATTCGTTCTTTATAAATGATTGATAATTCAAGTACAGAATGTTACATTTTTAGAGTTGCCTTTCTTTTATCTACATATTTTAATTAAGTTCTCAAAATAAAAAACAGTTAAACTCTTAAAATGTATTCATTGGCATTTCTAGGTATCTATCAAATTAGCTTATTTGAATTTAAACACCTCTTACTTCATCAGCTTCATCATCTTGACTATATTTTTTAAGAGATACAACATTTATACCTGAAATAGAACTATAACCAGGCCATGTTAAACATTAATCTAGCCATGGTAATGAACCATGTTAAACCAAATATCTAGCAGCAGGAAGAAGAAAGGTTACTAGGATCTTGTTTTATAGCCCATGTAATAAATCTAGATACTGTACAGATGACATTCCCCACCCCTACAAAGAAAGGAAGAAAAAAAAAACACCTAGTCATTTCAACCATAAGATTTAAGGGATTTAAGATCCCTCTCATCGCTCTTAAAACATCAGCACTTGATCCCATCATTTTCAAGAAGCGTATTTTTTGCTTGTCTTGAGTCCTCCTTGAAGTGAGGGCTGAGACTCAGTCTCTTACTGTAGTACTTAAGAACTCCCGGAGGTGGGGCTGCATAGACAGGTAAGGAGGACTCAGTCTTCCCTGAGGAGCTTGGAATTTGTGTGCAGGGGCGATCCTGAATGCAGAGAGCAGGGCAGTGGCCTGATGGAAACCTCCTCTATATGGCAACACCTCATGACTCAGCCGACATGCTGTCTGTGTGCACCTGCAAGCATTCTGCCCAGCTCAGCCAGATGGAGCAGCTCATGCCCAGCATTCCCTATGTAAAAGTCAGCTCTCCAGCAAAAGCTGTTGAGGAGCAAATTAATTTCTGAGGTGACAGTGTGTTTCTTAAAACACTGGTGAGGTGGTGAGAATTAGCTGTTTAAAATGGGAGACCTGGTAGATTTGGATAGGAATTTAAAATAATCAGTGTTTTTTCCATTGGGCTGCCTGATGGCAGGTTTATCCTTGATGGTAATTAAACAGGTGAGGTAAGTGAGGCTCCCAACAGCCCTGCAGATCCTTAGGAGAGCTAGTTGCCTGCTTTTGCCTGGATGTGGTTCATTTGCTAGTAAAAGAGAAAAGCATCCTGATAACTTGACCTTAATCTAATAGAAGTTTAAAATAATCAAGTATTCATATTATTTTGGACTTCCAAATAGATTTCAACTGGATGATGATGATAATAACTACAATAACTACAATTTATTAAGCACTTTTAGTAAGTGCCCTGAACTGAGATGGACATATTACATATATTATTTTGCGTGTTTTTAAAATTCTGTTAAGCCATGATTGCTAAAATACAAAAAGATAAAGTGAAATTTCCTCTTAATTCTGAGTATCAGACCTAACCACTATTAATGTTTGATCTGTGTACCTCTAGTAAGTATATGTAGGTATATGCACGCAAACACATGTAAAATTTTTAAGTACGTTGGCTCCATATTATACATATTTTTCAGTAATCTGTTTTTCACTAAATACATCCTGCATATCTTTTCTTGTCAAATACATAAATATTTCTCATATCCTTTTTAACATTGCATAGTATTCCATTGTATATATCATAATTTATTTAACCAGTTTCATGTTGGTAGACTTCTAGTTTCTTTCTAGCTTAGGGCCATTACAAACAGTCCTTCAGTACATCTCCTTGACATTTTTGCACACGTGCTCTATTATTTCCTTAGGATAAACTTCTAGAAGCAGAATGTTGGTTTAAAGGGTATTGCCAATTGTCCTTTAAAAAGGCTGTTTCAGGGCTTCGCTGGTGGCGCAGTGGTTGGGAGTCCGCCTGCCAATGCAGGGGACACGGGTTCCTGCCCCGGTCTGGGAAGATCCCACATCCCACATGCCGCGGAGCGGCTGGGCCCGTGAGCCATGGCCGCTGAACCTGCGCGTCCGGAGCCTGTGCTCCGCAACGGGAGAGGCCACAGCAGTGAGAGGCCTGCGTACCGCAAAAAAAAAAAAAAAAAAAAAAATAAGAAGACTGTTTCAACTTATACAGCATTACCATTTGAAAGTATTCATTTCCCCCAAACCTTACCAAATATTGGCATTTTCTTTGCCTGTCTTTAGACATTATTTCTCATTTTTGCAGCAGTCATAAATTAGATGCTCATCTCAGAGATTAAAAAACAAAACAAGGCAAACAAAGCCCAACACACCCTGAGACTTCAGAAACTTGCCCAAGATCACAGGACTTGTTAGTGATGGTGCTAGGGTTTCAGCCAGCCCTTTATGGCTTCAAAACTGGTGGTTTCTCCACCTCCCCGGGACTAGTAAAGTCATTTTTTATCTACAGAGTTTGCTCTAGGTTCATCTATATTTCCTAAGCCCACTGTCCCCTATCTTACCATTGACATTTTATTTTATGATCTCCCAATATCACTGGACTAAGAAAACATGGCCATCTGTTCTATAAGTGGCAAACCCACAAAAGCTTTCCCTTCTCTGTGTCTCTAAGGTTGTTCCCTTGAGGCATTGTGCACAATTTCAGCACATGCAGTAAAGCTATTGATATTGTTGGGTGGTTAGTTTATTAAATTCTCCCTATCAGGTTAAAACCTCAGCAGTCACTGGGTCCTTACCTGGAGAAGGGCAAGGGAGAGGCTTCTTTTACTTCTATTTAAGCAGTTTTTCTACATAACCCCTGTTTAGCATGGGGACTTGTGTTTTCTTATCAGTTAGGTTTTTCAGTGTGAGGTTAGAAGCTTGGGGCTGAGTATAGCTGGGGAAAGAAAAGACAGTAGGGGGAAGAAAATAGGGAGAGAAAAATGGTGAGACATAAAGAAACGCAGCCCGCAGGGACTAGGATTAGGGCTAGTTCTCCTTCAGCTTTGTAAATGATTTCTCTCTCATCCCTCAGGAGAACCAGTGAAGACATCCATTCAGGAATCAGAAGCATTTTTACCTCAGGTACAGAATAAATGATCTGATTTGGTATTGTATTGTAAGCACAGTATCTGTGGAGAACACTGATGGCTTTAAAAATATCTGTCCATTAAGAATTCTTTGTAACAACAGGATGCTGAGGGTGTGCTATTCTGAGAACTCTTCTGTTCTAAAGGGGGACCTTGGATGTAGCAAAGAGAAAGATGTTGAAGTGGATTGCATTAGTGAACCTTGGAATGCAGGAAAATTCCAAAGTGGCATTTCTCTTCTCAGCTGAGTGATGGCTGAATATATAAATAAGCAGTGACACTGAACCTTGACTTGTTCTGACTTTTTCTATGCTGATACCTCTTCTCCATAATAGAAAGACCTCCTTTTGTATTGGTTTGGAAAGATATCACTTGTCCAATCTTAGGTTACTGTGGAAACATATGACCCATCTTTTCTCTGTGTTTTAAATTATCTTTATCCCACAAAGCTAAGACATGCGTAAAGAGACTGCAATTTTTATTAAAATTAAATAGAAACTGAAATAGCTTGTTGATATGGAAGGGAAATGTCAGCTGTGATGACTTCAGCCTGTGTCTATTGAGTGACTCACCTGCCAAAAGGAAATTTAAGGAAATCCAAAAGAAAAGATCACATGGGTGGAATCTTGAGGAAAAAAACAATGTTTAGGGTCTTTAACAATCCCTGCTTTCCTCTCCAGCACGTACTGGAAGAGAGATACAAGATGCAGAGCAAGCCCCTGGGAATCTGCCTGATAATTGATTGCATTGGCAATGACACAGGTAGGTGTGAATGCTCCAGATGAAATGATGCTCCCACAGTGAGATCACAGTGAGATCACGGCACACACAAGCTGTATTCATCGAGTGATCCACACTAGCTGCTGTAACAAACCAATGCCAAAATGTGGTTTCACACATGAAGGGTAGTTTCTCACTCATGTTGCAGTCTGGTGCGGGTGGTACTGTAGAGCTTTGTTCCATGTGCTCATCAGTGGTGTCATCATCTGAGGGCTTGGAGTTTTCCTCAGGATCCTCTATATCTGGCTGGTGGATGAAGGAAGCGAGTGGAAGATCTCACAAGAGACTTTAGGGGCAGGCCTGAAAGTGATATGCATCATTTCCACCCTCATTCCTTTGGTTAGAACTCATGTGTCCCATCCAACCACAGTAGACAAGTTGTGTGTCATGAGGAAAATGAAAGGAGGTTGGGGGAACACATAGCGTTGTCTCTGGCACAAAGGCAAACTTTGTGAAAGTTGGTGAGCTTCAGTCTTGTCTTTCCATGCTGGATGCTGTGGCAGGGAGGAGTCCTGGGATCCAAAGGGGGGTTTAAAATGGAAAGTTTTCTGGGCTTCAGTATTATCAGATACCCCATCATTTCACCTAGATAGACTCTGAAAGCTTTTCTGGGGAACATTAAAAATAGGATGGGCTTCCCTGTTGGCGCAGTGGTTTAGAGTCCGCCTGCCGATGCAGGGGACACGGGTTCGTGCCCCGGTCCAGGAAGATCCCACATGCCGCGGTGCGGCTGGGTCCGTGAGCCATGGCCGCTGAGCCTGCGCGTCCGGAGCCTGTGCTCTGCAAAGAGAGAGGCCACAACAGTGAGAGGCCCGCGTACCGCAAAAAAAAAAAAAAAAAAAAAGGATAAATTTGTGTTCACTTAGAGGCAATGTGTCCCTTAGTTCTGTCACCCTGGACTTTGGTTACTGGCCTGAGTGTGTACTACCTGTGTCTCAACTTTGGATCTGAATCGATTCTTTTGCTCAGTTGTTGGATTTCTGACTCGAACTGAATTAGTCACTGATGATGCATCAAAAAAGAAGAAAAGCCTAGATAAGTACAATAACATTGGGTTTAATTATTTATCTCTTTCTTTTCAAAAAAAAATTTATTTATTTAAATAAATTAATTTATTTATATTTGGCTGCGTTGGGTCTTCGTTGCTGCGCGCGAGCTTTCTCTAGTTGCGTCGAGCGGGGGCTACTCTTGGTTGCGGTGCGTGGGCCTCTCATTGCGGTGGCTTCTCTTGTTGAGGAGCGCGGTCTGTAGGAGCACGGGCTTCAGTAGCTGTAGCTCGCGGGCTTCAGTAGTTGTAGCTCGTGGGCTCTAGAGCGCAGGCTCAGTAGCTGTGGAGCACGGGCCCAATTGCTCTGCGGCATGTGGAATCCATCCGGTCCAGGGCTTGAACCCGTGCCCCCCGGCACTGGCAGGCGGATTCTCAACTGCTGTGCCACCAGGGAAATCCCTATCTCTTTCTTGAAAGGATTGCTCCTTCTATTTCCACAGTTGTCCAGCTTCTCAACATTCTCTTAGAATGAGTCAGAACTGTCTTCTAGGCTCACTTAGAATGTTACCATGGTGAGTTTTATGGGAAGAGAATCCAAGAGAAGATCAAATTAGCAAATATTAAGCTGAATTTCCCAGGAGTTCATGTATGATCTCACTTTCTCATGTCCTGTATTTGGATGGATGTAAGAAATGCTATCTCCTGAGCTATAGATGTGTCCTTTATTTATTTATTTAATTTTATTTTTCTTAAATTGAGGTGTAGTTGATGTACAAGACGTGTTCTTTCTGTTTTAGCCATTAGTATTCACATGAGAATGAGAAAATATTTTCTCAGTGAGTAACTTCCTGCTTTAAAAGAGATTGTGTAATTGTCCTCCTCTTTTGGTTGTAATCAGTTCTGCTTCATGCGTTAGCAGGAAGTTCCCAGCTGGACTTGGTGCAGGATGTGTATCTGTTGTATGAGGAGAACCACAAAGATAAAGCCATGACTTGTGAATTTGTGGCTATAATTCACTGTCTGCTTCCCTTGCTGAGTTAGGGGCCTCTTTTAGGCAGGGACTGAGTGTATATTTGTATTTTTCTGTATTATAGGATTGTGATCAGAGTTGAGCCCTGGAATACGACTGTGTGGGTTTGAATCATGGTTTTGCCATGGCTTAGCTTGTTACCTGTGGCAGTTTTTCTAGCCTCTCGGTAGCTCAGTTTTTCTCCTGTAAAATGAGTTAATAACAGGACCCGCCTCATACGGAGGTTGGGAGGAGTGAATGAGTCCTACCTGTAAAGAACTTACGGCAGTGCCTGACACACACTGTAAGCACGTACTAAATGCCAGTTAATGTTATTTGTCCATTTTGTTTGTTTAATTTTAGCTGCAAACCACTGAGCTAGAACTTGCCATGGCTTTGTGCTTGGTACAGGGAGCCTGACCCAGACAAGTGAGGGACCAGAGAACTGGAGTCCTGAGGCCTGCTCTGGGCTCATGGGGGAGTGGGGCAGGTCCCCATAGCCTGGGGCTAACTGGAATAGAAGGGGTAACACCAAGAGGGGGTAACTTTTGGGGACATACACAGGTGGATAGCTGGGGAGACTACTACTAGTCATGGTATGAGCAGGCATGACAGAGAAAGAGAATCTGAACACAAACGCCAGGGGGAGGGAGGGCAGAGAGTGGCATGGTCTGATGGGAGAGAAAAATGGAAAGGAGCGTAGAATCAGAATCTCTAGGAGCTGGAGCAGGGGGCCTCTTTGATGAGGTAAGAACAGGTATTGGCCTGAGGTGCATTTGTACATCTGCTTCCTTGACTCAAGCTCTCCCTGCCTCTGGGAACAATACAAATAACTGGGCTTGAGGCCACATCTACAACGCCCTTGGGCTCAGGTGGCTAACTGACAGGTAAAGAAACCAGACAGCACACTCTTACTCCTGTTGTGTTGCGGCTTTTATCAGCTGACGGGTCCTGAATCCACGTATACACGCAGCTGAGACTCAGAACAGCAGGAGAGTATTAATTAATGTGAAGTGGATGACACAGTTTCTTCTCACACTCCCGCTCTAGGCCTCCAGCTCTTCAGTTTCCAATTCCCCTCCCAGCGATTTTTCTCTGAGGACTCCAGGCTGGGAATCCTGCTTGGATTGACAGTAGTCTTAATTATGTGCAACACGTTTCATTTCTTCATTTCCTAACAGCCCAGTTCGTCTAGGTGATTCTGTGGGGTTTCCTATGTCTCTTCCCTAGTTAACTTTCTCACTTGGTTAACGCTGAACATTTGGGATGAGTGCAGGAGTCTGGCAATAAACATTATTACTAGACATGAGGGCTCTCACTTCTTGTAATAAATCTCTTATACATATCACTGTATTATCTTATTGGTTCTTTTCTCTGGAGAACCCTGACTAATACAAGTTTTTGTGTGGACATATATTTTCAATTCTCCTGAGTGGGATTGCTGGTAAATACTGCGCCCCTCACCACCTTTTTAAAAAACTGTCTCAACTTCTCTTCCTCTTCACAGCTTCTTGCCCAGAGCCACTTCAGCAGCCCACTAATTGTTCTCTCTTCCTAAGGATCTAACTCTCTCAAACCCATAAAAAAAAAAAAAAGAAAGAAACTAACAATAATATGGTAAGACTAACTTGAGGGTGGTAGTGATCAGGGTGTAAATTTTTGTTGTTGTTGTTGCTGTGTTGGGTCTTCGTTGGTGCGCGCGGGCTTTCTCTAGTTGTGGTGAGTGCGAGCTACTCTTCGTTGTGACGTGTGGGCTTTTCATTGTGGTGGCTTCTCTTGTTGTGGAGCACGGGCTCTAGGGCACGCCGTCTTCAGTAGTTGTGGTGCTCGGGTTCAGTAGTTGTAGCTCTCGGGCTCTAGAGCGCAGGCTCAGTAGTTGTGGTGCATGGGTTTAGTTGCTCCACAGCATGTGGGATCTTCCCGGACCAGGGATCAAACCCATGTCCCCTGCATTGGCAGGCAGATTCTTAACCATTGCGCCACCAGGGAAGTCCCAGGGTGTAAAATTTATTAAAAATATACTATGTGTCAGGTGCTTTGCTAATTCCTTTACGGGGATTCTCACTTAATTTTCATAAATATTACTGCAAGATAGGTACTATTATCCCCATTTTCAAGGTGAGCAAGCAGAGCACAACAAACTCCCTTTCTAACTTTTCTAGTTAAGTAATAGAGTCGGGATTTGAAAGCTTGACTGCAAAGCCTCTGCTTTTAGCTACTTTGCTCTAAGTTCCATGCGGGTGGGGAGCTTTTCCTATGTGTCTCCAGAACCTGGAACCATGCCTGGTACGTGGGAGCTCAGTAAATATTTGTTGGGTGAATGAATGAAGGAGTAAGCTCTACTGGTCTTGGTGTGTTTCTAAAACCATTCCTTTGTACCTGTAGAATCTGGAAGACTCTCTTATACCTATCTTTTCCTGTCCTCAAAAAAAAAAATCAGACTTTTATCCAGAATATGTAATTTCCCCAAACCTTTATAGGTTTATTCTTCCTTTATCCCATAAATGTTTATTGCACCCCTACTATTGCAGAACACCATGCTTGGGACTTCCCTGGTTGCCCAGTGGTAAAGAATCTGCCTTCCAATGCAGGGGATGTGGGTTTGATCCCTGGTCGGGGAACTAAGAAAAGACAAATACTGTATGCTAACACATATATATGGAATCTAAAAAAAATATATACATGGTTCTGAAGAACCTAGGGGCAGGACAGGAATAAAGACGCAGACATAGAGAATGGACTTGAGGACATGGGGAGGGGGAAGGGTAAGCTGGGACTAAGTGAGAGAGTAGCATTGACATATGTACACTACCAAACGTAAAATAGCTAGCTAGTGGGAAGCAGCTGCATAGCACAGGGAGATCAGCTTGGTGCTTTGAGACCACCTAGAGGGGTGGGATAGGGAGGGTGGGAGGGAGACGCAAGAGGGAGGGGATATGGGGATATATGTATACGTATAGCTGATTCACTTTGTTATACAGCAGAAACTAACACAAAAATGTAAAGCAATTATACTCCAATAAAGATGTTAAAAAAAAATAACTTAAATATAAAAAGCAGTGAATGGGGCTTCCCTGGTGGCGCAGTGGTTGGGAGTCCGCCTGCCGATGCAGGGGACACGGGCTCATGCTCCGGTCCGGGAGGATCCCACATGCCACGGAGAGGCTGAGCCCGTGAGCCATGGCCGTTGAGCCTGCGCATCCGGAACCTGTGCTCCACAACGGGAGAGGCCACAGCAGTGAGAGGCCCGCGTACTGCAAGAAAGAAGAAAAAAAAAAAAAAGCAGTGAATGGTATAGTTGATACACCAAATCATGTTACTGCAGTAAAAGATAAGTTTGGTAGAGTACTGAAGCAAAAAGAAATAAGTTCATATTAAAGTTTGGACACATAAATTATTCAAATTAAAAACAAAAACAAAAGACCCCACCATGCTTGGCCCTTTGTGAAGCAGGTATGGAGGCCATGAAGTAGAGTCTGGCCTCAGAGCCACATTGTGAACAAAGATAAGGTTATAAGGTTATTGTTTGGTGGCTCATTCTTGAGAAGAATCCTTGGAGTAGTCAGTAACCTCTTCTTGGAGCAGGCATGGAAACTTAAGGTTTTGAGGCTAATTCGTTCAGTGGCTTTGTGCTTGGTGTCCTCCGTGTTGCGTCACCTGTGTCAGAGACCTAGCAAAGCTAGACCTGTGCGAGGCCCTGCTTCAAGGTGCCCTGACATAGCAGTGGACTTTTGCTCTGGTTTGGAGCCAAGAAGTGAAAGCCTCACATCACAGACACTGGACTCTGGACCTTGACCTAGGGCTCTGGCTGGTTTTTAGGCTGCTGACTGAAAGCTGGTGTTAGCAGATTGTAAGAGGACGTGTTTATTCCTCTCTTTTCTCCCTGCTCTTTCTGAAAAGCTTGAAGATTTTTCTATACTTTTAACCAGGCTAAGGCTTAGATTCTTCTAGCAGATGCTGCACGTTTCCCTGGGAAATCTTGCCTAAGAAACTTCCTCTTCTAACAGAGCAGCTAGTCCTGAAAGCCCGGAGTTGATCGTAGAGATCTTTGCAGTGGTGTTGATTGGAGCTTGGCTGCTCCTTGGGGTTACCCAGCCTCCTTTCCTCATTTTCCCTTAATGGAATGGGCAACAAGCCAAATCAGTAGCATGTTCCTGCACTGATAGATGTAAACATATCTCAGCAAGGGGAATCGGAGCAGCCACTGTGGCCTCTGCTCCTGAGCTTTGAAGACACGTGGTAAGTCACACATGAGATGGTAGATGGAGGCCTTGTTCCCATGGAGCGGCTACTGCTGCCTGCCAGCTTGAGTGCCAAGGAAGTGGGGTCTTCCCTCTTAACCCCTGCGGGATTAGCAAACTATTAACGATAGCTTCCCTGTGGGCAAAAGACCAGGAAGTCTGTGGTGGTATGCTTTTTTTTTCTGGGCATTCTTATCCTCTGAGATTAAGCAGCCATTCAGTTGGAAACCTAGCATCACTAATGAAATTTCCCTTTAAATCAGTGCTACATAGCAAACCCTTTTTTCACAGACAGCATAAAGCTAGGGTATAAAGAATTATAGGTCCAAGATCCCTTATTGGAGACCCTTGCATTTCAAAATTTTAAAGTTTTAAGAGTTCAGAAAGATGACATGGCCCATATACCGTAATTTATAGAACATTCCAGTGGGTTCTAGGGCAGTACCCCATAATCAAATATGTGACTATTTCTACAGCAAAAGGAATGGATACTTACACTAAGTGGAATAAAGACTATAAATAGCTTCTCATCGGTTCAGGAAAGGTTTTGCCACAAAATGAGTCAGGGAAAAGAACCTAAGTTTTTCAGAGCTTTTGGGGTCTTGGAACTGTGGATAGGCGTGGTGGGTATGTGGAAAAGCAGAGGACTTTTAGGCCACCCGAGGGGCCATAGAAGCCTCTCTTGACATGTTTATTATTGATATTGTTTTCTCCTAAGAAAAGCTAGTCCAGAAGGAAATACTAGTGATCTTTTGTGCTTAAAAAAAAAAAAAGGGCTTCCTCGGTGGCGCAGCGGTTGAGAGTCCGCCTGCTGATGCAGGACACACGGGTTTGTGCCCCGGTCCGGGAAGATCCCACATGCCGCGGAGCGGCTGGGCCCGTGAGCCATGGCCGCTGAACCTGCGCGTCCGGAGCCTGTGCTCCGCAACGGGAGAGGCCACAACAGTGAGAGGCGCGCGTACTGCAAAAAAAAAAAAAAAAAAAAAAAAAAAAGAAATAATTTGTTCCTCTTTAGGAGATTTGCAGTGCATGTTGGCCTTAAAGTTTCCGAGCAGTGTTCCTGTAACGAAACCTGGTTAAGTCTTGTCAACCTTGCATTTCTCATTCACATTTGACCTCAAAACTCCCCTTTCCACTAAGAATATCCTGCCCACTTGTGTTCCATTCATGTGCTTTATAGTAATTTGAGCTGGGCTTATTAAAGGTGCTCAATAAGTGATCATAAATAGACTGAGGAAGCATCCCCTCTTTCTTATTTATTCTATACATTTATTTAATGAATCCCCTTTTTTAGATAGTGTCAAGATACATGTGAGCTCATTTTCGGTCAAAACACATTCTAAATGAATGAGATCATGACATTTTATTTAGTTCTTTGGATTTCATCTCAGTAGTCCCCAGATGGGTGGGTAATGCTGATCCTAGCCCTTCACTAACAGCCCTGTACTAATTTCAAGGCCAGAAGAAACCCCTCATCATTTCAGGAAGTTAATAAAGGAACAGCTGAATTTTACAGACATAGGGCTGGGTCAGGAGTGGGGTTTGCAGGGTGGGTAGAAGGAGAAGTGGGACTAATGCAGTTGGTTGAAGCTTGATTTTCCAAACTCAACACCCACATTTTTCTTCCCCTATTTGCAAGTAAGGACAAGGAAGTTACTGTTGATACATGGGACACAGAATCTGGCTGCTCTGAGTCCATTTTAGTTTAGACTGTAGAGACCTCCCTCTGGGTTCTAAGGAGGTATATTCCATGCAAGAGAGGCATCGCAGGCAGGCTCCATGATTTGTGGTGCAGTGGCTGCCTTTATGTTCTTTAAAACTAATATGTTTGAATAAGCACTCACAGTTTGCAAAGCATCTTGACAGAAATCTCAGTGGGTCCTCTCAGCCACCTTCTGGAGGACACGGTATAGGCATTGGTATTGATCCATTTTATATATGAATAAACTACAGATGTAATTTGTTCAAAGTCACACTGTCACAACCCCCTTGATCCTATAAATTAGACTGGGCTATATCTGTGTTCTTGCTGGCCCAAGAGAGAACAACAGCTGGCATCAGTCCTCACCAACTGATAGAGGAAAGATGTGCTGTTATTGGGAAATGCCAGCTGTGATGACTTCAGGCTGTGTCCATTGAGTGACTGTTGCCACAGGGATATTTAAGGGATGCTCCATCTTGGTCTGAGGCCCATCCAGATTTGGTGTTCTGATTGGCCTTATACTTGGCCTTGGGGACTTCTATGGCTTTTGGGTTCACCTCCAGCTTTTAGCCCTTTTCCTTCTGTTGTATTAGGTAAGGACTTCCTGCCCTAGACCTCAGATTTGCATCTCCTTCTTAGCTCTTCTGCTAGTGTAAGTTAGTTTTTTTTCAGGACCAGTTAGTTTTTTTTCAGGACCAGGCAAGGTTCAGACCAGTAAGTGGGTGGAAGAGCCAGGACTGAAACTCAGATCTTGTGATTCCAAGACTGTTCCTCTTTCACCCGTATCACGCAGCTGCCTGCTGACTGCCTTGTGACAGCCCAGCTGCTGCTTCAGCCAGAACCTGCGGGGAGCCCAGATAAAGAAAGGAGGTTAAGGCACAGGGCAGCATGTGTTCTGTCCAGACCTCTGCGTATCAGGATGGAAAGGGAGACTGTGGCTTTCTTTCAAGGACTTTGATAAGGGAGTAAATCTATCAGTGAAAAGAGGCTTTTGAGGGGAGCAAGCCAGTCTGAGATAACAAGCAAACAAAAGAGCTTCGCGTCTGGTGTTTCTCTGTTTGCTTCTGCCCCCTAGAGGAGAGAATGCTCCATGACCGGAGAGTGTGGCTCCTGAAAGGGAGAGTTTGGACTAAAGCAGTGGGGACGGCACTGGGGTCCTAGTCCAGGTTCTCTCACATGGTACAGCACTTGGTTTCATCCCGAGCACAGAACTGGGTACTGAAGCCTTGCCTACACCCTCAGAAGCCATGCCTAGTGGGCGGTGCTGCTACGCCTTTTCTACCACTCTGAGATCCTATGTGGACAAGTGAGGTATTTAATAGGTTTTCAGCAACTGTCATTTCCTGATAATACTTACTTATCACAGGGTTTTAAGGGGGTTGGCACCTTCTTTATATCTCTTCATTATGACGTGACATATATATATATATATATATATATATATATATACAAATTCATTTTTTTCACCCTTACCTACGGGCCAGGCAGAAGGAGAAAAGTAAGTAGCCTAACTACATTCTTAGGGAATGGTTATTATCGTTTCCTTTTGTTGACTTACCTGGTGAATTAGTTATCTGATAATGTGTACAAATCACTCCAAAATTTAGTAGCTTAAAACAACAATATTCATTTATTTCTATCTCTCACAGTTTCTGTGGGTCTGGAATTTAGGAGTGGCTTAGCCAGGTTGTTCTGGCCCTGAGTCTCTTGGGAGGTTGTGGTCAGATGTCAGCTGGGGTCATCTGAAGGCTTGATTGGCTTTGGAGGGGCTTCTCAGGTACTCAGTCACGTGGCTGGTTGGTGCGAGGCCTAAGTTCTTCTCCATGGAGGCCTCTCCACGTGGCATTGGGGACCTGTACTGAGTGTTCTCAAGACATGGCAACTGGCTTCCCCCAGAGTGAGTTGTTCCACAGTGACCTGGCTTTGGAAGTCACGTTGTATCTCTTCTACCACATTCCACTCATTAGAAACGAGTTACCAAGTTGGTCCACATTCAAGGGGGGGGGGGGAATTACACTCTATCTTTTTAAGGGAGGAGTGTCAAAGAATCATGGGCTTATTTAAAACCGCCATATCTGGCAGGATGTGGGTCTGCTGAGTGGAATGTTCTACAAGACTCTATGTGATTGTGTCCAGATACTGCTCATAGGCTGGGTGAATTAAATTAAGAGCACACAAGCCAGCTCTTATTTGTCCAGTGGCTGCTTAGATTCCAGATTTTTGTTAACCCAAGGCTGTGTTTCTTTTCCAACTTTTAATCTTTTTCCGTTTCCTGCTGAGAAGCCAGAAGAGAAATTGTGATTGCTTACTTTTACTTTTATAGTTTATTAGTGGTTGGTCAAGTTGGCAAGAGAAGACAGTTGAAACTGTTGGTTGAAGCTGTGAGTCTCTGAATTATTTGTCTCTCCGTACTTCATATTGTTCCCATTTAATGTCGAGAATTGGGAATTTGTAGTAAACTGTTATATGTACCTTCAGTGATTTATCTCCCCTTGACCCCTTTGTGTGATGCCTAAACTGGTATGAGATAGGACCCCTCTGTTCCTTGGTGGAAGTTATAGGTACTCTGATTACTACCATGTTGTTTGGTTTGGGGTGAATGCAGTCGTAGGCTTCTGGAAGGTCATACCCCAGGGGAGGAACAGAAGTGGGTACATAGTCCTGAGACAGGGAAGCAAATCCAGAGAAGTGGCTAATAGTTTGGATGACAACCTGAATTAGGAGATTCTTGTTTAGCCTCTGGGCTTAGGACAGAATGGTTTTTCTGCTCTGAAAATGGACTAAGAACTGGAGGCATCCCTCAGACAAGGAGTAGAAAATTAATGGGTACCTCAAAAGGTTGTGGACTTTTTGAATGAGGAAGAGAAAGATGTCTCTCTTTGCTATTAGAAAGATGAAACAATTCGGTACCTACTTCTCCAATGAAGGCAAACGGAGCAGATGGGAACAAAGTAGGTGGGTAGGATTTCTAGGGTTCCAAGGCCATAGAAACTTCTAGAAGATGAACACAAAGATTTTAAAAAAGAGAACAGGGAATATTTTTATTGAGCACCAGGAGCTTTATTTGTATTATCTCATGTCTGTGAAGACAGCATCCTCATAGGGTGGGTATCTTCACTTCCACTTAAAGCTAGGGAGTCCCACTTCCTTAAAGCAATGCAGCCTATAGGTGTGGTGAGGTCAGTGTTAGAAGGCAGGCTTGTCTGCTTTTTCCACTGCCTTACACCGCTTCTCGAGGCAAAGTCAACCCAGGATTCCTGGAAACTAGGAGAAGAATCTCTGGGGGCCCTGTAGGGCAGGAGTCCCCAACCCTCCAACCACTGACTGGTACCGGTCCAGGGCCACACAGCAGGAGGTGAGTGACGGGTGAGCAAGCGAAGCTTCAGCTGTATTTACAGTCACTCCCCATCGCTCGCATAACCGCCTGAGCTCCTCCTCCTGTCAGATCAGTGGCGGCATTAGATTCTCATAGGAGCGTGAGCCCTACTGTGAACTGCGCATGCGAGGGATGTAGGTTGCGCGCTCCTTATGAGAATCTAATGCCTGATGACCTGAGGTGGAGCTGAGGCAGTGAAGCTAGCGCTGAGGAGCAGCTGCAAGTACAGATTATCATTAGCAGAGAGGTTTGACTGCACAGTGACCATGTTAAATCAATTGCTTTCAGACTCATATCAAAACCCTATCAGTGAGTGGCAAGTGACAGTTAAGGTGCATCTGGTGGCAGGCTTTAAGTCAGAATTCAACACTTACTTTAGTCCACGCGTGGCCCACCCATTAGTTTATTGACCATTTCCGTCCACACCTCTTTCCCGCACTGTGCACTTGTCTCAGTCACAGTTTTGGTAAGCCCGCAAGCTAACCCGAGCCAAAATAGGTAAAAAACAAACAGTGCTGGAGAGCTTCTTTGAAAAGAGGGAGGGCTTCCCTCGTGGCGCAGTGGTTGAGAATCTGCCTGCCAATGCAGGGGACACGGGTTCAGGCCCTGGTCCAGGAAGATCCCACGTGCCGCGGAGCAACTGGGCCCATGAGCCACGACTACTGAGCCTGCGCGTCTGGAGCCTGTGCTCTGCAACAAGAGAGGCTGCGACAATGAGAGGCCCGCGCACCGCGATGAAGAGTGGCCCCCGCTTGCCGCAACTAGAGAAAGCCTCGCACAGAAACGAAGACCCAACACAGCCAAAAATAAATAATTAATTTAAAAAAAAAGAAAAGAAAAGAGGGAAAGACCTAATGATGAGACAGCAGAAGACCCTAAGAAAGCTTCATTTTAAAGGAAATACCAAGAGTCCTACTTAAATTATGGGCTCGTTGCAACAGGTGATTCACATTCTCGAAGGCTGCTTTGTATAATTTGTGGCGACTGGCTATCCGACGGAGCCGTGAAACCTTCAAAACTGCTTCACTACATGGAGACCAAGCACCCTGCATTAAAAGACAAGCCTTTGGGGACTTCCCTGGTGGTGCAGTGGTTAAGAACACGCCTTCCAATGCAGGGGACACGGGTTCGAGCCCTGGCCTGGGAAGATCCCACGTGCCGCGGAGCAACTAAGCCCACAACTACGGAGCCTGCGCTCTAGAGCCTGCGAGCCACAACTACCGAGCCTGCGCGCCTAGAGCCCCTGCTCTGCAACAAGAAAAGCCTGCGCACCAAAATGAAGAGTAGCCGCCTCTCGCTGCAACTAGAGAAAGCCCGTTCGCAGCAACGGAGACCCAACGCAGCCAAAAATAAATAAATAAATAAATTTATTTAAAAAAACAAACAAAACGACAAGCCTTTGGAGTTTTTCAAAAGAAAAAAACGTGAACACGAAGAACAGAAACAATCATTGAAGGCTACCACTTCATCAAATGTGTCTGCATTGAGAGCATCATTCTTAGTGGCTAACTGCATTGCTAAAGCTAAGAAGTCCTTTGCTACTGGTGAAGATCTGATCCTGCCTGCTGCTCAGGACATTTGTCATGAACTTTTAGCAGAGGCTGCAGTTCAAAAGGTGGTACGTGTTCTTCTTTCGGCTAGCACCATAACTAGATGAATTAATGAAATAGCAGAGGATATTGAGACACAATTGTTAGAGAGGATTAATGAGTCACCGTGGTACTCAATCCAGGTCGACGAGTCTACCGATGCTGACAACAAGGCAACAATGCTTGTTTTTGTGCAATATATTTTTCAGGAGGATGTACATGAGGATATGTTATGTGCACTTTTGTTGCCAACCAACACCACAGCTGCAGAACTATTCAAGTCTTTGAATGATTACATATCAGGAAAACGGAACTGGTCATTTTGTGTTGGTATATGCACAGATGGAGCGGCTGCCATGACTGGATGGCTTTCTGGTTTCACTACGGGTCAAAGAGGTCGCTTCTGAATGTGTGTCCATAGCAAAATGCTGGCTAGCCGAAAAATGGTACCTGAACTTAACAATGTTTTGCAGGACATGGTTAAAATTATCAACGACATTAAAGTACATGCCCTTAACTCACATCTGTTCGTGCCCCTCTGTGAGGAGATGGACACAGAGCACACACATCTTCTCTTATACACAGAAGTGAGATGGCTTTCTAGAGGTAGATCACCGGCCAGAGTTTTTGAGTTACGAGAGCCGCTCCAGGGATTTCTTGTAGAAAAACAGTCACCACTGGCAGCACATTTCAGTGACACAGAATGGGTCGCAAAACTTGCTTGCTTGTGTGACACATTCAACCTGCTCAACGAACTCAGTCTCTCACTTCAGGGGAGAATGGCAACTGTGTTCAAGTCGGCAGATAAAGTGGCTGCATTCAAAGCCAAACCGGAATTACGGGGGTGACGAGTGAACATTGGGATTTTTGACATGTTTCAAACATTAGCAGAGATTTTGAAAGAGACTGAACTAGGGCCTTCTTTCTCCCAGCTGGTGCACCTATCTCAGCTTTCAAAAGAGTTTGAGCATTACTTCCCAACCACAAAAGACCCCCGAACTGGGAAGGAATGGATCTGCAACCCATTTGTGAATAAGCTGGGTGAATCGACTTTGTCCGCGCTAGAAGAGGATCAATTGCTTGAGATCACAAATGATGGTGGCCTTAAAAGTATGTTTGAGACAACTTCAAATCTCCATACCCTTTGGATTAAAGTCAAGGCGGAATATCCTGAGATTGCCACAAAAGCACGGAAAAGCCTGCTTTCATTTCCAACATCCTATCTTTGTGAAGCAGGGTTTTCTGCAGTGACAGCAACCAAAATGAGATTACGGAGTAGACTGGACATAAACAACACACTTTGGGTGTCACTGTCTCCCATCACCCCCAGATGGGACCATCTAGTTTCAGGAAAACAAGCTCAGGGCTCCCACTGATTCTGCATTATGGTGAGTTGTAGAATTATTTTGTTATATATTACAATGTAATAATAATTGAAATAAAGTGCACAATAAGTGGAAAGCACTTGAATCGTCCCGAAACTTCACCCCACCCCACCCCCAGTCTGTGGAAAAACTGTCTTCCATGAAACCGTTCCCTGGTGCCAAAAAGGTTGGTGACCGCTGCTGTAGGGCGTCTTGGCCAAGGGCACCCCCTTGCTTAGTCAAAGGCTACACTGGGAAGTAGGTCATGAGAGGAGCTGAGGAGTCTGGGAATGGTCCCAGCTTAGATCCAGGGGCCTCCGGATCAGCTCACAGCATGTGGAGGTGAGGGAACTCATGACCTGGGTCACCCTTTCTGTGGCCATTGGATCTAGGTTTGGATCTGCATGCTGCAAATGCACCCATTCCTATGAACTTGTGAGTTATTGTAAGAAAGAGCCCTTTGAACAATCCCCAACTTTGTTTTGGTTGAAAGGAAAAAGTATTTTTCCTCTCCTGGTTCGTTTAGACTAGAGGGGGGCTCAGTCTCTGCCCGTGGCCAGATGCAGTGGTGGCCTCAGGCAGGGGAAGTGGAATAACAGGGGACGGACCAAAACTGGGAACCTGGGACATGAAAGTCACATATTTCATGTTTTAGGCTGATTCTATCCCTCCTGCCCCGTTCTTAGGTCCTTTAAAGCCTCAAACTATGACACAATAGCAGAAACAGACAAGTAATGGAGATTAGACCATGTTTAGGATTGCTACCTAGTGTCTCTTGAGCGTTTCTTACTCCTGTGTGTGTGTTTTTTTTTTTTAATTTTTGGCCGCGTTGGGTCTTTTTTGCTGCGCGCGGGCTTTCTCCAGTTGCAGCGAGCAGGGGCCACTCTTTGTTGTGGCGCGCGGGCTTTTCATGGCGGTGGCTTCTCTTGTTGCGGAGCACGGGCTCTAGGCGCATGGGCTTCAGTAGTTGTGGCTTGCAGGCTCTAGAGTGCAGGCTCAGTAGTTGTGGCGCACGGGCTTAGTTGATCCGCGGCATGTGGGATCTTCCCGGACCAGGGCGCGAACCCATGTCCCGTGCATTGGCAGGTGGATTCTTAACCACTGCGCCACCAGGGAAGTCCCTCCTGTGTTGTTTTTCATGTTTGTTTGTTTTTTCCAGACATTCTTGAGGAAACCTTCACTTCCCTGGGCTATGAAGTCAAGCGTTTCTTACATCTCACTGTGGAAAATATAATGCACATTCTTGGCCAAGTTGCGCACATGACCCAACATCAAGACTACGACAGCTTCGTGTGTATCCTGGTGAGCCGAGGGGGCTCCCAGAGCGTGTTTGGCGTGGATCAGACTCGCTCAGGGGTCCCTTTGGATCATATCAGAAGGATGTTCATGGCAGATGCATGCCCCTCTCTCTCAGGGAAGCCAAAGGTCTTTTTTATTCAGAATTATGTGACACCAGAGGGCCAGCTAGAGGACAGCAGCTTCCTGGAGGTGGATAGGCCATCAGTGAAAAGCGCAGAATCCAAGGCCAGGCAGCCCGGGGCCTGCATGATTCACCGAGAAGCTGACTTCTTCTGGAGCCTGTGCAAAGCGGACGTGTCCCTGCTGGAGCGGTCCTCCCCTTCACCGTCATTGTACCTGAAGTGCCTCTCCCAGAAACTGGGGAAAGAAAGGTGAACCACCCAAGCTGTAGCGGATCCTGGCCCCAGTTGTTTATTTTCTGCTACCAGGGTGGAAGTGCCACTGTGCCATATTTGATGCCCTTTTCTTCAGGGGGAGGGATGTTTCGTTCCTTGTTGGGGTTGCCTTAGGAGTATGATATAGACTCTGCACAGTTTATGAATGCTTTGTACTTCAGAAGGTCATATAGTAGTCAGCTTGTGGTTTGGATATTTTTCTTCAAAATTAAGAAAATTTTTTTTCTTATTACAAAAGCAATACATACTCCTTACTGAACATAGACCATGAGATATAGATGCTGAAAGCAGAACATAACAAGCAGTTATAATCCTACTTATTAGAACTAATCTGTTAACCAGACCTTGGTGTGTTGCCTTCCAGATCTTTTTTGGATACCGATGCAATCATATATAAAGATGTTTTTTAAGCCAAAATGAAATCATAATTTACTGTTACTTTATAACCTGCTTTTAGTTTGTGCAACAGTATATTTTTACATGTCAGGAATCACATTTTTATGGCATCATTTTATTTTATTTATTTGTTTAAATATTTATTTATTTATTTATTTATTTATTTATTTTTGGCTGAGTTGGGTCTTCGTTGCCGCGTGCAGGCTTTTTCTCTGGTTGCAGCGAGCGGGAGCTACTCATTGTGCGGGTTTCTCTTGTTGTGGAGTACCGGCTCTAGGCATGCGGGCTTCAGTAGTTGTGGCACGCGGGCTCAGTAGTTGTGGCTTGCGGGCTCTAGAGCGCAGGCGCAGTAGTTGTGCACAGGTTTTGTTGCTCCACGACATGTGGGGTCTTCCCGGACCAGGGCTCGAACCATGTGCCCTGCATTGGCAGGCAGATTCTTAACCACTGCGCCACCAGGGAAGTCCCTATAGTATCATTTTAATGTCTGCAGAGCAGTCCCTAATATGGCTATAGCATAATTTACTTGGCCAGTCTTTAGTTATTGGGCAATGTTTTGCTTTCACAAAAAAGAAAGTGTTCAACATCTTTGTAGCTCAGTATTTGTGCTTATTCTTAATTGTTTTCTTGAAGGGAACATTCCCAGAAGTGGAATTACTGTGTTGAATGACAAGCATTTTTAAAGCCTCTGATGCATCTCATCAGATTGTCCTCTAGGACAGTTAGACCAACTTTTTGTTTTTTGACCACACCACGCAGCTTGCAGGACTTTAGTTCCCGGACCAAGGATTGAGCCCGGGCCTCTGGGAGTGAGAGCGCTGAGTCCTAACCACTGGACCCCAGGGAATTCCCATAGATCAGCTTTTATGAGAGAGTCTGCATCCCTGAAATCTCACTGATACTGTGTGCTCGTTTATTTCCCCAAGTCTTGAGGTTGATAGGTGAAAAATGGTACCTGGCTATACAGGTCTGCAAGTCTTTGTAACTTAGACATTTTTGATGTTTATTGGCAAAGATACTTTTCTAAGGGAAACGTTGGTGTCCATTTAGGATGAGGGAAGCCTCAGTGTACCTCACATGTAAGATTAGCTGTCCCTTCTCTGTTGCCCCCTAATCACAATTTAGAATTTCTCTGAGTCACCTGTGAAAGGCATCTGTTGTAGCTTGGGGGACCCCAGGAATAAATCTCAGGGCCTGGGACCCCTAGCCTCCTCAGGGATGGCACAGCAGTAAAGGGAGGGCTAGAGCAGGGGCAGCTCAGCCTTCCAAGGTACATACACCACGGGCCAACGGTATTATTGGCCTTTTACATCCATCCTGCATTTGCATAGATGATCCAGATGGGTTATCGTCTGGCTGGTGTGTACCCAGACTAAAACTCAGTTGCCCCTGTGGGTGGGGACTGTGGTCATTGGGTCAGAGTGCTGCAAACCTGTTTGGATCACTTGCTAAGCAGCTTGTAGAATATTTAGACAGGAACAATTTTAAAGCACTTTCATATCTGTTAGCTGATTTCAACCTAATGCTAATCTGCCTCCTCGTTGATATTTGCGTGGGATTAATTTTTGCCTTTCTCATTCCCTCCAGAAAACACTCACTCCTGGAACTCCACATTGAGCTCAACAGCAAGGTGTATGATTGGAACAGCAGAGTGTCTGCTAAGGAGAGGTACTGTGTCTGGCTGCAGCACACTCTGAGAAAGAAACTCATCCTCTCTTGCCAATGAAAAGCCAAAGGCCCTTCTTAGCTTTGCAGTCTCCATCACTAGCCAGAAAGACAAACATTTATTTCTCACAGTTCTAGTGACTGGGAAGTCCAAGATCAAGGTGCTTGTAGATCCCGCCTCCAGGTTGGCAGATGACCCTCCTGTTGGATCTTCACACGGCAAAGAGAACAGAGAGAAAGCAGGCTGTCTTGTGTCTCTTCTTATAAGGACACTGATCTTATTCATAAGGGCTGCCCTGTCATCAACTAATCACCTCCCAAAGGCCCCACCATCTCATACTATCATATTGGGGGACAGGATTTCAACCTATGAATCTGGGGGTGGACACAAACATTCAATTTAAAACAGTGGCTTTCTGATCTGAGGTTGCTTCTCTGTCTAGGACTCACATGGCATTCTACAGTAATCAGTATACCTTTCCTCCTTGGATTTGAAAGCATGACCTACAAGAATATGATTGTTTAAAATATTATTTAAAAGGACTTCCCTGGTGGGCCAGTGGTTAAGACTCCGTGCTTCCACTGCAGGGGGAATGAGTTCAATCCCTGATTGGGAACTAAGATCCCACATGCTGAGGCATGGCCAAAAACAATCACTTGAAGTTAAAAAAAAAACTTATTTATATATTTTTAAGTTGGTTTTTAAGTGGTATGTATCTGTGGGGGTATGTTTATATGTGTTTTGACATGATCACCCAACAAAAGCTGAAAAGTATGAAAGGAACACTTTTCAGACACTTCACACACTTATTTCTACTTTAAAGGTAATTTTCTATCCTTGTGTTAATGAATGTGGGACTCCCGAGGGTGTCTTTGAATTTCACATTGCTGGGGGCACCAGCAGGAACAATGTATATGCTTGGACTCATGAACCAGAACCCTGTGTTAATTATTACAGAGGGAAGCTGTTTGTGAGGGATCTTAATGACCTGGCAGCTTTTGCATCCTTCTCTGTCCCATCCTGACTGGGTGACAGGCATTTTCCATATTCTGTTTCCTATCATGGATGGGAATTGCACCTTTCTTTTACCTCGGGAATGGGATCACCACCCCTCTTGAAAAATGTCATGTATCTTCTTTGACTCACAAAAAACTGAAAACATAAAGCTGACGCATAGTATTTATTTATATTACTTTTTAGTTTTATGTATTTTTATATATTATTAAGGTAACTTGTATTTGCATTAAATATAAAAATAAGAGGGACCTAGAAGTCACTATGCTAAGTGAAATAAAAGACAAATACCAGCATTATATGCTCTCCTTTATATGTGGAATCTACAAAACAAAAACATAAACAAAACAAAACAAACTCATAGAAAAAGAGATTAGGCAGTGGTAACCGGAGGTGGGGGAAGGGAGTAATTGGAGGAAGGTGGTCAAAAGGCACAAACTTCCAAAAAAAAGAAAAAAAAAAGACTGCTCTAAGCACGGGTAAGCACCTGCAGTGCATAGTCCAATGTTAGGCTGAAATATCAGATTCTTGTTGTAGGCCCTGATTTCTCCCACACCTAAGCTATGTTTCACAAAAACTGAACATGATGAATATGAGATTTTTAGTTAGAGAGGGTTTAGGAGCAGCTACAGTCTGTAATCCTATGAGCTTTAACCTGTGAGATTGATAGAGAATATGGTAGAGGTAAACCAGAGATGGAAGAAAGGCTTTAGAAATGGAATGAGAGAGAACAAATGACAGCTGTGTGATATAAAATAATAAGACCTACAAGACGGGTGTGATGGATGGAATGCAAGCAGGTTTAGTGTATAAGTGTGATTGACAGTGAAGAATTAAAGTTTAGGATATGGCATATTGTGACATTCGGTTTTCAATAAATAATATAATGACACCTGACAGCTATAATCTCTCAAAAATTCACATCAAATGATGTTCATTCCAATAATTAAAAATAAATTAAAAATTTACAAAAAGAAAAGGGGACAAACTTCCAGTTGTAAGATAAATAAGTACTAGGGGTATAATGTACAACATGATGACTAAAGGTAACATGCCGTGTGACACATAGGGAATTTGTTAAGAGAGTAAGTCCTAAGGGTTCTCATCACAAGGAGAAAAATTTTTTTCCTTTTTTCTTTTCTTTTTAGTGTATACATATGAGACAGTGAATGTTAGCTGACCCTATTGTGGTAATCATTTCACAATATATGTAATTATCACCTTGTATACCTTAAACTCATACAGTGATGTATATCAATTATTTCTCAGTAAAATGGGGAAAAAAAGATTTGAAAAACACAATCATATCATTCAAAATGTTTTAGATGCAAGTAACAGAACACCTAACTTAAAACAAAAAGTTTTTTAAAAATTTGTTTACTCTTATTAAGCAACAGGTTCAGAGGTAGGGGGTGTAGTTGCTGGCTTGGTTAATTCATTGGCTCAACAATGTCCTCAAGGGTTTGATGCTTTCCACCTTTCCTCTCTGTAGTCTCAGTGTTTGGGCTTTTATTATCAAATTTGTCATCTAAAGGTCACAAGAGGGCCACAGGTCCAAGTATCATACCCAAACACACAAGGGAAAACATCTCTTCCTTGTGTGGCTTCTTAAGATCAAAGGAAAAATTTCGCAGAAGCTCTCCTCCCCAAGAGTTCCCTTCCCTCACTTCTCATTGGCTAGAATCACATGATATGTTCTTCCTTAAACCGACCATTGGCAGAGGGAATGGGATTACCATGGTTGGTTTATACCAGCCCAGACTCAGTCCCCTGGGACTGGGGTTCAGTGGCTTCAGCTCCCTTGGGCACATGGTCTCCAAAAGCTGGGGTTCTTTTAGGGGAAAATGGGGCATGGAGCTTCCCTGGGGAGTAGTTAACCATAATGTATGCCAAAAGGAATGAGAACATCCATTTTATGATTGAAGAAACTGAGGCACACAGCTTTTAAGTGAGCTGTTCCCAAATCTCAGAGAAAATCATTGGTAGTGCCAGGTCTAGAATGTTAACAACCAGCCTTACGATCTGGTGTCCTTCAGAAATTAGAACAAACTTTGGAAGATATGTAGCATGCATTCCAGGGAAGGCATCGTACTCCTCTCTCAGCTGTTTGTGAGAGTCATTACCCTACCTTTCCAGCCCCACCGTTTTCCCCCGCAGAGAGGCAGCATGGCCACATAGCTTTCCATATCGCATCTGAGGGACACAGTGAAAATACAGAGCCTGTTAAATCACCATCTTTTCTTTCCTTCTCTTTTAAAAAGCAATTATTTATTGGGACTTCCGTGGCAGTCCAGTAGTTAAGACTCCGCGCTTCCACCACAGGGGGTTCAGGTTCAATCTCTGGTCCCTGGTCAGAGAACTAAGATCCCACATGTGCCCCTCCAAAAAAAACCAAAAACAAAACAAACACACAAAAACAAAAAAAATATATTTATTAAATTATATTGTGCTCTCTGTTTACTTTTGTCCGTTTTCTGTCTTTAGATTACATTATTTTTATTAATACCATTCATCAGTCAACCCGCAGGTGCCAAGGAAAAAGAGTGCTAAGGGTTTGCCTGTGTGTTTTGCTCACTGGCAAGGGGGATGGGGTGGAGTAAAGAGGGACTGATTTCAGGAGCAGGCCAACAAGATGGGAGGAATAAAGCCTTGCCTCCCCTTGCCTACTTCGCAGAATTGTTCTGAGGATGAGATGAGGGAGCCTTTATGATCATACCCAATGAGAGTTTTTATGACTGCATCGGTGATGCCATGTGAACATAGCTGTTACTATTATAGCACACTGTGGAGGAGTTATTCTGAAAAGGTTGAATCAAACCTTGAAAATTGGTAGGATTTTGGCAGGTTGAGGTGGAGAAGAGAATACATTGCGGGATAAGAAACAAAGCAAACGAAGGGTCAGATAAGGGAAATGTAAGGCATGTTAAAAACCACGAGTGTAACTTTTAGCTGGAGCAGAGAGAATGTGAGCCATGGTGAGTGATAAGCCAGGAGGTGCCTGTGAAGAGCTGTAAAGACCCCCATCTCTGTCTTTTAGTCAGCTCTCATGTAAGTTATTTCGTGAGTTATTTTTCTCACTTTAATAGTGGAGTCTACAACTACTTCTTTGACATTTTTGTGTATATGAGCAATTTGATTACTAAGTGCCTTATTCTTTTTCATTGAGTATAGTTTTTAAATGAAATATTTAAGGCATGCTAAAGGAGAATTATATTAGGTAACAATATAATGAATACATACCCACAACCCAGCTTAAATGAAATGTTCTAAAATCTACATGAAGACTCTGAAGATACTGCTTTAAGTAATAGCCCTAAATATAAAAGAGATAAATGTATTAAAATATTTAAAACTTTATAATAGCCCCCAACTGAAAATTCATCAAGTGTTTAGTAACAGGAGCATGGTTATGATTAAACGTCCACTGGTTGGAATTTTATGTAACCGCTAAACTTATATATACAAATAATAAAGGCTTACATAAGCTGTTCTTAGCTCATTACATGAATTATTTAATCCTCAAAACAGCTCTTTGAGGTAGGTATTATTGTCCTCATTATTATTTCTTCCCATTTTATAGATGGGGAAAGTGACAAAAGGGATGCTAAGTAGCTTGTCCTTGGTCACCCCAGCCTAGGATATAAACTCAAGCCATAAACAGAGCCTTTATTTTTATAGCTAAGTACGTTTAAAGCAAAACAGGCCTTCCCCGGAGGTCCATTGGTTAAGGCTGTGCGCTTACAATGCAGGGGACATGGGTTCAATCCCTGGTTGGGGAAGATCCCACATGCCGTGTGGTGTGGCCAAAAAAAAAAAAGCAAAAACTAACAAAAAATATGTCTCACAGGAAAACAAAAGGCCGGAAAGAAATATTCCAAAAGTGGTGTATGGATGACAGAACTGTGGCTGGTATCTTTTCTTTCTGTTTTCCAAATCCGCTTTTCTATCTCTGTATATTTAAGCATACTGGTTTCTAAAGTAAAGTCTAGGTAATTCCTCCAACTTTTTTTTTTTTTTTTTTTTTTTTTTTTTGCATTACATGGGCCTCTCACTGTTGTGGCCTCTCCCGTTGCAGAGCACAGGCTGCGGACGCGCAGGCTCAGCGGCCATGGCTCACGGGCCCAGCCGCTCCGCGGCATGTGGGATCTTCCCGGACCAGGGCACGAACCCGTGTCCCCTGCATCGGCAGGCGGACTCTCAACCACTGCGCCACCAGGGAAGCCCATTCCTCCAACTTAAAAAAAAAAAAAAATTATTTATTTATTTGGCTGTGCCAGGTCTTAGTTGCAGCATGAGGGATTTTTAGCTGTGGCATGCATGCAGGATCTAGTTCCCTGACCAGGGATCAAACTCAGGTCCCCCACATTGGGAGCACAGAGTCTTAACCACAGGACCACCAGGGAAGTCCCTCTATCAACTTTTGACTCGCTGGTTCTTTGGTGCTGAAGAGACTACTCTTTCCTGTAGTTCTGCCTTCACTTCTCTGTCTCATCTCTAGCTCTTCTTTTCAGTAGCAGGACCCGTGGTCTCAGGGCTGCTTTTCTGGGCCACTGGTTAGGAGGACTGTCTCATCAACCCCAGTTTCATTCCAGTCCCCAATGCCTTCCATCCTCTTCCATGAATAGGCCATGGTAGGGGTCACTTGACAGCTTTTTCTGTCTGCAGTGTTTGAAATGGGAATCTCTTCTCCCATATTCTAGGAGCAAGTTTTCAGGATTAAGCATGTTACTTATGCCACCAAGAGGTCACAATTTGAGGTCAGCCTTGTCAATTTGTCTGTGTGGTAGACCCTGCTCACTGTCCCAAATATCCATTCTCTTTTTCCCTAGTAATAGAAGTCTTAATTTGAAACTGGGCACACAGCCTCACAGAATACAGTCTAGCTGTCCAAGCCTCAACTTGTAGCAAGATGTGGTCATGTGTCTAGTCCTGGAAAATAATATGTAAGCAGTGGTATTGTTTGGCAGTTGCTGAGAATTTTTCTTAAAAGGCAACTGTTTTTTGCCCTTCGCCCCTTTGTCCCTTTTTCTGTCTTAGTGACTAGACTGCATATGTGATGGCTGGAGCTCTAGCTGCCATCTTGAATTGTGAGGATAAGAGCCACACTGTGGGGATGACCAAGTGGTGAACAGGAAGGACCCTTGTTGGGTGAAGACATTAAGAAGCAGAGTCACCATACCAACCCTAGATTACCTACATCTGGACATTTATGTGAGATAAAAATATGTGGGGTTTATATTTCTTTTAACCTAACCTAGTCTGACTGGTACATTGTTATTTGATTAAAGTGTTTTTTATGTTTATGCATGTTATAAGTTTAAAATAAATATTTGCCTAGGCAATCATTTTAATTTTTTTATTATTGTTTAAAAATGTATGTATGTATTGTTAAAAAATGTAATGTTAACACCTGAGCCGACCTAAGTTTTTAGTATGTATGATGCTCTCATTTATTTCCTTTTATATTTTTGTGGTTTCACAAAACCACATATATAAACAGATCATTCAATACACGGCCTTCTGACTTCTTTCATTTAGCATAATGTTTTCAAGGTTTATCTATGTTGTATAATATGTAAGTACTTCATTTTGCTTCATGCCTGAATAATATTTCATTGTATGGATATACCACATTTTGTGTATCCATCAATTGATGGACATTTAGATGGCTTCCACTTTTTGTCTATTATGAATGATGCTGCTATGTATTCATGTATAAGTTTTTGTGTGGATATATGTTTTCAGTTCTCTTGGGTATAGACGTAAAATTGGAATTGTTGGTTCATAAAGTCAGAGTTGAATTGCTGGTAATTCTATGTTTACCTTTTTGAGGACTGCCAAACTGTTTTTCACAGTGGCTATACCACTTTACATTCCCACTAGCAGGGTATGAGGGTTCCAACTTCTCTACATCCTCTCCAACACTTGTTATTGTTTGTCTTTTTAATTATAAACATCCTAGTGGGCATGAATTAGTATCTCATTGTGGTTATGATTTGTATTTTCCTACTAACTAATGATATTGAGCATCTTTTCATGTGTGTATTGGCCATTTTTACATTGTTTTTGAAGAAACATCTATTCAGTACTTTCCCATTTAAAAATTGTCTTTTGGGACTTCCCTGGCAGTTCAGTGGTTAAGACTTCGCCTTCCAATGCAGGGGGTGCAGGTTTAATCCCTGGTCGGTGAGATATGCTCTCACATGACTCATAGCCAAAAAAAAAAAAAAACCAAAACATAAAACAGAAGCAATATTGTAACAAATTCAATAAAGACTTTAAGAACAGTCCACATCAAAAAAAATCTTTAAAAATTGTCTTTCTATTGTTGAATTGTTAGTATGTTTATATATCCTGGATACTAGTCTCTTATCAGATAAAGATCTGCAAAATTTGTCACCTATTCTGTGGGTTGTCTTTTCATTTTTTGTATAGTATCCTTTCCAGCATAAAACTTTATATTTTGATAAAGTCCAATTGATCTGTTTTCTTCTTTGTTGCTTATGCTTTTGGCATCATATGTAAGAAACCATTGCCTAATCCAAGGTTATGAAGAGTTACACCTATATTTTCTTATAAGATTTTATGATTTAAACCCTTACATTTCAGTCTTTGATCAATTTTGAGTAATTTTTTGTATATGGTATGAACTATGGGTTCAACCTCATTATTTTGCTAATGGATATCCTGCACCATTTGTTGAAAAGACTATTTTTCCCCCATTGAATTGTTTGTCATCCTTGTTGAAAATCAACTGACCGTGAATGTGAGGGTTTATTTCTGGACTTTCAATTCTATTCCACGGAACTGTCTATCCTTATGGCAGTACCATATTGTCTTGATTACTGTACTTTGTAGTAAGTTCTAAAATTGGAGAGTGTGAGTGTTCCAACTTTGTTGTTCTTTCTCAAGATTATTTTGCCTCTCCCAAGTCCCTTACATGTCCATGACTTTTAGGATCAGCTGTCAATTTCTGTAAAAAGGGCAGTGAGGGGACCTCCCTAGTGGTCCAGTGGTTAAGACTCTGTGCTTCCACTGCAGTGGGCGAAGGTTCAATCAGTGGTCAGGGAACTAAGATCCCACATGCCGTGGGGCGCAGCCAGAAAAATAAATAAATAACATAAAAAAAAAAGGGCAGTGAGGATTTTGATAGTGATTGCACTGAATATGAAGACCAATTTGGGGAATACTGCCATCTTAACTGGACTCTTTTTGCACACATTGATATCAGGGACATTTTATGTCACTTGCCTCATTGTAAATTTTTATAAACATGGCTGTCTTGTGCTGCCTTTTTGAAAAATTATTGAATCAAAGGCCAAAGCAGGCTTCTCTCTATTTTTCTTCTTTCAAACGACAAACTCTCCTCTAAATGGAAGACCATTCGGCCTCTTTTGATTCTTTCTTTTTTCTTTTTTGCAGCACTAAAACTATTTTACCCCTTTAGCCACATCCTCCTAGTTCCCTAGCCAATCTAATGCTAGTCTGTTGGACTCTTTTAGGAAATATCACCATCGTGTGGAAATTTGAGGTTTTGTCACCCCCGAATTCCCTGGCTTCTTGCTTCAAAGTCAACTGGATCAGAAAGTGGGATGGAAGGCCTTTGGAGTTCACAGAGTGGGGAAGAGTGAATTTAAAGATTAGCTTGCTAATTCTGCATTGGGCTTAATCCTAAGGAGGTCATTATAAATACGTTCAGAGATTTATTTGTAAGAATCTTCAATGCAGCACTGTTCACAATAATAAAAAATTGGAAATGAATTAAATGTCCAATAACTATAAATTAGTTAAATAAATATGGTATATCCAGGGAGGAGAATATCATCTAACCACTAACCATCATGTTGTCAAAGACTATTTAATGATATGAAAAAAAAGGTATATGTGTTGTTAAGTGAAAAAAGCAAACTGTACAGCATATTTCAATTTTTGAAAAATAATTACACAGAGAAAAGTGGAAGGATATACACTAAAATTTAAAAACTTGAGATATAATTGACATATATACAACATTGTGTAAGTTTATGGTGTACAACATATTGATTTGATAAAAATTTAACAGTATAGGTTATAAATGACTCTGTGTGTTTCCCTATTTTCCAGCCTTTCTACATTAAATATTGGAAGTTTCTCACCTCTTTTTTTTTTTTAACTGCTTTTTTATTAAGGAAAGAGACATGTTAAAATAGATCAGTCTGGGGACTTCGCTGGTGGTCCAGTGGTTGCGACTCCGCGCTTCCACTTCAGGGGGCATGGGTTCGATCCCTGGTCGGGGAACTAAATCCCACATGCCGTGCAGCAAGGCCAAAAAATGTCTTAAAATAGATCAGTCTGTAGTACAATGAATACAAAAAGGGTCACATTTTACTCATCTAGCTATAGTCTCCTGCCAGTGCACCATTTGGAGACCTCTGCTGGGATCCTTAGCGCCAAAAGCATTCTCCTTTAGAACTTAGCTTCATCATGCTCCCATATACCTAGAGTAAGACTAGTTCTGAGACGGTCTGAAGTGTGTGAATAAAAGTATGGAGTGAGGAAGGGAGGGAGTCCTAGAAGCTGGGGATGGGATAGCTAATCAAAAGAACCTGCTACCATAGGAACAGGAGGTGGAATGAAACTTTCAGGGCACCAAGGTTTTTTCCAGCTACTACATTTATCTTCCCCATCACTGTGTCCATTCTTTAGTTCACGAGTTTTTACTTTGAGGGGGGGGAACTTGGACCAGACCCTGGATGTAAAGGAAAGCCAATTACTGACACCATCGCCCCCTCCCAAGGTGGAACTAAATAGGAACCATCTGGTATTTCCCCTCTGTCACCAGGGCCATGGTAGGTTTTCATTGGCTCTTCGTATGGACCAAGTTGACTGCAACCAATCAGGAAAGAGGCTGTAAGAAATGTTTATTCTTTCCACTACACTACTATCAACTCACCATCAGGATGCCCTCAGTAATTGTGTTCTGAATGGGAAGTATGAAATGCCGAATGCAAATAACATAGCACACAATCTCCCCCCCTTTAACTTGATTCAAGTGTTTCCCTTGAGTACTGGGAGTCCTAGGATAAAAGTTTAAGTTTTACTTCTGGTGTCTCTATTCTACTTCTGCCTTTCAGGCTTAGCTCAAATACCTACAAGGCATCACCATCTGGATTCCTGCCTTGCTCTGTGGGGCTCCTGTGGGGCTTAGGTGAGCCCCACTGCAGCATCACCCTGCCCAATAGTTACAGAAATTACATTACCTCATATGGAGTTAGTGGCAGTAGTAGCCTTGGGATCAAGAGCATAGGATTTGGAATTAGAGAGACCTAGGTGTCAGTCCTGAATTCCCAACTCTTCCTAGGGTGGGGAGGATGGCAAAATACTTTTCCTCTCTGAACTTTGATTTCCTCATCTATTGAATATGGATAATAACACCTTAGAGAGTTCATGCTTTACACATAGGAAGAGCTTGCTAAATATTTAATATTATTGAACGAAAGTTGAAAAAGTTCATGTATTTTATGAACAAGGGGAGAAGCGATAGTTTCATCAAATTGGCTTCCCAGATGGTCCAGGGAGTAAAATATGTATAATTGAAGAAATGAATAGAAGAGCAACACTTAGAGCTTGTCTGTCTTATCGTTAAAAAAATTTGTGGTAAAATATACATAACATAAAATTTACTATTTTAACCATTTTCAGGTGTACAATTCAGTGGCATTAATATAGTCACATTGTTGTGCAACCATCACCACTTGGGCTTGTCTTTCTTTTTTTTTTATTATTTTGGCTATATCAGGTCAAATAAAATAATTATTAAAATTAATTATTCTTATTTCCTATGTTTTTCTTTTTTAAATTTTAATGCGGCCACTTAGAAAACTTAACATTACATAAATGACTCAGATTGAATCTTTATTGGCAGCGCTGCCATACAGGATATTTTGTCCTTTGGCTGCTAAATTCAGTTGTTGTGGTAACTAAAGGGGCCTCTAGGCTCAGGGTTTCCTGGAAGATTGGGAGAGTGGGAGAGGGGAGCAATGACCTCAGGGAAGGTTTTTTTGGTTGTCACGTTCACTCATCGCCAGTTCTCTCATCTAACAATGAGATTTAGAAAATATCCTTATTTAGTGGTTTCATTTTGTAATGTATAAAAATATCGAATCAGTATGTTATGCACCTAAAACTAATATAATAATGTAAGTCAGGTATACTTCAGTTTTTAAAAAAAATCCTCATTTCAGGAAAGACCACACGATGTGGTCTGTTTCAGGTCCAGTAGTGTCCGTTTGAATAACAGGCTCCCAACCAAAACCCCAAAGGAAGGTGTACGTTCTTCAGTGGCTCCTCTAGCATAATTCTACCTCTTTACCGGCTTGTCGCACCCCACCCGCTCTTCCCCTGCAGGGCCTGCTCGGCTACAGATTAATAGGCATTAGGAATTTGACTGCTGATATTTCCCCCCAGCAAAGCCACCCAACTCTACCTACAACGAACTTGTCCTCTTTCGTTACCTCTCACACAGGAGCACTTCTCCTTTTATTTTCCTTCATCTTCCTGTGCTCACATTTTTCTTACCTGTTTTTCCTACTCAATGTTGCTCACTTTGCTTGTATGGCTTAGAAATCAGATATTTACCTCACCCTTTTCTTTCAAGAAATTCACAGCCCAGAAGGAATAGGATATGGCTAATGAACTCCAGTTGTGTAAGAATCGGTTGGCCTCTTCCCTTTTTAATGTTTTAAGTGGAAGAAGAGAAGCACCATAAATTCCTTGAGGGCCAGGACTTTTTTGTCCTATATAGTGATGCATCCGTCTGATGGGTAGTATGTGTTCCGCAAATACCTGTGTAACGGAATTTGATCATTGTCCTCTCTCGAGGTACTGTAAACCCGAGACTAGAGGCAAAACACTGCAGAATGGGTAGAATTCAGAATGGGTGGGGAGTTGTTGGTGAATGCCGTATTTTCAGGAATTTGGATTGTGTCCAAAATTCTTCCAATTCTTCCTCCACTCGCTTTCCTTCTCTCAGACTGTCCTTCCCTCCCCTTCAAGATTGTAGACACAGCCTACAATCAAAGAGCAGCTGATAAATTCATAGGATTAGGAATAGTTTCTGTTTACACTCTGTCAAACAACGTTAACTCTCATATGGTAGCACCCACTCGACTTTGCCTTATATAGATAGCGTTTATTCTCGTCTCTTTACGGATTGATTCAGTTCTGAGCCCTTGCAAGAGCAAAAAATAAAGTGTATCTGCCCTCCCTCCAGGCTTTTCTGGTAGCATTTTTGTCTGTGAAACTAAGAGGCTGTAGCTGCTCTTAGAAGAGGGAAGGAGGACGAGTTTAGAAAAAAAAAAAAAAAAACCACCTGGGCTTGCCTTTCTTAAACACAGAATTTCATGCCTAGGATATGGAAATGGCACTATAATACATTTGTTAATAAGGCATCATAAATCTTTTTTTTTTTTTAGAAATAACTTTTTCCATGACCAAATTTATGTATCTGTGTATGTATGTATTTGGTTGCACCGGGTCTTAGTTGCGGCAGGCAGGCTCCTTAGCAACTCTTAGTTGCAGCATGCATGTGGGATCTAGTTCCCTGACCAGGGATCTAACCTGGGCCCCCTGCACTGGGAGCGTGAGTCTCCAGGGAAGTCCCCCATAAATCTTTATTTTTCAGAGATAAAATATCTTTCTAAGATTCTGTACTTCTTTCAGCTCTGTGCATTTGAATTAGCTGAATTATAGTGTAGTGACTTAAAGCCAAACTTATTGGTTTAAATCTTGGCTCTCCCACCAGCTCCCTATGTGATCTTGGGCAAATTACTTAACCTTTTGTGTTTTAATTTTCACGTCTTAAAAGAGGGGTCATAGTAATAGTATTTTTTTAGAGAGTTGTTGAGATGATTAAATGAGTAAATAGTACCTGGCACATGGTAGTTGGGATACAAGTGTTAGGCATTGTTTTTATTATGTGAAATAATGTCTTCGAAGTCTTTTTCCTGCTGGACTCAATGTGCTGGAAGGGCAGAGACTTCACCAGTTTTGCCTACTGTTAACTCAGCTCCTTGCAAATACTTCCAAATGGGCTTAGAGTCCAGCCCCCTCCTTTTTTTTTTTTTTTTTTTGCCTTAAATTTTTTTGTTGTTTATTTGCACATGTACTTACTTGAGAAAGGGTTAAGATGGCCGACTACTATTTCATGAACATTTTTTGTTGTTGTTGTTCAGCTTTTCTTTGAAATTTATTTTATTTATTTTTGGCTGCGTTGGGTCTTCCTTGCTGTGCACGGGCTTTCTCTAAGTTGCAGCGAGCGGGAGCCACTCTTCGTTGCGGTGCGCAGGTTTCTCATTGCAGTGGCTTCTCTTGTTGCAGAGCACGGGCTCCAGGCGCGCGGGCTTCAGCAGTTGTGTCTCACGGACTCTAGAGCGCAGGCTCAGTAGCTGTGGCGCACGGGCTCAGCTGCTCCGCAGCATGTGGGATCCTCCTGGGCCAGGGCTCGAACCCGTGTCCCCTGCATTGGCAGGCGGACTCCCAACCACTGCGCCACCAGGGAAGCCCTCATGAACATTTTGAGTTTTATTTTAAAGGTTAGTGTGTTTGGGGAAGGAGATGGTTAGGAAAAATCGACACTTCCCTTTTTAACTTACGAGGGGAGTGACCCCAGGGAAACACTAGAGCACTTAGTGCCTTCCAGGAATTCCTCTGTTGGGGCCCTCGGCTTTACCTGGGAAAGTCCTGAGCTCTACAGTGGGAAGGTTGTGCATCTGCCTTTAGGAGACGCTGTTTGTCAGCATTGTCCTAACCCCAGGAAAGGGGAGGAGGCAAGGCGAGTGAGTCAATGATGACATCACAATTAGCATAAGTTTCCCAAATCGGCCGACCGAGTTTTCACTTGCTCTGCCAGGCAAATTTGAGTTCCCTTAACCGACCAATTTCACTTGCTCAGCCAAGGCAAATTTAAATTCCCTTAACCGACCAATTTCACTTGCTCAGCCAAGGCAAATTTAAATTCCCTTAACCGACCAATTTCACTTGCTCAGCCAAGGCAAATTTAAATTCCCTTAACCGACCAATTTCACTTGCTCAGCCAAGGCAAATTTAAATTCCCTTAACCGACCAATTTCACTTGCTCAGCCAAGGCAAATTTAAATTCCCTTAACCGACCAATTTCACTTGCTCAGCCAAGGCAAATTTGACTTCTTTTAACCGCGCAAACGGGAGCTTTCTTGGCACTTGGACTTGGAGCACGAAGAGGATTCTAATTTCTTTAAAGCTCTGTTCTCAGGAAAATTTTCTGAGAACTTTTTACCTCCAGAGGATCAGTGGAATTTGATCTGAAGGTATGTAATTAACACCATTTCTCTGCTGGGGTCTCAGGTGCCAGCCTTTTTTTTCCCCTTGCTTTACTTCCTGGAAACTTGCAAAATCTCACATTGTCAGCCATGGCACTGTTTCTGCCTGGATTTACTAGCCGTACCAGGGAAAAAGAAAGCTTAGAAAGCCCCAGGAAGGCTCCAACACAGCCCTTTCCTGGTAGAAATATGCTAGCCCATAAATGGAGACAAAGTCTGGCAGACTTGCCAGAGTTAGAGATCAGAATTTTCAGGAAACTGCAAGACAAATGTACGATGTTAGAATAAGATGTCTCCAGGAATGCCGTCATACTGTTTCTAGTATCACAGAGCTACTAGAAGGGAGGACCCCATGGATGCTCACATTAAAAATGACATTTTTTTTCTTTTTCTAACTATAAAAGTAATATACGTTCACTCATAAAATTTGAGAAACTCAGACAGGAGCCCAGAATAAAATTTATAGTATCTGTAATTATACCACTTATATATAACCACTCTTTGTTATTTTTTTGTTGTTGGTATGTTCGCCTTCCCTTAGAAAGTAGTTTCTTATTTCTAAATAGATAAGTGTTGCATAGTGAATATATACCTCAAGTCCTTAAAGAATGAATAATTACATTGAAAAAATGTTATCGATTTATTGCTCCTCTGATTAGAATGAAATTTAGTGTGGAAATACATTTAGTGTGGAAATACTGACTTCAGTAATTTGTCAGTTCCTACATTGATTTGAGCAAATGTCTGAAACCACTCTTTCTGGGGTCTGGGATTATGACTTTTCTTTCTGTGAGATAAAGAAAGGCCTGCCCTGGTATGGTTAGCAATGTTACCTTGTTGTCCTTGGGTTGGTAGATACTTCAGAAATGTACACCCCCCCACCCCACCCCACCCTGCCATTACTTTATTTCTAAAATGTAAAAGTGTTACTTCTGCCATTTGGTGGGAATGACTTAAGAGCTCCAGGCGGGAGAGATTGTGCTGTGTCGTCCTCCCTCTTGACTAGCTCCCAATGGGGACATTTTGATTTGGGGGAACTCGGGGTCAATTGAGTTTCAATAAAAGCTCCCTCCAGACCTCCTAAAAGGTTAACATGCCAGTGTTGGGGTCACGTTTTCTGGGCTATAGGTTTTTGAAGTGACCTCGCAGTGAATTTCATTTTTTAGCATTTCTAGAAAAGTCTAAGGCCTGGAACAGAGGAGGCTGGAACTGGGGGAGGGCCTGGGAAGTTGGGGTGCCGTGTTGTCCTCACTCTCTAAGCTGCGGCCCCCAACTCCTTATCTCTTTCAGGCTGGCCATGACATCGCAAGGCCAAAGTTTGAATTCCACTTTAGATGATAACTGTCAAGTGAACTTCCGAGGGATGCTTCTGACTATTGATTCGTATCTGGGGGATCAAGATGTGGAGCGCCTGAAGTTTCTCTGCCGAGACTCCATCGCCCCCAAGAACCTGGAGAAGTGCGGCTCAGCCTTGGATATCTTTGATTACCTGTTGGCAGAGGAATGGCTGAGTGAGGAAGACCCCTTCTTCCTAGCGGAGCTCCTCTATACCATCAAGCAGAAGGCCCTCCTTCGGCACCTCCGCTACACCAAGGAGCAGGTGGAGCGCTGGCTGCCTGTCCGCCGGAAGGTCTCTCTGTTCAGGTGATCCACAGGGCAGGGCCACTGGGCTTTGAAAAGAGGCTGCGATTCATGATGAATTAATTTTTAAGGTTGTTTTTTTTTACCCCCCCCCCCTCCCCCTTATCTACCTCCTTGGCTGGTATGGTGATTCTAAAGCAGGAGATTTCTTAGCTTCAGGTGCTAAGGAGAAGGGAGGCTGGGAGGTCTGCAAAGTTTCAAAACCCAGCCCCGTGCCTGGGGGTGGCTTCCCTTTGTTTTGCTTCTCACTGAGGAAGGAGGCCCAGGTCCGCGTGCAGCAGGCCAGCGCCTTCCTCTTTGCCAGCCTCCACGCTCTCAGCCTCCTGCCTCCAGTGAGTCACTGGTGTGTCAGCCTATACCTAGCCATTTGAGAAGAGAGAAATGAATACTTGGACCCAAATGAGCAAAATAAAAAAGGAGATGTGTCTTTGGGGTAGGGAGGGACATCATTTACGCCATGTCCAGTTTGTCCAGTTTTGGGGTGAAACCCAGACAGGTAAAATATAGGCATTTTCCCTAAAGAGGTAGAATAAAGGCATCAGACCTTAAGCAATGCAGTTTTAAACGGTCCACTAACATAGTATCTACATCAAACAGCCTCATGAAGTGGAGCCTTCGTAATACTATTTTACGGCCTGGACGGTTAGAATCCTTCTGGCCTTAACACTTGAACTGGTTCCTACAACCTGAGCTGCCCTTGGGTCAGTGAGGGAATTCTGGAGATCATTATTTCCACTCTGCTGGTTAGACAGCTGAGGAATGATCCCAGGCACGCAGAGCTGTTAACCTGTGAATGAAGTATTCAGTTTTTCTTTCCTCTTTTTTTTTGGTTATGCCGCACGGCATGTGGGATCTTAGTTCCCCAACCAGGGATCGAACCCGCACCCAACCACTGGACCGCCAGGGAAGTCCCCATATTCAGTTATTCTAATTGTCAACTGTATGGCTCTCTAGAAGTGGGGATAATTTCCTTTCTTTTTCAACGGTGAACTTTATACTCACTGGCATTGGGTCCTCCCTGATGAGGGCCTATAAAGTAAGCCTGATTTCTAGAACGGAGGCCGGAGGAGGGCAGGCATGCCGACATTGTGTTTTATGCCTTCTTAGTGGAATTTGAAGCAGCACTGGACTTGGAATCAGAAGGCCTGCTCCCACTGCTTATTGTGTTGCTGTCGTTTAATAGGTCACTTTGAAGCTCAAAGTTTTTGTTTTTAAATCTATAAAATGGGATTAATAATTGTCTACTCACAGGGTTGTGGTCATTCAAATGAGAGATAACGTACGATAAAAGCACTCAATTTCCTGCCCATCCTCTGCAAGTGCGGGGCTTTAATTTGTCTCTTGGGTGTATGTCTTAGAAACCTGCTCTATGAACTGTCAGAAGACATCAGCTCAGAGAACTTAAACAGCATGATCTTCCTTCTGAGGGAGTCGATTCCAAAAGTCCAGATGGTGAGTGGGCCCTATAGGATGGGGTCTTTGTGAACATCGCCTTAATCAGTGTTTGGGAAGATGCTAGAAAGGGATTTCAGGAGAGCTTATTTTGTTGCAGGAGACAGTATCAGACAAGGGTTAGCAGCATTGACTTTTGATGGGCCTGGAGTCTAGTCCTAGACTAACTCCTGGATGTGGGGCAAGTGATTGAATGTTTCTGAGCCTCCATTTTCTAATGTGTCATATTATAGACAATTATACTACCTCCTTCCAGGACTGTTAAGAGGATTAGATGAAGTAATGTACATAAACTATTACCTGGGGCCTGTATTTTGCACATAGTAACCATGCAGTAAATGAGTGCTACTGGCGTCCACTGTGTTTTATGATACAGAAATGTGCAGGGCACCACAAAGAAATGAGGAGGTGGTAGCTAATGGCAGAATGGGAATGAGTTGTTCCTCACCTCCATTAGTTGAGGTTTCTGAGGGAGCCGTGTCCTTCTCAGTGGACGTTGCAGTGTCTCCCATGTAGAGTTTTGTGAAAATCAAATGAGACAGATGTTTGAGGATGTGCTTTCTAAAGGGCTATACAAGTGCTTGGAACTAATAGTAATGTTTTTAATATTAACATAATGCTGTCGGCTGATATTCTTGCTAGATTGGTCACAATTAAGGGCAGGAAAGTAGCTGCACATCTCTCTTCCAGGCCTCAAAACTTTATATTTTTTCTTTTGATTCTCATAACAGCTTGTGACAAGCAAGTTAGTTAATTTGGGAAGGGGCCAATTTTCAAATTTTACCCTATAACATTAATTTTGTTATTCAACTGCTATCTTTATTAAGTTTTAAGTTACATAATGTTTGATAACACCAAAAAAGACATGTAACATGTATGGAAGTAGAACTAAATGTAGAACTAAGTGAACAGCCATGGATCCCCCGTCCAACTTACAGATGAGCACATCACCAGTGCAAAGAGCTTACATGTGTAGCCCTCCCATATCACATTCTCCCCAGACTAACTGATATTATTGACAAATAAATTCTTTTTGAAAGAAAAATCACTGAGGAGTAGGAAGCTGTTTTACATGTGGTAGGTCTTATGAGGACCATGTTTAATAATTCATTAAACATGTTTCCTGGTGTCAGACCTGTAGGTTAATTAACCTGCAGGTTAATTCTCTGTTTTGGTTGCAATCTTTGAGTCCTTTTTTTCTCCTTTTCAGAGCCCTCAGGGATTTTAGCCTCTTGCGTCTTTCCATTGGTTCTCTCTCCAGGCTCCTTTATCCTAAGGATTGGTTGTGGGATCCTTGGGAATGGGGACTGAGTCTTACTTATCATTATAGCCCCAAAACATTGCAGAATTACAAAATGGTGCTCTGAATGAAAGCATGAATGAATGGGATGGTGCAATCTCGAGTTTATGTTGGTGCAAAGTGGTTACGTACTCAAATGACAGCATTTTGCTTTAAATGTAGAATTTCTCAACATCAGAAGAGATTCTTGTAGTTTGAAAAACCTTCCAGGATATTCGGGTAAAATTATCTCCCAGCTCTGGGCATCCTCTCATAATTTTTCCAGTCTCTGGGTTTATAAATAAAAAGAGTCCACTTTCTATTGTTAAACCTATTGTCATGCACAGAAGTCCTTACTCCCCACAATGAGGTGGAGGATGAGAAGGGCATTTGATATGCTCAACACTGAGCCATGATTTCCCACTAAGAAAAGCTGGGGAATGTATTTCTTCCTCTGGGCCTTTCCACAGGTCCTAGACCTCTGCTTAAAGGCATCTGTGGCTTCAGAAACATTTTCATTGTTCAGGATCATTCCAAACATTTCTCCCTCCTGATAAATTAGCTTTTAAATCATCAAAGGCCCATGCCCAAGTAGCCAAATGATTTTATGCTTTTCTCACTCCGTACAACAGTAAATAAGAAGTTACTGTGTTTAGCTGTGGCATAAAACTGTGGAATTTCCTGGACAAATTCATGAAAACTGCACTTCCTTCTTGGATTCCAAATGATCTCACTGTATTCTGAAGGAGATGTAACTATTCACGCCAGAACTGTGGCTGAGTTACACACCTGATAATCCAGGTTGATCTCTATTGGGCTTTGTGATCAGGCCAGCCTTCTCAAGTGATCAGGCCAGCTTTCTCAAATGCATAAAGGACAAACTCTAAGCAGCCCAGATGTGTTTCCATACCAGGGTTTAATGGGACTACATTATCTGCAATTGCAATTGCAAAAGACTTTATCAAGACTTTATCACAGAAATAAATTCTTTACCAGCCAGTGGAGGAGGGCCTGAATACCTCTCAGCCAAAAAGGAAGAATTGTGAATTCACGTGGTCTCTCTGGATGGACAGAAACGACCTTTGCAGGGTGTTCTAGATTTCCTCTTTTTTTTTTTTTTTTGCGGTACACGGGCCTCTCACTGTTGTGGCCTCTCTCGTTGCGGAGCACAGGCTCCAGACGCGCAGGCTCAGTGGCTATGGCTCACGGGCCCAGCCGTGGGATCTTCCCAGACCGGGGCACAAACCCGTGTCCCCTGAATGGGCAGGCGGACTCTCAACCACTGCGCCGACAGGGAAGCCCTAGGTTTCCTCTTTGATAGCTTTCCCACAAACTTAGAGCAAACATAGCTGCCTTCACACATCCTGAGTGACCCAAACAACTGTCAGGATATCCGTTCTCAATGTAGCAATCAACATAGAACGTTAGATGTAAAGGAAACCACACCCAAACCTATCTTTTTAACAAAGATGCAGAGCAAGAGAGTTTCAGAATTTCTGCTAATATTTGCCAGGGTGGTGTTCTTAAACTAATGTGCAGACTCCATTTAAATTGTGGGTGTTCGTGTGTGTGTGTGTGTGTGTGTGTATGGAGGGTGTCATTTACTCAACATCTAATACACTCTGTACGAAGTATAATGGGTTTCCATCATTGCTTCTGGAAACATGCTTTAGCCCCTTTTCTTCCTCCTGGTAGGATGCAGTCAAGATAGAAGTTTCTGTTTTGAGCTTCAGCGGGAGCTCATTTGCACATAAACCGACTGTAGAACCTTGTTCGGGGATTCCCTCTGACCCCTTTGCCCAGCTGATCAGCTCTGGATGAATCTTCCTTTACCCCCTCCTCCCTCCTGCTTTATTTCCTGGGCAGGTTGTTGGTGTGCTGGCGCTGCAGGTGAGGACACACACGTTTCTTTGCATTTTTGGTTCTCCTATGTGTCTCGGGAATGTCTTGAAAATTTATCATCTCTTTTTTGATCAAATTAGTACAGAACTCAGTTAAGACTTTGTAACTCTGGCCTTTCCCTTGGTTGTTGGCATTTTGAGTACCTTGTTTGAAAACACACATTTCGCGCGCACGCACACACACACACACACACACACACTCTTCCATTAACCCTTTTTCATCCTTCTGTTACTGCTCTATCTTCTTTCCCTTTACTGCCAGACTTTTTTTTTTTAATTTTATTTACTTGTCTTTATTTTATTTATTTATTTACTTATTTATGGCTGCGTTGGGTCCTCGTTGTTGTGCGGGCTTTCTCTGGTTGTGGTGAGCGGGGGCTAGTCTTCGTTGCAATGCGTGGGCTTCTCATTGCGGTGGCTTCTTTTGTTGCCGAGCACAGGCTCCAGACGCGCAAGCTCAGTAGTTGTGATGCATGGGCTTAGCTGCTCCGCGGCATGTGGGGTCTTCCTGGACCAGGGCTCGAACCCGTGTCCCCTGCGTTGGCAGGCAGATTCTTAACCACTGCACCACCAGGGAAGTCCTAATGCCAGGCTTTTTGAGAGAATAGTCCACACACACTCTCTCTCCACTGACGCGACTCTTAGTCACACTCCAACGCATTCCAAGATGGCTTCAGCCTCCTTCACTCCCACGAAACTATTCTTGCCGAAACTACCACGAGCCTGCTCACAACCAGATTTTTAGTTTGTCATTTTCCCTATCTGATTTTCTTTGCTTGGAAGGCCCTTCTGCATGTCGGAAGTGAAGGCGTGGTGATCTTTCGAGATGCGATTCACGTATCACCTCCCATGTGCAGCTCGTGTGACGCCTGCTCTGTGGAGCCCGTGAGTCGTGCAGAAACGAGGGGCATCACCATTTGAAGTCATCTTCGATTCGTCCTTCCTTTCTTCACGCACTCCAGTTGACCTCCCAACTCACCAAATTATACCTCAGAAAAGTCGCTCAAATCCAGCGCTTCCTCTGCGTTTCCACCACTAGCTTTAGACCAGGCTGTGCTGATCTCTTCACCGGAGCATTTAATCTTCCTGCTGATATTTTCTCTCTAGCCCACTTCCTCCTCCAACCTATCCCCAAGACTTCTATTTAAAAACAAACCTGTTCATGTCACTGTTCTCCTTAAAAGTTCCTGCTGGAACCCCTTCATCCATGGGATACTTGCCCAAACCCCTCGGTGTTCCTTCATGGCCTGATACCAGTCTGCTGTTCCAGCTGTGGCCTAGCTTTCACTCAGAGTTTGTACTCAGGTCTCCTTCTCAATATTCCTGACCATACAGTCCCTTTTCAACTGGCCAGCATGTCTGGAGACTCCCCAGCCCCCTGTTCCCATCCTGCTGTTGCTTATGTATGCAGTTAGCGAGTGTTTAGCTGTTCACTTTCTGATTAGTTATTTGATTTATTTATTTTTTGGCCACTCTGCGCAGCATGTGGGATCTTAGTTCCTCGACCAGGGATCGAACCTGTGCCCCCTGCAGTGGAAGCATGGGGGTCTTAACTACTGGACCTCCAGGGAAGTCCCTCTGATTAGTTATTCTTTTCTGTGGGCTCTAACACAATTTTATTCATATATATATTTAATAACCAGATTAATACATTGGTTGAGAAGTCCTTATCAGTGAAAAGATTATGGTGCCTTCCACCTCATATGTAATTCAATATTAAAATAATAGTAGCCAATTTGCAATTTTTCCCAGGAGTGCTTAAGATATTTTTTTCTTTTAAAATACCAAATATAAAATTCTTTCAAAGCATTTTCTTCTCTTTTCTTTGGTACCCCTGCTTTGCTGCTGCCCTAATCTATTATATCATTTATAGCTGTGAGTTAGAGGCAGTATTGCTCAATGGTTAATGAGACAGACTTTGGCATCAGGCTGCCAGGACTCAAATACCAGCTCTGCCACTTATTGGCTCTGTGACCTTGGACGACTTACTGAACTTCCCTGTGCCTCAGTTACTTCATCTTTAAAATGTGGATATAATAGCATCTGCTCACCGGATTGTTTCTGAGTAGTTAATGAGTGATGTGTCTTTGGTATCTGGTATTAATATAGATTGTATAGAGATTTACAATCTCTATAATGCCTCTTCCCCCCTACTATTGAAGTCTTCCTGCATGGACTCTCTACCTAATTTATTACTGCAATAGGTAATCAGTAGGCAAGTAAATGTGACTCCATTGATTCTTTTGCAGACCTCTCTAAGTTTCCTGGCATATCTGGAGAAACAAGATAAAATAAATGAAGATAATCTGGCATTACTGGAGGATCTCTGCAAAAAAATTGTACCTAATCTTATGAGAAAGATAGACAAATATAAAAGAGAGAAAGGTAACTAGCTTATGCTTGCTTGCTTGCTCGAATCAGACCATGGGAATTCTTAAACCAATTGGCCATGTATGATGTTTACTTATCACTCTGATAATATTCTTTTGAAATCTCCCCATTTGTTCATTCAACATATGTTTATTGAATGCATACTTTGTACTAGGCACAGTTTTAGAAGTTGGAGCTACAGCAAGGTATAGTGCAAAGCTTCTACCTTCTTGGAGCTTATATTCTAGTGAGGGAAAGTGGTTTTAGACAAATGTCTTCTTCTGTTTCTTACATGGAAGTGATTGTAAAAGAAATTGTTTTGAATGAAATAACATCAAAAGGAAGGAGGCAGGATGGCACAGGAATTAAGAGTGGGATCCATGGAGTCAGATTGCCAGCACTCCACTTATTAATGGTGCCGTGGCCCTTTCCTCAGCTGTTCTGTGTCTCACTTTTCCCATCTTTAAAGTGGGGCTAATCATAGTACCTACTTCATAATTTTTTTGAGGATTGAATGAGGTAATTCCTATAAAATGCATGTCTGGTACAGAGTAAGCATTCAATACACACTGCTATGAATACGTTTGTTAGAGAGGAAAGTCATGAAAACTTTCATATTCTCGTAAAGTACTATCAGAGAAGAATTTTCTTTCTTTCTCTTCTGTTTTTAATCAGGCTTGTAAAGGTAGTATTGCCATGGTATTACGTAGAAGTAGCTGCGTAGGGCAGAAATCAAACTTGGCTGCCTTACCATGTGTCAATATGCTGAATATTTGTGGTTTATTGAATCCATTTCTCCACTATTAAACAAAAGCTAAAAGTAAACACTCAGGATGGTATTCATGAAGCTTGTATGCCACACCCATATTTTAGTTCAGAGACTCAACATAGTGTGCAAACTTATCTGGTTGAAAACAAAACTAGCCAAAAGGAAACTTCTCTCTAAGAATTCTATCAACACAAAATGAGTCGAGGAACAAAATGTACTGTTGTTAATTTGATAAAATCTCAAACAATAACCAAATCAATGGATAATTTAATGTATACTTTAAGTAAAAATTATGAAGAATAAAAACAGCTTTTCTAACCATCAAGTCATCAAGTGAGAAATAAAAACAGGGAGTTAATATTGAAAGTATATTTGAAATCCTCACTTGAACTTTGAATGCTGAGATTTTTTTTTTTTTTCTGATCACATCATCGTTTTTCTATAATGCAGTACTCCACACAGAGTAAACATAGGGCAGGTGGCCAGATTACTTTGACTATTTGGACTCTGGAGAAGGCTCTCTAGTTTCTATGTAGTAAATGTTTACATTTGCCTCAGTGAGTCTTGAGGACTGAGCTTTATTATCAGAAGAATTCTTTTTTTTTTTGATTTACAATATTGTATTCATTTCAGGTGTACAACAAAGTGATTCAGTTACACACGCACATTCTTTTCAGATTCTTTTCAATTATAGGTTATTACAAGATATTGAATATAGTTCCCTGTCAGAAGAATTCTAATTTTGATTTTTCTTTTCTATAATCTACATGCTGTATGATCATTTTTTGGATGTTGAAAGAAAAAACTTGTTTTCCTTTACTAATACTCACAACAACATTCTGGAACACTTCTGACCCCAGGGGTGTGAGTTTTTCCACACCAAAATATTCTCCAACTCTGCAGACACCAACTGGGTGTCCTGTGTTTTAATTCAGTTCTGACACTCATCAGTTATTGCAGATCCCACAGGTTAAGGGTTCAGTCCCCCAAGACTCCCCACACCACTTCAGCCACCAATCTCAGGTAGTGGGTCCCCAGATTACCCACAGCTTCTGTTCAACTTGGTTACAAACCAGGGATTCCCATGACCCCTTCCTCAGGTTTGATAATTTGCTAGAACTGTTCACAGAACTTAGGAAAATAGTTTACTTACTAGATTACTGATTTATTACAAAAGTATACAACTCAGGAACAGCCAAGTGGAATAGATGCATAGGTCAAGGCGTGAGGGAAGGAGCATGGAAGTTCCATGCCCCCTTCAGGTGGATCACCCTCCCAACACCTCCACTTGTTCACAACCCAGAAGCTCTGTGAACCCCCTCAGTTAGGGATTTTTTTTTTCTTTTTTTGGCCACACTGCCTGGCAGCGGGATCCCAATTCCCTGACCAGGGATGGAACCCGTGCCCCCCCTGCAGTGGAAGCGCAGAGTCTTAACCACTGGACTGCCAGGGAAGTCCCTCAGTTAGGGTTTTTAATGGAGGCTTTGTTACGTAGGCATGATTGATTAAATCATTGGCCATTGTAATTAATTCAACCTCTAGCCCCTGTCCCCTTTCCAGAGTTCTGGGAGTAAAGCTGAAAGTTCCAACCCTCTGATCATTTGATTGGGTCCCCTGGCAACCAGCCCCCATCCTGAGGCTATCAGGATGTCCCTAACCACCAGTCATGTCATTAGCATACAAAAAGACACAATCACTTATGAGAGTGTAGGGTTTTAGGAACTGTGTGCCAGGAAGAGGGGCAGAGACCACATGGATATTTATTATTATATCATAGGTCTCAGTATTTTAATATTGACTTTCTACAGTCCTCTGAGAGCTTGGGCTTAATTCTGGCATTTAGGATGAAGGACTAAAGGACTGAAAAGATAGTAGGTATGCAGATTTTAGGCTTCTGTAAGTGAGGTGAGTGGAAAGACTAAGCCCACTGTATCTGATTAGGACACAAGCTCTGTTTAAGGACCACCAGGATATCTTACTGAGTTTTCCTGAGCCTTGGTGTTTGTTTTAATATTTTAAATTCATTATTAAAAATAATGTATAATAATTATAATAAAATTAAATAGAAATTCAAACAATGACAACAATACAGAGTGTAGGAGGTAAAGTCTCTCTCTTCTTTTTCTTCCACTGCTAGTACGTTCCCCAGAGATAACCCCTGTTTGGAGTATATTTTTGTAGCTTTTCTTCTCTATACAGATAAGTGCATGTGTGTATGCATGTATGGATAGATAGATACCTATAATACATATTTAACTAAAATCATGATAATCATATTCCATAACTTGCTTTTTTCCCACCTAATATATCTGGCATTTTCCCATGTATATAATGCAGATATAGCTTATTTTTATTAATGGTTCCATAGAGACATATTTTATGTATATAACATGTATTTAATCAACACTTTTTTTTTTTTTTTTTTTTTTTTTTTGTGGTACGCGGGCCTCTCACTGTTGTGGCCTCTCCCGTTGCGGAGCACAGGCTCTGGACGCGCAGGCTCAGCAGCCATGGCTCATAGGCCCAGCCGCTCCGCGGCATGTGGGATCCTCCCGGACCGGGGCACGAACCCGTGTCCCCTGCATCGGCAGGCGGACTCTCAACCACTGCGCCACCAGGGAAGCCCTAATCGACACTTTTAAATGGTTTTTCTTTTCCTTTCCTTCTCTTCCTACCTTCTTTTGCTTCTTTCTTTCGTTTTCTTTTTGCTGTTCCAGTCTGAGTTCTGGTTTTATTTCTTGAGGTAATGCCTTTGTAATCTTTATTTGCTAGTACAGTCTGAGTTCTGGTTTTATTTCTTGAGGTAATGCTTTTGTAATCTTTATTTGGCAGTTACCTGACACACTGAGCACCATAAGTTCTGAAATGGTATTTAGTAAAGTATATAGTAATTTTAAGGAACTAATTAAATTACAAAAATAATAGAAATAGTAAGGAACAAAATATCATAATATAAGGAATGAAAATATAATGATAAAAATAATTTATACATTCACATTTTTTCTTGGTATATATATGTAGGCCTCTTTAAGCAAATGCCACTACAAATCTACAGGTCCCCGTAACATAATTTCTTATGATGATGGGTTATTTCGGATTGCCACTAGTCAGAAGGTGATTTTTTTGTTTTTCTATCTGATTCTATTCCCAGCCTCCCAGGTAGGGGCACCTCCTGTAGCCAAGGAAACTGAGTCATTGCATCAAGGAGAGAAAGAACTATTTTCCCGCTCGGACATTAACCAATTGCTTGGAGCCTTGCCGGTAGGTTCATTGATGTGTTGGTAAATGTGTAACCACCAGCTTCACTGCAAATGAGAGAGAGAAAGAGAGAGAGAGAGAGAGAGAATGATTTGTAGCATTTGGTGTAAATACTCCTACCATGGCTGATTTCAAGTTACCGACTTGATATTAACTGTATTGCAGAATTTCTGAAAATCTAATGATTGGCTCTCACTAGCTGGTTAGAGCTGACTCCAGTACACCACTGGGTTGCTTTGAATGGTTCTGTTCTTATCTGTGGGATTCGATCACGGCAGGCTTCATGGGCGTACAGCCTGTACAGTCGCACAGGGCCCATACTTTTTGAATGCTCAGCTGTCATTGTTTTGTAATTCTTGATAATGTGTGAACAAGGGGCCTCACAGTTTTACTTTGCACTGGGTCCCAGAGGACAAGAACTGGGTTCCTGTAGTACCCAGCAAAGGTAGGGTAGGTAGAGGGGGAAACACTGGGAGAATTTGCAATCCATTTTTCACAACATGATCATGGTCCTTGGAAGACACATGACATTCTTCCCTGGGATTTATGTTTATTTCCATCTTGCTTGGCAGCTCTATTTTGCTGACATCTGTCAGCATCAATGAAGTTAGGTTGTCCCTGGAATTCTTTGTTTTTGGTTTCTAATTGTGGTAAAATACACATTACCTAAAATTTACCATCTTAACCATACAAAAAAATTTTTTAAAGTTGTTGTAAAATACAAATAACATAAAATGTACTGTGTTAGCCATTTTTAAGTGTACAGTTTAGTGTTGTTAAGTACAGTCACATTGTTGTGTAAACAATTTCCAGAGCTCATTTCATCTTGAAAACTGAAACTATATCCGTTAAACACTAACTCCCCATTCCCCCTCCCACCAACCTCTGGCAAACACCATTCTACTTCCTGTCTCTATGAATTTGACTATTCTGGCTACCTCATATAAGTGGAAGCATACAGTATTTGTCTTTTTGTGACTGGCTTATTTCACTTAGCATAATGTCCTCAAGGTTCATCCATGTCAGAACTGTGTTCATTTTTAAGGCTCAGTAATATTCCATTGGGTGTATATACCACATCTTGTTTATCCATTCATCCATGGATGGACACTTGAGTAACTTCTACCTTTTCCCTATTGTGAATAATACTGCTTATGAACATGGGTGTACGAATATCTCTTTGAGACTCTGCTTTCAATTCTTTTGGGGTACCCAGAAGTAGAATTGCTGGATCACATATCATTCTATATTTCTTTTCTTTTTTCTTTTTGGCAGTGCATCGGAGCTTGAGGGATCTTAGTTCCCCGACCAGGGTTTGAACCTGGGCCTGGGCAGTGAAAGCGCTGAGTCCTAACCATTGGACTGCCAGGGAATTCCCTATATTTCATTTTTTGAGAAACCACCATACTGTTTTCCATAGCAGCTGCATCCTTTTGCATTTTCACAAACAAGGCACAAGTGTTCTCCACACCCTTGCTAACACTTGTTATTTTCTTGGTTTTTGATAGTAGCCAACCTAATGGGTGTGAGGTGGTATTTCATTGTAGTTTTGACTTGCATCTCCCTAATGATTAGTGATGTTGATCTTTTCAGGTGCTTGTTGGCTATTTGTATATCTTCTTTGGAGAAATGTTTATTCAAGTCCTTTGCCCATTTTTTAATTGGGTTGTTTTGGAAGTTTTTTATTTTTATTTATTTTTTTAAACATCTTTATTGGAGTATAACTGCTTTACAATGTTGTGCTAGTTTCTGCTGTACAACAGAGTGAATCAGCTATATGTATACATATATCTCCATATACCCTCCCTCTTGCATCTCCCTCCCACCCTGGAAGTTTTATTTTTTAATTCTTAAAAAATTCTTTCATAGCTTCTTTACTATTTTCATGGTGTCATATTTTTACAGTTATAATTATTATTTTAAAATTTGGAAGTATGTTTAATCTTATAGAAAAGTTGAAAAAAATGTGAATAACACAAAATTTGTTTACCCAGATTCACCTACCTGTTGTGACTTTTGTCCCATTTGCTTTATCATTTGTGTGCTCTCTCTTTATCTATTTGTATACGCACACACATAATTTTTTCTGAACTTTTTAAGAGTGACTTGCATACATCATGGCTTTTTGCCCCTAAATACTTCAGTGTATATTTCATAATAATGATATTGTTTTACAGATTATAGTACAGTTAAATTAAATTATACAAAAGTTTCACCAAGTCAGTGGTCCATATTTCAATTTTATCTATTAACCCAATAATATCTTTTACAGGTTTTATAGCTTTTTCCCCTCCAGTACATAATTCAGTCTAGGATCATATATTGTATTTAGTTGTCATGTCTCCTTAAATCTTTTCATCTCCACAACTTTCTTCCTCTTTTATGACATGGACACTTTTGAAGAATATAGTCACCACCACCACCACATTTTATTAAAAAAATAGAATTTTCCTCTTTGTGTGCATGTGTGTGTGTGTGTGTGTGTGTGTGTGAGTGGTGTTACCTCATGATTAGATTCAAGCTGTATATTCTGGCCGGAATATTACATCAATGACACCATATCTTTCTCAGGGCATCCCATCTGCAGGCATGTGGTGTTCATTGGCTCCCTATTCATGATTTAAATTTTGATTATTTGGTCCAGATGTTGTCTGATTTCTTCACTATATAGTTAATTTTATGAAGTTACTATTTTTTCCCTTGAAATGAATTAAAATGTCACCTTAGATTGAGCATCCATTGATGATTCTTGCAAGATTGAAAAGCAATGATTTTCAAACTCCAGTATTCTCTCCACATTTATGTTACCACTCAGCATTTTACTGTAAGCAGGAGTCCTCTTTTCTCCCTCAAAAGTTGTTTTGCCTACTCAGCTTAATTCTGTCCCTTGCCCACATTTTTACCTGATTTTGTGCTCAGAGACTGATTTGCGAGTGGAAAACACACATGCGCGCGCACACACACACAGGACTTTCCCCTTTGCCTCCTAGCACCTGAGTAGTTTCTAAGGCGTGTGGCTCAGCCTTAACCTCTGAAGTGCTGCTGTTTTGTTGCTGTTGGGTGATTCTGGTCACGGCCAGATGAAGATGGAGAATAGCCGTGGTGGTGCTGGGAGTGCAGGAGGCTTTGGAGGGCAGCACCTCACGTTACACACATGCTTATAGACTCTCAGGGTTGGAAGGTGTCTTAAAAGTTATCTAGGCCACCAGTCTCTCTCCATGAAGTGAGAGATAAACTAAAACTTGGTAAATTATCTCATGTTTCATATGTACCTGAAAGGTTTTCTTATATAAAAGAGTACTGCCAACGATTGCATTTAATGAGAAGAAACTATTGACAAGCAAACAAACAAACAAACAATAAACAGTCTATAACAGGAATAGAAAAGGGTTTTATTTGGTCCAAACTGAGGACTATAGCCTGGAAGACAGTTTCTCAGATAACTCTGAGGAACTGTTCCAGAGAAGCATGGTTTTCAGCAGTTTTATGTCTTGTCAGAGCAAAGAACATCAAAAAAGTCAGGGAAACCTTCCTTCAAGGTTTCAAAAACAAAAACAAATACAGATCAGCACATACACAGCGAGTCGGTATGGCCTTGGCACCTAAGTCTGTACGGTCTTATCATCAGAGGAGGACCAGCATTGGTGTCCCAGGAAGGGAGGCATTTAATCTTCATAACTATGGACATTTTTTACTTCTGGTTAGTGCACCCTTTTCTTTAATAATTAAAGCAGATGTACAATGTATGCTTGATAGGCCGCAAACAGGCTGTTGTAGTTAGCATAAAATTCAAGTTAACTCATGTATAAGCCAGGATGACTTCCCTGTTCCTCAATATGTGAAAATTTCTTTTATCAAAACTGTATTTCACTCCATTAAAGAAGTTAAAAAAAAAGGAAAAGATCCACCCTCTTAGCAAGTGTCAAGTATACAATACACTATGTTAACTACAGTCACCATGTTGTACATTAGATCCCCAGAACTTATTCATCCCCTATACCTAAGCTTTGTACGCTTTGACCAATATCTCCCCACTTTTTCACCTGTACCCCTCCACCCCACCAAACCTCTGACAACCCCATTCTACCCTGTGAGTTCAACTAGTTTAGATTCCACATGTAAGTGAGATCATACATTTTTTTCTTTCTGTGTCTGGATTACTTCACTTGGCCTAACATCTGCCAGGTTCATCCACGTTTTTGCAAATGGCAGGATTTCCTTCTTTCTTGGGGCTGAATGATATTCCTTTGTACAAATATATACTCCATTTTTTGGTCCATTCACCTGTCGATGGACAGTTAGGTTGTAAAGCAAAACAAAACAAAAAGAAACTGTATTTCAAGCAGCATCCTCTAATTTGTTTAAAAACCAAATCAATATTTCTTAGTGTGTCCTAGCCTTTTCTTAAAGACATGCATGCCCTCTAACGAGGAGACATAACAACAGCTGCTTTTTAAGGCCTTACTGGACCCCTCTGGAAAACACTGGAAAGAAGACCGAGTATGGCCAGGCAATGGGGCATTCATTCTTTCCTCTCTGACACAGCTACTTGGGAGGTATCAACAGGGAATGCAACATTCTCAGACAAAGAGAGCCAGACAGACCCTAAAGCTTATTCCGAGTCCTTTTTCTGGCTGATTTTATCAGCACAAGGGAAGAGACAAACCAAAGAAACCTGGGGCCTGGAGATGCCTGGGCTGAGCCCAGTGCTGTATCTGTGATGCCCTTAATCCCAGAAAATTCACTCAGCTGCTTTCAAAATCCACTGTGCAAACCCAGAAAACAGCCTGCCTGGCCCTTGGATGCTGTTGAGGAGGACTCTAGGGTGCAGAAGAAAGGGAAATGTGTCTTGCAAAAAGAAAGGCAGGAAGTCTTCTGGAAAGTGAAACTAAACTTCTTCGCCTTTGTTCCCTCAGAGCGGGAACAGCAGCACTTCAGAGATTAAGGCTGAGCCACACCCCTTAGAAAGGGCTTCCATTTCTCACAGGCAGCTTGGGAGTGAGGCGGTGCAGCTCCGGTCTGGCTCGAAGAGAAATCACCCTCCTGCAGCCAGAAGCCTGGTGGGCTCCACCAGGGAGGCGCCCCCAGTGACTTGGGGGTGACTTGCCTGTCACGTCAAACAGATGTCCTGGTACATCCCACCACACAGCCAGTGGCAGAGTCAGTCCTTCCCCAAAACGTCGTGGTCATGTCCCCGTTGGGGCTTTCAGCTGCAGCCTAAGGGCTGGGGGTGGTGGGAGTGGAGTGAGTGGATGGGGAGTGGATGCAGAAAACACAAAGGCCCTAAACTGTGCTGCAATTTTGTATTTAATTTTATAAAACTAAAAGGAAAAACTATTGAGTACACTCAGAGAAGTCTGCATTGCATCCCTGGCTTGCTTCTCCTCCCCCCATAGATTACCATTTTTATTAGTTTTCTGATTTATCCTATTGAAAAAAACCCACTCGAATCTCTCCTTTATTATAAGAGAGGGAGCACACTAAATACCAATCTTCACATTACTTCTTTCATGTCACAGTATCTACCACACTGTGTGATGAACTGTCGTTCTTTCGACCACTCCCTGTTGGTCAACATTAGGGTTATTTCCAGTCTTCAGTTATTCCAAATAATGCTGCAGTGAATAAATATCTTTGTGTATGTGTCATATACTTTTGCCACTGTGTCTTGGTGAACCTTGCTGTTTGGAAGGAAGATGTTGATTCTTTTCTTGTTACCTGCTAGTGACTTTTTCTATGGCTGGGGATCGGGTATTTTTTCTTCTCTGAATCAAGCCTAGATTTTCAGCCCTTACCCTAACTGTGTGAATTTCCTGCAATTCATGAATTTCCTCTTGCCTCAACAGGAGGTGTCCTGGCAAGATGAGCATGCACAGAGTAATGGTAGGTGTTTCTAATACACTTTTTTTTTTTTTTTTTTTTGCCTCGCTGCGCGGCTTGAAGGATCTTAGTTCCCTGACCAGAGATTGAATCTGGGCTCCCCCACAGTGAAAGTGCCGAGTCCTAACCACTGGACGGCCAGGGAATTCCCTCTAATACACTTTTTATAACTTGGATCAGTATGCCAGATAGATATATTTGATACATACCAAGCAATTTGGGATGACTTGGGAGAAGGCATACACATTAGTGGAGAATTCAGTTCTTATTCTAATTCAGGGCAAGCCACTGAATGCGTGGATTATACCAGGCTTTTCCATGGGGGCGGATGGCGAGGGCTGGGTGGTTTCTACTTGGAAAGCCTAGCCTACCAGCATCTGGGGAATGCAGAGCTGGTCTCCCTCCACCCTTCAGAATGAGGTCACCCGCTGTGGGGAGGGATGGAGCCCTTGGCGGGCAGAAGCCCTCAGGCCAGCAGCAGCAGCAGAATATTGACTCTGTAGAATAGTATGGCTCCAGATGCTGCTTGTATTTTTCAGAGGGAAAGAGGCGGTCAGAGGCAGGGACTTGGCACCAGTGTGTTTAATGCTCTGAATCCTTGCCCAGAAACCATGACCTTGAAAAACCACTGGGCTAAACTGCTTACAAACAGTCAGGGTTCTGGTGTTCTCTCTGTGATGTGTCCATTCCTCATTTCTTTTTTTCCTGGAAATTTAAACTTCAGAGTCCAATACACCCCACTTTCCTAGGGACTTTTCTCTTTCTGCCTATCTGGGAGGCTGCATGATATGATGTGGATGAGAATTATTGTTACTGAGCTCTTGTCATGTGCCAGCCACTGTTCTAAGAGCTTCCTAGGACTTATCTCCTTTAATAATCCAGTCACCTGGAGATAGGTACCACTGTTATTCCCATTTAATGATGAGGAAACTGAGACCCAAAAGGTCTGGTGCTTTGCTGAAGATCACACAGCTAGAATGGAATGCAGCTGGGATTTGAAATTGGCAGTCTGACTCCAGATCACACCCTCTGAGGACCTGGCTCTAACCCCTTGCAGCTACAAGAGCTCAGGCAATGGTTTCACTTCTGAAAAACAAGCACGTTTCCTTCAGTGCTGCAGTTCTGCCATTTCAAAGTTGAGACCTGTCTTCGCTGGAGAGTTACCTTCTCCCACGTTGAGGGGGAATTTACAGGTGCGCAGGAGGACTGCAGCGGGGGTCCCATTTGGTAGGTTCTCTGGTCTGGAGGATCCTGGACTTGCTCAGCCTGAGCTGAGTGCCCAGGACTGACCCTTCACCGTGGTTAATAGCTAACTCAGGCCTCACAGACGAGAGCAGAGCTTCCGGATTCTCCTGAAAACTTGCCAGGCGTGTGTGGGAGAAGAAAAGCTTCAAGTCACATTTTCCCTTTACTGTCATCTGACAATTCATCTTTGGCTTCCTCTCTCTATGAAGGATTCTTATCCGGAGGAACCAGGGAGTTTGCAGGTGCACTTCAAAGCAGTGCAGTCTGCAGCCAATGCCAAAGCCATGACTAAATTGATCCCAGGGCTGTGGTGATTTTTGCTCTGCCCAAATTGGGTCACTGGGCCTTTCCCCCACCCCCCTTTCTTTTTGGTGTCTGCCCAGCCTCTATCCAGTGACAGATAAATGTTGACTCAACCCAACCAAACTTTTAACTAGAAACACTTGAGCTGATTCCAACCCATCCTCTGTAAGGAAATCTAAGTGTTTGGGGAAAGCTATGTGAAGAGTCTGAGTACTTGTCTTTCTAGGTGACAGAGAAACCCCGGTCTCCGTGGAGATGTTGGGAGCATCCGTTGACACTCTAACTTGTGAAACCAGTACAAAGGTTTGCACTGTTTCCTCAGGTCTTCTCCAACCAGGGTCCAGCCCTTAAGGACTCTGTGGGCTCAGATTTCTGTTTCCATCTGTGTGATTGTCTCTGTTCTTTTCCCCTTTTTCTGTAATAATTAGAAGTGTGTTGACCTCTGGCTATGGAGGTGATGTTATCGCCCTTTCAGTCATGCATATCCTCTGAAATATGAAGAGAGGGGAATTTCTTTTTCATCGACTGAAGCCACTTCTTTTCTGCTTGGATCAAAGCTGTACCATGTTTTCAGGAGATCATTGTAGCCACAGAGAGGCCCTGCTGAAGCCAACTCAGCTAATTTGTAATCAAATGCTATTTACAGTAATCTTCAAAAACAATTGCACATATTTTAAAATTCACACTGTGATCTCTACAAAAGAGATTTCTCTGTTTTTGGAGGAATCAGATCACTCTAGAATCCTACCATTTTAAAAAACAAATTACCATTTGATATTTTTGTTGTCTTGTTAGATCCTTACCTATGCTTTCTTCACTTTGCTAATCCAACAAGAAAGACGCTTTTGCATAAACCCTGGGTTTGCCAAAGTTAAAAATACATATTTTATTATTTAACACTGCGAATTCACATTCTGCAGTCAAAACAGGTGAAGTTTGAATTTTAATGAGGACCTGGCATTCTACCTTGGAATTAATCGTTAATTCCAGATCAGGACCAGGGTCTTGAGAACTCTCTGCCTTTGGTACTGATAAATGGAGTGGTTGGTTAGAAACATTAAACCCTTAAAATGAGGATTCCCTAATAAGTGGTTCCTGTCTCTTCTTCTTTCAAGGAGACAGCTGTGTACAGGATGGATCGGAAACACAGAGGGTATTGTGTTGTTGTCAATAACCACAGTTTTACCTCACTGTCAGAAAGACCAGGGACCAATAAAGATGCTGGTAAGAAAGTCTGGAAGTGCATGAGACGCAAGTTAGAAATCTTAAAATCACTTTTTATTTTCACATTTTTTTTCTGTAGTTTTTATCTTCTATGTAAATATAAGGATGATACCAGAAATGTTTCTAAGCTTCCTGTATATTCCTGGTGTCTTAGTCCATCCAATGGCGTCTAATACCATTAGATGCCTTTTAAACAGCAAACATTTATTTCTCACAGTTCTGGAGACTGGGAAGTCCAAGATCAAGGCTCTGGCATTTCGGTATCTGGTGAGAGCCCACTTCCCAGATGGCCGTCTTCTCTCTGTAACCTTACTCAGCGTCCAGGGCAAGATTGCTCTTTGGGGTCTTCTTAATGGGCTCCACCCTGATGACCTAAGCACCTCCCAAAGGCTCCACTTCCTCATACCCTCACCTTGGGGGTTGAGGGGGAACACAGACTTTCAGACCATGGCTCCTGGGGTCACCGACCTGCTTAAAGAGTGACCAGAGTCCCTGACCATTTACGACTCTGGTTGGGAGACAGCACCTGGGTCAGATGAGACAACCTGGGTTAGAGTTGTGCCTCCACCACTAACCAGGTTTGTGATTGTGTGGGAGATTCATGGGGCCTCAGCTTCCTCATCTGTGAAACAGGATAAAATTCTGGCCTCTGCTGACTCACAGGATCATTGTGATAGCACTGTGGCTACTATAAAAAGGTAGGTTAATTGTAAAATTTTATTGTTATGAAAGTAGAAAAAACATCCAAAGCTTCAGCCTATTTGCTATGCAGATTTTTATAACTACTAGCATTGTTTCACCCCTTTGTTTTGTTTTCTTTCCCTCCATTTCACTTCTTCCCCTTTCTCTCCTTTTTCACAGAGTGCCTGAAGCGCGTGTTTCAGTGGCTTGGGTTCACCGTGCATATTTATGTCAATGTGACTAAAGACCACCTAGAGAAGGTTCTGAAGTATTTTCAGACTCATCCAGGCCATGCTGATGGAGACTGCTTTGTGTTCTGTGTTCTGACCCATGGGAAATTTGGAGCTGTCTACTCTTCTGATGGGAACCTCATTCCCATCCGGCAGATCATGTCTCACTTCACAGCTCAGCAGTGTCCTGCTCTGGCTCACAAACCCAAACTCTTTTTCATACAGGCCTGTCAAGGTGAAGAAATACAACCTTCCGTATCCATTGAAGCAGATGCAGTAAATCCTGAGCACGTGCCCCCTTCCCTTCTGGACAGTGTTCCCGTTGAGGCGGATTTCCTTCTTGGCCTGGCCACTGTCCCCGGCTACGTGTCCTTTCGGCACGTGGAGGAAGGTAGCTGGTATATCCAATCTCTGTATAATCATCTGAAGGACTTGGTCCCAAGGTGAGAGTTTTGAGTTGTTCCATTCACCTACCTGTTCATTCATTCATCTATCCACCTACCTGTTCATCCATCTATCCACCCACCCATGCATCCATCCATGCATCCATTCATCCATCCATCCACCCATCCAACACACCTGTACTGAGCACTGGCACGTAACTGGAAAGGAAGATACAGAATTTAAAAGAAGACACAGTCCCTGTCCTCAAGTTGTCACAATCTGGAAAAACAGACAAGTATATGGGGAAGATCATTCCCTGTGGTAAATATACATTGTAAAGCACAGGTGTCATGGGGACATATGGAGTTAGCACCTCACCCAGAGTTGGAGGATCAGGGGGAGCTTCTAGAGATGCCAGATAGATGTTGGGTGAATAATCAGGGTGAAAGACATTCTGGGGAGAGGGAACAGCAGCAGTATAGGCAGGGAGGCCTTTTATTTGTTCCTTCATTTGTTTATTATCAATCACTTATATTTACTGAAGGCCCTTGGTTTCCTGCCACTGCTCTGACAACTTTCCTTCTGTCTCTGTCACGTGCTCTTTACCTGGTACAATGGAAATGGGCATTCACCAAGGTTCTGCCCCCAGCCCCTCTTCTTTGCTCTCTCTCTGTAGCCCCTTTTGGCAGCTTTAGCTATACCGGGTAGCCACTGGCAACTCCATGAAAACATCTCCCAAATTGCCATCTCTGAGTTTCTGAAAGGCAGAGATGTTTCACTTAACCTTATATCCTCAGCACCCGACACAGTACCTGATACACTGTTGAGGTTGATAAGTATTTGCTGGACCAGTGAGTGCCGGGTTGAGTCAACCTCATTCTTTGGGTCAGTCCTATGCATTTCTCACAGCATGCCAGACATCCCACGCCTCTGTTGCCTTTGGGCCTCACATTCAGTATGCACAGTCCTGAACTCATTTTCTTAGCCCTCTCCAGGGGTTCCTACTCCTGAATCCCCGTTGCTAGGAACGGTTCCAATTCTGGGAATTCAAGATTGGGAACCAGGATGGGAGCCTTGAGTCACCTTGGCTTTTCCTTCTTCTTTACCAACCTCTCCATCAAAGACCAATTCCTATGGCATCAGGGAAAATGCACTATTTATCAAGGGCCTGCTATGTGCCTACTGTACTGGGTACTGAGCTGGGGGCTCGGGGTATCGCTGTGAACAAGAGAGACAAGATCCCTTCTCCATGGGACTTACCGCTCAGTGACAGGAAGACAGATAATAAAAATGTAAGTAAATGAATATTTGAATTAGTGAGATAATTTGGGGAAGTAATACCTGCTATGAAAAGCAAAACAGGATAATGATATAGAGTGTGGAGCAGGGAGCTACTTGAGAAGGCTTCCTGGTAGAGGCGATAGATATTTCAAGTAAGACTGAATGATGAGTCAGCCACAGGGAGATCTGGGGACAGAGAGAACAGCTAGTGTGATGCAGGATGCAGGTGCTGAGAACCAGTCATGAAGGCATGATTCAAACTTGAGCTCTGTCTCCAGAGCCTATGCTTTGCTTCCAGTGATATGTATTGCCCACCCCCAGAACATTCTGGTAAATGCCCACAAGCCCTGGATCAAATGCTGCCTCCTCTATGGAGTCTTCTCTTCTTCTCCCAGCCAGAGGCACTGTCTTCTCCTCAGAATTTGCAGGGGAACTTTGACCTACTTTTCATGCAGTGTTGATCACATTCTGCCTTGTATTATGGAGTTTGTCTTTATGCTAACCTTGGTACATGTTTCATGTCTGTATTCTAAGTGTTTAAGTTCAGGAATTGTGTCATGTTTGCCTTTTATCCCTCCCAAAACCTAGAATAGAGAGGGTATTATTAATAGTAGGCTCTCTCTATATATATTTCTATCACCTCCTAGTCTATCTATCTATCTATCTATCTATCTATCTATCTATCTATCTACCTATCTACCTACCTACCTACCAGCTTGAAGGAAGAACACAGAAAAATAATTATATGCAAAATGTCTTTGTGGACTAAGTGCATTAAAATGCAAGGTGTGATTATTATTATGATGTTCTTAAATACTGACTGCAGAATTGAAAATTTTTATATAATTTAGCATTTCTTTTTTAATTTCAGAAAAAATGTTTCTTTATATTTGGCAAAATTCCAGTTAGAATCTTGGCATGCTAGACTGGGAAGAAGCCACATATTTTAAAATCTGTTTTCTAAGACCTGGTATGTGATTTCTATCTCCTGGTTGAAAATATATTTTCTTTTCTGCCTGCAGACAGGAAGATATCTTATCCATTCTCACTGCTGTCAACGATGATGTGAGTCGACAAGCGGACAAACACGGAAAAAAAAAACAGATGCCTCAGCCTGCTTTCACACTACGTAAAAAAGTAGTATTCCCTGTGCCACAGGAAGAACTTTTACTATAGTAGAAAGTTTTGATCGACACTTACACTTGAAAGGACACTTTGGGCATCGCTTCCAACCTCCCACCCGTCATAGAAATCAGTGACAGGTAGTGAGCTGGCCACCTGTCTTTCTAGTAGAAGAACATGCCCTATCTTCTGACACAAGAAAATCTTTTTTTTTTTTTTTTTTTTTTTGTTAAGTCTAAATGGTAGAAAACTTTCTTTGTTGAAGCCTTGGACTGTAGTCTTGAATTTAGTTGTGTACCCCGAGAAAAAAGTGATTAGCCTCGGTTTGTGCATCTGTGAAGTAAAAGGTGGGACCTGGTGTATTTTAAGGTTCCTTTTAGCTCAGAACCACTGTTTGGCCTTGACTGAGCTTAGATTTTCCTTCTATATATGCTCACCCCTTGTTATAATTCTGTATCCCCTCTGAATGGTCTTGTTTTGGACACTGGAAGATGATGAGATCATGGTTCAATGACCCTCTCCTTATTCTCCCCTAAAATTTGATCTATGCCACACCCATTTCCTGCTTTAGTGTAAGGAAGGTGTTTCTGCAGGCAATGTTTCTCTTGGGCCGGGAACAGGGTTGGCTCTCAGAAGATGACAGCTCAGCATGAAGACAGACACATTCAGCTGCTCTGGGAGCACAAACTTTACAACCTTGGATTAAATTCCATGTTGGTCAGGACCCTTTCAGACGCCGCTGACAGAACACCCACCTCACACCAACTAAAGCAAAAAAGAAAATTGGTGGCTTCTTTCACCTGAAAACACATGAACGCGGAGACTGGCTTCAGGTGAGGCTTGAATCAGGACTAAATCTGCACACAGCATCTCTCTCGGTCAGAGTCCTCAGGGTTGGCAGCTGACTGTAGTCAACAGCCCCTGCCTTAGCTCTAACACACTCTGCTCCTCTGACCCAAAGTGATGAGGAGAGAGGTGGCCTCAGGGACTGTGTTCACAGGGCTTGTTGCTCTCTCTGGCCAGGCAGTGTCTGGCTATGCCTTCTGGAGGGGGAAGCTCTGTATGGAAGCCTTGATACTTTAAAAATTAAGGTTGTGAACACTCCTATGTACTGAACTTTTTTTTTTTTAATTTCAAGAGGAATTTTTAATTCTTGGAAGGAATTAAATGTTAGTTCCTGGAAGGAGGGAGATTGAAAGTCCTGTGGTTAATGACTTCATTTATAGACGAAGAAACTAAAGCCCAAGGAGACAGAGTGATTTGCTACAACGTCCAGCCAGCTATCGTTTACAGGATTTTATTTCCCACTTAACTGAACTGGAATGTCATGGGTCATAACAGGACTTTATGAACATTTCTTGGATATGTAGGTGCTCATGAAAGATGTCAGGGAAGGAAGAAAAAATAACTCAGTGATGCTTGATTTTATAATTATTTTTATGAAAGTCAAATTAAAGTCTGGCAAATTTGCAATGAGAAATATTCATAAGAACCTTGTTATAATGTAGCTAGTAATTACATGGATTTGAATGTAGGTTGACCAAGGAAACAAATGTCATATATGTCAGGATGATCTTCCAAAATCATTGTTCATACATGTCAAAGCTAACAGCTGGTGGGTACAGTCTTTGTCCAATTGGATATACACAGCTTTTGGCCATTTAACAGTCCTTTGCTAGTTGAAGGATGATTTGGTACAGAGGAAAGAGCAAAGGGTCTGGCGAGAGAAGCCTTGGGTTTCTGTTGTATGCTGTGATTTCCTTGCTCTGAGACACTAAGTCAAGCTAGTTTTTTGAGCCTTATCTATATAGCAGAGAAGTATTATCTGTTGGGAGGATTAAGGTTTAAATCTAATTGTGGCGTGGTGCATATAAGGCCCATGGTAGCTGTATTCTGGTAGTGACCTTAATGGAAGTAGCAGAGTTTGAGTTCCTTTGCATCTAATTCCTGCTGACTTTTAGCTTCAAATCAACAGTAGCAACACCCGCTGATATTCTCTGACTGAGGAACAACCAGGCCAGCTCTTGGCTCTGAGTCCAGCTGGGCAGCACAGGTGATGAATTCTCCTGCATCAGAAATATGTGGGGCTTGATGTTGAAGTCCTGGGCCTGTGGTCTAGTTTATATTTCTGTTTCACTGGAACTTAGTGCATGTGCAGGGTTAAACTCTAGAATCAGGAAACTTTCCATGAGCTTTCTTTACAGAGGCCTCCAGCAAGCATGTGAGGAATCACTAGACGTTTATGCCTGTGAGTCATGGGTCTATACAGACAACAGGAGTGCAATCGTTCTTGGCTCATTTTTCCTAAATGGAGCATATACACACTTGGCCCTTGTCTGTATCTGTGTGTGTGTGTGTGTGTGTGTGTGTGAATTTAGAGTCCAGAGACAAAAGGAAGTGATTGATCACAACCATTTGGCAGTCCCTACAGCCATTGTCTGTCCAGACATTTATGATGAACATGGCAGATGGAATAAGGTTTCTGTATATTTTGCCTAGTTTTGCTCAACCTACAAGAGCTGTAGTTAATTTTTTCTTTTCTTTTCTCTTTATCGCTCAAAAGTTTCGCTTCTACCAAACAAAATGAAAGACATGAACACTTTTGATAGAGTATTATGCAGATGTTAGTTATTTAATAATGATACTACCGGTGTATAGTATTATTAGGACTATTAGTCACTATAGCATCCTAGTGGCGTCTGCTTCAGGGACTCACCATGGTGGTGGGCAGGTTTGTTATCGTGGCATTTCCCTTAGCAATATAATTATTCCCCCAGTACTCAGGTAATTTAAACATATACGCAACTAGTACATTGTGGTTACTGACCAATCAGACCAGACACTGATCCGTTTAACACAACAGTGAATAGGCTGAATAGCAGCCAAAGATCAGTGATCAAGTCTCCGCTGAGGTGACCCAAAGTAAACATTTACCTCATTTTATAGACGACTTGTGTGCCATATCGGATTAACAAAATTTTCCAGGTCGGATACTTTCTGAGTGACGTAGTCAAGTTCTCAACCTGAAATTCTTGGGCCCTTAGGTTTTTGTGGATTTATCTTCAGGGTCTGAGAGTCCTCCACCTTCATTTTTAAATGTTGTCATTCCTTGTGGGGGTAATCTTTAAAAATTAATACAAGTGCCCTTCTCTTCCGTATGACCACCTCGTATTTGAGTACCGTCACATGACTTCTGTGCTCACATCCGGGTGCTCACAGAAAGTGATGAACTTTACATTGCACTTTTAAATGTAGCATAGATTAGGGTCCATGGCTGGGGATTCTCAGGTTTATTGTCAAGTGTCAGTGGTTAATCTGTTTGAAACTTGCTGCAGTCTATCCTCTCAACCCTATAGACTCCACTTCACCATCCCTCCCCTTAACTCTTCCAGCAGAGGGAACTCACACCACACACAGAGTCATGGATTTGAGAGACCCTGTGGTCCAGCCTTCAGAGTGTTAAACTTACCAAAGTCTCACAGCTGTTAGTGGAGGCTTTGCAATCCTGTGTATCTCTTGCTTTGCAATCCTGCCATCTGGTTTCACCTGCGGACAGCTTTAATGTCTTTTTCTCTGTTGGACTTGAATCTGCCCCCTTAGAATGTACTTAGAACCACGGGTTCTAAACTCTTGGAGACATACCAAGCAAGGGTAACTATCGTCTGGTGAGGTATATGTTGTATGTGACAAGTTTTTTTTTTTAACTTTTTTCTGGTAGGGTCTGAGTCTTGTCAAAAGTCTGCAGTTTGCTCTTAAAGATGTGGTAAAAATATAGGGATATATTCGTATCTTTAAACAGAAACTAAATTTCTGAAAGTAGAACCCTTTTAAAAAAGCAATAAGGGAATTTCCTGTTTAAAGAAAGACCCATTTGGCAATACAAACATTGTATTTAACATAACTTTTGCATGTATGAAAATTTAAAAGAGGGTTTTTCTATTAAAATTTTTAGATTATATTAAATTTTACTGTTTAAATTTATTTTTGAAAAGGTGCTATCTTTACATTGTTCGAAGATAAGAAAATATGAAAGGGTGTTCAAGAAAAGTCTTGCCCCCATTTCTCTGCACAGCCTGCCTGGTCCCCTGTCCTCCTCATCCCATAGATAATTTCAGGGTTTCTTAGTGCAAATGCAAATACAACAAAGCAAAATATATGTGCATTTTAAAATAAGAATTTCTTGAAACAAAGTATATATTATACACTGTGAAACTCACATCTCTCATTTGGTCTTATTTAAAATGATGCTGTAAGATGCCTGGAAATACTGGTACAATTCTAGAATGGGAATAACTATGAGTTTTGTGGACTGAGTACTTGTAAATAGTAGTAATTACCTTACCAATAAATAAAGACATTTTTTCCTTTTTACCTCTGAGTAGTGTCTTTAATTTTACTTAATAATTTTTTTCTGCTTATATAGTGATATATGTTCATTGTAGAATATTGGGGAAATACAAGAACACACAAAGAAGAAGAGTTCATTCGCTTATAATTCTATTTTGGCATACACTTTCCCATTATTTCACTCTGCATTTGTCCCTGATCTTCCCCACCCCCTTTAAGTGAGCCTAACCTCCATGTCTGCTCAGTCACGAATCCAGTACGCTTTGTCATTACCAATATCTGTACTTCCACCCAAGTCTCAGCTTCAAGTGTGCCCCTCTCTGACAACCACCTCCTACAATTCCATCTCACTTCCTCTAGGACCCTCCCTTCAGCTGTCTTCAGAGCCATGGAGGCCTCTAGTCAGTCCACTGACCCTATCTGCCATCTTTCCAATGTCAACATCACCCCTCACTCCCTTACTCCCTCTTTACCCAACTAGAGTCCGTGTGTCATCATTAAACTCACTCTCTTGCACCAACCCTCAACACCCTTGCCTTTCCTTCAGTCCTAGAATCCAAACTGGTTAATCATATATGTCTGCTTACTCCACGTTTGTACTGGAATTCTTGGTTATGGCTGGTGTAAAACCACAATGTTGCAGACTGGTCTCACTTAAAGCCGATGACCACAAACCTCAAATGGTGTTCAGTGTTTCCTGGAAATTGTGTGACATTTCCCTAGTTCTGTCACCCTTTTGCTTTCTCAGACTATTTTAAACCTTCTTTTGTCTGCTCAGACCTCTAGTATCCTCCACGCCCCTCACTTTCATTTCATGGTCTGTCTCACTCATTTCTCTAAGCAAAGTGATCAGAAGAGACTTCCACCTTCCATCACCAAGTCTCCCCGCCCACAGGCACCCTAACCCTCATTCGCTGGTTTCTCTCCCATCAACAATGGATGAGCTGCCCGTGTTACTCCAAAGAGTCAGTGCCTTGTGCAGGAAACATGCCATCCTGCTTACTCAAAGATGTCACCTCCACAGCCCTCCCTCTATCTCCTTTCTGCTCTGTTATCCTTCCCCTCTCTCCCATGTCATCCCCCTCAGCATACAAAACATGCTGTAATTTCTCCTTCCTTCAAAACAGAAAACAAAACAAAACTGAAATCCTCCAAAGCCTATCTTCCATCAGATGCTCAGAAGCAAACTCTGAGAGGAGGTTTTTGTGCCAGTGATGTGTTCAGGAGTGCTCTGGGGAGAAACCAGCAGGGAGTGGGAAGCAGGACAGGGAAAGGGAGGAGACAGGCAAGGCTGAGGCCACGCCAGTGCTATCTCAGCCTGGCCTGGTCAGAGCGCTCTGCAGCAAAATCATCCATGGAGGGGCTTCCCTGGTGGCACAGTGGTTAAGAATCCGCCTGCCAATGCAGGGGACATGGGTTCGAGCCCTGGCCCTGGAAGATCTCACACGCCGCAGAGCAATTAAGCCCATGCGCCACAACTACTGAGCCTGCGCTCTAGAGCCCGCACGCCACAACAAGAGAAGCCACTGCAATAAGAAGCCCAAGCACCGCAACAAAGAGTAGCCCCCGCTTGCCACAACTAGAGAAAGCCCGCGCGCAGCAAGGATGACCCAACACAGCCAAAAATAAAAACAAACAAATAAATAAATTAATTTAAAAAAAATCTTCCTTGGAGCCCCTCTACCAGAGGCCAGGGAGCCAGGCTTTCTTCTTCCCTCAGTACCCCCATCCTTGGCTAAGAGCTGCCCCAGGTGGGGGACCCTCCCAGCTGGCAAGCTGCTGGGGGTAGCGGTGGGGAGGGACAAGGTGGGGAGCACAGGGGGATTTCAGAAGGTGGGAGGAGATCTGTGAGGAGCACTGACAGCACCCCCTGTGTTCCTCTTGACCCCACGTCATTTTGTCTTCCCATCCTCAGGTTTGTCCAATATTTGCATGGCCTGGGAAACAGTAAAATCTGAGGCCGATAAATCATATGTACGAATACAAATTGCCAATAAACTGTTCTCCTTGGGACTTCCCTGGTGGTGCAGTGGTTAAGAATCCACCTGCCAATGCAGGGAACATGGGTTCGAATCCCGGTCCGGGAAGATCCCACATGCCGCGGAGCAACTAAGCCTGTGTGGCACAACTTGTGCCTGCGCTCTAGAGCCCACGAGCCACAAATACTGAGCCCGCATGCCACAACTACTGAAGCCCGTGCACCTAGAGCCCATGCTCCACAAGAGAAGCCACTGCAATAAGAAGCCTGCGCGCCACAACGAAGAGTAGCCCCCACTCACCACAACTAGAGAAAGCCCACACGCAGCAATGAAGACAGAATGCAGACAAAAATAAATAAATAAATTTATTAAAAAAAAAAAAGAAGCTCAGTACTACATCTGATCATCCTACGTTGCTGCTTATTTCACCACTTGAAAGATTCTTCACCACCCCCACCCTTTCCCCACTCATGCCCTTCCCCACTCACACCCCAGCTCTGGCCACCATGCCAGGAGACAGTGAGTTGGTTTTGGCTAGAGGCTCCTTGCGCTGCCAAATTAGTAACTCCAGCCCTTGGGTCTAGCCACTTGCTGAGGCTGGAAATGACGACTCGGTGAGAGTGACAGAGAGGTGTTACTGTTCCCATTTTACAGATAAGAAAATCAAGGCTCAGAGATGCTAAGCAATGAACAAGGTCACACTGCTAGAAAGTGGGAAGGACCAGACTTGAACGCTATTTAGTTGAGCTCCAAGTCCACAATCCTGACCTTCCTGTCTTCACCACACTGCCCTTGTGAAAATATTCCCTGAGGGACAGAAGCCTACATAGGGTAATTTGCACCCCATCTCAGTTCCTGGAGATGGGAGTCTGACCTCTCCACTCGAGTTATCACCATGAAATGTCTAGGACAAGCCAATATAATCCACAGTTTCAGGCCTGTGAGAAATGGACTTCGCCCAGGTTAAAGATAGAATGAAAACGGGCAGTTCTATTACTTACAAGAAACATGATTCATTCTGCCAGTAATTGGAAGCACAGCTGTCTGGTGGAAGAGTTAGGCTGATTCAACTCCTCCTCAGGCTCCGGCACTGCCTCCTTAGGTCCAAGATCCCTGCGGTTAATAAATCCATTTCCCCCTTTTTGCTCTTTGTGTTCAGTAGGAAGTTATAGTTTCTGGGAAGGACAATGAAAGTAATTCAGCAGCTGGAAGAGAACACATGTGAGGGCACTGAACAGGCTCTCAGATCTCAACAACCTCCCCTCCCAGCTCCACCCTGGCTCTGACACCAGACACTCTGTGCACAGGCAGGGCAGCATTTAATAGTCCTGTCCGGAGCCCACGGTACCTGAGAGGCACTGTGCTCTGAAGCAAGATGACAGCCTGACCCCTTGCAGCAAGCACCACTGTTGTATTTTGGAGCCATAGAGTTTAGAATTCTCAACGTATCACCCCTCTACACTCTCTCTTATTGTTCCTATTTTTGTTACATGTGTATATGTGCTCATCTCTTTCCTTTCACCATAAACATCTTTTAGAAATTCCTATTTTCTTTATTTGGAAAATATGATACAAACAAGTAGTAAACAATTTAAACATTACAGAAGGATACACAGGAAAAAGTAAACTTCACACTGACCCCTGTCCCCTAAGCCCCCAGTTCCTTCCACAGAGGTAATTACTGTTTCCAATATTTTGAATATTCTTTCAGAGACGTTTTATTCTTATAGAAGCGTGTGTCTGTGTCCTTCCCTCATTTTCTGGCCTCCCAAATGTTAGCAGACTCTTCTGCACCTTGGTTTTCTAATTGAACATATCTCAGAGGCTGTTCTATATCAGAACATATAGGTCACTCTGATCTTTTTTTCTTTGAAAGGGCAAACAAGACTTTTTTTAACTTTTTATTTTATATTAGAGTATAGTTGATTAACAATGTGTTGGCTTCAGGTATACAGCAAAGTGATTCAGTTATACATATCCATGTATCTATTCTTTTTCAAATTCTTTTCCCATTTAGCTTGTTACAGAATGTTGAGCAGAGTTCCCTGTGTCATACAGTAGGTCCTTGTCAGTTATCCATTTTAAATATAGGAGTCTTTACATGTCCATCCTAAACTCTGTAACTATCCCTCCCCCCACCCTTCCCCCCCTGGTAGCCATAAGTTCATTCTCTAAGTCTGTGAGTCTGTTTCTGTTTTGTAAATAAGTTTATTTGTGTCATTTCTTTTTGGATTCTGCATATAAGTGATATCATACAATATTTCTCTTTCTCTGTCTGACTTAGTTCACTCAGTATGACAATTTCTAAGTCTATCCATGTTGCTGCAAATGGCGTTATTGCATTCTTTTTAATGGCTGAGTAATATTCTTGTATATATGTACCACATCTTCTTTATCCATTCCTCTGACAGTGGACATTTAGGTTGCTTCCATGTCTTGGCTATTGTAAACAGTGCTGCAATGAACACTGGGGTATATGTATCCTTTTTTTTTTTTACTGTGACTATTCCATCCTGTTTATGATTTAATTAGCCCTCTATAGGGATTGCAAATTTCATAAAGGCAGAAATCAGATCTTATTTATCCTTTGTTTCCTATACTCCAACCTAAGGCAGTGTTTTGCACAAAGGGATAAGCCAGAATTAACATAAACCACAAACACATCCATTCATGAAAATTGGGGAGACAGCTCTTATTTATTCCTAGTTCTGAGTTCTGACACCTGATGCTTTGCTGTACTTAAAATGGGCTAGTTCTCATTCAGCTTCCCTATCAGCCACACCACAATACAACATTTACTAAGCTCTGCCATATATCAGGCAGTTAGAAGATCTATGGATGCAAGAAATGTCCCTGCCCTCTAGGAAATTATAATCTGACTGGGGAGAGAAGAAAGGTATATATACACATATTTGTGTGTACATATACAAAGGTATATATATATATATATACATATTTCGGGGGAGTGGGGCAAAAGTGAAATAACAAAGTAATCAAAAAAGAATGGGTAAATTTAAAAAATGGTCTTAGGACAACTGGCTCTCCTCCTGCAAGGAAACAAAATTAAATGCCTATCTCAGACCATGCACACAAACACAAAAATTCCAAGGATATAAATGTTAAAACAAAAGTATAAAGGTATTAAAAGAAATATAGGGGGCTTCCCTGGTGGCGCAGTGGTTGGGAGTCCGCCTGCCAGTGCGGGGGACACAGGTTCGAGCCCTGGGCCGGGAGGATCCCACGTGTCGCGGAGCGGCTGAGCCCGTGCGCCACGGCTGCTAAGCCTGCGCTCTGGAGCCCGTGAGCCACAGCTACTGAGGCCCACGCGCCTGGAGCCCGTGCTCCGCGGCGGGGGGGGCCACCGCAGTGAGAGGCCCGGGCACCGCGGCGAAGGGTAGCCCCCGCTCGCCGCGACTAGGGAGGGCCCGAGCGCAGCAACGAACACCCAATGCCGCCAAAAATAAAATAAATAAATAGATCTATTTAAAAGAAATATAGGAAATAAAAAAAATCAGAGAAAGTTTCACTAAGCAAGACATAAAAGCCAGAAATCATAAATGAAAAGTTTGATACATTTGACTTCATAAAAATATAAAACTTTTTTAAAATTTTATTTTATTTATTTACTTTTGCTGTGTTGGGTCTTTGTTTCTGTGCGAGGGCTTTCTCTAGTTGTGGCAAGTGGGGGCCACTCTTCACTGCGGTGCGCGGGCCTCTCACTATCGCGGCCTCTCTTGTTGCGGAGCACAGGCTCCAGACGCGCAGGCTCAGTAGTTGTGGCGCACGGGCCTAGTCGCTCCGCGGCATGTGGGATCCTCCCAGACCAGGGCTCGAACCCATGTCCCCTGCATTAGCAGGCAGATTCTCAACCACTGCACCACCAGGGAAGCCCTAAAACTTCTTATAATCGAAGACACGAAGACTGCATTAAAAGATGGGCAATGGGAGGAGCTTCAAGATGGCGGAAGAGTAAGATGCGGAGATCACCTTCCTCCCCACAAATACATCAGAAATACATATACATGTGGAACAACTCCTACAGAACACCTACAGAAGAATGGATAAAGAAGATATGGTACATATATACAATGGAATATTACTCAGCTATAAAAAGGAATGAAATTGGGTCATTTGTAGAGATATGGATGGCCCTAGAGTCTGTCATACAAAGTGAAGCAAGTCAGAAAGAGAAAAACAAATATCGTATATTAACACATGTATGTGGAATCTAGAAAAATAGTACGACGAACCTATTTCCAGGGCAGGAATAGGGATGTAGATGTAGAGAACGGAAGTGTGGACACGGGGGAAAGGGGAGGGTGGGATGAATTGGGAGATTAGATTTGACATAAATACACTACCATGTGTAAAACAGATAGCTAGTGGGAACATGTGGTATAGAACAGAGAGCTCAGCTTGGTGCTCTGTGATGACCTAGATGGGCAGGATGGGAGGGAGGTCCAAGACGGAGGGGATATATGTATAAATACAGCTGATTCACTTCCTTGTACAGCAGAAACTAATACAACATTGTAAAGCAGCTATACTCCAATAAAAAAAAGCTTTGTCCAAAAAAAAAAAAAAAAAAAAGATGGGCAATGAAGTTTGGGAAGATGAAAAAGTTTGGAGATGGACAGTGCATGGTTGCACAACAGTGTTAATGTACTTAATGCCACTGAACTGTACATTTAAAAATGGTTTAAATGGTAAATCTTATGTTACCTATATTTTACCACAATAAAAAAAGACATGCAATAAATGAGGAGAAAATATTTGCTACGTAAGTAACTAAGGATGAAGGTCTCTAATAAAATTTGTAAAACTAAACATACTTTTAGGAATGAACTGAGGAGGAATTTCTATGAATCAGAAAGAAAGTGACAAAAAGTTCAACCCCATGTGATTAAAGGCTGGAATCCTGCCAATCTATGTGGTTGTGGTAAGAAAGATTTACCAAGCAGAAGTATACTTTTCTTAACATCTTTCTCCATGATCACAAGTTCTAAATTAGCTACAGCCCAGATAATAGTTTTATGTTTAAGTTAAAATTCTATCTACAGATTTGATTTATCAATGAGATATTTTGGCTGTATTTTCTTCTTCATTATTAAAAATTCACCTGTATCATTATCATGAAAAAAAAGTTCAACTGCAAAATGAATAAAGGATATGAATAAGTATTTCATAGAAGAAATAAAAATGAACAATAAAGTTATGAAAAGTTCAGTCTTCCTAGTAATTGCACAAAATGAACTAAAACAATGAGATACTACCCCTCAGATTAATAAAAGTTAAAGAAAAAAAAGATTGGAAAGGGTGTAAGGAAATGGGCACTTTTATGTGTTGGAAATATAAATTGGTGCAGCCTTTTAGGGAAAGCAATTTCACCATATCTTTCAAAAATTTAATTGTACAATTCTAGGACAGAGCAATTCATTCCTCTTCCAGGAATTTCCCCAGAAACAGTCATGTTCACAAAAACACATGTTCAGTACAGCACCCTGTATAATAGCCCAAATTGGAAACTACCCACAAACTACCCAAACTGAAAACTATTCCTTACACAGAGGAATGGTTAAGTAAATTTTACAAGTATATGATGATGTACTAGGCATGAATTAAAAGAATGAATTAGGATTATATGTACAGACCTGGAATGATGCCCATTATATCTTGATAAGTAAAAAGAAAGGAAGGTATAATATGTAGTATAACCCCTAACTGAATATATATACAATATATATAATACATATATTATATATATATACATATATATTATATATATATATATATATATGAGTCCAGTCAGAGATGGAAACCACATCTGTAATTTAATTTGAAAGGGAAAATTTAATTGGAAGAATGATTAACCAGTTAAAGAAGGTTAACTGCTCAAGGTAAAATATCTCTAGAGCTGAGGGCGAGTACCCAAGGAAGGAAGAGATTTGGAAGATTTCTACCCAAGACCCCAAGTTTGGGAATCAGAACTGGTAAAAGAAGGGACTTCCCTGGGAGTCCAGGGGTTAAGACTCCATGCTTCCACTGTAGGGGGCATGGGTTTGATCCCTGGTCGGGGGACTAAGATCCTGCATGCAGAGGGGCAAACAAACAAACAAAAAAAGAACTGGTTGAAGATGTGGCTGAGTCCACAGACGATAGAGAAGTTCCCGAGGGGGATCAGGGGCCAGAGCTCGTCTGCAGTTGGCAAGCGGGGCTGGTGAGCAGGGGGCTGCCCACTGGGGCCGATACAGCTCTCGGCAGAGGGCCCCATGAGGAGCAGCCCCAACCAGGAAGAGAAACCTCTCCCTCTGCTCTCGCTCACCCTGGTCCTCCAGTGCCCTCTACCTACAAAGCCTAAGAGCGTGCCAGCTGGCAAAAGAGATATTTTACACGCTATAGCTACAGTGTCACCACGCCAGACTAAGAAGACGAGATTTGAGCTGAGAGGCAATACATTGATTGACTCTGGCATGGTATACTGACCCTGCTTCTGTAAACGAAATGGTATATATGGCATATATAATGGCATAGCATCTATGGAATGTGCATAGATGCTATAACAATGTTTGTTCACACTTATTATGTATTTACTCAGCATGCCAGGAACTGTTCTAAATATTTTGCAAGTATTTCATTTTCATAATCACCCTCAAGTGCAGGAGTTGTTAATATCTCTACTCTATGAATGAGGAAACTGAAGCACTGAGCTGTTAAATAATTTGCCCAAGGTCACACAGCTAGCAAGTAGCAGAGCAAGAGTCACGATGGCTTTACAAACATACAAAAGAGACTGAAAGAATCAAGATGTTAACAGTGGTGACCTCTCAAGGTGGCATCGAAGAGGCCATAGGAGAGGTTTTCACTTTTTTTTTTTGGCCACGTGCACGGCTTGTGGGATCTCAGTTCCCCCACCAGGGATGGAACCCGGCGCCCGCAGTGAAAGCGCGGAGTCCTAACCACTGGACCGCCAGGGAATTCCTGGTTTTCATGTTTTTATCGGTGCTTTAAATAAATAAATAAGTACAGTGATAAAACTACTGCTTTTTATTTTGTTTTTGTATCTGTGGGAGGGTTTTTTTGGGGGGGGATGTTGTATTTTTCAAAGAAGTAACTAAAATAATTGATAAATGACAACTCTCGGTGCCAGGCAGTAAGAAACAAGTGAACCAGCAGAACTGCAAGCAGCGTGGGAGGGAGGGGGTGGCAGTGGCCTGAGGGAAGGATGGGAAGAGGTTGAGTCACCATGAGCTCTGGTTTCTGGTTCCCATTGTGTATGGTGTGATCTGTGACTGGTTATCCGTGCTGAGCTTCCTGCCTGCCCTCCTGATCCCAAGAGCTTCAGAGCGTAGGTGACTGTGGCTGCCTGAGGGAATTAGCATTTATGGAGCTCTTGTAAGAGAACACCCGTAAGCTCGACTCCCCAGGTAGTCATTTTTTACCTCCATTTCCCTCGTGAAAAGACCAAGACTCAGGGGAGCAAAGGAAGGTGCACAGGTCCTCGGCGAGAAGCAGAGCTGAACGCAGCTCTGCCTAGTTCCAGAGTCCAAGCTCACCCAGCTGCTTTCTATATGTATAGTAAAAGACTAGGCTTCTTTCCCCAACTGCCTGCTTCTGGAAGGCTGACCCTGGTGGCTGACATAGCAACTTTAGATCCTTCCCCAGAGACTGAGGGCTGCAGGTCAAGTTGTCAGTAGAGGGAGAGTCAGGCCGGAGGTGCTGACATTGGCTTTCAACGCACCATCCCCCTCCTTCCTTCTAGGAGCAGCCCCTGGTCAAGCCCATTATATCTTGATAAGTCCACGTTCAGGCTGTGTGGGGTTGGGCTGGGGCAGACTGTGCGCAGCTGGCCACTTGAACTTTGGGAGCGTTGACATGAGCCTGGAATTTCCAGAGGAAACTGTGGGGGATGAGACGTGGTGGAGGCCGCTGCTGTGCTCAGTCCAGACATGGAGACACTGACTAGAGTCGGTGCCGAAGGGAACCCACCCACCCACTAATAACTAGAGTGGTTATTAGTCCACTCTAGTTACCAGCCTGCTGTGTATGCATGGTGGAGGGTGGCATTTAGCCAAGTTCTTGTAGGAACTGGTCCCCTGCAGCGTGGGGCCCAACAACAGAAGAGGGACCACCAATAATGCTGGGTGGTGCATAGTCATTATGCATTAAACACCAGTGGATTGCACAGTGAAAAGTTATCCTCTTTATAATTCTCTTACATCATCAGGAAAAAATCCACTGTTACAGCCAATGTATCTATTATGTCTCAAAATATGCTCCTTTCCCTTTTTGACCAAGGAGAGAGTAGGCAATAGTATCTAGCTAGAGCTTAGTAAACAGTGTTACATTTTCATTCTATTTATTTTTACAGCTCATTTTCTGTAGCAAATGTAATGTTTTTCCATTTATGGTAGTGACGTAAAAGTTCCTTTTTTTTTTAGATTTATTTATTTAGGCCATGCCACTTGGCATGTGGGATCTTACTTACCTGACCGGGATCAAACCTGTGCCCCCTGCATTGGGAGTGTGGAGTCTCAACCACTGGACTGCCAAGGAAGTCTCCCAATTTCCTTTTTAATAACACTTATTTGTCAATTTTTATTTAAATAAAGAAAGGGAACCAGTTAAAAATTAGATAAATAAAAGAACAAGTAAATGGGAAATATGAAAAACATTGTTGAAGTCATTCAGGAATGACTGAAGTGGGCAACTTGGTGCCTGCCATTCATGATGAAGCCAGGTTGCTCTGAGAGGAAGCACCTAAATGGCCCAGCTGATGATTCAGCTGTGGAAGCCCAGAATCTTTAGGGGAAAGTTCTGGAATGAGCCTTGGTTAGAGATCAGTGATTTTAGGATAATATCAAGGAGTTCTTATTTTATTCTTTTTGGCCGCACTGCACAGCACGTGGGAGTCTTAGTTCACCCCACCAGGGGTCAAACCCATGCCCCCTTCAGTGGAAGCACAGAGTCTTAACCACTGGACCACCAGGGAAGTCCCAAGGAGTTCTTTTATATCTGAGTCTCACTGCACATGTTCTTTTTCAGTCTGGGAGACTGTGAAGTGTGGGAACAGAACAGACTACCAACAATTGACAGGAAGTCTGGCTGATCTAGTTGAGTGCAAAGAAGTGGCTGGTAGGTAGCCAAGGAGGCATTTGTTTACCAGTGGGAGACCCCAAAGTCCCCACTTTACTGGTCCTTTTCCCCATGGTACCACTTGGGACATTTAAAGCTGTTTCTTCTGGTATAATTCTACATTTACATCTAGCATGCTTATACTTCTATCTCTTAATTAATCAACTTTGTCATATAGGTCAAGATCATTGTGTTATTTGAATCTCCTATAGCTCTACTGCTTTTTCTCTCTGTCTTGTCAGTTACTGAGAGAGGTGCATAAATATCACATACGATGACTGTGGATTGTCTACTTCTCATTTTAGTTCTGATCACTTTTGCTTTGTGTTTACTTGTTTGATGTTAGTATAATACTATCCTGATATCTTCAGTGTTTCAGTGTCTTTACACTTGAACTGTCTGTTGTAAGCAGTGTATTGTCAGTTTTGTTTTGGTTTTTTTGTTTGTTTGTTTTTGTTTTGTTTTGTTTTACAAAATCCAGTCCCATAAGTCTTTTCTTAAAATTAGAATTTTAGTCCATCTTTGTTTAATGTAATTATTTATATAATTATTTAAATAATGTATATAATTTTTATAATTTATATGTAGTTTTATAGTTTTACTTGTGTCTAATCCATAAACTTTTTTTGCTTATATCCATGTACAAGAGCTATAAGCATAAAGCATTTATATGTAGCTTTATGTTTATATATACTTAAATAACATTATAATAAGTGAAATAAAATTTGGAAAAAATACAGAAGCAATACAAAACAAAGAAGAAGAATGGTGTGACATGATTTTTTCAATGAAAGAATAAATTGAGCTGAACAAGTGTCAGTTATTTCTACCCTCCGCTTAAATCTTCATAGCCTTTGACTTTCTTCATCAGATTCCTAACCATTTGGAGTCTTTTCAATGTGTCTCAGTTTCTTTTCTCTGGTAGGATCATTTTCTCTATCTTTATGAAAACATCCAGCAAGGTCTAGGAGGAAAAACAGAAAATCAGGAGACCAGAAATGTCATATTTTTTTAAGTGAAACTTTTAATTGAAATATTATACAAATACTGAGGAATGCACAAGAATTATAAATGTACAGCTTAGATCATTTTCATTTTTAGACAGTTTTTTTTTTTTACTTCCTTTTTTCTTTTCCAAACCAAGGGTTTCACTACTTTAAAAAAAAAAAAAAGTTTCAGGGCTTCCCTGGTGGCGCAGTGGTTGAGAATCTGCCTGCCAATGCAGGGGACACGGGTTCGAGCCCTGGTCTGGGAAGATCCCACATGCTGTGGAACAACTAGGCCCGTGAGCCACAACTACTGAACCTGCGCGTCTGGAGCTTGTGCTCCGCAACAAGAGAGGTCACGACAGTGAGAGGCCCACACACCGCGATGAAGAGTGGCCCCTGCTCGCCGCAACTAGAGAAAGCCCTCGCACAGAAACGCAGACCCAACACAGCCAAAAATAATTAATTAATTAATTAATTAATTTAAAAAATAATAAGTTTCAGGCGTACAGCATTATAATTCAACAACTGTATACACTACAAAGTGACCACCACCACAAGTCTAGTTGCCATCCATCTCCCTACAGTTGACCCCTTTCATCTATTTCACCCACCCCCTGATCGCCCTCCCTTCCAGTAACCACTAATCAGTTCACTGTATCTATGAATTTGTTTTTGTTTCATTTTGTTTGTTCATTTGTTTTGTTTTTGTTTTTTTTGCTTGTTTTAGATTCCACCTATGAGTGAAATCACATGGTATTTGTCTTTCTTTGTATGACTTATTTCACTTAGCATAATACCTTCAAGGTCCATGCATTTTGTTGCAAAAGGCAGGATTTCATTTTTTTTATATGGCTGAGTAGTATTCCATTTTCTTTACTTATCCATTGATGATAGGTTGCTTCCATACCTTGGGTATTGTAAATAAAGCCACAATGAACATATGGGTGTATACATCTTTTTAAATTAATGTTTTCTTGTTCTTTGGATAAATACCCAGAAGTGGAATAGCTGGGTCATATGGTAGTTCTATTCTTAACCTTTTGAGACATCTCCATATTCTTTTCCATAGTGGCTGCACCAAGTTATAGTCCCACTACTGGTGTACAAAGATTCCCTTTCCTCCATATCCTCTTCAACATTTGTTATTTCTTGTCTTTTTGATCAGAGGCATTCTGACTGTTGTGAAGAGCTATCTCATTGTGGTTTTGATTTGCATTTCTCTAATAATTAGTGATGTTGAATATCTTTTCTTGTGTCTGTTTGTCATCTGTATGTCTTCTTTGGAAAAATGTCTATCTAGAGCCTCTGCCCATTCTTCAGTAGGGTTGTTTTGCTGTTGTTGAGTTGTATGAGTTCTTTATATAGTATTGATATTACCTCCTTATCAGACAGAAGATTTACAGATATCTTCTCCTATTCAGTAGGTTGCCTTTTCATTTTGATGAGGTTTCCTTTGCTGTGCAGAATTTTTAGTTTGATTCTGGTCTTTTCTTTCTCTCTTCTCCTTCTGGGACCCATACAACATGAGTGTTATTCTGCTTGATGTTGTCCCAACAGTCCTTAAAGGTTTTTTTTTTTCTTTTGGCTGTGCCTCGTGGGATCTCAGTTCCCCAACCAGGGATCGAACCCGAGCCCTTGGCATTGAAGGCACAGAGTCCTAACAACTGGACCGCCAGGGAATTTCCAAAGGTATCCTCACTTTATAAAATTCCTTTTTTGTTTTGCTGATCTGAGTGAGTTCCATTGCTTTGTCTTCCAGCTCACTGATTCATTCTCCTACCTCACCCAGCCTGCTGTTGAACCCCTCAACACTTGTCATTGACGGTCTTTTTGATTATAGTCATCCTAATGGATGTGTATTTTCCAGTTCAGTTATAACTTCCATTTAGTACTTTCTTACACATCCTATCTCTTTGTTGAAGTTCTCACTGTGTTCATCCGTTATTCTCCCGAGTTTGGTGAACATTTGGATGGCAGGTGCACCACATGCCAGCCAGGTAGAAGTTAACCAGGAGGAGCCATCATGAACCAAGCCCCTGGGTGGTCCAAGAGGTCTTTATACCCGGGCCCCCATTGGGCTGGTGGAGGTAATGGCTCCTCCAGCAAGATGCCTGGTAGGCAGAGGAGCATTCCTGAGACCTTTTCAAGGAGTTGTGAGAGCCCAGCTGGGCAAGGTTTATCCATTCCAGTGTGTCTCCTGCTTGCCCACTCCTGTATCTCTATTTTACTATGGATGATCTTGAGTCACTCCCACCCAGGAATTTGAGGCCTCTGCTCAGCCCCACAACAAGACTGGGATTTCTGGTCTCAAGATTACTTCACGGCCATGGATCATACACTTAGTATCCACCAATGCCCAATAACAGGCCAACAGTTGTCCCTCAAAAGATGTGTACATTCCTGCTGACTCCAGGAGCTTATGTGTCCAAAAGCCCAACAGGCACCTATGACCTATGGCACTGTCCTTCTGCCGTAGGCTCCAATTTGCAAACAGGGAGATTGCTGAGACTTGTAACTCAAATGGCAGATGTGGTTCTGTGTGGCCCAGGGGAAGGACGGCCTGGGTGGCCCATTGGAGGGTTTCCAGGGCATCCTGTTTGTCGGAAGTCTCACTCACACGTAGTGACCTTTCTGTTAAACTAATAGGTGGGTGCTGTCAAGATCCCACAGGGGGAATGTGAGCAAGTGAGTAGCTGAATAGTCCCACAAGTCACTGGGCCTTCTTTCTATTTGTTGGGGGCAGAGAGGACCAAAAGCTTGGTAATTGTCTCCTCTGAAATGAGAAGCCACGCCCCTTCCCAGATTATGGTCAGGGATTTCAGTTAGGTATTAGGACTCTGTGATGTGTCTGTGTTCATAGCCTAGTTGCGTTGCTGCATGCGGACCAACAGAGGGTCCAGTCCTTGCTGGGTTGTGCCCTGGTCTGAGCCCACCAGGAGGAGGCATTAACAGCCTCCAGGAGCAGAGCTTTTCCCCAGTAAGGATCCACCTGATGGCAGATAGCCCAGGAACTTAGGTTGCCTTGTGGAAGGATGTTAAAGCTATGTTGTAACCCATTTCACATAGAGAAAAACTGATCGTGATGATCGAGTGAGAAAGATGCTGAAAAAGGCATTTGCAATGTGAACTGTCACATATCAAGTTCCCTCAGCTTGAGCAATAGCGTCTGTGATAGTCACAGTGTCAGGTACCACCAGCACAAGGGCAGCAGCACAGCGTTGAGCCCCCTGTAATCAATGGTAGGTTTCCAGGCACCCGAAGTTTTGTGCACTAGGCAAACAGGACTGCTGAATAGACTCTCACACAGCACTTTGGCTTCCTTGGGCTCAGCAGTGAGGGCAGTTATTTCCTTTTCTTCGCTAGGCAGCTGATACTGTTTTGGGGGTACAATAGCACTAAGCACTTGTAGTCAGGCAGGTTCAAGGTCTTCCACGTGCCCCAGTAAGATGACCCTAACTGCAGCAGTTCCCATCAGAGGTAGAGGGTGAAGGTGATTGGGGGTCCACATAGACAAATCATCAATACCATGAACACATTCAGTGGTGGGGGCCATAATAAGTGAGGTTTACAGGGACTTGAAGGGATCTATCCATAGTCAGGTTTGGGCAAAGGTCCTGGTAAGGGAGGTGGCCTCAGCCCCCAAACCAGAGCACGTTGTCTGTTCGGTGCTCATCTTGGTGCCAGGGGTTGGAAGACCACAGTCACTGGTGCATCAATATCTAGAAAGGCCCAAGACGTGCAATACTTCCCCCTCCACTGAAATTTAACCTCAGCATCTTGCCTCTCATCCCCACTGGGGACAGAGAGACCTCAGCCTAACCCCCAGTCTTGTTTACTTTTGAAAGCTGAGAGGTCTGGGTAAAAGTGTCTGGGGCTCTCTGATTTATCTCTAGCTCATCAGGAGGGGGTGAAAAGAATACCACCTGCAGGGGCTTCCCTGGTGGCGCAGTGGTTTAGAGTCCGCCTGCCGATGCAGGGCACACGGGTTCGTGCCCCGGTCCGGGAAGATCCCACATGCCGCGGAGTGGCTGGGCCCGTGAGCCATGGCCGCTGAACCTGCACATCCGGAGCCTGTGCTCCACAACGGGAGAGGCCACAGCAGTGAGAGGCCCGCGTACCGCAAAAAACAAAAAACAAACAACAAAAACAGGCTGTCCTCACCATGCGCTGGGCAGGGACCAGCTCCCTCATGCCCCGCTGAACTGCAACGCCTCCAGATTTTCCAGCTTCCCCAGGACTAAAGACCAGGTACATTATTCATTTCGATGTAAATAATCACACAGGCGTATAGCTCAAGATGGAGGCAAGAAACTGGTTAGAGCAAGTAAATTAATATTGATCCTGGTGGCGCAGTGGTTGAGAGTCCGCCTGCCGATGCAGGGGACACGGGTTCGTGCCCCGGTCTGGGAAGATCCCACATGCCGCAGAGCGGTTGGGCCCGTGAGCCATGGCCGCTGAGCCTGCGCGTCCGGAGCCTGTGCTCCGCAACGGGAGAGGCCACAACAGTGAGAGGCCCGCGTACCGCAAAAAAAAAAAAAAAAAAAAAAAAAAAAAAAAAATTGATCCTAGAAGATCACAAAAGGAATTTAACCAACTTCAGGTTCACAATTCACTTACTGATTATTCATCTTCCTTTTTAAAAAGATCTAAGACTGGGAGAGCCTAGGATCAATACCTTACAAATGGCACATCAAAGCCCTGAGACTCCCCCATTCCTCCTCAGTATGGCCCCCTGGATGCCTGCGGTGGGTCATCCACTTCTGCCAGGCTGGGGGCTGGGGGATGGAAGTAAACTCTCAAGTGAGACAATCTTGGGATCCTGTGTTGGCCGTGCAGTTTGTCAGCTGATTGACACTGAACTTAGTTTCCTCATCTGTACAATGTGTCTAATAATTCGTAGCCATCTTACAGATATTGTGAGCTTACGTAACACAGTGGTAGTGAATATTTACTGAGAACTGTCAAAGGTCCAGGCGTTCCTTTAGGTGGTCAGTCTGTTTTACCTCCTGCAATTCTGCTCAGGTAGGAATTCCAGAGCTGGGGCCTGAAGACTGGTATTTTTTTTAAACCTGCTCAGTTAACCCTCAGATCAGTCAAGTTGAGAACCATGGGTGTGTATTAATGTTCAGACACTGATTAACCTCCCAGGGTCTTAGAGAGGCACACAAAACTCATTCTGCCACTCACTAGCTGAAGGTACTTGTCCAAGTCTTTCGCCTCTCCAAACCTCAGTTTTGTCACTCAAATGGGAGCATCCACTTCTGAGAATTGTTCAGAAGGTGAAATGAGCCAGTTTGGGTGGCTGTGCCTTGCACACACAATGTTTATTAAATATTAGCTGGTGCCATTAGGCGGACTCCTTTTTCATAGGTGACCTTGTGACCTCTGTGCATAGGTCATTATCTTAGTTTAAATTTACTGCTCTTCCATCCACATGGTTCATTTCAAATTCTAAATGCTGGGGAAAGGGAGATAGTGTGTTACGGTGGAAAAATCCTTGTTTTTGGTCCAACAGGACTTAGTTCGAATTTGGGTATTCATTTGAGCCTCTGTTTCCTCATCCATGAAATGGGAGAACAATCCTCTACTTTGCTGGGGGAATTAGAGATAATTGATGTAAAGGTACAACATATAGGTATTGTATTATTTTTGGTGTTTTTGTTATAAAATGTACAAGGTGTAACAACAAAAAGGCAGAAAACCTTAAAAAAAATCCAAACAGGAAACGGAGGCAGAGGGTGGGAAGGGGATGGAAGATGAAGAAAAGCTGAGGAGGTTTGGGGGCTCAAGGTCCTGGGGGACAGATCTCCGCATTACCACCACTCCAGGCCCGGCACTGGACAGGTATGGGTCACTAAGGCACAGCACTGGCCAGGGACTGTTATCCTTGCTTAGGGCTGGGCCAGACCCACATCCCTTTTTGTGCAGGATCTCCCCACATCTCAGCAAGAGATCTGCTTCGACCCAAGAAGAGCTCTTGCCAGATGATATGGGGGGCTGGTCCATGGCTTCAGTGCTGAGATTTGGGCCGCAGAATAGAGGAATAATTCCTCTCCCCAGACCCCCTTCAAGGAAGAATGGCATTTTTACTTGCCACAGAAAGTCTCAAATCTGTCTTTAAAAAGTATAGGCCTTATATACACTAAATGTAGTGAGTATACAGCTTCCTGGTTTTTAGTTTGCATATTGATGAATTGTCTATCATCTCCCACTTTTGAATGTTTGGAAATTGGGCATCGGTTCCTTTAAATAAGAAACATTTTCTGTTCGAGTGAATCACTTCTGTTTTCCAGTTTTCAAAGTCAGTTTTATTCTCTAGTTCTCTCTGTTCAGGAATTTTCTTTCTCTCTTACTGAAGACCAGGTTTTGCCCTTCTACCGGAGGGTAATGGTTTCACAGGTTCTCTTTCTTTTATCTCGCGATGTTTCAAAGCCCTGCTGAATTCGCTAGTAAATTCTGAATGTGGAGAGGAGAGAAACAGGAAGTGAGTCTGCTGGGACAGGCAGAAAAGCCTGGCTGAGTGATCCGAAAGTAAAAGAAAACTTCTTCCGGGAGGCCTTTCCAACCCCACCTCCCTCCTCCCCCTCCCCCTTGCCTCGTTTACAGGGATTTTTCTCCGGTTGTAAGAACCTGCCTCAGTAATTGGAACGTGTGAAGTTAGGCAGTCTAGGGGGCTTGGCATCGGGAGCTTGGTGACTGTGATGTTGCCAGGGTGGACCAGGTGAGTGGCTGGTGCAAAAGTGGCTTCTGGAGACCACGTTGCCCACTCAAGGGGCAGATCAGACCTGCGGAGTGGACTCACCTCTGGGTCCTGCTAGGGGCCCAGATCTTGGACTGGGTTTCTCTCTGAACCACAACCACTGACTTTGCTCCTTTTTAACTCTGAGGAATCTCCAGTTACTCTGCTGCCCCAAATATAGACACGCCGTCTCTCTCCTGCTGGATTACTTTGGAAATTCTACAAGACTTTATTCACCTACTTATGTTTAAATTATTTTCCGTTTGGCCTGGGGCAGAGGGTTAAGTTAATCACCCTGTCAGATCCCTATTCCCTGTAGCCCTTGGTCTCTAAGGCTTACGGGGCCCTTCTACCCTGCCCTGTTCTAGGTACTTTCTTTGATTTCCCCACTCCCACCCTATCTCCTATCCTCCCAAAGACGACCCTCTAAATCTTTTGATACATATCCTTGAATTGTTCTGTATCTTTGCAAAATGTGTCCTTGTTTTGTGGGTGTACGCTACTTTTTAAACTGTGCGATCAGGAACAAGAAAGTAATTTCTCTGTACCTCTGTTTCCTCATCATTAAATGGGATTAACACTCCCTCATGAGGTGGCTGTGAAGATTTAAGTTGATAATAACAGCATGAGCCACTTAGAACAGTGACTGGCACTACTAAGTACCCAGTAAGTATTAGCAATTATTATTATGTATTAGTATTATTTGTATTGTATTTTGCTTGTTCCGTTTCTGACTTTTTTTGTTTTTCAAGTAAGCACTGTACTTTAAGTTCGATGTAATTTGCCAGGTCCCACTTTGTAACCACTACTTATTATTCCATGATGGACAGTCTCCCAATCCTATATAAGGACTATAGGAGAACTTGCCCACCAATCTTTAGCCTGATCCAGCTTGCAAACCTTTGCCATTCTGATAGGTCCAAAGTAGGGAGCCCGTTTCTTTATTTTGGCACTTTCCAGCTTACTCATGAGTCTGAGCGTCATTCGTACACTTTGGCCATCTGAGTATCCCTGTCAAGGAACCCTGTGTCCATATCCATTGCCATTCTCCAGGGTTTCTTTTCCTCGTTGATTTGCAGGAAACCTTTGTATGTTCTAGATACTGCTACTCCTGTGGCACATCCTTGGGAACGGGCATGAAATATTCCGTCTCTGCCTTTGTGAAGCTCACAGCCTCGGACAGGAACCAGCCATAAAACAGTGGGATGAAAGCTGAGTGTATGCTCAGGAAGCCGCAAGAAAGAGTCAGGGAGCGCCTCCTGGGCTAGGATTTAGCCGTTAATAGGATTTCATTCTGTTACTGTGCTCTCACTCAGAGTTCTCGGGGCAGAGGCGCGGTAGCAAAGGGCACGATGGGACCACGGTGCCCTTCCTTAGCCCTCTTCAGGTGGAGGGGCACTTTCAGACATCTCATTAATCCTCTCAGCTGTGAGCTCTGCCCTCTGAAAGCTTATATTCCATTTGCGGAAAGAAAAAAGGCAGTTTCAAAGAAGAGAGGTGTTTGATTTTTTTTTTCTCTCTCTAGTTTTATTATCAGAAAACATTTCAACTGACTGAAAGCAAAAAGGCAGGGCTAATGTGTACTTTGTTCTCCAGGGCCCAGTCCACGGTGAGGGCCCCAGGATTTGTCTTTTTGGTGAGCTCCACTGGGCCTTTTGGGAGGAAGGACTATGATTCTAGAGTTTTCTGGGCTGTTGAGGGTGGGGTCTTGTGGCCTCGGGGTCATGGAAGTGATCGTGTATGTGAGTGTAGATGGGGAAACCAAGAGAGTTTCTGTGAGGGTCAGCAGACCCTCTGAGAGCTGTGGTGAGGACCCTGCAGTTTACATATCTCAAGACCACTCAGGAGTGCTCAGTGAATATTATTGAAGGAAACCATTAAAGGCTTCATAATGAGCCCCTAAAAATCTGTAAATTCCAGCAATATGAAAAGAAAGGGTTCTTAGCTATCATCCAGTTCAAACTTTCTCCTGTTGGAATGTGGTAGAGAGGCCCCGAAGAGAAACTGACCCGTCCAAAGTCACACAGCCAGAGCCAAAGCTCAGGTGGCCAGGGTCCCCTCCCGGCACCTGCCTCCTCTTCCACAGGCTCCCTCTTAGAGATCTAGACGGGGGTGCTGCCTGGAGGCCGGCCTACCTCACTAGTGACTCAGGAGTTTCGAAAACAGGAAGTAAGTGAGCTGTGCTGTTGGTTCTTCATTTGACTTCATTCTTTTCTTAGATGTGCCGGGAGAGAGAGGCCTGTGAAGCGGCTGCCGCTGTGAGGGTTCTGGGACTTGGCTGTGGTAAGGTTGGATGGGCTTTTAGAGAGGAAGGTTTTTGATTCTAGACTTTTCTAGGCTACTGAGGGTGGGATCTGGTGGCCTCGGGGCTCATGGGGTGGTCCTTGTATATGACTGTAGATGCGGAAACCAGGAGAGTTAGCAGTGCTTCCCAGGGCCGTAGTGAGGGCCCACGGGTCCCAGATCTCCAGCTTCGGTTGATGCATTCCTGATTTTTTGGGGGGAATACTCCAAGTTCAGTTATTTGTACAGAGGCCTCATCCTTATGGTGAGTTCTCAAGGAATAGAAACCAAAACTCAACTCTCAACTGACTTTGCTGCTATAGCTTACCAATCTGCCGACACTCAGACCACCAATATAAACACACATGTACACATAAACAGACACACACGTAAACAGAAACAGTGCTAAGAACTCAATTATTTATTTATTTATTTATTTTTGAGACATTAAAAGGGCACAGGACAGTACCGGGAATAACATAATGGCAAGCATAGACTGATAATCAGTACTTGTGGGGTTAAGCATTTATAGGTGGAGTTATAAATTTCTTCAGTTTGGTTGGCTCTGAGTTTTGTCGTGATTTGAACACCTTTCCTGGGCTGTGAGATAGCCCTGGCTGGGACCCTGCAGCCCTCGGAGGGTGTTTGTGTGCAGGGTGGACATCTGGCAGGTTCTGGGGGAACCCCAATTTGGGGTGGCCATCCTGGACTGGAGGTAGTAGTCACCCTATTGCTTAGGGGTTTGGGCCTGAGAGCGGCTTTCCAGTACTCTCAAGCTTTGAACGAGGTAACGGATTTTTGTCTCAGAAGAGTAATGCAAATTTTGGGTTTATTTTCTCCAGCTTTGAGGTAGTTTTCCATATCACCAAAAGAGCTAAGATGTTGCTAGAATGTCGCTAGAAGGATTGTTTGTGATTAGATGAGATTTATTTGCAATTTAATTGTGGCACAAAAGGCAGTGCTAATTTGGGACTCTGGGATGAGGTGCTGAGGTCTAAATCCAGGCTCCAGCATGTACCGGCTTGGTTTGTAAGGTTCTGACCCTCTCTTTGCTTTTGTAGATTTGTTAAGAATTCTTGTTTCTGTGTTTTGGGGGTTTCTTTAGTCTTTTAAAATTTTAAGTAATTCATAATCTTTAAAAATATTTTGATTATGTGTCTTTCTTCATTAAATTCCTTCACTGGCTTCCAACTGGAATCAGAATAAATTCTAAATCTTTGCAGGGTCTGTCATTGAGACCCTTGAGTGAGATGCTCAAACCTGGGCCTGATGCCTCTCACTAGCTTACTTTTGAACTGATTTGTGTGTGTGTGTGTGTGGTACGTGGGCCTCTCACTGTCGTGGCCTCTCCTGTTGCAGAGCACAGGCTCCGACCTGCAGGCTCAGCAGCCATGGCTCACGGGTCCAGCTGCTCCGCGGCATGTGAGATCTTCCCGGACCGGGACACGAACCCGTGTCCCCTGCATTGGCAGGCGGACTCTCAACCACTGCGCCACCAGGGAAGCCCCTGAACTGATTTTTCACAATAGTAAAATGAGGATGATAATAGCAATTTCTTCAGAGGATTGCAGTAAGTGAGACAAGAAAAATATTTTTATGTTTATATGGTTATATGTTATAAACACACATCATAATATAAAAATTCATATCAAAATACTTTGGGGCACACATTTATTATAAAAATGTTAGATATACTTATATACCATATAATACAAATATATTTATATGGATTTATTATTGTTATATAATTGGAAATAAAAGAAAAATTCGGGAGGGCTTTCCATTTCTACCCCTCTCTTCCACCTTGTATGCAATATAAACCAATATATTCAAATTTATATTCGAATTTATATATTCAGCATATGTATATGCATACACATTATATATGTATATATATGTGAACATGTGAATAAAATGGGAAAAAAACGCACCAAATTTGACCCCAAAATTACTTCTAAGTTTTTCTAAGTGATTTTTTTCTAAGCGATTTTTATTTTTCTTTTAGAAGTTCTCTAAGGAATAAATGTTACTTTTACTATTTTAGGATGAGAAAAATACAACAATGAATATTCTCCTGAAAATATTACTCTAACAAAGTTTCTAGCATATGAGCACATGCAGTTAAACCCAGGGCCCATAAAAAAAGAAGTTCCGGGGCTTCCCTGGTGGCACAGTGGTTGAGAGTCCGCCTGCCGTTGCAGGGGACACGGGTTCGTGCCCCGGTCCGGGAAGATCCCACATGCCGCGGAGCAGCTGGGCCCGTGAGCCATGGCCGCTGAGCCTGCACATCCGGAGCCTGTGCTCCACAACGGGAGAGGCCACAACAGTGAGAGGCCCGCGTACCGCAAAAAAAAAAAAGAAAAAAAGAAGTACCTCTTGGTCCCTGTTCCTATAGAGCCAGAACCTAGAGGTGGCCCGTTGTTAACGGTATAAAATCTAGAGCAGGTAACAGTGCTTCCCAGGCACTACGATCAAAGAGGTGTGTGACCTAAACAAACAAAGACAATATTATACCACAATGTGTTCTGGAAAAAGCTGGGTCAGAAAAGAAGCCTTGCCAGCACTTTCCCTACTAAGTGTCCATTTTAATATGATGCAAAAATAATTTAGAAAGCATTGTCAGGCTATTGCAAAGATAATGAAACGAGTGAGGTGAACTGGCCATAGAGGACAGGAGCCCATCATGTTATATCCAAATTCACGTCATCCTTGCCTTGGATTCGAATTTTTTTTATACTGTCAGAAAATGCTATTGAATATGTAACAAAAGCCTTAAAAATCTTTATTCCTTTTGTCTCAGTAATCCTATTTCTAGGAAATTATTCTAATAAAATAATCAGAGGTATACATGGAGATTTGCATTTTAAGATCATCCTAAATGTAATCAGAGACTGGTTAGATAAATTCTTGCCCATTCATATGATTAGATGCCTTACAGATTTAAAAATCCATGCTGTAGAAGAAAAAATAAAGACATCAAGATGTACTTATAATATTATCAGTGGAAAAGTCCACGTATACCTCAGAAATATGGTGTTTAAATATGAGGGAAAATATATATGCGTAAAATATTCGGTAGGAAGGACAGTAAGATTATTAGGCATTTATCTTTGTTTTTTATTTTACTTTAATTTTTTAAAAGTTGATTTACAGTGTTGTGTTAATTTCTGCTGTACAGCAAAGTGATTCAGTAATACATATATATACATTCTTTTTTTAATATTCTCTTCCATTATGGTTTGTCATAGGATACTGAATATAGGTCTCCATGCTATACATAAACGCTTACATCTGTTAACCCAACCTCTGACTACATCCCTGCCCCAACCCCCTCCCCCTTGGCAACCACAGGTCTGTTTCTGTTTCAGATAGGTTCATTTATGTCATATTTTAGATTCCACATATAAGTGATATCATATGGTATTTGTCATTCTCTTTCTGACTTAGTTCACTTAGTATGATAATCTCTAGTTGCATCCATGTTGTTGCAAATGGCATTATTTCATTCTTTTTTTATAGCTGAGTAATATTTCATTGTATATATGTACCACATCTTCTTTATCCATTTCTCTGTCAATGGATATTTAGGTTGCTTCCATGTCTTGGCTATTGTGAATAGTGCTGCTATGAACATAGGGGTGCATGTATCTCTTTGGATTAGAGTTTTGTCTAGATATATGCCCAGGAGTGGGATTGCTGGATCATATGATAATTCTATTTTTAGTTTTCTGAGGAACCTCCATACTGTTTTCCATAGTGGCTTTACCAACTTACATTTCCACCAACAGTGTAGGAGGGTGCCCTTTTCTTCACACTCTTTCCAGCATTTGTTATTCATAGAGTTTTTTTTTTTTTTTTTTTTTTGCGGTATGCGGGCCTCTCACTGTTGTGGCCTCTCCCGTTGCGGAGCACAGGCTCCGGATGCGCAGGCTCAGCGGCCATGGCCCACGGGCCCAGCCGCTCCGCGGCATATGGGATCCTCCCAGACCGGGGCACGAACCCGTATCCCCTGCATCGGCAGGCGGACTCTCAACCACTGCGCCACCAGGGAGGCCCCATAGAGTTTTTAATGATGGCCATTCTGATCGGCATGAGGTGATACCTCACTGTACTTTTGATTTGCATCTCTCTAATAATTAGCGATGTTGAGCATCTTTTCATGTGACTATTGGCCATTTGTCTTTCTTCTTTGGAGAAATGTCTCTTTGGGTCTTCTGCCTATTTTTCGATTTGGTTGTTTGTTTTTTGTTGTTGATTTTATGAGCTGTTTATATATTTTGGAAATTAAGCCCTTGTCAGTTGCATCATTTGCAAATACTTTCTCCCATTCTGTAGGTTGTCTTTTCATTTTGTTTTTGGTTTCCTTTGCTGTGCAAAAGCTTGTAAGTTTGATTAGGTCCCATTTGTTAATTTTTGTTTTTATTTCTATTGCCTTGGGAGACTGACCTAAGAAAACATTGGTATGATTTACATCAGAGAATGTTTTGATTAGGCATTTAATCTTTGGATGACAGAATTATAGGTAATTTTTATTCTCCTTTTTATCTTTCCTGTATTTTCTCAAAGGAATACAATAAGCATTGTTATCATTAGAAAGAAAATAATTGCAGAGGGGGAAAAAGAGATTCTGCTTTCATTTGTTTCTTTGGTTGATTTTATTCTGTAAAATGATATTTTAGCAATGGTTAGAACTTATTGGAAGATTTAAGGACACTGGACCTAATGGTTTTAAACAGGGCTGGACCCAGTTCTGATCCTTTCCAGTTTCATATACTGGAATAAAAATAGTTATTTAAAAAGAGATTTTAATTTAAGTACATGTACATTTAGGGTAATAAAATGGTAAAGATTTACACTGTGCAAAGGGTATAGAATGTAAAGCAAGTCTCTTCCTGTCCACCCCCAGACCTCTAGTTCCTCTCCTCTCAGGCAACCACTGAAAGAGCTTCCTGTGTATTTTCTTCAAAGATCTGTGAATACAGTCTAGGCACTGTATGAGTTTGGTATGTCTCTTTCCAGAATTTCCTTATCTTTTATTTTCTGCTTTAATATATATTTCTGTAATCACTGAAAATCTAATTATGTTGTTTGAGTATTTCTAAAAAGTAGATGTATGATTTTTGGTTATATTGCAACTTGCTATTTTCGCTGTCGTAATAACTAATCTTGAATATCTATCCATTTTAATTTCAGAAGTTGGAGTGCATTTTCTTAACTGCTGCATAATATTCTGTAGGATGACTATGCTTTAGTTAATTTAGCCATTCCTTTATTGGAGGACATTTGGGATGTTTCTAGTTGTTCAGGATTATATATTGGGCTGCGGTGAGACTCCATGTACAAACCCTGTTGAGCACATGTGTGTTTCTATGGAGTGTGATTTAAGGAATGAACTTGCTAGTTTGCTCCCTTGAATGTCTAGAGGTTTTGTTTGTTGAACTTTGAACGTATGCTTTTAGGTGCAGCCCAAATATTTAAGGTATCTTTCCTATATAAAAGTATTTTCATGATAATTGATTGCTTTTGCAGTAAATAATCTAGGCTCTGCAGCCTTTGTGAATCCAGTGTAAAACAAGATGTATCTTTCTAAGACACTGTCCCTCCAGTTTCCTAATCAAGAAAACTTGTCTAAACAATAATGTCAGCTCTAGATTAAAAGGGAGAAAAAAGTTTTGTCCATAATTCCAATTCTAAGAAGGAAATAATCAGAGGTATGCACAGGATATATGAAAAAGCCTGTCAGTGCAATATTATTTTTAATAGTAAAGAAACAGAAAATTGCTTAAAATAAATTTTGATATCTCCACATGCTGGAAATCAAGAAATATTAAAAATATGCCAAAGAAGAATATTTATGGTAAAGGTAAATGTTCATTCTAAATATTAAGTGGGTATAAAAAAATACAGATGTACACGCTTGGATGTGCAACCTGATTCTAACTTTTATATAAATGTGTATTTGTGTGTATGTGATGTATGATAATGACAACCATGACCATGTTATAATTTATTGAATTTTCAATTTTTACCAAAAAAAAAAACCACCCCAGTGTTCTGTAATCAGAATTGGCGGGAAGTAATCAGGATTGTTTTTTTTTTTTAAATACTGTTTTATTTTATTTTAATTAATTAATTAATTATTTTTATTTTTGGCTGCATTGGGTCTTCGTTGCTGCGCATGGGCTTTCTCTAGTTGCAGCGAGTGAGGGCTACTCTTTGTTGCGGTGCGAGGGCTTCTCATTGTGGTGGCTTCTCTTGTTGCAGAGCACGGGCTCTAGGTGCACGGGCTTCAGTAGTTGTGGCACGAGGGCTCAGTAGTTGTGGCTCATGGGTTCTAGAGTGCAGGCTCAGTAGTTGTGGAGCATGGGCTTAGTTGCTCTGCGGCATGTGAGATCTTCCCGGACCAGGGCTCGAACCCGTGTCCCCTGTGTTGGCAGGCAGATTCTTAACTTCTGAGTCACCAGGGAAGTCCCAGAAAAGGTTTATTTGAAAAAGAAAAACTAAAAGCTTCAAAGTCTTTTGGGCCACTTTTTAAAAATATTAAAGTTTACCTTAATGTTTCTATTTTAACATCAGAGGTACAAAATACACAGGTCCTGGTTCACTCCATCACCCCTCAAGTGATAGTCAGGATTTGTGGTTTCATCCGAGAATGTCAGTGAATGCAGGGAGCTTAAAAATTTAGGAGCCTTGTCTCAGGGAGGAAAGAGGTCCAAACAGGTTAAGGTTATTTGAGGTTAAAGAAAGTGCCCAGGGGCACAGAGTCTGTGGGAGCAAGCAAATGGTGGAGCTGGACGAGAAGTTAAAGGTTTTCTAGTTCAAGGTTTTCAGATGGTAGCCCTGAGGTAAGGGAGCATCTGAGTAAGCCTTCAAGGAAGAGTTCTTCAACGTTGAAGAGGTGGAAAATCACTGCTTTCAAATGAATTTTCCAGTGAGGAAGTGGGAAAACCAGGAGGGTAAGAGAAGTGTTCAGGTCACATGCCCAGTGGTGTCCGGCCCCACAGCCAAGGTCTTTCCTTCTTTCAGGTGAACACGCCTTTGTTCGTTAGTTTTTGGTCGTTACTCTAAAAGCACGATAGGTGTTGTATACTCACAACACTTCAGGAGATATTGCTCTTCTGATCCCACCTTACCGAGCAGGAATCTCCTCAGCTGTAGGCTGTGAGCTGCCCAGGCCTGGGCCAGTGCCCCAGCTGGGTTCTGGTCCAAGTTCTGTCGGACCCCGCAGCCCCAGACTCTGAGCCACTGCACTGCCTGCCTCTCCGACAGTCAGCTGCAGGTGAGATTCCTGGCTTTGACAGTGGCCCTGTAGCCCGCCCCAGGGATCCAGGTCCCAGTCTTGTTCCTATGATGTACCCGATACAAACCCTGCTCCAAGGGCTCCTGTACCATGAACATGGGCCTATCAGAGCAGGGGAGGTGAGGGAGAAATTGGCCAAGGTGACTCAAGGGGCTCGAGAAACCCCAGATCTTGGGCTGCTTGTGTGAAGGTTGTCTGGAGTTTCCTGAAACACTGCCCTCTCTTTTTTTTTACCTGCTCAAACATGTAAGTATGTGAAAATACCCCATAATCTGATTCAGAGACTGTTTGTGTTGAAAGGCTGACCGAGTTCTCTTGGTTCCATTTCCAGTCTTGGGTTCTTGAGCAGCTGTGGGTGCCTGTCCTGAGGCCCTTGGGGGAGAGTACTGCATCGCGTCCTCCTGCCACCATTGTTTCCATTAGACCACATGACTTCTCCCGCCTCCAACCCTTCCAATCTGTCCTCCACACTTTATTTTTTTAATTTAATTTTTATTTTATATTGGAGTATAGCTGATTTACAGTGTTATGTTAGTTTCTGGTGTGAAGCAAAGTGATTCAGTTATACATCTACGTATGTCCCCCACACTTTAAATGTTAATCCCTAATTGGATGATGTCACGCTCATGTTTACAATCCTTTCTTGGTTTCCATTATATCCAGGAGAGAGCCTGACCCCCTTGACCCATCGTATGAGGCCCTTTATAACAGTTCCCGGCCACAGCTCCATCCCTTTGTCTCACCACTCCCTCTCCCAGACCCTTCGTGGTTACTTTATTGAGCTCCCTTTGCCTGCCCGAACTGACTTGAACATTCTTGCCTCCAACTTTTGCATAAATTATTTCCTTCAAAAATTGTCCTTCACCATCTCCTCCCCAAAGGTGGCTTCCCTCCAGAAAGCCCTTCTCCCAGGCTGAGTTAAGGCTCTTTCTTCTATATTTCTACTGTGCCCTGGTCACAACTCTCTGACCACTGGCTACTTTGTAAATCTACCTTCCAAAACAGTAAGCTACTTGAGAGTGGGAACCTGTTTGTTTGTTTTCTTGCCTGTATCCACAGCATAATGTCTGGCATATAGTAGATGTAATAGCATTTGATGAAGGAACAAATCAGTAAGTGGTAGTTTTCTTCCCATCTGAACATAACATTGTATTTTAACCTAGGTAACAACTACATTCTCCTAACGCTCGATCAGCATGAATTTCAACAGATGTCTGTATAATATTGGGGAACAGCTGGACAGTGAAGACCTGGCTGCCCTCAAGTTCCTGAGCCTGGACTACATTCCACACAGGAAGCAGGAACCCATCAAGGATGCCTTGATGCTATTCCAGAGGCTCCAAGAAAAGAGAATGTTGGAGGAAAGCAACCTGTCCTTCTTGAAGGAGCTGCTTTTCCGAATGAATAGACTGGATCTGCTGCTCACCTACCTGGACACCAGTGAGGAGGAGATGGAGAGGGAGCTTCAGATGCCGGGCAGGGCCCAGATCTCTGCCTATAGGTGGGAAAAACCTCCATGGTGTGGAACTGGGACGTGTGGGTTGAATGGGCACATCTTTATGGGAAGGGCTGATGCTGTTTGTAGGTTGTCTGTATGGTGTGACTTTGGAGACTTGGGAAGATGTCCCACCATGGTCAGGTTAAGAAATTTAGAGACTTTATGTAGAATTCAGAGAAAAATATGCTAAAACCATAAAATAAAATTTTCTTTCCAAGGTGAAACATTACCTATAGGTATGCCGAAATCCAAATAGACATTTTTTTTAAATTTTTTTTAAATTTTTTATTTTTTTAATTTTTTGCTTTATAACAAATTTAATCACTTATACATATACATATAGACATTTTTTAAACGTTCTAACTCTCTCTGTCTGTTACATATCCGTTATCTTGATGCCTCTGCTTTGCTGATGCCCATACCATGCACTTCTTTGCCTATTATCGAATAAAGCACCACTACTTCCCACCTGAGACCCCCTCCCACCTACTTCTGGATGACTATGAAATTCTCAGTAAGGTTTTAGGCTTTTATTCCATACCTTAAGGCTTGTGTTACCAAGTTCTTAAGTGAGCTGTGTGTTGTCAGTCATTCTGGATTGGCCAGGCCGGACCCCCGTAATGAGTGCTTTTTTTATTATGGTATAAGATAACCATTTTTAATCTATGCCTGGCCATCTGGAAACCCCCATGGTAATAACCGATCATTGTAAGGCTAAACAGCTTCCACAATTTTACTTCGTAAGCCATCCTGTAACGCCCAATGACTGCTTAATCCCTGTGACCCCAGATGCTGTCAGAACAGCAGTGGCTTGGGCTGTCTGTCCTGCCAAAGGCTTAACACAGTAGAGAAGTTAATTCCTTATAGTTCTGGAGGCTAGAGGCTGAAGTTGAGATGTCAACAGGATTGATTCCTTTTTAGAGGCTCTGAGGGATAATCTGTTTCATGATCCTCTCCTAGCTTCAGGTAGTTGCAGGCAATCCTTGGTGTTCCTTGTCTTACGGATGCATCAGTTCAATCTCTGCCTCTTTCTTCACCTTGCCTTCTCTGCTGTGTATCTGTGTCTTAATTTCCCTCTTCTTTTAAAGACACCAGCCATTGGATTAGGGCCACCCTAATCTAGTATGACCTTATCTTGGCAAGATTACATCCACAAAGACCCTTTTCCCAAGTAAAGTCACTTTTACACGTTCCAAGTGGACATGAATTTGGAAGGAGAGTGGGGAAGGATACTATTCAATACTGGGTAACTTTGGTTCAATAGAATTGTGAAGTCCTTGTGATGAATTTTTTTTCATTAAGGCATCAATTAATCATAAAAACAACAGCTCCATAATTAGGAAAGCTAGAGGGTCTCATCTTGTGTCCCCTGTCTTGGTCTTTTGAAGGTTGCACTCCTGCCATGTGAGCAAGGCCAAGGCAACTTCCAGTGCAGACAATGACATGGGCCTCTCTGTTGGAGGGTTACGAGTGTCTAACAAGGGCAGGATCTGTCTGTTAAAATCTTGAACATGTTAGCTTGGGAACAAAAGGGTCAGCACAAGTAAAATCTCCTGCTTGTTCATCATTGTTGAATATCAAGTAAGAAAAAAAAATGCTAGTGTGGCCACTTTCCATTTATAGGATATTTAAAATTTCAAATTATCATTGCTACCTATAAAATTAGTACCTTATAAACTATCCAGATTTATTTCTAGACAACGATGGTACAAGAAAGCCAGTAGGTTTCAATAATGAGGAACGTAGAAGGGCAAAATACCTTGTGATAAAGTTAAAAGGGGAGGTAGCTTTTGATTGGACCCAATCTTGGTCAAACTGAGAAAGTTTTAGAGAAATACTTCTAGGGTAGAGATTCCATGAGAAGAAGGATGAAGCAGGTGATAATACTGAGTAACTTCTGTTTCTACACTACAGTTGATCATTGAACAACATGGGGGTTAGGGGTGTGGACCCTCTGCACAAAAACCCGCTTATGACTTACAGTCTATCCTCTGTATCTTAGGTTCCACATTTGTGGGTTTGACCAACCGCAGACTGTGTAGTACTGTATTACGTATTTATTTATTTATTTATTTATTAAAAAATTTTTTTTTGCGGTACACGGGCCTCTCGCTGTTGGGGCCTCTCCCGTTGCGGAGCACAGGCTCTGGACGCGCAGGCTCAGCGGCCATGGCTCACGGGCCCAGCCGCTCCATGGCATGTGGGATCTTCCCGGACCGGGGCACGAACCCGTGTCCCCTGCATCGGCAGGTGGACTCTCAACCACTGCACCACTAGGGAAACCCTGTATTACGTATTTATTGAAAAAAATCTGTACATAAGTGGACCTGTGCACTTCAAACCTGTGTTGCTCAAGGGTCAACCATGTTTTTATTTTTAGAATTTTACTTTTCTAATTTACTTTTGAAGTTAACATGTTTTTGTATTAACGTTATTTTCCTTTGCACCATAATAGTAAAAGGTTTGCTGACTTGTAAAACTTTCCTTTGTTCATTCAACAAGCATATCCCAAGAGCCTATCATAATTTAGGAAATAATAATGCCTGTCATGTTTGAACACTTAGTGTGTTGCCAAAGGTTGGTTTAAGTGCTTCAGGTAAACTTATTCATGTAATCCTCAACACCTCCCAGAGGGGTAAATAGAGTATTATCTACAATCTACAGATGAGGGGGAAAAAATGTGTAACATGTCTAAAGCCACACAGTTCATGGATGGTGGATCCAAGGTTCCAACACCAGGAGTCTGGGTCCCCTGCACTTAAACACTGTATCTCATGACCCTCTAGGCTTATGGAAACCAAAAGGGCACTGATCCCATTCTCAGGGAACTTGGACAGCTTCATAAACAGACAGTTATGTGTGTTACTCTTCTGGCGATACACAGGCAGGTACAGCGGGGTGAATACAGCCTTGAGGACAGTCAGGCAGTGCTTGAGCTGTTAGTGGATGAGTGGTTGTCTGCAGACGGACAAGGGGATAGGGGTGGGAGGAGGCCCAGCATAACAGGGTGAGGGGCAGGGCAGCTGCGTGTGTTCAGAGAGGAGATGGGGGGACAGCAGTAAGGAGCATCCAGAGATGAGGAGGCAGGCTGGGCTCCGTTCACAAAAGCCCCTACTCCAGAAGGAGGCGTTTGGCCTTCCTACTGAAGGTAGCGGCTGGGAGAACATTGACTAGTTTTAATTGAGGAATTCCATCTGATTTGCATTTTGAAAAGCATGATATCCAGAATCAAAGCTTTTTCTCTATTGCAACAAGATCTTGATTTTATAGCGAAGGACAAAGGAAAAACACAATTCATTTAACTGAAATTAACTGAAAGTCAAAGTTGGAGAACTTTAAATTCTAAGAGTGGGATAGTTGGGCATGAGCCATTTGTCTTCAGTGTCACCACACCAGCCTCTTTCCAAGGACTCAACTCATAAATCACGTCATTATCTGGCTTTATTTTAAAGGGAGGCCATAGGAATCAAGTCCACTGTGACTCGGATGGGAAATCGGATGGGAAATCATGTAAGAAAATATTTCTAAAGTGTTTCTGTTTCCCACTTCAGGGTCATGCTTTTTCAGATTTCAGAAGATGTGAGCAAACTGGAATTGAAGGACTTCAAGTTTTTTTTGAGCCAGGAGATTGCCAAATGTAAGCTGGATGATGACATGGTAAGACCTGGTGTCTGCCCGAGGTTTAGTCTTGAGGGTGAGTCAGCCAGTGGGGATTTCTGAGACTAAAGAGAGCACTTGTCAGTAAAGCAACATGAATTCTCACTTTTTAACTGGGGAGAAGAAGAACGCTGTCAGGCATGAGTGCTGTAGATATGATGCCCCTGTATACTGTGAAGTGCTGCTCACGTTAATTACCAGGAACAAGGCAGGGTGAGGAGCGAGGGGAGAAGGCTGGTGTGGAGGCCCAGGCAATGTGGAGACCTTGCAGAGCCAGGAGAGACGGTGGTGGGCCTGAGATCGCTTTCCCACTTCTGCAGTCTCTGAAACAACCTGGGACCTGGAACTCTGTGTGTGTGTGTGTGTGTGTGTGTGTGTGTGCGTGCGCGTGTGTGTTATGGGAACACTCAGCCTGGAGATGATCAGGTGGCAGAGGCAATGGAGGGTGTGAGGCAGTCCCCAGGGCTGTTGCCATAGGGACCAGGCTGTTGCATCTCAGCCATGCACTCAGGCTGCTTCACTGTCTTCACATAAAGGTGTCCACAGGCAGTTTCAGCACAGGGCCTGGGCCTGGGGACTAGGTGACATCTGATGTGACTTCTCCTGTGTCTTCTTATTTCTGTCTTTCTGGGCCAGAAATCATGAATTGCCTCCCTAATAATCTACTGATTGGCTTTATAAGACCAGGATGTCCTCCCAGGAGGGTTGGCTTGGGAAGCTAGGGTGGGTGCTTAGTTTGGAGAGAGTGGAAGCAAAAAAAAAAAGTTAATCTAAAAGCCAATATGGCTCCATCTAGTCTTCCAACTTGATTTCTCCTCCCTCTAGACCTTGCTTGATATTTTCATAGAGATGGAGAAGAGGGTCATCCTAGGGGAAAGAAACTTGGACACCCTGAAAAGAATCTGTGAGCAAATCAACAAGAGCCTATTGAAGAAAATCAACGATTATGAAGAACTAAGCAGAGGTATAAATAACCTGAGAGCTGTGGATCAGCAAAATGTAGTCTTAAATGGACAGACTCCTCTATGTCACAGCAGTTTCTAATCAAATATGTGTGTGTTTCTTTTTAAATTCAGAGCAAAGAATGAGCCTTGAAAGAGGTCCAGATGAATTTTCAAACGGTAATACTTGCAGATATGTTTTCGAGGTTTATTTAGTTAATTTACTTCCTGATAGCCTCATTGCCTCCTCTCCACAACCTTCTACCACATCTGCATTTTTTTTTAAATTGGGGTAGAGTTGTTTTACAATGTTGTGTTAGTTTCAGTGAATGGAAGTAGAGTTCCCCGTGCTATACAGCAGGTTCTCATTAGTTATCTATTTCCTACCTATTAATGTATATATGTCAATCCCAATCTCCCAATTCATTCCACCCCCCGTTTCCCCCCTTGGTGTCCATACATTTGTTCTCTATGTCTGTGTCTCTCCTTCTGCCTTGCAAACCAGTTCATCTGTGCCATTTTTTCTAGATTCCACATACGTGTGTTAAATATATGATATTTGTTTTTCTCTTTCTGACTTACTTCACTCTGTATGACAGTCTCTAGGTCCATCCACGTCTCTGCAAATGACCCAATTTCATTCCTTTTTTTAGGCTGAGTAATATTCCATTGTATATATGTACCACTTCCTCTTTATCCATTTGTCTGTCAATGGGCATTGACGTTGCTTCCATGACCTGGCTATCGTAAATAGTGCTGCAATGAATATCAGGGTGCATGTGTCTTTTTTTAAAATAAATTTTATTTATTTATTTATTTATTTATTTATTTATTTATGGCTGTATTGGGTCTTTGTTGCTGCACATGGGCTTTCTCTAGCTGTGGCGAGTAGGGGCTACTCTTCATTGCTGCATGTGGGCTTCTTATTGCGGTGGCTTCTCTTGTTGCAGAGCACAGGCTCTAGGTGCGCGGGCTTCAGTAGTTGAGGCTCATGGGTTCTAGAGCGCAGGCTCAGTAGTTGTGGCACACAGGCTTAGTTGCTCCACAGCATGTGGAATCATCCTGGACCAGGGCTGGAACCTGTGTCCCCTGCATTGTCAGGTGGATTCTAAACCACTGTGCCACCAGGGAAGTCCGCATGTGTCTTTTTGAATTAAGGTTTTCTCTGGGTATATGCGCAGTAGTGGGATTGCTGGGTCATATGCTAATTCTATTTTTAGTTTTTTAAGGAACCTCCATACTGTTCTCCATAGTGACTGTATCAATTTACATTCCCACCAACAGTGCAAGAGGGTTCTCTTTTCTCCACATCCTCTCCAGCATTTATTGCTTGTAGATTTTTTGATGATGGCCACTCTGACAGGTGGGAGGTGATACCTCATTGTAGTTTTGATTTGCGTTTCTCTAATGATTAGTGGTGTTGAGCATCCTTTCGTTTGTTGGCAGTCTGTATATCTTCTTTGGAGAAATGTTTATTTAGGTCTTCTGCCCATTTTCGGATTGGGTTGTTTGTTTTTTTGATATTGAGCTGCAGGAACTGCTTGCTTGTATATTTTGGAGATTAATCCTTTGTCAGTTGCTTCATTTGCAAATATTTTCTCCCATTCTGAGGGTTGTCTTTTGGTCTTGTTTATGTTTTCCTTTGTTGTGCAAGAGCTTTTCAATTTCATTAGGTCCCATTTGTTTATTTTTGTTTTTATTTCCATTTCTCTAGGAGGTGGGTCAAAAAGGATCTTGCTGTAATTTATGTCATAGAGTGTTCTGCCTATGTTTTCCTCTAAGAGTTTTATAGTGTCTGGCCTTACATTTAGGTCTTTAATCCATTTTGAGTTTATTTTTGTATATGGTGTTAGGGAGTGTTCTAATTTCATTCTTTTACAAGTAGCTGTCCAGTTTTGCCAGCATCACTTATTGAAGAGACTGTCTTTTCTCCATTGTATATCCTTGCCTCCTTTGTCATAGATTAGTTGACCATAGGTGCGTGGGTTTATCTCTGGGCTTTTTATCCTGTTCCATTGATCTATATTTCTGTTTTTGTGCCACTACCATGCTGTCTTGATTACTGTAGCTTTGTACTATAGTCTGAAGTCAGGGAGTCTGATTCCTCCAGCTCCATTTTCTTTTTTAAGAAGATGTTGTGGGTAGGAGTTAATTAATTAATTAATTAATTATTGCTGCGTTGGGTCTTTGTTTCTGTGCGAGCGCTTTCTCTAGTTGTGGCAAGCGGGGGCCACTCTTCATCATGGTGCGCGGGGCTCTCACTATTGTGGCCTCTCTTGTTGTGGAGCACAGGCTCCAGACGCGCAAGCTCAGTAGTTGTGGCTCACGGGCCCAGTTGCTCCGCGGCATGTGGGATCCTCCCAGACCAGGGCTCGAACCCGTGTCCTCCCCATTAGCAGGAAGATTCTCAACCACTGTGCCACCAGGGAAGCCCCATTTTTTTTTTCTCTCACGATTGCTTTGGCTATTCGGTGTCTTTTGTGTCTCCATACAAATTTTAAGATTTTTCATTCTAGTTCTGTGAAAAATGCCATTGGCAATTTGATGGGGATTGTGTTGAATCTGTAGATTGCTTTGGGTAGTCTAGTCATTTTCGCAATATTGATTTTCCAATCCAAGAACATGGTACATCTCTCCATCTGTTTGTGTCATCTTTGATTTCTTTCATCAGTATTCTGTAGTTTTCGGAGTACAGGTCTTTTACCTCCTTAGGTAGGTTTATTCCTAGATATTTTATTCTTTTTGTTGCAATGGTGAATGGGATTGTTTCCTTAATTTCTCTTTCTGATCTTTCATTGTTAGTGTATAAAATGCAAGAGATTTCTGTGCATTAATTTTGTATCCTGCAACTTTACCAGATTCATTGATTAGCTCTAGTAGTTTTCTGGTGGCATCTTTAGGATTCTCTATGTATGGTATCATGTCATCTGCAAACAGTGACAGTTTTACTTCTTCTTTTCCAATTTGTATTCCTTTTATTTCCTTTTCTTCTCTGATTGCTGTGGCTAGGACTTCCAAAACTATGTTGAATAATAGTGGTGAGAGTGGACATCCTTGTCTTGTTCCTGATCTTAGAGGAAATGCTTTCAGTTTTTCACCATTGAGAATGATGTTTGCTGTGGGTTTGTCATATATGGCCTTAATTATGCTGAGTTAGGTTCCCTCTGTGCCCACTTTCTGGAGAGTTCTTTTAATCATAAATGGGTGTTGAATTTTCTCAAAAGCTTTTTCTGCATCTATTGAGATGATCACATGGTTTTTCTTCTTCAGTTTGTTAATATGGTATATCGCATTGATTGATTTGTGTGTATTGCAGAATCCTTGCATCCCTGGGATCAGTCCCACTTGATCATGGTGTATGATCCTTTTAAAGTGTTGGTGGATTCTGTTTGCTAGTATTTTGTTGAGGATTTTTGCATCTACATTCATCAGTGATACTGGTCTGTAATTTTCTTTTTTTGTGATGTCTTTGTCTGGCTTTGGCATCAGGGTGATGGTGGCCTCATAGAATGAGTTTTGGAATGTTCCTTCCTCTGCAATTTTTTGGAAGAGTTTGAGAAGGATGGGTGTTAGCGCTTCTCTAAATGTTTTATAGAATTCACCTGTGAAGCCATCTGGTCCTGGGCTTTTGTTTGTTGGAAGAGTTTTGTTTGTTTGTTTGTTTGTTTTTGCAGTACACGGACTTCTCACTGTTGTGGCCTCTCCCGTTGTGGAGCACAGGCTCCGGACGTGCAGGCTCAGCAGCCATGGCTCATGGGCCCAGCTGCTCCATGGCATGTGGGATCTTCCCGGACCGGGGCACGAACCTGTGTCCCCTGCATCGGCAGGCGGATTCTCAACCACTGCGCCACCAGGGAAGCCCTGTTGGAAGATTTTTTTTTTTTTTTTTTTTTTTTTTTTTGTGGTACATGGGCCTCTCCCTGTTGTGGCCTCTCTCGTTGCGGAGCACAGGCTCCAGACGCGCAGGCTCAGCGGCCATGGCTCACGGGCCCAGCCGCTCCGCGGCATGTGGGATCTTCCCGGACCGGGGCACGAACCCGTGTCCCCTGCATCGGCAGGCGGACTCTAAACCACTGCGCCACCAGGGAAGCCCTGTGGGAAGATTTTTAATCACAGTTTCAATTCCATTACTTGTGGTTGTTCTGTTCATATTTTCTATTTCTTCCTGGTTCAGTCTTTGAAGGTTATACCTTTCTAAGAATTTGTCCATTTCTTCCAGGTTGTCCACCTTATTGGCACAGAGTTGCTTTTAGTAGTCTCCTAGGATGCTTTGTATTTCTGCGGTGTCTGTTGTGACTTCTTTTTCATTTGTAATTTTATTGATTTGTCATCTCCCTCTTTTTCTTGATGAGACTGGCTAAGGGTTTATCAGTTTTGTTTATCTTCTCAAAGAACCAGCTTTTAGTTTTATTGATCTTTGCTATTGTTTTCTTTGTTTCTATTTCATTTATTTCTGCTCTGATCTTTATAATTTCTTTCCTTCTACTAACTTCGGGGTTTTTTTTTTTGTTTGTTGTTGTTCTTTCTCTAGTTCCTTTAGGTGTAAGGTTAGATTTTTTATTTGAGATTTTTCTTGTTTCTTGAGGTAGGATTTTATTGTTATAAAGTTCCCTCTTAGAACTGCTTTTGCTGCATCCCATAGGTTTTGGGCTGTTGTGTTTTTTTGTCATTTATCTCTAGGTATTTTTTAATTTCCTCTTTAATTTCTTCAGTGATCTCTTGGTTATTTAGTAGCATATTGTTTAGCCTCCATGTGTTTGTGTTTTTTACAGTTTATTTCCTCTAATTGATTTCTAATTTCATAGCACTGTGGTTGGAAAAGATGCTTGATACGATTTCAATTTTCTTAAATTTACCAAGGTTTGATTTGTGACCCAAGATATGATCTATCCTGGAGAATGTTCCATGTGCACTTGAGAAGAAAGTGTAATCTGCTGTTTTTGGATGGAATGTCCTGTAAATATCAATTAAATCTATCTGGTCTATTTTGTCATTTAAAGCTTGTGTTTCCTTATTTACTTTCTGTCTGGATGATCTGTCCATTGGTGTAAGTGAGGTGTTAAAGTCCCCCACCTTTATTGTGTTACTGTTGATTTCCCCTTTTTATAGCTGTTAACATTTGCCTTATGTATTGAGGTGCTCCTATCTTGGGTGCATATATATATATATAATTGTTATATCTTCTTCCTGGATTGATCCCTATGTAGTTTCCTTCTTTGTGTCTTGTAACATTCTTTATTTTAAAGTCTATTTTATCTGTTATGAGTATTGCTACCCCAGCTTTCTTTTGATTTCCATTTGCATGGAATATCTTTTTCCATCCCTTCACTTTCAGTCTGTATGTGTCCCTAAGTCCGAAGTGGGTCTCTTGTAGACAGCATATATACAGGTCTTGTTTTTGTATCCATTCAGTGAACCTGTGTCTTTTGGTTGGAGCATTTAATCCATTCACATTTAAGGTAATTATGAATATGTATGTCCCTATTACCATTTTCTTAATTGTTTTGAGTTTGTTTTTGTAGGTCTTTTTCTTCTCTTGTGTTTCCCATGTAGAGAAGTTCCTTTGGTATTTGTTGTAGAGCTGGTTTTGTTGTACTAAATTCTCTTACATTTTGCTTGTCTGTAAATCTTTTGATTTTTCCATCAATTCTGAATGAGATCCTTGCTGGGTAGAGTAATCTTGGCTGTAGCTTTTTCCCTTTCATCACTTTAAATATATTGGGCCCTCCCTTCTTGCCTGTGGAGTTTCTGCTGAAAAATCAGCTCATAACCTTATGGGGATTCCCTTGTATATTATTTGTTGCTCTTCCCTTGCAGCTTTTAATATTTTTTCTTTTTTTTAAAGATTTATTATTTATTTATTTTTATTTTTATTTTTGGCTATGTCGGCTCTTAGTTGTGGCACACAGGATCTTCATTGAGGCATGCAGAATTTTTCATTGCAGCGTGCAGACTCTTCATTGTGGTGCACGGGCTTCTCTGTAGTTGTGGTGTGTAGGTTTTCTCTCTCTAGTTGTAGTACACAGGCTCCAGGGTGCATGGGCTCTGTAGTTGTGGCATGCAGGTTTCAGAGCACACAGGCTCTGTAATTTGTGGCACACGGGCTCTAGTTGAGGCATGTGAGCTCAGTAGTTGTGGCATGTGGGCTTAGTTGCCTTGCGGCATATGGGATCTTAGTTCCGTGACCAAGGATCGAACCCATGTCCCCTGCATTGTAAGGCAGATTCTTTACCACTGGACCATGAGGGAAGTTCCTAATATTTTTTCTTTGTATTTAATTTTTGATAGTTTGATTAATATGTGTCTTGGTGTGTTTCTCTTTGGGTTTATCCTGTATGGGACTCTCTGTGCTTCCTGGACTTGATTGACTATTTCCTTTCCCATATTAGGAAGTTTTCAACTAGAATCTCTTCAAATATTTTCTCAGGCCCTTTCTCTTTCTCTTCTTCTTCTGGGACTCCTATAATTCAAATGTTGGTGCATTTAATGTTGTCCCAGTGGTCTCTGAGACTTTCCTCAATTCTTTTCATTCTTTTTTGTTTATTCTGCTCTGCAGCAGTTATTTCCACCATTCTATCTTCTAGCTCACTTCTCCATTCTTCTGCCTCACTTATTCTGCTATTGATTCCTTCTAGAGTATTTTTAATTTCAGTTATTGTGTTGTTCATCACTGTTTGTTTGCTCTTTAATTCTTCTAGGTCCTTGTTAAACATTTCTTGTATTCTCTCCATTCTATTGCCAAGATTTTGGATCATCTTTACTATCATTACTCTGAATTCTTTTTCAGGTAGACTTCCTATTTCCTCTTCATTTGTTTGGTCTTGTGGGTTTTTACCTTGCTCCTTCATCTGCAGCATATTTCTCTGTGTTCTCATTTTGTTTAACTTACTGTGTTTGGGGTCTCCTTTCTGCAGGCTGCAGGGTCGTAGTTCCTCTTATTTCTGGTGTCTGCCCCAGTGGGTGGGGTTGGTCCAGTGCCTTGTGTAGGCTTCCTGGTGGGGGGACAGGTGCCTGCATTCTGGTGGGTGGAGCAGGATCTTGTTCCTCTGGTGGGCAGGGCCGCATCTGGTGGTGTGTTTTGGGGTGTCTGTGAGTGTAGTATGACTTTAGTCAGCCTGTCTGACTAAAGGCTGGGGTTTAGACTAATGGGTGGGGTTGCGTTCCTGTCTTGCTAGTTGTTTGTTGTGAGGCATCCAGCACTGGAGCTTGCTGGCCCTTGGGTGGAGCTGGGTCTTACTGTTGAGATGGAGATCTCTGGGAGGGCTCTCGCTGATTAATATTCCCTGGGGCCAGGAGTTCTCTGGTGGTCCAATACCCTGGACTCAGCTCTCCCACCTCAGAGGCTCAGGCCCAACCCCTGGCTGGAGCACCAAGACCCTGCAAGCCACATGGTGTGGAAGAAAAGGAAAAAAAAAAAAAAAAGAGAACAGAAAGAAACCCCCAAGTCGAATGGTAAAAGCAAAACCAAACAGAAAAAAACAGACACACAAAGAAACACACACATGCACTCACAAGAAAAGAAAAAGAGAAAAAAGATGAGAGCAACCAAGCAAGTAAACTAACCCAAAAATGAAAACAAACACTAAAAACTAAACTATCAAAAAGAAAAACAAAAAACCAATCAAAAGCAGAAAGCAATCTAAAAAAAGGCAAAGAAAGCATAAAACAAACACACAAAAGAGACAAAAAAGGATAAAAACATAAGAAAGATAAAAACAAAAAAAAATACAAAACAACAAAAAAGTGAAGTAAAAATTGAAAAATGTAAAATATAGTTAAAAAGAAGATAAAAACAAAGCAAAACAAAGGAAAAAACAAAAACAAGGAAAAAGCACACCATAATGACAAAGTAAAGTAGAAAGAGGAAAAAAAATAAAGTAAAAAATATATTACAAATAAAAGCATAAAAAAGAAAAGAAAAAAATGAATGAATAATAAAAAACAATAGAACAAAGTGAAAAAAATTATAGTAATATTAATATTTTCCTGTGGCCTCACCTGTCAGTGTCCTTGCTCCCACAGTGAAGCGCAGCCAATCCCTGTCTGCCCGGGAAGTCCTCCAGTACTTCTAGGTGGGTCTCTGGACCTGCTGTGGGCTCTGTGGGGTCAGCTCAGACTCTGACCTGGCCCAACTCTGGCATGTACTTGCCCCCAAAGTCCACAGTTGCCCCCAAAGTCCACAGCCTCAATTTCAGGAACACTCATTGTCTATTCAGATATTCCACAGATGCAGGGTTTACCAAGATGATTGCAGGGATTTAATCCTCTGCTCCTGTGGCTGCATAGAGAGATTTCCCTTTCTCTTCTTTGATCCCACTGCCCCTGGAGTTCAGCTTTGGTTTTGGTCCCATCTGTGCATGTGGGCCACCCTCAGGCATCTGTTCTCCACCCAGGCAAGAGGGGGCAAAAGCAGTGGCTGATTAGGGCTCACTTGCTCACTCAGGCTGGGGAGAGGGAGGGCTACAGCAGTCACAACTGTGATCACTTCTGCATCTTTTTTTTTTCCGTTTTGTTTTAATTATTTATTTATTTATTGGGGTATAGTTGTTTTACCATGTTGTGTTAGCTTCTACTGTACAGTGAAGTGGAGTTCCCTGTGCTATATAGCAGGTTCTCATTAGTTTTCTATTTTCTACATATTAGTGTATATATGTCAATCCCAATCTCCCAATTCATCCCACCCCCACTTTCCCTGCTTGGTGTCCGTACGTTTGTTCTCTATGTCTGTGTCTATATTTCTGCCTTGCAAACTGGTTCATCTGTACCATTTTTGTAGATTCCACATATATGCGTTAATATACAATATTTATTTTTCTCTTTCTGACTTACTTCACTCTGTATGCAGATGACATTTGCATGTTAATGGACCTGTTCTCCTAATAGCACCGGCTACTTTTCACCTTCTCTGCACATTGGAAGATATAAAAGGAATTGTCAAAAGACAAAGACCCTGCAGCCCCAGGCCAGCATGTTTGAAATAGGGGCAGAGTTAGTTAGTGATAAGATTTTCCCTTATTCTGTGAACTGCAAGGATATTATGTTCAAGGTGGTCTGTGAATTTTCTTTTTTTTTCTTCCTTTCTTTCTTTTATTTTTTTTAACAAATCCTGACTTTATTTTTAAAAAATTTATTCTATTTATTTTGAAATTTTAGAAAAATTTTGGCTGCATTGGGTCTTCTTTGCTGTGCATGGGCTTTCTCTAGTTGCAGCAAGTGGGGGCTACTCTTCGTTGTGGTGTGTGGGCTTCTCACTGTGGTGGCTTCTCTTGTTGTAGAGCATGGGCTCTAGGCATGCGGGCTTCAGTAGTTGTGGCACACAGGCTTAGTTGCTCCACGGCATGTGGGATCTTCTCAGACCAAGGCTCGAACCCATATCCCTTGCATTGGCAGGAGGATCCTTAACCACTCAGCCACCAGGGAAGTCCTGTGAATTTTCATTTTAAAAGGGACCTTATGTTGTCCTGGGTGCTACATCTTTCCTCACCAAAGCACCTTCCCTACCTGTGTCATTCCAGATGTGTCACAATTGCTCATAAGGGAGGGCTCCCTTGAAATGCTGGCCATGTCGGACTCTCCAGGAGAAAAGGACAGTGAGTCACAGGTACCGGGAAATTCCCATTCCTTTTCCCCTTTGTGCTGCAGATTCTAGTTATTGTGTTCCTGAGCTTTTTTTAGCTTCCAGATAAAAAATTTTCCAGATAAAAAATAAGGGACAGAAACTTATTGAAAATGTTGAGAACTGTAGAAAAAAATTCACAAAAGCACAAGTTCAAAATGTGACTTTTAAACTTTGAATTTTGGAAAGGTGATCTCTTTGGTTTCCCATGTGTTAAATTTCTATTTTAAAAGCAAAGATGTTGGAATAGTTGGAGGGCAGAGGGGTGGGGAGCCTCCAACCTGATCCTTTCAGCAGCTGCATCAGCCTAAATGGGAGAGGGCTTTGGGAGAAGAGTCAGCAGGATTAGAAAAAGCAAAGTCTTCTTTTAGCTTGGCATTTCAAAACAGTTTCTCCTTTGTGATTAGGTGTAAGCAGCACATGCTCACGATCTAGTTGTCTCTATGATCTCATCCCAATGAGCTGGCCCAAGAATTGCCTTTCTAGATATCACTTCTGTTTCTGTAACTTTCAGCAATTTACCACATTGTGACTCAGCAGCCCATTCACTCTTCCTTGTGGTGGGAAACAGAGGAAATCCTGTATGCCTAACGTCTAGTGGAGGCTTGAAATTAAGCTTAGGAGAGACTGTTTATTAGTGGACTCCTGAGCAAATTACCAGACCTCTCTCAGTCTGAACATCAAGGATTAACTGAAGTCATGTGGCACTTTGTAAACAGTAAAAGCACTCTGCAAGTGTCATCCCCACCCATCAGCTAATGACACTGAGTGCAAGAGAGATTCGTTAACTTGTCCAAAGTCTTAAGGTTATTAAGTAGTAGAGCTAGGAATTTGGCCTCCTAGTCTGGGGCCCTTTTCTCTACCTTGAGGAACTGCATGGACTTCCCAATAAATGCTAAATATCTCAGCACTGAAACAACCCCAGGGAAGTCAGGAGGTCACAGGGTCACCTCTGATTGATACTGTCAAGTAGTAGAGTCTGGATACTGTAACTTGTAGCTCAGCCAAGACCTGCCTGCCCAGCACATCTGTCTCCTTGAGTCACTGTGGTCCTGAGATCCAGATTAAGCCATCAGCTTGAAAAATCCTGGGGCCATGCTATGCCGTGTGATGGGCAGGCCCTCACCTGTTAGCCCAGAAGCATGGATGAGTTGAGCAGAGAGCCGAGGGAATCACAAGGTCTCAAAGGGGCAGCCCAAAGACAGCACCAAGACAGTCATTCACCCAGCAACTCCTGATTGAGCTCTCATAAATTAATAATAATCCTAGTCCCTGGCACAGATGTTCACTGCCTTGAGCAGAAATGAGAATAAATAATACCAATACAATGTGGTGACAACACTATTAATATAAGTGCAAATGCTCAGGAGGCCCAAGTATTGGGACACTGACTTCCCACACTAACTGTGGGGAAGAAGTCTGTGATCCTTGTCAGGGGATGAGTGGAAACTAGTTCCTTAGGGGAGCAGTGCCAAGTTGGGTGGGGCCATGGAAAGTGCACTTGCATCCCAGTTTGGCTTAGGTGATGCCTAACCTCTTACTAGGGAGTTGTTTGTTCACCTCTCAAGTGTTTGATCCACAGAGTCAGCTCCTGGGTTGGATTTTTGTTTTCCAGACATGGAACACAGTTTACCGAATGAAAAGCAAACCTCGGGGATACTGTTTGATCTTTAACAATTATGATTTTAGCATAGCAAGGAAGGATGTGCCCAAACTTCACAGCATTAAGGATAGGAATGGAACAGACTTGGATGCAGGTACAGTAGAACTCAAAAGAGAAATGAAATATTTCTAATATCTATGTTTTTGTCAAAAGGGGAGAACAAAAGCTGTATCAACAGGGCCACGTGTTTCAAAAAGATGGATATAACCGTATTTCCCTGTGGAGGTGAACAACATTCTTACATACTTGTTTTCTGCTTTTGTTTTTTTTAAATTAATTTTAAAAATCAAAGCAATATATATATAAAGATAAAATATCAAATCTTACTAAAAGGCTTATAAAAAGCAACAATAAAGTTTGTTTTTAATTCAACTAAATGAATAGAGCCTCTATAGAGTGTATTAGGTGTTGGGTGAAAACATTGCTTTGGTATCAAGACCATTTACGGAAGTTGTGTTTATAAAAGTTGGGCTATGAGTGCAGCAGAAATTGAGTCCTTAACAGAAATAGCATTTTCAAATGTTAAACTAAACAGAAAGTCTTTGGCTCAGCCTTTTTCAGCTAAGATTGAGAGCTTACAAGTTAAATGAAAAATAGTTTGCATCATGTGAACATAGAAATGGCTACAACTAAAAGCAATAAAAGAAATAATTCAACCCAACCATTGTGATATTAAGAATTTTTACTTGATCAAAGAATTTTTGAAAATGGTGTTTATGAGTCATAACATCAGGTAATTACTTATTTTTTAAATAAAGTAGTTTAGAAAATAAGATAGCTTGATTTTAATCATAAGGACTCTGTGAATGGTTTCTGTTAACATTTGTTTATTCGAGCAAATCTATTCTAAGGTTTTAAAAAGCCACAGAACCTAAGTTCACTGACTACATCATTCATCATCATATATCTTGGTATTGAAGAAAAGGTTTCAGGCTTTCGATTTTCATTTACTTAATATTTACCATTAAAACATTTTTTATTAAAATGGCATTGATTGTATTTCTGATCAAGGGTATAAAGTAGCAGTATGTAGGATGAATAAGTTTAGCAATCTACTGTACAGCATGATGGCAATAGTTGATAATGCTGTACTGAACATGAGAAATATGTAAAGAGACTATATTTCAGGTGTTCTCATCACACACACACATACACATGCAAACAAAAGGTAACTGAGTGAGGAGATATATTATTAGCTTAACTGTAGTAATCATTTCACTATTCATATCATAATGTTGTACAGCTTAAATATATGCTATTTTTATCTAAATTAATCAGACAGGCAGCCTGAAAAATGTTGAAAGACTTTGACTAGATCAATTAGAGCATTTGGGGAAAAATAATGTTAAGCATGTAGAAAACAAAGCAATGAAAAAATAATGCTATTGCTAATTCCAGGAAAGACAAAAAGTTTAATAAGAAAGGAAGCATAATTAAAGAATATTATGTTTACATAGTATTAGTAATACATATATTTCTATTGCTTCAACTAAAAGTTGTAAATGTATAAGAACACCAAGCACTCATCACCCACAATAGGAACTCAATACAAAAGTCTAAAATTTATAAATGAATAAATAGAAATGAGCCCAAATTCATTACAAAATGAAGGCTAATACCAAAAAAATAATAATAGCTAAAAGTTGAAAGTGGTTTCCTTCATAGAAATGGCTGGACAGAACATGACTGGATAAAAGGACGAGTAGAGGGGGGTAGCTTTTTGTAATAAGTCTTTTAGTACTACTTGACTTTTAAAACATTCATATCTCGTATTTTGATGAACAATTTTGAGAGGGTTCAGGATAAAATAAGTATGGATCTTTTATTAAAAATTCATTTTTGCTTTTTTTCTGATTATGTAAGGATTAGTTACTTTTTAGATTGGTTAGGTAGTAAGCCTAATTAATAGCTTACCCATCTTGTAGGCTAGTTGAGAAAAGACAACAGGCCAACAATAGCAGTCTCCCCTTTCTCTTTTGCCTCAGGGCTGGGAAATATTTGCAGCTGGTGGCAGTAAATATTAGAAGTCTGTGGAATCCAGTCACTAATATAGAGGGTCTTGTTTTTAAGTTCTGGTTCAGATTCTTATCTGATCAATGTTCTCTCTAGTCCTGGGTTGTGGTCTGGGAATTCTTGCGGTGTAATATGACTTTTTTCGTTTCACTTTTCAGAGGCTTTGAGAAAGACCTTTAGTGAGCTTCATTTTGAGATAGTGCATTACAAAGACTACACTGCAAAGAAAATCTGTGAGGTTCTGAAATCCTACCAAAGCATGGACCACAATAACAAGGACTGCTTCATCTGCTGCATCCTCTCCCATGGAGACAAAGGCATCATCTATGGCTCCGATGGGCAAGAAGCCCCCATCTATGAGCTGACCTCTTACTTCACTGGTTCAAAGTGCCCTTCCCTTCTTGGCAAACCCAAAATCTTTTTTATTCAGGCTTGTCAAGGGGATAACTACCAGAGAGGTATAGCTATTGAAACTGACTCAGAACAGAAGGAAGCCTATTTAGAAATGGATTCATCACTTCAGAAGAGATATATCCCAGATGAGGCTGACTTTCTGCTGGGGATGGCCACCGTGAACAACTGTGTTTCCTACCGAAGCACCATGGAGGGGACCTGGTATATCCAGTCACTTTGCCAGAGCCTGAGAGAAAGATGTCCTAGGTAATTTTTGCTTATTCAACACTTCTTTCATCTTTAAATGTCTAGCTGTGGATCACATAACTGTAATTCTCAGGTCAGTTGCAGAGTGAGAAAGAGGGCAAGTTTACCGATGGAAAAAACTGAAATACTTACTGAGGAGTTTCTTTTATTTAGCACCTCAAAGGACGATCAGCATATCGTAGAGTGGGAAAGACGGCAAAGTCATATAGTTCATCTCTTTCTTTAGGCAGAAATATGACTGAACCCACTCAACTAGTTTGGAATTTCCATGTTTAACATCCTCCAACCCTGTCAAAAGTTCTATAATAGCTGACCAACCTCGGACCTTCTTGTGGGAGATAAGTGCTAAAGATCAGAAACTTTTTCTATTCCCACAAATTTGGCCTGCTTTGAAGCCCACAAAATGTGGGAAAATAACTTTCCCTCATTTATTATCTTATGTTTCCTTTATTTAAATGATGGTTTTGTACGGCACAGTTCACCAAATGCACACACAACCAGCAGATAAATAGCAAGGAATCCTCTGTAGGTTGCTTCTAGTTCCGTGTCTCATTATGTTTTAAGTGTATGAAGAGCAAGAATTTCCCATGGCAGATAAAGGACTGAACCATAACATCCACACTACATTTTCATTTTGTAACTTAGACCACGAATCCTGCGAGGTTCCCAGGGGTTAGCCATAGAAGTGAATAAACAGGTTGCCCAACTAAACTGATAAGAGAAGCTGGTGAGAAAGCAGTGGGGTGGCTGCAGGAGACTTTCAATTTCCACTTGCCTAAAGTTTGATGCGGCCACAGATAAATCCACAGAAGCAATGCCAATTTGAGTCAGAGGACGTTGGGGGGCGTTGAGGCGATTGGGGGTAAGTGACACAATACATGGAGCAGAGTGAGGTGCAAATAGGTCAGGAGGCAAAGAAACCAAATCTGATGTTGACAGTGAAGTTTCTGATGGTCATAAGATATTAAGTTCTGAGACAACTTCTTTACCTGGAAAGCTGTGGTAGGTCTTGGTTTAACATCTTGTTATTTCAAATGCCTGTTGTTTTGCGGGAAATAACTATCACTAATCACAGCAGATGATAGGGTTTACCAGTTGATTTTTCCCCCCATAGATGGTCACAAGGTTATGTTATGTTTTTCAGGGGTGAAGATATTCTCACCATCCTCACCAAGGTGAACTTTGAAGTAAGCAATAAGGATGACAAGAAAAATATGGGCAAACAGATGCCACAACCTACTTTCACACTGAGAAAAAAACTCTTCTTTCCCCTTAATTGATGCTATTGTTTAGTTGCATAACTAAACAATAGTGAAAATGCTGCTATTTTATTCTTTCTTTTTTTTTTCTTGATAGATGGAAGTGGAGGGAATGGGAGGGCAATATAATTTTCATGCAAATTCAAGCTAAATCTCTGGCTTTGCAATAGCTAGACAGTCATAGCTGTAGGCATGATTAATTGTGTTTTTAATTTGATGAAATGGTTTAAAAATGAACTTATAGTAGATACAAAAAGTATAGTAAGTTTAAAAGAAATGTCAAAGATCACTGAGGGGGATATTTGCGATCTGACCTGGCTAAAAAAAACCCTCATGTGTTGAGGTTGAGGATATAATGCTCCCACATCCGGCCTGATTGCTGGTGGCGAGTGTGACAAGCTATCCCAGGAACATGTGAGCCTCCTCTCCTGTGCCACTTTGCTTTTCAGTGGTGAAAGCACCACTGTTTAGACTTAGATTTCAAAAACCTAAGCATGATTGTCCTTGTTTTTATTACTCATAAGTACAGTATTCAACTCACTTTTAAGAGGAATGATGTTAATTGGATATTGGGCTTCCCTGGTGACACAGTGGTTGAGAATCTGCCTGCCAATGCAGGGGACACGGGTTTTAGCCCTGGCCTGGGAAGATCCCAAATGCTGCGGAGCAACTAGGCCCGTGAGCCACAACTACTGAGCCTGCACGTCTGGAGCTTGTGCTCCGCAACAAGAGAGGCAGCGACAGTGACAGGCCCACGATGAAGAGTGGCCCCCGCTCGCCACAACTAGAGAAAGCCCTCACACAGAAACGAAGACCCAACACAGCCAAAAAGAAAGAAAGAAAGATAGAAAGAAAGGAGCTTTCATTAAAAAAAAAAAATTAATAAACAGAAACCTCACTTAAATAGATTAGGGAGACCAGAAGGGGGAGCTCTCATTCCCTGAGATGGTAGCAGAGCCCAACAGGAAGAAAGACTCTTATTCTTTCCTGGTAAGAACTCAACCAGTGAAAGGCCATGGACTCTGTTTACCATAGCCCTCCCCACTTACTTTTACCCTCTATAAAAACATTCTTCTTCCCTCGCTGTGTGGGGCCTTGCATATGGCTTGCCATGGTTGCAGACCCCAAATTGCAATTTTTTGCTGATACGCAATAAACCCTTCTTTCCTGGAGAGATAACTGGCAGTCTGTTTGTTTTAGGTCAACATTTTTGGTGGTCCATATGGGGACCAGAGAAGATCCTCAATGGCTCTGGGCTTGTGGGTAAACAAGTGTGGTACCCACAATCAAGCCCATTGAGTTCACTGTTTTCCTCAATGACCCTGGAGTTTGAAGGTACATCTTTCTCCTGGATCTGAGCTCATGTCCTCTTTGCCGTTTGAAGCTCTCCGGGCTTTATTCAGGATCTATTTTAAGGTTTTATCTTTCTTGTTAAGGCCTTGTTCTATGTGAAAGAACTTGTTTGGCACTTTGGTCTGATTTTGAGATTAAACTGTTTCTACTGAAGCTGGTTGAGAAGTTGTCAGCCCATTCCTTTGGGAACAGGAGCTGCTTCACTGAAACTGTGTCAGTTCAGCTGTTGGCCCATTCCTTTGGTACAGGGGCTGTTCTCTGGAAACTGGCTGAAAACCCTCTGGTCTGGCTCCTTTGGGATCAAGCTGTTTCCTTAGAACTGGCTGGTATTAGCTTGTAGGCTGTTTGAGTTGCAAGCTGTTTGAAAATTATTCTTTTATTCCAGAGAAAAACCTCTGAGAAATGGGGCCCCAGTTATCTAAATATTTTGATGTTGCCCCCCACCCTCACCGCAGGGACTCCAGCCAATTTTATGTTTAGAAACTGTGGTCCTTCCTCATGTGCATTTCTAGTTAAATGGACTGACCCAATCAAAGGCAAGTTAGGATCTCAACAGCCATCACAGGGAACTTTTGAAATCCCCAAACTTAATTTTCCTAAAACCAAATTGGACCACAATAGTTCAAAAATTTCTAGAACTGAGTGGAATGCTTATTTCGAGGCTTCCAAATACTATCAGGAGTCTAAAATTGCCTCTCTGCAAAATAAGATCTTAAGGTTAACTGAGGCAAACAAATAAGTAAAGAAAGATAAAATGGCTCCTGAAGCTTCAGGCTCTTGTTCTTTGGCTTCTTTGTCTCAGGCTCCATCTCTGACCCCATCTTGAGTCTCTCCCTTGGCTCCTTGTGACCAGGCTCTGCCTCTGGCACCATCTTCCTCCTTCCCTTCTATGCTGCCTGTACTTCCTCTATATCCTTAGTTCCCCTATACTAATTCCTTTACTGAACTTCCCCTTCTTTCTGAAATTCTCCCCACTCCTTTTTCCTCTGAACTTGTCAGAACCTGTCCCTTTAAAATTAAGCTGTCTGAGGATCCAGAGCCTTAATTTCTCATACTCCTTGGACTAAAGCTGAACTGTGAACCATAGTCAAAGATTCACCCAAAGTAACCAAAGACCCTCACAGATTTGCTCAGGAATTTACTATAGTCATTCGAACTTACTGACCTGGTTTCTCTGACTTATATCAGATAGTTCATATGCTTGTTGGTAAAGGTCAGGCCCAGCATTTGATGAAAACTGCTAATTGAGGAAATCCTGACAGGTCTCTAGAATTACAACCAAGAAACCTGCTAACTTATTACATGGCTTGAGCAACCACTAGGTGACTCCATCACGTGACTCCTAGGGCTTTTCCAAAGCCTGTTGATAGGAAGAAAATTCAGGCTTGCACATGAAAATCTGACAAACCTATTCATGATGATTACAGTTGACTTCAGATTGTTTTTAAAGAAAATTCTGGTCTTCCTACAGAGGTGGATTCCACCCAGGAAGCTTTTAATTCTATATTTATTAATGGGTTGAACTGGGATCTTTCCCTTCTATAAAAAGGACCAGATGGAATGGGAAACTACATCCGCTCTGGATTTAGTGAATCTGGCAAACCAGTGCTCTCACACTCTAGATGACTCACCTATAAGGAAGACGGCCAAAATTCTTAATCTTCAACCCCAGAAAATGGAGTCTCCTAAATGAGACCAGAACCCTCCTAGTTTCTCCTGTTATTGCAAAGAGCCAGGACTTTGGAAAAGAGATTTTACAAGTTCAAACACTTCAGGTACATTTAGCCCTCTAACCAGCCTTTCCAACATCCTCCCAATTCTCAGTGATGAGGCTCCAAGGAACTACAGGGGCTCCTCCCAACCCTCCCTCTTAATTGGCTTGGAGAAACATTTCTCCAGGTTGGGGATGAATCTCCTCCAGTCCTAAGAGACATCAGAGCCACACTCTCAGTGCTCAACCCCACTACTTTAAAGCAGCCCCTGCCTCAGAATACTAAAACAATTCACATAGTGGGGATCTCTAATGAGCCACAAGAGATTCCTGTCTCTGAACTTATTTCCTTTCATTTAGGTTCTTTGAGACATACACACCCTTTTCTCCTTAGTTCCCCTGTCCCTACCCATTTATTAAGCTGAGACTTCTTAGAGAAGTATCTTGCTGGAATTTCTTTCTCCCAGAAGGGGGAAATAATTCTAGAATTTGACCACAGTCATCAAAGAAGCCAACCAGGTGAATTAAATGACCCTGTGACATCTTTTATTTGCTCCATCTCTCACGGCCCTAGAACTGATTTTGGAAACACTGATTATTTGTCCCCATTGAATTAGGAGCTACCATCCTCCTTATGGGCAAAATCTCCAACTGATATTGGCAAAATTCACAGTGCACCTCCCATCAAGATTCAAATAAATCCCTCAATACCTCTTCCCAGAATTAATCAATACCCTATAAGTAAAAAAGCCCTTCAAAGCATAAAGCCTATAATAGAAGATCACAAAGCTCAAGGCCTTGGATTTAACAATAATTCTCAGTCATAAAACTGAATAAACCCAGAGACTCTCAGATAAACCTCCTGTGTTGTTCTGCATAAAAAACTAAGACAGGAAAGGGAGAGGAGTCTCCCAGCATCACTTCAAATGAAATGACCTCAGTAGATAACTTCTGTGGCCAGCATATCCCCCTCCTGACACTGCCTGTGCCTTGATTTCATGAGGGAATACCTAGATTCATTTTCACCTATTCCTCACCCAATGCCACACAGTTTTCGGGATCTTAGTTCCCCGACCAGGGATCGAACCCAGGGCCCCTGCAGAAGTGCAGAGTCCTAACCACTAGATCGCCAGGGAATTCCCATCCCTTCCACTTTCTAAAGATGACTCAGCCACGTCTTTTTGAGCTGCATCATTCATACCTTAGATGAATGTTTTCTTCTGTCAGGTGCTGTATGGTATATTTAAAATTTTCTTCAGCTTCAGCAGGCTTGGTCTGGAGTGTTTTCTCCAGATTTGCCACCATAGCTTTCTGAAAGACAGGTACATTTTAGTAGCCATCTTTCCCAAATTAGAGTCACCCAGAGCAGAGGCTTCCTCCCTCCAACTCCTATCCCCAATCCAGCCAGGACTCACCTCTCTCTGGAGTTCCATCTGGGTTTGGTAGAGGGTTGTGTTAAGTGATTCTAGGATAAGAACTTGAGCATGCAACTCTTCCTCTATGACCTGTGTAAGAAGAAATTGTTTCAGGACATCATGATGATGTCTACCCATTTATTCTCTTCTCCGGGACACCTGGATTCGACTATGAAAGCATCAACTTTAGCTACTCCTTCTCCTGCCCTGTTACTACGCCCTGTTCATTCTACTTCCTCTGTGTCTCACTCGTCTGTACCCTTCTCTTCAGCCTCACTATCACCGCCCCAGAGCCAGCCCTCACCACAGCTCACATGGGTTGTCAAAAGAGCTACCAGTCATCCATTCATTAAACAAATATTTATTAAATATCTAGTATGAACTCCAACTACATGACTTTCTGGAAAATGCAAAACCATAGAGACAGTAAAAAGGCCAGTGGTTGCCAGGAGTTAGGAAGGGAAACAAGGGACGAATAGGAGGACTGAGGACTTTTAGGGCAGAGAAACTATTCCATATGATACTGCAGAGGAGGCTACATGGCATGATGCCTGCGACAAAACCTATAGGATGTACAACACAAAGAGGAACCCCTAGGGTAAACTATAGACTTTAGTTAATAATCACGTATCAATATGCGTTCATCAACTGTAACAGATGTACCACACTAAGGCAAGATGTTAATAATAAAGGAAATTGTGCGCGCGTGTGTGTGTGTGCGCGTGTGTGTGTAGGGGGAAAAAATCTCTGCACTTGCTCCTTAATTTTTCAGTAACCCTAACACTGCTCTAAAAAAATAGTTTGTTAATTAGGGGAAAAAACCCCACAAAACCTACTACTGTATTAGGCCTCAGGAATATTACGATGAACAAGACAGATAAAGTTCTTACTTTTATGGGGATCCATTCTAGAGAAAGAGATGCAAAAAAATTAAAGTAAATACAATAAATAAATTGAAAACAAACCAAGGATGTGGATAGAAGATGCAGTGTAAGTGCAGGGAAGGGATAAGTGTGGAAGCTACTTTAGATAGAGGCTGAAGAGACTATAAAAATGAACCAGATGGGGCTTCCCTGGTGGCGCAGTGGTTGAGAGTCCGCCTGCCAATGCAGGGGACACGGGTTCGTGCCCCAGTCTGGGAAGATCCCACATGCTGCGGAGCAGCTGGGCCCGTGAGCCATGGCCGCTGAGCCTGCGCGTCCGGAGCCTGTGCTCCGCAATGGGAGAGGCCACAACAGTGAGAGGCCCACATACTGAAAAAAAAAAAAAAAAAAAAAAATGAACCAGATGGGCCTATGCTTTCAGGTGCAGCCCCATTTAACTCCTACATGTCATCAGGGCTCTTTGCACTCAAAGAGCATCCTTCCACAATGTATAAACTGGAGAGGTACTATCATTTACTGCAATGGCATTGGGCAAAGCGCTGTACCAGGTCATTTTGCATTCTTTCATTTATTTATTCATTCAAAAATCACTTGCTATGTACTGAATGTCTGTGATATGCCAGACACTATTCTAGAAACTGAAGAGCAGTGGCAAAAAAATAGACAAAAATCCCTGAATTCATTGAGTTTATCAGGTTTGACAGTTATAAGTCTGTGTAGAAAAATGAAACAGGAGAAAGGACGTGCTGGGCAGGTTGTTGAGCCTTTAAGTAGAGTAACCCCTGAGAAGGTGGCATTTGAAGAAAGACCGGAAGGAGGTAAGGAAGTGAGCTATGTGGAGATCTGGGAAAGAGTTTCCAAGAAGGGAAAACACCAAGTGCAAAGACCCCAAAGTGGAAGCAACCTGGCCTGTTAAAAGAAACAGCAAGAAGTCCAGTGCCACTGGAGCTGCATGATGGAGGGAAGGAGTAGAATGAGATGAGGCTGGAGAAAAGAACCACCAGCAGGCAGAACCATCCCTGGACCAAAACAGGACTGGGAAAATTCATGCTTCCACCAGCCAGAGTATAAAAACCCCTTTTAAGACACAGAGCATTGGGCAGCTTACTCTGACGGATACTGTCTCAGTAGTAGGGAAAAATTAGCCCTAGATCAAGACTGCTTTAATTTTGCTTAACAAAACTTAAAACCAAGCCTTGGAAAATCAAAATATTTCCAAGTAACTGAATCCCAGAACAAAGCTCAACGATATTTAAAGGAATACAAAACTATTTAGCACCTAATAAAGTAAACATCACAATGGCTGGCATCCAATAAAAAAATTACCAGACATGCAAACAAGCAAGAAAATATGACCATACATGAGGAGCAAAATCAATTAATTGAAACAGACCCAGAAATGACACAAGTGATAGAATTAGTAGCCAAGCTCATTAAAGCCGTTATTATAACACACTGGGTCTACCTTACACCAAAGCCCATCCTTTTACCTTGTGGGACATTGTGGTCTGTTTGCCCATCAAGGGTGAAGCCCTGCCTGAGCTCTAAAATATCATGCCATGCTTTCATAATGGCTAATCTTTTCCCAAACATGTCCATTCTGGATCCAAATTAAATTCTCAGTGAAAGAGGAACCACAAGGCAGTTTGTGGGTTTAAACAGTTTCCCTTCTGGTGTCTCCCTCATGGAAGTGCTGTAATTTGTCCCAGAAGAAAAGTTCTTAGGCTGGGGGAGTGAGGTTCACTCAGAGTTTTAAGGAAAGGCCTGAAGGCAGCATTCCCAAGGGGCAGTATTGTACTTTTCAGAGTTCAGAAGGAAGAATCTGGCATTTTACTATTTAAGGCCCTTTTGTGGTTTGAGCCTTACGAGAAATGGGAGGCATTTAACATTGAAGATCACACAGTATATTGTTCATATACTTGTTCAGATCTGGCTCTAAAAAGACAACAAGGGCTTTCTTTTTCAGATCTAAAATCTTTTTGACTTATTGAATCCAGCAAGCTCAGCTTTAGATCTTCTGTTTTTTAATGGTTTGGGGAAAATTATCATAGATTCCATTTTATTGAGAGTGTATCATTTTAGTGATATATTTGTAAGAGGCTAATTTCACAGGAAAAATGAAAAAGCTTACCTCTTTGGTCTTTCTCAGCTCCTTTAATTGCAAGGTGTCCCTTTCGTGTTGTTTTAAGAGCTCCTAAAAAGAATTTTATTTGAAAAAGGTCAGCACTGGGTTTCTGGCACTTCCTTCAGAAAATTAAGAAAGCCGGAATAGGATTCAGGAATATAATATTCACCATAGTTTAGATGTTGCTTTAATGAAGCATACATTATAAACTAATGACATGACATGTTGAAGTTAAATAATGAAAATCTTACTCTTGTTCAACCTTAGTACATTGAGAAATATTTAAAGAAATCATATTTTCATTAAAGCCTTTTCTTTTGGGTACATATTTAATACTGTTAATATCCAGTTCTCCACAGATTGAAGTTTATATTCATTGTAATCACACTCAAAATACCAACAGGCTTTCTTGACAAGATAATTATAAAATTTATATAGAAATACAAAAGATATAGAAGTGCCAAAATAATCTTGAAAAGCAAGAGCAAAGTTGGAAGATTTTTCTCCCTGATTTCAAGCTACAGTAATTAAGACACTGTGTTGTTGGCCTAAATATAGACAAATAGTTGAATGGAACAGAATGAAGAGTCTACCCCCTGCCCCCTCAAGTACAACAAAGACACCAAGGTAACTCAATGGAGAAAGGGACATCTTTTCAACAAATCATTCTGGAACAATAAATATCTATATGGAAAAAAAAAAGACCTATGGCCTTACCTTGCTCCATACACAAAAAATATTCAAAATAGATCATAGAATCATAAAAGCTAAAATTATAAAGCTTTTTAGGAACTAGAATATCTTCATGTTCTTGGACTAGGCAACCATTTCACAGAAGACACAGAAAGCTGTTACCATAAAAGGAAAAAATTGATAACCAACATTCATCAAAACTAAAAACTTCTGTCCATGGAAAGACAATGTGAGCAAAATGAAAAGGCAAACCACAGGCTGGGAGATAGAATTCGCGACACATATGTCTGACAAAGAACCTGTATCCATAGTATAAAAAGTACTCCTACATACCGATTATAAAAAGATGAGCAAATCAAGTTCTTTTTATATGGCAACAAACTTGAACCAAAGCTTCACAAAAGAAGACATATGAATGGTCCAATAAGCATATGAAAAATTGCCTGACATAATTAATCATCAGGGAAACTAAAGTCACAATGAAATACAACTTCATACCCATCAGAATAGCCAAAATTAAAAGAGTGGTAATACTAATTGTTGTTGATGATATGGAACAACTGGAATTCTCATATAGTTAAGATGCAAGAGTAAAATGGTACAACGACTGTGGAAAATATTTTGGTAATTTGTTATAAATTTAAACCTATCCCTACTCTAGAGTCCAGTAATAACACATCTAGGTATATACCCAAGAGACATGAAAGCATATGTCTACAAAAATAGCTGTACAAGGGTATTTATAAAAGCTTTATTTGTAAACACCAAAAGATGGAAACAACCAAAATCTCCAAAAACAGGAAAATGGTAAACACATTGTGTGGTATTCCTACAAAGAAATACTACTGTGCAATAAAAGGAATAAATTACTGATATGAACAATGAATGGATAAATTTCACAGAAATTATTGAGGGAAAAGAAGCTATACACAAAAGAGCATATACTGCATGATTCCATTTATATGAAGTTTAAAAACAAGTAAAACTAGTCTATAGTTGTAGGAATCAAAAAAGTGGTTGTCTTGGGGCCGGTTTTGAGGGAGATAGGGTTTATCTGGAAGGAACACAGGCGTGCTGTCCGGGTTGAAGAAATATTCTAGATCTTGATTTGGATGTTGGTTACATGGATGAACACATTTGTCAAATCTCATCAAACACGAGTTGGTACATGTCCAGATTTGCTTAGTCGAGTTTGCAACAATGCCCTTTCTCTTCAATTACAGTCAAGGATGAGAAGGCCATTCAGAGACTGGGATTTTGGTAAATAGGGAATTTCAGGTTCTGTATATGTTTAGCATTCTATTATTTCCTGTTAATTACAATTTTCAGTCCAATAACCATGTGGTAAGACTGCCTAGATAAAGGACAGCAAGACTGACAGTCTGCTTGCATAAATTTCCAGGGAAGCTGGAAAAGGAAGACCATGCCCCAAAGGACAAAATGTTTGCCCCATTACAGAGGTACCCCTGGGAACTGGAGGTCCCACCCAGACTGCACTTTCAACCATTGATGTGCTTTGGGCTGTTACCTCCTTCTCCCAATTGAAGTTCTCAAAGATAGCACTGTAGGAGTCATGTATTTTCCTCTTCTCTTCTTCTGAATCTAACTCAAATTTTTTGGTTATCTTATGTTCTGTGGAGGTGAGGAAATCACATATATGGGTAAATGTAGGAAAAACAGAAATGGAGAGAAAACCAGAGTATCTGAAGATAATAGAAATTCCAGACTGGGCCAAACTCAAGGTCCTTCCAGCCTGGTGTCTAACCTCTGACTCTCACCTGGAGATGCGTGAGAGTGAGGTGAACATGGCAATGGTTTTCCATCACATCAGCCTTATGGGATTTACTGCTAATGCCTCTGGTTCTTTTTATGTAGTTTATTTTGGACCTGTTGCTTATTATTTTGTCCATTCCCTCTGCTGAAGTAATCACTATGCTTTTTGGATATCCTTATCTTAAAATACAACTCTTGGCTCATGTGACTTTTCCAGCAACAAAATTTATTACTCTTTATTCAATAAAATTTATTCAATAAAATTTATACTTATCCCTGGGGCAGAGCTAGGCTTAAGTGGATTTGGGGGACAGGGGAACCTGCCAGCAGAGCCCCAGTACTAAATAGGGGGAAGGACGGGTGTAGGTCTTACACAAATTTCTTCTTCAGCATCGTGGTGCTAGGGGTGGATAGGGAGGCAACCCCCGGGCTCACAAGATAAGTCTGGACTGAGCTACACTATGAGCAGCTAAATTCTGGTCTTCCAAAACTGCTCGTAGCATCTTAGCATAGACTCTGGCAACATGGGACGAGCGTTGTGCGAGTATCTGGGAGTCTGGATGATGACGTGGGCTATGCTACACCAAGATTCCAGGCAAAGACTCAAACAGGAGCAGCTCCACACCCCATTCCCCAGCCTTGACTTCAGGGTCTTCATGCTACCTCCTGGGAGTCCAGGGTAGGAAGGGCTTTAAGGATGACCTTTCCCAGGGAGTATCTGCATTTATATGAGTGATTTGTGAATATTAACTAAATCTGATCTGAATTGTGTTGGGCTAGGATGTGGAATAGGTTTATAGAGCCCCCAATTCTACTTCAACTAGTCCTCTAGGTCAGGGAGAAGTTTCCAGAGATTTCTCTCTCTTTTTTCCATTTATGAAGAAGCTCAGTGGGGGTAGGAAAGTCTCCTGTAGGGCACTATGTATGATCCAGGCTCTGTGCTAAGTGTTGGAAATATTAAAAAAATACACAGCAATATATGACTGTATCAAATCAACATGTTGTACACCTTGTATCCATTAAAATATATCTCGGGCTTCCCTGATGGTGCAGTGGTTGAGAGTCCGCCTGCCAATGCAGGGGACACGGGTTCGTGGCCCGGTCCAGGAGGATCCCACATGCCGCGGAGCAGCTGGGCCCGTGAGACATGGCTGCTGAGCCTGCGTGTCCAGAGCCTGTGCTCCACAACGGGAGAGGCCACAACAGTGAGAGGCCCACGTACTTCAATATATATATATATATATATATATATATATATCTCAGTTGAAAAATATATCAAGCATGGCTTCCTTTAGGGGGGACGTGGGAGTATGGACTGTGTTGCCCCTCCCCCAACAAGTGAATATTTGAAACTAATTCAAGAGCTTTTTTTCTGGAACTTCGGGGTCACCTGTACCCAGAAAACAAGTCTGCAGTCCTACAGATGTCCACAAGCTCGTTCCAGCCCGATTGCCAAACTTGCAACCAGTGAGTTCTGGATGGTACGGTTCAGACCCTCAGGTGGCTAAACTACATAAAAGACTCTATCCTTGTTGCACTTTCTTGAAGACTCCAGGCACCTTCCATTCAGGAGTCCAGCCATGCAGCCCACCCATCATACTTCATGACTTCAAGGCTGCCTTCCTCAAGTCGAGGCCAAACTTAATGCTAGTTTCTTGGTGCATCTGTCATCAAAAAGTGTAAAATTTCTGTACTCACTTTGCTGTAACAGGATCTTTTCCCACTCCAACTTCTCATCCTTCCCCCATTCTGCCTTCTTCTTTGACCATTTGTCCTCCATTTCATCATAAATGCTGTCCTGTGGAGGTACAAAGGTACCATGAAGAAAAGCATCCTGAAAGGCTGCACCCTGGCCTGAGGCTCAGCCCTGAGCCCTTTGCAGTTTCCCTCACCTGGGACCCTTGCTGGGGGCCCCATATGGTGACTGGTGGGAATCAATTCCAGCCCAGTCACCCAAGAGCCTGCAGAACCCTAAAGATCAAAGAAAACTCTGCATGGCGTTTGCCCTGTTGGAACTGGGCTTCCTTTGAAGACAGGCAGTTGAGCATGTTGCAGATGCTCATGTTAGCTCCCTCTGAATCATGAATCACTCATCAATAGCACAGGGGGAAACAAGGGAAATGCCAAGTTGTTAATTTTTTTTATCAACTGTCATTGTTTGCCTGCGACTGAGTTGTTTCCTGGGACACCAGACTGTCAGTGCTAAAACCCGGAAAGTCCCTGGCAAACCAGGACCAGTTGGTCACCATAGGATGGGGGCTTGCTGGCCCAGCCCTTCCCCTGTCCACTTCCCCCCTCCCACTCTCTCATCCCCCTAGGATGAAATCATGCCCTAAATCTGGTTTCCTGGGGCTCCATCAAATTAGCTGGCTAAGTGGATGGGCTATGTTCTGAGGTCTCCCCTACTCTGCTTGCTAGAGTTAGTACAGAGAGACACAGTCCTTTTGTATGGCAATTTGGCCAAATGCATCAAAGGCCTTACAAGTGTTTATTCTTTTTGACCCAGTACTTTACTAAGATCAAAGGTGTTACAAAGTAAAAATGTTAACAGTGGTTGTCTTGGGGTGGTGATAGTTCATTCTTTTTGTCGTTGCTGCTGTTGTTGTTGTTGTTTTAATTAATTAGTTTTATTTTTGGCTGCGTTGGGTCTTCGTTGCTGCACGCGGGCTTTCTCTAGTTGCAGCGAGCGGGGGCTACTCTTCGTTGTGGTGCGCGGGCTTCTCATTGCGGTGGCTTCTCTTGTTGTGGAGCATGGGCTCTAGGCGCGTGGGCTTTAGTAATTGTGGCACACGGGCTCAGTAGTTGTAGCTCGCGGGCTCTAGAGCGCCGGCTCAGTAGTTGTGGCGCATGGGCTTAGTTGCTCCGCGGCATGTGGGATCTTCCCGGACCAGGGATCGAACCCATCTCCCCTGCACTGACAGGCAGATTTTTAACCACTGCTCCACCAGGGAAGTCCCTGTTGTTGGTTTTTGAATTTCCATTTTTTAAAAAACAATGAGCAGGTATTACTTTTGTAATGACAAACGTATTTTTCAACAGGCTCCTTTAGGGTCTGGGTGACTGACATGTCCTGCATGGGTGCCATCACAGTCCGCAGGTTCCCTCTTCTCCTTGAGGGCCACTTAGGTTCAAGGAGGCTGGGAATTTCAGGAAGTGATTTTCTGGGCAAGAGCTCTAGATTCATTTGAGCGTCATCAACCAGGAATGAGCCTTGCTTCTCTTTCTCTCATAATCCACCAAGGAGCTCTGAATCTCACCTGATATATATGAAACATATTCTTCAGATACTTATATTCTTTTCCCATCTTCTCTGGACAAAAGGAAAACAACAGGGTCATCATTATTCCTCTGGAGTACATGTTTTCAAATTCAAATGAGAGCTCTCCTGCACACTGTCCATACCTCAAACTCATCCTGTCGGTGGTGAAACCATGGTGTTGCCTTAGCAATCACTCTGGAAGCTTATTAGAAATTTAGATGGCCGGACCCCACCCTAAACCTGCTGAGTTTCAGAGGCAAGGCTCAGTATCTGTCAATAATATGCTTCTCAGGTGATTCTGATGCACCCCAAGTATGAGGACTAATCCCTGGGGGCAAACCTACAACTGAAGGAAAAACAGAAGCAAAAACTTCTGTCTTTTTAAAATAACATTCCTAGTGTAAATTGGTTTTGAAAACAATACATGTTCTCTTTAGAGAACTGGAAAACCAGCAAGGTACAAATATCATCTTGTAAAAATGTAAGATAAGAGAAAGGAAGGAGATTACAGAAATTCTTCTCCCTGTGGCGATTAGTCTATGAACTCAGAATTCTGGAGGATACACACTTTGTCCTTCCTAAAGGCAGCATAAATAATGGGATAAATGGCCCACACAACCCTTACAGGTTTTAAGGCCATACAAATCACAGTGTGCCTGTTAGAATTTAATGAAACACCATTATTTTACAGGTGAGGAAACTTGTTGAACTGGAACAGTATTACGTTTGTAGACCTTTTAAATATACTTTAAACAGTGCTTTCACATTCTTATCACTCTGATAAAGGCAGGTATTCTTGTCCTTGATTCCCAGATGGGGAAACTAAGACTTAAGGAGATGAAGGGACTTGCTCAGACCCCAAAACTTGGTCACAGACCCTTCAAACTTCTGGGGGTAGGGAGGACATTGCTTGACATGGTTTCCCTTTTTTCAGTTTCATTCTCAACCACTTGCTCTTCCTGGGCTTGAGAAGGAAACCTCGAAAGCCAAGCCAGAGTCCACCCATGGCCGTGGGAGTTCCTCTGCCCTGGATCTGCAGGGTCAGCCTCCACCCCCTCATCAGAGTCATTCTCCCAGGTCCCAACCGTACCCAGTTTATCCTGGGCAGCCAACCTCTCTGCCTTCAAGGCTGCTTTGTAGTTTTTCTCCAGCTCACTGAGCTGTGCTGCGTGAGTCTCCTTGAGCTCCCTGTGGGACCCCAGGAGAAGGCCACAGTCATCCGTGCAAAGTTCACCTGATCCCGCCTCCCCTCCCTCACGCAGGCAGCTGGTGGGCAGGCTGCGGGGCCCTCACTTCCTGACACATTCTCCTAACATCCATCCAGAAAAGGGTGAGGAGATCCCTGTTTTCACCATCCACTATTTTGCATGGAGACATCAGGGGGCCATGGATGTCACCCAACAGCACAGTCTTTGCTTACAATCCTTTTGGGAAACTGTGGGCTGATTAACACCCAGGATAATTTTAGAGCCCAAGGTCTCTCCAGCCTCCATTCCAGGAGGCAGATGTCGGCAGTGTTCAAGAGGAGTGTTAAAATAAAAGGCCATATGGGACTTCCCTGGTGGTCTCGTGGTAAAGAATCCGCCTTCCAATCTAGGGGACACAGGTTCAATCCCTGGTTGGGGAACTAAGATCCCACATGCCGCGGAGCAACTAAGCCCTCGTGGCTCAACTAGAGAGCCCGCGTGCCGCAAACTACAGAGCCCACGTGCTCAAGAGCCCACGTGCCACAACTAGAGAGAAGCACATGTGCCACAAGGAAGAGCCCACATGCCTCAGTGAAGATCCCGCGTGCTGCAACTGAGACCCGACGCAGCCAAAAATAAAAAATAAGTAAATAAAATAATAAATATTAAAAAATAAAATAAAAGGCTGTATGAGCTGTCAAGCCAAGAAAAGACACGGAGGAACCTGAAATGCATATTGGTAAGTGCAAGAAGTCACTGTGAAAGGGCTACAGGCTGTATGATTCCAACAATGTGACATTTTGGAAAATGCGCAGCTACGGAGGCAGTCAAAAGATCAGTGGTTGCCGGGGTGAGTGGAGAGAGAGGGATGAATAGGCGGAGCTCAGAGGATTTTTAGGGCAGTGAAGTTATTCTGTGTGATGCTATAGTGGCGGATACGTGTCACTAAATAGTTGTCAAAACCCATAGCATGTACAGCATCAACAGTGAATCCTAATGTAAACGGTGGACATTGGGGGATAACAGTGTGTGTCAGTGTAGGCTTCATTGATTGGAACAAACGTCGCATGTTGGTGTGGGATGTCAGTGATGACAAAAGGCTGTGCAGGTATGGGGCCCAGGGGTATGTGGGAATTCTCTCTACTTTATGCTCTTTTTTCCTGTGAACTTAAAACTGCTTTAAAAAATAAAGTCTATTAGTAAATAAGTCAATTAATTTAAAAAAATTTTTAAAGCAAGTTTGTGACACTTAGGAAGACTTCTCTCCAGCAGGACTACTGGGGCTGCTCTGGTGCCCAACAGGAGGTGTGGAAGGGGACTTTGTGGGTTTTCTCACTCCCACAGACAACACACCTCCTTTATCTTTCCCTTGGTTTGTCTCTGAAGCTCTGGCTCCTGCCCTTCCCATACCTTCTTCCCATTTTGCCTAGACCTTGACCTAGTAGCCAGGGACAGTAGAGGTGAGAGGAGGAAGAGGAGGGGCGTGGGGAGAGACCAGGCTGAGAACAACAGTAGTTTACCATAGAAACCTCCTAGAGAACCAAAAAACGGCTCTTCTCGGCAATCAACTGAAAGGGAGATTATAATTGAAATGAAATTTGGATGAGAAATTACAAAGCCAGGAATAACCTTCTCCGGGCTGTATTTTAAGTGACCTCAGATCAAACCATCCTGCTCTCCAAACACATGTCTCTTATCTCCCCTACCCCTCGCCACCGAGTTCCATTTGGTGTTGTCTGAAATCCCAGTGAACTGAAATCCTGCAAGGATGCAGGAGCCTTAGGACCTTCAGTACACAAGAACTTGTGCCAGAAATCATACCTCCTCTCGCTTTCAAAGTTCTTCTGCATCTCAGCACAGCAGAGATCCATTTCATTGGCGAGCTAGAAATGAGGCTGGCATTTACAAGGCAGGATTGAGGACCCCACTCCCACTCCAACCTGCAACTTCTGAGAAGCCTTCCCATTCATGGGGTATGTCCCTCTCCCCAAGCCTCTCCCGTTGTGTTCAGCGGTGCCAGAGAGCACATCGTTACTGAGGGAACGGGACAATTCTTGCCTCGCTCTACATTGTCTGGTACGTAATCAGTTCACAAAGGGTGCATGGAAACCATCCCTTTCACTGTTTTGTGGGCAGGTCTGGCCTCTTTGGCTGGACTGTAATCTCTTTGTAAGATCATGGCCTTTGGATTTTTGGATATGTAATTCAATTGAGCAATCGTTTATTGTGCAAAGGTCTTGACCTGGAGGAGCCAAAGAGGCCTGAGACTCAGACCCTGCTTTGATGAACTTAAAACCCATGCTAATAAATCCTCATTGGCAGAAGGGCTCTGTTTCCGGAGGCAGGAAGTGCTCAGTTCCAGGTGAACCTCTCTTCTAACACACACATCGGGTCCTCTGGCCAGTGCCTCAGGAGGAATAGACACCGCCAGCCGAGACGAGGGCTCGGGGCCAGCACACACCCCCTTCTGCACAGGCATACAATAATGTAGGGTGTTCACAGCTGGGAGAATTTTAAGAATCACAATCTGAGGTCCCTCAATGGAAATAATCTCTAAATATGTCTTCAGCAGGGCCGACACTTCAGTGACTGAAAGTGTGCATTTTGCCCAATAACCCACCACAGATGAGGTGAGTGATCTCATGCAAATTATTTAACTTCCTGAGCCTCGATTTCCTTTCTGTAGAAGGTGACCATGAACTTGGCAGGGTTTTCAGGAAGGTATAGGAATGAATCTTCAGAAGGGAAGGTCGCAGCCTGAGTCTTATGCCGGGTCACTGTAGGATTCAGACACATCTGGTGTGTATCAGAGGGCGAGGGGCTGGCCTACTGGGAATTCACCCTTCACACGTGGCAAGCGAGGCGGGGCGGGGGCGGGTGCTGGTGGCAGGAGGGGATGGGCAGATGGGGAGGAGAGGGGAGGAGTTGGGAGGAGATCTAAGGATTGGTCTGATGTATCATTCCAGCCCAGGCCACCAGACATCTCTGCTTAGGGCGGAGAAGAAAAGTCCGTGATAAAGTGAATGGTGAATTTTAAAGAAAGTGTTACCAGAATCCCCAGGGAACACGATGAGCGCTAACTGAAATCAGCAGATTCTGGAGAGTGGGCTTTGGCAGTTTCACCAGCAAGAGGAAGTGGTACTGGAGGCTTCTGGGCAGCTTTTGAGCAAAACTGAAATCCTGGTCACGCTGATGCGGTTACCAAGAGCCTCAGCAAGGTCTGAAATTTAACTCACCGTACAGGCCACAGCCAGCCCTGCTGGAAATGGCTGGCACTCCCTAGTGTGGAGAGGACAGTGGCATTGAACATGCCAGAGGCTCCCTGAGAACTCCTGGAAATTGAGTTAGGCCTAGAGGAGGGACTTGAGTTCTTGCGATTATGGATGAGGATGGAGTCAGGGCTGTTGCCTGGACAGCCTGGCTCCCAGGAGGAAGGTGCTTGGCCTTGCCTGGAACATAGCAGGTGATCTGAAACTACTGGCCTTTCCCCTTCCTAAAAAGATGTCGGTTAACTCAAGGACCACTCACCAGTTTTGGGGGCAGAACGATGGGCTCGGTTCATTTGCTCTATTATCGCTGTCAGCTCTGAGATCTGTTCTTCGAGGTCAGTGACGATAGCAGTCCTGCGGGACAAGTGATCCGTGATCCATGCAGCTTCCCTGCCATGCCAGTCAGGACCCTCCCTGGGCATGGCTGGCTCTGGCCTGGTGGGAGCCAGGCCATGTTCTGCACCTGCTCCATCACCATGGGGGGTGGGGGGTAGGGGAAGGGGGTGGTTTGGAAGAAGGAATTTGGCAGTAGGGTGGCTGAGACTCACACGGAGCCCTTTTGGGTAATCTGGCCAGAAGTGAGCAGGGGTGGTTTGGTGACCCACTGACTAGAAGAGAAAGAGGAGGACGCCAGAAATCCATTAGGATTTGACCTTGACTTGGTAAAGATACTTGAAATGGAGGAGGGAGAAATTCAGAGGATTAGGAAATTAGGTGGAGGAATAGGATTGATGCTGACAGTGACTCATAGACAAGGAATGGGCCAGAAACAGGACAAAGAGGGGATTTAAGAGGATGGATTTCAGAGTAGATTTATGCATTTTTGTGTTTCTGAGTCTGGGGACTCCATGAAATCTGTAAGGTTACTCAGCTCTGTTTGGCTGAGCTGGAGTGAACAGGGTGGCAGGCAGTGCAGCAGAGATGAGGTCCTTGATCCCTGAGGGTGAGAGAAGAAGAGAGAGGATGTAGGAGGAGATGGGGAAGGAGGAGATAGGAATGGGAGGTTTAGCAGGTTAGCGTGAAGAGGATGTGGGGACTGACTTTACATGGTCCCAGAGGATAGAGAGTGGGTGGGCCTTGAATGACAGAGGGCGTGGCAGCGTGCCCAGCCGGGGTGGAATCAGACCAGCACCTTCCACGCTGCACCTCTCAGAGGCGTAAACTGAGTGGTATCTTTCGACTTAATGGAAAAGACATGCAGGCTCTGGCCTCCCAGAAACCCTGACCTTACCCTCAGCTCTCACCCTTCAAGTTCAGACTATGTTATGAACATGGCATCTACTCATTACCTCCAGAAACAGCTAGTCTCCTTTAGTGTGAGGGACACCCACCCAGTCATTCTCCAGATCAGCTGCCTGACTCATCTGTCTGCCTGACTCAAACGGGCTCAGAGCAGAGAGGTGGGTGCAGAGAGGAGCTGGCGCCAGGCTGAGGAGTGAAGGGACGCTGTGGACTGGGCATCAGGTAAGGGGCTCATCCTCGAGGCCAGGCCGGGGTGGGGCTGAGGAGCTGGATGCGGGTCCAGGGACATTGCCTGGAAGTCCTGACTTTGTCCATGTTCTCTGATTCTGAATGCTTTTTCCTAGCAGACATCTCATCTCCCAAGGTGACACAAATCTGCTCCCTATTCCGAACGAAGCGGTAGCCAGGTGACACGTTTATTACTTCCTGGGCATCCAGGTGGAAGATAAGGTATAGTGCAGGCCTGGAGTGCTGAGATTGCTCCAATCTTCTGCTGGCGCCCTACTCACATCTTAAACACAGACACGTGAGGTGGGATGCCCGGGCCCAAGTTCCGCCCGTGTCCTCCCCCAGCTTACCTCTCTCCTCACACCCAAGCGCAAGACTCGGCTGGCTCCTGAGCGCCCCCACAGGCCTCACAAATTCAGCATGTGCACAAGCCAACCGCTGGCCCCTGCTGCCGCTCTGCTTCCCAGCCCACATCCTCCTCTGCGTTCTCCTTCATGGCCAGAGGCCAGGAGGCGGCCAGGCATTGTGGAAACCGCTCAGGTTTTGGAATTAAATGGGCCCGAGTTTAAATCCTGGCTCTGCCACCAACCATAGTTATTCAACATATCCGTGCTTCAGTTTCCTTATCAGAAAATGAGGATAGGGCTTCCCTGGTGGCGCAGTGGTTGAGAGTCCGTCTGCCGATGCAGGGGACACGGGTTCGTGCTCTGGTCCGGGAAGATCCCACATGCCGCGGAGCGGCTGGGCCCGTGAGCCATGGCCGCTGAGCCTGCGCGTCTGGAGCCTGTGCTCCGCAACGGGAGAGGCCACAACAGTGAGAGGCCCGCGTACGGAAAAAAAAAAAAAAAGTATATATATATATATATATATATATATATATATATACTTTCACATTTCTGAGTCTCAGTTTCCTCATCTGCAAAATGGGGACAAAAATTCATGCCTCCTCATTGTGCTGTTGTGCACATGAAACGAGACCATGTCAGGAAAGCTCTTGGCACACTGCCTTGCATACATTCTCAAAAACTGGTAACTGAGCTTAGGAATATTATGAACCCCAGTGGCATTTTGTTTACAGAAACTTTTATTTCTAAATTTGTGGGAGAATAGGTTTATTTTTGTGTTTCTGTTAAATTGAAATATGCTTATTGTAAAGAAAATCATAACAAAGAAGAGTCTAAGGAAGTAAAAATTCTCCAAAATACTAACATCTAGAGATGACCACCGAAAATATTTTGATTAATGTCTTCTAGAATTCTCTCTAAAGAAACAGATTTATATAATTTTCCATAAATGAGAACAAACTCTACTTACATTCTAGATGTGCCTTTTTTAAACAATGTCATGAGCTTCTTTTAATGTCAGTAACTATATATATATATATATATATATATATATATAGTATATTCATATAATCATTTTTAAACTTAAGTTTACTATGGAGAGATTTTTTAAATGTACAGAAGTAGAGAAAAGAGTACAGTGAACTCACACATCACCTAGCTTCAACAATTAGCAATTTGTGGCTAGTCTCATTCATCTATACTCAGCCCACTTTTCTAACACTAGATTATTTTAAAAGCAAATCTATAATTTTAATTATACTTAAGACAAATCTTTAAAACAAGCTTGAGATTTGATTCTATATCATCATGACTTTGTAACTTTCTCTTCTATGAATGTACCTGTTTATATTTTTAGCTAGCTCTATATTGATGAACATTTGGTTGTTTCCTTTTTTCACCAATGTTTGGTGCATATTCTTTTGCTCTTAAAAAGTAAAGGCCTCTCCCTCCAAATACTCGTGGGGATGACACTCAAAATAGTTAACAACCAGTAAGACAAGACTATGGAATGATCAGAGTAGTCAAGGGTTATAGGGATGGAACAGGGTGGAGGACCCTCTCCCATCCCCATGCCAGGTATTAAACCCTTACCTGCTGAATCCTGAGGAGGTATGGGGGTGCCAGGGGAGGTGTTGAGGTAACCAAGGTGGCAGTCAGGGCATTCGAGGGGCTTGAACAATGTATATGCACAACCAGTATGGTAGTATTTCAGTATATCAATAACTGCATACGAGCTAGACGTCAGCCCTCCACCTCTGTACTCTCCCAAGAGGGAATCACTGTTAACAGCTTTTTGGTTATCCTTCCAGAAATGTTCTGTAATCTTTAAAATTTTTTACACAAGTGAGAACATACTTTACACACTACATCATTTGTGCTTTTTTAAAAAAAAATATATAACAGGCTATCTACTAGATATTTCCATATCAGCATAGATAGATCTGCTGCATACAGACTGGCTTGATGCGCACTGTATGGCTCTAAACATAGGGGTGTGTGTGGTGGTGATGGGGTTAGGATTCTTTCTCCTCATTATTTTCCTTTCCTATATCTCTCTCTGATGATTTTACCTGAGGATCAGTGGACTGAATGTGCCAACAGGTGACTCTGTAGTCACCAGTGAGCCAGCTGAGCCTCCAGAAAAAAATTATATGAAACATCTTTCCAAAGGGCTTACCTTGGACTCCCCAAAGATTTGTTTTTCCCATGTGGTTTCTCTCCAAGCCAAGAGTCTTAAAGACACCACAAGGTTATAGAGAAACTGTTTCGCACCAACACAAAATCAGAATTCATTCTAGGTCAAATCCAGAGGGTTCCGGAACTTGAGACCTCAGTGGTCATTCCAAGTGATTGAAATGCCAGAGCAGAAAATCCACAGTATGTGTGCTGCAGAGAGACAGGCTTCCAGTGAATCCAGTCAAAGTCTTTTACAAAGGCTGACCTGGCATGAGCACGAATTTCCCTTCTAAAGACAATCCAGTTTGAGTCTTTCAGTATTGCAATGAAAGTCAAACTAGAGCAGAAAGTCACTCCTTCATTCAGACTCTTGACGTGGGCTTTGCGTTGTGAGGTTTGTCCTTGGGAGATGGAAGGGAAGATTTGTTTCTTTAATTGATATGGAAACAGAACGGCAGCACCTCATTGGCTCAGGCACTCTGCTCTTTAAGAGAGAAGGCTGGAGAAGCAGTCATTAAGAAATCCTCTCACACCAGTCAGAATGGCCATCATCAAGAAATCTAGAAACAATAAATGCTGGAGAGGGTGTGGAGAAAAGGGAACACTCTTGCACTGCTGGTGGGAATGTGAATTGGTACAGCCACTATGGAGAACAGTATGGAGGTTCCTTAAAAAACTAAAAATAGAACTACCATATGACCCAGCAATCCCACTACTAGGCATATACCCTGAGAAAACCATAATTCCAAAAGAGACATGTACCAAAATGTTCATTGCAGCTCTATTCACAATAGCCCGGAGATGGAAACAACCTAAGTGTCCATCATCGGATGAATGGATAAAGAAGATGTGGCACATATATACAATGGAATATTACTCAGCCATAAAAAGAAACGAAACTGAGCTATTTATAATGAGGTGGATAGACCTAGAGTCTGTCATACAGAGTGAAGTAAGTCAGAAAGAGAAAGACAAATACCGTATGCTAACACATATATATGGAATTTTAAAAAAAGTCATGAAGAACCTAGGGGTAAAACGGGAATAAAGACACAGACCTACTTGAGAATGGACTTGAGGATATGGGGAGGGGGAAGGGTAAGCTGTGACAAAGCGAAAGAGAGGCATGGACATATATACACTACCAAACGTAAGGTAGATAGATAGTGGGAAGCAGCCACAGAGCACAGGGAGATCAGCTCGGTGCTTTGTGACCGCCTGGAGGGGTGGGATGGGGAGGGTGGGAGGGAGGGAGATGCATGAGGGAAGGGATGTGGGAACAGATGTATATGTATGACTGATTCACTTTGTTATAAAGCAGAAACTAATTAAAAAAAAAAAAAGAAATCCTCCAAGATGTGAGACAAGATATGCTTAAGATATACTTTCAGAGGAAATAAAACATTAAACAGCACTCCTAGGCTTAGTTGGCTGTGGCAGTAGTTTCCAGACAGGATCTGTGATGGGTTTTAAGTTCCTCTGTCATTTGCTCACAGAAACCCAGAACTGTAAAGTAAGCACTTTCTTCCTTGAATTTCAGGATTTGAAATCTATTAAAGTACAAATCCCCCAGGGCAGGAGTCTTTTTCAGTACCAAGAAACTCAGATTTTTTTTTCCCCTAAAGAAAGCTGCTTTTTCTCATATTGGATTGGCCAAAAAGTTCGTTTGGGTTTTTTGTTAAGATGTTACCGAAAACCCTGAACGAACTTTTTGGCCAACCAACAGAAAAAAAAATGCTTGCTTAAAAAAAGACCAGTGGCTTTTATTTTTATTCTGCTGCACCTCACTATATTTTACACATTTTATAGTAAAAAAATGTTTTAAATAATACCCTTATTACATACTATTCTCATTATTTAAAAAAACTTTTTTTAATTTTTAAATTTTTTAAAATAAATTTTATTATTTATTTATTTAAAATTTTTTTTAATTTTATATTGGAGCATAGTTGATTAACAATGTTGTATTAGTTTCAGGTGTACAGTTAAGTGATCCAGTTATACATGTACATGTATCTATTCTTTTTCAAATTCTTTTCCCATTTAGGTTATTACAGAATTTTGAGCAGAGTTCCCTGTGCTATACAGTTGGTCCTTGTTGGTTATCTATTTTAAATATAGTAGTGTGTACATGTCAATCCCAAACTCCCAATCTGTCCCTTTTTCTTCTATTTAAAATGAAAGCTGATTATAAATCCACCAGATTGATTTCATGATTCACTGATGAGTCACACCCCAAAGCTTTTAAAACTTTGTTATAAGTTCATCCATTCATTCTACTCCACACTTACTATCTACTGTGTGCCAGGCACTGTTGTGAGGTTGGGTGGATACCTCAGTTCCTGGGATCCAAAGAGCTTAGAGACTAGTGGGGAAACAGACAGTTAATAAATTCAAAAAAAGCACAATGAAGCTTATATTGAGGGCCTTACCACCTGCAGTAGGAGTAGATAGCTGGGATTTCTCTCTAGTTTAATGAGTCAAATAGTTTTAATTAGAGAAAGAATCTAACTAGCTTTGCATATTAGAAAGATAATTTTGACTGCAGTGTAGAAAAAAACAATTGGAGGGGCCAAGGTATGAGGGAGGAAAATCAGTTAGGAGTCTGTGGCAGTGGCCAAATGAGGGAGTAGCAGTGGAGATGGAGAGAAAGAGGACACAAGAGGTCTTGGTGATTGAGGGAAAAGGATGAGGCTATGATGATTCCTGGGTTTCTAGCTCAAGCAATTGAGTAGATGGTGGGGCCACTTATTGAGATGGGAAAGTCTGGGGGACAGACAGGCTCAGGGGAGCTGGTCATGATTTCTTGGACTTGTTGAGTCTGAGATGCCAGGGAGACATCCAAGTGGTGAGGTCAGTTACAGAGCTTGTTACATGTTTTGGGAGTTCAAAAGAAGAGTCTGGGCTATAAACTCTTTAGGAGTCTTCAGAGTAGACCCTATTTTAAGCCAAAGCAGTGGATGAGATCACACAGGGAAAGGGTGTGTGTAAGAAGAGAAGAGGTTGAAAAAAAAAATCCCACAAGGACTCAGAGGCAAAAAATATACAAATCAATTTTCACTGCAAAGTAAAGGAGCTGTTACAGTGGAGGATTACTGGACTGAATGTCAATATTATGACATAGTATGAGTGTGTTTCGTGTTTGGTAATTGCAATCATTGTTGCTTTTGTTGTGGTCATCCATTTACAATGCTTGGTGTCAGTTTATTTATCTCTTGTAAAAATAGAATACAGTGTGTGTGTGTGTGTGAAAAAAAAAAAAAGAAGAGAAGAGGGTCTATAACAGAGCCCTGAGGAACACCAATGTTTATGACAGTGTTTCTCAAAGTATGAACCATGTGTTAGTTAAAATATGTAAAACTACCACATGAATGAAAGTGACTTAAAACAGAGAGGTTCATTAATTTCATGAACTACAAAGTCTGAGGTCAGGCTACCAGAGTTGATGTAGACTCAGAAATGTCATTGTAGAACTCGGTTCTTTCCATTTAATCTATGTTAGCTCTTCTCCCACTCTTCCTTATCACTGGTACTATATTCCAGAATATTTATTTTCAATAAATCTTCCTTTATACACATAATGAATATTTAATCAGTCAGCAGAGAAAATAAATATGTCTACATTTAAGATAAATCTTTACTCTCACAGATATGTTTTCTAGCCTTGGTGACTTGACTGATTAACAAATTAGTCTCTAAGTAAAGAATATTTGAATTTAAGTGTGGAGAAACATAACATATTCACTGAAACCAAATGGACCATTTTTCAAATGCTAGGACTGACTCTAATTATTTGCAATTAGTTGGATTATTGTGTATTTTACGATTTGCATTACCATCTTATTACCATACGACACCTGCTATGGAGGAAAAATGTATTTTATGTGATTCATAAGGAACAGTTGGAGAAAATTGCCCTTCATTTGAAAATCTCTGTTGATATTTTGCAGTAGTTACCAAAGTAAAGCTGAAGCATCAAATTATGTATGAAGATCATACAAACTATATACAGAAAAAGAACTGGATTCTTTCCATCTTTCTGTCATGCCTGCCTCAGTGTGTTGCTGGAGGGGAGCCTCGTGATTGCACTGTGGCTGCCACGACTCCAAGTATGATGAGCAGATTAGGTAGAGATGACTTCAAAAGCTAAAAGGAAGACTTCCCTGGTGGTCCAATGGTTAAGACTTCACCTTCCAATGCAGGGGGTGTGGGTTTGATCCCTGCGCGGGGAGCTAAGATCCCACATGTCTCATGGCCAAAAAACCAAAACATAAAACGAAGCAATATTGTAAAAAATTCATTGAAGACTTTTTTTTTTTTCGGTACGCGGGCCTCTCAATGTTGTGGCCTCTCCCGTTGCAGAGCACAGGCTCCGACATGCAGGCTCAGCGGCCATGGCTCACGGGCCCAGCCGCTCTGCGGCATGTGGGATCTTCCCGGCCCGGGGCACGAACCTGTGTCCCCTGCATTGGCAGGCGGACTCTCAACCACTGCACCACCAGGGAAGCCCTTCTCCCCATCTCTTGCCCTTTATCTTTAGAACAAAAGATGACTGTGTCCACATGCTATGAACGTTTCTGGGTTGTCCTGCTGCTAAGGTCAGAGGCCCTGCTTTGGAATGCAGGTGGAACTGGGGCAGGAGCAGTGAGGTGGGAGGAAAGGGAACTTGTCAAAAACACTCAGCATGAATGCACAGATTTATGTGTAATGAGATAACTGTTTCCCAGTGGTGCTGAGCATCCATTTTTTGCTTCTCATGTTTTCATTTGTAAATCCACAGGTACTCATATATTGGAGTGGTACTTGCAATAACTACATATTATAGCTGAAGAGCATTTTGCAATATGGGTTCTGATTACCTTTAAACTGATATATATAGAGAGGTCTAGATGGAATGCAAATGAATCATGGCGCCAATTCTTCACATTATTGTACAGATCTAGCGATTGCTTTGAGAGATGGTGAAATAGCTTTATAAGTGGTAGTGAATTAAATGAAATTAAAATACTTTGTAAAATCTTCTGGCCCATTTGTTGTAATGTTTGAATGTGATGTGAAGTTCTTGCTTTTAAACAACTTAGTGATTTTGCTGAGAAGGTAAGGCAAATAAATTTAATGGAATAAAATATTTTTTACTTATTTGACATTTATATATATTTCTTCTAACATCTCACCTCACCTTTGGTGTGCTTCACTCATACTTTCTTATGTTAAAGAAGAAAGCATTTCCTGCCTGTCAGCCAACAGTTGTGTTTTGGCATCTTCGCCAAACCTGCACTGCAATTGTTCACTTGAAAATTTTATGGCTTTTTAGCCCTATTTCATAAAAACTAATGAAAAAAAGAAAAACCAATACTAGCATAACTCAAACATATAATAAAAACAGAGATGAAAGTCAACAGGATGCTGAAAGCCTCAAATCTTCAGCCTCATCAGGTTTTTAAACTTAAAACACATCCACTGATAATAATTTGTGAAGGAAAACACAAAGATGCTGGGAATATCACTAAATAATATATCAAAGAAGTAGAGACACATACTTTACTCATTTCTCACAAAATGTTCATATTTCTCTTTTTATTTTAATTTTATTTTTTATACAGCAGGTTCTTATTAGTTATCTATTTTATACATATTAGTGTATACATGTCAATCCCACTCTTCCAGTTCATCCCACCCACCCCCGCCACCCACGTCCCCCCCTTGGTGTCCATACGTTTGTTTTCTACATCTGTGTCTCTATTTCTGCCTTGCAAACTGGTCCATCTGTACTATTTTTCTAGATTCGACATATATGTGTTAATATATGATATTTTTCTCTTTCTGATTTACTTCACTCTGTATGACAGTCTCTAGGTCTATCCACGTCTCTACAAATGACCCAATTTCATTCCTTTTTATGGCTGAGTAATATTCCATTGCATATATGTACCACATCTTCTTTATCCATTCAACTGTTGATGGGCATTTAGGTTGCTTCCATGACCTGGCTATTGTAAATAGAGCTGCAATGAACATTGGGGTGCATGTGCCTTTTTGAATTATGGTTTTCTCTGGATATATGCCCAGTAGTGGGATTGCTGGGTCATATGGTAATTCTATTTTTAGTTATTTAAGGAACCTCCATACTGTTCTCCATAGTGGCTGTATCAATTTACATTCCCACCAACAGTGCAAAAGGGTTCCCTTTTCTCCACACCCCCTCCAGCATTTGTTGTTTGTAGATTTTCTGATGATGTCCATTCTAACCAGTGTGAGGTGATACCTCACTGCAGTTTTGATTTGCATTTCTCTAATAATTAGTGATGTTGAACAGCTTTTCATATGCCTTTTGGCCGTCTGTATGTCTTCTTTGGAGAAATGTCTATTTAGGTCTTCTGCTCATTTTTTGATTGGGTTCTTTGTTTTTTTAATATTGAGCGGCTTGAGCTGTTTATATATTTTGGAGATTAATCCTTTGTCTGTTGATTCATTTGCAACAGAGAAAAAAAAGAAATGAAAGGAATACAAATTGCAGAATTTGCAGAATTTCTCCCATTCTGAGGGTTGTCTTTTCATCTTGTTTATAGTTTCCTTTGCTGTGTAAAAGCTTTTAAGTTTCAATAGGTCCCATTTGTTTATTTTTGGTTTTATTTCCATTACTCTAGGAGGTGGGTCAGAAAAGATCTTGCTGTGATTTATGTCAAAGAGTGTTCTTCTTATGTTTTCCTCTAAGAGTTTTATAGTGTCAGTCTTACATTTAGGTCTTTAATCCATTTTGAATTTATTTTTGTGTATGGTGAGAGGGAGTGTTCTAATTTCATTCTTTTACATGTAGCTGTCCAGTTTTCCCAGCACCACTTATTGAAGAGGCTGTCTTTTCTCCCTTGTATATCCTTGCCTCCTTTGCTATAGATTAGTTGACCATAGGTGCATGGGTTTATCTCTGGGCTTTCTATCTTGTTCCATTGACCTATATTTCTGTTTTTGTGCCAGTACCATATTGTCTTGATTACTGTAGCTTTGTAGTATAGTCCGAAGTCAGGGAGTCTGATTCCTTCAGTTTCACTTTTTTCCCTCAAGACTGCTTTGGCTATTCAGGGTCTTTCATGTCTCCACACAAATTTTAAGATTTTTTGTTCTAGTTCTGTAAAAAATGTCATTGGCAATTTGACAGGGATTGCATTGAATCTGTAGATTGCTTTGGGTAGTATAGTCATTTTCACAATATTGATTCTTCCAATCCAAGAACATGGTATATCTCTCCATCTGTTTGTGTCATCGTTGATTTCTTTCATCAGTGTCTTATAGTTTTCTGAGTACAGGTCTTTTACCTCCTTAGGTAGGTTTATTCCTAGGTATTTTATTCTTTTTCTTGCAATGGTGAATGGGATTGTTTCCTTATTTTCTCTTTCTGATCTGTCATTGTTAGTGTATAGGAATGCAAGTGATTTCTGTGCATTAATTTTGTATCCTGCAACTTTACCAGATTCATTGATTAGCTCTAGTAGTTTTCTGGCGGCATCTTTAGGATTATCTATGTATAGTATCATGTCATCTGCAAACAGGGACAGCTTTACTTCTTTTCCAATTTGTATTCCTTTCATTTCTTTTTCTTCTCTGATTACCATGGCTAGGACTCCCAAAACTATGTTGAATAAGAGTGGTGAGAGTGGACATCCTTGTCTTGTTCCTGATCTTAGAGGAAATGCTTTCAGTTTTTCACCATTGAGAATGATGTTTGCTGTGGGTTTGTCATATATGACCTTTATTATGTTGAGGTAGTTTCCCTCTATGCCCACTTTCTGGAGAGTTTTTATCATAAATGGGTGTTGAATTTTGTCAAAAGCTTTTTCTGCATCTATTGTGATGATCATATGGTTTTTATTCTTCAATTTGTTAATATGGTGTATCACATTGATTGATTTGCATATATTGAAGAATCTTTGCATCCCTGGGATAAATCCCACTTGATCATGGTGTATGATCCTATTAATGTGTTGTTGGATTCTGTTTGCTAGTATTTCGTTGAGGATTTTTGCACCTACATTCATCAGTGATATTGGTCTGTAATTTTCTTTTTTTGTGATATCTATGTCTGGTTTTGGTATCAGGATGATGGCGGCCTCGTGGAATGAGTTTGGGAGTCTTCCTTCCTCTGCAATTTTTTGGAAGAGTTTGAGAAGGATGGGTGTTAGCTCTTCTCTAAATGTTTGTTTGAATTCACCTGTGAAGCCATCTGGTCCTGGACTTTTGTTTGTTGGACGATTTTTAATCACAGTTTCAATTTCATTACTTGTGATTGTTCTGTTCATATTTTCTATTTCTTCCTGGTTCAGTCTTGGAAGGTTATACCTTTCTAAGAATTTGTCTGTTTCTTTCAGGTTGTCCATTTTACTGGCATAGAGTTGCTTGTAGTAGTCTCTTTGTATTTCTGTGGTGTCCATTGTATCTTCTCCTTTTTCATTTCTAATTTTATTGATTTGAGTCCTCTCCCTCTTTTTCATGATGAGTCTGGCTAAAGGTTTATCAATTTTGTTTAATTGCGAATGTCGGTGTGTTTAATATTGTCCCTGAGGTCTCTTAGGCTGTCTTCATTTCTTTTCATCTTTATTCTGTTCTGTGGCAGTGAATTCCACCATTCTGTCTTCCAGGTCACTTATCCATTCTTCTGCCTCAGTTATTCTGCTATTGATTCCTTCTAGTGTATTTTTCAGTTCAGTTATTGTATTGTTCATCTCTGTTTGTTTGTTCTTTAATTCTTCTAGGTCTTTGCTAAACATTTCTTGCATCTTCTTGATCTTTACCTCCATTCTTTTTCTGAGGTCCTGGATCATCTTCACTATCAATATTCTGAATTCTTTTTCTGGAAGCTTGCCTCTTTCCACTTCATTTAATTGTTTTTCTGGGGTTTTATCGTGTTCCTTCATCTGGTACATATTCCTCTGCCTTTTCATTTTGTCCATCTTTCTGTGAATGTGGTTTTTGTTTCACAGGCTGCAGGATTGTAGTTCTTGCTTCTGCTGTCTGCCTCTGGTGGATGAGGCTATCTAAGAGGCTTATGCAAGTTTCCTGATGGGAGGGACTGGTGGTGGCTAGAGCTGGGTGTTGCTCTGGTGGGCTGAGCTCAGTAAAACTTTAATCCATTTATCTGCTGATGGGTAGGGCTGAGTTCCTTCCCTGTTGGTTGTTTGGCCTGAGGCAACCCAGCACTGGAGGCTACAGGCTCTTTGGGGGGGGCTAATGGTGGACTCCGGGAGGGCTCATGCCAAGGAGTATTTCCCAGAACTTCTTTTTTTTTTTTTTTTGCGGTACGCGGGCCTCTCACCGTTGTGGCCTCTCCCGTTGCGGAGCACAGGCTCCGGACACGCAGGCTCAGCAGCCATGGCTTACGGGCCCAGCCGCTCCGCGGCATGTGGGATCTTCCCAGACCGGGGCACGAACCCGTGTCCCCTGCATCGGCAGGTGGGCTCTCAACCACTGTGCCACCAGGGAAGTCCCTCCCAGAACTTCTGCTGCCAGTGTCCTTGACCCCATGGTGAGCCACAGCCACCCCCCACCTCTGCAGGAGACCCTCCAACACTAGCAGGTAGGTCTGGTTCAGTCTCCTATGGGGTCACTGCTCCTTCTCCCTGGGTCCTCATGCACACACTACTTTGTGTGTGCCCTCCAAGAGTGGAGTCTCTGTTTCCCCCAGTCCTGTCACTCCAGTGGGTGGACTTCTGTGGTATAATTATTCTCCAGTTTGTGAGTCACCCACCCAGCAGTTATGGGATTTGATTTGTGATTGTGCACTTACTACTGTCTCATTGCAGCTTCTCCTTTGTCTTTGGACGTGGGGTGTCTTTTTTGGTGAGTTCCAGTGTCTTCCTGTCAATGATCATTCAGCAGTTAGTTGCAATTCCGGTGCTCTTGCAAGAGGGAGCGCATGTCCTTCTATTCCGCTATCTTGAACCAATCTCCGTATTTCTAAATGGATATTAAATGAGTTTAAAATAAATACATCAATTAAATTGTGAGAGAGAAAAGAGAACATCAAATAACTTTTCTGTTAGAATCCAACAATTCTCAAATTTAATTTCTTGGAAACAGTTTCGAAATAGCTAAGAGTATCAATAGTAAATTGTGGACTATAGGTAATGAATTGCTTCATACTTTCTGAGTCTTTTTAAATTAAAGATCTGCATTGACTTTAGATTTTATTTTTTTGTTGTTGATATTTTGCTGAGGAAACAATATGGTTATTCTATTTTTTTAAATCTAAGAAAATAGAATAAGATGTTTACTACTCATGACTATTGTTGGTTTGTTTTGTGTTGTTTTGAGAAATAGAGTTGTTTTCTGTACCAAAAACAACATAATGGAAAGGAAAGACTTAATGCAGGATTACCTGTGAAAAGAACTGGGACAAAACCACAGAAAGACAAATGAAAATTTAAGAAGATACTCATGTTTATTATCTGATTAACATTTGACAAAGCAAAGGTAGGTGCACAAAGAGCTCTTTGACAAAGTCAAGCCCCAGATATCAAACTACAGTATCTCCCTGACAGCCCCAGAGGGCACCATGCCACTCCCAGGTAGCTGTGCTGGCTATGCAACCACTCAGTGTAGATGCTGCTGTGTTGTACTTGGAGTACAGGCTTGCAGGCATCCGACATCAAAGGAGTGGGCTACTAAACACTAAGAGTTCTAGTTCCAGGTGTCAAAAGTCAATGTTATTACCAACAAGTACTAATTGTGTACCAGAATGTTCAGAAAAAATAACAGGCTTTCAATACTATATAAAATACACCTTTTATAGAGAACAGGCTCTTGTTGTGAGCTGCCTTTAACTTATTTCCTCCCTTTGCCAAAGTCTGTCCATTCAGGTCAAATCAAGGACATATAGTACAAAATTTTTTAAAAAACTACTTTAACAATAGTCATTAACTTTTTTCCAAGACCCATGCCTAAGGCTATTTACATAAGATTTGGGATCATCATAATTCAGGAGAAATTTTAATTCTGAGTTCACAGGGAAGGTATCCCTCCTAGTAGATAATAGGATACTCAGAAATACCTGAGGTATAATCACTGAGACCCTTCAGAAGGAAGAAAAAAAAAAAGATCAGAGTTCCCTATACTGGCATTAAAGTACATACACAGTTGATAAAGAAAAACTAAAATGTGAACAGTGCTAAAACATAAAAGATAAATTAAGAAGGAACTTGCTACAAGGCTCCAGTTCTTATTATATTTTATACACAATTTCATTATAATAGAGATTCTCATTCTCAACCAAAAATGATTTTAGGTGGAAATTTCAAAAACAACAAAACCCAGTTTCAAAACAGGATTCATTTCTAGAGACGAGCATGCACCAGTTTCCAATCATTGTGTTTCTGGTGGAACAGCAACATCAATTTAATTTTCAAAAACAAAAGTCTGGTTCTCTTTAATCAGACAGGCTTATTTGGCTGTGAATACACCCTTGCCCTGCCTCCAAAGTGATCATTTTAGCCTCGGTTATTTTAAAAGTATACTAATTATACAGAACACTCCAAAATCTAGCTTAATTTATAGCTGTTTATATAATACACATAAAATCTGATAATTTAATACTTTGTACTACTCTCTGGTCTTATATTTTCCTACTTCCTCATGTCTCTCGGAAACTGGTAACAGGAAGATTACTTTCTTAGAGAATAAATAAAAAGCTTAAAGAATTGTCTAAAATAAGCACCCCAGAGTTACTTTATGAAGTAGAAACTCAAATATCATTTAAAATATGAATTGGAATATTCTAGAAATTTAAACATTAGGAATTCTTCTGGTCCACATTCAGGGACATGTGCGTTCACTTACAAACCACCTGGAATCCTTTCTGAACATCTCTGTGTGTGGTCTGCTGATTTCAGAATGACTGAGCAAGGGGGAGAGAATGGGGAGAGGACACTCTTTTTGTTTTTAAGAAGTTTATTTAGAAAAGTTTTATTAAAAGATTCTAAAAATCATGGAAAACTCACACATTTTACTCTTGCATGTGTGTTTTGAGCACATAGCTCTTTCTGAAGGAGAGGCAGCTCAAGAGGAGAGAAGGACCCTCCTCTGGCCTGTAACAGGTGTATGGATGGGAGCCACAGGAGTAACATGCCCATCAAGAATTCTGCAGAAAATTACCTTTCAGTTTAAGTCAGAACAGAGGAGCAAAACATTTGCTAATGAAGCAATGAAAACATCAAGTAACACACCTCCCATTTTCAAAAAGAACTAGCCCCCTCCTTCATCTTCTCTCCATAATGCATTTCATGTAACAGCATTTCTTTATCAACTGCATAGCCGAGATAAAGCCATGTCATCTGATGAGAAGCAGACCTCGGTCAGCAATGCTCAGAAAACAGACCTGTTTTTTCCCAATTCACAGCCTTGCGTCACACTGCTGAAAGCTGAAACCTAATCCCGGAGTTTCACTTTGCCATTTCACATAGTTAAAAAAAAGAAAAAAGGAATCCCAGAGAAAAAGCAAAAGCGTTTGACTTTCCTATCGAAAAAAGTTCACTCTCTAATTCTGCGGATATGAAGAAAAAGGCAGATGTTTTAATTTCATTTTATATTAAAAAAAACACAATCTCAAAGAAAGCACCTGGGTTTTAATTCAGTTCATAATAATTTGCTGTGCCTGAGAATTTTTTGTGCAAATATATGTCATCTTTCATTAAAAGTATGCATAGCACATTTTGGAAAAAGTTTAGTTGCAACCAACTTTCCTTCCAAAAAAACTTACAGAGATAAATACACAACATTCTCTAATTCCTATTGATTGCACTTCTGGTTTAACCCATCCAGCCTCCAAGGAAATTTGAAAGACATGTACAGTAATTATGTTCATACACCTTGGCCAATGCACTTATTCAGAAGAAATATTCTGAAAACAATTTTCCTTGGTTCCAATGTACCCATATTTTCCTTCTTAAAGTAAATCCCTCCTACCCCCCACTCATGCTGTTTGGGGGGGGTATGTATAAAAATACAAATTAAAAAAATTAACCCTATTAATCACAAATGCAAAAGGAACGTGGATTATGTTTGGGATCCCAGTGGCTCAAAGGCCTGAAAACAGAAAGCAAAAAGGGAGTCTCCACTAGTCTGATCTTATGAAAAAGGTAAAATTCCTTGTTGATAATGCAGTGAGCATACTCTTTGATGGAGTTGTAATTTAACCAGACATTAACAGGGGCCAGCAGATAAGCCATCTCACTGTTGTCTCACTAACAGACTGAGTTTACTCCAGCAACCGTCTAGAACAGCTTTCTAAAGGTAACGGTCAAAGCTGCTCCTTCTTTTTTCCCATCTCCTAACCTGGGTCCTCCCTGCTTATGCTCACCAGAAGTAAAGGTGCTAGCAAGTTCAGTATTTCTGGTATGTTCCAATATTAATGAATTTATTTTCTAGTCACTTTTTATTTTCAAGACAAGAAATACCAACCGAGGACCACATTAAACATTTCTTCTTTCTCTGCTTCCAAACACTCATGACCTATTCATTTATACTTTCAATTTATCAGACAGACCTCATGCCAGTTCTGTTTCCGTTCTTCCACTTTCCCCTTCCCACATTCACAACCCTTCTGCAACATTCCTTTTCTCTCAGACAAGACTACATGTATCAGTGCAAATCTTTCCTTCATGTGCTAACTTGTGTAAGAGGTCAGTCAAAGGCTGAACCTCAGTCTTCCTTCAGGATATCCATTTTGGGTGACGATGTGCAAACTGGGTTGCCAAAGCTACCCATAATGACTGGAAGACTCTGATTCCTCCTCAGTCCACTCAATAAATTGCTACCTGAATTTAAATAGACAGCAGAGTTTGGTCTTTGAAGACCATTTTCTGCCTCTTGGCTTCTTCCATTTTCCTGGGCTGCAGGGGTCTTGATCACTCTGGCTATCCCCAGTCTTTTCAGCCTGTCCACTAAGTTCATCTTCAACTGGCCAACATCAGGAGGGTTTCGGGACGGTCTCAAGCCATACATCTCCTGGAGGAATGTTTCAGCTGGTCGGGAGGCCAAAAAATTTTCAGAGAGATGCACTCGAGGCTCAACGGGCAAAGGAGAAGGGCAAGGTGAGTGAGACGGTGAATTTGGTGGCGTGGAAGGGATAGCCAGGCCTCTGGGGAGAGGCTGGAGGAGGGGGTCCTGTGAATCTGGGCTTTGGTATGCTTTAGCAGAGATGCCTCGCTTTTGTAGAAGTTTGGCCAAGCTCATGGTGCCGCTGAAGGTTATGGTGGAATCTCGTCGGTTGGTGATGGATTCACCAATGCTGAGACTATAGGACATAGCAGGAGAATTCACTGCTGTGTTTGATGAACTGCTACCACTACTTCCACAGGATAATGAAGGGAAGCCAGAGCTTTACATAGAAAGAAAGAAAAAAAAAAGCAGTAGAGAGAATTTAAGAATAAAAAGTAATCCCAAGTCAGCATTTAAAGTAATTACAGTAGTTATCCATAGTAAATATAGAGGAACAGGCAACATGTCAGTATCTGAGGAATGAAAATTTTGATGTGTTACTTCAATGATTAGTTATTTGTAATTTAGTCATTAACTTATTGAAACATATTTCTTTTCACAGAATATGAGTTTACCGTACTTAGATAACTTTATTATTCTCAAATAATTACTTTATTATTCTTAAATTTTAACTCTAAAATATGTATCTGTGGAAATACAACTAAATTTTATAATTAAAAAATCAAAGAAATTTAAATACTGAAGAAAGTAAAGTTTAAAATTTTTATTAACATATCCATTCCATAAAATGAAATATACCAAGAGACAATAATTCGTGATTTAACAATTCTTCAACCTTTTAGAAAATACAATCTTTCAAAATTAAACCAAAGACGGTTTTCTAAGGAGACACATTTCTTTTTAATCTGTCAATTTTATATTACTGAGAATAAAGTTCTAATTGTTAAATTTCCAAGAATGTTAATTCCAAAGAATAGTAGTATAAGGATACCCATGGAATGAATTTTTCTCAATCTTGACTTAAAGCATGGGTTTCTGGGAGATTAAAAATAATTAAAAGTTTTGACACCTATTAGAATCTTTCTTCTTATTCTGTGTTTTGTTAAAAAGAAAAAAAACAAAATAAACAATCATGTACTCAAGGAAATGGTGATAGAATGGAGAGGGTACATCTTTAGCAAATTATTCCCCCTTGAGCAAATGTTACCAGCATTTAATACATAAACTTTCACTTTAACACAAAATACTCAGAATATCTAGATATCAAGATTTATAAAGATTATGAACAAGATGCAAATTTAGGATTAATAAATAAACTTTCTAAAGTACCAACTTGTATTAAAGAAGCAAAATGCAAACAACTTCGACACCTTGGTTCTGATGTAGTCTGTCTACTGTATTCCCAGTCTCCCACCTCCCTGGTCCTACTTTATTGTAGAATTGCCTGTCTTTTCCTAAACTGTTCATGTCACTACCATACCAAATGATGGTATCAACCTGTATCGAGAGCCTCCTCAAGAACCAATTTTATAAAACCTGCTATCTTGGGCTTCTCTGGTGGCACAGTGGTTGAGAATCTGCCTGCTAGTGCAGGGGACATGGGTTCGAGCCCTGGTCTGGGAGGATCATGCATGCCGTGGAGCAGCCGGGCCCGTGAGCCACAACTACTGAGCCTGCGCATCTGTAGTCCGTGCTCCGCAATGAGAGAGGCCGCGATAGTGAGAGGCCCGTGCACAGCGATGAGGAGTGGCCCCCGCTTGCCACAACTAGAGAGAGCCCTCACACAGAAACGAAGACCCAACACAGCAAAAATAAATAAATTAATTAATAAACTCCTACCCCCAACATCTTCTTTAAAACAAAAAACAAAAACCCCAAAACCCCTGCTATCTTGTTGACTACAAGAACAATGTAGAAAAGTTGCAGGTATGCCTGTTTATTATAGACTTTATTGAGGTCTTTATAGGATACCACCCAAATGCTTCCCTAAACAGTCAATTTGCTTCTATCTTATAGACATTGTGAATCATAATGTTATTTCCCTCCACACTGGCAGCTAAAAAGCTAAGACTCAAATACATGGCTCACCTTACTTAGCAAGTATATAAGACTTTATAGTACAATTTATACACTAGGTGTATTCCTCTATCCATTTTATATCCTTACTCTTGATTCTTTTTGCTTCATTTTTCTTCTCTACTTCTAGTTAACATTATCCTGCAAAGTTCTACATATCTCTGGAAATTGCCTTAGATTCTTTTCGGAACTGGTAGGACAGATATTTCAGCAATATTGCTTATTGTTCTAGTCTGTGTAGTAAATAATTTGGACTGCCCAGAGGGTTCTGGCTTTGCCCTCAGCTTCTGGGAGGTAATCTATGCCATGGCTGCTAGAAGTGTGTTTGTTCAGGATGGAGCTTGGCCACACCAGATCTTGGAGTGGACCTGGCCACACCCAACAGCTGTAGGATGGGGACTGGCCATGCCAGGAAGACTAACCATGTGATTTAGGGTGGAAGCTTTGGGTCAGTGGACCTGTAGGTGAATTCTTATAGTTATAGTGAGTTATAGCTATATAGGTAATCAATCAATCATGCCTTACACAGTGAAGCCTCAGTAAAAAAAATCTGGACACTAAGGCTTGGGTGAGCTTCCCTGGTTGGCAATACTCTGTGTGCACTGTCAAACACTGATACCAGGAAAGTAATGACTCCTAAGGACAGAGAGGTTTCACGTGTGGAACCCTCCCAGACTCTGACTTATGTGTCTCTTCCTTTGGCTAATTTTATCCTGTAACCTTTCCCTGTAATAAACAGTAACCATGTGCATAACAGCTTTCAGTGAGTTCTGTGAGTCCTTCTAGAAAATTTATCAAACAAGAGCATGGTTTTGGGAACCCCCTGAACTTGCAGATCATATCAGAAATGAGGGCACTCTTGTGTGGAGGACTAGTCCCTCCAATCTTGCAGTTTGCTAACTATGGGTATAGTTTCAGCTGGGTCATTTACTACCTGCCTGCCCTTGGACCAGTCACCTGAACTTTCTATGCCTCATTTTTTTCATTTAGACACTACATACTCTCCTGGCTTGCCTACTTCAAAGAGTTATAATGATCAAATGAGAAAATACAATGTGAAAATATTCTAAAGACTAATTATCACAGTACATTAATTAAAATTCTGGGAATTAAAATGACAGTAATTTAAAAAAGAAATTCAAGAAAACAGAGTTGAGGAAAGAAGTAAGGCCTCAAATTGCCCAGCCCCTCTTACCTGGGGGTAACCTGAGTAATATCAGAAGGATGTAATATCCTACAGGTGGTGAAGGTGAACGTTGAGTTTGTGAAGGACAGACACTTTCCTGGGTTTGAGGTTGCAACTGAAGTAGAGAGTTTTAGGGAATCAAACACAAAATTGAAAGACTAGGTTAATAATGTAAAAAGTTCGTCATTACTATTAATAATACAGCATTTATCTGGTGTCTTTTATACAAAAATTCCCAAATCTAGAAATGAAATATACATATTTCATTTCCCCCCATGAATTTATTTATTTATTTATTTTTGGCTGCGTTGGGTCTTCGTTGCTGTGCGTGGGCTTTCTCTAGTTGTGGCAAGTAGGGGCTACTCTTCGTTGCGGTGTGCGGGCTTCTCATTTCAGTGGCTTCTCTTGTTGCAGAGCACGGGCTCTAGGCACGTGGGCTTCAGTAGTTGTGGCACACAGGCTCAGTAGTTGTGGCTCGCGGGCTCTAGAGTGCAGGCTCAGTAGTTGTGGCGCACGGCCTTAGTTGCTCCCCAGCATGCGGGATCTTCCTGGACCAGGGGTGGAACCTGTGTCCCCTGCATTGGCAGGCGGATTCTTAACCACTGTGCCACCAGGGAAGCCCTACATATTGTATTAGTATCCACTGGTTAGTATATAGCTGAATCCTTCAATAATTTGAAACTGAAGTTCAAAAGGATTTAATATAGCTTAGAAACAAGAGAAAAACTCATTCTGAAAAAATACATTAGAAAAAAATACCAAACCAAGAACTAGTCATCCAATCTTTCTAACCAAACTATCTACTCCAGTGGTTCTTGAAGTGTTGTTTGCACCTTGTGTGAGTCTACAGGTCAAAACTACTTTCATAGCAATGTTAAGATGCTATCTGCCTTTTTGACTGGGTTGGCACTTGCACTGCTGGTGCAAAAGTAATAGTGGGTAAAGCTGCTGGCTCCGTAGCACAAATCAAGGCAATGGCACCAAGCTGTAGTAGTATTCATCACTATTGTCCAAATACAGTAGAAAAAAGAAGCCAAATTCATATCAGAGTGTCCTGATGAAGCAGTAAAAATTATTTATTAAATCTTGACCCTTGGGGGACTTCCCTGGTGGCACAGTGGTTAAGAATCCGCCTGCCAGGGCCCTCCCTGGTGGCGCAGTGGTTAAGAATCTGCCTGCCAATGCAGGGGACATGGGTTCAAGCCCTGATCCGGGAAGATCCCACATGCCACGGAGCAACTAAGTCCGTGCACCACAACTACCGAGCCTGCGTTCTAGAGCCCACGAGCCACAACTACTGAGCTCATGTGCCTCATCTACTGAAGCCTGCGCGCTCTAGAGCCCGTGCTCCACAACAAGAGAAGCCACCGCAATGAGAAGCCCGCACACCACAATGAAGAGTAGCCCCAGCTTGCCACAACTAGAGAAAGCCCACGCACAGCAACAAAGACCCAACACAGCCAAAAATAATAAATAAAAATAAAATAAATTTATAAAAAAAAATCTTGACCCTTGGGCTTCCCTGGTGGCACAGTGGTTAAGAATCCACCTGCCAAGGCAGGGAACATGGGTTCGAGCACTGGTCCGGGAAGGTCCCACATGCCGCAGAGCAACTAAGCCCGTGTGCTGCAACTATTGAGCCTATGCTCTAGAGCCCGTGAGCCACAACTACTGAGCCTACGTGCCACAACTACTGAGGCTACGTGCCACAACTACTGAAGCCCGTGCACCTACAGCCCATGCTCCACAATAAGAGAAGCCACTGCAATGAGAAGTCTGCACACTGCAATGAAGAGTAGCCCCCGCTCGCCGCAACTAGCGGAAGCCTGCGTGCAGCAATGAAGACCCAGAGCAGCCGAAAATAAATTAATTAATTAAAAAAAAAATCTTGACCCTTGAATCTTTTTAATATTCTGTGTGATGAAACAGGAAGTAAGCATTAAGCACTCTGCTTTATACAGAGATACAATGATTATCTAAAGGAAAAGCACATATGTAATTTTTACATTTTTTCACAGAACACCATCTTTACTTGAAAGAACAATTAATACAAAAACTACAGTTATTCAGACTTGGATATCTGGCAACATTTTCTTGAAAAAGAAGGTAGTGAGTCTGTCTCTTCAAGAAAATAGCAGACAGGATTTCCTGCCAGTGACAAAATTTGAGCTTTCAAGTGAAAATAAGTGTTTTGGTAGACTTGTATCCATTGCTGAGAGCTTGAAAGCTTCCTAATACTAAAAGACTTACCCAGTGAGACAGGTGGTGATACTATATGATTTTAATATATTCTATAATGAAACGGGTCAACATTTGGAAGATCTGCATAACTCAGTGAACCAATATTTTCCAAATGACCAATGCGTTAACAAAATCATGCATGGGTAAAAGATACATTCAGAGAGCAGGACAGACTAATAGATTTTAACGTAACAAAGTATGAAAAATTCACTGATAGGGTTTTAGACTCACATTGCTACAAACCTTAAAGAGACTACCACTTATCAAGTTTTGGTGTAATATCAAAGAATATCCACAAATACCTGAAGAGGCTATTAAAATACTCTTTCTTTTTCCAACCATGTATCTGTGTGAGGCTGTATTTCCTTTCTTTTTTTTAAACTTTAAATTCTTTTTATTTCATTTTATTTTTCTATTGAGGTATAGTTGATTTACAATGTTCTGTTAGTTTCAGGTATATAGCAAAGTGATTCAGTTACATAAATATATATTTTTTCTTTTTCATATTTTCCCTTATGTGTTATTACAAAATATTGAGTATAGTTCCCTGTGCTATACAGTAGGTCCTTGTTGGTTATCTATTTTATATATAGTAGTGTGTATATGCTAATCCCAAACTCCTAATTTCTCCCTCCCCACCCCCCCTCTCCCCTTTGGTAACCATAAGTTTGTTTTCCATGTCTGTGGGTCTATTTCTGTTTTGTATATAAATTCATTTATATCAATTTTTTTAAGATTCCACATATAAGCAATATCATATGATTTTTGACTTTCTCTGTCTGGCTTACTTCACTTAGTATAATAATCTCTAGGTCTAACCATGTTGCTGCAAATGGCATTATTTCATTATTTTTTATGGCTGAGTGGTATTCCATTGTATATATGTACCACATCTTCTTTATCCATTCATCTGTTGATGGACATTTAGGTTGCTTCCATGTCTTGGCTATTGTAAATAGTGCTGCAATGAACACGGGGGGGCATGTATCTTTCTGAATTATGGTTTTCTCTGAATACATGCCCAGGAATCATATGGTAGTTTATTTTTAGCTTTTTAAGGAACCTTCATACTGTTCTCCATAGTGGCTGCACCAATTTACATTCCCACCAACAGTGTAGGAGGGTTCCTTTTCCTCCACACCCTCTGCAGAATTTATTGTTTGTATACTTTTTGATGATGGTGAGGCTGTATTTTCTTCATACTCCTCAACCAAAACAACATATTGTAATAGACTGAATGTAGAAGCTGACACAAGAACCCTGCTATCTTCTGTTAAGCCATAAATTAGAGACTTGCAAAACTGTAAAACTAAACCACTTTGTAAACTACTTAAAAAAACAGCTAATTTTCATAAAACATATTATTTGTGTTAACATGTAACTCTTTTAAAATAATGAGTTAACAAATATTTTTATAATTTCTCAGTTTTGATTTCTAATAGGTAAATATCGGTAGATACAACCCATACAGATGCTCTCTGGAATTCTTAACGATTTTTAAGAGTGTAAAGAGATCCTGAGTCCAAAAGTTTTGTGAACCACTGGCTGAATTGCTCTCTCTCTGCCTATCTATTCATGCAGGTTGGCTAAGAAGTGGAGAGAATTAGAAGGGGCACTTATGCTATAGATTTCTATTGTCTTATATTCAAGACTGAGTACACTCCAGTAAGATTTATATAGAGGCAGTCAGCTGACCATACAGTTATGCAGAAAGCAAAGTACTACTGGTTACTAGACTACACTCAACCAAGCACTCTTCTCACCTGTAACTGGACCACCAGCTGAAGTCATGGGTGGCAGGAAGATTCCTGTTACTGGCTGGGATATTGATGGTTTCTGTTCCACGTGAAAAGGTTGCTGAACCTGAAAAGTGATACCTTCCTCTTCATCTTCTTCTAAATCTGAGAGGTGATAGATGGCATCCTTGGGCAACTGGGTAAAGCCTTTAGTGATGACACCTGGTCGTGGGTCAAGAATGGTTCCTAAATTTGGTTGAGCAAGCTGCTGCCATTGGTGCAGAGTTTGTGATCCTGAGGATGCAAACCAAAAAAGGAACATGTTTTAAATTTCCCACAAATATTAAATCTTGAAAGAAGCTAAAACTGTATGTGTAAAAAAGTAATGATAATAATAAAACTACTTATTTGGTCTTAATGTTTTGGTAAAATTTGTAAATTAAGGTTATCTGTGGAAGATTAACAAGATGATAAAGGTATGAATAATAATCTGTTCATTTCAAAAGTTAACTTTAAAAAGGAAATCTAAAGCAGGGGTGAAAAAACCAAGACAACACCCTTAATAGGAACTAGGATGCTGAGGCAGTGATGAGAAAGAAGATACGTATCACGGCGGGTTGTATGTTCCCAGGTGACAAAAACCAATACTCCTTTGTCCTGGAACTATGCCTATGAACTTTGAACTTTGAATTTAAAAGCCAGGCTCCTAGGTTGGAAGGCACCTTGAATTACCATGTTTTTTTCTGTATATTTCTCAAGACTCATATGTGCTCATGACTCTCCTTTCACCAGGCTCTCAGGGAGAGTAGGAAAGCGAAGGAGATGATAAAAAAAAGGAGGATCAATCCTCATGGTTTCTGTCTACGAATACTGGTGAATGATCATCCCAAGTACCTGCACCAGATGCAGTGTCTAATTGTCACTAATAGTCATATAATCTTAAAAATGGCAACTCTGACAAATACCTGTACTGACCATTAATGAATAAAACGAACTTATAGCACCTTTGAGTTTGAGGGGTCCTTATGGGTTACTGACTCAAAATTTTGTCTAATGCAGACTCTTTCATGATAATAGCAGAGGATCATTTGAATACCGTCAATATTCCATAAAACAAAGAGATCTGTTTTGAATTCAAGTTCTTAGGAGAGAATAGAAACTGACCTGAAATTAACAGAACTGAACAAAAGAAAAATACAGACATACATATCTGTAAGTAACTGACACTTTTTGGGTAAAGAACATTTTTTGAAAAGGAAGGTAGAGATGAAGCATTACATATAGATTATTTTCATTCATCTATCATATCCTGTTTATCTTACCATGAAAACTGCTATCAAGGATATTCCTTAGAAAAGGATAAGAAAAGATTACTCCTCCTCCCTCACATTTGTAAAAAAACTGTATCAGTAGAAGAGAACTGACAGCCGATGGCTTGGAGAATGCAAATCTCTTCATTCATTTTCCACAAAGTTCTGCAGGGTCACACAAACAGCGAAGATTTAGGGATAATAAAGACCTCTTCTACACTTAGGGTTCTTATAATTACATGAGAAATCTCAATTCCAGGGGAAGGCAAAGCCAACAAACAACATGGCTTAGAAACAGCCCTTCCTTACTTAGTACCTTCAAGGGGCTTGACAATTTGCAATTTTTCAGGCATAAAACCTCGAAGGCAACTGGCACTGCTCAGGTCTGTGATCTCCGACTGGTCGGTGCAGAGGGAGGCAAGGCTCTCTGTGGGGATGCCACAGTCACTTCCTCCTTCTTTCTGGCCAGCCAGAACCTGGATCTTCCGTTGCCATTCTTCAGCAAAGAACTGCCTCTCACTTAAGTAGTTCTGTCGCCGCAGACTCAGGCGATGCAGGGCTGTAGCCAAATCGCTCTCTGCAGAGCGTCCTGGTTGACAGACCTCCTGGACGTTCCTATGGGAAAAACATATTCACTGACTAGATCTGTGAGGGGCATAAGCATAGCATAGACCTCTCCTTTCCACAATGGTGAATGTTCAAGGGATTGATCTTAAAAACACATATCTTTTCTTAGATACCTGGAATACAGAAATAGTAACAACAAACCCAAATCTCTAATATATATATATATAATATTTTTATTTTTTATAAATTTATTTATTTATTTATTTTTGGCTGCACTGGGTCTTCGTTGCTGTGCGAGGGCTTTCTCTAGTTGTGGCGAGCGGGGCCTACTCTTAGTTGTGGTGCAGGGGCTTCTCTTGTTGCGAAGCATGGACTCTAGGCGCACAGGCTTCAGTAGTTGTGGCACGTGGGCTCTAGAGTGCAGGCGCAGTAGTTACGGCGCATGGGCTTAGTTGCTCCGCGGCATGTGGGATCTTCCCGGATCAGGGCTCGAACCTGTGTCCCCTGCATTGGCAGGCAGATTCTTAACCACTATGCCACCAGGGAAGCCCATATATATAATGTTTTTATAGATCATTTCAAGTGACTTCAGATAGGCAAAACTATACTTTATGTTGTATTTATTAACTTTTCTGTTTCACTTAATTTATGAACCTACAGATAATGACCATCTATAAATTCAGTTTAGGTAGTCAAAAAACTAAATATTATTATATTTCACTGAATCTATAATACCATTGAAGGCAAGAGGTACCCTTATTTTATGTACTAAGAAAGAAAAAAATGTTACCCATTAAACTATGACATGTCATTAGCTGCAAAAGATAAACAATTTCAAAAATATTAAAATGTGAAAAAATTTACTTTAGGCCATAGAATCCTCTATGAATATTACAAACATTTAAAAGAAACCAACAAGATCTGTAAACACCGCACTTTCATAGTTCTGCAATACACAGTTTTTCACTTATTAACATTTAAAAAATTGGCGGTATCTTACAACTGATACCAAAAGAAAGAGTAGCAAGCCAAGCTTTAGTTATTCCATGTGTGAATTCACACGGATCTGTTTGTTAGATCTTTTCCTAAGGTAACTGTGTACAATGAGGTAGTATTGAAACATCAAGCTATTGTGTGTATAGAATCTACCCCTAAAACCAGGCAATACAATTGAAAACCCAAGGTAATGGATTTCTGCATTAAGAAAGACTTCCCTCAGATGCCAAACATCTAATTTTCAAAAACTTTCAGCTGACTTTCCAGTCATTCTCTTTAATTTCTAGTTATACAAAATTCAATGAACTGAATTAATAAAAAGCAGAAAAAAATCTAAATTTAAACAAATAGGAAATTAAGAGCAATCTAGTTTTCCTCGATAGGTATTCTAGATTATTGTTTATCCTAATGGGCACCAAAGCAACTGAAATTAGGAGCATGGGTTACGAGAAAGTGTCATGTAATGCTATGCATAACTGCCAATGACCAAACAGATTCAAACAAATTTGACTTTGAACACAAAGATTTAGACTCAAATTTTGCCAAACCAGAGACGAAAGTAGTAAAGAATTTTATAGTTCAATGAAAACTCCATTTTGAATATGCTCAATTAAACTTTTTCACTCCAATGATCTAACAAATAATGATACAGGGAATCATTACTGAATGAAAACTGACAGTTCTAGAACTTCCTTGGGACAGCACAGAGCAATGCTGGAATTTGAGTGTGTGAATCTATGTTTCTTACCCTGGATCTTCCTCCAAGTTACTCTTCTGGATTGTTTTGTCCTCTGTTTGTTGTAAACCAGATTCAAAAGGTTTTGCTGTCATGATGACACTTGAACGGTTGGAGCCTGGAATGGGTAGCAGAGCTGGGAATGGGACAGAGCAGCCCCGTGTGTCATTGGCAACCTTGACAGTATCAAATACCCGTTTTTGTTGGGCTCTGTCAAAAGAGAAGTGTTCATTATTGCCACTGCCTACCACTGGAGTGCTTTAGAAAAGAGACATGTTAAGTGTAGTTAATTAAAAATAAAGCCACCCTGAAGAGCATCTGAAGTTTTGGAGAAATTATTAGAAAGTAAATTTCAGAACAAGAGAATGCTCTCACAGATCCAAGCACTACGAGGAAAAAACTGAATAGTAAGCAGATTTACTACCGAATCTCATAATACCAATCACTATGGATTGTGGCTTCTGTTTAATTTCCATCCCAATGGTTGAGTAACAACACATGTGATCTGAACTTACTTTTGTTTAAAGAGAGAAGATTCCTCATCCAAACTCAACTTCTTACGCATGGTCCCCTCAATCTCAGCTGCCAGAGATTCCTAAGAAAAAGAGTTTGATGTTACTAACAGTTGTTATCTAAGAAGCCTGTTAGGAGAAATAAACTATCTTTAAATTATTTAACGGAGTTTCCAGAATCAAATACTTTTGGCGTTATAATGAAAGAAAAGTCACAGGCTAAAATGCAGGGGAAGAAAAGAGACATTCTGGAAATGTAACTTTTAAACAAGAACCAACTACTTTTTCATGATATATTTTTACAAGAAAGCAGTGGGAAAACCAATTATGATAAATAAAAGTATTACATATGCAGACACACAAAAATAAAATGTTTGAAAGGCTGTAAACCAAGATGTTAATAGTGATTCTGTGGAGGTCAGGATTTGATGGTATTCAGCAATTTGTTTTTGCTTCTCTGTAATTTCTAACTTTTCTATAATAAACATGTAAAGCTTTTATAATATAAAAAATTGTTAAGAGAAAAATAAGTAAGCTTCCCCTTCCCCTGGTCATGGATGAAGATTCAACTAGCATGGGTGTCATGCTCAGTGGGGCTGTGCTAACAATGACTAGAATTGGAGGTACTGGTGTGAACTCATGATTTTAAATATACATATAAACATAGGTATGAATGTAAAGATAGAGATAGATGTGTTTATGTGGGTGTATATGAACGTACACATATTTCCTAGCTCTATCTGTTGAAGGGACCTCAAAGCAATGGTACTCTAGTGGCACTGGATACCTAGCACCCAGATTTTGGATTCTAAATATCATTTCTCATTAAAAATAACCAGAGCTCCTTGGAGAATGGCTGATCCCAGGACTGGGCCAGGGAAAGGGCAAGAGGAGCTTGAAGGAGATCCCACTGGTCATATCTTGGACAATTTAAGTATCAAAATAAAAAACAATAATAATGGATTATAATCCACTGATTAAAATAGGAATCCCTGAGTCTATACTGACATAACCAAATGAACAAATGAATAAATAAATGACACAGAAAAGCTCTAACATATAAAAGAATGCCAATTAAAAAAAGTTGAAAAAATGATGGATTAAAAAGTCACCATTGGCAATTATCATAGTAATAACTGAGTCAGATACATCCCCATCAATAGGTGCTAAAACTGTGGGTAAAGGCTTGATGAGGAACAGAATATTTAAACAGTCTCAAAGTATCACCCCCAAAATAGTAATTTTGATCACTTGGCTAAGGTAGTATCTGACAATTTTCATCAATGCAAAGTTAATTTAGTAATATTAATTCAATTAACTATTAACAATGATTAACTTTACAGTGGAAAAAACTGGCAGATACTAGCTTAACCAAGCAATCAAAGTTAATTAACATCATCAGCAATGGGAAAAAGAGACAATGTGTGCCTTCTAATACAATGTTCTGAGAAGAGCATGGCATTATTTCTGCTGAAAATGCATTACCTAAATCTAATTGTGGGGAAACAACAGACAAACCCAAACTGAGGACATTCTACAAAGGTCATGAAAGACAAAACAAAGACAGAAGAACTGTCCCCAATTGAAACAACCAAATGCAATGTATCCTTCAAAGGACACTGTTGGGACAATTGGTAAAATTTAAATGGGTTCTGTGGATGAGACAGTGATAGTATTGTATCAATGTCAATATCCAGAAGTTGATGGTTATATGTAGTCATGTAGGAGAATGTCCTTGAGAGTATCCTTGTTTTTAATAAATACACACAGAATTATTAAGGGGTAATAGGGTTATCTGCAACTTACTGTTAAATGGTCCAGAAAAAATAAGAGAACAATATGACAAATGTAGTAAAATATTAAATTTGAGAAATCTAGATGAAGGATATATGAGTTTTTTGTACTACTGTTGGAACGTTACCCTAAGTTTAAAATTACCTCAAAATTAAAAATTAAAAAATATTCTGCCCCAATATTCTCTAGAAAATCTATTATAATTTATAGTTTCAGTCTTTTAAAAAATTTCACAGGATTGCATGTAAGTGTTTAAGAACTAGATTATTAAAATAACTCTTTGAACCAACATTACAAATTCGGGCATAAACTCAGAAGTTTTCATTAATTTCTTTATTTCAAAAAAAAGATTGTTTATTGAGGAATCAAATCAATATGATTCCTGCTCTCACGGGGCTTACACTCTAACTGAAGTTAAATAGAGCAAGAAACTCAAGATCTGTTAAAAGAGGTTTTAAATGTTCAGAGCACTATTTGAATAAGTGGTCTGTGGTGGGATTAGGGTAGGGAGGATGACTGAAGTTTAAGTAACTCTATGGGACACAGACCTAAACTTAATTTCCTTAGGGTTCATCTCATACAATAAATCTGGAAGGTCAACTGGTAGAAGGAAGGCTTCAATAAATAAAGACTATTAAGGTAGATACAGATATGCAAATGAAGGCCTAAATCAATAATTAAATTCAATCAACAAGGACAAACCATGTTACCTCTTCTCAAGATGCTTTACACCATTAGAAACCATATTACTCTCAGGACCATCTAATCTCAAGTTTCTTTCTCAGTTCCTTACCCCAGAAAAAACTCCATATGGCTGGGAGAAGTAGAGATGAGCAGCAGGGCCAGATCTATTCCGAAGTTCCTTTATTTCTTCTTGGGATTCATGTAACATTCCCAGACACTCCATATTCCTGTCTTGTAACTCATGCAGCTGAAAGATAGGATGGCAATTAGTGTTCCTTATTATATTCTCAAAATGACAATGGGGAAAAAGTCCCATTGGGATAAGTTTAAATTTTATCCAGAGGACTAATTTTATGAATTTAAATTTAATACGAAGACTCTGAAACAGACTAAGCAAGGAAAGTATATATATTTCAAGCTGCCAGATTTAGGGGTGTCTTGGCCAGAATTATACATATGCATGATTTCCTAAAAACGTGAAATGTAGCTGAGACAACCGTAACTGTCAATTCAATATTTAATGCTTCCTATCCTTAAAAAAAAAATGTATAGAGGAAGTATGATAGCTATGGTCAAGTTAGTTTAGTGGAATATTAGATATGTATATTTTTAAACATAATGAACATGAATGAAATCTGAAGTCTGTAAATGACAAGATCAAGTCTACAAAGTATTTAAAAAGATGTCAGGGTGCTCAATCATCCTAAACAAGTAGTTTCTTCTCCCTTGTTTCAAAAATTTTTTTATAGTTAGATACACAAGCATGTTAAAAGAGTACATAATTTTCAGAGAACATAATAACTTCAAAAATTTCTTCAAGCATGTTATGTGGACTAGATCATCAGCATCACTAGGGCTAGGGGTGCTTATTAAAAAATTCAGATTATCTTATTTTAAAAACTGTTGGGTTAGTTAATACAGACCTGTAAAAGGGTCATATATTCCTAAAGAATCTTATAAACTCAAGGTTTTCCTATTAATCAAGAAGGATGTTGTCTTGTCACTGTTATTTTAGAGACAGAATCTTTAAAAAGCTTTACTTCTTAGATCTCATAATTTTCAGCTTAATCTTCTGTTGTTGTTTTAAATCTGGTTATCACCTTTAGCCATTCTTATTCACAAAGAAGAAAGGAACTATTCATTCCTCCCCTCCCATATAACACAAGATAAAGGAAGATTTCATTACCTCCATTGTCAGTTGTCTTTGGGCATCTTTGGAAGCTTGGAGGTGAAGTCTCAGCTCTTCCTTCTCAATCACATGCTAACAACATATTAAAAGAGACATGTGAAGCCTTCCCATATAAAATACAGGTTACTCTCTTTTTAAGACATCTTAAGAACGTATTTCAGGGATATAGTCCAGAGGACTATCAAAAGCTAACCTTTAAAAAGCCAAATAAGTGCAATAAAATGGGCAGAATACAAAATCCATCAAGGTGTTCAGAGGACAATGAGCATGAATCAGTAGTTCACATCACAACTTTCTGAGGAAAATCCATTTTATGGAAAGAAATAGTGATTTGAAAGTAGTTATTCATGATATTTCATGACAGAAGACTAAAACAGCAATCAGACTAAAGCAATGTAAAAGGGTGGGGACCATGTTTATTTTGCTTAATGTATCTAGCACTTAGCAGAGTGCATAGTACTAGGTCAGTGCTTAACAAACATCTGTTGAACGAATGAACCTACTTCTTTAAGTTTGTGCTGAAGATCTACAATCTGAGACAAGAGAGAGGAAATCTCTTCTTGGTAACGAATCAGTTCATCACTCTTCCCAGACAATTCTTCAGTCATTCTGGACATCTGAGCATTTGTTTCACCTGGAAAAAAAAAAAACTTAAAATTAATATAAATGTAGGGCAGAGGTTGGTAAACTATGGCCTGTGGGCCAAATCCTGTTTTGTAACAAGCACTGGACTATCACGAATTGATTTTTCTCTAACATAAATTTAAAATAATAAACCTGGATAACCCAATAGAGAAAATTAAAGATTCTTCTGAAATAGACTAATGCTGGGAATTTAATAGGAGGCACTGAAGCTAAAAAGAGATAACTTGTAAAGGCAAGCAAGCTAAAGATTCTGCCTCAATCTTTTTCTTTATGAAGGACAAGAAGGCTGAAAAGAGAAAGGTGAATTATATATCTTTGCAACGGCCAAGACATTTATGTCTTTGAAAACTCTTCAGGAATGTAAATAAGATCCCCAAAGAAATGAAAATCAAACTTAACAAATCTAACAAAGGAATATTTCCAGCATGGAACAGTCGCAATCTGTAAAAGCTACTGAGATGCTTCTGTAGGAGAGACTTTCTGGGATACCCAGCAAACTGAGTAGGGCCTCTAAAGCAATTCTTACAATGCAGCATTCTTGCATGCTTTAGAATTCCACTGGGGAAATAAATCTTTGCTTCATATAAAAATTTTGACATCTAAACCCAAGTGGCAAAGCTATTTCTAAGTGTTAGGATGGCAATAAGGAGACAGGAGACCAGAATCTAAGCTCTTAGGTAAGTCACTGCTTTTTGTTTTTAAAGTGTAAAAGGTGGGTAATGATAGTGTTGATGGAGAAGATTCAATTTACATTCCTCTGGTTCTCTAATATTCTGTGCAAGGTACCACATTCTGAAGCCCACAGCTCAAATGATCTGATATGTTGTTATCATACCTTCTCTTTCCACATAAAAGGCTATATATATCAGTATTTATAAAGAGATTAAAATTTTTTCTCTAGTAAAGCTGATCTTTTTCCAACTGATTTGTTTTAAAAAATTTTAGGTAACAATACATGAAAGTAAAATATATTCCTTTATAGACACAGAGTTGGCATTTAACAATACTCACAGGATGTTACGTTTTACACTATCATTTAAGCCCTAGATTTGCTACTAATCAGTTTTCTGACTTTGGCAAGTCATATTCTCTATAGGACTATTTCCTCATCAACAAAATAAGTAAGAGCTTTGGTTACTTTCATTCTAACATGCTATAATGGGTAGAAATATAGGTCTTGATTTAATGATGATGACAATTTGAAACAAAGATACTTCTTAAAAGTACATATGGTACTTTATTTAGAGTTGTGGGCTCAATGTGATATTCCAAGATTTTCAGCAATTATTTAAAATTGTTTCTTGAGATGCTTCTATTGAAACCATAGACCTAATTTCTGAGTTAGTGATATCCTACCAAAGAACTGCCCAAAGGCTATAAAACAGAATACATTAACACTTACGAAGTTCTTTAACACAATCACTGACAAGCTGTTGTTCCTTCTCCTCATAGGTAATCGTTTCTGTCTTTATGTGACAAGCCTTCAAGAAAAAAAAAATCAGTATGTGATAATATCTTTTAATGATTTTATAGTATTAACTAAAAAAATCTTTACTACTTATTTAAAGATAAAAGTTCATCACTTACAAAGGAAAACAAAAACTCATAAAGCTTTATCTATCATAAAATAAAGACCATGGAAAAGGACATGACAAACATCTCCCCCTTATTCCTCTCAGGGCCTTTGCACATGTCTACTCATCCCCACCCCAACCCCTCCCCTCCATTACATATATCTCTGATAGGCTAACCCTTAGCCTCAGCTAGAATGTCACATGTTTAAGTAGGACTTCTTTGATCCATTCCCCAACCCCCCATTATATAAGCTCATGAAACACTGTAGTTTTCCAATATAGTTCTTAACTTAGTTGTAATTATTTAGTTATTTGTGTAAACTCCACAAGCTATATATTCTATGCTGTGCCTTTCTCTATTCCACCTGTCAGCTTGCTATTATCCACTTTTCAGTGGTATCTAAGTAACAATGGAGGGCAAGCACGTGTGCCTTGGCTGTCACCGCCCCCCACCGCAACTGGAATGTCAATAGCAAATCCTTAGTTATGCCATATTTCACCTCAATACTACCTGGACCTAAACCTTATAGCCTTTAAGGTAAAGGAGAGTGAGAATTAAGTTGACTGTACCTTGGATCGAAGAACCATATTCTCTTCTTCCAGTTCCTTGAGCTTTTCTTGCAGCATGTCCAACTGCAGCAAACCTTGAGATAAGCTAAAGGACTCATTGAAGCGAAGAGGTGTAGAGCAGCTGGAATCAGTTTCACTCTCTTCAGAAGCAATGGAGACAATTCGAAGTAACTCATCTTTCTTGGACAGCTCATGCTGCAGTTGATTAACCTGCACATCAAAAGGGTTTGATTTAAAAGATGGTCTTTATTTTGCATTATTTACAAGTAATATAGCTTCTAATTCATGGAGCAATTGTTTCTCACCATACAACAAAGTCATAAAATCAGCTGTTAGGTTTTACTGACTAAAGTAACAAGGGCTACAAAGAGAGTAACAAACCTCAGATACTTCCTAAGCTATAATTTTAGAGCATTAACTCAACAAATACAGCTTTTTCTATACTAGGTGAAAAGAAAAGCCAATTTCCATATTCTATATAATGGGAATATAAGAGGAAAATTTCACATAAGATGATACATTCACAGTTCAAAACAAAACAAAATGGAAGAAACTTCAAAGTATCAGAATAGAACCTTACTTCAAATTCTCATCCTAAAGGTTTGTATTTTTAAGCTGCATAACTATACATGACTTCCCAACTTTAGTTCTAGGGAATAAGTACTTTTAACACAAAGGCTTGAATGTTATTAAACATGATGATTTATAAAATATAAATGAAACCAGATAATAACAAATTATAGAAGATTTAAAATGTAACCATTCAAATTAATAATAAATCAGTTCTCACTACAAATATTTATTGTTATGGGATGAATATATTTTCAAAAATTTCTTTTCCTTTTCTTTTCTCCTTTTGTTTGGGTTTCTGAAAAGATACTTCCTTTGGGTATCTATTATTTGGGGGTACATTTAAAAAAATAAATTTAAGATAAGATCACACAAAAAGTCTACAGAAAGGAGTAAGGATAAAGTGTTAAAATCTAAGCAGGATGCCACAAGTACTGTAGGTACTGAATACAAGCTTTTATATTGACTAAGGTAGAGTAACATGAGTACTCCTCTGTACAATAACACTTCATTTCTCTACTGGTGAGTTTAATGGATACTAGTGTCATCGCTTCAGGGACACCCAGGAAAATAAATTCTCCATTTCCCAAGACCTAGTTGCTTCATGCTGCAAATACTTGATCCAAGACTTACTTGATCAAAGGCTTGTCCCAGCTGCTCCTCGAGGGCTTCATTGTGCTCAGACAAGGCATGGTTCCGCTTCAAGAGAGCTTGTCCAATTCGAGCAGCTAGCTCCAGATCACGATCCCTCTGTTAAAATACCAAACACATCTCTTCTTTGAGTACAAACAAAATTAAGTGGTAGTTTAAAATTCTGCAGTCATTTTTGCTAAACTCAAAAGCAATGTCCTAGAAAGCATCAAGATCCATTTTAATGCCCAGATATTACAAAGGAATATAGGGCCTGACACACAAATTGTGTTTAATATACATTAGTCAAATGGATGACCACCATAGTTATAAATGCAAGAGGGCATTTCTTGATATCAAGTGAGATTTATTGATCACTCCATCAATTAGGATCCAGCAACCCAACCTTTCAACTTATGACTTTAGGGACTTACAAAATCAATATAGTCTTTAAAAATGGGGACAGGGCCTGACACACAGTAAAAGCCAAATAAATATTTGTTGAATGCATTTGTCTATTAAGCATGGTAATGATACAGTAGGCATGTTGAATACAGTTCCAATTAGGGCAAAGCTTATATGCATTCAAAGCCAGAGGCTTAGAGGAAAGCATAATCAAGAGCCCTATTGTCAACTGGTATAAGAATCGTGATGTGAAATAAAATAGGGGATTTAATAGACTGGACATTTTGAGGCTATAGGACTCTTCTTAGAGTGTAGAAAAGAAGGAAGTGTGAAGAAATTGGTGGTAATGATGCAGGGAAGCCTAAAGAAAAGTCAAGCAAGGCAAGAGTTACTCTTTCTGGGTAGATGGTGATACTTAGCAAGGCATAGGAATCCTCGACATGGTGGTGGTGAGGATTGTATTCTGTAAGGTGGAAAACTATCAATATACATCTGAGTGCCTTATAGTATATGAGAATGGGTTCCACTTACATTAATCACTGTAAATAAAATTATGCTTCTATTTTTTTGGTCCACAGCAACATGAAAACAGGTGGATGGATTATCTCCAAATTTTCAAGGCCCACTTACCTCATTTTCAACATAGGCTAAGTGGCATACACACAATCATTCTGGGGTGCAGCTGGGGGTTAGGGGGGCATATGGGGAGAAGGGTACTTCAAAGAGAAAGACAGAAATTTCCATCAGATCAACTGAAATTGAAGCATAGGGAGAGACCTCTTAAGACTGCCACTTCGAAGAGATATACTATACATACTAAAAATGTCATGGACAAAGTGAGCTCAAATAATAGCCTGAATAAAAGTAGAAAAGGGAAGATGCTTCAAACTATTGGTGTTGATTTGCAATGGAGCTGCTTCTTGAATGGGCAGCTCTGTTTTTAGGGTGAGTGACACCAAGGATTTACTTAAAAAATTTTTTTTACAAGATTGCTTTTCTAGGACAGAGAAGCCAGCCAGCACTATTATAACACAACAACAAAAAATTAAGCCCTCTACAATTTCAAAACAATAAACTTCAGAAGCCATTCTTCTTTGGGATGCCAGTTGGTATGCCAGTTGTTCTATCTGTAACAACCTTATACAGAACAACCTAGAGCAAAGACATCATCATTTTTCATTGATATGCAAATCTGATAGATTCTAAATGATCTTCAAGTTTTCGTTTTTTGTACTGGAGGAAAAGAAAGACATATTCCTACCTCTGCCAGGAGATGTGTAACCATGTCGATGTCATTGTAAGTTTTGGTCATCTGCTCCACCCTGTCTGTGCCTAGAACTAAGATAGTTAAAAACAACAGTTTATAGGATATAGAAATAACACAAAGTTTTAAACAGTCATAAGCATTGAAAGATAACAACACAACAAACAACCCAGGCTTTTACAAAAAGCCATTCAGAATAAAAAAATAGGTGAAAAAAGAAAAGGGAAAGAAGTATTTCGTGTGTCAGACACTCAGGAAATAGACCAATTACTACAAACAAAATGTACATCATACAATAAATTAAGAAAGTATCAAATGAACACAAGGCAGCTACCTCCTGACTGTCTCCTCTTCCCTTGGTAAGACTGGAACTTTGGGGACTTCCCTGGTAATGCAGTGGTTAAGAATCCACCTGCCAATGCAGGGGACATGGGTTCGAGCTCTGGTCCAGGAAGATCCCACATGCCGCAGAGCAACTAAGCCCATGCGCCACAACTACTAAAGCCGGTGCACCTAGAGCCCATTCTCTGCAACAAGAGAAGCCACCGCAGTGAGAAGCCTCTGTACCACAATGAAGAGTAGCCCCCGCTCGCCACAACTAGAGGAAGCCCATGTGCAGCATCGAAGACCCAGTGCAGCCAAAAATAAATAAATAAATTAATTAATTTAAAAAAAAAAAGATTGGAACTTTGGTTCACTCACACTAGAGAATGTGGGACTGGAGAATGAATTGAATCACCAATTGTTTTACATCCTAATCTAAATTAAAGTTATTGAGGGGCGAGTTCATGAGGAGTTATGTATAAAGGAATTTAATTAGAATTCTGTTGTGATTATCTTGAACATCTATGATCACCTGTCATGTGAGCTAATATCAATAAACAAGGAATAGGACTTGTAGGACTTCTTGTAATTCTATTATGAACCATAACACTTTGTAGCTTAATTAAAAATCCTTTTTCTTTATGATAAGCTTCATCATATGTAGGCCTTTGCTATAAACTAAACTGTATACTATAGTATTCCTTGCAAAACTCAAACCCATTATTTCTGGCACTCCATAAATTCAGGAACTGCACTTGACTAATTTAGCTCCAAAGAAAAGAACAGATATGATCCTAATGATTCCACAATCACAATAAGCAATACCTTTTTAAGGTAATGATGCATAATAAAAGAGGGGTCTTTTGACTTTGGAGTGCATTACATGAAACAGACTTGTGTTTGACTTAGACTGATTTTAAAATTAGTTTGCCTTGAAGTGTGAAAAATCAGAGGTTTGAAGCAGAAAAGCTGAATTCACATATTTGAGTGAGCTTGAACAAGTCACTTACCCCTTCTGAGGTTCAGATTCCACATTGATAATATGAAGCTGATAACCTCTCACAAGGTCATTAGGAGGTTCAAATATGATAATCTACTAAGTAGTATTTAGTAAACTGCTAAGTATCATATAACTATTTACAGCTATAAACACAACTGGTATGTATGAAACAGCCCTGATTTAAAATTCTCTGTAAATAATGCACTGAGTTGGCAGCAGAAACTATGATTTAAGTCATCTATACTTTTTTAGTCCCATCTTAACACTTAAGGTTGCTCAAAAGACACCATTAGATAGGTTTTACTTTAATCTGAGCTTTTAATTTTTCTTCTTACCACCACTGCTTAAAATGAAACTGGGAATTGGGACTTGCCTGGTGGTGCAGTGGTTAAGAATCTGCCTTCCAATGCAGGGGACGCAGGTTCGATCCCTGGTCAGGGAACTAGATCCCATGTGCATGCGCAACTAAGGAGCCCGCTGGCCGCAACTAAGGAGCACATGTGACATAACTAAGGAGCCCATGAGCCGCAACTAAGGAGCCTGCCTGCTGCAACTAAGACCCGGCGCAACCAAAAAAAATAATAATAATAAATATACACTACCAAATGTAAGGTAGATAGATAATGGGAAGCAGCCGCAGAGCACAGGGAGATCAGCTCGGTGCTTTGTGACCGCCTGGAGGGGTGGGATGGGGAGGGTGGGAGGGAGGGAGATGCATGAGGGAAGGGATGTGGGAACAGATGTATATGTATGACTGATTCACTTTGTTATAAAGCAGAAACTAATTAAAAAATAAATAAATAAAATAAATAAATAAATAAATATAAAAAAATTAAAATTAAAAAATATGAAACTGGGAATTACCCAGAGCTTAATTATTAATGATAGTCTTACTTCTAGTTAAAAGTAAAACAAAGTGCTGGGTTGATAGTGTTAGGAGATAGCTGAAAAAGTTTTAAATTGAAAATAAGAAAACTAAAAACAACAACAACAAAAACAAAAACACTAGAAAGAAACATTTTTACTCCAAAAGAATTTTTATTTACAAGTAGAGAATTTTTACTTATAAGTATAAATTAATCTATAATTTAACCTCAGGGATAAGGGAAATAGGCTTTGGGGCCAGGAATCTTCACAATTTAACTTGGTAGCATAGCAGGAACAAAGGATTAAAAATTAAGGCAGATACTAACAGTGTATGGTCTCTTCTACTGCTTGTCTCAATAATACACGGGAAAAAAATCAAGTCAGTATATCTACACTCTAAGCTACAGAAAACTAGCCAATGGTTGCAAAAACAAATGTAATGCAGGGCAGTGGGTCTCAACTCCAGATTCTAATTTAATTCATTTGGAGGAAGTCCAGGGCACAGGTAGTATATAAAATATGCCAGATGTTCTGATTTGAAGCTAGGGATGAAAACTACTGATCCAGGGTTAACACTCAAAGCAAGAACCAGCAATCCTGGAGACCAGTTAAAAACAGTTTTTATACAACTAATTTAAAAAATACATGACATGGCTTATATTATACGACTGATAAGAGTTGAAGATGAAGTGGCAAATTTAATCTGAAGTCAAACCAGTAAACTAAGGATGTAATAAAATGCTGTGAGGTACCAGTCACACATGATGAAAGGGGAATAGAAAATGAAGGACACAGTAATACAGAAAAGAAATGTTTAGAATAAAATATGTTTTAGTGAGGAGAAACTAAAATATATTTCCCATAAATGCTTACCATCTGTCATAGTCTGACAATTTAAAGCTGAACCTTAAGAAGTTACCTAGTTTAATGATCTCATTTTCTTATATGAGGAACCTTGACTAAGAGGAATTATGTGACATGTCCAAGACAGCAAAGCAAACTATTAGTGGCAAAGCCAATATAATAATAATGAGGTGATAACAACTCCCGTCTCACAAGGTCATAAGAAAAAACTTGGGTCTGCTCGTGCTCAGTGACGGGAATGGGCTCTTTGCACCATGTTGCTGTTTCTACCACAGTCCCACCAAGATCAAAAGGCTTTTATCTGATGAAATATTAGAGTATTTATCTGTGAACACAACTTATAAAACAACATAGGTACCATTTTTGTTTTTAACGTGTGAGTATATCTATACATGTCTATACACAAGAGAGGCTGGAAGGCTATAAATCAAAATGTTAATAGTGGTTATCTCTGAGTAGGGGTTATGGTTGATCTGTTGTTTTCTGTTCAGTTTTTTGCTAATTTTCCATGAAGAACAAATGTTATCATTGCAATCAAAAAGTAGCAGCTCTTGTTAAGAGGTTTCAAAAAGGAAAAATGAATTTTCAAATGCTTAGATATTTATTACGGCAAAGAAGTTGGATAATGCAACCAGAATCCTCCAATTCTTATGTTTTAAGTGAAACAGTCTATAGACCACCAAGCCCCAAAGGCTGGGCCACCTCAACTGCACCGAGTTGCTCAATTCATAGAGGAACACAAAGGATTCCTCTCTGCAGCCTAATCAGTTCTGCCTTCTCTTCTTTAACACAATACTCCTGATAAAGATAGGCTGCTTGGGATGATTCCAAAAGTACTCAGGGCAAAGCTCCTAAGTATTCTCTTGGCATTTAAGTATTGTGATTAAATGCTTCCAAAGCGATAGACTAATTCTTCACTGTAGTTCTATAACCAAGAATTCAGGGCCAAGCAGGCTGACTTTATTATAATTCTATCCAATACTATTTTTCCTTCAGTTCTCAGAGGTTAAAATAAAATATGTTAAATGGTACAGAAATTACCAATGCTCCTTGCTTGTTTCCAGACGAACTTTCTAACTCTCTAAGAACAAATTATATATCAGGGAGAAAATAAACATTTGTACAGAACATTTTTGGTTTCTGAAGGTTGTTAGTTAATGTTCAACATTTTTGTTTAATATTTGGAGAATTTAATATTCCTGAAAAAACATGGGGAGATATATATAAGCACTTCACTAATTCTTACTCTGTTATATCCACGTAATTTCACATCAACCATCCCCCAATCGTTTTCAAGATGGAAAATGCCAATGTTAATCCATTTTGATATCCCTGTTATTTATATGAGATGGTTCTTGAATAGTTCTCTCATATGTCCTTTTCAAGGTCTAGAGTTTTCGCCACAATTATCTAATTTTTAAAAGACTTCTAATCTTTCATCACTCTCCAGACCTCCCACACCAAAAAACAAAAGCAAAACAACAAAAAACAAAAATGAAACACACAGTTCACATGGCAGAGTAAAAGCTAGAATAGCTCCTGATAACTACAGACAGGTCTTGAGGTTTTAACCCCAAAGAAGTGGTTCTTGCTACTATAATACAGAGAACATTTCTGCAATACAAAAAACTTCCTTCAAAAGAACTGAGGCAGAACAAAAGGGAGGCTGGTGATATATACGGTCTAGGACAGCCTTTCTCAACAGAGTTCCAGGGGAGAATTAAGCCCCATAGATAATGCTTTGAGTGACAATGTTCTCAATTCTCTGACAAATAATACCTACCTAGTACATAATGTAGAGGTGATAAGGTAATTCATTCTACAACAGATGTCTTAGGGCATATGGCTTAATTCTTCTGTGGAACTGGTTGCGAGGAATTATAAATCCGCTAACCTCTACAACTTGACTTATGGTTAATGCTTCCTGAACATTATCTGTTGTATTTCCTTTCTTGCCAGTAAAGGTTAATGACTTTCAAGGGCAGAGTTGAGGAAAAGTATAACTATCAACCAGAAGTAATAATTTCTACAATCTATTCCTCTGCAAAATTCTACACCCTCCCTAATTCCTTAAATTCTCCAGTTAATGTCACTGTGAAATGGCCATATGGCTTTGGTGACAAAGCTTTACATCAGTGGTTCTCAAATCTGAGTGTGCACCAGTACCATCAGGAGGACTTGTTAAAACAGACAGGTCCCACCCCCAGAGTTTCTGAATCAGTAGATCCGGGATGGTAGCACAAGGATCTGTGTTTTTAGCAAGTACCAAGTGATATTATATGTAATTAATGATGTGTAATTATTACACATCATTAATTACATATAATATCACTTGGTACCTGTAATTAATGATGCCTTAATTACAACTTATATAACCACCCCCCTTTTTGTTATGCATTAGGAAGTGGTACAGGTGATCCCTTACTCCCAAATAAAAAATGCCCTGAAGGGCAGATCAGGTTTCTATTTTTAGCCTTCACACGAACAAATAAATGCTACTTTCTGTCACAGTGTGATCTGATCGCACTGCTTGCCCCATGTCACTGTGGGGCTCTCTCTCAATAAAATTAAGAAAACCCTGCATGCAAAACATTCTTTGAGTATCTTAAACTTTGTGTGTGTAAGGCAGGGACTAGAAGGGAATTACTTTTTTGGACCCACCCATTGTTTACTTTTAAAATAAAACACTTGAGAGCAATCTCTTTCTGGTTTGGTAGGGGCTTCAAAGAACAACCAGTGTCCTTTTATTCATGTGAGATAGGTTCCCATCCCAAAACCTTGCCCATGTTTCCTTCCAAATTTCTTTATTTTCTTCTCATAGCTCTTTCAGTTTCTTTGTGTTATATAAGAGAGAAAGTGTCTCTGCCTGTGCCGCCTCTTTTTATTAGCTGTTATAATTCATTTTAATGAGCAGGAGTATCTACTGGCATGTGAGGTAAGTCAGGACAAGAAGGGGCTGAAACAGCACCAGGGAGCTGAACCCTAGGATGGCTTGCCAGGGTCTGTAGTAACTATTCTAAACCACAAATCTTGACATCTCAAGGGGATAGAAAACTGTGGAAAAGGGTAAGAGAATGGTTTGTATCATGCTTTTTAAAGTTTTTAAAAAAATTTTTTTTTAATTTATTTTTGGCTGCGTTGGATCTTCGTTGCTGTGCACAGGCTTTCTCTAGTTGTGGTGAGCTGGGGCTACTCCTCGTTGCGGTGTGCAGGCTTCTCATTGCGGTGGCTTCTCTTGTTGCAGAGCACGGGCTCTAGGTGCACGGGCTTCAGTAGTTGCAGCACGAGGGCTCAGTAGTTGTGGTGCATGGGCTTAGTTGCTCTGTGGCATGTGGGATCTTCCTGGACCAGGGATCGAACCCTTGTCCCCTGCATTGGCAGGAGTCTTAACCACTGTGCCACCAGAGAAGTCCCCGTGATTTTAAAATCTTGGTCAATTTGCTAAATAAAGTAAATCACTTATCTTTTACAATCATAAGATAGAAATTCATAATGAAGTTTATTTATATTTGAGTGAACTGTTAACCCAAGGAATTGATACCTTTAAAATAACAGTGAAACTAAAGTACAGTACAGAGATAAAGTATCAGTGAACGGATGATGATCCTAGCTTCTTTGCTTCATGATATTAGGTGTATCATATATAGTTTAGTTTTCAAATTGTTGAAGTGAAAATAGTACCATTAGATGAAAGGAATAGGACACTTTTCCAGATCTTGGAAGTATGGATCTTGTAACATCCTATTAATCTCAAGTTTTAAATTGCTCCCTTGAACACTATGGTTTGTTTATGTAAAGTCCTATAAACCAAGTATTTTAGAATCTGTTTACCTTTCATTTCCCAGTCTTTTTATTTAAAATTCATCCTAAAAGTAACTCCATTAAATCATGATCTAAGACATCTTTCTAGCTAGTCTCCCTCACTGTCCCCTCCAGCAGCATATAGGACAAAGAACATGTAAACTAAGGGGCACTTTCTATGCCGCTTTATCAGAATAATGACAAACTAAATTTATCCCGATGAAATTTCAGTTTGAAATTTTCTCACAAATCTAAAAACTCAGGGAACAAAGGGAAATAGAAATAAAAAAATGTTCCTTTTAAAAAGCATTTTCTAGAAAATCTCAAGCAAATAACTTCTCAAACTATAAAGTTAAGAAAACCTTAAGGGCCTTAATTTAATATTCAGCTACTTAAAAGAATTATTGAGGACAGAAATACAGTTCTATTTGAGTTCCTAATTCAAGTTTAAACAATGTTTACAATTCTTTTTCTGAGCAGTAAGTAATCTGGTTATAGGAAAGCACCATTAAAAGTTAATGATTACTATGAAAATGAGAATTTCACAACAATCACTCTCCAGCTAGAATCTTTAAAAACACTGAAGCACTCACTGGGAAAATATCTAGGACCTAATGCAATCTCATATCTAATTCAAATGAAAATAATTTTATAAATACATCAATATTGAACTTATAGAATTATTATATATTCTAACAGCTACTATGCATAAAACATCTTTATAGTGAATGAATTTTAAAAAAGTAAGCTCAGCCTGAATGCAGATTTTTGGAATAAGGTCAAAAGCAAAAAAGGTCTCCATACTTGAAAGTTTAAAAAGTGTCCTATTTAATTTTGTCATTTTTAAAGAGTGTGGTGTAAAACAGACTTATTTTCAGGACAAATTTGGCTTACTTTCTCACTGAAATATTCTCCGAATCCTTAAGTAAATGATGAAGATTACTATACAGTGTGCACGTATTTCTCCTCAGCATTATTAAAGCTACTTATGTATCCAAGAACTCCGCTTCTTAATGACTTGACAAGTTCCTGTGACTATGTCAGTTTAGTAGGGTAGATTAGAGTCAAAAAGCTGATGGCTCAAGATATTAAAGTATTAGGATAATAAATGCTGTGAAATATAAAGGGATATTAAATTTTAAATACTTTCACTACTTTTTTTTTTTTTAAGTTCCCTTTTCTCCACAGTTGGAGGAAAGTATCAAGTAAAAGATGAGAGAAATGGAAACCTCTGAGTATGCTTGCAACCCTGGACACTCAGAGTCTTAAGAATGATAAACTTTTTGCATTCAGACATAACACAATTAGAATCATCTCTTCATGTTGTTAAATCAGCTCAAGTTAAAGTAGGTACAAACTGAACAATGGCTAGGGATGTCAAATGTTTTAAAAGTCACCACCAAGATATTCATGATCTTTAGTTCAATGGACAAACTCTAAAATACTCACTCATATAACGGAAAGTCTCTTCAGCAAGGACTGGAGAGAGGGCATCAGATCCATGTCGCTGCTGGCGTGGGGACTGAGTCCAGTCTTGATTTTCATATAGAAAGAGAGAGTCTACTCTTAGCTTATACTGGGGTAGCTGTTCTTCTAGCAGGCCCACCAGCTCGACTTCAGGGAGATCTTCTTTGGAGCACACATCTAAAGAGGAGATTCCATGTAAATGAATCCAATATATTTCAATTTTCTAGGCTACAGAGAAAAATCGGTGAAATTAGTTTTGTCAAAGTAGGATAACCAAAGAAACATTAGCCAATACCATGTATCCGATGATTTTTATTACTGTATCCTGGTACTACAGTTGGCCTTTCTCTAGGTTTCTTTAATATGAGAACTTCTATAGTAAAAATACTACCATGAACTTTAATTGTATCCTATCTAAAAATATATTGCTTAGGGAATACACTTATGTTTTTAAAGTTTGAAATTTCTTATTTCTTCCTTATCAATATATTTAGTGCTTCTTACAAGAGATCTGATCTCAAATAACTTATATGCTTCGCGGAAAAAAGGCAACACAAAACAACCAGAAGAAAAGGAGTTCAAAAGGAATAAAATTACATGTTCTTTAATAACAGAATTGAGCTCTGTGGGAGGATTCTTCAAAATCTGGAAAAATTACATTTTACTACATTCTCACAGAAGCTAGATATAAAAAAAATTAACACTTACTGAAGATGTGATACATTTAAAGTCTTGAATACCTTTCACATCACTACTCGCTCACTTGCACACCTCTAACTCCCCCTGCTTATACTTCTCTGAACACACTTGGGCTTCTCCACCTTCATGTGTTTGCTCCTGGCTTCTTGTTCCAAATGCTACCCATCATTTAACACCTCCCAAATTTAGCAGTTTACAAAAAAAAAAAAAAAGTTATCTCTTTTAATATGCTTAAAATACTACAGCTTAAAATAGAGAAACTACAGGATGTCATATCAACCCTCTCATTTTTAAAAGAGATCTGGTATTTCCTTTGGGGGTGGCATAAAGAAACATGTTCTAACTCTGGCAAAGAACAACAAAGTTCATTTTAAGAAAACATACATTAAAAGAGTAAATTTCAACTACTTGATCTTAACAATGAGGAGGCTGACATTAATCAAATCAAGTACAAGGAGACTGACAATATCAGACAATCCTATTCACCCAGAAGGACAAGCAGTGGCTTCATAACCACAAAGATGAGGTATATAATCACAGAGATGAGGTACATTTAAAACTTTAAATATGGATCTAAAGAAGCTCCTCTCAACCCTTAGCAGATCTCTTAAATAAGAGATCTGAAAATACATCCAAATAATATTACTATGAATTCTATGCGACTATTCAAATTTTTCCTGCCACAAATATATCACATACAGATTGTCATTATAAATCTGCAGGAAGAGAAGTTGACTATAAAATACATGCAGAGCTAAAAACAGACTCTTAGGCATTCAAGGGTATAATGAAAATGAAGAAAAAAGTAACATTCATTAAAAGAACAACTATTCCCTAGAAATTTTCTTTTAATAAGCAATAATAAAATTCTGTGAAAATTCAAGATTACCAATTCCCTACTTCAAAAAAATAATTTTAAAAGTGAGTACACAATCAAGGTTTAGTAGATTCAAATAACATCCTTAGGAGCAAATCCTATTTGCTTCCATATTATTTTTTCTTTTGTTTTTTTTTAAAGATGTTGGGGGTAGGCGTTTATTAATTAATTTATTTATTTTTGCTGTGTTGGGTCTTCATTGCTGTGTGAGGGCTTTCTCTAGTTCTGGCAAGCGGGGGCCACTCTTCATCGCGGTGCATGGGCCTCTCACTATCGCAGCCTCTCTTGCTGCAGAGCACAGGCTCCAGATGCGCAGGCTCAGTACTTGTGGCTCACAGGCCTAGTTGCTCCGCGGCATGTGGGATCCTCCCAGACCAGGGCTCGAACCCGTGTCCCCTGCATTAGCAGGCAGATTCTCAACCACTGCGCCACCAGGGAAGCCCCCATATTTTTGATAATGTACTATTTATTGCTTTCCTGATTGCCCAGTCTTAATATTTTTATCCTCCAGATGTCCCTTCCTTATGCTCACTTTTTTCTAGCCACATTGCCTCCATTTAGGTTCAAGGCCTCCTCTTGTTTCTGTTGAATATGGCCTCAAAAGTGGTCTGTCCTCATTACACTCATATTTTCCTCTACATCTTCATATATTTATTAGTTACTCTCCTACACAAAGCGAAGAAAGGCCTGAATTTCATGTAGCCAGAGAAGAAAAACATCATGAACAGTTAAGGGCAATCAAAAGATCCTAAAAGTATCATGCCTACTGGTAGCAGGGTTAAATTAATGCTAGAATAAAGCATACTAGAGTATGGTCTTGTGATATAGAGACTTATATAGCAAAGATTAAAAACAAGCCTCAAAAGAACTGATATCGGGCTTCCCTGGTGGCGCAGTGGTTGAGAGTCTGCCTGCCGATGCAGGGGACACGGGTTTGTGCCCCGGTCCGGGAAGATCCTACATGCCACAGAGCAGCTGGGCCCATGAGCCATGGCCGCTGAGCCTGCGCATCCGGAGCCGGTGCTCCGCAGCGGGAGAGGCCACAACAGTGAAAGGCCCGCGTACCGCAAAAAAACAAACAAAAAAAACATATTATCAGCAAGTAACTTGAGGACCTGCCAAAATAATAACAGTTTTTCAAATAAGACAAGAAAATTCAGACAACATGACACTCAAAATATTCACTATTTGATAAAAAATTACTAGATATTCAAAGAATAAGCAATTTGTAATCCATTATCAGTTGGAAAATAAACCAATAGAAACAAGCCCAGTAAAGACAAAGATGATAAAATTAGTAAACAGCAATTTAGAAATAGCCATTATTAATATGCTCAAAGATTTAAAAGGAAAACATGAATCTGATGAAAAGAGAAACAGAAAGTATTCCTATATTTATAAAATTCAAATAGAACTAGAGTACAATATCTAAATTTAAAAATTCACTGGATAACATTAACATATTAGACACTATCCAGAAGAAAAGAACAGTAGACTTGAAGGCACAGCAATGGAAACCAAAATGAAAAAAGATTAGGAAAAAAACCAGAGTGTCAGTGACTTGCATCACAATAACAATCAGTCTAACACACATGCAACTGGAGTCACTGAAGAGGAGAGAAGAGGGAGCAGCAAGGATATTTGAAGAAATAACAGTCAATATCTTCCAAATTTAATCAAAACTATAAATCCATATTTCAGTGAAATTCAGTGACTCTAAGCAGGATAAACACAAAGAAACCCAAAGAGAAAATCTTAAAAGCAGAGAGAGAAAAAAAGACACATGACATTTGAGGGAACAAAGACAAAAATGATCTCATCAGAAGCAGTGCAAGGTAGATGACAATGGAATGTCATTAAAGTGTATAAAAAAGTCAACTTAGAATTCTGCACCAGTGAAAACACCTTTTAAAAATGGTGAAATAAAGACTTTTCAGACAAGCAAAAAACATTGACTAGTCATTGCCAGCTGACCTATATTCCAAGAAATGTTTAAGTTCTTCAGGCAAAAAGGATATAAGATGGAAAGTTCAATCTACAAAAAGAAATAAAAAGTGACAGAAATGGTAAATCTGTGTGGAAATACATAAGCCTTTTATTCTCATAATGTATTTAACTTATAATTGTTTAAAGCAAAACTAATAACAATTAATTATGTATATAACAAATGTAAATGTAAAAGGCATGGCAAGAATAATACAATGGCGGGGGAAATGGAAGAATACTGTGTGTCACTTTATGAAGTAGTATAATGTTATCTGAAGATAGACTGTGATAAATTTAAAAATGCATATTGCAAACTCAGAGCAACCGCTGAGAAAAAAGAGAGGTATAGCTACTTAGGTCAATAGTGGAATTAAAATGGAGTCCTAAAAAAAAAAAACCAGCAAACGAACAACTCAAAAGAGGAAAGGAATGAGGGGAAAAAAGGAAGAAAGAACTTTTAAATGGAACGAAGAGAAAACAAGTAGGAGTTCAGTAGACTCAACTAAACTGATAATTATATTAAATGTAAATGGTCTAAACATACCAATTAGAAAGTAGAGATTGTCAGACTAGATGAAAAAAAGATCTGACTTTAAACTATCTATAGGAGATGTCCCTTGAATATTCAGATAAGTTAAAAGTAAAAGGATGGAAAATGTTATTATACCAATTCTACAAAAACTCTTTCAAATATAGAGAAGGGAATATTTCACAACTCATTTTTTGAGGCCAGCATTGCCCTAATACCAAAATCAAGCAAAGACATTGCAAAAAAAAAGGAGTACAAACCAATGAATGGGAAACACACACACACACAAAACATTAGTAAATCAAATCCACAATATATAAGAAGGATAATACATCATGACCAAGTGGAGTTTTCCCCAGGAATGCAAAGCTGGTTTAAAATTAAAAAATAAATCAATAGAATTCACCACACCAATGGATTAAAAAAGAAAAACCATCTCAGTAATGAAAAATATGTATTTGACAAAATTCAATACCCATTCATGACAAAAACCTCTCATCCAACTAGGAAGAGAAGGACACTTTCTCAGTTTGAAAAAGGGCATTCTCAAAAAACTTCTGGTGAAAGACCGTAACTTCTCTCCTAATATTGGGAATTTGGCAAGGATGTTTGCTCCCACCACTTTTATTCAAAAATATACTGAAATCCTGTCCCATTCAAAGGGCAAGGAAAAGAAATAAAACACATCTAGATTGAAAAGGAATATGTAAAACTGTCTCCATTTGCAGACATTATGGTTTATGTAGCGAATGCTAAGGAATCTACAAGAAAGTTAATAAAACTAAGTTAAGCAAAGTTGCAGAATACAAAGTCAATATATAAAGAATCAATTTCATTTCTACATACTAGTAATAAACAGCTGGAAAATAAAATTAAATAAACAATGTCATTTATAGTAGCAGAAAAAAATTAAAAATTTAGGATTAAATTTAATAAAATATGTGGAAGACCTGTGTAATGAAAACTACAAATACTATTAAGAAAAATTAAAGAAGACCTAAATAAATGGAGAGATATATCATGTTTACGGATTAGAAGACTCAATAGTCTTAAGATGTCAATTCTCTACAAAGTCTATATAATTCCATTCAAACTTCCATTAATCTTTGTTGGCAGAAATTGACAAGCTGGTTTTAAAATTTATATAGAAATGTGAAAGGTCTAGAATGGCCAAAATAATTTTTTAAAAAGAAGAGCAAACTTTGAGAAATTACACTACCTGATTTCAAGATTTACTACAGAGTTACAGTAATCAAAACACTGTGGTATTTATGTAAAGATAGACTTAGGGATTAAAGAAACAGAATGGAGAGTCCAGGAATAGATCCACACGTACATAATCAAATGATTTTTCAATGAAATTACCAAGGTAATTCAATAGTGTAACAGATAATATTTTCAACAAATGGTGCAGGAACAATTAAACATTCAACTGGGAAAAAGAAATCTGGACCCTAACTTCATTATATATTCAAAATTAATTACAAAATGGACTGTTGACCTAAATGTAAAAACAAAAACTATAAAACTCTTCAAAGAAAACAAAGGAGAATGTCTTTGTGATCTTGAAGTATGCAAAGATTTCTTAGAAATGACACAAAAAATATGAACTATAAAAGCAAAAATTGATAAACTGGACTCCACCAAAATTTTAAACTTTTGCCCTTCAAAAGACACCATTAAGAAGATGAAAAGGTGAGCCATGGTCTGGGAGAAAATATTTGCACCCCTTTACCTAACAAAGGATTTACACAGAATATATAAAGAATATTTACTACAGTTCAGTAGTAAGACAGATATAAAAATGGGCAAATGATTTACATAGACAACTCAAAATATCTAGAAATAGCCAATAAGCACATGAAAAGACACTGAACATCATTAGTCATCAGGGAAAAAGAAAGTGAAACCACACAGAGGTACCAGTACACACCTACTAGAATGGTTAAAATCAAAAACACTGACATTATCAAGTGTTGATGTTGTTGTGCAGACGTCAGCAAACTATGGCCCACAGGCCATACTGAACCAAACTGTACACTTAAAATGGGTGCATTTTATAGTATCTTAATGCAGGTATCTCAATAAAGCTGAACAAAAAATGGGAAAAACTTTAGGTTTAGATGGGTTGCATAATTTTATGGAGTTTTAGAAAAGTAGTACTGTGTATTTACTGTATGTTATATAACACCTCCAACTGGTTTTGTAGCAGTATCCCATATTTAAACACATTAATACAATTTCAGCAAACAAGTATTCCAACTAAGTGAGATGTCTAGAAATAACTGGACAGGTCAGGTTTTGTGGACCAGTGAGTTTTAGAACCAAAGTTTAGAAAAAACTTTGGGTGTACAGAGTTTTTAAAATTTAGTCTTGCAGGTAAGGACTTACGGGGCTGTACCTGTTTTTGCATACCCTGTATGTCCTGAGAGCCTCTTATGTGCCAGATACTGTTGTTAGGTGACTGCAGGGCACAGAAACACAAGCAACCCTGTTCTTGCGGAGACAGGAAGATAGGAATAGGAAGACAAGATAAGGGAGATGAGTATGACGCAGTTCCTACTGACCAGGGCTCACACGGTACAGGGAGTCAGATGCAGACAAGGAACAGCACCCAAGGCAGATTTTGATAATGAGATAGGAGACCTGAGGATGGAGAAATTAATTCAGTGGTCTCTGAGGAGACCAGGCTGGAAAGAGGCTGAGTTCCATCATGGTGGGTCTTATATGCATTTTATCCTGTAAGCAACAGCACTTCATTTATTAAACTGGACTCACCAGTGATGCTCTCTGAGTCTCTGTGATTGATATTCATAAGGTTTTCTTCACCCATCGGTGATGTAGAAGTGGCATTCTGGGATTGACTCATGCAAGATCCTTTCTTGCTTTGGTTGAGCAGGACAGCTTTGGTTTGAATCAGAGTAAAGGAAATCCATCAAGCCATTCAATAAAGAAAGGTTCTGGTCAAATGGATATTTTCTTTTAAACAGATTTTTTTTTTTTGATGGTCAAATGACATCTGGAGCAATGAGTGCTGTCATGTGATTATCACTCCTTGGATGGTCATGACCTAAAACAAAGAACACATCAAGTGACTTTAGAATTCAGCATGCTCATTAATAACAGCAGTCCAATTACCCAGAACGTCTGTCATTAAGAATGTTTTCCTAATGGTACACACACCACATGGATAAATCTAGAAACGATATACTGGATGAAAGGGTCAGACAAAAAAAGCACATAGTTTATGATTCCATTTATATAAAATTCTAGAAAATGTAAACTTACCTATAGTGACAGAAAGCAGATCAGTGGTTGCCTGGGGTTGGGGAGGGATGACCAAAGGGCAGGAGGAAAGTTTGGGGGATGATAAATATGTTCATTATTTTGATTGTGACGATGGTTTCACAAGTATATACATATGTCAAAACTTATCAAATTGTATATTTGAAATATGTGCAATCTAATGTAAATTATAATTCATTAAAGCTGTTTAAAAAATTTAAAGATAATCTACTGTTTAAAGTAAAATAATAATAATATATTGTGGGGTCTATAACATATGCAGAAGGAAAACATATTAAAACAATAGCACAAAGGCCAAAATATCAAAATATCACTCAAAGGTGAACTGTGATAAATTAAAAATATATACTATAAACTCTAAAGCAAACAATAAAATAACTCAGAAATTACAGATATAAACCAACAAAGAAGATGAAACGGAATAATATAAAACAGGGTTTCTCAACCCTGGCACTACTGATATTTGGGTCTGGAAAATAATACTTTGTTGTATGCATTGTAAGATGTTTAGCAGCATGCCAGGAGAACCCTCTTCCCAGACCCTCTCCCAGTTTTAACAGCCCCCAAATGTTTCCAGACAGTATCAAATGTCCCCTGGGGGGGCAAAGCTGCCCCCAGTCGAAAACTACTGATATAAAAGATGCTCAACTTCACTTATAATTAAAATAAATAAAAATGTAAAGAAAATATTTTTCATCCATTACATCAGCAAACATTAAGTTTTATTATATTCATTGTTGGAGGGGTACAGAGAATCTACTTATACTGTTGATAAAAGTGCAAATTGATACAAGCTTTTAGGAAGGCTATTTGGCAATGCCTACCAAAGTTTTCAATGCATATACACCATAATTTAACAATTCTACCATTAGGAATTTATATGATGGAGATACAGAGTATGCCAAGATGTAGGCATAAGGATGCCCATACAGTATTTTCTTTTTTTAAAGCATACGTACACAACTGGAATCAAGATATCCATAAAGAAATAGTTTAATAATGGTATATACAAAGGAATATAATGCATTAAATATATGTGTGTACTTTAAAAAACCCAACTGTTGCAATCAAAAAAACTGTTCAATATTAATTATAAACCTAGCTTTATATCAAAAGACAGTCTCTACTAAATAGTGTCTACTTAGCAACATGCAGCTTCTATTTATGGCTAATTCATTCTCATACCTACTATTTACAGGCATTATAAACATGATGTGTTTTTTTTTTACAAGAGTCACCACCAAGAAATAGAAAAGACCAAAATAAAAGCACTAAAGGAGACTGAAAATGGTCACTGAGGTAGCACAGAGACACACTGTCAGCAACTACTAGGGAAGAGAATTTCAGAGACAGAATGGGTAACAGAATTAAACATTACAGAAAAGTCAAAAAAGATCTTTGGTTTAAAAAAGGTGGTATACAGAGACCATAAAATCAACAGTAACCCTCTAGAAACCAGTTCAATCAAGAGATGAGGCCCAAAGCCAGGCTGTAAGTGGTCAGGAAGCAAGATGGTAAGAATGGAGTTTAGTGAGTATACACCAAGATTTGCAACATCCAGGCTTTCATGAATTTCCGTGGACAAGTAAAATTTCAAAAACTTCTGTGGTTATTGGCATAGGGTTGCTGTTTTTATACTTCATAAATGAGAAAAAAATGTATAAGGAAAAACACATAATAAACAACATTCCTTCCCAGAAAAGTTTATAATTTTATGTTGACATAAAAATTTTCCTATATTTGAATTCAGAAAAATTTTATAAATTTTTAAAATTCTATTTTATATAAACAGTTATTTTCTTGAAACATGTTTGTCAATATAGCAATCTGTACTAGCCAGTGCAACATGAAGTAAAGCTCAAAAGTATTTGTTTAGGTACTCTGATTTTAATTCCAGTTGTCAAAAATTCATTTTCACATCCAAGATCAGTCTACTGTGTGCAATTAAATTCTTCCCCATGTGCTATCTTATTGTCCAAACTGCCACTCCCAAATTAACCACTGAAAGGGCAATGGAACGAAAATGCATCAAACCAGTAAAGATTTGCCCACCCCCACCCAGTGAGGTTGGGAGGAGGCCATTATTGAGCCTACTAGAGTGGTTAAGAACATGGATTCTGAACTCCAGCTCTACTACTAGTTGCATGACCTTGAATAAGTTACTTAACCTTGTTTCTTCATTTGTAAAATGGGCTTAATAACATGGTCTACTTTATGGGGTTACTATGGGGATTAAGTGAGTTATGAGAGGATAACAGTAGCACCTACCTCAGATGGTCACTGGGGAAATTACAGGAGTTAATACATGTAAAGCTCTCAGAACAATACCTTAGAATACAGTAAATACTATGTAAATATTAGTTATTATTATTTCTACCACCACCAAATAGTACAATTTTATCATTATCATTATTATTATTGTACCTTACACAAACTTGGGCACACTGTAAACCCTACTGTTGACTGCTAATACAATCTGCTCGCAACCTAAGAAGTCACATTTACTTCCTGCCCTCTGATGAGTGATGTTAGTTTGTGCCCTTAATCATTTTCTTTCTACCTCTGTGATTCATGAACAAACTGAAAGCTTGCAGAGTCAGAGTTCTAAATGTAGTAGAAACTAAACTTTGGCAAGCACAAGCAACACATATTCAGTGCGTTTCCTAGTTTGTACACACTTATTCTTAGTAACTCCTTGAGTACCATCTACTTGCTATGCTGGATCTTTATTCACTCTTTTTAGGAACAACTTCACGGCTTTTTTTTAATAAAACAGTCAACCAAGCATGCGTTATTTAACAAGAAGCCAGCCTTTGTAATTCTTGCACATTTAGGAAAAAATAAAGTAAACCAGCTAAGTGACTTATTTTAATGAGAATGAGACTTAAAAAGAACAAACAAAACATGTCATTGATATAAACATTGCGGGCAGAATACAACGTGCTGATGACTTAGTTTAGCCTAGCCATGGAAACTAAAATGGTCAACAGTGAGGGCCTAAATATAGGCCTTGTGCCTTAAAAAAATCTTGCTACTTCCTTAAAACGGGATACTCTGGCCAAAACAGACTTATAGAAAAGGCTAAAACAATTCAGGACACTTCACTTTGACGAGAGTGCAGAGCCTAGAAATACAGTAAATATAATGATGTGACAAACATTTAAATTGGAAAAATATATTTAAAATTTTTATTGTACAAATAATACTTTGGGGATTAATTTAAAATACATGTTGGCTGCTGATCTGAATGCAGAAATGGGAACAGTGCCAATCACCAACTCCAGCAGCAGCTCTTGTAGACACTGTCAACCTTCACCCAGACAAAAGATAAACTGTATAATTTAAAACATAAAATAAATGGACCATGTTTCCTATATTAAATAATGGATTTTCACCAAAGACAGAGACTCACTAATTTTTAATGTATCTGGCTACATCAAAGATAAAATTTACAAAAAATACACAATAATTTTAAAATCAGATATTGAACCACCAAAAAAAAAAAAGACTATACAATGGCTTCAGTGCTAAAAGCTGAAAAAAAGGGTGGCAGGGGGTGTCACCCCCGAAATCCAAGCTGGATAGTGAGCAGCAGATCTTACAAAGGCAGAGCCCACACACCAACACCAAGGCCAGCTTCGTGGGTGAGCCACAGTACACTACATTCCGGCACAGCTACTCTACCAGCAACTGTAAAGTTCACCCTGAGGGGCTATTTGGTCCTAGCAAATATTTGATCCCTCTTTTTTTGTATCATTCAATTTAATGACAAGTAGATTTTTCAGAATATAAAATACATGGAGGCAGCTCTACTTACAAGCAGGACAAATTCCAAAAGTCTGTTAAAGCTGTTAGTCTAAAAGAAATCTGTTAGTCTAAAAGTCCAAAACCATGAGTGAAATTTAGGTTTATGGGGTCTGCATTTCCTCCGAGCTGGTATATTTTTGGCATTAAAAAAAATAAGTGTCCTGTTTTGTTTACAATGAACATTTACTGAGGCAGGCAACCCCTCCCTGCCACAATCTCCACCAACAGAAGGGAGGCAGCCTCTGGCAGCTAAGGAATCCACACCAGAGTTTCACCTGCAGATTAGAAAAGGCCTTGAACCCATGGTGCGTCTGTGGCTTTTGATAAGTTTCCACAGCACCACTTTCACTCACCATGCTCAGCCTTTAAGTTCTTGAACTACAACTTTAACCTGAATTTCAAACCTTTGACTAAATAGGCATCCCATTTTAGCGATGATCCTCTGCTGAAACCATTTCAGACATGCATATTTCTTCACCTTTGGCTGACTCTCAACTGCACAGGCACATCTTTTTTCACACATCCTGGGACTGTCCTTCGTAATCATTCTTATTGTCCAGTCATATATTTAATATGTATAATTTCCTCACTTTCAATTTTTTACACTATTTCTATTTTAGTGTTCATCCATCTATCACTAGTACTGCTTTCAGAGATAAAATGGGGGGCTTCCCTGGTGGCACAGTGGTTGAGAATCCTCCTGCCAATGCAGGGGACACGGGTTCGAGCCCTGCTCCGGGAAGATCCCACATGTTGCAGAGCAACTGAGCCTGTGAGCCACAACTACTGAGCCTGTGCTCTAGAGCCTGCGAGCCACAACTAGCACTCTAGAGCCTGCAAGCCACAACTACTGAAGCCCACGCGCCTAGAGCCTGTGCTCTGCAACAAGAGAAGCCACCGCAATGAGAAGGCCATGCACCGCAACAGAGTAGCCCCCACTCGCTGCAACTAGAGGAAGCCCGGGCACAGCAATGAAGACCCAACACAGCCAAAAAAATCAAAAATAAATAATTTAATTAAAAAAAAAGAGACAAAATGGGGTTTGTAATATTTGTAATATTTATATTAATATTTATAAGATACCTCAAAACTATACATGTATAAACAAACATGCTATAAATAACAATAATGTCTGAGTTGAAAATGACCATCTATTGGTGATCAGCAGAGCTGAACCCCTTACTCTGTAGCATACTTTGTCCCTATCCAGAAGCGTTCATAAGTTACAAGTTTTAAGCAGATAATTTGGTGTTGCAAACGATTTATAAGAAAGTAAATCTACCATGCAAGGACAGGGATTTCTATCCTATACATTTAGAGACGTAATTTTATTTATTTATTTTTCAATAATTATTTGTTTATTTATTTATTTATTTATTTGGCTACACCAGGTCTCTTAGTTGAGGCACTTGGGAGCTTGTGGCATGTGAACTCTTAGTTGTGGCATGTGGGATCTAACTTCCTGACCAAGGATTGAAATCGGGCCCCCTGCATTGGGAGTACAGAGTCTTAGCCACTGAACCCCTAGGGAAGTCCCAAGACGTAATTTTATTTTATTTTTTTAAAAATATTTATTTATTTATTTATTTTTGGCTGCATTGGGTCTTTGTTGCTGCGCTTGGGCTTTCTCTAGTTGCGGCGAGCAGGGGCTACTCTTCGTTGCGGTGCGCAGACTTCTCATCATGGTGGCTTCTCATGTTGCGGAGGACGGGCTCTAGGTTCGCGGGCTTCAGTAGTTGCAGCACATGGGCTCAGTAGTTGTGGCAGTCGGGCTCTAGATTGCAGGCTCAGTAGTTGTGGCGCACAGACTTAGTTGCTCTGTGGCATGTGGGATCTTCCTGGACCAGGGCTCGAACCCATGTCCCCTGCATTGGTATGTGGATTCTTAACCACTGCTCCACCAGGGAAGCCCTGGAGACATAATTTTAGATGTTGCTTGTGCTTGGCATTTGGTTTCAAGCCAAATATTAAAGAAGGTTTGAAGAAAAAATTAGTCGGCTGTCTTGTTTGCAAACATAATGAATTTATATTCCAGTAATCCAGTCTGAACTATTGCAGTGGAAAGGGATACTGTTTCTCTATATTTCCTCAACAAACAGTAAATAGGAAGAGAATGGGTGACTGCTAATAAGTAACTGATTCATCCGGGTCTTCAAATCACTAGGAGCTAAAACTACCACCGCAACACTGAAGGTTTTCTAGGCAAGGAACCATCTGTGAGTCGATGATTAATTTTACAGCAGCCACATTATACAACTGTGATTGTATATTCTGTACTTTACATGTTCTAAAATTAGGTAAATAATCCCAAAGAAAAAGAATATTAGGCACTTTTTCACGAAAGCCAGGTCTAGTCATTACTAGAAGCCTTCTGTTTCATATTTTACATTTACATCCTCAACAAAGTACAATGACAATTATTAAAATATGACCCCAATCACGAGGAAAACATTAAATCATGCTTTCATACCTATGCTTTAAGAAGTTAGGAAAGCAGGATTTAACAGAAAATGTTAAAAGATAGTATTTTATGGTGTTTAAATAATGAAGTTTTACCTATCTGGAAAATTTACACACCCAATGTGCTAGAATAACAACTATGGCATCTAATAAAGGTTATCACTATCTGTGGATTTTATTTTCAAATTCTTGGAAGTATAATATTAAACATGTTAATAAATATGCTTCCTTTTCCCATTTGGCATTTCAATGAGTTACACATATTGGTATTCAAAATTTAAAGTCAGAAAAGTTAAATAGCACCTTTGTATTTGTAATGGACTATGAAATAACATATACTACATAACCCATTTATTTTCACAGACTTTTCATTAGTTATCCACAGTCACCAATTGGTAATATTAAAACAATCTCTCTGTGCCTCAGTTTCCTCATTTATAAAATGGGAACAATAATAGCACCTATTTTATGTGGCTTAAATGAGTTAATACTTATAAAGCATATATAATAGTATTTTGTAAACAGTGAGCATTACTTATGTGCTTAATATAATTTAAAAGTTAAATAGATAAGGATGTAGCATTATAAAATACAAACAACACCATTTCATGGTACCTGGTCATGGGACGCAGACTTAGAAGATACAGGATTCAGATCAGTTCCTACGCTTCCACATTGTCAACAGCTCTAGCTCTCAAAAAGAACAAGCTTTTAGAAAAAGCATGGCTCTATGTCTCATCTGGGATTGCCACCTAACAATAATTCAGGAGTTCTAACAATTATTCTTACCTAAGGTAATCCTTTCTTGTCACTAACTACCGGCCGTAGAGAAACTCTTACAAAAATTTACCCAAATAAAAAGCCCATGATGGGAATGCAGACTAGTGCAGCCGTTCAAAAGAACCATGGAAACTATGTTGTCAAATTAAGTACACACGTACCCTGTGATCCAGCAATTCTGCTCCCAGGTATATCTATCTCAAAGAAATTCTCATGTCTGAACATGTGCCTGGAGGTGAAAACATTTTCTGGAGACAATGTATGCAGAACTAGCAATCTCTGCAATGTAACCTATGTGGGGCACAGTTCCTGACAATTTCTTAAAAGGCCATGTTGCTTTTATATTACTACCTAGCTGCTCTAAAGCAGTGTAATTAGATTTCAACTAAAGAAATGGTAAAAAAAAAAAAATACAAGCGAGATTAAGCCTCAGTGTTGACATCTTCAGGTGTTTGGTTATCTGGTAAAAGTTTTGAAGGGAAAAATGTTTAAAGTTCAAAGATGACAAGAGTTTAAAAGTGGTACATAATAAGTTACATTCCTTAAACAAATCTATTTATCATCTGATGAAAATCAGCCAGAAGTGACACTGAAATTTCCATTCGGTTTCTCTCTTTTTCTTTAAAACACACAAACACAACACACACATATGCATGTGTGCACCTTTGTTTTTCATTATAAATAAAGTCATATGTTCATTCAAAAAAAATTCAGGCAGTAGATAAATATGGGCAATCAAATAAAAGCTCCTTGTAATCTTTTACCATCCTTCACTGGGAGATAGACTGTTGGTATGCGTTTAGTAGCCTACTCATTTATCTTTCCATGCCAACATATTGTCAATCTATGCCATCTTTTTAATGTAACTCACTTTGTAATGAATTACACAGTATTCAGAATATACAATTTATAACTACCAATTTTTTCCATCAGTGACTTTCTAACAATTGCTCATCCACTTTAAAACTCAAGAATCTAAACTTTTTTGTAAAAAGCTGGGTAGTATGTAAGCCTCTGGTCATCTATTATCTTTGTTGTTGTTATTGTTTTTAACCCTTTAAAAATGGAAAAACCATTCTTAGCTTATAGAACTGGCTGGATTTGGCCCACTGGCTATAGCTTGCTGACCTCTGGTCTATACCCTAAATCACAGTATTTTTGCACCACAGAAGAAAACAATGACACAAAACTCTTAAAGAAAATGCAACAAGTAACTGAATAAGTATAATAGTATCAACATCATATTTTCAAAATTCTACTTCTAGACAGGAATTCCAACTTTTGCATGATTTCCCAGTGACAGTGAGTATCAAAAAAGATAGTAGATATATAAAAATCCTAAAACTAGGATAGGCTACTAGTGATACATCTAGTTTTATCCCTTTTTCCCATAACCCATTTTTTTCAAACTTGTTTCTGTAAAAGATCATGATTGGCTTAGAAATGTGAAAACCATGGCAAATTATTATTTGGCAGTCAAAAATAATTTAGTGACTTCATATGTAGTTTAGTCAAAGAAAATCGGATAGAAAATAGCTCAAAATTACTACATGCAAACCTCAAAAGGGTAGACTTCTTGCACACATTCACAAAACAGTCTTGATTTAGTTCTCTAAGAGAAGGATCAACTCCATACTTGAACTCTATCTGAAATTCTGTATCCTTTTAAGAGAGCACTATCTTCCCTGAACCACCTGGCAAAAGAGCTACACAATGTTATATAGTATAATCAATTCTAACACTGCAAAAGCTCTTCCAGCATAGGGTTTTCTTATAACTTCTTTAAAGAATGGAGACTGAGTTTAGTGTGAATTACTGAAATTTTTGAAAGTTTGGTAAATGGAGAAAATAAGTTACTGTAAGGGTTATTATTATCAAATTAAACCTAACAAGGCACACATTTCATCATTTTAACATCAACAGTGGAGCTCCTCTTAGGAAAGAAATGCTTTTTGTTCAGGAAAATACATGGAAAAGGCACTTATGGTGGAAGGTAAGGCCTTGCAGCATCAAAGGAAGGCAAAGATGCTCTGCATAAGACTAGGTAAACAATTGTTTGTTTTTTCCCCTCTGGAGAGGGAGAGAGAAGGCAAGGGGTAGAAATCCCATCCAGATGGCAGTAACTCAGAGGCCACAGAACACTAGGAATTTGCAGAAATCTTAGGGAGGGTTTTTGGCTTCTCCATAACATGAAACTGAAGGTTCAAGCCAACTGTTTAGTTCTTAAAGGGTCTGTCTGGATACTCAGATGACATTTAGGTATAGACATATTAAAATATTCACAAGAGTGGTTGCTATCAGGAATTTATATTCCAGGATATTAATAAAGTCATCATAGTTATTATATTTTAAATCTTTTTTAAGCATAGAAAATTATGTCCTTTTGACTAAAGTAATGGTTAAAAAAAGAAAAAAAAAACATTATAGGTCTTCAAAAATGGGTAACGCAGAGGAAATGGCATTATAAAGTTTGTGGATTTCCTATTCTCTTAACCAAAAACGGGGGGAAACATCTCGAGCAGAGGCATTTTACATAATAGATTATGTGGGTACTAAAATATGTACTATACTTCTAGAACCAAATAAATCCTTCCACAACAAATCAGAAAGCATTTTTTTTCAATGTTGACTGGTAAAATTTAGGTAGTAGAGTAAATCAAAAGACACCATCACCTGAAAACCTACAAACACTTTACAGAAGGTTAAGAAATAAATCAAACATATATAATCATGCTGGCAGACTTAAGAATACTTCTGTATAATCTGCTCTTCCAGACTTAGCTTCAAATCAAATAGCCAAGAAGATGCCCTGAAACAGCACTTTCACAGAGCAGTAAATTCAAATTTTAAAAACAGAAATTCAAGAAGAAGTTCAAAATCCATGTCCTCATTTTTTAAAAAAATTTTATTGGAGTATAGTTGATTTACAATGTTGTGTTAGTTTCAGGTGTACAGCAAAGTGAATCTGTTATACACATACATATATCCTCTCTTTTTTAGATTCTTTTGTGTCCTCATTTCTGTCTCCTCTAACAATCAAACATAAACTTGCTTTTGGTGGCTTAAGGTGATCCTAAATCCTTCAGTTATTTTAAACTTAAAATACTTAAAGCCTTTAGAAGTAAAAGTTTCCAAAAGCTGCCAAAAGAAAAACTGTAGGCAACATATCTCTTCAGATCAATGAAGTAATCAGTGGCACCAGGATATGCAATCTTATATGACCAGGAACAGGGTGTAACTTAAAATGGGGGTGAGTGATGGTCAGGATAGAATATTTATTATAAACATATTTATAAACATATATAATTCTAGAATGATTCTAGAATTCTGCATATCTAAGACATATAACCATGTTAGTAATATAATTCTACTAGGCAAGAGACATTCAAATTATATTATGGTTTAGACATAAGGCTCACTGTTTTCTGAATCAGTTGTCACAGTCAACTCCAGGACTTCAAGATACGGTTATCTTTTGAGGGAGAACTGGATGACTTTGGTTTGCCAATAAAATTCAGGAATCAATCAATCTGTTACTTGTTCTGAGCTGCTAAAAATAATAAGTGGATATAGATCAAAATAAATCCTTATTCCAAAAAATTAAGTCCACCTATATCTCAATACCTTGCAAATGCCAGGCATTCAATAAACATCTGTTAAATGAATGAATCGATCTGTAGTCAAGTTACATCCTTGCAATCTGCAGTAGGGAGAAAATGGAGCCACATGAGAAACAGAAGACGGTTAGAGCATCTGAAAACTGAAGGCTTTCTTAACCCAATTTACAGAGAGCTGCATAGGCCTCTCATGGGTTTCAGTAAGAAATGTGAGCATACAAGCAGGGCTTATCAGTTAAGCCCATCAGTTACATTGAAGTTGAAAACATCCCCTAGAAACGGGTTTGACAACAGTGTGGCAAAAAAATAGAAAACGTTTAATACCTGTATCCCCCGCTTTTTGAAAGTTGACTTTATGCCACTTTGCTTTTATGAAAGACCTACATTAGTACCCGTTTTCTCTAACTAAAAAAATGAAAAAAAGGCATTTGTTTTGCAGAGAAGTGTTATAGAGGCAGTGGGCACCCTGAGCAGTGAGAGGGGCACCACCAAGCTCCTTCCCAGGGAACTACACTCAGCATCTCAGCATCAAGCCTCTATAGCCTTGAACCATGTCTGTGACCATCTGCGCTTTATCCTGATTTATTTTGTGCAGCTGTTAGTAAGATGTGTCCTAAGGTAATTACTTCGCTTTATACCAGCTTTCCAAAAGGTTTCATAGGAACGCTCTAGTTTCTGATAGCAGGGGAAACTTGTACCCTATCCTCCCACCCCATACCCATTTTATTTTAGAAACACTGATAGTAAGATGTTTTCTCCTTAAAGTTAAGACATGGTAATGAGAAAGGTCCAACAGACTGCAATGGGAAAGGCGAAAAAGTCCTTAGATAGAATAGAATAAAAAGAAGTTGATGACTCAGGAGCATAACTATGACTAGCAATTACTGTATTATGGTGACTATGGTGATATGCTCCAGGATTATAAGCTTTTAAAGACTTCTTTCTCCCTACACTAAATGATCTCAAATTGCTAATTTTTTGGAGACTTAGGTCCACTTCTAATTTTCTTTTCTCCCTCACTGTGAGGCTATCAACCTTTGTTGCCAGTGAGCCTCTCCCTTTTCTAACCTGCTGTTGGCTGAGAAACCAGATTATCAGAGAACCCAGAAGTTGTCTGCTTGAGACAAAACCCTTGGACCTGTTTTTTGACCCCTGGCTAGTTCCTCTAGTACCTTTTCTTTCATCCCTCCAGCACTAGGGATTCAGCTGGCTTGTTTCTCTTCCTTTGGCACTGTTACCAAGTGCCTTTCTCATCTGGTGTTCTTTTCTCTAGGCTGGCTATGAATATGCTCTGTCCTTTCTTTACTGTCTCCTAAGAAAAGTATAGGTCCTCGTCTCTTTTGTGAGAATTTTACTGTTAATCACTATAGAGAAATACAGTGGGAATGTGGAGAAAATGGTTTAGGAAATCTTAAATTTTTTTATTGTGATTTTGCTCCTTAATCAGTATTTACTGACTCCCCTACTTGGATGCTCCCAGAAGACTGTATGCTCAATTTTTTCCTCACTACACTACGAGCTCCTTGAAAGAAGGTATCTTATTTTTGTATGCCCCAAACCTTAAAGCAACTGACATACAGTAGGCTCGCAATACATGCCCAACTATAAGCTTAATGATTAAAAATGTCAACACACTGAATTACAGAAGTAACTGAATGAACAAAATTGATTATTAATACACTTCAGTCCAGCATCAACTAAATGAATTGCCTTGAAGAACAAAATCAAGCTAAGATTGAATATTTGAAAGAAAGCACTGTATTTGCTTTATGAAAAACTCTGTATAAGAGTTTGTTGATAAAAGGGTGATATATCATTGTTATAGCTGTGACACAGTACCCACTTGTCTTGTAATAACTAAAGAGAATGAGTTGTCAATTTTGTCAGAAAGCTAAACCTGAACCTTTGGCTCACTGTTTAGTTTTATCATGTTTCCCACAAACAGCATTTGCAGCTGTTTATGAATGCATTTAAAATAAGCCCCGGATCAAATAAGAAATGACCAAATATCTTCTTTAAGAAACTCACAATCAATAATATGTCTCATTTGTAATCTTTCAATTTTGTGACTAAACATAAAACAAAGTCACACTCAGCGGTTTAGCCTAGTACTAGCTAAAAAGAGAATGGTTGAAAAGAAAATTTCTTTTTAGGTTGTTAAAGGCTTTAGGAACAGTAGTGCCACCTCAGAGACGCTGTAGTTGGTTTCCAGTCTCCTCTTCCTTTCTGCCTTCAGACAGAGAGTGCTCTCTCTTAACCAACAAGCTTCCCTTTGTTTTGATTTATACCCACTGGTCTGAATAACCCCAAAGCACCACGCAACATGCCCATGACTGAAAGCAATTAAAAGCTGAAAGCAGAGTTCTGGCACTTGGACCCCAAACATGTACTTACTTTACCCAAGTGATGAATTTCTGAGAAAGCCATTTTCTAAGTTGACACAGATTTTAAATATAAAGTAGTTAAGCTCTCCTGAAAAGGTCACAAAACCATGTGGAGAGGGGCTGCTGAATTCTTCACCCGTGGGCGTCACCCCATAGACATGCCCTCCGTTATCCTCTTCAATGCCCTTCTTTTCTGAGACAATTCCATACCACACCTTTCTCACTCTTCTCTGAACCCCTATCTGTTCTCCATCTCTCTTTCTCTTATTCCTCCCACCAATAAACCCACACAATCTATAGCTAGATTTCTCTCCAAACTCTGAGAATTAAGTACAAACATAATCTCAGTCATACATTTATACACTTATTGACGGCAGTGGAAATTAGCAATCCTCTAAGAAGAAGAACTGCGTGGCTGGAAGACAGAAGGGGGAAAGAAACTTATTTTTCATCATTTCCTTCCAATTTTCCTACCATGTGTATATGTCCATCCAGTTAAAAAATAATGAAATGTATGTTATTTGTAAGTCTCTACTCCTGCCTTCTCTAAACTTTGCTCTACTGGTTATCCTTATACTCCATTAGCTTCACCCTCTTCCTTGGCCTATTATCATGTCCAAAGTCTTCTATTTTATTAAAAAACAGATAAAATAAAAATTTAAAAATCTCCCTTCCTCAAGACTCTGGGTTCCCCTCTAGCTGCTTTCCTCAGCCAAGCTTCTTCACAGAGTATTACTCTCATGCCCTTCTCCTCATCTCTCATTCATCCTTCAACCTCACTGTGATCTGATTTTTCTTGAAACCACTTTCCCTTCAGTGACCAACAGTCCCTGCTAACCAATCTAATCGTACCTTCTTTGTTGTTATCTTAGGTCATCTCTGGTTTAATATTACTGACCATTCCCTACTTCAACTTTCCTCCTGTGGCCTCCTGGAGCCTACATCTTACAATGAATGCTCTTTCTCAAATCCCTCCTTTGGATCACCCAGCTCCCCGCTCCCTTGATCCTTCAATGTGTTGATCCCAGAGTTCCAGTTGTGACCATGTACTTGTTTTTCATGTACCTTTGTGCAAACCATTCACGACCACAGATTAACCACTTCTTCATGTTAGTAACTCCCAATCAGGCTCTTCAGACCAGACTTCTTCCTAAGTTCCACTCAAATCTCTCACAGGCTGATGATCCCCTGAACAGATCCACTGAATAGCAGATGCCTCCTTTCTCTCACCTTGCCACATTCAATCCATTATCAAATCCTGTATAGTCTAATACCAATATATCTCAAACACACCCACCTCTCTTCATCCCCTCTTCTACCATCCTAATTCAAGCCATCATCATTTCTTAGAATATGAAAAACCGAACAGACTCCATGCTTAATCTCCTCTCTATTCTCCATAAGGCAACAAGAATAAAGTTTTAAAAACTAAACTCCTTTTAAAAAAATTCAAGGTTGGGCTTCCCTGGTGGCGCAGTGGTTGAGAGTCCGCCTGCCGGTGCAGGGGACACGGGTTCGTTCCCCGGTCCGGGAAGATCCCACATGCCACGGAGCGGCTGGGCCCGTGAGCCATGGCCGCTGAGCCTGCGCGTCCGGAGCCTGTGCTCCGCAACGGGAGAGGCCACAACAGTAAGGGCCCGCGTACCGCAAAAAAAAAAAAAAAAATTCAAGGTGTTCATAATATACAGAATAAAATCCACACTTCAAATCAGTCTCCAAGGTTCAGCCCCGTCTGGCCCCTGACTACTTCTCCTCCCTCATCTTGTACCACTCTCCTCTTTGCTCATACTCGGTCACAGGCCTTCTGTCATTTCTTTCTACTTCCTCATCACACTCTCTCCTATCCTGGGCCTTCGCAACTGTTCACTGTACCCAGAATACTCTCCCCTCTTGTTCTTTATATGGTAACTACTTCTCACCCTTCAGGTCTCAGCTGAAAAGTCACCCTCTGGGAGACGTTACCAGTCCTGACCAGTCACCTGATCTGAAGTAGCCTCCCCTACCACCTTTATTTTCTAACTCAGCATCTAATGTTTCTTACCCAACATATATTACAATTTACTTCCTGGAAGTCCTCTTCCAGACAGGAAGGGGGAAGGTGCTATCTACTCCCTTTCCTCCTCCTTGCTGATCAGAATGGAAATACAACGGCAGGAGCTCAAGCAACTCAATAAATATTTGTTGTTGAAATGAACTATTGACTGAACTGGTGGGTGAATTCTTTCACCATTAACATGTATAACTATCAACTCCATTGTTAAACAACATAGCGTGACACTCTTAAATTAGACCCTATTTTATTCGAACTATTCCTTCCTTCTTCATGACTTGTCAGAAACCTTTCTAAAAAGAAAGAACTCACAGTTTGGCAAACTGACAGAGATATATGGATAGACTTCAAAGATCTCAATGATCTTTACAACATGAATTAGTTCCACTTCTATACCACAGGTAGACTTTGTGTGCTCATTTTCTAGCATGAATAAACCATAATACAGGGTGCAGTTAATCAGAACGTCCCCAAGGTTATATGAGTCAGTAGTAAAGCTAGCAGTAAAGTCAGAACATTACATATTAAGAAGTCAGTTATAAAAGAAATTTCTTTTTTTAAATTAAATTAATTTTTTAATACAGCAGGTTCTTATGAGTTACCTATTTTATACATATTAGTGTATATATGTCAATCCCCATCTCCCAGTTCATCCCACCACACACCCCCCAAAAGAAATTTCAATAAATGATTTCAATTAACAACCGGTCAACTAGCTGCTTACAGGACAGCTTTCAATAAATGCCTCTTGAATTAAACTAAAAGTACTGGAAAGAGATAAAAAGTTAATATACAACAGTCTCTGTCTTAAGGGAAGATGAAGATCTAAGAAATCTAAAATCTGATGGGGAAAGTTCCAATGATCTCCATGATCTAGATTAGATCTAAGATCTAATGATCAAAGAACTGTAAGAATATAAGAGAATACCACCAGATAAGAAATAAGTAACTAATGAGTATTAGAACAGAACTGTTGTATAGTCAGTGGGGGGAGAGTTCTTTTCTAGCTGAAGTAGCCTGGCTTCACACAGGAGTAAGATTTAATACAGGGCTCCTCAAGGATGGAAAGATTTCAACAGTGAGAATGGGGGTATCCAGTAGGTAAAGGACATAGAAAGAAAAAGAGGCCCCAAAGCAAACAGCAGGCAGAGCCAATTTGGCAGCAGTGTACAGACCAACTTAAGTGGGAATGATTATGGGGAAGATACTTGGAGCTTTAAATTTGGCTAGTTAACATTAGGAAGTCTGCCCGAATAGCCAAAGCAACCCTGAGAAAGAAAAATGGAGTTGGAGGAATCAGGTGCCCCAACTTCAAACTATACCACAAAGCTACCGTAATCAAGACAGTATGGTACTGGCACAAAACCAGAAATATAGATCAATGGTACAGGATAGAATTCCCAGAGATAAACACACGCACATATGGGCACCTAATTTACAATCAAGGAGGCAAGAACATACAATGGAGAAAGGACAGCCTCTTCAATAAGTGATGCTGGGAAAACTGGACAGCTACAGGTAAAAGAATGAAATTAGAACATTACCTAACACCATACACAAAAATAAACTCCAAATGAATTAAAGACTTAAATGTAAGACCACACACTATAAAACTCTTAGAGGAAAACATAGGAAAAACACTCTTGGACATAAACCACAGCAAGATCTTTTTTGACCCACCTCCTAGAGTAATGGAAATAAAAACAAAAATAAACAAATGGGACTTAATGAGACTTAAAAGCTTTTGCCCAGCAAAGGAAACCATAAACAAGACAAAAAGACAACCCTCAGAATGGGAGAAAATATTTGCAAATGAAACAACAGACAAAGGATTAACCTCCAAAATATACAAACAGCTCATGGAGCTCAATATCAAAAAAACAAACAATCCAGTTAAAAAATGGGCAGAAGATGTGAATAGACATTTCACCAAGGAAGACATTCAAGACTCCTGAAAAATAAATCTGGAGTCAGAATACAGGACAAATTTCAGGAATGGAGAGATTAGAGACAGAAAAATAATTAAGAAATTTTACCATGTTATGCCTGAATTATTGTTAATAAAGGTATAAACTATGTGAATAGAAACAGTAAGAGTGATGTGTGGGATTTGTGAGACAGTAAAATAGGACTTACGTGTTAAGTTGGGACTAGATGAACTTTACTGATACTCTCCTAAAAGATAATTACTTCTAGTATACACCTCAATCATTTGGCTTAAAAACCTCACAATTTTCCTTGCCCCTCACTCCCCTAAGAGTGCTCTTTCTCAGACATTTGCTGCCCCCCACCTACCATCCCCCAAACTGGCTTCTCCAACCACATAATATATTCCAGCCAAAACAAAGGACTATATTTCCTAGTTCCCTAGACAAACCAGGAAATTCCCAAACCAATGACTGTTCATGCTATGTCGTCTTTAATGTCCTCTCCCTGTTCTACGTACCCAAAGTCTAGACATTCTTCACACCCCCGGTCAATGCCACTTTTCCCACCAAGCTCTCTCAGAGGCCCCAACTCAAAGTAAGTGTTGTCTCCCAATACTCTCCATTTTTCTCTGAAACACTTTTTTCAAAAAACCTTGCAATTGTTCCTTATCTCCTCTGGTAAACTATATACTCCCCATCGTAAACATACCCAATTTCTTTCTGTATTCCTTCCTTCTCTTTTCATAGGTACTTGAAGATCTTGATAAATAATATATGGATATGGCAACAGCATAGTATAATGGCTAAAAGCACAGACTCTGAAGACAGACTGTTTGAATCTGAATCTTAATACTGCCATTTATTAGCTATGTGACCATGAGCAAGTTACTTAATCTCTGTATGCTACAATATCTTTATGTATAAAATGGAGATAATAAGAGTAGATATTTCATAAAGTTGTCAGAGGACTTGGCTCAGAACAGTATAAGCATCATAAAAGTATCTATTAAATACAGTGGAAAAATACTGAATATTCTGTGATACATGAGTAAAGCTTTATTTATCTAAGGAAAGCAAAATGAAGCCAGTCTCTAGGTACTAAATAGGTATATACAAATTCTTCCTAAATCTTCTTATGTATGCCCTAAGGGTTAGCTGGGTCCTTTAAAATCTTCCCTATGTTAACAAATGGTTCTGTTTTAGTTTGACATTTCAGTTTCTGAGAAAATATTTAGTTCAGCTTCCTGTGACAATAAGACACCTAATTGATCTTCTTGCCTCCAGTCTTACCCCCTTTAATCCATCCTCCCATGGCTCAAAGAGTATCTTTCTAAAATGCAGACCTAATGTTTTCCCACTGCTACAAACCCCCTCCATTCCATCCCCCTTAGGATAAAGTTTAAAATCCTTAGAGTCTCATACAAATTCCTCCAAATATGGCCCCTGCCTAGTCTCCAGCTTCATCTCTCAACACTTTTTACCATAAAACCTAATCACCCGGTCACATCTCAAAAGCTTTTTGTATGTCATTCCTTTTGCTAAAACATCTCTCCATTAGTTTGCTAGGGCCACCATAACAAAATACCACAGACTGGGTAGCTTAAACAACAGAAGTTTATTTTCTCACAGTTCTGGAGGCTAGAAGTCCAAGACCAACATGTCAGCAACATTGGTTTCTCCTGAGGCTTGCAGATGGCTGCCTTCTCAATGTGTCCTCACATGGGGTTTTTTTTCCTATATGCACAAGTCCCTGGTGTCTTTTTGTGTCCAAAGTTCCTCTTCTTATAAGGTTACCAGTCAGAATGCATTATAACACACCTTAAAGGTCTCATTTTAACTTAATTACCTCTTTAAGGGCCCCATCTCCAAATACAGTCACATTCTGAGGTTATGGGGGCTAGGACTTCAACTTACAAATTTTGGAGAAACACAATTCAGCCCACAACAACCCCTTCTCCTTTTCTTTAGCCAGGCTAATTCCTATTTGTTTTTCCAAGACTGGCCCAAGCCTTCCCATCCAGGCAGATTTCACTGCCCTGTCTCTGTGTTCCCATAGTACTTCTGCATGCTGCTCTCTGTATGCTGCTATCCCATTAACACACTATCCCAGTTGTCTCTTTCCTTCTTCAGACTGTATTCCTTAAGAGCAGAGACTAAATCTCTAGCACTTAGCACAGTGTCTGTTCCATTGAAGGTATTTACTAAGGATTTGATTATTTAGGGAAAGTAGAAGAACATGGACTTTGAAGAAAGGCAAGCGTGAGTTCAAATCCTGGCTATACCATTTACTTATCTTGTGGCTTTCGACAAGTCACTAAATGCTGACCTTCCATTCTACATAAGGTAGTTATAAAGATAAATGACTTAATTATAATAAAAGCATCCAGTTGTAGGGTTGGTACACAGTAGGTGCTCAATAAATGTTAGAGTACAGATTCTGGGATTGCCTGGGTTTGACACCCAATTCCACCACTTAGTAGCTGAATGACCTTGGGTATGTTAACTTATCCTCTGCTTCAGTTGCTTATCTATTAAAAACATCTCACACTGCTACTGTGAAGATAAGTTAATATAGGTAAAATATTTAGACGGGTATCTAACACTTAAAAGTACTATACAAATGTTTCCTATTATATGATCACTGCAGATCTGAACTAATATGACTGGAAATCATGAATAATTTAGTTCATTCAATTATGAAGTTATTTTAAATGTGAATATTACGTTAATGCCTCAGATTTCTTACCAACTAAACAGGATAGTAACTAAAGAGGTTCAAAAACTGGTATGGATGATATAAACAAAGATCAAAATAAACATGAAATAATATCATCTGCCTCATTCCTTATATTGGTGTTTAAACATATTTTGGGTATTGAAGTAAAAAATCTTAAGAAACAAGTTTTTCTACTCTTTGCGACTACAGATGTTAACCATTTGCAGTAGAGAATAACATTCCTTGGCTCATATTTTCAATTTCAGAACCAGTAAACCTTTGAACTGGAAAGATCTTTGAGATACAAGGCCAGTCCTATCATGGCTTGCATTAAGTAAACAGGTGGATTTGTAACAGGCTTTCAGGGTCTTAATGAGCAGCTCTGTGGAGGACGGGAATTACAAGCAGAGAGAATAACTGGTTCAAAAAGTACTAAAGCAGGGTTCGTAAGTTATTCTAGATGTCCAAGGTATGTAGTAGGAACCAGTATTAGGAAATAACGCTGGAAAATGCTTTTAAATCATCCAACCTTTAAGGTCAGTAATTTCTGAAGTAAGTACAAGTTACCTGACCTGTAACTTTGAAGTAAGGCAGATCTAGGTATGAATCTCCACTTGTTACATAAACAAAGTTGAGCCTCAGATTATGCAACAGGGTTATTATAGTGATTAAGTGATCGAATGTACATACAGCTCATAACTGAGATGCCTGGCTGATTGAAAGTACTCAAATTTTTGTCTTTCTGACCCCCCTCACCCTACGAATAAAAATCTGCAAAATAATAAAACACTGTCTTTCATACAGTATGTGTTTGCTGAATGTCTGAGACTTGTTGAACATTACTTAATTTTAAAAACAGAAAGCTGGAATAACTGCTGAAGTGACCAAGTGTCTTCAGCCCTGCCCTTTCTCCCCACCAAATGTCCTTCACAATTTCTTCGCAAGTGTCACTGCACCACCATTAACATGCTATTAACATAATGTAGCTTCCAATTCTACAGCAAAGATTTGAAGGTCAGGAAAAAATAATCATTGAAATAGATAAAACAAAACAAAACGAAACAAAACTGGAAGAGGCCATTTCATTTTATTCCTATGGGCCATTCTAGCTTGATGAATTTCCAGTGAAAAGTTAGTTTCTGACGCAGAAACTGCAGGTTTAAATAAAAGGTTCGTGGGCAAGTAACTGAGTTCACCGCTATTACAATGACCCAGAAATCTTTTAAGTGTTTAGGAGATTATCTTTACTCTGGTTCTAAAAGGACATCTGCCAATATCCATTATTTACGCTTGAAACTAAAGGCAACCGTCTTTCTTTTAAAAGACGTGCAGTGTCTGCCTCAAAATCAATCGCAAGAAAAGCCCAACTCAACACAGAAAGAGCTCTTTCCAATACCCTCTCGTCTCGCTCACATCACAGATGGCGACCAAGGCTTAAGGTTTAACGTCCAGACACTAAAGCCGCTTATCGCTCAAGGATGAGGCACCAGGTGGGTGCTGTCCGGCAGAGGATGGGATGCTGCCAATCCTGAGAGGTGCAGCTGGGGTGCACCCCGAGGCCAGAGCCCAACGCCCAACACTTCGCACTTAAACTTGGGAAACCACCCGCTTTCCACCGCGGCGGGGAGTTGGTGGGGAGACGGACCCGGCGAGGACCCAGTCCTCCGGTACCCAGCTCAGGCTCCGGTGTCCGCGCGTGACATCCGAAGACCGGGAGGAGCGCGGGGTGGGGAGGTTCCTTTGCCTTCAAGGGAGGATGGCAAGGGCAAGTTCGAGTCGTGCGCGGGAAGGTTACTCACAGGAATGGTCCGGCGTCCTCCGTCCTTCGCACGCGCTTGCTCAGGGAGAAGCCTCTAAAGCGGCAGCAGCCTGAGAGGAGCAGCAGAAGCAGCCGCCGCTGTCAGTAACCGCCCGGGCGTGGCAGGAACGGACGGGCGATTTCACAACATCATCATTCGGCGACTTCGGTTTTGCAACTACTCCAGGTCAATGACAGCCCCCACACATTTGGGGAAGAGAAGAGGAAACCCATTCTCCCAGCAGCCTGCACGGCACCAGCGCACGACCTGCTGGGGATTGTAGTTTCCTCTCGACCACGCCCCCTAACTCTGAAGGCCACGCCTCTCGCTGCTAGCCCTGGGGCGGGGGCGGGGCCGCGACCCTGGGTCCAGGGTGGGGCGAGCCCAGTGCCGGAGGGCTGCTGGGGTTTGGGGCAGAATTCCAGGCCCACAGTGCCAGACGGGTCGCGCCGCCCTCCTGGCTCCGCGGCTTGTGCCGCGAGCGGTCCTTGCGCGCTCGCTTTGCCGCTGGGCGGGCCTGGCGCCCGGGCCCCGCGCCGCTGGCCGCCTGAGGAGAGCCGCTGGCCGCGGTCGCCGCCAGGGTAATGAGGGGAGGCCGGGCTGGGGAGGGGAAGGGCTACGGGATGGTGGCGAAGTGAGGGAGCGCGGCTCCGCCAGCGCGCGCCTACGGAAGCTGGAGGCTAGAACTCGCCGCCCCGCTTGCAGCCTGAACCCGGGAGGCCGACGGAGCCGTGGCGGGAGTCCGGCTCGGCGTGGCGAGCGGCCCCTGCGTGCCGCGCGGCTCCGGCTCGGCCCGGCGTCCCGGGCCGCGCGGCGGCCGAGGCACCTGCGTGCGGGGTAGGCGGTGCCTGCTGGGGTCGGCGGTGCCAGGTGCGCGGGGCCCAGCTGCCCGCGGCGCCACCCCCACCCCTGCTGTCACCTTTGGCCTCACTCACAGGCACGCGGAGTCTCCAGACCCGAGGTGCCCTCCGGCCCGGCTCTGTGTGCCGCCTTCTGCGAGCTCGCTGCAAAGTCCCCCAAAGCAGGACTCGGAAGGAAGCTTTTACGTAATTGAACGCTCAAGCCGCGTTTCGTCCTCGGTATTTAAGTTCAGCGTTGTGTTTTTCCCTCGTGGGTTTGTTATGTCGTGTACCTTTTTCTTCAGAACTCGATTGGGATTGGTGACAGCGCCTATCTAGGATAGAGCCTGGCATACAGTAGGCGCTTAGTAAACATGTTTTGAAAGCCTGAGTCACGATGCTAAGTTTGGAAAATTCTACCGAGTTGTGTGTGGCTATAATTTTTAAGATTTTATGGGTTCCCAAGATAACTTTGAAAATTACAGTAATTTTAAAGCTCCGCAAAGAGAGTTAAATCTGGCTTTTTTGCATTCCCTGTAACAAGGGCCTCTGTTGGATGCTTAAATTAACTCAAAACCCGAGCTCTGTAATTTAGATGCGCCTTCCGATTGTCGCAGAAAGCGTTAACCTTTCAGATTAAAGCTTTCGGAGGAACCATCCTATTTTAGAACAAATTTAAATTATTTAGAAACCTTTATTCTAATTCGCTTTTTAGATATAAGTGCGAGGGACCACACTGATATACTTGTAAATACATTTAGAAATACAAGTCTCAAGTATGATTTTTTTTTTTTTTTTTTTGCTGTACGCGGGCCTCTCACTGCTGTGGCCTCCCCCGTTGCGGAGCACAGGCTCCGGACACACAGGCTCCGCGGCCATGGCTCGCGGGCCCAGCCGCTCCGCGGCATGTGGGATCTTCCGAGATAGGGGCACGAACCCGTGTCCCCTGCATCGGCAGGCGGACTCTCAACCACTGCGCCACCAGGGAAGCCCTCAAGTATGATTTTTTGAAAAGGGTTTATGTTCATACCTAGTGAAAGAGCATGCAGGAGAAGATTATGACGGCAGATCTATACCCCGCCCTTCAGCGACCCCCCCTCACCCCGTCTCTTAGCAGGGGCAGCTGCTGCCTTGACCTCAAAATGTCTCATAAAATTATCTCTTAATAGTCTGTCACATCTAAAGCAAAATCATCTGGGGTTAAGCCACGCACGTGGGCAACCCCTTTAGTACTGACAATTCTCACAGATTGTGTCCGCTTCTTACGAGTTTTTCTGAAAAATAGATAATGTAATGGAATTTAAAGGTTTTTTGTTGTTATTTAAGAAAGAACTTAACTGATATTACACGGAAAGAGCAAGAAACAAAGTCCTGAGAACCAGGAAATGCAGTTAATCACGACATCCCTGATCTTTCTGCTTGTAGAAATGTATGCTTCAAGTGGTCAGGGCCTTGTCTGCCTCGATCACTAGTGAGTGTCCCCAGTGCCCAGCACAGTGCCTGACCCATGGCAGCCATTCATTAAACACTTGTGGGATGAATACTTGACCGTTTCAGGTAACAGGGTAATTACTTTCTACATGCGTGTGGTTTCTTCATTTACTTGGATATTTCCTTAGAATAGATTACTAGAAGTGAGAATTTTACAGGGTCAAAAGGGACAAACGTTTTTATAGTTATCAAAACATTGCCAACTTACTTTCCAAATGAGTCCTACCATTTGGTACCTTTCAGAGCATCTTCTCAAGCTCTTATTGATAACAGTATTTGGTAGTTCTGAGCACTTTCAGATAAAGTATTTCATTGATCCGAATCACCCTGGAAAGTGAGCAGGGCAGGTTTTGCATTACCCCTTTTGTAACACAGCAAACACCAGTGCCTTAAATTGATGGTAATGAATGGCAGGTGACAAAAATAAACCATTTCGGGTGTTTTTCTTCTTCTCATTCTCTTCCTTTGGTTTGTAGTGAATATCCTGAATAAATTGACATCTTTTCTTAGCAATAAAATTGGATGCTGCTGTATAATATCTATGGTTTACAAAAGCTTTTTCTTTCTCATTTTGTTCAGATGTTTGCAGATGCCTTGATCAAACCTGGGGACTTCATTAAAATGAAATAATGAACCACAATTTAGGTGAAAGAGATACTGGGTAGGTGTAAGGGAATACCCAGCACTAGCAAGTTTCGAACATTGCCACCCTTTCTATTAGGAAAGATTTGGAAACTTGGTGGTGCTTTTGTAGCTCCTTGAATCTGAATAAGTTACTATTTTAAACCTCTGCATCTGTTGGAGCCTTCATAAACTATTGAGATTAATACTCCATCAGTGAAAGTGGAAGGAATTATTTGTATAATAATCTGTATCTTTCCTATCTGTCAATAAATTCCAAGAAGAATGGAAATGAGAACTAAGATTCATAAGGTAAAAAAATATTCAACCTACAGAAAATATTATTTTCACATGAAAACTGAAAAAAAAATCTGTTTTTAAACATGGCAAGAAGAAAATGTAATTAATTCCTACTCTGTTGCTAATCTTGACTCTTTCCCAAATTTGCTGGTCAGTGACCCTAGATGATTTAATAGGTAATTAATCAGATAAGGAAGCTTTGGAAGATTCAACGTTTACTTCTAAGTAGAACCATTGGAAATTCTTGGGCATCATTTGTATTAAAAGTGGGTCCAACATTGCCTTTCTGTATTGCTTTTACATTTGCTTAGGGTTCTGTATAAAAGTAGTATAGAAAAGATAAGGAAGAAGAGATGCAGGTTTATCGAGGCTTTGGAAATATTCAGAACCTCCTTTCAACTTCACTCTGCCTTTCTGTTGTGATGTCAGATCCCAAATAGTATTCAGTAAACAGAAATGCTCTGTAAGGACACCTTTCAGGAATGTCTGTAGTCCTTGTGTCAAATAATAGCTGCCCCTATAGTGGTGGGTTTATGGCAACTAGATCTTTAAGGAATTTGTATGAAAATATAAGTTATTTTGCTTCTGTTTTTATACTAGGATATTTCTGTATCTTGAAGATAAAGCAGAATTCTTCTTTGGAGTAGATGGATTTTTCTCACTTTCTGTGAACTAAAGCGATTCAATGTCTCTTTTGGTAAGTTTTTGTAAGCATGGATCTAATTTTGTGTCATTAGAGTAATTAGATGTTAGTGCAAAGCCATAATAGGCATACTCTGATGGAATATTCTTAGGCTCTGAGATGTTATTTTGATCTGAAAGACTTCTGGTCTTTAAAAATGAGTTAAATTATCATTGAGTTTTTGTCTCTTTAAAAAAGAGCTTCTCCTAGGGCCTCCCTGGTGGCGCAGTGGTTGAGAGAACGCCTGCGGATGCAGGGGATACGGGTTCGTGCCCCGGTCTGGGAGGATCCCATATGCCGCGGAGCGGCTGGGCCCGTGAGCCATGGCCACTGGGCCTGCGCGTCCGGAGCCTGTGCTCCGCAACGGGAGAGGCCACGACAGTGAGAGGCCCGCATACCGCAAAAAGAAAAAAAAAAAAAAAAAAAAGAGCTTCTCCTATACTTTTCTGATATACTCCTTCTATTCCTTTGTCCCGTACCCACTTTTTCTCATACATTTACTGTCCTTAGACATTACTCTTCCATCCAGTTAGCTATGCCTTATCCTTTAAATCTTTCAAAAATCCCTTTGACAAATTTCCATCTGACTAAAGGCAAGCAAAATAGTATGAAAAATAAGCCCCTTGTCTTAACAAGACAAGAAGCATTAGGATCATTGTCTAATATGATGTATAGATACTAACATGGTTTTTGTTTATATTAAGTCCATGGTATCTACTCTAGATTAAGTAGTTTTAGGACTTTCATTGTGTCTTATGTAGAATATAATACGTTATTTGAATATTTGAATTATTAAAGCAGTGATCTTTTAAAAAGTGGTAGGTGCATTTGTATGATGATTTGTAATTTACAAATACTTTTGTATATTATATCTTTCTCAGTCTTCAAAATTGTAAGCAGGGCACGTGGTATAATCCTCATTTGGAGTTTGGCCCATGATTGCGAAGAATTAGAGCCAGGGCTCAAACTCACATCTGCCAATCCACTCTATCACTTGCCAAGTCTGAGAGGCAGAAGAACTATGAAGTTAGGAGACTGTATTGTTAGTTATTTGGAAAATATATAATGCATTTACTTTATGTTTAAAGTAAAGTTTATCTACTTAAAAGGGCAGCTTTATATATCTGGAAAATACATTGAGGTGAAATATCTACCTCATTTTCTAAAGCAGGCATCAGCAAACTTTTTCTTTAGAGGGCCAGGTAGTAGTTGTGTGCTATGTGATCTCTATTAAGTTACTCTTGTAAAAATCTGCCATAAGCAATATGTAAATAAATGCAAATGAATGTGTCTGTGTTTCCGTAAAATTTTATGCACTAAAACAGGTAGCGGGTCAGATTTGACTCGTGGACCATAGTTTGTTGACTCCTGCTCTAAAGGATTCCTTAAGATTAACAATTTTATGTCAATTTGTAGGTTGGATGAGATGTAAAAGGGCATTTGATAAATGGAGATACTGAGATTCAAAGGGCTGTGTGGTTGCCCAGGGCTTCCAAATTTGGGGGAAATGACATCTTACTTAATCTATTATTTCATAATTATGGATTTTTGGAAAAATAGAATTTGATAGGGTCATTTATATTTGTTCAGTTTGTTAATAATTTTACTTTGTATTCTTCTTGCAATGAAATATTTTGAATCCTTTGAATCAAAACATTCTTGTTTTCTCCTCAGTGAGATATTTGTGTAACTGAGATAAAGTTAATGTTTTTGCTTATGAAGGATTCTTCCTCATTCAACTTTTACCTCTATTTGACAGCTAAGAAGTGGTGTTTTCAAAGGAGCAGCAGGAACAAAATTCCAGACTCCCAGAAAGAAAGCAGGTGTTCAGCATAAACCTTGTTGTTTGCATAGACAGTTTAGGCACACCATGATCCATTCTTACCGGGGAATGGTGGGAACCCTCCCAAAATCCGAGTTCCTAGATACCAGCCAAGGGTCAACCTTGCAAATAGGCCTTTCCAAGGAGAGCAGTTTTAGGCCTGCTAACCCTTTCCCACACAATAGTATGAATGATTATTGTGAAAGATTCAGGGCAAATGTTGGAAAATATATGTAAGTACCAAATATAATATATAAATGATGTAACTGGTGGCTATTTTTTATATGAACAACAGTATTAAGTATCTTCAAAAACTTTTATTGTAAATTTTATTCACCCTACACAAACCAATAGAAACTTTGCAAAGGAAATGATTCTACAGCTATCTTGACACTGTTAGCTCCTGTTCTACAGGGGCGAGTTTTACATAAAACGGGGGGGGATATATGTCAAATTATTGTGGTAAGATTGATATGTACAGACTGTAGGAATTCAACTTAATCAGTAATTTAGGCTAACTGGGAAAATGATTAGTTTGATTAATGAGAAATTCTGGCATATTTTAAGCTAAAGGAAGTTTGATTACTTTAAGTAAGTGACTGCAAAATAGACTTGTCTTAAAGACTCATTTGATATTATACTTTAATGTTCATATAAAAATGAATGTTCGTGAGATGCTTGAAAATAATTAAAAGTCTCTTTCATACAACTTGTTTATACTTTTCTTTTGACATACCTTTTCTTCCTAAATAAGTATAACATCAGCTTCACACCACTAACATGTGTAGGTGTTACATTTCTTTATTGACAATATGTGATAACAGAACACTGAGTTGAAATGCAGGAAAATGTAAATTGTGATAATGGAACTAAGTCTCTTAATTTGATTTGAGTTGGTTAGAGATGTTTATCACCTTACGAAACAAAATTGGTTCCAAATATTGATATACTCAATGTGTGGTTTAATGTGGATAAACATGGTTCCCACACTTAAGGGAAAAAGAAAATCTGAAGATCAAGATAAAAATAATATGATGAGCAGAATAAATCTCTAGCTCAATATTCAGAAAAACACTGCAAAGATTACGAAAGGGTTAAAAATTAACACCAGCAGTAAAGATGAATTGATATTATTACCTCCAGGGTAGAGGGCAAGAATCAGAGACAGCGCCAAGTAAAATTATAGCAGATATGAAATTTGTCTTCTGCATACCCAGCTGCTTCTCCGTTCTCTCCCATACTGTCAACCTCCACAGTATGAATCCTGGCTCCAGTTCAAGTTCCTGCACGTTGCCCTTTCTCTCTGGTCCTCACCCCAGTCAACAGACTTTTTTGTATCCACATGCCACCCTTACTTATCTTGTGACTTATTTTTCACTTATTTAGTATATTTCTGAATTTACAGGATTGTTTCTGCACTTCACGAACACAAGTTGAATCACTCAGACCTGAAAAACAGTCTGAAACCAGTGCCCATCAAAACTTGGTAAGAAAATGGTTAAGTACAATTAACTCCTCTTTTGCCTTCTGTGACACCATTTTACAGAATATAATTTCTGGTTCTCCTATATCTCTTTTTCTTTACTTCTTTCTTCTTTCACTTTTCTTCTTTTACTGTTTCTTCTTCCTCTACATAAGCTATTCTCCAGAAGTCTATAATTGGCCTCTGCTCTTCTGCCTAAACAGACTCTCCCTAAGCAGTCTCACTGGCTCCTGTGGTTTCAGTTGCTCAGATTTCAGATTGTCTGGAGCTACCTGAGGTTTTCCTTTAGGTTGTGAGGGACCCTGTCATCAGGTAGGACTGATGATTCTTAAGTTTTTACCTGCAACTTTGGACTCTTTCCTGGGCACCAGATGTGTCTGTAGAATTCCTCTGGTTAGAATTTTCAAAGGCATCTCTGTGCAGTTTGAGTAAAACCTTAATCTCTCAAAACTTCACTGACCTACTGAATTTCCTGCTTTGGCAAATGAAAATCCATCTACTAAGTCACCCTAACTAGAAACTTTGGAGTTATCCTCACACTGCCTCTTCCTCTGCCCTCACATCGCCTCTTCCTCTGCCCTCACATCTAGTTACACACCAAGTCTTACGGATCTGTCTCTGAAATGCCCTTGAGTCCATCCCCTCCTTCACCTGATCACTGCTACTACTCAAACCTCATCATCTCTCACCTGGACTATTGCAGGTAAACACATTGCCGCTAGTATCCTAGACACACATATAACCTCCTCTCCCACTCAGATCAGTATTCAACACTGTTACCAATACAGGCCTGTTTGTGCCACTTTCCAGCTTTAAAATTGCCATTGGTTTCCTAAAGTGTATGGGATAAAGCCTAAACTTGTTAGTGTTTTATAAGGACTCTTGATGGTATGGAATATGTCTAATGTTTGAGTTTCATTTATTGCTACTGAGTCTTAGCACATACTTTTATTTCTGCTTGAAATACCCCTCTAAAATTCTTCCTCGTGCTTAAAGAGTTGGCTCAAATATCACATCTCTGAAGCCTTTGCTCTTGTACCTTTAATTCTATTATGGTCCTACAGATCTTAGACATCCTCATAAAATGGCATTTACTATATTATCTCGCAATGATTGATGTATATGTCTCTCCACGTGATCCCCATAAAATAGGCATCCTGTCTTTTGTATCTTTATCATCCTTGGGCAATGCCTGATGTATTAAATAATATTTAAAGAAACATGCTGAGAAGTAAATATTTCTCTGGGATTTTCCCCTCTAAATCTCTTAACTTTCATTTTATATTATAATTCTTTCTATAAAATAGAACCTGCCTTTCAGATACCTTAGTCCTACAAAATAGAGTAATCCCAGTTAATCCTATTTATAAATTTATTCTGACCTTATCTTCAATTGTCATCATTTTTGTCATTTCACTTTTTACTCACTAATACTGTAAAGTCTTCTAGTTATGTACCTTGTTGTACAATAGGATATAGTATCCAATCCTAGTTTTCATTCAAGTATTACCCTTCAGACAGGTAGTGTTTAGAAAGTAAAGTGTCTGTTGTTGACTCCTTGCTGTTACCAAGAGAGAGGCCTAGAACTCAGGAAATTTCCACAAGTGCTGCTTTTTTTGTGGGAGGGGTTATTGTGCTAGGTACACATAACATAAAATTTACCATCTTAACCATTTTAAAGTGTACAGTTCAGTGGCATCAAATACATTCATAATATTGTACAACCATCACCACCATTCACCTCTGTAACTCTTTTCATCTTGTAAAACTGAAACTCTGTACCTATTAAACAGTAGCTCCCCCTTCCCTTATAATTCCCCTGCCTCTTGGAAACCACAATTCTACTTTCTGTCTCTGATCTTTGACTACTCTAAGTACCAGTATAAGTGGAATCATACTGTATTTGTTATTTTGTGACTGAGATTTTTCACTTTGCATAATGTCCTCAAGGTTCACTAGTGTTGCAGCATACTGCAGAATTTTCTTACTTTTTAAGGTTGAATAATATTCCATTATATGTATATACTAATTTTCCTTATTCATTCATCTGTTGGTGGACACTTGGGTTGCATCCACATTGTAGCTATTGTGAATAGTGCTGCTGTGAACATAGGAGTACAAATATCTCTTTGAGACCCTGATTTCAATTCTTTTAGGTATATAACCAGAAGCGGAATTGCTGGATCCTATGGTAATTCTATTTAAATTTTTTGAGGAATGACCATACTGTTTTCAACAGTGGCTGTACCATTTTACATTCCCACCAGCAGAGCACAAGAGTTCCAGTTTCTCTACATCCTCTCCAATACTCATTTTTTGCTTTTTTGATAACAGCCATCATAAAGGGTGTGAGGTGTTATCTCATGGTAGTTTTGATTTGCATTTCCCTAATGATTAGTGATGTTGAGCATTTTTTCATGTGTTTATTGACCACATACATGTATTCTGTGGAGAAATGGCTATTCAAGTCCTTTGCCCATTTTTGAATTGGGTTGTTTGTTTTTTGTTGTTGAATTTTAGTTCTCTCTATATTCTGGGTATTAACATCTTATCAGAAGTATGACCTACAAATATTTTCTTGATCCATTTTGAGTTAATTTTTGTATAGGTAAGGGTCCAACTTCATTCTTTTGCATCTGGATATCCAATTTTTTTCTCAGCACCATTTGTTGAAAGTACTGTCCTAGCTCCATTGAATGGTCTTGGCACACTTGTCAAAAGTCATTTGACCATATATGTGAGGGTTTATTTCTGGGCTCTTTATTCTGTTCTCTTGCTCTATATGCCTGTCTTTGTGTCAACACCACACTGTTTTAATTACTGTAGCTTTGTAGTAAGTTTTGAAATCAGGAAGAGTGAGTCCTCCAATTTTGTTCCTTTTTCAACATTGTTTTTGCTATTCAGGATCCCTTGAGATTTTAATAATATTAGGTCTTCCAATCTTTGAACATGAGTTATGTTTCCATTCAGTTATGTCTTCTTTAATTTCTCTCAGCAATGTTTTGTAATTTCCATTGTACAAGTCTTTCACTGCCTTGGTTAAGTTAATTTCTAAGTATTTTATTCTTTTTGGTGCTATTGTAAATGGTATTGTTTTCATGAGTTTTTTCTCACATTATTCATTAACCAGGTCTTTTGAATTTTTAGTTCAAAAAGTTATTAAAAAGTTTGACAAGGACAAGGACCCTGCCATGATTTTTGCTTTCTAATTCTCTAGTCATGAAATTAAAAAGAGAAGTGAGGTTAGTTTTAAGATGATTTACTCTTAGTAAACCTATATTGTCTTCTTGTGATTACCATGTTGTTTTCTTAAGTGTCCATAACTCATTTGTGTAGTGATTTGATACCAGACCTTACTGGGCAACAGCATCAAGCTTGCCCCTTTATGCTTTTTTTCCTTTTTTGAAAATTGAGTCAATGTTTGACTATTTCCATTTGGGTTTCTCATCTGAGTTTTACTTTATTTTCAGACTTAATATCCTAGATGTAATTGTCTTTGGTTTGGAGGTTTGAACCTATTTAAAACAACCTGTTTTGAGCTTCAGCTACTTAATTACAACCGAAGTGCTTCTAGTTTAAAGAAGACTATTTCCCTAATGGAGTTGATGGAAGCAAAGTAGGGGTTGATTAGTCTTATTTCAATCCATCATCTGGTAACCTGATGCCATTTTTTTCAAGCAGTGAACTGTAAGCCTCAGTTCATTCTGTGCTGTAGCCTTCCTGACAGACTTATAGCTTATCACTTTAAACATTTTTTAAACTGCTATATGCTCTTCTTTCTCTCTCTTATATGTGTTCTTTAAATCTGAGTTTAAGACTACTTGTTCTAAAGAAATTGAATTGATTTATTTAGATTTCTTTCTTCATTGGGATTATTTCCAGTCGTATGGTAGAATTTCTTTTTATAGCCTTTCATCCCTTTTGCAGATTATTCACCTTTTACCATGAGCTTACAATTATATTTTTCTGCGCTCTTAAAAGCTTGGGGAACATGTAGAATCAAATGTAAAAATTAGTTAGCAGAATTCCTAGTACATAGTAATGTCATTCCTAACTCCCTTTTTCCTTCTTTTTACCTTGGAGGTAGTAACAAGATTCTTGCCACCTGCTGGTGCCTGTAAAGGTTGCTAAGTGCCTTTGGAGTACTGGTGTCCTTTTAGAGATCCTCATGGCTATCATATGATGCCAGTGGTGTTGGCCTCTTCTTTCTCCTGTGTGCATGTTATTTCAGTGCCACTGGGATCTGGTGCAAACCTAGCACTCTGACTCCATAGTATCCCGTGAAAGGCCATAGTGGTACATGGTCATTAACTCAGGACTTCGGTACCCTATCCTGTTCTCCCATCTCTTGAGGCTTATTTTTCTTTCTGACCTCCCTTCTGATTCATCTCATCTTTGAAAAACTTCTTCAGCTTCTTTTAATAGGTTTTAGTATGGAAATTGTTCCTTGACTGTTAACACCTCCAGACTGTTAACAGCACCAGAATAGAATATTCCTCATAGGTCATTTCATTTCTTCCCTTGATATATTTATTAGATACCCTGAAGAGTCAACAGCCATTCTTGGCAACTCCTAAGAATGCTTCCTGGGAATTGTGCTGGAAAGTATTCTTCACTACCTGTAAATCTGTGTTTCTAGCCGTCTCCCCCTTCACAGGCTGATAGCTTTATAACTAGCATTCCCTTATTAGCTGTTGTAAATACTTTTTGGATCTTAAAACAGTCTCTTAAGCCACCTTTTCAGTGCCTTCCTAATGAGCACTTGTGTGTTTGAAAAGACAATATCAGTATTTTACATTGGAGTAGGGGACCAAATTGGGGCACCAAAAAGTTTATACCTATTTTGTTTTCATATTTTTAAAACAATGCAGGTTGATGAGCCAACCCTCTCCTTGTTGCCTCCATCCACTAGAGCCAGTGAAGTGATCTGTTCCACCAATGTTTCTCACTATGAACTCCAAGTGGAAATAGGTAATCATTCTGGATTGCATATAATTGACTCATCATTGTTAGAAATGAAATTGATGACAAAAAGATTACTTTGTAAGCAGGTCTCTCTTGTTACCCACAGCATAAAACTAAATGTTAATTGTGTCAGTCAAACGGATCTGTTAATTTTATCTGTCCTAAAACAGTAGCCCAGATTTTTTTCAAGATTACCTTCTAGAATTTTTACTTTTTCACTGAAGTACTTGTAGAGGAGGAAGACACTAAATAATCTAAACATTTGTTATTTGTATCTTTATTGTGGGGAACTTCTGATCATTTGTCTGATTTAAACCAAATCATGTAAATCTTTTCAGTTACAGTCCTTTAACCAAATTACTTTCTTTTAACTTAAAACCTTGCCTAAAATCCCATTCATAGTAGAAACTTTTTTCAGTTAAGTTTGGAACTGGCTGAGTTATTGTTCTTAGCCTTATACCTGTGAAAAGTTGCTCTGAGTATTCAGAAACATCTCTTAAATAATACAAAGAGATAACTATCTTAGGTGCTAGGAATATAAAGCCATGTAAAACACTTGAGGAGTTCACATCCTCTCTGGGAAGACAAACATGAAAGATAACTTTGTCTTATGCACTGGAAGGTACTATAGTAGAGATGTGCTAAGTGTTATGGGAACAGAGAAGATGGAGCGTTCACCTGTGCATCTCGACTCTTCTAGGAGTCAAGGAAGATAGCAAAAAGGGGCTGGATCCTGAAGCATGAGGAAAAGTTTACTAAATATTCTAGTCAGGGTTTTTATTCAAACAACAAAAAACAGTCCTGACTACTTAAACTAAAAGAATTTTTTGAACAATTTTGCTAACTCACAGAATCATTGGCTAAAGAAATGGGCTTGGAAGAAACCCAGAGAAACTATGTGACTAGAACCGTAGCCTGGGTCACAGCATAAGAGCAGCCTAGTTAATGTACGCTAGTAGGGTACTTTAACCCCACTAGATGGTGTTGGACCTCACTGGTGAGTTCCAACTTAACTGAAAAAAGTTTCTACTAAAAATGGGATTTTAGATAAGTTTTAAGTGTGAGTTCTGACTTCCTCTGCTTCTTTTGTCACTCACTTCATCCTCCAATTGACCAAGCTTATGTCATTGACCCTCCCATGCCCAGGTCAAGGTGACCAAAAGAGAAATAAGGATTTGACCTTTTCTAAAATAGCACTGATGGAAAATGCCCCCAAATTAGAAAGGACTTTTCAGATGGTGTCAATCCAAAAAAGGTAAAAAAATAATTACTCCAATAGGTGACTGAGGAAGGACTATCCCATAGCTGCTCTGTGCCTAGACTCAGGAACATAGGGAGAGTAGGCAGTAGGAGTAGATAAATCTGAAAAAGGAGGCTTGGAACACATTGTGAAAGATCTCATATGGGGTATATATATAGAAGTTCAGGCTCTCTCTGTCAGCCCCGCAACGTACCAACTTCATTACTCAGTGGATTTAAGGAAAGGTTTGGAATTTATCGTCTCTACCAGAGAGACATTGTGGAATAGTGATGATGATCATAATAGCATCTAATCGGAATCAGGCTGAACATATTATATGTATTTTTTCATTTCACCCCTTTAGCCCTCCCATTTTGCAGATGAGGATACTGAGGCTCTGAGAATTTAAGTAATAGTCATACAGTTAGTGATTTGAAAGCAAACTGTTGTGACTCTAAGGTCTAAGCTCTCAGCTGCTGCACTGTAGTACCTTTCTTTTGATAAAATGTTGAATTTAGAAGGACAACTGGTAGCAGTTCCAGGCAGCAATCTGGAAGATATAGTATATCAGGGATTTACAGCCAGAAGTGTATCATCCTCATCACCTGAGTCTTTTTAAAACATTGCAGTGCCTATATCCCATCACAGACCTCCTGAATCAAAATTTCTGGTGAATGGGAACTAGGCACAGGCTTTTGAAGTAGTTCCATCAGTAGTTTTGGTGCATGTCCTGATCGAGAATGCAGGGCATAGTGAGGAAGTCACTGCATCTATCCAGAGAACAAGGACAGGACTTGAGCTAAGGCAAGTGATGCTTGTCACTGGGGGGGAAGGGATGAATTTCAGATTAACTGCATTTCAACAATAAAAGTGACAGAATTTGGTGACTGTGGAGAGAGGGAGGAAACTAACATGTATTAGGTGTCTATTAATAGATTACCATTCTAGGTGTTTTTAGTTAAAAACTGACAACACCAAATGCTGGTGAGTATGTCAAGTAACTGCAGTACTTATACATGGCTTGTGGGAATGCAGAGAGGTTCAGCCAGTTTCAAAAACAGTTTGACAACTTCTTATAATAAACGTACACGACCTAGCCATCCCACTTGCAGGTATTTGCCAAAGAGAAATGAAAACATATGTCTACTTAAAGAATGTTTTTGGCAGCTTTATTTGTAGTCACAAAAAACTGAAAACCGAAGTTTATCAATTTATGAATAGATAAAAATAAATTGTGGTATATACATATAATGGATTATTACTCTGCAATAGAGAGAAATTAACTACTGAAACACGGAAGAATCTCAAAAGCATTATACTAAGTGAAAGAAGCCAGACACAAAAAACTGTACTCCCTGTGATACTATTTACATGACAAACAAAAATCACATCAGTGGTTGCCAGGGACTGGGAGTAGGGGATTGCTGAGTAACATTCCATTGTTTGAATGTAACAGTTTGTTTATCAAGTCACAGTACTAACCATTACAATAGGTGTGTAATGGTATATTGTGTTTAATTCCTACTCCTCTATTTTGAGCATCTTTTCATGTGCTTGTTGGCCACTTCTGTGTCTTCTTTTGTGGCTTACCTATTTAGTCTGCCTAATTTTTAGTTGGGATGTTTGTCATTTATTATAGAGCTATAAGAGTTCTTTATATAGTACTCTGTGTGTAAGTCTTGTCAGATATAAATATTGTTAATACTTTCAATCAGTGGCTTGCCTTCTCATTTTCTTAACAGTGTTTTCTTGAAGAGCCAAAATTTTTAATTTTGATGAAGTCCAGATTATCAGTTTTTTCCTTTGGTCATTAACACAAGTTTTACGTCTGATTATAGGAAGAGGATTTGACAACTTGACTTCTGTCCACCTTGCACGTCATACTCCTACAGGAACACTGGTCACTGTAAAAATTACAAATCTGGAAAACTGCACTGAAGAACGCCTGAAAGCTTTACAGGTAACAATACCAAAAAAAACAAAAAAAACCATTTAATTTAATGTCTATTTGAGGAGATTACACCTATAAGAATTTTTTTTTTCACAAATTAGTAGTTCTGTTAGAGAAAGGTAGATTTCTTTCTTCTAATAAACATGCAATTACAGAATTGGAAAGAATACTTGGAAGCCAGATCCATGAAAGAGCAAATATATTCAAACTTTGGTAACTACTATAAGTTCCTTCAAATGAATATCATATTTGGAACACTGGTCTGGAATTTATTTAAATACCCCTCGTCAGTCCAGTCACAAATAATCGTATAGGGAAATAGAAAAAACAAAAAGCAAACAGTTTCCTTTTCATCCAGCTAAGTAAAACTAACTTCTGAATTGATAAATTTTAACAGATTGCATTTCAGGAATATTATAATACCATTTCAATTGTCACTAATCATTTTTGATATAAAGAGGGGAAGGATTTTGTTTTGATATTATCCCAATTTTTTAACTATTTATATGTGCACATGTATATTGCACAGAAGAAGACTGGAAGAAATTATACTGAAATGTTAACAGTGGTTCTATGATTTAATGTTAGAAGTGACTTTTATACTCATATTTTAATGTATTTTTTAAATGTTTCTATCATAAGAACACAGTATAGTTATTGACTGTGACCTCTGGAGTCAGACTGTCTAATAAGCTCACATCCTACTTTCATTAATTATGTGCTTTTGGACAAGTTTTCTAACTTGTTTCTAAGTATCCTCTTCTGTAAAATGGGAATTAGAACGTCACAGACTTTGTGTAGTGGTTGTGAGATTTAAAGACATGATAGCGCTAAGAACAGTGCGTCGTCCTAATAAGCTCCCTTATTGGTACTAATAAGCTGCCACTACTGCTGTTATCTTCATGATGAGGAAAAAGGTTGGGTTTTTTGTTTTGTTTTGTTTTATTATTTAAATCCACTTTATTGTTATTTACTTTTCCCTTCTTTTTTTTAACATCTTTATTGGAGTATAATTTCTTTACACTGGTGTATTAGTTTCTGCTTTATAACAACGTGGATCAGCTAAAAAAGTTGTTTTTAAATGTCTTGTCTCTGTGTTTCTATACTAGAAAGCAGTGATTCTATCCCACTTTTTCCGGCATCCCAATATTACAACTTACTGGACTGTTTTCACTGTTGGCAGCTGGCTTTGGGTTATTTCTCCTTTTATGGCCTATGGTAAGAAAACTCATTTTGGGTAAAATAATTCATGGTTTGGCCTGGATGCTATAATTAAGGATGAGTGTGATCTTAGATTTATGATTCACTGCTTTTAATTTATAAATCTGATGGCTAATTCTAGATTTCATGATATATTTTTATATCTGGTTCATGTTGAATTTTAGTCTTCAGAAAAAAAAGTAGAATGGGTCTCATGATCATTGAAACCACCACTGACTGCTTCTCCGAGAAGTCAATCCTTTGAACAAGCTGTCTTTTTCCCTTCAGTTTCCTTCCTCTTTCTCAGTGGAGAGCTGCTGTTATTCTTCAAGCAAAAGTAGTTTTTCTGCTTGTGCACACCATCCCTATCCTTGTTTCTCTGCATTGTAAACTTATTTCACTGTATTGTAAACATCTGTGTGTGTACCTGTCTCCTTCACTGGATTTGAGCTTCTTGAGGGCAGGATCATGTATGTATTTTTCATTTTGGTATCCCCAGGTGCTCATAAAATACCTAACACAAGTAGTGTTCAGTAGGTGTGTTGAATAAATAAATGGATGGATTCTAGAGCTTTGATTTTTAGGATAGCTTTTGTGAATTGCCTGTGGATTTAAAATATATATGTTCTCACACAGTATGTATTTTTTTAGTAATATTGAATATTGTTAATTCACTTTCCTAATCTCTAGCATGTCATTAGAAAAGTCTTTTTAAAGATTGGTGAAGGAAAATTACTTTGGCATAAGAAAGTGGTTAGACTCTAAAATGTAACGCGTGTGCATGCGAGCGTGTGTGTGTATGTGTGTGTGTGTTTATGGTTGATAAGAACATTTAAAACATAGCTAGAAGCAAAATCACTTTCAGTGTTCATCTAAAGATTTTAGGGGTTTCTTTCAGGTTCAGCAAGTCAACTCTTGAGGACTTACTTTCCTGAAGGAATGAGTGAAGCTTTAATAAGAAACATTCTCTTTGGAGCAGTGAGAGGGTTGAACTATCTGCATCAAAATGGCTGCATTCACAGGTATTTACTTATTTGTATTTTACAGAGTGAAAGAATTTGAGAGGAAGAAGTCTTTTAGGGAGATTTTAGGAAGGAGCAATTGAGTGTTAGAATGGAGGATAGGAAACTTGCAAATGAAAATTGAGGGAGGAAGGGACCAGTAGGTATAGTAGATGCTTACATTTTATAGTTCATTTACCAGAAATGTTCAGACCACCTCCTCTGTGCCAACTGCTGTGCTCCGTGCTCGGATGGAGTGCCTGTCCTCGCACAGCTCAAGTCCCAGTAATGAGGGTTACAAGAACCTATCTGTTTGGGGTATAAGCTGTGGAGAGTGGGATCCTAGTTAACGCTTGTGTTTTGTTTTTTCCTTAAGCAAATGAAGAGCTGCTTTATCTGCTTTTCAGTTGTATGTCATGTTTATATCATATACAGATTGTAACTAAACCTTTGATTTCTTAAGTGTTCTGTAGCACTTTGAGATTATCATACTAAATATCAGTTCTCTTGTTGCCAAACTGTAGGTGCAGAAGTAATTGGCTGAATGTTAAAAACAGTGCTGTTCGAAGATACATTGGGAATTTGTTTTCCTTTTTAATTAAGTTGCTTTTAAATAAGCTTGTTTTCTTATTGTTTATTTCACCTCAAAGCTTTTTTCTTACTGTTTGTTGTTTCTTAGCAGCATTCTGGTTAACTGAGGATTTCTAGCAGACAGTATTCTAATTAACCAAGGTTTTATTATACTTTACCAGACTATTGGCCATCCTGCTCTATTAGTTTCCAGTTTCCGTGTTTAGGATGAAAAACAAGGCTCTTTTATAATTTATTTGATGAAGGAAATTTTTACATTAAACATATCTTTATAAATTTTGTTAATACCATGAGAGGCTATCTTTTATTGGATAATATTGCATTTAACTTTAAATTATAACTTCTAAGGAGTATTTAATTTCCAAGGGAATACATGGATTTATTCTGACCAGATTTTTATCCTTTCTTCATTGGCCAATTTCTTAGTATTTAGGATTGTTTCTTTTTGTTCTAGGAGTATTAAAGCCAGCCATATCCTCATTTCTGGTGATGGCCTAGTGACCCTCTCTGGCCTGTCCCATCTGCATAGTTTGGTTAAGCACGGACAGAAGCATAGGGCTGTGTATGATTTCCCACAGTTCAGCACATCAGTGCAGCCGTGGCTGAGTCCAGAACTACTGAGACAGGTCAGGTGTGGCCATTGCATTGGGTTGTCTATGCGTCTTAAGTGTCTTCTGAGTTTGACTAAAGGACAGTTGTGCCCTTATATTTGGATTGATGAAAGGCCTACTGCAAGACTTTTTTTATTCTTTCTTGTCAAAATTATTATGTTAGGAATTTTTAAATGTATACCAAATATTAGGTATATCTTGATTTCTCATGAGTTTTTTCCATTATTATTCACCACCCTTTATCAAAAAAGTATATGTATGTAACTTTTTAAAGGGTATTTACAGTAAAGGACTTCAAATTAATTGTTCTACAGGATTTACATGGATATAATGTAAAGTCAGATATTTACAGCGTTGGGATTACAGCATGTGAATTGGCCAGTGGGCAGGTACCTTTCCAGGACATGCACAGGACTCAGGTAAATGCTTCTAAAATCCCTGAACTACTTTCCTTTCATAAGATCCCTTACATTTTAGATAATTTCTTTTAAACATCTTTGCTGTAGACTCTTAGAACCTTTATTGTTGTTGTTATTGCTTTAATATTTTGCCTGAAAATGACTGAAGGAAATTTTTCTTTCTTTTAGATGTTGTTACAGAAACTGAAAGGTCCTCCTTATAGCCCATTGGATATCAGTATTTTCCCTCAGTCAGAATCCAGAATGAAAAATTCCCGATCAGGTGTAGACTCTGGGATTGGAGAAAGTGTACATGTCTCCTCCAGTGGAACTCGCACAGTAAATAGTGACAGATTGCAAACACCACCCTCCAAAACATTCTCTCCTGCCTTCCTTAGCTTGGTACAGCTCTGTTTGCAGCAGGATCCTGAGAAAAGGTAATATTGGTCACTTCTAAGTAGCATAAAACATCTGTGTCTTGTATTTTATAGAAGTTTTGTGATATTTCCTTCTTGCCAAATTCAAATCTTTCATCAGTCTATTCATCAAAAAACTATACAGTAGCCTAATCCAGAAAATACCAATGCTAAAAACAAGTGGAGACAATGAGCAAATGGGAAGAATAGATTAGAAGTCAGAAGACTTGGGCTTCAGTCTCAGCTGTGTCATTTCCTAACCAGGTCACCTTGTAAAAATCAGTTAATCTTTGTGGACGTTAATTACTGCACTTATGTTAAGACATTTTAGAAACTTCCAAGCAGTACAAGAGTGTTAGTTGCTGGTATTACAATAATTATTATCACAGATAACTAATGCGTTAGCATTTTGGAAATAAGGTGTGTGTCTTTTTAATCTTTTTAAGCCCCTTAATGCATAGTATAGTTCCTTATAATTAGTAAGTGCCTAATAAATGTTAAGTCACAGACTAATTGAAGGTTATCTCTAGAATTAATTCTTCCCATTAGTTAAGGTTGAAGCTAAGAATTGGGCTTCCTTACATATATTTTTTCCTTTTAACTTTTGTGTATTGAGTTTTATAGCTCTAAACCTAAGTTCTAACATAGTTTACACCAAAAAAAATCTACATTCTAATATGAGGTCTTTTTTAAAATAATTTTTTCAAAAAAATTTCAGGCCATCAGCAAGCAGTTTATTATCCCATGTTTTCTTCAAACAGGTGAGCTGATCTATCTTTGTTGTTTAGATGTTTTTTAATACTATTAAAAAGTCACATCATTTTGTTGGCTTAATGGGACAGTTTGGTTACTAAGATTCTTAATAATTTTCTTATAAGGTAAAGTTAAAAAGAAAACGTTTTTGGTAGTTTAATTATAGACTTTCTAAAATATTCATTCTGCGAAACAAAATGAGTAAAGACAAACGGAATATCATCATGTGTTACTTTATCCTCAGCTTATATTTTGATTAACGTAGAGACATTTTATTTTTCTATATTGGCTAGAAATGATGTATGGGCAAAATAATTCTGATAAAAGTCAGTTTATTTGGCTGTTACTTCTTCTTGTTTTTGGATGACCAGAATCAAAGGCATGTTTAAGTGAAAATACCTAAAAACAATTTAAACACATTTAACATGATTTCTTTAAAAGTTATTTTTTACTAAATAAAACTAATGTATTGAATTTATGTACCAACAGCCTTATTTTGAGTTTCTTTAACAGATGAAGGAAGAAAGCCAGAGTTCAATACTTTCACTGTTGCCTCCTGCTTGTCACAGGCCATCAACAGCACCACCTCCAGTGTCACCTTGGACTGAGCCGGAATGGGATTTTCCTGATGAAAAAGATTCAAACTGGGAATTCTAGGGCTGCCAAACCCTTTTATGTCCTATATACTTGACATTTTCTCCCTGCTGCTTTTTCTTCTGTATTGCTAGGTACAAATACTAGAATTATACTTGAAAATACAGTTGGTGCACTGGAGAATCTATCATTTAAAACCACTCTGTTCAAAGGAGCATGAGGTTATAGCCCCTTTGGTTAGCTCAGAGTGCTATTATAACTCCAGGGAAACTTTGGAATTATTAATCTAACTACATTTAGTGTCATCTGTTCTCAAAATTTTTTCCCAAGCTGTGACTAACTCTTCTTTTTGATCTCTCAGTATAATTTTTGAGCCAGTTAAATTTTTCAGCATTTTGCTGCCCTCAGGGGAATGAGCCCTCAGAGGACATTGCTTCCAAGTACGTTTTTTACTTCCAGATTCTCTAGCCTTTTTAATCAGCTATTGTTAAACCAACAGGCTAGTTTATCCTGGCATCAAACCTGTTTTTGATAGAAGGGAAAATGTTTATACTTTCCCATTTTCATGTGTTAATACTTATGGTAATATCAAACTGAGCCTCACTCACATTAAATGATTCACTTGAAATATATAGAGAAGTTGTAATTTGCTTTTTTTTAAATTGTTAAGGGTCTAAAGTAACACTTTTCTACTTATGTAAATTATAGATCCTAAATTCATGCACCCCGTGGGAGCTCAATAAAGATTTATTCAATTGAGTATAATAATGTTCTTTGTGTGGTTTGACAAATCTAAAACATACATTCTAATTTGTTTTGCCAAGGAAAGCTCTTTCTCAAACAGATTTATTTATATAACCTGTTGAACTGGGGACAGCCTGGTATTTGATTCAATGGAAGCAGATTTTCCAGCCCTTTATATGATTATTCTTGCTCCTGTAGGAGATCCAACTTACAAGGACATAGAGAACTCAATAGTTTTTACCTTATTAGCAAAAGAGATATGCTGTCTCAAAAAGAATATGTAGTTTGGACTGTGATAAGTTGGGATTTACCTCAATTAGTAGATTTTCTTTATTTGCACACTCTTATTTAACATTACCTTAAAAATTATTTTGAAATGATTGTTTTAAGACTTAAAAATGAAAACCAATGAGACAGTAATATATAGACTAATAGTCTGAAACACAAATCTTTTCATGTTTATTGGCCAGCCCTCCTCAAGGATATTTGGGTTACTCCATCAAGCAAGCCACAAAGACTTGCCAAGGTGGAGGAGAGAAAAGAGATGAGTACCAGTGGAGGCATTGAGATCACCTGTAGTGGTGGGGGCTGTAGCTCATTCCACTAACCTCCACCTTCTCATTTCCCCTCAGCAACAGAAGCTCACAGGAACCACAGAGGAGGTGCTCTCAAATCTGTGTGGAGAGTCAATATGTGTACTGCAAAGCAGGACTGTGGAGGCTGGGAAACAGTGCCTCTCAGGTCCACTGTGTTAGGGTTCTCCAGAGAAGCTGAACCAGTGGATTTTTTTTTTTCAAGTATAGTTGATATACAATGTGTTAGTTTCAGGTGTACATCAAAGTGATATATATATATATGTAGGTGTATATATTGATATATATATCTATATAGAGAGATATATGGATAAAATCACATGTTCTTTTTCAGATTCTTTTCCATTATAGGTTATAAGATACTGAATAGGGGTTGAATAGGGGCTTCCCTGGTGGCGCAGCGGTTGAGAGTCTGCCTGCCGATACAGGGTACACGGGTTCGTGCCCCGGTCTGGGAAGATCCCACATGCCACAGAGCAGCTGGGCCCGTGAGCCATGGCCGCTGAGCCTGCGCGTCCGGAGCCTGTGCTCCGCAACGGGAGAGGCCGCAACAGTGAGAGACCCACATACCGCAAAAAAAGAAAAAAGATACTGAATATAGTTCCCTGTGCTATACAGTAGGTCCTTGTTGTTTATTTTATATACAGTAGTGTGTATCTGTTAATCCCAACTCCTAATTTATCCCACTTCCCCCCTTGATAACCATAAGTTTGTTTTCTGTGTCTGTGAGTTTCTGTTTTGTAAATAAGTTCATTTGTATCATATTTTAGATTCCACATATACATGACATCATATGATATTTGTCTTTCTCTTTCTGACTTACTCCACTTAGTATGATAATCCACACACACACACACACACACAGTAGAAAGTATTCCACTCAGCCATAACAAAGAATGAAATAATGCCATTTGCAGCAACATGGATTATATATATATATATATATATATCACATCTTCTTTATCCATTCATGTCAGTGGACACTTAGGTTGCTTCCATGTTTTGGCCATTGTAAATAGTGCATTGGGGTGCATGTATCTTTTCAAATTAGAGTTTTCTCCAGGTATATGCCCAGGAGTGGAATTGCTGGATCATATGGCACCTCTATTTTTAGTTTTTTAAGGAACCTCCATCCTATTCTCCATGGTGGCTGTACCAATTTATGTTCCCACCAACAATGTAGCAGGGTTCATTTTTCTCCACACCCTCTCCAGCATTTGTTGTCTGTAGACTTTAATTATGGCCATTCTGACGGGTGTGAGGTGATACCTCATTGTAGTTTTGATATACATTTCTCTAATAATTAGAAACGTGGAGCATCTTTTCATGTGCCTCTGCCATCTGAATGTCTTCTTTGGAGAAATGTCTATTTAGGTCGTCTGCCAATTTTTTGATTGGGTTATTTGCTTTTTTGATATTGAGCTGTATGAGCTCTTTGTATATTTGGACGTTAAGCCCTTGTCGGTCACATCGTTTGCAAATATTTTCTCCCATTCTGTAGGTTGTCTTTTCATTTTGTTTATGGTTTCCTTTGCAGTGCAAAAACATATGTTTGACTAGGTCCCATTTGTTTGTTTATACTTTTATTTCTTTTGCCTTGGGAAACTGACCTAAGAAAACATTGCTATGATTTATGTCAGTGAATGTTTTGCCTATGTTCTCTTCTAGGAGTTTTATGGTGTCATGTCTTATATTTAAGTCTTTAAGCCATTTTGAGTTTATTTTTGTGTATGGTATGAGGGAGTGTACTAATTTCATTTATTTACGTGCAGCTGTCCAGCTTTCCCAACACCATTGCCTCTTTTGTCAAAGATTAATTGACCGTAGGTGTGTGGGTTTATTTCTGGGCTCTCTATTCTGTTCCATTGATCCATATGTCTGTTTTTGTGCCAATACCATGCTGTTTTGATTACTGTAGTTTTGTAGTGCTGTCTGAAGTCTGGGAGAGTTATGCCTCCAGCTTTGTTCCTTTTCCTCAGGACTGCATTGGCAATTCTGGGTCTTTTATGGTTCCATATAAATTTTAGGATTATTTGTTCTAGTTCTGTGAAAAATGTCATGGGCAATTTGATAGGGTTCACATTAAATCTGTAGATTGCTTTGGGTAGTATGGCCATTTTAACAGTATTCTTCCAATCCAAGCACATGGGATATCTTTCCATTTCTTTGAATCATCTTCAGTTTCCTTTATTAGTGTTTTATAGTGCTCAGTGTTTAAGTCTTTCACCTTGGTCAGGTTTACTCCTAAGTATTTTATGCTTTTTGATGCAATTTTAAAAGGGATTTTTTTTTTAGCTTTCCCTTTCTGATAGTTCATTGTTAGTGTAATGAAATGCAACAGATTTCTGTATGTTAATCTTATATCCTGCTACCTTGCTGAATTCGTTTATCAGTTTTAGTAGTTTTTGTGTGGAGTCTTTAGGGTTTTCTATGTGTAGTATCATGTCATCTGCATATAATGACAATTTTGCCTCTTCCCTTCCAATTTGGGTATGTTTTATTTCTTTTTCTTATCTGATTGCTGTGGCTAGGACTTCCAATACTATGTTGAATAGAAGTGATGAGAGTTAGCATCCTTGTCTTGCTCCAGATTTTAGTGGGAAGACTTTCAACTTTTCACTGTTGAGTGTTATGTTGGCTGTAGGTTTGTCATAAATAGCTTTTATTATGTTGAGATATGTTCGCTCTCTACCCACTTTGGTAAGATTTTTTTTCTGTCATGAATGGATGTTGAATTTTGTCAAATGCTTTTTCTGTATGTATTGAGATGATCATGTGGTTTTGTCATTTCTTTATCACATTGATTGATTTGCATATGTTGAACCATCCTTGTGACCCTGGGATGAATCCAACTTGGTCGTGGTGTATGATCTTTTGTATGTGTTGTTGGATTCAGTGTGGTAGTATTTTGTTGAGAATTTTTGCATCTATATTCGTTAAAGATATTGGCCTGTAATTTTCTTTTTGGTAGTGTTTCTATCTGGTTTTGGTATTAGGCTGATGGTGGCTTCATAGAATGAGTTCGGGAGTGTTCCCTCCTCTTCAATCTTTTGGAAGAATTTGAGAAGGATTAGTATAAGTTCTTCTTTGTATGTTTGGTAGAATTCCCCAGTGAAGCCATCCAGTCCTGGACTTTTGTTTGCAGGGAGTTTTTAAAATTACAGATTCTGTTTCACTTCTAGTGATCAGCCTGCTCAAATTATCTATTTTTTTAACACATAAGGAAGCATTTATTTGAGGTTTAACATGAAATCATACAAATAAAATTTGTATAAACACAAATCCACATTGAGTCATAACACAGCAGAAGACAAAGTTAAAACGATTTGGCGGCTATATACAGTTGGACACAGTTGTGTCTTGTACACTAGAAAGTCTTTTATTGAATAATCATCTTAGATCAACAGAAGACCAATCTTCACTGTCATCCTGCAAGCAATCTCCTCCTGTTTTCTTCAATGTCCCCTTGTAGTATGGCTGGCAATTGTTTTGGTGACTGCCACCCTCTCGAGATGCTTTGCCATAAGTGCTTTTTTGGTCACTGTAGTCTGCATCTCCTTGTCTGTATCCGTAGTTCCTAGTTATACCCAGAATAATCATAGCAGCCATAGCCACTATAGTTTTGATCACCACCATACGTGCTATTGTAATTTCCATATCCTTGATAATAATTACTACTTGGTTCCAGTTTTGGCCCTGACCTCAGTCACGACTCCAGCACCACCTCACCCACCAGCTACAGCACATCTTCCTCCTTTTTGTTGTTGCTTGTATGTGCAACTTTGATTTCACACTTCCCAGGACCAATTTGATGATAACTGCTTACTAACAATTTCTTAACTGGCTCTTTGTCTGTATATGTAATAAAACAAAATCCTCTTATTTCCTTTTGTATCCATGGGAAGTTCAATATTTTCAATCTCTCCAAAGCCTCCAAAATATTCTTTAATTTGTTCTTCAGAAGTATCTGGGCTCAGTCCACCCACAAAAAAACTTTTGGAGGGTTCCTTCCCTTTTAAAGCTTTGACCTTTTTAGCGTCTAGCAATTTGCCATCCAGTTTGTGTTCTTTAACTTCCAAAACTTTATCAACACTAGCAGCATCTTTGAAAAGCACAAATCCAGATCCTCCTGATCTTTCAGTGACTGGATCTGTTTTAATTGTGTAGTCTACAGCTTCCCCAAATTGAGACAAATATTCAGTCAGATCTTTCTTAACTTGTATCCCAGCTCAAGCCTCCAATAAACATTTTACCGTCATCCTGCTGATTCTTGCTCACGTTAATCTTGGATCCCTCTGCGTTACTGTACTGATTTATATTCTCCATGGTGGCAGAATTGTTGGCTGGTGGGTGTTGTCACGCAGTCTGAGTCGTGGCCGCAACAGTGGTGGAGCATTGTATGGAGCTGGATTTAAAATGGCAGTGGACCCTAATTAAACTTAAAAGCTTTTACACAGCAAAGAAAACCATAAACAAAACGAAGAGAAAACCTACAGAATGGTTGCAAATGATGCAACTGGTTTTCTTTTATATTATACTTGAGTTCTTTTTGGTTTTTGTGAATCTTTTGTATGTTTTTGATTTGTGGTTACACTGGTTTTCAAGTATGTTAACTCATTACTGTGTCTACTTGCTTTAGCCTGGTGGTCCTATAAGCTCAAACACATTCTAAAAGATCTACATTTTCTTATTCCCCTATTTTATGATTTTGATGTCCTATTTTACATTTTCATGTTTATCCTTTTGCTATTCATTGTAGTTATAATTGCTTTCACAAAAATGTTTGATTTTTTTTTTAATCTATGTACTGGCTTATTCAAGTGGTGTACAATCATTTTACATAACTTGCTTTTCCCTATTTTGATTTTCCCTTTCCTAGGTTCTTGCTTCTTTTCTATTTAGAGAAAACCTTTCAATATTTCTTTTAGGGTAGACTTAATATTGCTGTATTCTTTTAGTTTTTGCTTGCCTGAGAAATTCTTTAATTTTTTCTTCTATTCTAAAGGATAATCTTGCTGGGTAGAGTATCCTAGGTTGTGGGTTTTTCCATTTCAGGACTTTGAATGTATTTTGCTATTCCCTTCTGGCCTGCAAAGTTTCTGTAGAGAAATCAGCAAATAGCATTATGGGGGTTCTTCTGTAACTAACTCTTTGTTTTTCTCTTGCCACCTTTAGAATCCTATCTTTAACTTTTGCCATTTTAATTATGATATGTCTTGGTATAGGTCTGTTTGGGTTCATCTTGTTTGGGACCCTCTGTGCTTCCTTTACCTGGACATCTGCTTCATTAGGTTTGGGAAATTTTCAGCCATAATTTCTTCAAGTACATTTTAGATCCCCCTTTCTCTTCTCCTCCTGGGATCCCTATTATGCACAGCTTGGCATCCTTTATATCAGCCCATAGGTCTCATATGTCTCTTTTTCTTTTCTTTTTTTATCATTTGTCTTTCTGCGTGCTGTTATGATTGGGTGATTTCCATTATTCTATCTTCCAGATAACTTATTCGTTCCTCTGCATTATTTAGTTTGGTATTTTATTGCCTTTAGTTTGGTTTTCATCTCAACAATTGAGTTGTCTAATTTTGATTGGCTCCTCTTTATAGTTTCTATTTCCTTGTTACAGAGATCTGCATTTCTATTGACAGCCTTTCTTAATTCCTTCAGCATTTTTATTACCTCCTTTTTGAACGTGGAGTCTGGCAGGCTGGAGAGGTCTGTTTCATTGTTTGTTCTTTCAGGGGATTTCTCTTCTTTTAATTGGGAGTGTTTCCTCTGCTTTTTCACTTGTATTTCTTTGACTCTGAATTTAGGGGAAACAGTTATCTACTGTGGTCTCAAAGGGCTGTTTTTATGTGGGAGCATCCCTGTGTAGCTTCCATGAGTCCATTATTTTTGGTGTGAGGGCTGTTTTTTGGTATGGATGCCTGCCATGTCTTTCCTCAGAGTTAGCTGGCCATCATCCCCTTGATATGGGTATGATTGGTGTTGTGATGACCAGAGCTTGCACTGGATGTTGGGCAGGGCCTCTTTGCTCTGTGGTTGTCACAGCCCTATGGAGAGCAGGATCTGCTTGCCAGTTGTTGGAGTAGAAGCCCCCAGATCCAGTTCTAAGCTGCACTGTGAGGTAGGTGGGACTGGAGCATTCCCTCTGGGAAAGGAGCTGCTCCATATTCCTCTCCAGGGGCTGTCCACTGGGATGGGCACTCTGAGCCATCACCTGTTACCTAGTGCATGTGCTCACAAAATACACTGTTGTTGGCACTGCCCTCGGCCCTGCTTCCACTGTGGGAATGCTGGTAATCAGCTCAGATTTCAGCCCTGCTTCTGCTTGTGTGCACCCACAAAACCTGCTGCTCCTGGCACCAGACCCGCCTCAGCTGGGGAATGCTGGTAATCAGCTTGGATGTCCCTCAGGCGCTGCACTCACAAAGCCACTGGTGTAAATCCACTGAAGTTGCATACCCGGACCCGTTGTAGGAATGGCAGTAATCTGCTCAGATTTCAGCCTCAGCAGGTGCATGTCTTGGGCTGGGAAGTGCAGTGAGGTGGCAAAGACTGTCTGTCCTGGTCTCTCTCTCTCCTGCCTGCTGCAAACTGGCTGCTAAACTCTCTTCTGAGCCTCTGAAACTCCCTATCTGTCCCCTCTGACCTCCCAGCTGGTGAAAGGGGTTCCCAGGGTGAGGGAACTTTTTCCCTTTCACAGCTCCCTCCGAGGGGTGCAGGTCCCATTCCAATTACTTTCCCCTCCTCCCTTTTGTCCTACCCAGTTTACATGGTGATCTTTCGTGCAGCTTTGGTTGTATGAGATCTTCTGCCAGCGTTCAGTAATTATTCCATGAGAATTGTTCCACATATAGATTATTTTTATATATTTGTGGAGGAGGTGAGCTCCATGTCCTTCTATTCTGCCATCTTGATCTCCATCCCCCCAATGGATTTTTAAAATAAGGAATTGGCTCACATGATTATAGAGGCTGACAAATCCCAGATCTGCAAGGTGAGTAGGCAAGCTGGAGACCCAGGAGAAGTAGTGGTGTAGTTCCAAATCGAAGGCTGGCAGGCTGAAGATTTAGGATGAGCTGATGTTTCAGTTCGACTCCAAAAGCAGGATAAAGCTGATATCCCAGTGTGAAGGCAGTCAGGCAGGAGGGATTCTCTCTCAGTTAGGGGAGGATCAGCCTTTTTATTCTGTTCAGGCCTTCAACTGATGAGGCCCACCCACATCAAGGAGGGCAATCTGATTTTTCAGTCTACAGACTTAGATGTTAATTTCATCCAAAAATCCTTTCACAGAAAGACCCAGAATACTGTTTGATCATGTAACTGGGCACACTGTGGCCCAGTCAAATTGACACAAAAAATTAACCATCCCAGTAGATACTGACAGCCTCACCCTGAGAGTGAATGCCTTAAATTTTGCACTATAGACATGCTATATCAATTTTTTTTTAATCACTGTTGTAACAAATTACCACAAAGTGGTAATGACTTCAAACACCACAAGTTTATTATCTTACAGCTCTGGAGGTCAGAACTGTAAAATGATTTGGCAGAGCTACATTCCTTCTGCAGGCTCTAGAGGAGAATTTTCTGCCTTTTCCAGTTTCTAGAAGCTACCTGCCTTCTTTTGCTTCACGGGTCAACATTACTTCAGCTTCTGTTTCAGTGACCGCACCTCTGAATTGACCCTTCTGCTTCTGTCATATAAAATCCTTTTGATTATGTTGGGCCCACCCAGGTAATCCAGGGTAGTCTCTCCAGATCATTAATTTAATCATAGCTGCAAAATCTCTTTTGCCATGTAAGGTAACATAGTCACAGGTTCCTGGGATTGGGATGTTTGTATGTTGGTGGGGGAGGGGTTATTATTCTGCCTACGGTACATGGCTAATCTCATCTTGGTATCTGCTTTCTGAAGGATCCAAAGTAGCACAGCCACCTTGGCCAAAATGACCTCCCATGAGTTTCTATAGTACTTTCCCCAACACTTACACAACTCTACTGTAACTACTTCTGTGTTTATGTCCCTGTAGGCTGTGGACTCCTTGAGAATACTGTCTTATTCACGAGAATGTAGTGTTTAGCAAAATGTTTGGTATATTAATTTTATTTCCATGGTAGGAAATTTTTGACTATGTCACAGTATTGCTGTTAAAAGTTTAATGACGCAAAGTGACTTGAGATTTCCATCTAGTAAATATTTCCTCCTTTGCTGCAAGCTAGATCTATGGTTTTCCCCATAAGTACTGTTGGCTAGTTGCCTGTTAGCTCTCAAATCCATTTCTCCACTTTTCCTCTGCTCTGCTTCACTGGGAACTACATTTCCCATGCCCCCTCACTCTCTGGTTTCCAGGGAGGCAATAGCAGGAGATTAGAGAGCAGGATGAGAGAGAAGAAACATAGTTACTTCTCACCCCCTGCCCCACTCCCCTGTTTCTTGTGGTGTCTCTGTCAGTGGCTGTATCTTCTTTGTATTCTGGCTTTAGGACACTGGTCACACCACTTCTTCCTAATGTCCTATCTGAGGGGTGCTATCACTTTCTGCTCTTGCCAGTCTCTGGATTGCCACATCATCCCTTTTAGTTTCTTAGCCTTGGTTTCATCACCCATGAAACCAATTCCCTGTGTTCCTTCTACTTGAAAGATCCAGAGGTAATTGTGCTTTCCCAGTCACACTCTGATTGATATATGTACTGGCAACTTAGAGAATTACTAGAAATTCTTGGTCTCCCCCCCAAAATTACTACCTTGACTATGGCATTAAATGAATGATCAGAAATTATGTTTTCCATCAGCCAATTCTATTTAAACTCCATAAAGTTTATGATTTATGGTAGAAAAATGGAAACGGACAAAAATACTATAAATTGAAATTCTTACTCAAGAGTGAACCAAAGTTCAGCAAGATTCAAATATTGTATTTGATAAGAATAGAACCAATTCTCAAAAGTCTCTTAATTTAAATCCTATGCTGATTTAGCTAATTTTAATGCAGTTTGTTTTATACAGTTTCTTCCTGAGTTTCATGTTATTAAAGAGGCTGTCTCATAGTTTTTCGAGTAAGCTAGAAAGTCACTCCAGTGTATTAGAAGCCTCAGGAATTAGTAGTATGAAACTTGTTTTTTATTATTTTTATAGTGTAAAAAGTTGTAATATCAGATGATATTGAAATTAATAGATGTTCTATAGGCCCAGGGAATTGCATACTGTTGAATCTAGAGCTGAAGAGTTAAAGTATGTTCATAACAAAAGGCTGAACATACATAACTGCAAATAGATACCCTGACACTGGTGGTCAGGGATACTTTAGGGCATAGCAAAGATTTGGAAAATCAGAGAATAGTGAAAAAGGGGAAAAGTTGGGAAATAAAAGTTCACTAATGACTATGTATCCTTGAGGTGGTTCTCTAAGATTCATAAAACAAAACACATTTACATCAAAAGTGTTTTTTTCATTTTAATTAAAACAAAATGGTTCTAACAAGATGAAATTTGGTTACTGACTTCTATCACACAAAAGGACAGATCTCCAAACCATTTTGTTAATTGGAGAAATGACATTCTGACTATTGGCCTCACACATCATTCTGAACTGTTTAACATCTGGATAATATCACAAATGAGCGAACGTTTTTCAATATACTCTTATTTTTTTTTTGGCCGCATTTTATGGATTTCATAATCTGGGATTGAATCATTTATATGAACTAAGCCTGCTGAAACCATTCGAGGACTTGTAAATTTTCCAGTGTAGCTTTCTCGTTTGTTAACCTCTGGAGCAGTATACGGTCTTGCAGAGCGTTTTAACTGATCATGGCTATCATTTGGGCTCTTTCCTAAAAGCCTTGTTCTTGATTTTGCTTTTTCAAGATGCTTAAATGAAGTTACATGTAAATCCTCAACTCTATCCGAACAACCCTAAATATTAAAATAAAAGATCAGGTTGGTGAGTTAGGTTTCTTAAAAGTACATTTTAGACTTACAAGGACTAAAGTTTGTAATATCAACAAAGAATAAGAGCAGTCAAATGTTTTATAGGCAGTCCCCAAATTCAGACCCTACATTCAATGCCTGCCATCAGATACTTTAAAAACCATACTTAAAAAAATCTTATTGCTTCAAAGGATCTGTTATTTCAAAAGGTATGCAAGATATGAAGCTGAAAACCAGAAATCTTAGGGGACCTGTCCTCAGGGGTCAGACTCTTAGGCAAAGACAGCCCTCCTGTAATTCTCCTCTTCTAAAATATCTCTTCCCCAACCCCAAACATAAATTATAAGCTCTTATATTATACTTTTTAAATCATCCAAACATTCATTCTTTAAAAGTTAATAAACACCTTCTTTAATATTTATATACACACACAGAGGTCAGCATCTAAGAATATGGTTATGTTTATACTAAAATATTAAAAATTTTTGTGTACATTCTGAGACTAAACAAGTAAAACATTTAGGAAAATAACTGGAAGGAAATACACCAAAATAATTTTTTAAAATGATGGTTGTTTTAGGGTGCTGGGATTATGGGCTTAGTTTTCCTTTTCTCTTTGTTTTCAAATTTGTATAATATGACTATATTTTATTTTTAAAATATAATCTACAAGTACTGATAAGAGGGTATGGAGTTATTAGTCATTTCTCAAATTAGTGTAAACTAGTTTCCTCTGCAGTTTGAGCAGTTTGTCCCTTAATGTTATGCAGAGATGGCCACACCAAGGGAATGGGCCTGCTTTGATTTGGTGAGAAGGTGGGAGTAGATTAATAGCATTAGAATTGGCAGGTAGGAGGAATTTAGGCAGGACTAAGAAGAATTAGGGCAGCAAGAGAGAGATTTACCAAGAAGGAGGTATGAAGAGTCCATATTTTTGCCTGGGTTTGCAAGTAAACATTCTTCCTTTTCCATCTTATGTACATGGAAGCAATTAGGTAAGGGAATTATTAAGCAATTATTAAGGGAATTTCTGCTACATTGGTGAGTAACATATAATTTTTACTTGACAGTTGATATAACATTACTAGAGTGACAGCAGAAGGGCACGGAGACCCACACCACTGGTTATTTTTCTGGAAGCTCCTACAACTCAATTTCCCTGTCTTCTACTTTGATTGCTTTGGGAGATTTCCTGGATTTTAGAGAATCAAATGAGTGAGTCTTTCTGATGATCTGAAAAATGCCCTCTTACCTCTCAAATTCTCTGTTGTCAATTTTACTAGAGAGAAAAATTTAGGTACTGTTGGTTTGACAGAGGGAAACAAATATAACTATCTCCCTTATCCATTCTTAGGATAAAGGTTCTGAGATCCTATATGATCCCATACCATATAACATAAACACAATCTCTTGTTTGGAGAAGTGATAATAAAGATTCCACTTATCTGAGGGAACTTCAGAAAGTCTTTGCTTTTCAAAAACTATGAACCCATCTTTTACTTCCTTTTCCTTGTCTGTGTACACACACACACACACACACACACTCATTATTAAAATATTGAATTTAGAAAAGAGAAATCCAAAGTTGAGAGTATGTTGATAATATTTACCCTGCTACACGTTTGCTTTACTATTTACTAGAGGTAATCATTTGCTTTGCTGTGGAAAACAAATTCAAAGCAACTATTCTGAAATTAGATCTATTTTCTCATTCAAAGATATTTATGCACATCAAATTATCAATATAATTTCATTTTAGAATTTGTGAGTTTTCCCAACTGTGGGTCATGCCTATCTATATATGCTAATAGAGAAGAGCAGTGTTCCAGAAAATTAAAATAAGCCCCTTCCATTCCTAGAGATTTTAACTTTGCTTTTGAATGGTTTATATAACGTCTAGTAGCAGATTTACCTTCCTAATTGTTTTATGTTAATATTAAAAATAGATTTGAATTTCCATGTTTCTCAGTAGATGGCAGAGGGGTGGTGATGAGAGAGAAAAGAGTAGAGGCTAAATTAAAATTTTACAATTCATAATTCAAGAGATTGTAAATTTTGCATATCTCTAAGGCTTAGCAGAATAACTGGCACATAATATGAACTTAGTTTGTTTACTGAAACAAAGATAATTCAGCGATCTGCAGAAAGACTATATATTTCTACTTATATCTGCATGAAAAGACAATCCCAGCCTTTCTGTAGTATACAGCCACTGCCAATGGTTGTACAGGTTGTGCCTGCACAACAGCCCCCCTCGCTGAGGGGTCAGTCAGGGCTGAAATAGCCAGTCTTCCGTAGACAGAGCTGTGTACCGTGTCCAGGCTGTGTCAGCCAGTAGAGTCGGCCTGGAGGAAAGAATGCTTTTCTTCTAATTCGTGATCTAGAAGGGGGGGGTCCCCTTTATCTATTTTACATAAAGGCACTAAGTGTGTTAACATTCCCTTGATTTTCTGATTGCCTTTTGAATGAGGTGAGGTGATATTTGAATGTCAGAAGAATTTTTAAAATTTGGAGGTCTGTTTATCTTGGGGCAGTTAAGGTTACATACATACTTGCATGCAGACACATATACTCTAGATTATCTACAGAACTTTGCCAAATACAGAAATAAAAGACTTAGAAAAACATTATTACGTGTATAGTTCTTGCAGTCCAATGAAGCAATGCCCTTGGAACAGATTTTCTTAGAAGAATTCCTGTGGTGGGCAGTGTGGTTGGTAATATATTAACTATCTTGTTAAACGACTTTTTTTGTTTGCTGACATGGTCTCTTTCTTTTTGAACCCTGGGCTTTAGATTTTCTCTCTTTAGTACTTCCGGGAGAGGGATGGTTTTGAGCTTTTCTCAGCTATCAAAACTTTATATTTAAGCAATTGTGATTCAGGGACCCTGGCACATTTTTTGTTGCAAAGTTTGTTTGGTTTTATATAAAGAGTTTGTATTTCTTCTTTGTAATGTGCAAATGTTACTAAATGTTGTTTTCTATAATTGTTATTATTTCCTTTCCATCTCTGATGATACTTGTCTTCTAATTTTGATTTCTCTCCAGCCTCTGCATTGAGGCGAGTTAGAGTATTACTTTGCCTGGAAGGAAAAGTGAGTTTGTTTACGTATTCCTCATCTTCATTTGGCATCTTGCAATTAGGAATTCTTGGATACGGTGACAGTACTGCTTCAGGTTTTTCCTGTACTATCAATTTATAGGTGTTATTGTGCTCCTTTTTGTCAAGGGACTTCATTTTCAGTGTCTTATCAAAGCAAGCATTTGATTGAGTTATTTTTGATTTACCACTCCAACTATGTGGGTCTTGTATCTGTTTTAAAATCACAGTTCTCTGCTTGAGGAAACTGCATGAAACCGTGTTCTTTCCTTTGTTTCTTAGGCATTGTATCTGTAAGTCTTTCTGATGACTTATTTACTGGAATTGCCTGGGTATTTTTGTTGGAACAAAGTTGTACTTTAATTAAACTCAGTATCTTCGCTTCCTTAGGATAGTATCTTTTCTGTTCCTGAATTATTGATGGACTTTCTTTAACATTCTCTAAGGAAAAATGTTCCTTTTCTTCCTTTTTGGTCAACTCTGTTTCTACAAGTCTATCTTCAGAAACCTTTTGTAAAGTGGTTTTCTGAGCAATTTTTGAATACTTATTTTGCTTTTCTGAATGGTCCTCCACAAACTGGTTTTCATCTCTTAAAGACAAATCTGGCTTTATACATTTTAATTGTGTGGAAGTAGAATTAACCAAATTTATATGCCGGCTTATCCCCTCTAATTGCCTTTCTGTGATTAGTCCTGATTTGGACAGTTTTTCTATAAAAAGGCTCTGGAGGTGTTTGCTTAAATCAGCTTTTAGATCTAAGAGTTCATTTCCTGATAAAGCTATAAGATACTTTTGTAGAGATTTACTTAAGGGATATTTCATGTTTATTTCAAGCCTACTACCAAAACTCCCTCTTGAAATATCTTGTCCTAACTCATGAAAAGATATTGAGGCACTTTTAGCTCTTAGAGAAGATACATTTGAGTGTATAGGCTCAGATTCTGTGTCTTTAAATAAACTGTTGTCTGAAAGGTTTTTTAGGAAATAGTTTTGGAGAATTTTGTTTAAAAAAGATCTTAGCTTTATTTCCAAATATTTATCTATGAAATGATGATTAAAATTATTTACAAAAGACATGATTTCTTTTACAGTTTCTGAATTATTTCTCCAGAAAAATATTTTGCCCTTTTGGTTCTACTTTCTCATTCATCAAATACAGATTTTGATAGATTTTTGGTAAGTCCTCTTTGGTGATATATCCTGATTCTGAAAGCCTTTCTACAAGGTAATGCTGGATATGTTTACTTAATTCAGATTTTAAATGTTTTATTTCTGACTCTGAGAGTTCTTCTAGAAATACACGCAGCTTTGGATTCAAAATAGGTTTTCTGTCCAATTTGTCTGCTTTATCAAAATTCTCTTCGATATCTTCAAGGTCTTCTGTCTGCCTTGGAAAAGGATGTTCAATTAGTCTTTCTAATTCTTTTTTTAGTTGTCTGCTTTTAGACTGACTATATTTGAAAAAAACATTAAATATGTTTTTCAAAAAGGATTTTAACATTATTACATCAGAGTTATTAAGTTTACCCATTAGTGCATTACTTAAATTTTCTAAAGTAGAACTTAGATCATTTTCTTCTCTATCAAGCCTCTGACCATTACTTGGCAAATCTGTTTTTTTATCTGGTGTCGACTGATATTTTGAATCTTGTGGGGATCTATTTTGGCCTTTGTCTATGAATTCAACTCCATTAAAAGAAGTGGTTTCTTCGTGAATGATGGGTGTATTCTGCTCTGAAAGAGGTTCTGTTTTGCTTACTATTTCTGAATAATACTCTGTGGAATCCTTTGGCTTTTCTTCAGCAAAAGCTGTCTCTGTATACTGCAAAAAACTCTTCTGGTATTCTTTATCTAATTCTATCACTTTGATTATCCCCGATTCTAAAAGAGTATCTACAGGAAATGCTTGTATTATCTGGCTTATAACAGATTTGGCCGGCGGAAATTCTATTTCATTATTGTTTTCTTCATAGTGAACTAGAACATTGGAAGGCGAACTCTCCCAAGCTGTGGGTAATTGACTCTGCGAGTTTATCTGTGTCTCACTCGATTCTTTCATTCCTCTCCCCAACTCTGAGAAGATCGGTGCAGTGAATATTTGCTTTATAACATAATCATATGCAAGGCTATTCAAATCTGGTTTGGAGCTAGATACTTCACTTTTTAAATGTTTCTTTTTGAAACTACTCTTTTTTTTAATTGGAAAATCTATCTCACCAGGCTCTAAGTGTTTTTCAGAGACAGGTTCCTTTTCTACCTCTGGAGAATTTCCTGGTCCACCTTCTGAAAGTGAATCTGCGGGAATATCTTTAATTATTTGATTTAAAAGAGACTTTGAATTTAAAATGTCTCCTTCTGAAAGCCAGCTATTTAAATCTTGAATTTTTTCAAATACTTTGCCTTCCAAACTACTTGGTCGTTCATCATGAAGAGCCAGAAGTGGAGAACTATGACTTTTCTTTCTTGCTTCGGTGTCCATAGAAACTTCAGGTGTAGAAAATAATCTATCTGAAAGGTCTTGCAGATTTTTACTTAAAATTAACTTGAGCACCATTGATTGTTTTAAATTTTCTATGTGGGAAGTAAGACTTAATGATTTTGAGAGGCAACATTTATTTACATTTACTTTTCCTGTCCTTGATGATTCTCCCTCAAAGTTTGGTAAAGATACATTTGGTAGCCTTTCCTGTAACTTATTCTTAGTGTCTAAAGTCTTTATTGTGGCGATACTAGGATAATGGGCTAAATTATTCTTAGTGTCTAAAGTTTTTATTGTGATGGTACTCGGATCATGGACTAACTTATTCTTAGGGTCTGAAGTCTTTAGTGCGGTGATACCAGGATCACTGGCTAACTTATTCTTAGTGTCTAAACCCTTTATTGCGATGATATCAAGATTATGGGGCCAGGGTTTATCAGCAGGGCTTGCAGTTTTTGAATGTGTTGGGTAAGGAGGATCTTGGTCTTCATACTCTATAACCTCGGCACTTAAAATATTTCTACATTTGAACATATCTTGGTCTTTCCTTTTTCTGACTGACATTTTGTTGTTTATGTTCCTTAGAAAAGGATCAAAACCGTTCTTGATGTTGAATTTCTGGAACTGTAATATTTAAAAAAAAAAAAGGTAAGAAATTCTGACGCATTTGTTTTAAATTTATAATAAAATTTTTAGTTAATTCTCTTTGAGCAATCTGCCAATTTATCTATTCATCTTCCTACCTTCTACAAAGAGAAAACCAACTTTAATTATTTTAAAATAGTTGAAATTGGAATAATAATGAGAATTTTAATGCAAAATTTTCAAATTCCTAATTCTGATACTATGTTGTGTTCAAGAGCTTTTTGCTACCTGGAATATTTTTAAACGCTTAAAAGGCGCTCATCAATAGTTTGTTTGTTTAAGAACTCAATTTCCAGTGTTAGCTCCATTTGCTTAGACAAAGGCTAACATCAAGATCTAAGTCCTATCCATATAAATATTTTAGTAGCAATGTGGGTAATTTTTTTTAAAATGCAAAGCAAGTAGTAGATATTCCATTAAAAGTATCATAAATATTCTCTAAAGAGTGACTTGGGAACACAGATCATCTGCCTTTAAATCTGAGAGTTTTAACAATGATGATGAGTTCCACCTAGTCCTTAGCATGTTACAGTAGAAACTTGCTTTTTGATAAATATTATATATGCCTCAGAAATGGTAGAGAACAGTACAAAAAATTCTCAGTTACAGTGAAATGTCAGTGTAATAGACATAGGCAGTTTTGTAAGCTCTGGGATCAGGCTATTCTATTATTGAAATAGCCTAGATAACGAAGTCTCTTATTCAAACTCTTTGTTCATACAACTTCTCTATTATCCAATTAAAAAAAGCAAAACGTGAAATAATCAGCCTAGTATTTGTTTTAGTTCATATGGTCTTCAAATGCTAATTGATATCCAGGTGACAGCATAAGAATCCCTGTTTTTTTGTTTTGTTTTGTTTTTTGAGAAATACAGATTCCCAGGCTCCATTTCCAAACTGAGATTCATTAGGTCAGAGGTGGGACCTGGGAATATGTATTTTTGTAGAGATGGGTGAGTGTTTCTACTGGGTAGTCTGGTTTTGGAACCACTGAATTACATAAAGTATTAGAGAAACCTAGTATTTAAGTATAACTGATATTGGGATAAGAAAACTCAGTACTCACCTGATATTTTGGCTTGAATTCTATATATTCTGGTTTGAAAGATGGTGAAACGTATTCTTTTGGTGAAAAAGCCACCTTATAAAAAGAGAAGTTTTAATTTTAGACTGCTTGTAATGAAAGGATATTTCCCAAAATAATTTTATTCATTCAATAGTTATTAAAGATATTAAACATTTAAAAAACTAAATAAGTATTTTTCTCAAAACTACCATAATTTGCCTATAATCAAAAGAAATTTATATCAGAAATGTATATAATCTTAGCTTCCCTGACACCATAATATTCACCCTATTGAATGTGTAAAATCAAAATAATGCTCAGCAACTTTAAGCAGAAACAAAATTGGAAAAGAAAACAGAACTGTTAGAACAAATGTAATCTAATTTTAAAAGGTTGTGAAATGCTTTAGATAATAAATAGCATCTGATATTACACTGAGAAAGCATTTTCAATGACTCTCAAGCTGTAATTGTTAAATGGGTACTTACTGCCTAAGGAAACACTTCGTACTAAATCAAGGTGTACAGGAACAATTATAGAATCACAGAACCACTGACTTTTTAGAGATGGATGACACTTTAGAGATAATAAAGTCCTACTCTTTGTTTTACACAAAAATCTGCAGTTGAAATTATTGCCCTAAATTACCAGATGATTAGTAGCCTAAATCCTAGGCATCCTAAATTTTCATCTGATGCTCCTACTACCACACAATCAAGACTGCAGTGAAAGACAATGGCGCTTTGAAAACATCATAATGTTTAGAGAAAACTTGATACCATCTCTTTGCAGAACACTTAGTACTATAAACCACTTTCCTACACATTGTCTTCTTTAGTTTGTAGGGTTCATTATATATCAAGTTAGTTAAAATAATTCAATGAATGCCGCTTTCATAAGAAATACTTTCGGTTTAAGTGTTCATTAATATTAAGCAGTTAATAACATGACTTTATTCTTAAATCTTTAGCAGCTTCCTACATTTTGTTATTCATTGCCCTCACGCACTGACTCTAAATAATTTCTGCAAGTATCTCAGTATTCCCCACTATAGTTTCTCTCCAGGAAAATGTGTCTAACTCTGAATTCTAGAAATATATCTCATACTTTTCCACACCTGTTCCTTTGCTCATTTTGTTTTTCTTTGCCTGAATTTTCCAAAATCTCCCTTAAAAACAGTTTAAATTCTAACATTTGAAAGTTTATTGCCTTAAATGAATTTAGTAGAAAATTAAAAATAAATGAAATATGTATGACAAGGAAGTGGAAGAAAAAGTAGAAGAAAAAATATGATCTCATTGTTGTAAAACACACAAAACAAATAAATAAAAACTCCCCCCTAATATAAGCATGGAAAAATATATGAAAAGATACAAAATGTTAACATTGTTTTCTCAAGGGAGTAACTCTGGAGGAGAGGGAAGAGGACGCAATTAACTTTTACTCTGTTTAACTCTGTGTTATTGATTAGATGAACATACAATACTTTTGTTAGTTAAAAAATCCAGGATAGTTACATGAGAGGGAAATGATCAGGATGCTAGAAAAGGACAAAAAAAAAAAAAAAGCCAATACAGGAGCTTCAAGATGGTAGACTGAACATGTGCGTTTACTTTCTCCTACCTCCCAAAGTTCCAGTAAATTAACAGAAAATAATATTTCCAAAAGAAAAATCTGATGACAAATTGAAAGTATAATGGAGTAATCGTGGTTCAGGCATACAAAAACAGAGTCAGGTGGCCATTGAGGATCTTGTCTCAGATAAGATCTGGTCTCATTCAGTGGTCTCTGCACCACTGAAAACCTGAACTTTCTCTGAACTGTACCAGACCCAAGGACACCACCAGCAGTATTCAGAACAATACCTGCCAGCTGAGAACTTATGGTCTTAAGGTCTCCCGTTGTAATTATGCAACCATTTCAGACCCCAACCAATCCTTACTTAACAAGCACCCTTACTTCTTGGCTGCTCCGATCATAATTCTTGATAAACAACCCATGTAACTAAATGTAACCTTGCAGTTTTTGCCTTTATAAGTCTCCCCCATTTTGTAGTCCAGTGGAACACAATTAAAGTGCTTGAATATGTGTCTCCCAGGCTGCAGTCCTAACAAACCTCAAATAAACACCTTTTATTTCAATCAGGTCTCCATTTCTGAAATTTTGGTTAACAAATTCCATTGGAATACTGGAAATCAGTAAGGTAACACACCAAGATCCAGAAAGTTGAGAAAGTTTGGAAAATAGGAAAGCAGATGGATTGACTTAATGGAAAACCCCCATCAAGAAAACCAGAGCTTTGGGACTTCCCTGGTGGCACAGTGGTTATGAATCCGCCTGCCAATGCAGGGGACACAGGTTCGAGTCCTGCTCCGGGAAGATCCCACAATCTGCAGAGCAACTAAGCCCGGGTTCCACAACTACTGAGCCTGTGCTCTAGAGCCCGCATGAGCCTGCGTGCCACAACTACTGAAGCCTGCGCGTCTAGAGTCCATGCTCTGCAACAAGAGAAACCACCGCAATGAGAAGCCCAGCACCGCAACGAAGCGTAGCCCCCGCTCACCACAACTAGAGAAAGCCAGCGCGCAGCAACAAAGACCCAACGCAGCCAAAAATAAATAAATTAATAAAAAGAAAAAAGAAAGAAAACCAGAGCTTTAAATAACAGAAATCAGGTAGGCCTGAGAAGCAATAAATTCAAGGTCAACATATACAAAGAGAATCAGATGATGGTGCAATTGTCATAGTATTAATTAAAAAGCTGCATTTGGAACAGCTGGATCACTTGGGCCCTTCTTTATCAATGTTCTCTTTCTCAGTGCAAACAGAGCATACATTGCTGGCAGCATTGTCTTTCCCCAATCACTCACCAAACACCAAAACAAACAACAACAAAACAAGCAAGACCAAAACTGCTCTCTGAGAAAATGTGCAATCTGCCTAGGTGGGGACCCTGTATGAGTTTGAGCCTTAGCAGAGCAGCAGAGCAGAGCTTACAGCCACTCACATTTTCACATCAGATAACTGAAGGGGGACAAAAAGGAAGGAAAGAACGTTCTATTCAGGAGAGAAATACACCGGTTCTTTGGAAATGCTGTAGGGTCTCCAGCCATCCTGCCTGCCCTCTTCCATCCCCATATACCCTCCAGGGAAGCTGGCCTGTCACACAGAGAATACCTATACAACCAACATATTCCTTCATTCACAAATATAAAGTGAGCCAACAAAGCTCATCAGATATGAGGAAAATCAGTACATGTAAGTGAAGGATCAATAAGAATAAACAGAACTAACCCCAGAGTAAACAGAGCTATTTCTGAGGAATGTAGGGGGAGGATGACCCTTGGAAAAGATTCTAAATAGTATCCTCAGAAATATCTAAAAGGGTATTATTGATTTCCACTTAGCTATATAATAGGCTTGTCAAATTTAATGTATACATAATAGGATTCCAGATTACCACCCTGCTCCCCTCCCCCCTCAAAAAACCCACAAAACCTTGGCTTTTCTCTGTTTTTCCTCATCTCAGGTAATGATGCTACCATCTACTGAATTATTAGACCAGAAACTTGTGTCACCCTATCTCTCCACCTTCTTCTTTTCATATATAACCCAGCATTAAGTTCTGTGGCTACTGGCTTCAAAATATATCAAGTATCCAATCATATCCGACCACCACCTACTACCACTGTAGCACAAGCGACCATCATCTCTTCCCAATAGTCTCTTAACTAGTCTCTTGCTCCCTGTGACAGAGAATGAGAGTTACTTTCCCAAAATACATATTATCTCAAGAACCTCAATTTTTTTAGGGGCAAAAACGCTTACTCAAAAAGCTGCATCTTCCAGCCTCCTTTAAAAGACAGGAGTGGCCATGTGACAAGGTTCTGGCCAACTACATATAATTGGAACTTGTCGGGAGAAGCTTCTGAGAGAATATCTTAAAACAGAGGCAGACTGAGCTGACAGGTACTTAATTGACCTTTATTCCTTTCCTTCTTCCTGCCTGGAATAGATTGTGACTCCTGGAAGTACAGAGGCCACTTTGTGTTACTGTACACTCACTGACATGAATATGCTGAGGATAGATTCCAGAAAGAAAAGACACATGAGTCCATGATGACATCATGAAAGCACTGCACCATTATTTAAGGCAGTGTTTCTAAATTTTTGTTACTCACAGATAAATATAATTCTTAACTGATCAACAACTTCCACACATACTGTTTATTCTTCCACAGTGGAATGAAGCTAGAAATCAATAATAGAAGGAAACTGGAAAAATCACAAATATGAAGAAATTTAACACAGTAGCAACAAGTACACCCAGTGCACAGAGCTTGATTTATAAATATCATTCTCCAGTAAAATAACCAGGACTCCATGTAGAAATTATTGATTCTAGGACTGGGGTAGGAAGAATACAGTGTAAGCCTGGAACACCTTATAGAAATAAAAAGTATGAAAGTGCTCAAAAAACAAAACATAAGAGTGCGTGTATCTTTCTGAATTATAGTTTTGTATGGGTATATGCCCAGGAGTGGGACTGCTGGATCATATGGTAATTCTATTTTTAGTTTTCTGAGGAAACTCCATACTGTTTTCCATAGTGTCTGCACCAACTTACATTCCCACCAACAGTGTAGGAGGGTTCCCTTTACTCCACACCCTCTCCAGCATTTGTTATTTGTAGACTTTTTAATGATGGCCATTCTGACCGGTGTAGGGTGGTACCTTACTGCAGTTTTGATTTGCATTTCTCTAATAATTAGTGATGCTGAGCATCTTTTCATGTGCCTACTGGCGATCTGTATGTCTTCTTTAAAAGAGGTGAGATACTAATGCCAAAACTGTGCTTAATTTGTCCTTTAAGTGGAAATTCCATACAATGTTGATTTCATACACTAAATTCAATTATTAAAAAAGTATTGACTTTTCACACTTATTTTCTTTCATACTCATTCTATTTAATTTTATTTTTAACATATTCCTTATGAAATCAACATTATATAGAGACTTGTCTTAATATTTTTATCTTTTTAAATTAAATTAAATTTTTATTATTTTTTTGGCTTCGCCCTGCAGCATGCGGGATCTTAGTTCCCCGACCAGGGATTGAACCCATGCCCCCTGCAGTGGAAGCGTGGAGTCTGAACCACTGGACAACCAGGAAAGTCCCTCTTAATATTTTTATGTCAAACTACATGGTCATCCTTGTTGCCACAGAGGCAGAGGGTCAAGTTTGCCAACTACACCAAGGATTGAGGATATTATCCTCAAGAAGGGATACTGACAGACAAAAACATGTTAACTATGTGAACAATTAATAAATAGCGTTGAGGTAATCATCTATCCACTTCAGCAAAAGTATCAATAGATCTTTACCTCAAACCAAAAAAATTAAGTATAGATGGATTAAATATTTAAATATAAAAAAGTATACATAGAAAAACAGCTAGGAGAATGCTGACATAATCTTGGAGAGGGGAAGGATAATCTAAACAAGATATAAACTAACAGCCACAAAGGAAAAGTGGCCAGATTTGACCACATAAACAGTTCAAATTTCTATAAGGACTCTGAAGAAGTAAAAAAAATGCAGATCACGAACAGCATAGATAACAAAGTATTTTTATTCAAAATACATAAAGCATTTTCACACATAAACACACAACCCAATTTGTAAATATGAGCAGGGATTATAAACAGTCAAATAACAGAAATACAAATGGATAATAAATACATGAAAACTGTTCACTCATTAATTCTCAGGAAAATGCAAATCAACAGAATATCATTTTTGTGCATCAAATTAACAAAAACAAAAGTGACCAGGCTGTGAGATAATGGATATTTTCCTATATTTTGGGTGCAAATGCAAATAAGTAAATCTGGTTTAAAAGATAATCTGGTAGTATCTATCAAAAGTAAATATGCTCATATACTTTGATCTAACAATTCTGCTTCTCATTATTTATCCTATAATATACTTGTATAGGTGAATAAAGATAATACTTAGCATTTAGCAAATGACTATTATGTTCCAAACCCTTTTAAATTCTTTGAAATAGATGATAGTGTACTCATTTTGCAATGAGAAAACTGAAAGTCAGATGTAAATTGCCCAAAGTTATGTGACCATGGTAGTGGAAGAATCTAGATTTGAACCTAGATATTTCTTACGGTAAAATCCAAGCTCTTTTTCCTATATCCTAGTTTCCTATTCCTAATTCTCTTACCATCAACAAAACACTGCTTTTCATTGGTAGATAAAATTAAATTCCCCACCCCCCCCACCTTTCTTCCACTCTGACCTTTGGGGAAATGATTTAGCATCCTGTCATTGTCAGGGTTTAAATAGAAACTTATTAAGCTATATCTTGAAAATCTTAATTTATGAAGGGGCTCTAAAAATGTGAAGGAACTATTGAAAGACTGTCACCTGAAGCAGCTATGAGTTGAAAGAGACGTTAATCCTTTCCAATTCAGATTAGCACTCTAGAAGTTTGTCTCAAAATACTGCATTTCTTTAACACACTGTCCACCTTGGTTCATAAAAAATTCCTCTTTTAACTTCAAAATTCAAAGTTTATTTTACCATAGATTCTGAAGATTTTGTGACTTGTTTATGAAGCAATGAGCTTAGACTTTTAGGAATTTGTTCTAGAACTCTGATATGTCTTCAATTTATAAGCCTGTTGCCCTAGGTGATAGATTCTTTCAACTTTCTAAGTCTGTTGATTTTATGTAACCTATGTTTTAATGGGTTACCCACTGAATTTATCTTGTTCAACTTAATTTAGTTTTATCTGTCATATACAGGTCTGACTACCACCCTTAGGAAAAATATTTAAGGTAAGTTTTCTTTTTCTTTATTTTTTAAAAATTAAACTCTTGACCATGTACCTTTTATCCAGTTTCCCTCAACAGTAACATCTTGCAAAACTATGTAATATCAATATCACAACCAGGATATTGACATTGTACAGTTAAGATGCAGACATTTCCACAAGGATCCCTAATGTCCTTTTAGAGTCACACCCATTTCTTTCCTGTCTCCACCTCCTACTTAATGCCTGGCAACCACTAACTTGTTCTACATTTATAATTTTGTAATTTCAAGAATTTCATATAAATGAAGTCATATAGCATATAACATTTGGGGATTGGCTTTTTTTCACTCAGCATAATTCTCTGGAAATTCATCCAGGTTGTTGTATGTATCAAAGTTCCTTTGTATTGTTGAGTATTATTCCATGGCATGGAGGTAGCACAGTTTATTTACCTCTTCACCAATTAAAGAACATTTGTGTTGTTTCCACTTTTTGGCTACTATGAATAAGGCTGCTATAAATATTTGTGTTCACGGTGTTTTTGTGTGTGTGATCATAAGACTTAATCTTTCTGGGATAAATGCCCAAGAGTATAATTGTTGGGTTACATGGAAGTTGCATATTTAGTTTTTTGAGAAACTACCAAACTGTTTTCAGGATTGGTTATAAAATTTAAAATTCCCATCAGCAATTTCTCTACATTTCACCAGCACTTAAGTTTATTACTGTTTTTTTATTTTAGGTAAGAGACTTAGGTCAAGGTTTGGTTTTGTTTGCCCATGGATGTGCAATAGCTCCAGCACTACTTCTTGAAAAGGCTATCATTCCTCCATTAAATTGCTTTTGCATCATTGTCAAAAATCAGTTGGGCATACTTTTGTGGGTCTATTTCAGGGATGTCTATTCTGTTCCATTGATCTTTGTGTCTCTCTCTCCTCTAATACCACGCTATCTTGACTCTTGATTACTGTAGCTAGTAGGCCTTAATTAGGTAAAGTGATTCCTCCCATTTTCTTCTTTTTAAAGATGATTTTATCTATTCTAGGACCTGTGCCTTTCTATACACATTTTAGAATGATCTTGTCTATATTTACAAAGAGCTGGTATTTAGATAGAAATTACATTAAATCTATAGGTCAATCTGGGGAGAACTGACATCTTTACTATGTTGTTTTCCAATTCATGAATATGGTATGTCTATTTATTTAGGTCCTTGACTTCTTCCATCAACATTTTGTGATTTTTATCATCTAGATCCTGTACATGTTTTGTTAGATTTAAAAGTATTTAGTTTTCTTTGGAATTACTATAAATGTTACTGTGTTTAAAATTTTTGTTTCCACATGTTCATGTTAGTATGTAGAAATGCTGCTGACTTTTAAAAATTGAAGTATAGTTGATTTACAATGTTGTGTTAGTTTCAGGTGTATAGCAAAGTGATTCGTGTGTGTGTGTGTGTGTGTATATATATATATATATATATATATATATTCTTTTTTAGATTCTTTTCCCTTATAGGTTTTTACAAAGTATTGAGTATAGTTCCCTGTGCTATATGGTAGAACCTTGTTGCTTATGTATTTTATGTATAGTACTGTGTATATGTTAATCCAAAACCCCTAATTTACCCCTCCCTCCACCTTCCCCTTTGGTAACTGTAAATTTGTTTTCTATGTCTGTGGATCTATTTCTGTTTTGTAAATAAGTTCATTTGTATCATTTTTTTAGGTTCCACATATAAGCAATATCATATGATATTTGTCCTTCTCAGCCTGCATTACTTCACTTAGTATGATAATCCCTAGGTCCATTCATGTTGCTGCAAATGGCATTATTTCATTCTTTTTTATGGCTGAGTGTTAAAATGCTGTTGATTTTTGCACTTGGAATTTTTATCCTCCAAACTGCTCAACTCACTTACTAGTTCTACTAGGTTTTTTTGTAGACTCCTTGCTATTTTACATAGATAACTTTTTCATCTGAAAATAGAGACAGTTTGATTTCTTCTTTTCCGATCTGTGTGACTTTTATTTCCCTTTCCTGCTCTATTACAATGGCTAAAACTTGCAGTATTATATTGAAAAAGAATAATAAGAGCAGACATTCTTGCCTTGTTCCTGATCCTGGAAGGAAAGCATTCAGTCTTTCACCAATAAGTATAATGTAATATGGAGGTCTTGTAGATGCTCTTTATCAAGTTGAGGAATTTACCCTCTAATACTACCTTGTCGAGAGTTTTATATCATGATTGGATGTTGAATTTTGTGAAGAACTTTTTTTGTATCAATTGATATGATCATATGATTTTTCTCCTTTATTCTGTTGATATCATATGTTACATGGACTGATTTTCAAATGCTGAACCAGCCTTGCACACCTGAAATACTTACCATTTGTCATGGTATATAGTTCTTTTTATACATTACAGTATTGGTGTGCTAATATTTGGTTGAAGATTTATGCATCTAAGTTCATGAGAGATATTAGTCTGTAGTTTTCTTTTTTTTGGTAATGTCTTTATCTAGTTTTGGTATCAGAGTAATACTAGCTTCATAAAATGAGTTGGAAAGTGTTCCTTCCTCTTCTCTCTCAGAATAGATTGTGTAAAATTAGTGGGTTTTTTTTTTTTTAATTTTAGTAAAATTCTCCTGTGAAACCATCTGGGCCTGGACACTTCTTTTCCAGGAACTTTAAAATTACCAATTCAATTTCTTTAATGGCTACAGGACTATTCAGTTTAATTCATCTTGATTTAGTATGTGGTTTTCTGGACTTGGTCCATTTCTTCTAATTTATGAGCATAAAACTTTTTGTAGTATTTCCTTGTTATCTTTTTAATGGTTGCATATATGTATATAGTGGTATATCAGGTTTCACTCCTGATTTTGGTGATTTGCATCTTTTTACCTTTGTCAGTCTTATTAGAGGTTTATCAATTTTATGGATTATTTTGAAGAACCAGCTTTCTTTCTTTCATTGATTTTTATCTATTATTTTTTTTAATTTTCAGTTTCACTGATTTCTGTTTTTTTTATTATAAATGATTTATTTATTTTTTAACATAGAGGAAGCTTGGTGGTGGATACATAGCCATGCAATGTTTTTATGACTGAGTTAAAGTTCAGGCTCTCTTTCTTATAGAATGTAAATGTGTACCAACACATGTATATGTAATTGTTATAAAAATTAAGCTTAGTCACTAAAAGAAGATTTGCTGTCTGAACTTTCTTCTATATTTTTTTCACCTCCACCGTCAGGCACTGGAGCATCTGGCCTCTCTAGAAGATCTGGGTCTAGTCCTTCTGATATCATTTTGTTTCTTACTGCCATCACTGGAACACCCACCCATTTTGAGATGTCTGGCATATCTTAGATCCTTGGCTACAGTTAAGATATTTTCTGGTGTTACTTCACTTTCCTGTGGTCCAGAGTCTTGTAAACTGTTCTGCTGTGATTGCTCTGAAGTGGTTTCAGAATGTGTTTCATTTGTGATCCTAGTGACACTTATAGGAGATACTTCAAACGTGACATCATCTAGCCCTGGGATAGATGATAAGTTTGCATCTAAAATATTGAGAGTTGTTTCAATTTGCTGGATACAAAGAGAAAGGTCTGCCAGTTTCTCCTCACAAACTGTAGAAAATCGGTTGAGAAACTGTACACTGTGCACCACAAATTGGTTTAGAAATGCCACCGTTCTGTTCTGTTGAACAGCTGGCACCTTAGTCAGGTCTATGCCTGACCCCATGAGAGGAAGCCCATCCTCAGCCATCTCCTCTCTGTTCTTTATTATTCTCTTCATTCATCTTTTTGGATTTATTTTGCTCCTTCTTTTTCTAAGCTCTTGAGGTGTAGGAGCTTCATTTATTAACTTGAAAGTTTTCCTCTTCCAATGTATGCATTTAGTGCTATACATTTCTCTCAGTGCTGCTGTTTTAACTGTGCCTTATCAATTTTGATATGTTGTATGTTCATTTTTATTCTATGTATTTTTTATTCCATTTGAGATTTCCTCTTTGACCCAGGGATTATTTAGAAGTGTGTTTTAAAATTTCCAAGTGTTTGGAGATTTTCCTGTTGTCTTTCTGTTATTGATTTCTCATTTGATTCTGTGTTCTGTACACAAGACAAAGATGGCCTCTGTATATTGCCACCCCACCCACCCCAGGTTGCTTACTTATTCACAGCAGGCTGAGACCCATTAGCTCAAAAGTCTGCCAGCACCAGACTAATATTTGTACACATCCAATTATTTTAAACACAACCAAATAAGCAGATTTTTAACTATTTAGAGCCTGTCTGCTTTATATACTCAAGAAACTGTGCCCAGCATATACTAGCCATAGGTAAAATAAACCCTGGGGTTATAAAGACCCCAAGACTCTGCTGCCTTTTGGGATTCCTGACCCAGAGACTCCCTTCCAGGCTGCTGAGTGAAATCACCTAGAGATGTAACCCCCTCTCTGATATCCCTCTCCTCTAGGAATTTCCTTGTCCTTCTCTCCCTGAGTATTGGCCTCTGTGCAGTGGCCTCTAGATGGTCTCATGCTGTGAGAGACTTCCCCCACATGCAAACCTGTCAAAGTGTCACTCAAATAAAGCTGTGTGTGCTACTGCCACCTCCTGGTCAAATGGTTTTCCTTGATCAGCCCCCAAATCCCTTGAACTCCCTATATTCCATTATGGTCAGACAGCACCACTTCATATAGTTTTAATTATTTTAAATGTGTTGAACTTGGTTTTATGGTCCAGGATGTGGCCTATCTTGGTGAATGTTCCATGGGCACTTGAAAACACTGTGTACTCTGCTATTGTTGGATCGAGTGTCAGTTAGATCCTGTTGGTTTATTGTGTTGTTAAGGTGTTCTATATTCTTGCTGATTTTCTGTCTAGTAGTTCTATATTTACTGAGAGTGATGTGTTGACATCCCCAACTATAAGGATGGATTTTATTACCTCTTTCATCTCTATCATGTAATGTCATGCTTTGTTACTTTAGTATTGTTATGTCTTCCTGGTGAAGTGACACTTGTATTATTATATAACATTCCTCTTTATCTCTAGTAATTTTCTTTGCACGTAAGTCTATCTACTTTATTTGATATTAATATAGCCCTTGTTGCATTTAATGATTAAATTTTGAAGTCACATCTTTTCCCATTCTTTTGCTTTTAGTTTACATATGTCATTGCACTGATATTTGGAGCTAATTTCTTGTGTACAACATGTTGTTGGATTATGTTTTTGATTCACACCCCCAACTGTCTTTTTTTTTTTTGGCTGTGTTGGGTCTTAGCTGCAGCATGCGGGATCTTTCGTTGTGGTGTGCGGGCTTCTCTCTAGGTGTGGTGTACGGGCATCTCTCTAGTTATGGCACATGGGCTCCAGAGCGCGTGGGCTCTGTAATTGCGGCATGCGAGCTCTCTAGTTGTGGTGTATAGGCTTAGCTGTCCCATAGCATGTGGGATCTTAGTTCCCCGAAAGGGGTCAAACCCGTGTCTTCTGCATTGGAAGGAGGATTCTCAACCACTGGACCACTAGGAAAGGCCCTTTTTTTTTTTAATTGAAGTATAGTTAATTTACAATGTTGTGTTAGTTTTAAGTGTACAAAAGTGACTGTTATACATACATATATATATATATAATTTTTCAGATTCTTTTCCATTGTAGGTTATTACAAGATATTGTAATAATTGAGTATAGTTCCCTGTGCTATACAGTAGATCTTGCTGTTTACCTATTTTATATATAGTAGTGTGTATATGTTAATCCCAAATTCCAAATTTATCTCACCCGCACCAAACACTATCCCCTTTGGTAACCATAAGTTTGTTTTCTATGTCTGTGAGTTTATTTCTGTTTTGTAAATAAGATCCTTTGTATCATTTTTTAGATTCCACATATAAGTGATATCATATGATATTTGTCTTTCTCTCTCTGACTTACTTCAGTTAGTATGATAATCTCTAGGTCCATCCATGTGGCTGCAAATAGCATTATTTCATCCTTTTCAACGGCTGAGTAATATTCCATTTTATATCTCTATCTACCTACCACATCTTCTTTATCTGTTCATCTGTTGACAGACATATAAGTTGCTTCCATGTCTTGGCTGTTGTAAATAGTGCTGCTATGAACATTGTGGTGCATGTATCTTTTCAAATTAGAGTTTTCTCCAGATATATGCCCAGGAGTGGAATTGCTGGATCGTATGGTAACTCTATTTTTAGTTTTTTAAGGAACCTCCATACTATTCTCCATAGTGGCTGTATCGATTTACATTCCCACCAACAATGTAGCAGGGTTCATTTTTCTCCACACCCTCTCCAGCATTTATTATTTGTAGACTTTTTAATGATGGCCATTCTGACTGGTGAAAAGTGATACCTCATTGTAGTTTTGATTGGCATTTCTCCAATAATTAGTGATGTTGAGCATCTTTTCATGTGCCTCTTGGCCATCTGTACGTCTTCTTTGGATAAATATCTATTCAGGTCTTCTGCTATTTTTTGATTGGGTTGTTTGTTTTTTTGTTATTGAGCTGCATGAGCTGTTTGTAGATTAATCCCTTTTTGGTCGTGGCATTTGCAAATATTTTCTCCCTGTCCATAGATTGTCTTTTTGTTTTGTTTATGGTTTCCTTTGCTGTGCAAACGCTTTTAAGTTTAATTAGGTCCCATTTGTTTATTTTTTGTCTTTATTTCCATTACTCTGAGAGAAGGATCCAAAAACATATTGCTGCAATTTATGTCAGAGTGTTCTGCCTACGTTTTCCCCTAGGTGTTTTATAGTATCTGGTCTTACATTTAAGTCTTTAATCCATTTTGAATTTATTTTTGTGTTTGGTGTTAGAGAATGTTCTAATTTCATTCTTTACATGTAGCTGTCCAGTTTTCCCAGCACCACTTAATGAGGAGACTGTATTTTCTTCATTGTATATCCTTGCTTCCTTTGTCATAATTGACCATAAGTGTGTGGGTTTATTTCTGGGCTTTCTATCCTGTTCCATTCATCTATGTCTGTTTTTGTGCCATTACCATACTGTTTTGATTGCTGTAGCTTTGTTGTAGAGTCTGAAGTCAGGGAGCATGATTCCTCCAGTTCCAGTCTTCTTTCTGAAGATTGTTTTAGCTATTTGGGATCTTTTATGTTTCCATACAAATTTAAAAACTTTTTGTTCTACCTGAGTGAAAAGTGCCATTGGTAGTTTGATAGGGATTGCATTGAATCTGAAGATTGCTTTAAGTAGTATGGTCATTTTAACAATATTGATTCTTCCATTCCAAGAACATGGTATATCTTTCTGTCTTCAATTTCTTTCATCAGTGTCTTATAGTTTTCAGAGACAGATCTTTTACCTCCTTAGGGAGGTTTATTCCTAGGCATGTTATTCATTTTGATGTGATGGTAAATGGGATTGTTTCCTTAATATATTTTTCTGATCTTTCATTGTTAGTGTATAGAAATGCAAGAGATTTCTGTATATTAATTTTGTATCCAGCAACTTTACCATATTCATTGATGAGCTCTAGTAGTTTTCTGGTAGCATCCTTAGGATTTTCTATGTATAGTATCATGTCATCTGGAAACAGTGACAGTTTTACTTCTTCTTTTCTAATTTGGATTCTTTTTATTTCTTTTTCTTCTCTGATTCCTGTGACTAGGACTTTCAAAGCTATGTTGAATAAAATTGGCAAGAGTAGGCATCCTTCCTTGTCTTGTTCCTAATCTTAGAGGAAATGCTTTCAGCTTTTCACCGTTGGGAACGATGTTGGCTGTGGATCTGTCATATATGGCCTTTATTATGTTGAGGTATGTCCCCTCTATGCCCACTTTCTGGAGAGTTTTTATCATAAATGGGTGTTGAAATTTGTCAAAAGCTTTTTCTGCATCTATTGAGATGATCATATGGTTTTTATTCTTCAATCTGTTAATGTGGTGTATCACACTGATTGATTTGTAGATATTGAAAAATCCTTGCATCCCTGGGATAAATCCCACTTGATCATGGCATATGATTCTTTTAATGTATTGTTGGATTCGGTTTGCTTGTATTTTGTTGAGGATTTTTGCATCTATGTTCATCAGTAATATTGGCCTATAATTTTTTTTTAATATCTTTGTCTGGTTTTGGTATCAGGATGATGGTGGCCTCATAAAATGAGTTCAGAAGTGTTCCTTTCTCTGCAATTTTTTGGGAATAGTTTCAGAAGGATAGGTATTAACTCTTCTCTAAATGTTTGATAGAATTCACCTGTGAAGCCATCTGCTTCCGGACTTTTTTGGGGGGGCAGTTTTTAAATCACAGTTTCAATTTCAGTACTTGTGATCAATCTGTCCAAATTTTCTATTTCTTCCTGGTTCAGTCTTGGGAGACTGTATGTTTCTAAGAATTTGTCCATTTCTTCCAGGTTGTCCATTTTATTGGCATTTAGATGCTTATAGTAGTCTCTTATGATCCTTTGTATTTCTGTGGTGTTCATTGTAACTTCTCCTTTTCATTTCTAATTTTATTGATTTGAGCCCTCTCCCTTTGTTTCTTGATGAATCTGGCTAAAGGTTTATCAATTTTGTTTATCTTTTCAAAGAACCAGCTTTTCGTTTCATTGATCTTTTCTATTGTTTTCTTCATCTCTATTTCAGTTATTTATGCTCTGATCTTTATGATTTCTTTCCTTCTACTAACTTTGGGACTGAACCTGGGGCCCTGGCAGTGACAGCAGTGAGTCCTAACCACTGGACCACCAGGGGATTTCCTATTTTTTATTTTTTATTTTTTAATGGGGGTGTAGTTGATTTAGGATGTTGTGTTAATTTCAGGTGTATAGCAAAGTAATTTAGTTATACATATACATATATCCATTCTTTTTCAGATTCTTTTCCCATATAGGTTATTAAAGAATATTGAGGGCTTCCCTGGTGGCGCAGTGGTTGAGAGTCCGCCTGCCGATGCAGGGGACATGGGTTCGTGCCCCAGTCCGGGAAGATCCCACATGCTGCGGAGCGGCTGGGCCTGTGAGCCATGGCCGCTGAGTCTATGCGTCCGGAGCCTGTGCTCTGCAACGGGAGAGGCCACAACAGTGAGAGGCCCGCGTACCACACACACACAAAAAAAGAATATTGAGTAGAGGTCCCTGTGCTGTACAGTAGTCCTTTTTGATTATCTACTTTATATATAGTAGTGTGTATATGTTAATCCCAATCTCCTAATTTATCCCTCCCCCTGCTTTCCACTATGGTAACCATAAATTTGTTTTCTGTATCTGTAAGTCTGTTTCTGTTTTGTAAATAAGTTCATTTGTATCATCTTTTTAGATTCTACCTATATGTGATGTCATATGATAGTTCTGTTTCTCTGTCTGACTTACGTAGTATGATAGTCTCTAGGTCCATCCATGTTGCTGCAAATGGCATTATTTCATTCTTTTTTTATGGCTGAGTAATATTCCATTGTATATATCTACCACATAAGTGGGTCTCTTGTAGACAGCATATATATGGGTCTTATTTTTGTATCCATTCAGCCAGTCTATATATTTTGGTTGGAGCATTTAATCCATTTACATTTAAGGTAATTATTGATATGTATATTCTTATTGCCATTTTGTTAATTGTTTAGGATTTGTTTTTGTAGGTCTTTTTTCTTCCCTTCCTCTTCTATTCTCTTCTCTTGTCATTTGATGACTATCTTTAGAGTTGTGTTTGGGTTGCTTTGTGTGTGTGTGTATCTATTGTAGATTTTTGGTTTGCAATTACCATAAGGTTTTGATATAACAGTCTATATATATATACAAGATTGTTTTAAGTTGCTGGCCTCTTAATTTCAAATGCATTTCCAATATCCTACATTTGTACTCTCCTCATGATTGCTGGTTTTGATAGCATATTTGTGTATGGATGATTTCCTACCTTTATTGCATGTTTGCCTTTACCAGTGAGCTTTCCCATTTGTAATTTTCTTGTTTCTAGTTGTTTCTTGTTCTAGTCCTTTTATTTTCTGCCTAGAGAATTTCCTTTAGCATTTGTTGTAAAGCTGGTTTGGTGGTGCCAAATTCTCTTAGCTTTTGCTTGTGGGTAAAGCTTTAAACTCTGTCAAATCTGAACGAGAGCCTTTCTGGTTAGAGTATTCTTGGTTGTAGGTTCTTCCCTTTCATCACTTTAAATACATTGTGCCACTCCCTTCTGGCCTGCAGTTTCTGCTGAAAAATCAGCTGATAACCATATGGGGATTCCCTTGTATATTATTTGTTGCTTTTCCCTTGTTGCTTTTTAATATTTTACCTTTGTCTTTATTTTTTGTCAGTTTGATTAATATGTGTCTTGGTGTGTTCCTTCTTGGGTTTATCCTGTATGGAACTCTTATCCACTTCCTGGATTTGGGTGACTGTTTCCTTCCCCAGGTTAGGGAAGTTTTCAGGTAATACCTCTTCAAATATTTTCTCAGGCCCTTTCTCTCTCTCTTCTCCTTCTGGGAACCCTCTAATGCAAATATTAGTGTACCTGATGTTGTCCCAGAACTGTTGTCTTAAACTGTCCTCATTTCTTTTTATTCTTTTTTCTTTCTTCTGTTTGGCAGCAGTGATTTCCACTACTCTGTCTTCCAGCTCACTGATCTGTTCTTCTGCCTCATTTAGTGTAGTACTGATTAATTTTAGTGTATTTTCCTTTCAGTTATTGTATTCTTCAACTCTGTTTGGTTGTTCTTTATATTTTCTAATTCTTTGTTAAAAACTTCTAATTTCTCGCTCTGTGCATCCATTCTCCTCCCAAGTTCTTTAATCATCTTTACAATCATTACTCTGAACTCTATTTTGGTTAAACTGCCTATCTCCATGTCACTTAGTTCTTATTCTGGGGTTTTATCTTGTTCCTTCATCTGAAATATATTCCTTTGTGTTAATTGCTATTTGTATTTTTATGTATGTGGTAGGTTGGTTATGTTTCTCAACCTTGGAGAAGTGGCCCTCTGTACGGGATGTCCTGTGTGTCCCAGCAGTGCACTCCTCTCTCGTCACCCAAAGGCCAGGGGCCAGATGGTCCCCGGGTAGTGTCCAGCCTGAGTTTGTGGACTCTGTCTGCAGGCTGCAGGACTGTAGTTTTCTTGCTTTTAGTGTATGCCTCCTGGTGGGTGAGGCTTGTCTAGAGACTTGTGCAGGTTTCCTGCTGGGAGGGGTTGGTGACTGCTCCCTTGTGGGTGGGGCTGGGTCTTGGTCCTCTAGTGGGCAGGGTCATGTCTCGGGGCATATGTAGAGGCAGTTTTGGGTTTAGGAAGTCTTTAGGCAGCCTGTCTGCTGATGGGTGGGGCTGTGTTCCCACCCGGTTTGTTGTTTGGCCTGAGGCATCACAGCACTGGAGCCTGCAGGCTGTTGGCTGAGGCCAGGTCTTGGTGGCAAAATGTCTGCCTCCAGGAGAACTCATGCGATTGAATGCTCCCTGATATATCCACCACCAGTGTCTATATCCCCATTGTGGTCCACAGCTGCTCTCTGCCTCCCCAGAAGACCTCTAAGACCAGCAGGTAGGTCTGGCCCAGGCTCCTCTCATATTACTGCTTTTGCTCTTGTTCTCAGTGCATGTGAGATTTTGTGTGCACCCTTTAAGAGTGCAGTCTCTATTCCCCCTAATCCTGTGGAACTCCTGCAATCAAGCCCCACTGGTCTTCAAAGCCAAATGCTCTGGGAGCTCCTCTCCCTGGTGCCAACCCCCTGGGCTGAGGGTCCTAACATGGGGCTCAGAACTCTCCTGTGGGAGAACCTCTGTAATATAATTATCTCCAGTTTGTGGGTCACCCACCAGGAGGGTATGGAGTTTGATTATATCTAGAGTCCGCCTCTGCTACCAGTCTCGTTGTGGTTCCATCTTTATGTCTTTAGCTGTAGAGGGTCTTTTCTGGTAGGTTTTAATTTTTTCTTTTAATTAATTAATTAATTAGCTGTGCCAGGTCTTAGTTGAGGCATACAGGTTCTGTGCTGAGGCATGCGGGATCTTTGGTTATGGCATTCAGGATCTTTTAGTTGCAGCATGCAGGCTCTTAGTTGCAGCATGCGGGATCTAGTTCCCTGACTAGGGATCAAACCTGGGTCCCCTGCATTGGGAGTGTGGAGTCTTAACCACTGGACCACAAGATAAGTCCCCAGTCTTTTTCAACGATGGTTATTCTGCAGGTTGTTGTGACTTTGGTGTGCTCATGAGAGGAGGTGAGCTTCGGGCCCTTCTATTCTGCCATCTTAATTGCTCTCTCTCAACTGTGTCTTTTAAATGGTGTATTTAGACCATTTATCATTTACTAAATTTCCATATCAGTTATCAATGACATGTTGGGACTTAAGTCTGCCATTTTGTTATTTATTTTCTGTTTGTTTCCTCTGTTTCTCATTCCTTATTTTCTCTTTCCTTACCTTCCTGTGGGTTGTTTGAATATTTTTTAGGATTCTACACTGGTTTATAGTTTTTCAATTCATTGTTCTGGGTTTTTTTGGTTTGTTTGTTTATTTAATTATGGCTGCGTTGGGTCTTCGTTGCTGTGCTCAGCCTTTCTCTAGTTGCAGTGAGCAGGGGCTACTCTTCATTGCGGTGCGCGGGCTTCTCGTTGAGGTGGCTTCTCTTGTTGCAGAGCATGGGCTCTAAGTGCACAGGCTTCAGTAGTTGTGGTGCACGGGTTTAGTTGCTTCATGGCATGTGGGATCTTCCCAGACCAGGGATCAAACCTGTGTCCCCTGCACTGGCAGCCGGATTCTTCTTTTTTTTTTTTTTTTTAACATCTTTATTGGAGGATAATTGCTTTACAATGGTGTGTTAGTTTCTGCTTTATAACAAAGTGAATCAGTTATACATATACATGTGTTCCCATATCTCTTCCCTCTTGTGTCTCCCTCCCTCCCACCCTCCCTATCCCACTCCTCTAGGTGGTCACAAAGCACCAAACTGATCTCCCTGTGCTATGCGGCTGCTTCCCACTAGCTATCTATTTTACGTTTGGTAGTGTATATATGTCCATGCCACTCTCTCACTTTGTCACAGCTTACCCTTCCCCCTCCCCATATCTTCAAGTCCATTCCCTAGTAGGCCTGTGTCTTTATTCCCGTCTTACCCCTAGGTTCTTCATGACCTTTTTTTTTTGTCTTAGATTCCATATATGTTAGCATACGTTATTTGTTCTTCTCTTTCTGACTTACTTCACTCTGTATGACAGACTCTAGGTCCATCCACATCACTACAAATAACTCAATTTCATTTCTTTTTATGACTGAGTAATATTCCATTGTATATATGTGCCACATCTTCTTTATCCATTCATCTGTTGATGGACACTTAGGTTGTTTCCATGTCCTGGCTATTGTAAATAGAGCTGCAAAGAGCATTTTGGTACATGACTCTTTTTGAATTATGGTTTTCCCTGGGTATATGCCCAGTAGTGGGATTGCTGGATCATATGGTAATTCTATTTTTAGTTTTTTAAGGAACCTCCATACTGCCCTCCATAGTGGCTGTATCAATTTACATTCCCACCAACAGTGCAAGAGGGTTCCCTTTTCTCCACACCCTCTCCAGCATTTATTGTTTCTAGATTTCTTGATGATGGCCATTCTGACTGGTGTGAGATGATATCTCATTGTAGTTTTGATTTGCATTTCTCTAATGATTAATGATGTTGAGCATTCTTTCATGTGTTTGTTGGCAACCTGTATATCTTCTTTGAGAAATGTCTATTTAGGTCTTCTGCCCATTTTTGGATTGGGTTGTTTGTTTTTTTGATATTGAGCTGCATGAGCTGCTTGTACATTTTGGAGATTAATCCTTTGTCAGTTGCTTCATTTGCAAATATTTTCTCCCATTCTGAGGGTTGTCTTTTTGTCTTGTTTATGGTTTCCTTTGCTGTGCAAAAGCTTTTAAGTTTCATTAGGTCCCATTTGTTTATTTTCTATTTTTATTTCCATTTCTCTAGGAGGTGGGTCAAAAAGGATCTTGCTGTGATTTATGTCATTGAGTGTTCTATGTTTTCCTCTAAGAGTTTGATAGTGTCTGACCTTACATTTAGGTGCTTAAACCAGTTTGAGTTTATTTTTGTGTATGGTGTTAGGGAGTGTTCTAATTTCATACTTTTACATGTATCTCTCCAGTTTTCCCAGCACCACCTATTGAAGAGCCTTTCTTTTCTCCACTGTATATTCTTGCCTCCTTTATCAAAGATAAGGTGACCTATGTGTGTGGGTTTATCTCTGGGCTTTCTATCATGTTGCATTGATCTAGATTTCTGTTTTTGTGCTAGTACCACACTGTCTTGATTACTGTAGCTTTGTAGTATAGCCTGAAGTCAGGGAGCCTGATTCCTCCAGCTCTGTTTTTCTTTCTAAAGATTGCTTTGGCTATTCAGGGTCTTTTGTGCTTCCATACAAATGGTGAAATTTTTTGTTCTAGTTCTGTGAAAAATGCCAGTGGTAGTTTCATAGGGATTGCATTGAATCTGTAGATTGCTTTGGGTAGTAGAGTCATTTTCACAATGTTGATTCTTCCAATCCAAGAACATGGTATATCTCTCCATCTATTTGTATCATCTTTAACATCTTTCATCAGTGTCTTATAATTTTCTGCATACAGGTCTTTTGTCTCCTTAGGTAGGTTTATACCTAGATATTTTATTCTTTTTTGTTGCAATGGTAAAGGGGAGTGTTTTCTTAATTTCTCTTTCAGATTTTTCATCATTAGTGTATAGGAATGCCAGAGATTTCTGTGCATTAATTTTGTATCCTGCTACTTTACCAAATTCATTGATTAGCTATAGTAGTTTTCTGGTAGCATCTTTAGGATTCTCTATGTATAGTATCATGTCATCTGGCAGGCGGATTCTTAACCACTGCGCCACCAGGGAAGTCCCAGTATATTGTTTTTTACAGTTTTCTTAGTGGTTGTGCTAGGTATTATAATATATTCACTTAACTTATTACAACCTACTGGTATTGATATTTTACCTCTTTGAGTGAAGTATAGACATCTTACTTCCATTTAGGCACTTTAATCCTCCCTACTTTTAAAAAATAATTGTCTGTCTTAAGTATTTCCCCTACTTACATTTCACATTACACCAGATGGTGTTATATAACCTTTGCTTCACTCATCACATATTATTTAAAAACTCATGAGAATTAGGATAGTCTCCAATATTTGCCCATTCTGATGTTTCTTTCATTCTGTAGTTCCAATCTTTTTTCTGTTATCATTTTCTTTCTTTTTAGAGAATTTCCTTTAGGCATTCATTAAGGGTATGTTTGCTATGAACAAATTCTCTTAGTTTTCCTTTGTCTGAGAATGTCTTTATTTCCCCTTTACTTCTGAAGTTCTGCTGGGTATATAATTTACAGTTGCCAGTTCTTTTCTTTTCATACATGAAAAATATTGTGCCACATCCTCTGGCTTCCATTATTTTAAATGAGAAAATCACTGTCATTCAAATAGGTATTCCCTGGTAGGTTTATATTCCCTACAGGTTTCATTGTTTCTCTCTGGCTGCTTTCAAGAATTTTTTTCTTTAATTTTTAGAAGTGTGATGATGGTATGCCTCTCATTTCTTTGGGTTTATCCTCTTTGGGCTTTGCTCGGCTTCTTTAATCTATAGGTTTATGTTTTCCACCAATGTTGGGGTGTTTTCAGCCATTATTTCTTTGAATAATTTCTTCTTCTCCTTCTTCTCTTTCTCCTCCTCCTCTCTCCCCTCTCCACTTCTGGGATTCTAATAATATGAATATTAACTATTCTGTTATTGTTCCACAGATCCCAGAAATTCTGTTTATTTTTTTTTCAGTCTATCTTCGTTCTGTTGTTCAGATTGGGTAAATTCTACTGATATTTTTTAAAGTTCACTACTTCTGTCCTCTGTCATTTCCACTCCACTACTGAGCCCAGTGAATGAGATTTTCATTTTGGTTATTGTCTTTTTCAATTATATAATTTCCATTTGGTCTTTTTTATAACTTGTATTTCTCTGCTGATAATATTTTGTTTTTTCATTTGTTTCAAGAGAATTTATGACTGATGATGAAGCATTTTTATGGTGGTTGTTTAAATTTCTTTTAGATCATTTCAACATCTGACTCATCTTGGTGTTGGCATCTGTTCATTATCTTTTCTCATTGATGTTGTGGTTTTCCTAGTTCTTGGTATGACAAGTGATTTTCTTTTTTTTTTTAATATATAAATTTATTTATTTATTTTGGCTGCGTTGGGTCCTCACTGCTGTACATGGGCTTTCTCTAGTTGCAGTGAGTGGGGGCTACTCTTCGCTGCGGTGTGCGGGCTTCTCATTGAGGTGGCTTCTCTTGTTGTGGAGCAAGGGCTCTAGGTGCATGGGCTTCAGTAGTTGTGGATTGTGGGCTCTAGAGTGCAGGCTCAGTGGCTGTGGGGCACGGGATTAGTTGCTCTGCGGCATGTGGGATCTTCCCAGACAAGGGCTCAAACCCGTGCCCCCTGCATTGGCAGGTGGATTCTTACCCACTGTGCCACCAGGGAAGCCCATGACAAGTGATTTTCAATCTTATCCTGGACACTTCGTATCTTATAAGACTCTGGATATTTTGAAATATTTTTTTTAGCAGGCAGTCACTCTGTTGAGATGCAACATGGGGCAAGTCAGGTGGGTGTGCATGTTCGGTATCCCACTAGGCTCCCCTGACACCACCCCAGCAAAAATGGTGCAGTGACTCACACTAACTTGTTGCAAACAGGTGGGATGGACATTGAACACTTCCCCCCTGCCCAGTTGGCATCTTTCCAGTGAAAGCGGGGCAGCTACTTGCATCATCTCTTGCTTCCAAGTGTGGGTGTAAGGTCATTTCTCCACTAGGCCCTTTGACAACAAGGAATAAAAAGGAAGAGGCAAAGTGCCATGTAGCCTGCCTCTCACCACCTAGTTTTTCCTCATTGATGCTAGGTGGGGTGGAGGCTCAGTTCCCCACTGGATCCTCCTGACAGTGAAGAGGATGAAGTCTAATGCTGATTAGGACCACACTGCACAGCCTCATTAAATCTTATTGCAACTAAGTGCAGATAGGGGCGTAGCTGGCTACTTGACCCTGATGGGAGAATCACAGCATTGCCTCTTTCACCAGGCCAGGGATGAAAGATCAGCTCACAGCTTAGCCCCACAACAGTATCGTAGCAGGAAAATTGGAGCATTACCTTGTTCTCCTGGGTAGAGATAGAAGATTGGCTGCCTGTTCAGTCCTATCACATGGGGAAATCAGAGTGCACCACCTTTTTCCCAGGGGTGGGAATGGGGGTTTGAGATAGAAGATCAACTTTCTGCTTGTACTGATACCATGTTGGTATATATGAAGGCTGTCCTTTTGTTAGTTGCCATGCCTCTCCCTAATGCTATGATAAATCTTTTTCCTTTATCCCCCATTTATCTTTTGTTTTCTTCTTCTGCATATATTTTGAAGTGGTGAATTTTGTATATCAATTACATAAATAGTGTGTGTGTGTGTACATATCTGTGTGTGTTTCTAACAAAGAAATATACCTATAATTTGCAGGGTTTTAGCTGAGTTCAATAACCCTCCCCCTATATAGGTCTTGACTGCCCTCAGTCTAGATCCTTGAGGGGTTATAACATGCAGTTCCCTACGTCCACAGGTGGCCTTTGGCCTTGGCTGCAGGTGATCTTATAGGGAGTGAGGAGTGTAGTATCCCTGGGAGTAGGAATATATATTTAGAGTATACTTGTGAGCATCTGCCTAACACTACCAACACCTTTAGGGGAAAGTCATAGAGCACTTGGTAGACAGAAACTATTAGTGGTAATGGAATAAGCAAAAAAACCACATGGTTTAAACATAAACAAAATACAACACCTATCAGTTGACTATTTTGTACCACCGTGTTAGGTGTCAGAAGATAGAACGATGAGTGGGACAAATACCTTGCCCCAATCTAGTAAAGACAGTGGTCACATGATCAGTTGTAAAGGATATTGCTGTGGTGGTAATGTGACAAATCACCTAAGGTGCCATAGTTAATATGGAGTCAAGACCAATCTTAAGCCAGCTGACAGATCATCTTAATCTGTCAGTTCTCTTTGCTGATGCGTACTGTACTTTGTAAACTTATCTCCTTTATACCAATTATGTTACTGTAATATAATGGTTTACTCCAAGTAAGTCTTTTCCTCCACCTGGCTATAAGGTCTTTGAAGTCAACAGCTACATTCTTTTCATTTTTGTATCCACAGTACCTGGCACATAGTAGGTACTCATTAAAAAAGTATTTGTCAATTGTCTAGGTTCCAGACATTGTTCTAGATACTGGGAATACAAGACACACAAACTCTTAGCTCTCAAGATGCTTACATTATGGTAAAGATGAACAACTATGATTAAAGACCTTAGTACTCTGTCATTTAGGGGATGGCTTGTACTTTACTTAGGAGTCTCTAAGTGAGTCCGTTGGAGACCCTTAGGGCTGCATATTTTTGATAAATTTGTCTTTGTCAAAATAGTTTGAGTTGGAATAGACATAAAATCTTCATTTCTCTAGCTCATTGGTCTTTTCACAATATGAGTTGCTTGAATGGTCCTGGGAATGTCATGCTATTAGGGTTCAGTTCAATTCAACCAACACAATATAAGTTGGCAAAGTACTGGTAAATATTTTACATATATTACTGGGTTGGCCAAAAAGTTCGTTCGGATTTTTTCCATACACTGTTACGGAAAAACCTGAATGAACTTTTTGGCCAACCGAATATCTCACTGAATCACACTTTTTGGTTAAAAAGGCCTTTCACTACCCATATCTACCCTCCCTCTCCTGCCTCAGGTCCCTGTTAGGTACATTCTTCACAGGATGCTTCCAAGGTACCCTGTGCACTCATCTAGTATTATAGATGTATTGTAATTCCCCACTTTCTGTCAGCTACATTCACTAATACATTTTTAGTTACTCAAGGTCAGGTGGGCAGGAGAAGGTGGTTGATCATACGCATTCTAGGTCCAAATTCCAACTCCCTTATCTAATCTTACTGAGCCTCAGTTTCCTCATCTTCAAAATGTATAAAATAACAATGCCTACTTTGTTATAAGGATTAAGTAAAATGATGCACATAAAAAGCTTATCAATATGGTACCCATCTATAGTATATCATTGTTAATGATTTATAGCACGGTGCCTGCTATATAGTAGGTATAATATATGTTAGCTAGGGTGAAGTGTGTATTTAAACTTATTAGTGTTACTATAATAAATAGTGATAATATTCCTTCTAGGAATAGTAGTGAGGAGTGAGGATATTACATGAGATCGATATATTAATAATTCCATAAGAGATACTGTAAGTGCTATAATTATATTTATATATACTAAAGGCACTTGATAATTATGAACTTGATCACAATCTAATGAGTCGAAATTATTTATTTTAGCTTAAACTAATTATCATATTCAGTCCATTCTAGTCCTTTTTGGGTTCATTTTATAAGCCAGGCTTGTTGTTAGTAGTAGGATTAGGAATAGTGCTATAAAAAGTATTGTTTTTAGATTATTTGCTTGGGATGCTCAGGATAAAGGTAAAAAGGAGGTCAATCACTAAGTCAAAGAGAAGAAATGTTATAGCTACTAAGAAAAAACTTATGGAAAAGGGTAAGCATGCTGATCCTATGGGATCAAATCTCCCACTCACAGGGACTTGTTTTTTCTGTATAAATATTTAATTGAGGGAGTCAGAATGCAGTAAATACAAGTAGTGAGGCTAGTGCTATACTTGTAATTAGTATCATTTATAAGATTTATTATTCTTTTTCAGATTATACTAAATTGATGAGAAGTCAATGTAGTATTTAATACTAAAAGGATAAGATCCTCATCAATAAACAGACACATAAAGGAACAGTCATACTACATCTACAAAATGTCAATATCAGGCAGTGGCTTCAAAGCTGAAGTGATGATTGTAAGTGAAGTGGAATTTTAACTGGCCTAAGAAGCAGACGACTAGGAAAGTAGAGCCAATAATTATAGTCAGACCGTGGAATCCTGTAGCTATGAAGAAAGTTGAGCCATATACCCTGTCTGAGATTGTAAAAAGTGTTTTGTAGTACTCTGAGGCCTGTAGAAGTGTAAAGTATACACCTAAGGTAATTGTAATAAAAAGAGCTTGGAGCATATGCTTACGGTTTCCTTCTATAAGGCTGTGGTAGGCTCAGATGATGGATACTCCAGAAGCTAATCAGACTGAGGCATTAAGGTGTGGCACTTCTAGTGGATTTAGAGGACGGATACCTGTTGGTGGTCAACATCCACCTAATTCAGGTGTAGGAGCAAGACTTGAGTGATAGAAGGCTCAGAAAAAGCCAGTAAAAAAGAAGACTTCTAAAATAAATAATAAATAGGATTATTCCATACTGAAGTCATTTTTGAACAACTGGTGTATGGCGGCCTTGGAAAGTGCTTTCTCGGACAATATCTTGTTATCATTGGTATACTGTTAAGGTATTAGTCAATAGGCCTAATGATAATAATATTATTGAATTAAAGTGAAATCAAATTACTAGGCCTGATGTTATTAGAAGGGCTGAGAGAGCTCCTGTAAGGGGTCAGGGACTGGCATTTACTATGTGATATGGGTATGGTGGGTCATTATGTGTTGTCATGTAAGTAAAGACTTACTAGTAAGGTGAATACGTAAGCTTGAGTTAGGGCAACAGCAAATTTGAGCATAGTAAGTAAAACAAGGTTAATAAATGTAATGAGGGCTGTGGTGGTACTAATATTTAGTAGTGCTAGAGTTGTTCCCCTAATTAAATGAATTAATAGATGTCCTGCTGTAATGTTAGCTGTTAATTATACAGCTAAGGCTATTGGCTGAATAAAGAGGAACTGGTGGTCCTTGTGGTAAAAAATGGGCTAAGGATGCTTTTGTTTTATGGCAGAAACCAGTATTTACAGTTCCTGCTCACAGAGGGACTGCTATACCTAAATTTATTGAGAGTTGTATAGTGGGTGTAAATGAATGTGGTAAGAGTCCTAGTAAATTCGTTGATCCAATAAATAGGATAAGTGATATAAGTATTAGTGTTCAGGTCTGTCCTTTGTGGTTGTGAATAGCTATTATTTATTTCAGTGTAAGTTGGACTAATCATTGTTGAATAGAAATCATGTGGTTGTTGATTAGTTGGTTAGGTGTGGGGAATAAAATACTTGGGAATATAACGATTAATACAACAACAGGAAGTTCTAAAATTGTTGGGTTAATGAAAAAGGCAAATAAATTTTCGTTCATTTTGTTGCTCAAGGGGTGAGTTGTTTTTGTGTTTTAGTATATTTTAATTCTGGGTTTGAAGTATAAATATATTTAAAAATTTTTAGTTGGAATATAATGAATAGAACTAGAATTGTTGATAAAATAGTAATAAACCATGTTGATGTGTCTAGTTGTGGCATATCATTAAGGGTAGATTTAACATCCAGTCTTTAAAAGGTTAAAGCTAATTAGCTTCTTAATGAATTTATAATATTGATGCGGATCATTTCTCGAAGTATTTAAGTGGAATGAATTCAAGGATGACATGCATGAAGCTATGATTTGATCCACAAATTTCTGAGCATTGTCCATAATATAGGCCTGGTGGTGTTGATATAAGGGTTGTTTGATTTAAGGTTCCTGGAATGGCATCTGTTTTTAGGCCTAATGAAGGAATAGCTCATGAGTGTAAAACATCTTAGGAAGAAATTAATCTTCGGATTGTTACCTCTATGGGTAGAACTATTTGGTTATCTACTTCTAATAATTGCAGCTCTCCTGGTTTTAGATCTGATGTACAAATCATATATGAGTAGAAATTTAAGTCTTCATAGTCTGTGTATTCGTAACTTCAATATCATTGGTGTCCTATAGTTTTTATAGTCAGAGAGGGATTATTAATTTTGTCTATCATTTAAAGAATTCATGGTGATGGCAAGGGAATCAAAATTAGGATGATGGCTGGTAAGATTGTTCAAATTGTTTCCACTTCTTGTGCATCTATTGTGCTTGTATGTCTTAGCTTAGTTGTTAATATGAATGAAATAATAAATAGGACTAAGGAGCTAATTAAAAATATGATTATTAATGTGTGATCATGGAAGTGTAGAAGTTCTTCTATAATAGGTGATGTTGCATTTTGAAAGCCTAAGTTGAAAAGGATGTGCCATAGAGATATATAGGGTTTTCACCTATAACTTAACTTTGACAAAGTTATGTAAATTTTACTAATATCTCACTTATCGAGAAAGACATAATGGTATTGGCTTGAAACCAGTAAAAGAGGGTTTGATTCCTTTCTTATTTAATTACTTTAACATAAGTGGGTTCTTCAAATGTGTGATATGGTGGAGGACATCCATGTAATCATTCTAGGTTTGTAGTGGTTAGCTCTACTATTGAGACCTCTCGTTTTTTTTTTTTTTTTTTTTTTTTTTTTGCTGTACGCGGGCCTCTCACTGCTGTGGCCTCTCCCGTTGCGGAGCACAGGCTCCGGACACACAGGCTCCGCGGCCATGGCTCGCGGGCCCAGCCGCTGCGCGGCATGTGGGATCTTCCGGGATAGGGGCACGAACCCGTGTCCCCTGCATCGGCAGGCGGACTCTCAACCACTGCGCCACCAGGGAAGCCCCCGAGACCTCTCGTTTTGATGCAAATGCTTCTCGGTTATAAAAATTATTAATTATAAAGATTATAAAAATTATTAGTATCACTGCTGTTAGTGAAATGAATGAGCCTATTAATGAAATACTATTTCATGTTGTGTATGCATCAGAGTAGTAGGAATATCATCATGGTATTTCAGATAGACCAAGGAAGTGTTGTGGGAAGTTATATTTACGCCTACAAATATAATTACAAAATGAATTTTTGCTCATGCTTAGTTAAGTGTGTAGCCTGTGAATAGTGGGAATCAATGTATGAAGCCTCATGTAATGGCGAATACTGCTCCTATTGATAGTACATAATGGAAATGTGCAACCACACAATACACATCGTGAAGAATGATTTCTAGGGACGAGCTGGCTAAAATGATTCCTGCTGAACCACCTGCTATAAAAAGGAAAGTAAAGCCTAGGGCTCATAATATAGCAGGGGATCATTTGATATTAACCCCGTGAAGAGTTACCAGTGAGCTAAATACTTTTACTCCTGTACAAATAGCGATAATTATAGTAGCTGATGTAAAATATTCTCGTGTATCAACATCTATGTGTAAACATATAATGGGCTCATATGATAAACTGTAAAAAGCCGATAGATGTCATAGCTCATGCTATGCCCATATATCCATATACTATGCCTCAAAGGCTCTTTTTTTTCCTGAATAATAAGTTACAATATGTGAGATTATTCCAAATCCAGGTAAGATAAGAATATAAACTTCAGGGTGACCAAAAAATCAGAACAGGTGTTGATAAAAGAATCAGGTCTCCTCCTCCTGCAGGGTCTAAAAAGGTTGTATTTAGATTCTGGTCTGTTAATAGTATGGTAATTTCAGCTGCTAGTAATGATAATAATAGTAATACAGCTGTAATTAGGACAGATCACACAAATAATGGTGTTTGGTATTGAGATATAGTGGGTGGTTTTATGTTAATAATTGTGGTAATAAAATTAATAGCACCTAGAATTGAAAAAACACCTGCTAAATATAAGAAAAAAATGGTAAGATCAACTGAAACTCCTCATGAGCTAAGTTTCTGGCTAGAGTATACAGTTCAGCCTGTATCTGCACCAGCTTCTACCACTGATGATGCGAGTAAGAGTAAGAAAGAGGGTGGAAGTAATCAGAAGCTTCTGTTGTTCGCACGAGGGAAGGCTATATCGGTGCTCCAATTATCAGTAGAACTAACCAGTTTCTGAAGCCTCCAATTATAATAGGATAACTATGAAGAAAATTATTACGAATGTGTGGGCTGTTACAATTACACTGTAAATTTGATAAACTAACCAGTTTCTGAAGCCTCCAATTATAATAGGTATAACTATGAAGAAAATTATTACAAATGTGTGGGCTGTTACAATTACACTGTAAATTTGATAATCCCCAAGCAATGCTCCAGGTTGACGTAATTCAGCACAAATTAGTAGGCTTAAGGAAGTACCCACTATCCCAGCCCAAGCACCAAATAATAAGTACAAGGTGCTGTTATCTTTATGATTGGTTGAGAATCATCAGCGGTTTATAAACATAGGTAAAATGGCTGAGTAAGCATTAGACTGTATATCTAAAGACAGAAGTTGAGTCCTCTTTTTGCCAAGTCCTGTGGTGAATTAAACATACTGAACTGCAAATTCAAAGAAGCAGCTTCAATTCTGCTGGGGCTTCTCCGGCCTTTTTTTTTTCCTGACAGCGGGAGAAGTAGATTGAAGCCAGCTGACTAGGGTATTTAGCTGTTAACTAAAATTTCGTGGGAATGAAATCCCACCAATCACGTGAGGATTTAGCTTAACTAAAGTGTTTGATTTGCATTCAATTGATGTAGGATAGAGTCTTGCAATCCTTATTATACAGGAATTAAGTAAACTATACCTGCTTAGGGCTTTGAAGGCTCTTGATCTATATTAACCTAAATTCCATTTCCAGTACTGAAAGGATTGGTGTAAGGGGTAAAAGTAATGTAGATATTACAGTTATTATTGGTAGAAAAGTTGTTTGTTTTATATATTCAAATGATCATTTTATTTTTATGTTATTGACTGATGGTAATATAGTTAGTGATGTAGAATACGTAAGTTGTATGGAGAAATATAGGTTAGGCAGTGCTGTGATAGCTATTAGTGTGGGTAAAATAATGTTCTTTTTTGTTGTTGTTATTTCTTGAATAATTACTCAATCCTGATAATGGTGGGATGCCTCCTATTGATAATAGAATGGTGAGGATAAGAGTTGTAATGATGGGTATTTTGTTTCATGTGTGTGATAACGATAATGTAGTGGTGGCTGAGCTGTGAATGAGTAATGTGAATATAGTGAGTGTTATTTTTTTAAATTAATTAATAAATTTTTGGCTGCATTGGGTCTTCGTTGCTGCACGCGAGCTTTTTCTAGTTGCAGCAAGTGGGGGCCACTCTGTTGAGGTGCACGGGCTTCTCACTGCGGTGGCTTCTCTTGTTGCAGAGCACGGGCTCTAGCCACGCGGGCTTCAGTAGTTGTGGCTCGCAGGCTCTAGAGCACAGGTTCAGTAGTTGTGGCACATGGGCTTAGTTGCTCCCCGGCATGTGGGATCTTCCTGGACCAGGGCTCGAACCCATGTTGCCTGCATTGGCAGGCGGATTCTTAACCACTGTGCCACTAGGGAAGTCCAGTGAGTGTTATTATAATGTAAATTAGTAGGTTTAGGATTGTTAGAGTTGGATTATATAATATGATAGCTGTTATTCATCCTATGTGAGCGATTGATGAGTAAGCTATGACATTTCGTAGTTGCATTTGATTTAGTCTGCCTCATCCTCCAATTATGACTGCTAGTGTGGATACGATTAGTAGTAAGTTTAGGTTAATGGATGGTGAAATTTGGTATAATACCGATAGTGGTGCACGTTTTTGTCATGTTAATAGAATTAAGCCTGCTGTTAGTGAAATGCCTGTGTGACTTCAGGTACTCAAAAGTGGAATGGGGATAGTCCTAATTTTATGACTAGAGCTATTGTAATGATTATTGATGCTGTTGGATTAAAGATTTTTGTAATGGTTCATTGACCACAATACAGTATGTTAATGACGACAGCTATTATAAGTAATATTGATGCGGTGGCCTATGTTAAGAAATATTTAGTAGATGCTTCTATGGCTCATGGGTTAAAGTATTTTTAGTAGAATAGGGATGATAGCTAATATATTTCAAACCCTATTCAAATAAGTAATCAGTGTGAACTAGTTATTTCATTATGGTCCCTGAAATAATGGTTATTAAGATAATGATAAGGATAATGGGATTTTCATTTTCAGGGTATGGGCTCAATGGCTTATTTAGCTGACCTTACTATAGAATAAGTGTAATGTGGTAGCACGAAGAATTCTGAATTCTTAAGGGGTAGGTTCAATTCCTATAATTCTAGAAATAAGAGGATTTAAACCTCTATTATTTACTCTATCAAAGTAACTTTTTTATCAGACATATTTCTTATGTTTGTGAAGGGATGCTTGATGTTATGATAGGTAGTGAAACGTGTCATATACACAGGACTAGTGTTAGTGATAGATAATTTTTCAAAGTAGATGTGTGAGTTGATCATATCAGAATCACGGGTAGGATGCTTGAATGCATAAGGAGATTGTTAGTAGTAGTGTTTTGATAATAAAACTGGTTGTGTATAGTTCTGGTGTATGGGGATCGTGGAATGCTCCTAGAAACAGGATTGTTGTGAAAATGTTTATTATGATGATGTTGGCATATTCTGCTAGGAAAAATATAGCAAATGGGCCTGCTGCATATTCTATGTTAAAGCCAGATACAAGTTCTAATTCTCCTTCTGTTAGATCGAAAGGGGTTCGATTAGTTTCTGCTAGGGTAGAAATAAATCATATTATGGCTAGAGGTCATGATGTAAAAATTATTCATAGATGTTCTTGTGTTGTGATGAGAGTTGGGAGGGTAAAGGATCCATTTATTAAAAGGACTGGGGCCTCCCTGGTGGCGCAGTGGTTGAGAGTCCGCCTGCCGATGCAGGGGATACGGGTTCGTGCCCTGGTCTGGGAGGATCCCATATGCCGCGGAGCGGCTGGGCCCGTGAGCCATGGCCGCTGGGCCTGCGCATCCGGAGCCTGTGCTCCGCAACGGGAGAGGCCACAACAGTGAGAGGCCCGCATACCGCAAAAAGAAAAAAAAAAAAAAAAAAAGGACTGATAAGGGCTTCCCTGGTGGCGCAGTGGTTGGGAGTCCGCCTGCCGATGCAGGGGACACGGGTTCGTGCCCCAGTCCGGGAGGATCCCACGTGCCGCGGAGCGGCTGGGCCCGTGGGCCATGGCGGCTGAGCCTGCGCGTCCGGAGCCTGCGCTCCGTAATGGGAGAGGCCACAGCAGTGAGAGGCCCGCGTACCACCAAAAAAAAAAAAAAAAAAAAGGACTGATAAAAGGATAATTGCTAGTGTTACTTCATATGAAATTGTGTCACTGCTCATAGGGCTCCAATTAGAGCATATTTTGAATTAGAAGCTTATCCAGATCATAGAATGGAATAGATGGCTAGGGTTGACATAGCTAATATGAATTATACTCCTAGATTTATGTCAATGAGAGGGTAAGGTATAGGTAGCGGGATTTATGTTTAAGGCCAAGGTTAGAGCTAGGATTGGTGCAAGAATAAATATGGAGATGGAAGATGTAGCTGGTTGTAGTGGTTCTTTAATGACTAGTTTGACTGCATTGGCGACAGGTTGTAATAGGCCATATGGTCCAAAGATGTTTGGTCCTTTTCAAAGTTGCATGTAACCTAATACTTTTCATTCAATTAATGTGAGAAATGCCACAGCTAGAAGAATTGGGACGATGAGTATCCAGATGTTAATTATAAACATTTTATTAGGGAGAAGAGTTGAACCTCTGTTTATAAAGGTTTAAGTTTTATGCAATTACCAGGCTCTGCCACCCTAACAAACCCTGTTCTTGGGTAGTACATTTATAAAATTAATTAAGATCATATCATTAACTGATTTTAAGGCACTTTTGTAAAGTAGACCTTATTTCTCTTGTCCTTTCATACTGGGAGAAATACATAATAGATAGAAACCAACCTGGATTACTCTGGTCTGAACTCAGATCACATACAACTTTAATTGTTGAAAAAACAAAACTTTAATAGCGGTTACACCATTGGGATGTCCTGATCCAACATCAGGGTCGTAAACTCTATTGTCGATATGAACTCTAGAATAGGATTGCACTGTTATCCCTAGGGTAACTTGTTCCATTGATCAATTTTTGGATAAATTAGTGATAAGATATTTTGACTAGTTGGTCTAGATTTTAATCACTTGGAGGCTTTTTTGTCCTCCGAGGTCACAACCAACCAAAATTGTTAACCCATAATGAAACTTGTTATCCCTTGGTGGTTTAGTTTGGTTTTTTGGGGGTGTTAACAAATGAAAGCTCCATAAGGTCTTCTCATCTTATTTTATTATTCCTGCCTCTTCAAGGGAAGGTCAACTTCACCGATTAAAAGAGACAGTGAAATCCTCCTGTGGCCATTCATACACGTCCTTATTTAGAGAACAATTGATTATGCTACCTTTGCATGGTCAGGATACTGTGGCCATTTAACAGATGTCACTAGGCAGGCTGTGCCTCTACTATTAGTTATGCTAGAGGTGATTTTTTGGTAAACAGGCAGGGTTTGTGCTTGCCAAGTTCCTTTTACTTTTTAAAATCTTTCCTTAAGTGCATGCCTGCATTGGGTTAACAGTATATTATAATAAGTAATTTAATGTTGATTTAGATTTATTTACTGTTAATTTTCAGTACAGTATCAGTTACTGATGTAAGCTTATGCAGGGAGAAATATTTCTTGTTACTCATATTAACGTCATTGCTTCTATTGGTTAATAATTAGTCCGGTATTAAACTAGGAATTGATTTGCTTATAGTTGTTATTAAGGTAAATATATTGTTGAGCTTGAACGTTTCCTTAATTGGTGGCTGCTTTTAGGCGAACTATGGTGTTGTTTTTACTCTCTAGATAAGGTTGTACCCTACTTCTAAAAAGCTGTACCTTTTTAGATTAGCATTTAAAAATACATTACAATTTATAATTTTTTAGGTAATTTTTAAAGTTGAACTAAGATTCTTTTTCTGGACAACCAGCTATCACCAGACTCATTAGGCTTGTCACCTCTACTTATAAATCTTCTCATTATTTTGCCACATAGATGAGTTTGTTCTAATAAACTGTTCATAAACAGCTTGTCTGGTTTCAGGGTATTTAAGTTATTTTTGTTAAATGTTTATTAGTTAAATCATTATGCAAATAGTAAAAGGGGTAAGCTTTGCTTTTTATTACTTTTAATGCTTCTTCCATCATTCCTTTACAGTACTTTCTCTATAGCGCCAAAAGATTTTAAAATTTCTATTTCCTATACTTTAACTATTAGGTTAATGGTTTATTTGATTTGCTTGTGGTAATTAAAATTGTGGGAGGTTTGGGTTACAGTTAGTTCAAAGTATTCATAAATTATGAAATCTCCTGGGTGGTAAACTAGGTGCTTTATTTAAACTATGCTTTGATTTGTCCAAGCACACTTTCTAGTATGCTTACCTTGTTATGAATTGTCTCCTCTCATATGATTAGTATTTGTTAATAGATTATAGAGGATTATTTTAATACTTGAGAAGGGTGATGGGCGGTGTGTGTGTGCTTCATAGCCTTATTCAGTTAAGCACTCTATTCTTAATTTACTACTAAATCTTTTTTTTTTTAAATTTATTTATTTATTTTGCCTGTGCCAGATCTTAGTTGCGGCATGCGGGATCTTTAGTTGTGGCATGAGGGATCTTTTAGTTGCAGCATGCGGGCTCTTAGGTGCGGCACGCAGACTTCTTAGTTGCGGCATGCGTGTGGGATCTAGTTCCCCAACCAAGGATCGAACCCGGGACCCCTGCATTGGGAGCAAGGAGTCTTACCCACTGGACCACCAGGGAAGTCCCCTCCTTTGGTTTTTAGTTTCATAAAAACTTTTGTGTAATAAGAAATATATTCTTGGGACTTCCCTGGTGGCCCAGTGGTTAAGACTATGCTGCCAATGCAGGGGCTGCCGGTTTGATCCCTGGTCAGAGAACTAAGATCCCACATGCTGTGCAGCATGGCTAAAAGATTTAAAAAAATTTTTTTTGAAAAAGAAGAAATATATTCTTGAAATAGAAAATGTAGCCCATTTCTACTCACTCCATAAGTTACACATTGACCTAACGTTTTTATGTATAATTATTATGCTTACTGTTGTTTCTTTTTAGGGTTTGCTGAAGATGGTGGTATATAGATGAATTAGCAAGGGTTGGTGAGGTTTATTGATTATAGAACAGGCTCCTCTAGAGGGATATGAAACACTGCCAACTTCTTTGAGTTTTAAGCTGCTGCTAGTAGTACTCTGGTGAGTAATTTTGTCATTGTAATTATTTGAGTTTAGGGCTAAGCATAGTGGGGTATCTAATCCCAGTTTGAGTCTTAGCTGTCATGTAATCAGGAAGTCACTGGTAGTTTATTTTTATTTTAGCTATGGCTTTTTATGGCTTAGTTAGAATTTAACTGTTTGAAAACTTATTCTGTCACATGCTTTATGCAGGTTTTCTATTAATTTAGGTTTATCAAATGACTGTGATGGCTGGCACGAAATTTTCCAACCTTGGATAATATAACTTAGTCAAAGTTGCATTTATGGCTTAATTTTTTTTTTTTTTTTTTTTTTTTTGCAGTACACGGGCCTCTCTCTGCTGTGGCTTCTCCCGTTGCGGAGCACAGTCTCCGGACGTGCAGGCTCAGCGGCCATGGCCCACGGGCCCAGCCGCTCCGCGGCATGTGGGATCTTCCCGGACCGGGGCACGAACCCACGTCCCCTGCATCGGCAGGCGGACTCTCAACCACTGCGCCACCAGGGAAGCCCTATGGCTTAATTTTTATCACTGCTGTTTCCTGTGCGGGTGTGGTTGAGCAAGGCATTATGAGCTACTATTGTAGTGTGCTTGATGCCTGCTCCTTTTAATCTTTATGATTTACAGGGCATTCTAACTGGGGTGCAGGTGCTTGCATTTGTAATTTTATTAAAAACTAACAGAAAGGCTAGGACCAAACCTATGTGTTTATGGAGTTAGTAAACTCATCTAGGTATTTTCAGTGCCTTGCTTTAAGTCTTAAGCTGCATTAACAGGCTGAGTTTGTATGCATGATTATGTGGTAATGTGTATATGATTAATTTGTGTATTTTATATTAGATTTAGTGTTGAATTTTAAAATTTATTTTAATAAAAGTGGCTGATAAATCTAGGGAGATGTCTGTCTATATAAGTGGTATATATCTACGTAATTCATTGGTATGATTAGGGTTTATTTTACTTGAGTATTGAAATGTCTGTGTTTTGTTGGATAGATTAAATTCTATGTATTTGTATGTTTCTTACCTTGTTTTGGGGGTTTGGTAGGGCGTTATAGGCATATGGAGCATAGGGCTTAGTGGGGGGGTAAGGGGATTTGTTAAGCAGGGCGTTTACCTATTTAATAAATGTGTATGTGTATGTGCGTGTAATTATGTACATGTACATGCACATGTACGTGTGTGTAATTTCCTTATGTCCTGTAACCACTGACTGAATAAAACCTTACGGTTGATGATGCTGGTTAATAATATTCAATTAAGTCCAGCTACAATTTATTTGACTTTGTTAAGTCCTCAGATGGCCATAGCCGAGCCACAGCATCCCTTAAAAATTAAAAAATACCAAATACATGAACCACAGTTATGTGTGAGCATAGGCTGATTAGTCATTAGCCCACTGAGATGTCTTATTTAAGGGGAAAGGGTGGGCGATTTTAGGTGAGATGGTCCTGAAGTAAAAACCAGATGTCTGATAAAGTTCATTAATAGAAACCCCTACAAGTCATGGGCTCTGAGCCAGAAGAGAGACACATGCTAAGTGGGTTGATGGTTTTACGTGGCTTGCTGATTAAGCTTGTGATCTATTGGATATGATATGCATGCTGACTGGAATTGATTTGACTTAATGTACTATGTACTATTAATACTATTATGTTCTATGTAATATCAATAATATAATGTACATTCTTATAAGCATGGTGCAGATAATTAATGCACAATTACACATATCATATATTATGTATATATAATATGTATGTACTTATATACGTGGATATATACCATATGCATGAAATACATTAGCTATTTATGGGAGGGGAAAATGTTATTTTAATACTGACATGGTACTTTAAGATTGTGGAAATGTCCCATAACAATTATCAGGGAATAGTTTAAGTAGAGTTTCAGCTTTGGGTGCTGATGGTGGAGCTTGAACTTTTTCCTTGAGTCCTAGGGAGATATATTATTCTCCTTTTCTGGTTTACAAGACCAGTGTAATAAATATACTACAAAGACTCTTCATATTAGGCGATTACTTTCAATAATGCTAGCTACTGGTATTAGCACTAGAATTAAAAAGAAGTATAAGATGGATGCTAGTTGTCTGGTAATAATGAAGGGGTGTTCTATGGGTTGTACTCCAATTCATGTTAATGTTAGTAGATCTGCTACTAATACTCAGAATAGGCACTGGCTAAGAGGTCAGAATGTTATACTTCGTTGTTTGGATGTGTGGAATATTGGAATGAATGCTAGAATTAAAATTGAGAAGATTAGGGCTAGTACACCTCCTAGTTTGTTGGGAATTGATCGTAGGATTGCATATGCGAATAGGAAATATCATTCTAGCTTAATATGGGGTGGTGTGTTGAGAGGATTTGCTGGAATATTGTTGTCTGGATCTCCTAGCAGGTCGGGTGAGAATAATTCTAGCATTAGTAATGCTAGGATTAGTTGTAAAGTGCCTAAAATATCTTTGACTGTATAATATGGATGAAACAGAATTTTATCTATGTCAGATAGATTCCTGTGGGGTTATTAGAGCCTGTTTCGTGAAGAAATAGAAGATGGATGGCTGCTAGGGCTGCGATAATAAATGGAAGAATAAAATGGAATGTGAAAAATTGTGTGAGGGTTGCTTCATCTACTGAAAATCCACCTCAGATTCATTCCAACTAGGTTTGTTCCCATTTAACCTCCAGCTAATAGTGAAGGGACTGGTGCCAGAATTAAAGTCTTCTGACTCAAAATCTTGTACTCTTTCTATAACAGTATGATGCCTGGTAGATTTATGCCACTCTTTTCCTAAATAAAATTTAGGCCAGTAATCAGATGGGATTTTTGTGCTATTTTTAGATGAATGAGCCTGGAAGAAGTAGTTTGAATAGCAAAACATTAAAATTTCCAGGACATTTTAATGGCTTATTGGGATAACTGGATTGAATATTAGAATCAGTAATGTCCTGAACAATTGGGATTTCTGTCTTTAAAGTGACTAAACCCTTTTGTGTATAGTCCAAGACATTCTTACATCAAATTCTACTCCCTACAAAATAGTATTAGCATGGGGTTCCAATGTCTTGGATTAAGGAGTCAGTCATTAAAAATTATGAGGAAAAGTACTGACAATTCTTTTAGGGCTCAGAATCTTCTCCCCTGTGTGAGCATGGTTCATACCTACTGAGTGCAAAATATGAAGTAGACCAAGTTTTCCTTTCTCTTCTTGCCTTTCATCTCAGTGTTTCTTTCTTGCCCGATCCTCATCCCAAGCCACACAACCCTTGTTCCATTTCTGAAATACTGCTGTTAGCCTAGCATGGCACTCAGACAGCCGAATCTTGAACAACTGAAAATTCTCAAGGTGTAAAAAAAGGAATCCAGTATAGTTAATTTCAAGTATTAATGGAAAATTGGGATGAGGAGAATGGCTTCTTTAAAATTGTTCATGTCACAACAGCTGGGCAAAGATAGTCTGTGCTTTCCTGGTGCTATTGTGAGTTGCCCATTAAACAACAGCGATTTTGGGAGAGGCAGAAGAATTAAATACTATAACCTGCTGAAGTTAATGTTATATTTATATTGCTTTATAATAATTTAAAAATTTATAATAAACTATAATAAATAATATAAATAAAATTTACTTATAATAAATTCACAAATTCACAATAATAAAGTATATGCTTTCTTGGTGACAGAATATTCAGTAAAAATTAATTCAAAACAATGTAAAATGTTAACAATGGTTTTTAAAGGATATATCAATCTACTTACTGGCCCGGAGGAAGATGGCGGAAGAGTAAGACGCGGAGATCACCTTCCTCCCCACAGATACATCAGAAATTCATCTACACGTGGAACAACTCCTACAGAACACCTACTGAACGCTGACAGAAGACCTCAGACCCCCCAAAAGGCAAGAAACTCCCCACATACCTGGGTAGGGCAAAAGAAAAAAGGAATAAACAGAGACAATAGGATAGGGACGGGACCTGCACCAGTGGGAGGGAGCCGTGAAGGGGGGAAGGTTTCTACACACTACAAGCCCCTTCGCGGGCGGAGACTGCAGGTGGCGGAGGGGGAAAGCTTCGGAGTAGCGGAGGAGAGCACAGCAACAGGGGTGCGGAGGGCAAAGCGGAGAGATTCTGGCACAGAGGACCGGTGCCCTCAGGCACACACCAGCCCGAGAGGCTTGTCTGCTCGGCCGCCGTGGTGGGCGGGGCTGGGAGCTGAGGCTCGGGTATCGGCTTTCAGTCGGAGCGCAGGGAGAGGACTGGGGCTGGCGGCAGGAAGAGAGCCTGAAGGGGTTAGTGCACCACGGCTAGCCCGGAGGGAGTCCGGGGAAAGGGTCGGGAGCTGCCGAAGAGGCAAGAGACTTTTTTCCCTTTTGTTTCCTGGTGCGCGAGGAGAGGGCATTAAGAGGGCTGCTTGGGGAAGCGCCGGAGACAGGCACGAGCCGCGGGTAAGGCGCGGACCTCGGAGATGGGCGTGGGCCGCCACCGCCGCCGCGGGGCCTGTGTGCGAGCGCGGGTCACTGTCCGCCCCGCCTTCCGGGGGGCCTGTGCACCCCACCACTGCCGGGGTCCCGAGACCCGGGGACGGCTTTCCCGGGAAAGCGCATGGAGCGCCACGGGCTGCTGCAACGTCACGCCGGCCTCTGCCGCCGCAGGCCCGCCCCACACTGCGCGCCCCTCCCTCCCCTCTGCCTGAGTGAGCCAGAGCCCCCGAATCAGCGGCTCCTTTAAACCCGTCCTGTCTGAGCGAAGAACGGACGCCCTCCGGCGACCTACGCGCAGAGGCGGGGCCAGGTCCAAGGCTGAGACCCGGGAGCTGTGAGAGCAGAGACAGGGAAATCTCTCTGTGCAGCCTCGGAGGCAGCGGATTAAAGCTCCACGGTCCATTTGATGTGCCCTGCGTCTGTGGAGTGCATGAATGGACAGCGAATCATCCCAAATTGAGGAAGTGGACTTTGAGGACAAGATTTAAGACTTTCCCCCCTTTTCCTCTTTTTACAACGAATTATTCCAAATTAAGGAGGTGGACTTAGAGAGCAAGATTTCAGACTTCTCGCCCTTTTCCTCTTTTTACAACGAATTATCCCAAATTGAGGAGGTGGACTTGGAGAGCAAGATTTTTGATTTTTCCCCCTGCTCTCTTTTTGTGAATGTGTATGTGTAATCTTCTGTGTAAGATTCTCTCTGTATAGCTTTGCTTCCACCATATGTCCCAGGGTTCTATCGGTCCGTTTTTTTTTTTTAATAATTACTTTCTAATTTTAATAACGCTACTATATTTCATACTTTATTCTATTTTACTTTACCTGCTCTTTCTTTTTTTCCTACTTTCCCTTCCTCCCTCCCTCCCTCCGCTCCTCCTTTCCTTCTTTCTTTTTCTTTCCTCCCATCCACCCTTCTTCTTTCCACTTTTTCTTTCCTTCCTCCCTCCCTCCCTCCTGTCTTTCTTTCTTTCCTTCCTCCCTCCCTCCCTCCCTCCTTTCTTTCCTTCTTTCTTTCCATCCTTCCTCCCTCCCTCCCTCCTTTCTTTCTTCCTTCCTTCCTTCCTTCCTTTCTTCCCTTCTTCCTTTCTTTCCCTCTCTCTTTCTTTCTTCTACTAATTCTTTCTTTCTACTTTTTCTCCCTGTTATTCTGAGCCGGGTGGATGAAAGGCTCTTGGTGCTGCAGCCAGGAGCCAGTGCTGTGCCTCTGAAGTGGGAGAGCCAACTTCAGGACACGGGTCCACAAGAGACCTCCCAGCTCCACATAATATCAAGCAGTGAAAATCTCCCAGAGATCTCCATCCCAACACCAGCACCCAGCTTCAGTCAACGACCAGCAAGCTACAGTGCGGGTCACCCTATGCCAAGCAACTAGCAAGGCAGGAACACAACCCCACCCATTAGCAGAGAGGCTACCTAAAAACATAATAAGGCGATAGGCACCCCAAAACACACCACCAGCCGTGGACCTGTCCACCAGAAAGACAAGATCGAGCCTCAACCACCAGAGCACAGGAATTAGTCCCCCCCACCAGGAAGCCTACACAACCTACTGAAACAACCTTAGCCACTGGGGTCAGACACCAAAAACAACGGGAACTACGAATCTGCAGCCGGCAAAAAGGAGACCCCAAACACAGTAACATAAGCAAAATGAGAAGACAGAAAAACACACAGCTGGTGAAGGAGCAAGATAAACACCTACCAGACCTAACAAATGAAGAGGTAATAGGCAGTCTACCTGAAAAAGAATTCAGAATAATGATAGTAAAGCTGATCCAAGATTCTATTTCCAAGATCCATAATCTTGGAAATAGAATAGACAAAATGCAAAAAAAAAGTTAACAAGGACCTAGAAGAACTAAAGATGAATCAAGCATCGATTAAAAACACAATAAATGAAATGAAAAACTCTAGATGGGATCAATAGCAGAATAACTGAGGCAGAAGAACGGATAAGTGAGGTGGAAGATAAAATAGTGGAAATAACTGCTGCAGAGCAAAATAAAGAAAAAAGAATGAAAAGAACAGAGGACAGTCTCAGAGACCTCTGGGACAACATTAAACGCACCAACATTCGAATTCTAGGGGTTCCAGAAGAAGAAGAGAAAAAGAAAAGGACTGAGAAAATATTTGAAGAGATTATAGTTGAAAACTTCCCCAATATGGGAAAGGAAATAGTTAATCAAGTCCAGGAGGCACAGAGAGTCCCATACAGAATAAATCCAAGGAGAAATACACGAAGACACATATTAATCAAACTGTCAAAAATTAAACACAAAGAAATCATATTAAAAGCAGCAAGGGAAAAACAACAAATAACACACAAGGGAATCCCCATCAGGTTAACAGCTGATCTCTCAGCAGAAACTCTACAAGCCAGAAGGGAGTGGCAGGACATAATTAAAGTGATGAAGGAGAGAAACCTGCAACCAAGATTACCCAGCAAGGATCTCATTCAGATTTGATGGAGAAATTAAAACCTTTACAGACAAGCAAAAGCTGAGAGAGTTCAGCACCACCAAACCAGCTTTACAACAAATGCTAAAGGAACTTCTCTAGGCAAGAAACACAACAGAAGGAATATACCTACAATAACGAACCCAAAGCAATTAAGGAAATGGGAATAGGAACATACATATCAATAATTACCTTAAATGTAAATGGACTAAATGCTCCCACCAAAAGACACAGAGTGGCTGAATGGATACAAAACCAAGACCCATATATATGCTGTCTACAAGAGACCCACTTCAGACCTAGAGACACATACAGATTGAAAGTAAAGGGATGGAAAAAGATATTCCATGCAAATGGAAATCAAAAGAAAGCTGGAGTAGCAATTCTTATATCAGACAAAATAGACTTTAAAATAAAGACTATTAGAAGAGACAAAGAAGGACACTACATAACGATAAAGGGATCAATCCAAAAAGAAGATATAACAATTGTAAATATTTATGCACCCAACATAGGAGCACCTCAATACATAAGGCAAATACTAACAGCCATAAAAGGGGAAATCGACAGTAACACAATCATAGTAGGGGACTTTAACACCCCACTTTCACCAATGGACAGATCATCCAAAATGAAAATAAATAAGGAAACACAAACTTTAAATGATACATTAAACGAGATGGACTTAGTTGATATTTATAGAACATTCCATCCAAAAACAACAGAATACACATTTTTCTCAAGTGCTCATGGAACATTCTCCAGGATAGATCATATCTTGGGTCACAAATCAAGCCTCGGTAAATTTAAGAAAATTGAAATTGTATCAAGTATCTTCTCCGAACACAATGCTATGAGACTAGACATCAATTACAGGAAAAGATCTGTAAAAAATACAAACACATGGAGGCTAAACAATACACTACTCAATAACGAAGTGATCACTGAAGAAATCAAAGAGGAAATTAAAAAATACCTAGAAACAAATGACAATGGAGACACGACGACCCAAAACCTATGGGACGTAGCAAAAGCAGTTCTAAGGGGGAAGTTTATAGCAATACAATCCCACCTTAAGAAACAGGAAGCATTTCGAGTAAACAACCTGACCCTGCACCTAAAGCAATTAGAGAAAGAAGAACAAAAAAACCCCCAAAGCTAGCAGAAGGAAAGAAATCATAAAGATCAGATCAGAAATAAATGAAAAAGAAACGAAGGAAACGATAGCAAAGATCAACCAAACTAAAAGCTGGTTCTTTGAGAAGATAAACAAAATTGACAAACCATTAGCCAGACTCATCAAGAAAAAAAGGGAGAAGACTCAAATCAATAGAATTAGAAATGAAAAAGGAGAAGTAACAACTGACACTGCAGAAATACAAAAGATCATGAGAGATTACTATAAGCAACTCTATGCCAATAAAATGGACAACCTGGAAGAAATGGACAAATTCTTAGAAATGCACAACCTGCCAAGACTGACTCAGGAAGAAATAGAAAATATGAATAGACCAATCACAAGCACTGAAATTGAAACTGTGATTAAAAATCTTCCATCAAACAAAAGCCCAGGACCAGATGGCTTCACAGGTGAATTCTATCAAACATTTAGAGAAGAGTTAACACCTATCCTTCTCAAACTCTTCCAAAATATAGCAGAGGGAGGAACACTCCCAAACTCATTCTACGAGGCCGACATCACCTTGATACCAAAACCAGGCAAGGATGTCACAAAGAAAGAAAACTACAGGCCAATATCACTGATGAACATAGATGCAAAAATCCTCAACAAAATACTAGCAAACAGAATCCAACAGCACATTAAAAGGATCATACACCATGATCAAGTGGGGTTTATCCCAGGAATGCAAGGATTCTTCAATATATGCAAATCAATCAATGTAATACACCATATTAACAAGTTGAAGGAGAAAAACCATATGATCATCTCAATAGATGCAGAGAAAGCTTTCGACAAAATTCAACACCCATTTATGATAAAAACCCTGCAGAAAGTAGGCATAGAGGGATCTTTCCTCAACATAATAAAGGCCATATATGACAAACCCACAGCCAACATTGTCCTCAACGGTGAAAAACTGAAACCATTTCCACTAAGATCAGGAACAAGACAAGGCTGCCCACTCTCACCACTCTTATTCAACATAGATTTGGAAGTTTTAGCCACAGCAATCAGAGAAGAAAAGGAAATAAAAGGAATCCAAATTGGAAAAGAAGAAGTAAAGCTGTCACTGTTTGCAGATGACATGATACTATACATAGAGAATCCTAAAGATGCTACCGAAAAACTACTAGAGCTAATCAATGAATTTGGTAAAGTAGCAGGATACAAAATTAATGTACAGAAATCTCTGGCATTCCTGTACACTAATGATGAAAAATCTGAAAATGAAATCAAGAAAACACTCCCATTTACCATTGCAACAAAAAGAATAAAATATCTAGGAATAAACCTACCTAAGGAGACAAAAGACCTGTATGCAGAAAATTATAAGACACTGATGAAAGAAATTAAAGATGATACAAATAGATGGAGAGATATACCATGCTCCTGGATTGGAAGAATCAATATTGTGAAAATGACTCTACTACCCAAAGCAATCTACAGATTCAATGCAATCCCTATCAAACTACCACTGGCATTTTTCACGGAACTAGAACAAAAAATTTCAAAATTTGTTTGGAAAAACAAAAGGCCCCGAATAGCCAAAGCAATCTTGAGAACGAAAAACGGAGCTGGAGGAATCAGGCTCCCTAACTTCAGACTATACTACAAAGCTACAGTAATTAAGACAGTCTGGTACTGGCATAAAAACAGAAAGATAGATCAGTGGATCAGGATAGAAAGCCCAGTGATAAACCCACGCACATATGGCCAACTTATCTTTGATAAAGGAGGCAGGAATGAACAGTGGAGAAAGGACAGCCTCTTCAATAAGTGGTGCTGGGAAAACTGGACAGGGACATGTAAAAGTTTGAGATTAGATCATTCCCTAGCACCATACACAAAAATAAGCTCAAAATGGATTAAAGACTTAAATGTAAGGCCAGAAACTATCAAACTCTTAGAGGAAAACATAGGTAGAACACTCTATGACATAAATCACAGCAAGATCCTTTTGGACCCACCTCCTAGAGAAATGGAAATAAAAATAGAAAATAAACAAATGGGACCTAATGAAACTTCAAAGCTTTTGCACAGCAAAGGAAACCATAAAGAAGACCAAAAGACAACCCTCAGAATGGGAGAAAATATTTGCAAATGAAGCAACTGACAAAGGACTAATCTCCAAAATTTATAAACAGCTCATGCAGCTCAATAGCAAAAAAACAAACAACCCAATCCAAAAATGGGCAGAAGACTTAAATAGGCATTTCTCCAAAGAAGATATACAGACTGCCAACAAACACATGAAAGAATGCTCAACATCATTAATCATTAGAGAAATGCACATCAAAACTACAATGAGATATCATCTCACACCAGTCAGAATGGCCATCATCAAGAAATCTAGAAACAATAAATGCTGGAGAGGGTGTGGAGAAAAGGGAACCCTCTTGCACTGCTGGTGGGAATGTGAATTGATACAGCCACTATGGAGAACAGTATGGAGGTTCCTTAAAAAACTACAAATAGAACTACCATATGACCCAGCAATCCCACTACTGGGCATATACCCTGAGAAAACCATAATTCCAAAAGAGACATGTACCAAAATGTTCATTGCAGCTCTATTCACAATAGCCCGGAGATGGAAACAACCTAAGTGTCCATCATCGGATGAATGGATAAAGAAGATGTGGCACATATATACAATGGAATATTACTCAGCCATAAAAAGAAACGAAACTGAGCTATTTGTAATGAGGTGGATAGACCTAGAGTCTGTCATACAGAGTGAAGTTAGTCAGAAAGAGAAAGACAAATACCGTATGCTAACACATATATACGGAATTTAAAAAAAAAATGTCATGAAGAACCTAGGGGCAAAACGGGAATAAAGACACAGACCTACTTGAGAATGGACTTGAGGATATGGGGAGGGGGAAGGGTAAGCTGTGACAAAGCGAAAGAGAGGCATGGACATATATACACTACCAAACGTAAGGTAGATAGATAATGGGAAGCAGCCGCAGAGCACAGGGAGATCAGCTCGGTGCTTTGTGACCGCCTGGAGGGGTGGGATGGGGAGGGTGGGAGGGAGGGAGATGCATGAGGGAAGGGATGTGGGAACAGATGTATATGTATGACTGATTCACTTTGTTATAAAGCAGAAACTAATTTAAAAAAATCTACTTACTGATTTTCCTTTTCTATTTGTATTTTTCTGTCCATAGGCCTTATCTTGCATTAACTCATCTGAAAAAGAATGAAAAAATGATATAATTAAGTTAGCACTTGTGGCATTTGACAAGCATGTTCTTCAGACATGTCTCGAATGACTAAGTAGCATAGCAGTTAAGGGCACAGGCTCTGGAGCCAGGCTGCCTAGACGCAAATAGTCTCTGCAACAACTAACCATCTAAATTTGGACAAGTTATCTTGCCTCTCTCTGTCTCAGTTTCGTCATCTGTCAAAGGGTAAAGATCCTCTCTCATAAGATTGTGTGATTTAAAGGGCTAAAGCATCTAATACTGTGTCTGGGACATAATAAGCACAAATGAATGGAAGTTTTGCTGTTATTGTTATCATCGTTACTACTCCCTCTATTCTGACCCCGACACACTGCACCCTTGGGTCTGTCATCTAGTAACTCTGACTACTAATTTGAATAGCATTGTTAAAATACATAAAGTTATTAAAGTTAAATGTCATCATGCACCATACTTTATGTACATCAAAGATTGTCTTGTAGTCAGATTATAGTCAATGTATTGAATACTTCTACTTTTCTGGCTCTTAATGTCAGTTCAAAAAATGAAGTAAAAACTAAAAAAAGTATCGCCATTGCACTCTAGGTGGTTCTGAATGTTTTTGTGGCTGTTAAAGATTAGGCACCTTATCAGAGCTATGCTCGACTGCATGTTTAAAAGATTGCTTTTACTAATCCTTCTTGGAGCCTCATTTTAGCCTATCCTCTAGCAGTCATTTGGGTAATCTTCCATCATTCATTTGCTATACATACCCAACACTGTAAAGCTGTGTGGACAGACAATCTACATTCTAGATACATTTCATGAATAATTCTATATTTCCTTAATTCAATTCATGACCCTAGAGAGGATTCTTAAGTAATAAACTTAAAGAATTTATAAAAGTATGGAGTGGAACGACCATATTCTTCAATGAATTGTGGTGCTAGGCTAAAAATATGTGCATAGGGCTTCCCTGGTGGCGCAGTGGTTGAGAGTCCGCCTGCCGATGCAGGGGACACGGGTTCGTGCTCCGGTCCGCGAAGATCCCACATGCCGCGGAGCGGTTGGGCCCATGAGCCATGGCCGCTAAGCCTGCAAGTCCAGAGCCTGTGCTCCACAACGGGAGAGGCCCGCATACCGCAAAAAAAAAAAAAAAAAATGTGCATATATATCAGGAGTCAGAGGGTATCTATGAAAGTAGCTCCAAAGGAAATGGGCTAGGCATATGCCTCTAATTTGCTTAAAGGTAATGATAATTCAAGGAATTTAGCAAGAGTGCTGAACCTTACTAAATAAACTTTAATATACTGCATTTTATCTTATATAATGTATCTACAGAAGAATTAGGTTAATTATATAAGACTGGTCTACATAAATAAACTGAAGAGTGTAATGCAAAGTATAATAAAATCATTTAAAATATATATTTAGGAACCTTGAATCGTTTTTAAAAGGCTCTGTTCAGATATAAATTTAGGAATATAGCCTTTTAGAGAAATAGGAGACCAAATAGTCTTAAAACCATCTTTCTCATTTTAAAAATGAGAAAAAAATCCAGAAAAGTTATGACGTGCCCAAGAGCAAATAGGAGTGAACAATAAGAAAATAAGCCCTGTTTTCCTCCCTAAGCGTTTACTTTTTAAAAGGTACACCATAGATGTTCTTTCTAGTTCTGTATTTGATTTGACACTGCTTATAAAAGCTCTTTATTCTTCAGAGGAGATTGGACCACTGGCTTGTTTCACAGACTTCTTCTACAGAATTGTCAAACTACTCAGCCTTTCCATGCCTCAGTTGCCTCATCTATAAAACTAGTATAATAGTGTCAACCTAACAGGGTCGTATTTATGAAGATTAAATAACTTAATATACGTGAAATGTCTACAAAGTTATGAAGATTATAAGGCAATATAAGGAAACTGCAAGGGAGTACTGAAATATTTATTCTTAGTATCTAGTTCCATTCTTTAATTTTTAAAATGGGAAAATTGAGGCTTTTTGCTTTTTTTTTTTTTTTTTTTTTTGTGGTACGCGGGCCTCTCACTGTTGTGGCCTCTCCCGTTGTGGAGCACAGGCTCCGGACGTGCAGGCTCAGCGGCCATGGCTCACGGGCCCAGCCGCTCCACGGCATGTGGGATCTTCCCAGACCGGGGCACGAACCCGTGTCCCCTGCATCGCCAGGCGGACTCTCAATCACTGCGCCACCAGGGAAGCCCAAATTGAGGCTTTTATAAGACAAGTGGTTGCCTAAGGTCCAGAGCTAATTAGTGGCAAGGCAGGGGTGAGATCCAGTTTACCCCCTCAACAATATTTTCTATTATTTGATACACTATTTCCCCTTTTCAAGCAATAGTCAGAAATAATAAAATAAGGAGCTTGCTTGCTGTTCTAGCAGATTTACTCCAAAAGTTCTTTTATGATTAGAAGACTCCAAAGGATATTAGAATGAAAGTTTTGGAGGTATCATATTATAGGTACCCTCTTATTACTCATGAATGTTATTCCAAATGGTCACTTTCTCTTCTAAAATGAATAATAATTTAGGTGTACTTTAAATTTTTCCTGACATTTAAAGTATTCCTGGAACTGACATCCTTTGTTCTAAAATAGCTTCCTGTACCCCAATATATATTCTTAGAACTGTTATTATTGTGTAGAACAGATGTATAAATACATATCCATATGTATGCATATGGATAAATACAAACACATATATGGCTAAAACATTAATTTGTAATAATTTTCATTTCATGACATTCAACTATTCAAGATAAGTCAAATTTCCCTTTTGGGGACTTTCTTCTAAGAATACACTTCTCAGTTACAATTTCATCTGATATTTTCCCTGTATGTCTTTTTTTTAAATATATTTTTTCATCTTCTATTTCCCCATAAGTTCCTAATTGGAGAACACTCTCTACTACTCAAGGAGGCTTTCATGTTACAAAGAAACATGCCTGCTTGCTCATCTTCCCTGTTAAGTGTTTTATTCTTATTTTCTCTTCATTTTAATTAGATTACTACAGTCTCCTCTGGATGGATATTCAGTTACTACACAGTCATAACTGTCCTAATTGTTGAATATTAAAACATTTCTGTACTAATTTGTAAAAAGTTGCTGCCTCAAGATATCCAACTATCCATCTTAGATTCATTGCCCTGGCTATCTTGATTCCCTTAGGAATCTCCCATTTCCTTCAACCCCAAGATGACACAGCAAGGGACTTCCAGAACTCTGATCCAGCAGCACTGTCTGATCTGGTTGTTCCATGCTCATGCTGTACTAGTTGTTATCTTGATTATCTTTTTGTTTACTGATATGTCAAATGTGTCTCCATAACAATATCACAGAACAATTCCTTGAATTAGAAAAACTTCACTAGATAGATCTATAGATAGCCAGAATGTTTGTAAACACAGATAAATGTAATAAATGGTTTAGTAATGTTATAATGCATGTAAAATAAATATTATCTAGGATCTTAAGGCCACCTGTATTTTGCTTTGCTTGATTTCCCACTAATATTGTAATTCCATAGGTTTTTCATGCCAGTAATCACAAACATCACAGTGTAATTTACATTTTGAAGGAAAGTCTTGATAGTAATTGTTTTACATGAGTTTATGTTCTCAATTTCACTGAATATTTGAAAATTACAACCATATATACGGATAATAACTTACCTACACCATTAGGGATATTTAAATTTTCATTCACTCTGCTACAGGAACAATGTGAACTCTGAAATTAAAATAGACCAGAAAAAGTGAATAGAAAAAAATAATTAAATATCAATATAATTTTTAAACTTAGCATTATTGATAGCTATAAATAATAATAAAATGAGATCCAATGTTACCATTTGAATTTATCTTATATAAGGAAAATAATTCATTTCTACTATAACCAGTACACCTGGAGGTGGTGAGATAACTTGCATGGCTGAAACATTGTATTAGTAGGTTGTTGAGGTAGGAAATGGCAAGCGTCAAAAAAGTACATGATACTACTTTGTATATTATTGATCTCTCCTTACTCCCCTAAGCCCCAGGGAACAAAAATAGTAACTTAAGGGGGTTCCCTGGTGGCGCAGTGGTTGAGAGTCTGCCTGCCGATGCAGGGGACACGGGTTCGTGCCCTGGTCCAGGAAGATCCCACATGCCACGGAGCGGCTGGGCCCGTGAGCCATGGCTGCTGAGCCTGCGTGTCTGGAGCCTGTGCTCTGAAACGGGAGAGGCCACAACAGTGAGAGGCCTGCGTATCGAAAAAAAAAAAGTAACTTAAAATATAAAATAAAAATATTAACATCAAAGAAAGCATTTATCAAAGGAGAATGGAGAAGTGATATGATGGAAAATGGTACAGTAGGGTGCTCAAAGAATTGGTCCCTTCACTGAAACAAATATAAATGTCAAAGGCTCACAGATCAACTATTTCAAACTCCATAATCTAATACAAAACTTATAGCAAGCAGGGACTGGTTAATGCAAAAAGGGGCAGCTAATTTTGGTGTTTGAAGAAATCTGTTAGGTCACTAGCTGGCCACTGAGATAATGGAAGAGAGATTTCAGTGACCGACCACAAATGGTGAAGAATTTATAGTCTTTGCAAAACAAGAGTTTGGATAGGTCACTAAAGAAACATGTGACCACAGCCCTCAAAAATCAACAACAGGGGCTTCCCTGGTGGTGCAGTGGTTGAGAGTCTGCCTGCCGATGCAGGGGACGCGGGTTCGTGCCCCGGTCTGGGAGGATCCCACATGCCGCGGAGCGGCTGGGCCCGTGAGCCATGGCCACTGAGTCTGCGCGTCCGGAGCCTGTGCTCCACAACGGGAGAGGCCACAGCAGTGAGAGGCCCATGTACCGCAAGAAAAAAAAAAAATCAACAACAGTACCCTAGAGATGGAGGAGAGTTTCCAGAGTTACATTATAATATTTAAAATGCCCAATTTCCAACAAAAAATCACAAGACATACAAAGATATAGGAAATATGGCTCATTCATAGGAAAAAACTTGACAGAAATGGCCTGTGAGGAAGCCCAGATATTGAACTTAATAGACAAGGATTTTAAAATGACTTTCTTAAATATGCTCTTAGAGCAAAAGGAAACCATGGGCAAACAACTAAAGGAAATCAAGAAAACAATATATAAACAAAATGTAAATAAAGAGAAATTATAAAAAGGAACCAAATAGAAATTCTGGATCAGAAAGTACAATAACTGAAATGAAAAACTCTTAAGAAGTTCAACAGCATATTAAGCAGATAGAAGAAAGAATCTCTGAATTGAAGACAGGAAATTAAAATTATCCAGCTTGAGAAGCAGGAAGAAAAAAAGAATAAAAAAATGAAAAGAGCCTAAAGGACCCTGGAGACAACAATCAAGTGTACCAACATACACATTATGGGAGTCAAAGGAGAAGAGAAATGGTCAGAAAGAATATTTGAAGAAATAATGGCCAAACACTTCCCAAAGTTAGTAAATGGCATGAATCTACACATCCAAAAAGCTCAACACACTTCAAGGAGGATAAACTCAAAGATATATACACCAAGACATAATAAAACTCCTAAAAGACAAAGAGAGAACTTGAAAGCAGCAAGAAAAAAAGTGACTCATCACATATAAACATTCTTCAATAAGATTAACAGCCAATTTCTCGTCACAAGCCATGTAAGTTAGTAGACAGTGGAAAGAAAAAGACTGTCAACCAAGAATTATATAACAAGAAAAACCGTCCTTCAAAAATGAAGAAGAATTAAGACACTCCTGGATCAACAAAAGTTAGAGGTGTCTGTCAATATTATTTTTGTTTTACAAGAAATGATAAGGGAGTCTCTCAGGATGGAAGAAAACATACTAGACAGTAACTCAAGCCCATATTAACAAAGAACTCCAGAAAAGGTAACTATGTAGGTAAATATAAAAGCCATTATTATTATATTTTTGGTTTGTAACTTCTAAAATTTCCTACATGCTTAAAAATTTTTTATTTATTTTGCATTGAAATATAATTGACATACAACATTGTATTAGTTTTAAGTATACATAATGATTTTATATATGTATATATTATACAATGATTACACAGCAAGTTTAGTTTACATCCATCACCACACATTTATAATTTTTTTCTTATGATGAGCACTTTTAAGATTACAACATAGTATTGTTATAATCAATCAGTATACAACATAATTTGTAATCAATCAGTTGTAATCAATCAGTATACAACATAGTATTGTTAACCACCCTATACATCACAAACCAAGGACTTATTTGTCTTATAACCAGAAAGTTTGTACCTTTCAACAACATTCACCCATTTCACCCACCCCCCAAATGCACCTCTGGCAACCACCAATCTGTTCTCTGTACAAATGAGTTTAGTTTTTTTGTTTTAGGTTTCACATATAAGTGAAATCATAAAGCATTTGTCTTTCTCTGACTTATTTCACTTAGTATCATGCTGTCAAGGTCCATCCATGTTGTCTCAAATGGCAGGATTTTCTTCTTTTTTGCTGATTAATACTCATTGTGTACGTTTACCACATTCCCTTTATCCATTCATCCACTGATGGACACTTAGGTTGCTTCCATATCTTGCCTATTGTGAATAATGTTGCAGTGAACATGGGAAGGCAAATATCTCTTTGAGATCCTGGTTTCAATTCCTTTGAATATATACCCAGGAGTGGGATTGCTGGATCATCTGGTAGTTCTATTTTTAATTTTTTGAGGAACCTCCATACTGTTTTCCTATGTGGCTGCACCAATTTACATTCCCACCAACAGTGTACAAGGGTTCCCTTTCTCCACATCCTCACCAACACTTGTCACTTGTTTATCTTTTTTTTTAAATAAATGCCATCCTTACAAGTGTGAGGAAGAATTACTATTGTTAAAATGGCCATACAACCCAAAGCAATCTACAGATTTAATGCAATCCCTATCAAATTACCCATGACTTTTTTCACAGAACTAGAATAAATACACATAAAATTTATATGGAAACATAAAAGACTCAGAATTGCCAAAGCCATCCTGAGGAAAAGGAACAAAGCAGGAGGCATAACCCCCCCAGACTTCAGAAAACACTACAAAGCTACAGTAGTCAAAACAGCATGGTACTGGCACAAAAACAGACATATGGATGAATGGAACAGAATAGAGAGTCCAGAAATAAACCCACATCTATGGTCAATTAATCTTTGACAAAGGAGGCAACAATATAAAATGGAAAAAAGATGGACTCTTCAGCAAGTGGTGTTGGGAAAGTTGGACAGCTGCATGTAAATCAATGAATTTAGAACACATCCTCACACTGTACACAAAAATAAACTCAAAATGGTTTAAAGACTTAAATATAAGATATGACACCATAAAACTCCTTGAAGAAAACATGGGCAAAACATGCTCTGACATAAATCATACCGAAGTTTTCTTAGGTCAGTCTCCCAAGGCAATAGAAATACAAGCAAAAATAAACAAATGGGACCTAATCAAACTTACAAGCTTTTGTACAGTAAAGGAAACCATAAAAAAATGAAAAGACAACCTACAGACTGGGAGAAAATATTTGCAACAGGCTTGTCCATCACACATCTTTGCAGACAAGATATTTTTTAAAAATTTATTTTATTCAAGTATAGTTGTTTTACAATGTTGTGTTTCAGGTGTACAGCAAAGTGATTCAGTTATATATATTATATTCTTTTTCAGATTCTTTCCCCATATAGGATATTACAAAAATACTGAGTATAGTCTCCTGTTCCATACAGGAGGTCCTTGTTGTTTATCTATTTTATACATAGTAGTGTGTACATGTCACTCCCAAATTCCTAATTTCTCTCTTCCCCCCCACCTTTCCCCTTCAGTAACCATAAGTTTGTTTTCTGTATCTGTGAGTCTGTTTCTGTTTTGTAAATAAATTCATTTGTATCATTTTTTTTAGATTCCACATGTAAGTGATATCATATGATATTTATCTTTCTCTCTGACTTACTTTACTTAGCATGATAATCTCTAGGCCTGTCCATGTTACTGAAAATGGCATTATTTCATTATTTTTATGACTGAGTAATATTCCATTGTATATATGTACGACATCTTCTTTATCCATTCATCTGTCGATGGACTTTTATGTTGCTTTCATGTCCTGCCTATTGTGAATAGCACTGCAGTGAACATAGGGGTGCATGTATCTTTTTGAACAATGGTTTTCTCTGGATATATGCCCAGGAGTGGGATTTGAGGATCATATGGTAGCTCTATTTTTAGTTTTTTAAGGAACCTCCATACTATTCTCCATAGTGGCTGTGCCAATTTACATTTCCCACCAACAGTGTAGCAGGGTTCATTTTTCTCCACACCCTCTCCAGCACTTATTATTTGTAGACTTGTTGATGATAGCTATTCTGACTGGTGTGAGGTGATACCTCATTGTAGGTCTGACTTGCATTTCTCTAATAATTAGCAGTGTTGAGCATCTTTTCATGTGCCTTTTGGCCATTTGTATGTCTTCTTTGGAGAAATGTCTATTTAGATCTTCTGCCCATTTTTTGATGGGGTCTTTTTGATATTGAGCTCCATGAGCTGTTTGTATATTCTGGAGATTAATCCCTTGTCAGCTGCATCATATGCAAATATTTTCTCCCATTCTGTAGGTTGTCTTTTTGTTTTGTTTATGGTTTCCTTTTCTGTGCAAAAGCTTTTAAGTTTAATAAGATGAGGATGTCCACTCTCGCCACTTTTATTCAACATACTTTTGGAAGTCCTAGCACCAGCAATCAGAGAAAAAAAGAAATAAAAGGTATCCAAACTGGAAAAGAAGAAGTAAAACCATCACTGTTTGCAGATTACATGATACTACACATAAAGATGCTACCAGAAAACTACTAGAGCTCATCAATGAATTCAGTAAAGTTGCAGGATACAAAAGTAACACACAGAAATCTGTTGTATTTCTATACACTAACAATGAAAGATCAGAAAGGGAAATTAAGGAAACGATCCCATTTATCATCACATCAAAAAGAATAAAATATCTATGAATAAACATACCTAAGTAGGCACAAGACCTGTATTCCAAAAACTATAAGACGCTGATGAAAGATATCGAAGATGACACAAACAGATGGAAAGATATACAATGTTCTTGGATTGGAAGAACCAATATTGTCAAAATGACTATGTTACCCAAGGCAATCTACAGAATCAATGCAATGCCTATCAAATTACCAATGGCATTTTTCACAGAACTAGGACAAATAATTTTAAAATTTGTATGGAAACACAAAAGACCCCGAATAGCCAAAGCAATCTTGAGAAAGAAAAACAGAGAAGGAATCAGGATCCCTGACTCCAGACTATACTACAAAGCTACAGTAATCAAAACAGTATGGTACTGGCACAAAAACAGACATGTGGATCAATGGAAGAGGATAAAAAGCCCAGAAATAAGCCCATTCACCTATGGTCAATTAGTCTATGACAAAGGAGGCAAGAATGTACACTGGAGAAAAGAGTCTCTTCAATAAGTGGTGCTGGGAAAACTGGACAGCCACATGTAAAAGAATGAAATTAGAATATTCTCTAACATCATACACAAAAATAAACTCAAAATGCATCAAAGTCCTGTTCATTTTCTTGCTTGTTTCTTTTGCTGTGCAAAATGAAGTTTTCTTGGGAGAGCAGGACTGGCCTCCCAAGCTAGCCCCCAAAAAACTTGAGAGCAGGGAAAGGACACAGGTTTAAGGGTTTTATGGTGGTTAAATGTTGGGACTGAGATGAGAGCTCCCATGTGGAAGAAGATGTTTGTATGGCACCAAAAGAGGGCACACTTAGGGCTTCTTATCAGCTTGCCCAGAAATGAGCCAGAAAGGAGCGGTCAGCAGTCAAACATCAATAATTAGAGTGGGGCTCTTTATTATGGGGTGGAAATGTTCTGTAATTTGGCTGTCAATATCAATGTCAGTATTTTGGTTATGATATTGTACTATGGTCCTGCAAGATTTATCCAGTTTACCTTGGGGTAAACTGAGTAAAGGTTACACAGGATCTCTCTGTATTATTTCTTATAAGCATGCAAACCTATAATTATCTCAAAAATAATAGTTTAATTTTTCAAAAGAGCATTCCACTTAAAAGCATAATACATACTGCTTTTAAATGCATATAGAATATTTACCAATATACACAATATTCTAGGCTATAAAACAAGTCTCAATTAATTTAAAAGGATTCAAATCATACAAAATATATGCTCTGATCAAACAGAATTAAATTACAAACATCTCTAGAAAATCCCCAAACATTAGGAAACTAAACAACATGCTTCTAAATAAACTATGCATCAAGAGAAATCAAAAGGAAAAAATTACAAAGTGTTTAGAACTGAATGAAAATTAAAACACAAATCAAAATTTGTGGGATGGATATGAAGTGGTACTTAGAAGGAAATTTATACAATAAATTTATATATTATTAATATATAAATGAATACACAAATTAATATGTTAGAAGATTTCACATTTTTTTACATCTTTATTGGAGTATAATTGCTTTACAGTGGTGTGCTAGTTTCTGCTTTATAACAAAGTCAATCAGTTATACATATACATATGTTCCCGTATCTCTTCCCTCTTGCATCTCCCTCCCTCCCACCCTCCCTATTCCACCCTCCCTATCCCACCCCTCTAGGTGGTCACAAAGCACCAAGCTGATCTCCCTATGCTATGCAGCTGCTTCCCACTAGCTATCTATTTTACGTTTGGTAGTGTATATATGTCCATGCGACTCTCTCGCTTTGTCACAGCTTACCCTTCCCCCTCCCCGTATCCTCAAGTCCATTCTCTAGTAGGTCTGTGTCTTTATTCCTGTCTTACCCCTGGGTTCTTCATGACATTTTTTTTTCTTAAATTCCATATATATGTGTTAGCATACAGTATTTGTCTTTCTCTTTCTGACTTACTTCACTCTGTATAACAGACTCTAGGTCCATCCACCTCATTACAAATAGCTCAATTTCGTTTCCTTTTATGGCTGAGTAATATTCCATTGTATATATGTGCCACATCTTCTTTATCCATTCATCCGATGATGGACACTTAGGTTGTTTCCATCTCCTGGCAATTGTAAATAGAGCTGCAATGAACATGTTGGTACATGACTCTTTTTGAATTATGGTTTTCTCAGGGTATATGCCAGTTCTATTTGGAGTTTTTTAAGGAACCTCCATACTGTTCTCCATAGTGGCTGTACCAATTCACATTCCCACCAGCAGTGCAAGAGTGTTCCCTTTTCTCCACACCCTCTCCAACATTTATTGTTTCTAGATTTTTTGATGATGGCCTTTCTGACTGGTGTGAGATGATATCTCATTGTAGTTTTGATTTGCATTTCTCTAATATTAATGATGTTGAGCATTCTTTCATGTGTTTGTTGGCAGTCTGTATATCCTCTTTGGAGAAATGTCTATTTAGGTCTTCTGCCCATTTTTGGAATTGGTTGTTTGTTTTTTTGTTGTTGAGCTGCATGAGCTGCTTATAAATTTTGGAGATTAATCCTTTGTCAGTTGCTTCATTTGCAAATATTTTCTCCCATTCTGAGGGTAGTCTTTTGGTCTTGTTTATGGTTTCCTTTGCTGTACAAAAGCTTTTAAGTTTCATTAGGTCCCATTTGTTTATTTTTGTTTTTATTTCCATTTCTCTGGGAGGTGGGTGAAAATGGATCTTGCTGTGATTTATGTCATAGAGTGTTCTGCCTATGTTTTCCTCTAAGAGTTTCATAGTTTCTGGCCTTACATTTAAGTCTTTAATCCATTTTGAGCTTGTTTTTGTGTATGGTGTTAGGGAGTGATCTAATCTCATACTTTTACATGTACCTGTCCAGTTTTCCCAGTACCACTTATTGAAGAGGCTGTCCTTTCTCCACTGTACATTCCTGCCTCCTTTATCAAAGATAAGGTGATCATATGTGCGTGGGCTTATCTCTGGGCTTTCTATCCTGTTCCATTGATCTATATTTCTGTTTTTGTGCCAGTACCATACTGTCTTGATTACTGAAGCTTTGTAGTATAGTCTGAAGTCAGGAAGCCTGATTCCTCCAGCTCCGTTTTTCTTTCTCAAGATTGCTTTGGCTATTTGGGGTCTTTTGTGTTTCCATACAAATTGTGAAATTTTTTGTTCTAGTTCTGTGAAAAATGCCACTGGTAATTTGAGGGATTGCATTGAATCCGGAGATTGCTTTGGGTAGTATAGTCATTTTCACAGTGTTGATTTTTCCAGTCCAAGAACATGGTATATCTCTCCATCTGTTGGTATCATCTTTAATTTCTTTCATCAGTGTCTTATAGTTTTCTGCATACAGGTCTTTTGTCTTCTTAGGTAGATATATTCCTAGATATTTTATTCTTTTTGTTGCAGTGGTAAATGGGAGTGTTTCCTTAATTTCTCTTTCAGATTTTTCATTATTAGTGTATAGAAATGCAAGAGATTTCTGCGTGTTAATTTTGTATCCTGCTACTTTACCAAATTCATTGATTAGCTCTAGTAGTTTTCTGGTAGCATCTTTAGGATTCTCTATGTATAGTATCATGTCATCTGCATACAGTGACAGTTTTACTTCTTCTTTTCCGATTTGGATTCCTTTCTTTTTCTTCTCTGATTGCTGTGGCTAAAACATCCAAAACTATGTTGAATAACAGTGGTGACAGCGGTTAACCTTGTCTTGTTCCTGATCTTAGTGGAAATGGTTTCAGGTTTTCACCACTGAGAACGATGTTGGCTGTGGGTTTGTCATACATGGCCTTTATTATGTTGATGTAAGTTCCCTCTATGCCTACTTTCTGGAGGGTTTTTATCATAAATGGGTGTTGAATTTTTTCAAAAGCTTTTTCTGCATCTATTGAGATGATCATAAGGTTTTTTTCCTTCAGTTTGTTAATATGGTGTATTACATTGATTGATTTGCATATATTGAAGAATCCTTGCATTCGTGGAATAAACCCCACTTGATCATGGTGTATGATCCTTTTAATGTGCTGTTGGATTCCGTTTGCTAGTATTTTGTTGAGGATTTTTTCATCTATGTTCATCAGTGATATTGGCCCGGAGTTTTCTTTTTTGTGACATATTTGTCTGGCTTTGGTATCATGGTGATAGTGGCCTCGTAGAATGAGTTTGGGAGTGTTCCTCCCTCCGCTATATTTTGGAAGAGTTTGAGAAGGATCGGTGTTAGCTCGTCTCGAAATGTTTGATAGAATTATTAGCCCTTTTTAAAGTGGCTTTTGCAAACTGTTTTCAGACTGCAAATGAGCCAGAAAGCCAAAGACACGACCAAGAACATTTTCAAGCACTACAACACAGTAACTGAAGTCGTCTGACTGGACTGAAAGCAACATGATAAACTGAAAAAATGTCAACCGATTACCCTCAAAAGGAGCCCAAAGTCCAGTGTTAGAAGCAGGTGGGATTCCTGCAATGAAGCTCTCTGACTGCAAGGTAAATGGGTCAACTCTTGAGGAGTCTAATCTGGCATGCAGCGGCAGCCTCTGCATCAGAAATTTTACCAAGTTGACATCTTTACTTTGTGCCCAGATATGATAGTGGCTGTGTTGTCATGTCCAGTACAATGATAAATCCAAACAGCAATGGGGGCAATCTGTGGAGGAGAGGCTCAATGAGCAGTTTGATTCCAGTCAGTCTCACGGAGCACATGCCCTTACTGTGTACATCTACATAACTGACCTAGATGCGTCTTTTAGTAGCAGCAATTTGGTACTATAGTTTGCAGCCCCAAAGAGGGGTGTCTTTAGCCTGCCAGTTTGTAGTTTTTCAAATGGCAAACCAAGTAGCTAGACCACTGGAAATAGCTCCAGAGTAAGCAAAATATAACAAGGTTCTTAAAGTGGAGTATTGGCCAGAGTTCTGTCCAGCTGAGTGGAATAACCACATCCATTTTTGATTCTGCATGGCTGACCTTTAGGCTGAACAGCCACAGTAGCCCAATGTTCAGCTTATTTGAACCATGAGTGAACCTGGCCTAGGTATTTAGGAGCACATCTGTGAATCCAGGGCTCCACTGAGTCAGTGGCTTTGCTTCGGGTGGCAGAATGAAGGATAAGGTTCCACCAAAATTGGTTTCTGCCACTTTTTCATACAAAACCAAAATGATGCTAGGACCAGGTCAGATGCACTCCTGAACACACTACTACCATTTGACCAGAAAAGCCTGCTGCTTTAGGCCTTACTTGAAGCATGTTGATTTGCAAGTTAGGTGACATAAAGTGCTAAGTAGAATGCCCAAAGTGATGTACATATAGTCTCCAATCCCAAAGAGTTCAAAAATATGCTGGGCCTCCTTTTAGGTGGTGGGTGGCCAAAGAGACAGCACTTTTTCTTTGACTGCCAAAGGAATTGAGCACTGTGAATCTGCCCACATAGTCTCAAGAAAATTTACTTGGCAAGCAGGCCCTTGAATTTGTCAGGGTTTATCAGCCACCTCTGTTGGTAGAGGTGTGATACCACCACAGTCAGGGCCTCTGAAACTGAGGTTTTTGACTTGCTAACCAACAGGACATCATCTATATCTTTAGACATGAGAGGGTGGAGGCACTTACTTAAATCCTGATCCACCCACGTGTGGCAAATGGCAAGGACTTATCTACACATGGCGGTGCCTTGAATGGGAGAATTCCCTCTTGACCATTTCTGAATATTTACAGTACAGGCATGCAACACATCAATTTCAATATACACTGGGCAGTGAGAGATATAACAACAGTACACGGACTCAGCAGAGAAGGCCCTACCCATAAGGTTACTTTAACATAACTTTTCTCCACACTGCAAGTTTTGCCCAAACCCTATCATTTGATTTCAGATTAACCTACATGTTAGGGGCTACAACAGCTACACTAGCCATCAGGAGATTATTATTTCCAGACTGGGAGCATAGGGGAACAAGGGTGTGAGGGAGGTTAGCCTTTGGCGGACAGCTGGAGCAGCAGGGAGGCCCCTTATCTTAGGGCTGGAACCCCTCCCCCCTTGTGCATCTCCTTGCTTCCAGAGTGCCTCTGGGCTCAGGAGCTCCTTTCCTTCTGGCACATTCTACTACAGCTCCACGCTGGAGTCTCTGGGGCCTATATCCAACAGAGCTGTACAGCTATGTGCCCTTCACCTCCCAGGAAGGTTCCCCCAGGATACAGGGCCTTTTCCTGAAAGCAGAAGAGGTCATCCCTTTCTTCCCCACCCCCATCTCCATCCCCAGAGGGGAGTGAGCAACAAATAAAGCTCACTGGGTGCTTTTCTTTTCTTTTTTTAAAATCCTCTCACCACTCAGCCTCTGAACAGTTATTTACAGGTAGGATAAGTGGAAGACCCCTACTGCTCGCCCCTTCCCCACCATCACCACCACTTGGGTGAGAGCATTTGCTACTAAAATCCAGGAAATCTCACATTCCCTAACCCAGCCTGTAGGGGCCCTTTTTCCTTCTTCTTCCAGAAAGTCTTGTCTCTTGTCAGTATCCCATTCTCACTGCCAAAACTATCAAGAACGGTACAGGTTCTAGGATTTTTACCTACTTACAAGCTATGACGCTCTCCTGCTACAGTTTCATGAATGCTAGCAGAACACTCCTGAGTCAGAAACAAAGGACTTGATTATTTATGGCAAAAGCCCCATTGAGCCAAGGATTTTTTCTTCAGGGGCAGAGGGAGGAATAAGATTTTCCCAAAGGTGTAATTGCCACATTTTCATGAAAAGCTGAGATACTGCTGGGGCCAGGCTGTCTGTGTTCTTGAATATACCATTTCCATTTGACAAGCGAGGCTTACTGGGCCCTTTCCACCTTGTTAGTTGCGGGATCCAACTTGACCCATCCTAAAATAAGAATAATAAGCCGAAGAGTCACGGAGTTCATACAAGTAAGGTGTTCGCTTTTGACAAGAGCTCAGTAACTCTTGGTACTATAGGTAGTCAAGGTAATAACTGCTTTTCAAAAGGGGTGAACCTGGTACCTGTGCCAAAGGAGAAGTCCACAACCCTAAGAGAGGTCTTCAGGCAGAGGCTCTAAATCAGCACAGAGATCTGTAGCTCAAAGAAGTCATTAGGATGGTAGGGGGACTTCCCTGGTGGCGCAGTGCTTAAGAATCTGTCTGCCAATCCAGGGGACACAGGTTTGAGGCCTGGTCTGGGAAGATCCCACATGCTGCGGAGCAACTAAGTCCGTGCGCCAACTACTGAGCTTGCATACCACAACTACTGAAGCCCACGCGCCTAGAGCCCATGCTCCACAACAAAGAGAAGCCACTGCAATGAGAAGCCCGTGCACCGCATCGAAGAGTAGCCCCCACTCGCTACAACTAGAGGAAGCCCATGCACAGCAATAAAGACCCAACACAGCCCAAAATAAATAAATAAATTAATTAAATTTTCTTAAAAAGGATTGTAGGGGCCCAAAGATAGTGTATCACAGCTTGCTGGACAGCTTCTAACTCAGCTTGTGGCTTGGGCCCCACTGAAAAGATGCTGATTTGTAGGTTAGACAAGATAAAAGAACCATGTAGAATGCCCAAGTGAGGCACGTACTGCTCCTCATACAAGCAAGGTGCTGGGCCTTCTTTTACAGTGTTGGCAGGAGTGGGTGGGGCAAAGAGACAACAGTTTTTGTTTTTGCTTTTTTTTGACTGCCATAGGACTGACATTATTAATCTTTCCAAATAGTCCTAATAAACTTTACCTGGTAAGTAGTCCCCCGAATTTTGTCAGGGTTTACTAGCCACTTCTGCTGGTGGAATGTGATAATACCATTTTCAAGGCTGTTGAGATTAAGGCTTTAGACTTGCTAACCAATAGGATATCATCCATATAGAGAAAGCTGTGGAAATCTGAATGTAGAAGCACTCATGCTAAATCCTGACCCACGCACTGCTGGCTAATGGCAGGTGAGTAGTTACCTCTGGGGGAGTACTAAAAACATATGCAAACTGATCTTGATCCTCAGGTGTCAGTGGTACAGCAAAGGCGGTGTTGGCAACATCCAGGATAGCATACCAAATGCCATGTCTGGGCAGTGGATTCAGTGACAGTCACAGTATCCGGAATAGCTTGGATATGGAAGCAACAACTGGATTCAGTTGGTGATAATCCACTGTAAGTCTCCAACTCCATTAGCAAATCTCACTAGCCACACAGGGATGCTGTACTGAGATAACGCATCTCTTACCTTCCCAGCTGCCTTTAAGTTCTTAATGGAGGCTGTGATTTCCCTCTGTCCTCCTAGGATTCTATAATTTTTCTGTTAGACCATCTGGGAGGGCACAGGGAGACAAGTTGGGTAGTGATTTACAATTCCCACCAGCACCTCTCTAAATATAGCTCTTCCAATCCCTCTGGCACTTATGGGATGGACACGAACAAGTACATAACACAATGATTCCTACTACACACTCAGATGTAGAAACAACAGTACATTCAACTGACCTAAAGAGCCCTCTCCACAAGGTCATGTTAGTTCCCTTCCCCATTGTGAACCCTGCCTAAGTTCTATAAGCTGAATCCAAGTGACTTTTCCTCCTATAGGTTCAGATAAGTTAGAGACTTGGGCACCCACAACCAACAGAGCCATAAAAGTTTGGGGTCTTTCCCTCCCTGAAATGCTCCAGTGAACTTGGATGGCTATTTAGGGCCTTCTTTCCCCTTTAGTGATGGGAAGACCTTGGCTCCACCTCTAATCATGTTTCTTCTTAAAAGAGCTGAGATTAAGATAAGGGGAAAGGGAGGTGTCATGCAGTGCAGAAGGAGAAAGCAACCATGACATTTAACAAGACTTCACATTTACATTTAATTTTGGGTGGTGTAGCAGCAATTCATGGCTCAACCAAATGAACTTCTAATGTTATTGGTCTTTCCAACACTCTATATCAGGCAGCACGGTCTTCATAGCTGACACCATCTATTTCATCTTTGGGAATTCCTTGACTCAGCAGCCATCACCACACTGCTTTCTAGATAGGGTCTTGAGGTTTGGGTGTCCTCAGGTGACTTCAACTTGGTTTTCACAGCAGCACAGCAGTGACCTACTTTGTGGAGCCCACATCAATCTGGAGCATCTGCTGTCCTATTACCATGATGACATCTCATAATTTCTAGCCTGATTCCAACATAAGGGCTAAAGCAGTTTTCCAGGACACCAGAGCTGACTGCAAGAATTTATATTTCTTTGGGTCAGTTTCTAATTTCCTAGTGGATCACGTTCATCAACATTGTGTACCTAACTAAGGGCACTAAGAGCCTGAACACTAGTTAATGCCTATGTATGGTTTCCCACAAGAGTTTGTCTATTTCAGGGAAGTCTCCCCAGGAGGGCCAAAACTACCTTATGCAGCCAGAACCCCCTACAAAAAACTCTGAAATCTTCTTGTTGTTTTGAAATGGATGTAAGATTGTCACTATATACTGCAGGAGTAGTTGGCCATAAGATGGTCCAGCTGTTGCCACCCTTCCTTTACAGGTTTTACACAGTCTGTACCTTCATCTCCCAAACAAACCAGCCAAAGTTCTAATGATTCACTCGGTTTCTGCTCATAGCAGTCATGAATTCACATCCTGTCATCTTTAGTGGAGGTATGCATCTCTGTAACTGTTGTCAGAGAGTAGAATCTTCTGCCTACCCAGGACAGATCTTAGCAGTAATTGTTAAAATGGAACAGATTGAAGTGGATCATCAGACTGGCAAGGAAGTCTCCCCACCTGGAGGATAATTAACAACAACCAGGGCACTGTTCAGGCAGCTGTTTTTGAACCTACTTCCTCACACCTGGCTTGCAACCGCCTCTCCAACTGTCCCTCATTAACAGGCAATAAAGTGGAAGGCTAGTTATTGCCTGATTTACCATACAACTAAGTGTGTTCACTACCATTTTCCATGGGTTTCCCCGAAATCCAACTGATCACACCACAACATCCTTATCTATCATCCTTCAGAAAGCCATGTCTGTCAGTATCCCACTTATCACCAAAGTTGTCAAGAACTTACCCTACTTGTAAGCTACCAAGTTAGCTTGCCACTGTTTCATGGATGCTGATAGTAGACCTCAAAGGACAGTTTATTACTCAGAGCAATTGCAGTAACCAGAGTTTAAGCATTTTTGCATCCGTTCCTCAAGCCCTAATTCCCACAAGGTGATGAGAAGAGGGCCGCACCTGCACATGCAATGGACTACATTTCAGGACAGGAACCCTGTGCCTCTTACAAGATGTGCAGAAATGCAAGAGAAGTGTGGAGAACTGTCCCCCAACAAAAGGGAAAGATTTATGGAATGATGTTCACTACATATTAACTATTAACGCTAGTAATTTCCAAATGGCAGAATTATAGGCTCTTTCCTCTTGCATTTTTTGGAGAATTGCTTGAATTTTTATAAGCATGCATCATTTTCAGCTCTGTACTTTAAAAAATGCATTATGAACATTCAGGTCAAGATGATAATTTGAGTTTTTACAAAGTCCCTGTAAAATGAGCAGAGAGATACAAAAATAGAAGAAAATCTGTATGCATACTAAAAAACTGAGAAGATTACTAATTAGACTTAAGGCAGGAATTAGAATTCCTCTAAAATGTTTCAACTAAAGAGGCTTTAATATAAATGAAAGTTGTGTGTATGAATAAGGAACCAATAAAGGATATTGAGGGCAAGAGTGAGAAGATGTTATTCCAGCCAGAGCCCAGTGATATGATAGCTGGAGTCATGGAGGTTGGGAGCACCCAGTAGTAGCTGTAGATATGAAGGAAAATCCATTGCCAGAACCACAGCACCAAAGTAGGAAGACAGTAGGACAGAAAACCCCCAAATTTTCTATCCCCTCTTGTTCTCCAATATCCTGGCAGTGCTTGTCATTTGCTGGACCTAACTGGAAGACAGCTAGAGAGAGAGGCTGGTGAGGCAGCACATAGGGGTCATCCTCTTCAGGCAAAACAAAACAACAACAAAAATAACAGGACAGAGAAAGGTGGAGAATAGATTAGGGTGGGGAGGAGATGGAAGATAATAAGCACAGGTACTGCCCACAGTCCAAAAATATTTCTGTAAAATACAGTCAAGATGAAATCAGATTGAAGGGTTGACCAAGCAACCTGGAATTTACTAAATTCAAGTAAAAGCCTGACTTGAAAGAAAGTGAACAGAATCCTGCCCCCCTCAATGGAAACACACATTTCCTCAAGTTCACAGCATCTGCAATTAGTCTAGGGTACCAGCTAAGTTAAGGTTCAGTGATGTGCTCTTGCATGTACTGCTTCAAGTTGTATATATCTTTTCCTATTCCTCACAGGCAACTGAAGGCCTACTGCAATGTTAAAATTATTGGAAATATAATATGACTTCTTCCTCTTTTTCTGGCACCAAAAGATTTAAATGAACAATCTCTGATAAAATCCATCTCAGATACCAAAGCAAAACAGACCTTCCAGAGAAAAGTGTGAACAAAGGGAAAAATGATTAGAAATTTTAAATTATCTATTTCAAAAGAAGGTCTATTTTAATCAATTGGAAAAGTTTCCCCTTACTCCTATTTTTAATCTCTGTTTTATAGTCTCAGTTTCAAGAATTTATTACATCTGTGAAAACATATAGATTAGAAAAACTTACCAGTGAAAAATGATTGAAGTAAAAATTATAGTGGATAAAATAATTGTAAGGTGCATTTCACTTTCATGACTTGGGTCAACTCGAAGTGCAGAGTTAGCAGAGACAATGAGTTTGGAAGATCATGGCATGTTTTCTACTAGTCTATCAATCATTATTTAAGGATTTAAATTTCATAAATGGAATTCATGGCATAGTAAAGGCAATTAAATTCAAATGGATGAGACTTGCTGGCAAGATGGAGGAGTAGAAAGATGTTAGCTTACCCCTTCTTAGAAGAACACCGAAATCACAACTAACTGCTGAACAACCATCGACAAAAAACAAAACAAAACGCTGGAACCTATCAAAAAAAAAATACCCTACACCCACAGACAAAGAAGAAGCCACAACAAGACGATAGGAGGGGCGCAATCGTGACAAAATCAAATCCCATACCTGACGGGTGGCCAACCCACAAACTGGAAAATAATTATATCGCAGAAGTTCTCCCACAGGAGTGAAAGTTTTGAGCCCCATGTCAGGCTCCTGAACCTGTGGGTCTGGCAACTGGGGGTGTGGGGAGCCACCAGAGAATCTGGCTTTGAAGGTCAGTGGGGTTTGACTGCAGGAATTCTACAGGAATGGGGGAAACAAACTCCACTCTTGCGGGTGCACACAAGGTCTAGTGCACACCAGGATCCAGAGAAAAAAGCAGTGACCTCATAAGAGACTGGGCCAGACCTACCTGCTAGTATTGAAGGGCTACCCACAGAGGCTGGTGGGGCAGCTGTGGCTCACTGCAGGAAAAAAGACACTGGCAGCAGCAGTTTTGACAAGTACTCACTGGCGTGAGCCCTCCTGGAGGGCACCATACCCCCCACACACCCTCCTCACACACCCCCACCCCTCCCCACCCCCATGAAAACCTAGCTACACCCAACAGCCTGTAGGCTCCAATGCTGGGATGCCTCAGGCCAAACAACAAACAGCATGGGAACACAGCCCCACCCATCAGCAGACAGGCTGCTTAAATCTTCCTGAGCATGGCCCTGCCCACCAGAGGAACAAGAAAGAAAAACAAACTAAGGCCAAAGACAGTAGAAGAAAAGAAATAATCATAAAGAAGAGAGCATAAATAAATGAAATAGAGATGGAAGAAAACAATAGAAAAGATCAATGAAACTAAAAGCTGGTTCTTTGAAAAGATAAACAAAATTGATAAACCTTTAGCCAGACTCATCAAGGAAAAAAGGGAGCGGGATCAATTCAATAAAATTAGAAATGAAAAGGAGAAGTTACAATCAACACCACAGAAATACAAAGGATCATAAGAGACTACTATAAGCACCTATATGCCAATAAAATAGACAACCTGGAAGAAATGGACAAATTCTTAGAAACATACAGTCTCCCAAGACTGAACCAGGAAGAAATAGAAAATATGAATAGACCAATCACAAGTACTGAAATTGAAACTGAAATTTAAAAACTCCTAAAAAACAGAAGTCCAGGACCAGATGGCTTCACAGGCAAATTCTATCAAACATTTAGAAAAGAGGTAACACCTATCCTTCTGAAACTATTCCAAAAAAACTGCAGAGGAAGGAACACTCCCAACCTCATTCTATGAGGTCACCATCACCTGATACCAAAACCAGACAAAGATACCACAAAAACAGAAAATTACAAGCCAATATCACTGATTAACATAGATGCAAAAATCCTCAACAAAATACTAGCAATCCAAATCCAACAATACATTAAAAGGATCATACACCATGATCAAGCGGGATTTATCCCAGGATGCAAGGATTTTTCAATATTCACAAATCAATCAGTGTGATACACCACATCAACAGATTGAAGGAAAAATCCATATGATCATCTCAATAGATGCATAAAAAGCTGTTGACAAAATTCAACACCCATTTATGATAAAAACTCTTGAGAAAGTGAGCATAGAGGGAACATACCTCAACATAATAAAGGCCATATATGACAAACCTACAACTAACATCATACTCAACAGTGAAAAGCTGAAAGCATTTCCTCTAAGATCAGGAACAAGACAAGGATGTCCACTCTCTCCACTTTTATTCAACATAGTTTTGGAAGTCTTAGCCACGGCAATCAGAGAAGAAAATGGATCCAAATTGGAAAAGAAGAAGTAAAACTGTCACTGTTTGCAGATGACATGATACTATACGTAGAAAATCCTAAAGACCTACCAGAAAACTACTAGAGCTCATCAATGAATTAGGTAAAATTGCAGGATACAAAATTAATGCACAGAAATCTGTTGCACTTCTATACACTAACAATGAAAGATCAGAAAGAGAAATTAAGAAACAATCCCATTTACCATTGCATCAAAAAGAATAAAATACCTAGGAATAAACCTACCTGAGGAGAAAAAAGACCTGTACTCTGAAAACTATAAGATGCTGATGAAAGAAATCAAAGATAACACAAACAGATGGAAAGATATACCATGTTCTTCGACTGTAAGAATCAATACTGTCAAATGACTATACTACCCAAGGCAATCTACAGATTCAATGCAATCCTACCAAATTACCAGTGGCGTTTTTCACAGAACTAGAATAAAAAAGTCTTAAAGTTTTTTAAGGAGATACATTTTTTATGGAGACACAAAAGACCCTGAATAGTCAAAGCAATCTTGAGAAAGAAAAATGGAGCTGGGGGAATCAGGCTCCCTGACTTCAGACTATACTACAAAGCTACAGTAATCAAGACAGTATGATACTGGCACAAAAACAGAAATACAGATCAACGGAACAGGATAGAGAGCCCAGAAAGAAACCCATGCATGTATGGTCAATTACTGTATGACAAAGGAGGCAAGACTATACAATGGAGGAAAGACAGTCTCTTCAATAAATGGTGCTAGGAAAACTGGACAGCTACATGTAAAAAAATAAAATTAGAACATTCTCTAACACCATACACAAAAGTAAACTCAAAATGGATTAAAGACCTAAATGTAAGGGTGGATATTATAAAACTGTTAAAGGAAAACACAGGCAGAACACTCTTTGACATGAATCGCAGCAATATCTTTTTTGAGTCATCTCCTAGAGTAATGGAAATAAAAACAAAAATAAACCAATGGGACCTAATTAAACCCAAAAGCTTTTGCACAGCAAAGGAAACCACAGACAAAACGAAAGGACAACCCACAGAATGGGAGAAAATATTTGTAAACGATGCAACTGACAAGGGATTAGTCTCCAAAATTTACAAACAGCTCATGTGGCTAAATTCAAACAAACAAACAAACAAACAACCCAGTCAAAAGATGGGCAGAAGACCTAAATAGACACTTCCCCAAAGAAGATGTACAGATGGCCAAGAGGCACATGAAAAATGCTCAATATCACTAATTATTAGAGAAATGCAAATCAAAACTACAATGAGATATCATCTCACACCAGTCAGACTGGCCATCATCAAAAAGTCTACAAACAATAAATTCTGGAGAGGGTGTGGAGAAAAGGGAACTCTCCCACACTGTTCATGGGAATGTAAATTGGTACAGCCACTATTGAGAACAGTATGGTGGTTCCTTAAAAAACTAAAAATAGAGCTACCATATGATCCAGCAATCCCACTCCTGGGTATATACCTGGAGAAAAACATGGTTTGAAAAGATACATGCAGCCCAGTGATCACTGCAGTGCTGTTTACAATAGCCAGCACATGGAAACAACCTAAATGTCCATCAACAGAGGAATGGATAAAGAAGATGTGGTACATATATACAATGGAATATTACTCAGCCATAAAAAGGAACAAAATGGTGCCATTTGCTAAGACATGGATAGACCTAGAGTCTGCCATACAGAGTGAAGTAAGTCAGAAAGAGAAAAAGAAATATTATATAATATCACTTATATGTGTAATCTAGAAAAATGGTACAGATGAACTTATTTGCAAAGCAGAAATAGAAACATGGATGTAGAGAACAAACTTATGGATACCAAGGGGGGAGGGGAGTGGGATGAATTGGGAGATTGGGATTGAAATATATACATTACTACGTATAAATAGATAACTAATGAGAACCTGCTGTATAGCATACTATTTCACTCATACTAAGTGGAATAAGTCAGCCAGAGAAAGACAAATATCATATGATATTGCTTATATGTGAAATCTAAAAAAAATGATACAAATGAACTCATTTATGAAACAGAAACAGACTCACAGACTTAGAGAACGAACTTATGGTTACCAGGGAGGAAGGGTTGGGGCGGGAATAGATTGGGACTTTGGGACTGACATGTACACACTACTATATTTAAAACTGATAACCAACAAGGACCTACTGTGTAGCACAGGGAACTCTGCTCAATATTCTGTAATAACCTAAATGGGAAAAGAATTTGAAAAAGAATAGATACATGTATATGTAAAACTGAATCCCTCTGCTATACACCTGAAACTAACACAACATTGTTAATCAACTATGCTCCAACATAAAATAAAAATTTTTTTAAAATTCAAATGAATGAACAGAAGGTTAGTGATATCACACATACCACTCCCTGCCTTCCTTAATCCTAGTCTTCAGAAGGCACTAGTGACTTTAAACTCAAAAATTCATAATTAATCAGAGCCTTTATCACTACTCTTTATGGAATATGAAATTAATCTTGCTGCCTCATGACTGATATTTGGTATGCTAGAATTAGGTGCTTCATTCACCTTGAAAATATTAAAATCATTTGTATTTCCCTAGGACCAAATGATTTTGATTAATCACATACAGTGAGGCTCAGGAATTGTAACATATTCAGAGATTCCAAAGAAAATGCCTCAAAACCCTGCAGTATTTTTAATTAATTAACTATTTCAACAAATATTTATTGAGTGCCCATCATGGACTCATCACTACTCTAAATGGTAAGATACTGTGATGAGTAAGACTAAATCCCTACCATTTGGAACAAAGTCAGGTGGGAGTGACAGACAATAACAAGTAAAGAAACATGTAATATGATACCAGGTAATGATACATGAAAAAAATAGAGATGGGGTAGGGTGAGTGAGTGGATAATTATTTTACTTTGAGCGGTCAGAGAAGGCCCCCCTAAGGAGGTAACAGCTGAGTAGAGACCTGAATGGTGTGAATGAATGAACCCCAAGAAGATCCAGAGAAGAGCATTCCCATCAGACAGAAGAATAATTGTGGTGCTACTGCTAACTGTGTTGATTATACAATAACCACTCCTGATACTACCCTGTCACAACAGAACCTGAATTCTGCTTGTAACAGCAAGGTATACAGCCCCAAATGATGAATCATTATTGGCAACCCCATTCCATTTTGCCAAATGCTAGTTTTCTCATTCTCCTTTGAAGCTAAACATAGTCATGTAAACTAATTCTAGTCAATGGGACATAAAATCTGCTGGAGGATTATTGGGTAAACTTCTGTTTCTTTGTAGAAATAAAAGGGGGCAAGTGCAAAAGAAAACTTGAATGTTCTACCCCCTGCCTTGATCTACAAATGATGCCTAGGACTGAAGCAAACATCCGGTAATAATGAAGTAACAAGCAGACTGCGAAAAAGAGGAAAGATAAGAAAGAGCCTGGTTCCTGGGTCCTTAATGACACTGTTAAGCCACTAAACCAATGCCAGGAATCCCTACCTCATGACTTCATTGATCAGGTTCCAATGGCATTGCCAGTAAAATGTAATTTCAAAGTCAAGATCACAAGGCCATAAGAACTGTTGTTAACACTTCAAAAATATTTAAGGTAGTATCTTACAGACCCACTTGACTAGACAAAAAATATTCTAAGTATCTTAGGGTGGCCTCTTAGACCCTCTCTGCTAGACCAGAGAGCTTCTAAGATTCTTAAGGATATTGTGCTACAGCACCTTGCTTATCAGTCAAAAGTAAACAGGGCCATGTTTTAAAGATATTTAGGGGTGTAACATTTGGCTAAGGTCATAATTTGATACCCAGGAAACCCGCAAAATCTCTAAGATAATCATAGTATCTTGGACTGAAAGGAACAGAGACAATTTAAAATGCAAAGAGGTTTCTGAATTCTTAACTTTCTACAGATAAGACATAGGCTGCAAAGCTACTCAGCTACAAATATAAGCTCTTTCTTATGGAAAAAGAAAGATTCTCAGAGGGCAGAGCCAGAAGCTTCAGAATTACTATGGCTCACTGACTGCTATATGCTTCTCTTTACTCTTCCTTCACCTTTGGAATGTAACTGCCTGTTGTTATCCTATTTCTGATTCACCATCGTATGTATGTAGTGGACAGATCTCTTCAATTCACAGGTCTTAAGATTGAGAGAAGCCACGCTCAAGAAGCTTCATCTACCTGGATCTGATTTAGATGATGAAATTCTGTACTTAAGCTTGAGCCTAATGCAGTAATGGCATGAAACTAAGAATCTTGGAAGCAGAGTAAGTGTATTTTGCATGTGGGAGAGAAATTACTTGGAGCTAGAGATGGTTAATCTGTGGATGGCCCCCAATGAACAACACCTTCCAAAATTCACGCTCTTATATGGAGTCCCCTCCCATATTGGGTCAGGACTGAGCCTGGGACTTGCTTTAACTAACAGAATGGAGTGAAAGTGACCCTATGCTAGTACAAAGCCTAAGTCTTAAGAGTACCTGAAGCTTCTGTTTTTGTATATTGGAAGCCCTGAGCTGCCACATAAAAAGTTCAGTTGCCCTGCTAGAAAGACCACATAGAGAGACCATATGAAGAGGTTGCATGGACAGGGGGAGGAATAATCCCTAACATTACAGAGAAAGAAACTGAGACAGAGAGAGAGAGAGAGAAGTTGAGAGAGAGAGAGAGAGAAACCAGATGTCCATGCATCCTAATTGAGCCCAGACCTACGGCTGTTTCCATCAGGGTGTAAAACATAAGTGAGCCATAATGAGTGTTCCAGCTCAGTCAAGCTCTTAGATGACTACAGGACCAGCCAACATCAAGTGGAGCAAAACAACTGCCCACCTAAGCGAAGTCAACCCATAGAATCTTGAGAAATAATAAAATGGTTATTTTAAGCCACTGAATTTTGGAGTGGTTTGTTATGGAGCAATAAATAATTCACTTATCAAGTGCAAACTGAATATTTTGGAAGCCAGATTCAATAAAGAAATTTAAAGGCAAACCACAAAAACTATGAAAACGTATGTGCCATGAATATACAAGGTTATTATCTTTATAATAAAAAGAGCTCATTATAAAACCTAAACAACATCACTAAATACTCAACAGAAAAAAATGGACAATCTACTCATCTACTCATAGGGAAAATCAAAATGGCTAATAAGCATGAAAAAGTTTTAATCATTATTTAAAATATCATTAATACTCAAATATCACTGGTCAGAATATAAAGTGGCACAATCTTTCAGGAGAGCAATTTGTCAACATGCTATTTCTATAAATATATGAGGAGATAATCACAGACACAAATAAATAGGTAAAAGAATATTAATTTCAAGCTTAATGTCACAAAATATAGAAACTATTTTAAATTACTGAATATCAATATTTGAGGATATCCTGCATCTTGCAAATTTTAAAGAAAATTCAGGTAACATGCTTATAATATAATATCAAGTTTAAAAAAGCATAATATAAAATTATACATATATAGTTTGATCCAAGTTCTTAAAAATAAATAAGAGATATACATATGTTAATAACAAAGACTGAAAGTAAATAAAATTATTAAATGTGGCAGAATTATAACTACTTTTATTTTCTTTTTTATACTTCTATTTTCTAAATTTCCTATAATGACTGTGTATTACTTTCACATTCAGCAAAAACAAGAATGTTTTTCTTTTTAAGTTACATTGCTTAGCGTATTGATCTAGGTAATTAGGAATAATTCCCCAACTTGAGATATTTAATAAAATTATATCTTTTGGAATTTGGAAAGGAATTTAGAAATGACCTAGTATAAACTACCATTCAGTAGATGAGAAAATAGGCCTAGGGATTCAGGTGCGCAAGCTTGCTGATGTATTTAGAGGCAGAGCCATACTTAGAACTCAGATTGTCTTCCCACTGACCAATACACATTTTTACACTGCTTTATGATAGTGACTCAAAGAAGATGTAAAGGTCTAAGTAGAATAACTGTCATTTTGAGAAATGCTTTTCCCTGGTGTACCTTTAAATTTTCAGATCATTCTCATTTTAAACTATAAAACTGTTTGTAACAGGGGCACATATGCTATTTCCTATAACAGTTTTATTAAAAATTTCCACTGAAATAACCTCTCAGGCTTTCCTTTGAATTTAGATTTTGCTAACATTGTTATATTTTCAGCTGAATTTTACATCAAACCATGAGACTGGTTTGTATTACTGGTTTCTCAGATCACTTTGCTTTTCCTTCAAAGGTCTTTTTCCTCCTTACTTGATGAGTATTAGTAGGGTAGGAATATTTGATATACTTAGACACACTTCTACTTGGAGACATTTGAATGTATTTTCAATTTATTTATTTTTTATTAATGAATTCTTTAGTTTTTCTTAGTCTTATACTCCCAATATGAGGGCAGATACCTTTAGTTCAAGGTCTTCCTTAGGATCGTGACTTTGAAAGCTACCTTTTGATTTTGAATCTGGGGAAACTAAGCTTGTGCGCTTCCTTCAAGCTAAGCTCACGTTGTTGCTTTGCCACCTAATTTCTGTTGGAGATAAATTTAAGTTCCTCCTCTTTATTCTACCTGGATTTATAGGGATATTTTTCAACTTTACCTCTGATGGAGATGAGTCAGTTTTTAAAAGGCTTGGATATCTATCCTTCAGTTTTTCTTCTGGTGGGAAGAATAGATTTTTCATTGTTCTCTCCGGCACAGCCTCTGGCTGCTGTTCCTCTAAAGGTGGTACTTCGTCCTCTTCTGTTAACGTCAGCCTAGGAATAGTGGGCAGTGGAGGATCTGTTTCCTTTGTTGACATGTCACTTTTAGGAGCAACATTTGAATCATCTTCACCCGACTGGCTCAAAGTTGGTAGAGTCAGGCCTTTCTTATCATCATTATCCAGTAACTAGAAAATGTATCAATAAGACAAGCTACCTATTAATCATTATCAACTAGAAAATATTTAAAACTAACAAAACTGGACTTAAAATCATTTGTACTTTTATCCTTTATTATAACAAGTTACCATCAATATTTGTAAATGATTACATTCCTTATTAGAAGAGTTGAGAAATTCTCTACTTGCCTGACACCATGGACTATAGGATATTATCCATAAAAATGATCATACTGCATTATAAACTAGTGGTTCTCATATATTCATATTTTATAAATCATCAGCATCTCAGAAAAGAAAACCAAGGGGTCTGACATTTTACTGTTACTATACTATCACCAATATACCATAACAAAAAAAACTTTAATAGCAAAATAGCACAAAGAACAATATCATAAAAATCACAATTATATGGTCAAATAAAGGAAATTTAAATAGCAAAATAGTACAAAGAATAGTATCATAAAAGAAAGGACAGTCTGTTAAGCCAAGTAAATTTAGCTGTATGAGAAATTCTCTATATTGTCTTTTTTTCTCTCTCTTTGGATTGTGCAAAACAGAACATACTGACTCTTAAATTGGTATTTTGGGAGCCACTGGCCCAAGAATAGAAATCATTCAATCCTATTTGTCAAGTAGTACAGAAGAATCTTTTATATTTTATTGGTTTACATAGGGGTCCACTGCCTTACGGAATTAATACCTTCTGTAAAAGCTAAAAAGCAAATAATATTATGTGAACTCTATTTCTATTTATAAAATACAGACTATTACTTTGGAGATTATACATTACAGAGAATACACAGTTGTATTATAGAGAAAAAGGAAAGAATGTAGTTAGGTCTGTGGCATCCATTTCTAAGTGCAGAACTTTATGCTTTCTTTTACTTGTTTCCCCCCTTCTGTTCATAAACACCTTTTGTCCCCTATATTCATATGTACTTTAAAATGTTACTATTTGGTACTGAAACTTCCCTTTTAACAGTGTAATTTAAGTTAAATAAATCGTGTAACACTGTACAGATATTGTTGTAACAGAAATAACCATGAAAACTTGAATAACTTCTTGAGTGCTTTCTTCTATCTATAAATATTTCTCCATTTACAAATATTTCATCCCTTTATAAAATAGTAACTATTCGAAGTTCTCTTTCAAGTTCCCTTACCTCACTTGGAATAGTTTCAGCTTCTTCCTTTATAAGAGGGATATCTGTTAAGAAATTCATAGAAGTATTTTATTATATATAAAAAATAAACATTATTTATATGCATTAATAAAATATTACAGTTTTTCTCACCAAGAATAAGAGCAATTTAAATGAAAGCAGTTATTCAAACATAAACACTACATATTTAGTAAAAACAGGCTGATGAATCTCTGGGAAGAAGGAGGAGTAAATGAACAAGTGTGGAGATGAAGTGAAAACATGTATAAAATGATAAGATTTCATTCAGATCCCTCAATATAAGACATAAAAACAGGCATGTACTATATTTTACTAAAAGTCAAGAGGAAATAAAAATAAATCCCAGATGGTCAGTGATAAGGTTGGGATTGGAAAAAAGAAAAGAGTAAAGTTGTATGTAACCAGAAAAAATAGGACCATTCAAGAGAGGCTAACTGAAACACTTGTAAAATTTTCCTAGAAATATAAAGAATACATATTTAGCAAACAAAAAAGAAAATTCTAAAAGGGAAAGGGAATAAATAATTGAGATACAAAGGGATGCATAAGTCTAGTAAAAAACAAAATTTATTAAGGTCACTATTAGCTGCATGACTGCTGTCAGCTCATTTTTCTGAGCCTTGGTCTTCTCACATGTAAAATAGATTAGTGATAGCTTATCTTATAGGTATGTTACAAATATATACAATGGGAGCAGCAATGTGGTTAAATGCTTGAGTTCTTGGGTCAAACAGACTAGGTTCAAATTAATGGCTGTGTCACCTCTCATGGACTTGATCCTCAGTTTTCTCATCTGTAAATATGTGGATAAATAATAATAGCACCCTCGATTGACTGCTCTGAGTACTGAGTTACATAATCCAAGTAATGTGCCTGGAACCCAGTGATCAGTAAATGTTAGCTGTAACTATAGGGAGCTACTGGAATGCCAAAAGGGAAGAAGTCACTAGAGGATCCAATGGGACTTGAAATAAACTCCGTGGATAAGTGAAAAAAAGTAAAAAAAAAAAAAAAAAAAAAGTAACCACCAGTGTGCGAGAGAGGTTAACCTCCAACATTCAACAGCAATATTGAAGAGGGAAGTTGTGATTCTCCTACAACCTAAACTTGAATGTTTCAGTGAAAGAGTAGATTAAAGATGAAATAGCTCTGCTAGGCTGGTTGATCCTCAGAGGTTAAGAAATGAATATATCAAAGCCTGAGGTAGCCGGGCAAGTAGAAGTAGAGAAGTAACCTGTGGCCAAAGTCTTATAACAATAAATCATTAATCCACACCAGCAGAATCCAAGATTTTAAAGATAGAGTATTATGCATCTATTTTAACTTACTTTCTAAATGAATCTTTTAAGAGAGATTTTTCTTAAAGACTGCATGAACAGTATCTTCTATTAATTAAATATCTTACTGATAATTTGTGCAAAGTTCTCACATTTAATGTTAATTTAATTTCCTGTCCTGCTCTCTCTCCTCCTCCCTTGCTCTTACACACACACGCGCACATGCACACACATACACACATACTCCACATAAAAGAGACCAATAGCTCTACAGTTAACAATGTTTAACAAAAATACCTTTTCATAGATTATAGGTAAGATTTAACTTTTTTCTTGTTCTTAAAGAGGAAAGAAGTATTAAAGATAAAAATAAAAATAACTCTTAATTGGGTCTAAGTATTTTCTTTGGAGTGCTACAAAATAAATACTATATACCAAAACTATAATGAAATGTATTTTTATTCCCTAACAAAAAATGAAGTATACTTAGAGCAGATTGCTAGTTTTCTTTTTGTGATATAACCACCCTGTTTTAATTATCTTAATAATAAATACAAAAGGTAAATTAGTTTCTTAACCTGATGTTACAGTATCTGTAGGTCTCTCTTCCAATTGGCTTTCAAGTACCTCACTGGTATTACTTTCCTAGAAGAAAAAAACATATTGGAGAAATGTTTAAAGAGCTAAAACATTTTTTTCCTGCTTTAATCACTTTTTTTTTTTTTTTTTTGCTGTATGCGGGCCTCTCACTGTTGTGGCCTCTCCCGTTGCGGAGCACAGGCTCCGGACGCGCAGGCCCAAAGGCCATGGCTCACGGGCCCAACCGCTCCGCGGCATATGGGATCCTCCCAGACCGGGGCACGAACCCGTGTCCCCTGCATCGGCAGGCGGACTCTCAACCACTGCGCCACCAGGGAAGCCCTAATCACTTTTTAAAAATACTTTTTAAAAATTTACAGAAGACAAGAAGAATATGGGTTTGTGAGAAAAGCAAACAGTACTGTTTTAAAGAGAGGCACACCCTGGCTAGGAGTTAATGGTCCAGGAAGAGAAGACCCAAGAATTTATAGGGTTTCCGAATGATGAATGCATGACAGAAAAAGATTACAAGACAAATGACATAATGTTTAACTTCAAGGGGTATAAGAGGATACCCCCAGGAAACAGATCACTTTTTTATTGGAATACATTACGGTCTATCAGTTGCAAAGTGATGTGGATATTTATAAAATTCCAAGAAGAATTATAAGGTGGAGTGACCACTGGCTCTTATAAAATACTGAGTTCAGAGTCCCTTTAATGAAAAGTCCCGCAAAATTTTCCTAAAATACTAATTCTGTATTAGCAAATGCTAATCAATTTATCTTATCGTAGCACAATCCTGCCCAATTATCTCAGAGGCATTGAAAAACATGAATATATCAATATGTTATGACTACCATTTCAAAGCTGTGATTTTAGTCAATGTTTTATCTATTCACTGAAATCCCTATGAAACTTTTACTGCCAGGTCAAAATGTATAGATTAGATAGTACTTCTAAATAGTAAATCTTACTTATATATCTGATAAGGGTCTAGTATCCAAAATATATAAAGAACTCTTACAACTCAACAGTAAAAATACAAATAGCCTAATTAAAAAATCAGCAAAAGATATGAATAAAAATTTATTCAGAGAAGATATACAAACGGCCAGTATTCACATGAAAAGATGTTCACATCATTGGTCATTAAAGAAATGCAAATCAAAACCACAATGAGATACCACTTCAAACCCACTAGGATGGCCATAATTAAATTTTTTTTAAAAAGGAAAATAACAAGTGTTGTAGGAGATATGGCACCCTCATGCATTGCTGGTTAAATGTAAAATTGTGCAGCTGCTGTAGCAAACAGTTTGGCAGTTGCTGAAAAAGTTAACAGAATTATGATATGATCCAGCAATTCCACTCCTAAGTATATACCCAAGAGAATTAAAAACATACATGCACACAAAAACTGCACATGAATGTTCATAGCAGCATTATACATAATAGCTAAAAAGTGGAAACAGCCAAATGTCCATCAACTGATGAGTGGATAAAAAAATGTAGTACATCCAAACAATGAAATATTATTTGGCAATGAAATGAAATGAAGTATTGATACATGCTACAATAGGGATGAACCTTAAAAACACTAAGTGAAAGAATCAAGTCACAAAGGACCATATATTGTATGATTCCATTTATATGAGATATCTAGAACAAGCAAATCTTTAGAGATATAAAGTACATTAGTTGTCATCTAGGGCTAGCAGGGCATGAGGGGTTTGGAGCGTATAGGCTAAGAGGTATGGGGTTTCTTTTCGGGGTAATGATAATGTTCTCTGATTGTAGCGATGGAAACACAACTCTGTCAATATACTTAGGGTCACTGACTGAATTGTACACTTTAAATGGATGAACTGTATAGTATGTGACTTATATCTCAACAAAGCTGTTAAAAACTAAACCTTATAAATTATTAATCAATATTTATTGAATGTCACCTTATCAAAATAGGAAAGTGCATGAACTATGAGTAGCATTTTATAGAGAAGGAACAAATAAACAATATCTGATCATTATTTTTACTTATCATAATTTTAAAATAAAAAGTAAAAATCTGGGCTTCTCTGGTGGCACAGTGGTTGAGAGTCTGCCTGCCGATGCAGGGGTTGCGGGTTCGTGCCCTGGTTCAGGAAGATCCCACATGCCGCGGAGCGGCTGGGCCCGTGAGCCATGGTCCCTGAGCCTGCGCGTCCAGAGCCTGTGCTCCGCAGCGGAAGAGGCCATAGCAGTGAGAGGCCTGCATACCGCAAAAAAATAAAAAATAAAAATAAAAATCTATGTACGGAAGAATGTATTATGTTAATTACCTTAGTTTCTTTACGTTCCAATCTTGAGGTAAGAACTCCTTCTAAATAGCTAGCTTTTTCTATCCATGTACTCAAACGTCTATATTCTTTTTTCATTTTTTCTAGCCTAAAGAAAAATCAGTTACAGATTTAAAAAGTGATAGAAGAATATATATGGTATGAAGCAAAGAACAACACATACAGTATAATACATTTATAAAAAGTTCTTAAAGAAGAAAACCAACAATATATTGTTTAAGGACATATAGGAAAAGGAATGATTACAACAAAAATCAGGATGGTAGTTACCTGGGGAGAGTTGGGGAGAGGGATGTAATCTTATAAGGGCACACAAAACACATTATAATATTGGTAATGTTGTATTTCTTAACCCGAATTGTAAATAACTAGGCAATGGTCTTATTATCTTTATTTAAGTTATACATACATATTTAAGAAATTATTCTATATATATTGCTCTCATTTAAACTATATATGCATATTTTATAAATTATTCAACACATATATGATATCTCCTGCAATAAAACAAATGAAAAGATAGGAATTTAGTTTTTAATCCAAATTTCAAAAGGCTTTCATAATCTAAAAATATAATCGACAAGAATTAAATGGAAAAGAGGAAATGTTTCTCAATTCATTTCATTAGGACACTATGACCTTGACAATAAAGCATAACAAGGACATTACAAAGAAGAAAAATTAGTCTAATCTCATTCACAAACATAGATGCAAATGTTACAAATAAAATATAATTTTAGTACAAAAAATGTAGTGGTATAAGGAAAAGATAATATACCATGAACCAGTTGGCTTTATCCCAGGAATATAAGGATATTTTGACATTAACAACAGAACGTTTAATTTAAATACAATTTAACTGATTAAAAGAGAAAAATAATTTGGCAAAATCCAACATCCATTCATGATTAAAATAGAAAACTCTTAGAAAACTAGGAACAGAATGGAATAATTTACTTAATCTGGTACAGGACATCAACCAAAAAACCTATATAAATAATGTGCTTGACTATTAAATGCTAGAAGCATTGCCATGAAAGATCCTGAACAAAACAAAGATGTCCACCCTTACCATTTATAACAGACATTGACTGGAGCTTCCAGCCAGCATAGAATGACAAGAAAACAAAACTAAAGATTAAGGATTGGGAACAAAGAAACAAAATTGTTATTACTTGTAGATGATATGACTGTTTAAATAAATTCCCCCAAATGATACCACAAATAAGTTATTATGAATATGAAAGTTTAGCAATAAAGGAAAATTCCAAGAAGATGATGAAAGCAGAAGTAGCATAGTTTAATTCTCCCAAATATTTACATAAAAACATTCAGAGTATCTAGGTAGCAAACCCAAAAACTTATAGGCAACATTTACAACAAAATCATGTGTCAAGGTTTCCCTATTAACCCCATATACATAAGACCTTCATGGTATCAGTGAATATATGGGAGAAAGCAACAGGTATAAAAGGGGCATCTGATGAATGTGAGAATAAGAGAACCCCAAATAGCCAACAGGTAGTCACAAGAAAGCACCGCCAGCCAGCTTGAGAATAGCAGTTGAAACTGGGAGGGTTTGTTCATTCCAATAGTGGGCGAGTACTAAGCATTCATGATAAGAATTAAAGGACTGGAGTAGTCTAACCACTGAGAATGCTCAAAACTGACCAGCCAGGTCTCTACTTAGGGACAGGGCCTCAGAAAACCTTGAAAGAAGGTCACTGCATTTTTAAACACCAAATAAAAACTTCAGAAGTGGGAGCTCTGTGAAGCTAGAAAAGCTTTCGGAACCAAGCTTCTACAAAAAATTCAGGAAAATTAATTTCATATAAAATTGAGCAACAGAGAATTATCAGGGCCAAATTCCAAAGTAGTTACAAGAAGATAATAAGGATCAAAATAACATTCTTAGATTGCAGAAACACACAACAAAGATACATGGGAGTCAGTGAGCAGAAGGAGGAGAGGGGCACCCATTCTGCTAGGAAGAAGGGGGTTGGGTGGTGCTGCCACTCAAGAGAAAGCAGAGCAACAGCCATCGCTGTCATTGGAAGCCAGAGAAGTCGAGGTTCTGCAGGTGGAGCTCAGGGAGCCACTCTGAATGGAGAAGCATTATAAGGATCCAGATGTGTTCTACTAAGCCAAGAACTGAAGAAATTTGTGGATTCCAGTCCAAGATGGTGAAGAGGCTCCTGAACTCATTCATCTCCTCTCAGAGATACACCAAATCTATAGCTGTACAAGGAGCAATTCCTGCTGAAAGAAATCCAGAAATAGCTGAGCAACTCCTAAACACTGGACGAATGAGAAAATACCCACAGCAAATGGGTAGGAAAGGCTGAGACACACTCTCATCATAAAACTAACCCTGGCACCATGTCATACAATTGGGAAGGAACTTCCAATTCCCAGCATCTCTTTGAGGAGAGAAAGGTTTGGACCCCACAATGAGGGCTCCAACTTTCAAGACTGCCACTTGAGGGACAGGCCCCCAAAACACCTAGCTAGGTCACACCTAGCTTGTGACCATGAGACCCTGAAGGTTAAAACAAAATAGAAATAGTTCTTAATGGGTTCTCTAGGACTTGCCATGGTTATTTGCCAAGGGCTCAGCACAGAGTAGACAAAAACTGTCCATCTCCCAGTCTTTCCCCAAGAGAAGCCTACTCACATTCTGTAAAAGTTAATGTTTGAGGGTCAGCCTTCTAATTTAGCATGCTTCTAGGGGCTGACTGCAATCCTCCCTGTATATATATATGTATATATATATATACATATGCAATGGTGTATCATTAGCCATAAAAAAGAATGAAATCTTGCCATTTGCAACAAAAAAGGTATAGTGAAATCTTGCCATTTGCAACAAAAAAGGTATAGTGCTAACTGAAACAAGTCAGACATAGAAAGACAAGTACTGTATGATTTCACTTATATGTGGAATTTAAAATTCAAAACAGATGAAGAAACATAAATCAGAGACAGAATCATAGACACAGAGGACAAACAGAGTGGAGGGGAGTGGAAGAGGAGTGAAATAGGTAAGGGAAATTAAGAGGTACAAACCTCCAGTCACAAAATAAACGGCTCACAGGGATGAAATGTAAAGCATGGGGAATATAGTCAAAAATAATGTAATATCTTTGCTGACAGATGGTAACTAGACTTATCATGGTGATCATTTTGTAATTTATAGAAATGTTAAATCACTGTGTTGTGCACCAGGAACAATATAGTGTTGTAGGTCAATAATACTTTAAAAAATGAAAGAACAAACTCATAGAAAAAAAAGATCAGATTTGGGGTTACCTGAGGCAGGGGGTGGGGGAGGGGGAATTGGATGAAGGTGGTCAAAAGGTACATACTTCCAGTTATAAGATAAATAAGTACTAGGCATTCAGTGTACAACATGATTAACATAATTAGCACTGCTATAGGTTATATATGAAAGCTGTTATGAGAGTAAATCCTAAGAGATCTCATCACAAGGAAAAATCTTGTTTCTTTTTCTTTTATTTTGAATCTATATGAGATTATGGATATTCGGTAATCTTATCATGATAATGATTTCATGATGTATGTAAGTCAAATCATTAAGTACTGCTTAAATTTATACAGTGCTGTGTGTCAATTATATCAATAAAACTGAAATAAAAATAAATAAATATTATGTGGAATCTAAAAAATGGTACAAATGAACTTATTTACAAAACAGGAATAGAGTCACAAATGTAGAAAACAAACTTACGGTTACCAGAGGGGAGGGGGGAGAGAGATAAATTGAGAGATTGGTATTGACATATATACACTACTATGTATAAAACAGATAATTAGTAAGGACCTATTGTATATAGCACAGGGAACTCTACTCAATACTCTGTAATGACCTATACGGGAAAAGAACCTAAAAAAGAGTGGATATATGTATATGTATAACTGATTCACTTCGCTGTACACCTGAAACTAACACAACATAAATCAACTATACTCCAATAAAAATAAATAAATGTTATTGAAAGAATAAAACATAGGACTAGGGGAAAAAGGGGTTCCTTGATCACTCAACTCAATGTTTATGAATTAATTTATAAGTCTGAGTAAAATATGCATATACATAAGCACTATTTTTAAAATTTCAGGAGTTCTGTTTCTGGCAATGATGGAATAGATTATTTCAGACCACCTCACTGCACAACTGAAAAAGCTAGACAAAGTATTTTAAAATTTTTTCTTTGGAAGCATCAGTCAGTTATAAAGGCAGCAAGAATTTGCAAATCCAAGATGCCAGACAGAAAGGAAGTCTGGAGACTTTGAGCCCATAATTTGGAGTCATTTTCCTTCAAGGCATTTGAGGTGGACAAGAGTTAAGAGCTTTGAGATAAATATGTAAGAATGAGGGAACAAAAACCAGAGTTCAGCCCCTGTTAAGGATGAGAAGCCATGGTAAGCACCTAGGCTTTCAGTTGGGGCCCTAGAGGGCTATACCCCAAGAATAAGTGCCTCCTTAAATATTGTACCCTGGTTGCCTCACACTAGTCCTGGCCTGATGTTAAGAATAAGAGTAAACCAGAAAAAGACTAATGCCCACAGGAACTAAAGCCCAAATCATTTCAAATCATTTCAGTCTCATCTCAATTGAGTTAAGGTGATCTGGGATTGCTAATGTTCCTAGGCTAGGTGGCTGCCAGGTGCAAATGTATATATTATCTGTAAAAATATATAATCAAGAGCCTCAAATCAGTTCTACAGATTTTCAAATACAATGTTTGGCACTTGATAAAAACAACTAGGCATATAAGAACATAAGATTTGACTAAAAACTCTGAGAAAAAAACCAACAATAGGTATAGACTTATAGGAAATCCAAATAATCAAGTTATTAGAGATGAACTTTGAAATAATATGATTAATATGTTCAAAGAATTAAAAGATAAGACTGAGGATTTTGGTAGAGAAGTGGAACTATAAAGTAAATGAAAATTCCATAACAAAAGGAAATAACTGAAATTAAGAACTCAGTTGGCTTAACAGCAGATAAGAGACAAAGAAGAAAGAACCAATGATTATGACAGGTCAGAAGAAAATATCTAAAGCATAAGATAAAAGACGGGAAATACAGAAAAGAGTATAAGAGACCTATAGACTATATCATTGAGTGAAGAGGCAGAGAAAGTATTATACTTTCTCCCGTATTAATGTGTTCTCACCCCTTTTCTTGCCAGATCATTGACTTTTTAAAACAAACACTGAACCCATGAAATATCACCATGATGAAGGTTTCTGGACCAATAGCAAGCCTATGTCTCAAAGGAAAAATTAATATACAAATAACACATAAATAAGATGAAAAACTTTTTGTTTTGTTTTGTTTTTGTTTTTTACCTTGCCCGGGGTTGTTGCTGAAGTTTTTCAAGTCGTACTACAGATGGCTGGTTGGATTGGGATGCTGTAGTTGGCACCCCAACAGAAACATTCAGGTCTGGGGATAAGAATGCTGGATATTCTATTGGTTGTGGTATAATAACATTTCTGGAAAATGGTAATAAAGTTAAAATTATACAAAAGTCCACTTCTAAAATCAGTGTTAGCTATCACTTTTGAATCACTCTCTTTTACACTGTAAGCTCACCTATCCATTTTGGACCACTAGAGGACAGAGCTAGGAAAGAAGGCAGAAGTCAGAAATACTGAGAGAGTGACCTCTTGAGTACTCTTACTACTAAGATCGTGGGTAGCAGAGATGGGAAAGAAGAGAAGGACCTGAAGTTCTAAGGAGAATTAGAAAGTGTTTGAGCCCAGACCTCTCTCCCTTTCTCTAGATCCAAATCTCTATCTCATGGCCCAGTCAAGTTGACACAAAAAACTAACCATCACAAGTCCACCCCCTTGTCAACTTGGTACCCATAAACATCTTACAACGTGCTTAATCTCCAAATGAAAACAATAACAAGGTCATAATTAACCTTACATGATACAACTCTCCTTTATACATACAGCCAAAAACTCACTAGCCCCTTCCTCAGAAAAGGATGTAAAGTCCTTGGGTGATGTTTACTCTTCTTAATATCCTGAAACTTAAAAAACTATGATGTAAGGTTAACAATACTTAAATATTATGATATAAAGTAAATATATATTATGTTACATGATAAGGAGATGAGAGGGAAGAAAAACATATATATAAATATTTTTTCCAGGTCACTGAGTAAACGGGCCAGAGTAGCACATCCAAAGGAATATATTGCCTCCAAAACCCAAGAGGCCCACTAGGTGTTATGCCTCTTTTTTTGGTTGTAGGAGAGCCCAGATACAACAACTTACCCTTCACCTCAGCAGGAATATCTTGACAAGCCCCATACCTGGATCCCTAAAACTTCACTGAGGTAGAAAACCCTCGAATTTTATCAGACTTATTTCCCACCTTCAGACATGCAAATATCTTTCAACTGATTGGATGAAGCCCACCCACATTAGTGAGGGCAATCTGCTTTACTCAGTCTGCTGATTTAAATGTTAATCTCACTCAAAACATCCAGAATAATATTTGACCAAATATCTGAGCACCCCCTGGCCCAGTCAGTTTGACACACCGAATTAACTGTCACACCCACCAAGTCATTGCCTTAGTCCAGATTGTCAGTATCTCTCATGTAGACTAATGCAACAGCTTCCTCTAATCCAATACTAAACTACTTCTGTCCATATTCAATCCTATTGATAGGATCATATAAAATGCAAGTTGATCATGGTATTTCCCCTACTTAAAATTCTTCAATGGTTCTACATCTGAAGCACTTCCAAATTTTTCCAATAAAGAACTCCTGTGGTTAGAGGACAGTGAAGGTCTCTGGAGGTGTAACTTAATGCAATCAGACACAAACCACACATCTTGGAATCATTCTGTTATCTTGAAAATTTGTGACTTTTTAATTCTACTGCATAATATATAAATGTTAATTTTAAGATAACATTTTCCCTCTCAAAATCTTTGAGCAAAATGATACTCCAGAAAGATGCACCATATCTTCCAGTGCTTTGTGTTGCCCTGACACACCCCTGAGGACTCAAAAGAGTAAAATTTACTCACATTTGAGAAGCATAAACCTACAGTGATGATGATGGTGATGATAAAACATTTATTCCTTTAATAAGTAGCTAACAACTGAGAATTCTATTTGCTACCATGTTCCAAGTGCTTTATATGTAACTTATTTAATCATTACAATAACACAATTGGGTAGTTGTTATTTTTATCCCATTCAATAGATGAAGCACAAAGAGCCGAAGTAACTTGCCCAAGGTCACATAGCTAGTACCTGGCAGAGTCCATGTGGTCTGGACTCTAGAGCCTGACCTCTTGACCACCATATCTTGCCCGCTCATCAAACTGCTTCAGCTCATCTCCCGTTGCTCCTTTCCTTGCTCCTATGCACTTTGCAACCCACAACAAACTACTCACTGTTCCCCATTATAACACAGCCTCTTAGGGCTCCCACCTTTTACTTATGTGCCTTCTCTGGGGAATGTGTCTCCTCACCCTTACAAAATCAACCTGATGCACCACTACTCATTTTTCAAGTCTTACATCGAGCACTCTTTCTTTTGTGGATCCTTACTTGATAATACATTCCTCCTAACTCCCCCAAGAAGTATGGGAAGCCCCTTGGCTGTGTCCCACAGACCTCTATGTTAACCTCTAGAAGGGCTCCATCTCATTTGTATTATCTTATTGTTTTTACATGTTACCTTTGCATTAAACCATGAGCTACTTGAGGGCAGGGACCAAACCTCATTTATCTTCATATTTTTAGTGCCTTGGGGGTATAGCAAACATTCAATAAATGTTTATTGAATCAATGGATAAATAAGGAAATAATAATCAATAAACATAAGAAAAACATTAAACTTTGTTATTTCAACAAATCACCAATACCAAATGGACAAAATTTATTTTTAATAATACCCAGTGCTGATAGGAAATCAGCACTTCAGAATATAATTTCCTATTCTATACCTAATTTCCTCAATCTCAATTCAAGTATTTTCCATTCCTTATTCTTGGATAGCACCATAGATTAAATATCTCTCTTTCAGGTGCTCATTTTTCTTTGATCTATTTCTACTGTTGAAATTGCAAGACTAATTGACATACTATATGTTAAGTTACTTTTGGCCTGCTAATTGCATTTTTTTGACCATAGGCTTTTTGCTGAAAATTTGGAAATAATAACTGGAGTGTGTGGAAGTGAGGGGTAATGCTACCATACTGCAGAGCAGAAAACTGGCAACTATTAGGCATCTTGATCTTAAAAGTTCCTCACCTCTTTCTGCAAAAGGAACATCTCACTGGCCAACTTTCCTCGTTAGGCTTCCCCTCCCTTCCCTCCTTCAGCCACGAAGTTGGCAACCCTTCTCTTCTTATCTCCAGACTTCCTCAACTCCTCTCTCCAGGGCTACACCCAGAAACTCAAAATATCTTCCCCCTTAAACAAAACAATTCACTGCTTTCTTTATCTTGGAGTCTAGTTCATTCTGGCCATGTCTTAAGACAACCAAAATTCTCCATCAAAGGGATTACATATTTTAAATGCCACATGATATAACTGTGTTAATAAGACTTTAACACTTACGTCAGAGGGTCTGTTCTTTCTGGAGGTGGTGCAATATTCATAAACATAGATGGCTTAATAATTTCCTGAAGAGGTTTTAACTGAGGAAAATAATAAGTATATATTAACACTGTTTAGTTACAATTCCAGTTCATCCTAATACTACTATCTCCCAGGACTTAAATGATATATATAAAGAAGAAAGGAATTAAGAGAGGAAGAAAGAATTAACATTGAGCACTAAGTATCTGCCAAGAATTTTGCATCTTTAATATTATTTAATCATCCCAATAATCCTATGAGGTAGATAACTATGCCTATTTTACAGATAATACTGAAGATCAGTAATTGTTCAGGGGTTACCCAATAGGCATGAGAGCCAACATTTGAATGCAACTTTATCTCCTCCAGTGCAAGTCCTCTTTATACATTATCATGATAGGTAAGTAGAGGACTATGTTACTGAAAAGTTCATGGACATAAAATCAAATAGAACTTTTATTAAATTTCCCACTCTTTTCCTTACAATGCCTTTGTTCCTAGTTTTTAGTAGAGTCCACCTACATAAAACAATACAGTATTTGCCCAGTCTTATTTGAAAAGGATCTATCTCCCTAAGAATGGGGTTGTTACATGTTATATCCAGATACAACACCTATCTCTGAACTTGGTACTCATAAACTATGTCACAAAAAGGACTAAGCCTTTTGTGATACAGTTTAGGACTGATTAGGGATCCCTATAAGGTCTAATTTATGATAAGAAAATAGGCAAAATGAAAAGAAAGAAAAATCAAAGTAGAAAGGGGAAAAGAAAAAAAGCTTGTGTCTAGTGGCTTTCATCAATGTATTACTTACCTGTGATTCAAAATGTATTAAAAAACATTATACCACAGGCAAAATTTAAAAATACATATTACAGGGATTTCCCTGTTAACACACAGCAGTAGACTTATTTAATAAGACTGATGTACCGACTCTCAGTTCCTAATTAAAAAACAGCCAAGAATATGAAAAATAGCAAAAACTGAAAATTAAAGATTATATGTAAAGTATACGGGTCATTTCTCCTATATAACTGCAGTACTAATGGGACTGAATTTATAAATGGCCCAAAGCTGTGACAGTACCCAGGGATATCAAGATTTCTTTCAAACACTTGGTAAGAATATATGTTGGTACAATTTTTCTAGAACAATTCCTTGAAAAGGCCATTACTGACAATGATTTCCATTCTAGGAATCCGGCCTGAGGACATAATGAAAGAAAAGGATATAGGTTAATGTACAAAAATTTTCTCTGCAACATGGATATATGTAGTAAATTTAAAGGGGCAGGCTAAACCTAGGAAGATACCTTCTTTGGGCATATTACTCTCTTGATGAATCAAGAAGGGATGATGTTGAAATAATCATGGGGAGAAAGGATTATATGTGATTAAAGTACAAAATATCTGAATAACATCAATGACTCTATTTTAATGATTATTTTTAGATATAAAAATCCACATTCATTTATTGAATACTTAATTTTGTTTTCAATTATGTAAGAGTATGTGTACACACACACAAAAGTATTATAATAAAGACAGTTTGAATAAAATCTCATTATTTAAAAACGTATAAACAAACAATGGTAAAGTTTCATTTTTCTTTAGGCTAGAGAAAAATGGTGTTCTTTTAAACATATTTTAAAGATTTTATCAAACTGGAAAGGATAGAGGCTCAGAAGGATGATTTAACTGAAGAGCTGCAGTAGAATTATTTTTAAAAGAGGGGAACTAACCTGATGTGAAAATCCATAACCAAAGTTTCCATAGGAGAACATAAATTCCACTTCTGCCCTGCAGATAAACTAAACATGTGCCAAATTTATTTTATTGTTTGATCAGAAAGATATTTTAATGGAGAGGTGATAACAAGTGATATTTTTACCTCACAAATCTATAAGTTAGAAAAACCAAAGCATGAATCTCTTGATTAAAAAAAATTTACACAAGTAACTCCTATAGAAGAATCTATGACATTCCTGAAATGTTAAAAACCTTACATTAAAGTTAAGGAGTATTACATGATTAAAATATGAAAAATATTAATTTACAATTGTTAATAGAATTATACAGAGATACATATATACATATGTATATATGTATTCATATCCATGTATATAATATTTTTAAGTATTTATTCACACTTTTCCCATCTCCACTTCCATTTTCAGATAAAATTTTGATTTAGACAAGTGATTTCATCTCTCTGAACCACAGCTGGCTCATATGTGAAATGAAGGAGGGTGTCAGAGGTTATGCCCTCAAATGTCCATCATTCTGTTTTTTATGTTTCCTATCCCCGATCTGGCTATTGGCAGCAGAAGCCTCTCTGAGTAGATGATCAATTAATCAAGATAATAATTTTTAAGTACTTAAAAAGGAATTCAAGTAAGAACTGTAAACAACTCTTTAGAAACTCCTTAAGGAGGAAAATAATATTTCCTCAATTCAGTATGTGAGGATCCTAAGGCTATGCAAAGAAGCAGCCAGAGGCATTTTCCTCTCTTACCCAATGATTTCTAATTTTTGTGTTCACCATTTAGCAGTAAGATAGCAGCATTTTAAAAAATGGTGGAGATGAAGATTGTGAGCAAATATTATACTTTCTATTTAATATATTTCCATTAGTTCAAACAGTGACTGGTAGGGTAACAAAAGAATAAAAACAATATCAGAATAAAGTTACATGAAATGTTAAGTGCGTGCACAAAGCTTTGGAAGTTTCAGTAAAGTTCTTACTGTGTTTTTATTCAACATTCGGAGTTCTTCAGTAAAGCACCCTCTCTAGAAAAAGTAACAAACAATAAAATTCTTAAATATAGAATCACTGATGTAGTCTCTTGTATATTATCCAAATCATTTCATAAATTTTTAAAAATCAGGTAATGATGTTTAATGCACATATAAATTTAATAGCTAAAATACAAAAATAATGAATGTTTGGAAGAAAATAAAAATTCCAGGTTGTACCAGAAATAAATATTAATATTTACATTTATATTTTAAAGAAAAATGTTCCTGCTGCTTATACTTAGAGGAACTGCCAGGCCTGCACTCCTTCTGAGGGGTTAAACATGAATCTACATGATAGGCTGACTCATGACAGAACTGAGTGCTTTTCCCATCTCTTGGGGACTGTTGGGATCTTTTTAACCAGGGAAACATTTGGTATCCTTGGTCACCATCTCTGATCATCTCTGCTGTGCTATGAGTCCTCCCATATAATCCAACATTCAATGGTTCTCTTTCTTTCCAGCATTTTCCACTGTGGCTCATGGAACCCCCATTCCATGGTTGACAAGCAACCTTACATCTTTAACTGCTCCACTAAACATTTCCAGCTTTCTTTAGCTCAGACCTGCCTCACCACTAAGGATGCCGCTTCCATTACAGACTCCTCAAGTGAAGGCCCACATATCTCAAGGTTAGGTGGTGGGGTAGCATCCTCCATACTCTCTTCTATTGCTTCCAGATCTTATTATTTATTACCTTATTATACAGATAAAAAGTTTTCCTCTTCTAAGGCTCATGCTCTCTGGAATGTCTTTCAGACATTCTGGTCACTAATTCTCATTTAGTGAAAATTTTGGCACCTGCTCTACATGTCCTCTGAACCCCCAAAACATAGCAATCCACAAGAACCTTTTTAACACCTGTCCTCTCAGTTCCTGGTGAGGCATTATAATGAGGAAAATAACAGGTGGTGGTACAATGACAGACATCACATAAAATTAGCATACAATATATATTCTTCATATAAAGTCACAAGATTTCTCAGAAAATTCATAAGTAATTGAAATTGATCTGCTTAATGATCCTGTCAACATGCTCTTTATAGCTTCTTGCTTTTTAAAGCTTCCCTTTCCCCAAAGTGGGGAGTGGGGAAACATCTTACTGTTCCAAGACTGCCTTTTTCTTCTCTTCTCTTTTAAAAATGGTGTCTCTGCTTTTGATAGAAAACTCAACCTACTGATTCATCTCCCTCATATATAAGTAAACTTTTAGTCATACTTTTAACTACTGTAAATGTCTTTGAGTTATTTCTGACGGTCCCACTGAGATCTACCCAGTTGAGTCTTCATTGAAGCCAATTAAATGTTCATCCTGAATGTGCATCTAACTCATCCAAATCCACTGAGTTTTAGGCTTGCCTTCACCCAGCTCCACTGATGAGTTTCAATGTGTGACAATGAGCTACCCAAGTAGCTCTGAATTTGATTTGTCCTGAATTTGATTCTGCTCCGTCCAAAGCAAGTTACATAGCTAAACGCAGTAGTCGGGGTGGGGAGCACTGTAGACTACTCAAAGGTATAGATACCGGGAGGCATGATTCTTTAGGGGGCATTACTCTAACAATCTTCCACACCTTTGAATTTTCTATTGCCTTTCTCAAATAATTACAGTAGCTATCAATCTTTCTAATTGTTGAATTTATCACCTAGTCTTAGGCTCATCTGCTATGGATCATATAGCCAAACCAATGAACACAAATGGTATTGCAATTCATTCCAAAATTAACATTACATTCCCTTCTATAATCAATACAGAAATATTATAAACTCCAATATACTTATATGCCTTAATTGGACCCCAGACCTTAACAATTAGCTGATGTTTCTGGTTTCTCCCAGAGCCTCAAAGAAATCCAAAATGTATCAGGGATAGGAAGGAACAAGGGATTAATGATACAAGTACAGACCAATTACTTTTTTTGTTTTTTGGCTGCTTTGGGTCTTCGTTGCTGTGCATGGGCTTTCTCTAGTTGCAGTGAGTGGGGGCTACTCTTAGTTGCAGTGCATGGGCTTCTCATTGCGGTAGCTTCTCTTGTTGTGGAGCACGGGCTCTAGGCGCATGGGCTTCAGTAGTTGTGGCACGCGGGCTCAGTAGTTGTGGTGCAAGGGCTTAGTTGCCCTGCGGCATGTGGGATCTTCCCAGACCAGGGCTCTAACCCGTGTCCCCTGCATTGGCAGGTGGATTCTTAACCACTGTGCAACCAGGGAAGCCCCAATTACTTATTTTATAAAGTTATATAAAACCTATTATGTGATTTATTTAATTCAATTCAGCATATTTGTCCTCCAAAATCAGGCCAATTATATTCAGAAAGCAATTGATACCAATTGGTAATCATAAACAATACACGTGTACTTTCCAAGTATACAAGTGAGATAATTGTTGTACAATCAGATGGCCCTCCCATGTTTCCAAACATGATCTGTAGTTTGGGTCTTATCATCAGGTCTTTCCAACTCAACCAAGCACTAGATTTTACCAATCTGCATGAGGATTTCTACCATGGCTAGTAGTTCTATAATCAAGTGGTCTATAATCTATCCCTGCATGTGACCCAAATAGCAAATGATACAGCTCAAGCTTTAGAGACCAAAGAGATAGGCATAAATTTGTTGACTACCATCATAAATTGTAAAAGGCCTTTTAATTTATCAAGGCAGTCAAAGGGTACAAACTTCTAGTTACAAGATAAATAAGTACTAGAGATGTAGTGTACAACATGATAAAAACAATGAACACCATGGCATGTTACACGAAAGTTATTAAGGGAGTAAATCCTAAGAGTTCTGCTCATCATAAAAAAATGTTTTCTCTATTTCTTTAGCGTTTTGTCTATATGAGATGATGGATATTCATAAAACTTATTGTGGTAATCATTTCATCAGGTATGTAAGCCAAATCATTATGCTGAATACCTTAAACTTGTAAAGTGCTGCATGTAAATTACATCTCAGTAAAACCAGAAGAAAAAAAAGGCCCTCCTAAAAAGATGTTCAACATTATTAGCTGTTAGGGAACTGCAAATTAATACCACAATAACACTACACAGCCATCAGAATGGCTAAAATAAAGAATAGTGACACTACCAAATGCTGATGAGGATGCTGAGAAACTGGATCATTCACACATTTCTGGTGGGAATGTACAATGGCACAGCCACTATGGAAAACAGTTTGGCGGTTTCTTTAAAAACGGTACACACAAACTACCTTATAACCCAGAAATTTATCTGAGAAGTGAACACTATATTCATGCAAAAACCTGTGAATATAGTAACTTATTCATAACCACCAAAAACTGGAAACAGTCCAGATGTCCTCCAATGGGCGAATATTTAAGCAAATTGTGGTACATTCACACCATGAAGTACTACTCAACAACAGAAAGGAATGAACTATGCATACATGCAGTAACCTGTAAGATTCTCCAGAGAATCATGCTAAGTGAAAACACGCCAATCCTAAAAGGTTACATAATGTATGATTCCATTTATATAACATCCTTGAACTGAGAAAATGACAGAAATGAAGAACAGACTGGTGGTAACCAACTGTTAAGGAAGGGTAAGGGCAGGAAGGAAGTGGGTGTAGCTATAAAAGGGCAACATAAGGGATCCTTGTATAGATGGCAACGTTCTGTAGTTTGGTTGTGATACTTACCATAGTTTTGAAAGATGTTACCATCAGGGGGAAAATGAGTACATAGGATCATGCTGTATTATTTCTTTCAGCTGCCTGTGAATCTATAATTATCTCAAAATAAAAGTTTAAAAAAAGGTCACTTGGCTATTTAAGGTGGGCCAAACTCATCCATGGGACTTATTCTCCCATTAGGCCTGGTTTGAATAGGGCTGGATACAAACTAAATGCAAAACATTTGTCTCATAGTTCTTATCTTCCTCTATTGTCTGATGCCCAGATGCTTAAATATTATTATAGAACTATCAGCCCAAGCCAACATCAAGCCAATAAAAGTGCATCAAAAAAAAAAAAAAAAGACCAAAGTCCTCATGGTAAACTTTGTACTTCTGGGATCTGAGTTGTAAAAAGGGGGTAACTGAGAAATTCTAATAAGGAAAATGATGTAATATTTAATTAAGGTAGAAGTGCCTGTAGAAGAATTCTGACAGATAATACACAGAGGCAGCATACCACAGCTAAAATCGTAAGGCTTTGGGGGAAATCCATAAATAACCAAAATTTCTTTCTCTGATAACTCTGATAAATAAATAACATGGTCTCTTTACCTACGATGTAGCAATTCATCATAGAGACTCATAGAGGGCAATGCATGTAGAGACTTTCTGCAGATACGCACTGGAAGATATGTTCAAAAAAATTCACTGCAGCAATGTGCACAATAGTAAAAAACAGAAAACAATCAAAATATCCATTAAAAAATTATAGATAGGGCTTCCCTGGTGGCACAGTGGTTGAGAGGCTGCCTGCTGACACAGGGGACGCCGGTTCGTGCCCCAGTCCAGGAAGATCCCACATGTCACGGAGCGGCTGGGCCTGTGAGCCATGGCCGCTGAGCCTGCGCGTCCGGAGCCTGTGCTCTGCAACGGGAGGGGCCGCAACAGTGAGAGGCCCGCGTACAGCAAAAAAAATAAAAATAAAACATTATAGATAAATAAACTTGGGAATACTCTCACATGGAACGTATACAGCAGTGAAAAAATGAGTACTAGCTAATGAAATTAAGTGTATTAATCTTAGAAACATAATATGTTTAGAAACACAAAAGATACTATTTTTTGTAACTTACATTAAGTAGTAAAACTATGAAAAGAGCAAGAGAATATTAAATACAAAGTTCAGAAGAATCATTATCTTTTCTTGGAGGAAAGGGCAGGCGGCAGTAGACAGCGAGAGAGAAGGAACCACAGAATCTGTGTATAAACTCTGCCTAAAACTTTGGCTGACACATGCACAGGGCAGACTGCAAGCAGCCCAGCTAAAGATAAAAGAACTGAAGTGAAACTGGTGCTCACAATTAAGAGAGTTTGTGGTTTGGGTCTCGTTTAGAAACATCTCAGAAAACAAAATGAAACAAACAAACAAGCATGCTTAGTCTTTTAGGTTGTATCATTGCCCTTCCAGAAAATAAATTTTTAAAAACATAGAGAACAAAGGTAAGGATACCAAGGGGAAAACGGGTGGGGGATGGGATGAGTTGGGAGATTGGGACTGACATACATACATTATTGATACTATGTATAAAATAGATAACTGGTGAGAGCCTACTGTATAGCACAGGGAACTCTACTCAGTGCTCTGTGGTGACCTAAATGGAAGGGAAGTACAAAAAAGAAGGGATATATGTATACATATTGCTGATTCACTTTGCTGTACAGTAGAAACTAACACAATATTGTAAGGCAATTATACTGCAATAAAAATAAAAAAAAATTATGCTGTTACAAACTAACTTTTTTTTTGAGCCAGAGGAAGATATTGTTTACTATAAGCACATGAGTTTACTAAGCACATTAACACAGATAATAAGCAAAAGGAGTCCATCAGGTACAGATAAATCTTAACAACAAACACCAACTGGACAATGTGATACCAAGGTGAAAAAAATTTTGATACATACCTGAATTACTTCATAAAGATGTACCTGAACACTCCCTAATAAGAGAAGATATTTTGAACCATCATGTTGCATTAGTTCTAAGTAAATATTATTCTTCTCATCATCTTGACGTCGAGGAACCTTGATACAAAATACATATGAAAAGAAGCATTAAATTTTCAGTCTGAGTTTCAGACATAATTTCTGGACAAATACATCCATAAAATACACTTTTTGAAACATCCATTTTTTGGAAACACCCATTTTTTGGAAACACCCATTGCCTATACACTCTCTTCTTAACTCTACTCAGAAGTTTAGCCTAAATACTCTACTGAAACTACATTATCAAAGGTAGTCCAGTAACCAATATCCAACCCAAATAATCTAGGTAATCCAAACATTTAATACCAAAAAACATCCAACATCCTTTTCTGTCTTTTTTCTTTTACTTTTTGATAAAGTGTATATCATTGTCTCAGCTTGAAACTCTCTTCCAACCTTGAGCTTTGTAACACAATACCATTATTATAAGTCCTTTAAAGTTCATATACTCTTTTGCTAATTTGAAATAAATCTCATGCCTCCCCACCCTAATATTCTAGGTGCCTTTAAAAACATTTTTAATTGAGATATTGACATATCACACTGTATTACTTTTAGCTGTACAACATAATGATTTGATATTTGTATAAATTATAAAATGATTATCACTGTAAGTTTAGGTAATATCCATCATTACACAGTTACAATTATTTTCTTGTGATGAGAACTTTTAAGATCTACTCTCTTAGCAACTTTCAAATATATAATACATTATTGTTAACTACAGTCACCATGCTGTACATTAAATCTCAAGGACTTATTTATCTATTTATCTTATAACTGGAAGTTTGCACATTTTGACCACCTTCATCCATTTCACCCACCCCCAAACCCCACCTCTGGCAACCACCAATCTATTTGTTCTCTTTGGGTTCATTTTTTTTCCCTTCTTCCTTTTTTTTTTTTTTTTTTTGGCTGCACCACACAGCTTGCAGGATCTTAGTCCCCTGACCAGGGATTGAACCCATGTCCTCAGCAGTGAAAGCACGGAGTCCTAATCCCTGGACCGCCAGGGAATTCCCTCATTTTATTTTTTTAGATTGTCCATATAAATGATCATACCATATTTGTCTTTCTCTGTCTGACTTATTTCACTTAGCATAATGCCCAAATCCAACCACGTTGTTGCAAATGGCAGGGTTTTTTCTTTTTTACGGCTGAACAAGATTTCATTGTGTATATATACCACATTTTTCTAATCCATTCACTGTGGATGGACACTTAGGTTGTTTCCACGTCTTGGCTGTTGTAAACTCTGCGATGAACATGAGGGTGCAGATACCTTTTTGAGACCGTGATTTCATTTTCTTTGGATAAATACCCAGAGGAGGAATTGCTAGATCATCTGGTAGTTCTAGTTTTAATTTTTTGAGGAACCTCCATATTTTTTTCCACAGTGGCTGCAACAATTTATATTTCTACCAACAGTGCACAAGTGTTCCCTCTTCTCCACATCCTCACCAACATTTTACCAGGTGTGGGGTGATATCTCACTGTGGTTTTGATTTGCATTTCTCTGATGATTACTGATATTGAGTACCTTTTCATGGACCTGTTAGCCATTTGTATGTTTTCTTTGGAAGAATGTCTATTCAGATCCTCTACCCATTTTTTAATTGGTTTGGGTTTTTTTTTTCTACTGAGTTGTAGTGCTTTATATATTTTGGACATTAACCTCTTATCAGATATATGATTTGCAAATATTTTACTGCATTCTGTAGGTTACATTTTCATTTTGTTGATGGTTTCCTCAGCCGTACAAAAGCTTTTTAGTTTAATTAGTCCCACTTGTTTATTTTTGCTTTTGTTGCCTTTGCTTTGGGGGTCAAATCCAAGGAAAATCATTGCTAAGGCCAATGTCAAGGAATTACCTCCTATGTTTTCTTCAAGAAATTTTATGGTTTCATGTCTTATGTTCAACTTTTTAATCTATTTTGAGTTTCTTTTTGTGTATGGTATAAGATAGTGGTCCAGTTTCATTCTTTTGCCTGTGGCTGTCCAGTTTCCCCAACACCATTTACTGAAGAAACTGCCCTTTCCCCATTGTATATTCTTGGCTCCTTTATCATAAATTAATTGACCATATATATGTGGGTTTATTTTTGGGCTCTCTATTCTGTTCCTTTGAGCTACGTGTCTCTTTTTATGCCAATAGCATATTGATTACTATAGTTTTGTAATATAGTTTGAAATCAGGAAGTGTGATGCCTCTAGCTTTAATCTTTCTCAAGATTGCTTTGGTTATTTGGGGTCTTTTGTGGTTACAACAAAATTTAGGATTGTTTTCCTATTTCTGTAAAAAGTGCCATTGGAATTTTGATAGAGATTGCATTGTTTTAGGTAGTATGAACATTTTAACAGCATTAATTCTTCCAATCCATAAGCATGGAATACCTATCCATTTGTGTCTTCTTCAAATTCTTTTATCAATGTCTTATAGTTTTCAGTCTTTCATCCCCTTGATTAAATTTATCCCTAGGTATTTTATTCTTTTTGATGCAATTGTAAATGAGACTTAATTTTTCTTTCTGACAGTTTGTTATTAGTGTATAGAAATGCAATTGGTTTTGTATATTGATTTTGTATCCTGCAATTTTACTCAATTTATTCATTCTAACAGGTTTTTTTGTGTGTGTGGAGTCTAGATTTTTCTATATATAAGATCATGTCATCTGCAAATAGAGACAGTTTTTCTTCTTCCTTTCTAATCTGGATGCCTTTCATTTTTCCTTCCTAACTGCTCTAGCTAGGACTTCCATTATCATGTTGAATAAAGTGGCAAGAGTGGGCATCCTTGTTTTGTTCGTAATCTTAGAGGAAAAGCTTTCAGTTTTTCACCATTGAGTATAATATTAGCTGTGGGTTTTTCACATATGGCCTTCATTATGTTGAGGTACATTCCCTTTTTACCCACTTTTTTGAGAGTTTTTGTCATGAATGGATGTTGAATTTTGACTGCATCTATTGAGATGATCATGTAATTTTTATCCTTTTTATTAATGTGGTATATAATATAGACTGATTTGCAGATGTTGAACTACCCCTGCATCCCTGGAAAAAATCCTACTTAATCATATTAATGTAACATGTATGATTCTTTTAATGTATTGCTGAATTTGGTCTGCGAATCATTTGTTGAGGATTTTTGCAACCATGTTCATCAGGGATATTAGCCTGGAATTTTCTTGTAGTGTCCTTGTCTGGTTTTGGTATCACAGTAATGTTGGCCTTGTAACATGAGTTTGGATATGCTCCCTTCTCTTTTATATTTTGGAAGAATGTGAGAAAGACTGCTATTAATTCTTCTTTAAATATTTGGTATGCCTTAGAAGCAAACACGAGTATTCCTTAGAAGTGCCACTTTCACCCTAGACCTCAAAAACGGTCCACATATAATTTTCCAAGGAAAATGAGCATACCAAAGTCAGCAATAATTAAGACAGCAAGGAAACGAAGCACCACGAATGAGATCAGGAAAAATAGACCATAAAAGCTTGAAGTATTGGAATTTTAAAGAACTATGCTTACTTTATTTAAAGGAATAAAAGACAAGCTGAAAATATAGCCCAGGACCAGGAAACTTTAGAAGTCATTTAGCAAGTTTGAACAAAAAACTAAATAGAACTTGTGGAAATGAAAACTAAAATAATTGAATAAAAACACTCAGTGTATGGACTCAACCACAGATTCACTGCAACATATGAGAATTAGTGAACTGGAATACAGATCAAAGGAATTATTCAGAATGCAAAGAGAGACAGAGTGATGGAAAACATTGAAAAAAAGTTAAAAGACATGGACAACAGTGCAATAGTGTAAGAACATCTAACATATGTTAAAGTTCCAGGAAAGAAAATAAAGGATCAAGAAAATGGGACAGAGAGACAGTACTGAAGAGATAATGGCTTAGAACTTTTCAGAACTGATGAACAGCAACAATCTAGTTTAAGCAGACCAACAAATCCCAATAGCATAAACAGAAAAATCCAAATACAGACACATCAGAGTTAATTTTTTTAAATACAAAAAAAAAAGAAACATACACACACGCAAAAGGAGAAAAAGATACTCAATTTTCAGAGGTGAAAAATTTATAGGTAACTTCTCTCCAACAAATAGACACAGTAAGGACTGCTTTCTTCTTTTCTAATACATTTTTGTATTATTTTTCATGGTTGCTCTAGCGGTTAAAATATGCATCCTTAACATACTGCAGTATATCTTGAATTAAAATTATACCATATCATGTACAATAGCATGATTCCATTTACACTACTCATCCTTTGTACTATTCTTATATATTTCACTTCTACAAATGCTATAAATGCTACCATTCATCACCATTAATTTTTTGAAACACTCTAGTCTTCGACCCCACCCAACAGCCTGTAGGCTCCAGTGCTGTGATGCCCCAGGCCAAACAATCAATAGGGCAGGAACACAGCCCCACTCATCAGCAGACAGGCTGCTTAAAGTCTTCCTGAGCACAGAGCTGTGGGTAAACACACACCTTGACATGGCCCTGCCCACCAGAGGGACAAGACCCAGCTCCACCTACCAGCAGGCAGGAACCAGGCCCTCCCACCAGGAGGCCTGCACAAGCCTCTTAGGCAGCCTCAACGACTGGGGGGCAGAGAGCAGAGGCGAGAAGAACTACACCCTGCAGCCTGTGGAATGGAAACCACAATCACAGAAAGAAAGATAAAATGAGACAGCAGAGGGATATGTCCCAGATGAAGGAAGAAGATAAAACCCTAGATGAAGGAACAAGAACAACTAAGGGAAGTGGAGATGGGCAATTGACCCCAAAACAAATTCATAGTAATGATAGTAAAGATGGTACTGGCACAAAAACAGAAATATAGATCAATGGAACATGATAGAAAGTCCAGAAATAAATGCATGCACCTATGTTCAATTAATCTATGAAAAAGGAGGCAAGATTATACAGTGGAGAAAAGATAGTCTCTGTAATAAATGGTGCTGGGAAAACTAGACAGCTACGTGTAAAAAAAATGAAATTAGGACATTCTCTAACACCATAAACAAAAATAAACTCAAAATGAATTAAAGACCTAAATGTAAGACTGGATCCTATAAAACTCTTAGAGGAAAAAATAGGCAGAACTCTCTTTGACATAAATCACAAAAATTATCTTTTTTAATCCATCTCTTAGAGTAATGGAAATAAAGCCAAAAATAAAGAAATGGGATATAATTAAACTCAAAAGCTTTTGCACATCAAAGGAAACCATAAACAAAATGAAAAGACAACCCACAGAATGGAAGAAAATATTTACAAACGATGAGACTGACAAGGGATCAATCTCCAAAATTTACAAACAGCTCAGGCAGCTCCATAACAAAAAAGCAAACAATCCAATCAAAAAAATGGGCAGAAGACCTAAACAGACATTTCTCCAAAGAAGACAAACAGATGGCCAAGAGGCACATGAAAAGATGCTCAACATCGCTAATTATTAGAGAAATGCAAATCAAAACTACAATGAGGTATCACCTCAAACCAGTCACAATGGCCATCATCAAAAAGGCTACAGACAATAAATGCTGGAGAGGGTGTGGAGAAAAGGGAACCCTCTTGCACTGTTGGTGGGAATGTAAATCGGTACAGCCATTATGGAGAACAGTATGGAGGTTCCTTAAAAAACTAAAAATAGAGCTACCATATGATCCAGCAATCCCACTCCTGGGCATATATCCAGAGAAAAACAAATATTCGAAAGTATACATGCATGCCAATGTTCACTGCAGCGCTGTTTACAATAGCCAAGACATGGAAGCAACCTAAATGTCCAGTGATGAAGGAATGGATAAAGAAAATGTAGTACATACATACAATGGAATATTACTCAGCCATTAAAAAGAATGAAATAATGCCATTTGTGGCAACATGGATGGACCTGAAGATTATCATACTAAATGAAGTAAGAAAGACAAATATCATATGATTTCCCTTATATGTGAAATCTAAAAAATATATATACAAATGAACTTATTTACAAAACAGAAACAGACTCAGAGACTTAGAGAACGAAATTATGGTTACCACAGGGGAAGGGTGTGGAGGGAGGGATAGACTGGGAGTTTGGGACTGACATGTATGGACTGCTATATTTAAAAATAGATAACCAGCAAAAACCTACTGTATAGCACAGGGAACGCTGCTCAATATTCTTTAATAAGGACCTCCCTGGTGGTGCAGTGGTTAAGAATCCAATGTAGGGGACACGGGTTCATTCCCTGATCCAGGGAGATCCTAAAGAGACACTAAGGCTGTGTGCCACAACTACTGAGCCTGTGCTCTAGAGCCCGTGAGCCATAACTACAGAGCCCGCATGCCACAACTACCGAAGCCCATGTACCTAGAGTCTACGCTCCACAACAAGAGAATCTACCACAGTGAGAAACCCATGCACCACAACAAATAGTAGCCCCCACTCGCCGGCAACTAGAGAAAGCCCGTGCGCAGCAACGAGGATCCAACACAGCCAAAAATTAATTAATTAATTTAGAAATATTCTGTAATAACCTAAACGGGAAAAGAATTTGAAAAATAGATACATGTATAACTGAACCACTTTGCTGTATATCTGAAACACAACATTGTTAATCAACTATTCCAATATATAATTTTAAAAATTTAAATGTATATATGTAAAAAAAAACCCAGTCTAGTCTTTTGGAGAACATTTCTAAAATAGTCTTTTTATTTATTGTCTTCTTTTCAATAGTCTTTTATTTTTACCCATATATTTACCATTACCAGTGTTCTTCATTCCTTCCTGTGAATCTGGACTTCCATTTGGGATCAACGTTTCTTTGATGTTTATTAAAATGATACAAACCCTCAGCTTTTGTCTTTCACAGTCTTTTAGGAGAATATTTTCATTGGATTTAGAAATCTAGGTTGACCTTATTTTTACCACTTGTAAGACGGCATTCGCTTAACACCTGACCTCCACTTCTTTAAAATTTTTATTTATTTATTTAATTTATTTGGCTGTGTCAAGTCTTAGTTGAGGTATGCAGGATCTTTGTTGCGGCATGTGGGATCTTTTGTTGTGGTACACGGGCTCTTTGTTGCGGCACACGGGCTCTAGTGCACGTGGGCTCAGTAGTTGTGGCACACAGACTTAGTTTCCCTGTGGCATGTGGGATCTTAGTCACCCAACCTGGGATCGAACCCGCGGCCCCTGCATTGGAAGGCAGATTCTTAACCACTGGACCACCAAGGATAGTCCCTGACCTCCACTGTTTCTGATGGGAAGTATGCTGTTATTCTTACTGTTGTTCACTTGAATGTCATGTGTTTTTTCCCTCTGGCTACCTTTAAGATTTTCTTTTTATTTTTTATTTTTCGCAGTTTGACCATGATATATTTTGGTGTGATCATCTTTGTACTTATTCTGCTTGAGGTTCACTGAGTTTCTTGAATCTATAGATTGATGTCTTTCATCGACTTTGGAAAATGTTTGGCAGAGAAAATTCTAAAATATTAAGTACTCTAAATACTTCCTCTTCTTTCCTTCTGGCATATAATTACACATCTATAAATTCAGTGATATTGCCCACTGGTCTCTTCCATTTTTTAATCTTTATTCTCTCTGAGCCTCAATTTGAATGATTTCTATTGACTTGTCTTTCAGTTAACAGATCCTTCTGTTCTGTTCAGAATGCTTTGAAACATTTCAAATGAATTTTTCATGTCAATATTATATTTTTCATATCTATAATCTCCATTTGGTTCTTTTTAGTTTCCATTCTCTTCAAAATTCCCATTGTGATCATCCATTTTGTCCTCCTTTTGCACTTTGACACATTTATGATAGTTATAACGTTCCAGTCTGCAGATTCAAACATTTGGGTCACCTGTGGGTTTACCCTTATTGTCTGTTTTTATTTCCCTATGAATAGCAATTTTTTATTATATGATGGGCATTGTGAAGGATATGTAATAGAGACTCTGGGTTTTTATATCTTCCTCTAAGAACTACTGAGTTCTTTTCTGGAAGGCAATCAACTACTGGAAGATCATCTTGATTCTATGAAAAAGTTTGAGGATAGGTCTGTTTCACTTTTTGTCCTTAGTCCTAGTAGGTTTAACCCTTACTCTTAGGACATGATCCTTATTCCTAAGACCTGGCCCTTCTGGGATCTCAACTGAATACTGAGAATGTTCAACAAGTTCTCTCCACTTTAGCTGCATCAGACTCCAATGACTCTGAATTTGTGACTTCTGAAATCTCTATTCAGCTCTCAGCTCTCCAGCACTTGTTCTCTGTAATTTCTCCTACAAACTCCCCTTGCAAGTGCACATTTTAGGATCCAGCCAAGAACCTGAGTGGAAAACCAACACAGATTTCTAGGGCCACTTATCTGCTGCTCCCTCCTCTCTAGTACCCTGCTTTACAAATTCCAGCCACCTTAGCAGCCCAAAACTCATCTGTTTCCTCTGCTCAGCCTCTGCTTCCTCCACCCAGAAAGACTGTTACTTTCTGCTTGGGTTTCACTTCTCTGTGCCAGATTTGCTGCCAGACAGAAAGCTATTGTAAACGTGGAGCTCACCTCTTGTGTTTCCCTTCTCTTAAAGATTGCAGCCCTCCAAATTCCCACTGTCAAATACCAAGAAATAGTTGCTTCATATATTTTACTAGTTTTAGGGTTGTTTAGAAGAGAAGAGTAAATCTAATATCAGCTGCTCCAGCATGGCCAGAACAGAAATCCTCTACTATTCATTCTTTGATATGAGTTTTGTTTTAACATCACTTACCCAACAGCTTTCCAGAACAATTAAACTAGGTTAAATCCACTTGCTATTCCTTTTTATTTTTTGGTTTGTATGTTTTTATTTTTAACCTAGATCTACTTTGTAAGCTTTAGCAAATTAAAGTCCTGGAGTATATACAGTATAATTTTATTTTATCTTTGTTAGGTAGTACATAGTTTAAAAGTCAAATAGTTTTACAATGGCTAAATCAAAGAAATATTTTTTCTCTCACTTGTATTAACCATTTTTTCCCCTATATTTTAGGATGTTTCAACATCTTAAAAAGCTTGCTGGCCAGGGAGAGAATTTCCCTCCCCGGGCTAGCCAGATCCTAGAGATAGCAAAGGGCTTGGCTTGATAGTAGAACATCTTTCATAGGCTAACTAACCAATCTCAAGTCTATAGCCCTAACCACCTCCTTATCTCTCACATGGAACCAATATTTCCCCTGCCCTAAATCATCCCAGGGCCAGGTACCAGGCAACTAGAGACTATACTACAGCCCAAAGCCTGCTGGAATTATTCAGACTAGTCAATTCTAAACTGTTGAATTCCCCCCTGCATTACGTTTCTCAAGGAAACCCCAATAAAAGCTTTGGCTTGGGCTCTCCCCTTGCTTCTGTCTTCTGCCTCCTGACCACCCTGAAACTTCCAGGACCTTGTGTGGTGTGGTGTGGTGTGGTGTGTCCCTTTTTCTCAGGAAATATAAATAATAAATTCTTCTTTTAATGGCATTACCCTCTCTATGTCGTCATTCAGTCATACCTCCATATATTCGATCCCAGGTATAATTTAGTACACTACCCAACCCACTACCTAATTTTCACTCTTCAGAAGCCACCTTTCAAGCTTTTTAAGGGATTTCTCTGGTTTGGGGCATAAAATCATGTTACTAATTACTTGTTTTTTTCTTTTTAGTTTTTAGATACTATCTATTTTTTTAACTGAAGTATAGTTGATGCATAATATTATATAAAGTACAGGTGTACAATATAGTGATTCAGTTTTTAAAGGTTATACTCCATTTATAGTTATTATAAAATATTTGCTATATTCCCCATGTTGTACAATATATCCTTGTAGCTTGTTTTATACCTAATACTTTGTACCTCTTAATTCCCCATCCCTATTTTCCCCTCCCCCTTCCCTCTCCCCACTGGTAACCACTAGTTGGTTCTCTGTATCTATGAGTCTTCTTCTTTTTTGTTATATTCACTAGTTTGTTGTATTTTTTAGATCTCACATATAAGTGATATCATACAGTATTTGTCTTTCCTGACTTATTTCACTTAGCATAATGCCCTCCAAGTCCATCCATGTTGCTGCAAATGGTAAAATTTCATTCTTTTTTTATGGCTGAGTAGTATTCCATTGTGTGTATGTACATGTATATATGTATGTATGTATATATATCTTCTTTATCCATTCATCTGTTGATGGACATTTAGGTTGCTTCCATATTTTGGCTACTGTAAATAATGCTACTATGAACACTGAAGTCATGTATATATCATCTACTGACTGCTTATTGTGGAAGAAAAATGTTCACTCTCAACATCCTCCTCCCACAATTTTCACGTTTCTTTCCCCCTCAGTCCTCCAGTATATTATATATCATTTTTTTGTTAGAATAATACTTAGCGTTTATATTATTATGTATATGTGACTATTTTTCAGGGTTTAATAATATACTTACAATGATCGTATTTCTTGCCCTGTATCATTTTTTAATTTCCCTGGAATTAATATGTGTCTTGATTTTTTTATGTTTCTTTGTTTGCTTGTACAGTTTTCTATGTAAATATTACTAGGTCATTCCCAAACTTTCCATTAGAGTTCGACTAAAACTCTCCTCTTATTACACTCAAACTAATAGCTCCTATTAAAATAAATATAGGAAAAATATTTTGATTATGCTAAAAATCACCCTATTAATTTATATTGTTTTCCAGTATTAATTTCAAGTTTTATTTAAATGGACATATAGCCACAAAATTATTGAAAACTTGGCAATGAAGTCTAGGAAAATTACTGGCAAAGTAAAAGAAATAATATGGATTGCCTCTAGCAAAACAATGCTTTTTTTAAAAAACTATGTTTAAAGAACTGTCTTCAATACTCAACAGTTAAGCAAAATGAAGTTTGAAAAAAAAAATATATATATATATATGGTATAGAGGAAATGTTTTAGGATTTCACTAAAATTCAACTAATGTAATAAAGCTATCAGGAAACAACTGGACTAATCAAGGAATCCTACAGCTAAATGAAATAGTGTCACTCATTTTAAAGACAACTCTGAGATACATTTAAGATTCTAAGAAGCTTAACTGTAAACAGAAGCAAACTCAGCATAGCAAGGTCTGGTGTGAGAGGTGGTTTAATGAAGCCAGTTTGAAGCCAGACTGACTGCATTCTCAGTTCCACCAATTACTAGTTCTATGACCTTAAGAAAGTTCTTTAAACCTTACAGTATCTGTTTCCTCATCTGCAAAATAAAGATGATAATAAGAGTATATATATATTTTGAAGGGTTATAAAAACTAAATAAGCTAATCCATGCAAAAGTAATTAGAGAGAGTCTATATAAGAAGAAAGGAGAGAGGGAAAGGAGTAGATGAAGAAAAAAAGGGTGTGCTATGCACTGAACATTTGTGTCCCCTCAAAATTCATATGTTGAAGCCTAAATCTCCAGTGTGATGGTATTTGTAGGTGGTGTGTTTAGGAGGTCACTAGGTCATGAGAATGGAGCCCTCATGAATCTGATTACTGTCCTTATAAGGAACTTCTCACCTTCCAGAAAGGTGAGAAATAAAGGTTTGTTGTTTAAGCCACCCAGTCTATGGTAATTTGTTATAGTAGCCCACGCTGACTAAGGCAGGTGTAAGAGGGCAAATGGGAGGGGAAGACTAAGACAGAGAAAAATGCATCCATGTGTGATAAACACTCAGAATCACCGCCAGCAAGATCTCAGAGAAGAACACCATGATTATGTATTCTACAGTAAACTCTGAAAACATCAATATAGCCTATAATAAACAAAATACTGTAAAGTATCAAATAAAAGGACATTGCTTTTGTTTCTTTCCTGTCCCCTGAAAAAAAAAAGACATTATTAGTGTAGAATGTTTGAAACTATAAACATGCATTCTTTTATTTAGAAGAGAAATTTAACATTACCTGTACAGAAAAATATTTCACTTCATCAAATGTAATTACAGTGTCCTCTTCATTGTTTGGGGGTAGCAAGCTACACTTTTTTGTACATTTCACCACGTTGTTAATAGAGATGCGAATGAACAAATTCCTGTAATGTTGTAAACCGACTGAAAATACATATTTAGGAAGCAAATTTTGTTGTAATTGAACAGTAACACATTGTAAAATTAATCCATTAAACAATTCAGGCCAAAACCTAAGAATCAATCAAATAAAGAAAGAAATTATAGAGCATATTAAACAATAAGCAAAGTCTTTTAAAATAGTATTTTTGCCCATCAGTGGTAGGTACAATATAAGTAAGAAAAGAAGGTTGATTCTTCCTTAGATTACTTCTCATATTTTTATCCTCACATTTCCATTATAATTCTTTTGCAAATTTTCCTATATATTATTTTTAAGGTGACTAAACATTTCCAATACATACTTGAAAATTTTTTTCTAAGCGTAATTACACAGAAATTTAAAACTTCAAAAAATATGTCACTTCAGAGTAATTTATTCTTAATTTTAGGACAACAAAATTTAAAGCAGCATTCTACTTTGTAATTCACTTCACTATATACTTCACTTATACTATATGGTCTGCATTTTTAGCTTTCATAGCACTCCATGAATTAAAATGATTTTGTTTTATGATTTAATTATCTTCAAAACTCTATTTAGAATTCTCTTCAATAGTTCACTTTATATACAAAAGAAACATCAAGTCTTCATAATGAGACTGGTTTTATGCCATGACAGATCTAATAATAAGCATTCAGCTTATTTAAAGGCACCGAGAAAAATAAACCCTTTAAACAATGTTTGAGAAGCATAGTTATTAATTAGAAATAAATTAGTATTATCATCCAAGAAGATATGTATATTTTCTTTAACTTACATGATGATCGAGGTGGATTACAGATAACTAAGAATCTTTTGTCACTCTCCACATCAAAAAGTGGAGTTTATTTTCCTCTGCTCTTTAATCTGGCCTGGTCCTGTGACTACTTTAACATGCAACTGACGTGACCAGGGCTGAGACTAGGATAGGGTGGCACTACCCAGGGTACAAAATTTAAGTGGACACCAAAAACTTCAGTAATCAATATTTTAATGTAATATTTTTAAATCAAAATTAATGCAGAAAAAAATGTTTAATGATGAAAGACAAGACCCTAGGACTACATGGAAAGAAAGGTCTAACCCTTTCAGCATCTCAGCTAAGTCCAGTCTTTCAGGCATTCTCACTAAGGCACCAGACATGTAAATGAGCCATTTTAGGTATCCCAGCCCTTTTGAACTGCAGCCCCAGCTGGGATAATGTGAAGCAGAAGAACCACCTAGTGAACGTACAGATAGTGATTGGTAGTAAAATGGTTAATGTTTTAAGCCACTGTTAATGTTTTTTAACGTCTTAGAGTGTTTTGTAAGGCAGCAATATATAACAGAAACAGTGACATATGATCACAGTATGGTTCTTAAATCAAAAGAAAGGATACTCTTAGGCATAAAATGTTTGCAGTTCTTTATATGAATGGCTAGGCAGCCAACCTATAACAATCAAAATAAAAACACAGAGAATTAATTTTTAAAAGTTAACTTTTCTTCCATTTTACTCTCACCAAACTACATTATTTTTTTTAAGTTTCACTTTGTTTGTTTTTCTCATTAGAAATATTTTTTCTTATTAGAAATATCTACTTACAGAAAACACCAGAAAGCAGAAAAATAGGCAAGAGTTGTTCAAAGTAAACTTAAAACAAACAAGAATACAAAGAAAAAAATGGTTCATTTATTAACTTCAATCCAACTGTCACTCTTTGAATCATTTTGATTTTACATTAGGTGAGAACTGATACAGCACAGCATCTTGCATATAACAAGAAATATGCCTTGCTTCAGATAAGCTTTTTTATCCAGTATCCTAAAACCACTTTATTCATTCAATAATCATTCACTGACTATAATATGACAAGGGCTGTGAAATATTCATTCTCTCTTGTACAAAGTGTTTCCAAATGTTAAGAAAAATTGTATCTTGTGTTTAACCATAAAATCAAGTATAAAAATTAATACAGGAATACTTGAATATTAATATGCAGTATTAGCCAAATGTAAGCCATTTGATCTTAATTCAGCCATGTTTGGTCTTAAAAACCAAGTAAAAACAAGAGCAATATTATATTAAGTATCTGTGAAACAAAATAAATGGCCCAATAGTAGTTTTAAATATAGCGTAAATAATTTTAAGGATTTGGTTTTAGAACAATGCAGAAAAAGAAGTTAGCACTCAATATTTAATTAAAAGACTACTGTATCTGAATGATGAAATTCTAAAGAAGAAAATATTGTGGTCTACTTCTTAGAGAGAGAGAGACATAAGTATAAAATGTTATGTTAAAAGGAAGGTTCTAATCTAGGTGAGACTTAAAATGGTATTGCCATAGGAAAGTCCATGAATCACTGTTTACTTCTTAAAATTGGGTGCACACAAGGAGGGTAAAATAGGGAAATATAGCTATAATTTTGTTTTGCATAATTCTATATATAAAAATTCTGTCATAAATCACTGACTGCCTGCCAAGTATCTCAACATGAAGCCATCAGCAACTATCCTAATTTTCCTTATATTTCAATAGCTTTTTATACTTTTACATAAGAGATCCATACAATATAAAAAAGAGAATAAATTTCTATTCAAGTATAGAAAAAGATTTAACATTCAAAACCATAATGATGGGACTTCCCTGGTGGTGCAGTGGATAAGAATCCACCTGCCAATGCAGGGGACAGGGGTTTGATCCCTGGTCCAGGAAGATCCTACATGCCACGGAGCAACTAAGCCCGCATGCCACAACTACTGAGCCTGCATTCTAGAGCCTGCAAGCCACAACTACTGAGCCCGTGTGCTGCAACTACTGAAGCTCACATGCTCTAGGGCCTGCGTGCCACAACTACTGAGTCTGCATGCTGCAACTACTGAAACCTGTGAGCCTAGAGCCTGTGCTCCGCAACAAGAAAAGCCACCACAATGAGAAGCCTGCGCACTGCCAACGAAGAGTAGCCCCTGCTCGCTGCAACTAGAGAAAGCCCATGCACAGCAACGAAGACCCAACACAGCCAAAAACAAACAAACAAAAAACCATAATGATGACCATTCACAGGTTGCAGATAACAAATGTTGCCACAGATTGTGAGACCCATCTGTGGCCCAAAGCAATAACCCTGTCAACACCTTGACCCCCGAAACACTCTCAAACATGCACTTAAAACAGGAAAGCAACCACAGCTGTTCACAAAAGTACTTTATGTGCTCAATTTTAAGACATCTTTTTCATTTTTTTCTGAAAATGGGATATGATTATTAGAAATAGGAGTAGTGGGTTGTGATGTAGGTATCAAGGCCTACACATGCACCAACTTTGCCAAATCACAGAACATTCAAAGAGAAGGTGATGTGGCTGAATCACACACTGGGAGGAGCCATCAGTCACATGCCAAACATCTCTCTGTCAAAACTTCCAGCTAACTCTTAAGAGAAGCTTTTTGATGCCTAGCAACATGCAATTCAAATAAGGAAAATATGAACTATAAGGTTAGGAACTGTGGGAGAAATAAAAAGATTCTTCAAAATGTGAGTTCTAAAGACAAGCAGAAGTCATATTCAAGAGTATGGATTACAGAAATTAGTATGTCAACATAGTGACATGCATAATAGTTTATGGCCAAAAGTGATTTCAAAGAATCTTTTCTAAGTTTAGAGTTGGACCGTGAAGGCTTATACTTCAACTTTGATTATGATAGAGGGAAGAAAGTGTTATATAATTTTACGAGTAAGGTACACCACGGTCATTCTGTAAAAACAAAAATGTATACATGAATTATTCTTATTTTCCCCCAAAAAGGTGGTGTTAAATTCATCATATACTTTTTAATCAAGAAAATGTATTAGTACACAATAGGAACTAGAGAAGAGACACAAGAGAAACTCTCATTTCACAGCCACTAATTCTTCTAATAGTGTTTAGAAAATAAAAGTAACTGTGAAAGAATACCACAATATTTGATAGTTCTAAACATACATAGATCTTCACGGCCTATACTCTCTCTATAGCGCCCAAAAGAGAGAACAGACTTTTCTGGTTCTCAGCCTAGATATTAGGTCCCACCTATGTGTGTGTACATGTATGATTGATTAGTTGTGTTTGTTTTTGTTTCCATGGTTTATTATTTTTTTGGATGAGGGAGAGATGTGGGATCCATTATCACACAAAGGTCCCTAAATCTGACAAAAATATGATTATCTGAAGAGTTTAACAAAAATACTGGTTCTGAGGCCCTATTCTCAGTTTCTAAGTTAGTGGATCTTAAGTGGGGCCCAAGAATCAATGTTTTAAAAAAGTATCCCAGGTAATTCTGATGTAACTAGTGTTTGGGAATCCCTAGCAGAGACATTTTTTTCTGTGAATCAGGATGTTTTCCAAAATTTCAGTGATTATTAGAATGCTTTTCTGACTCATAAAAATGAAAAATTCATGAATATGTTTATCAGAGAGGACCATTTTCTACACATGCTTTTTGACATTAAATAGTTTTCATATGAAATAAAAAATAATTTGTACAGGTTTATTGAGGTTTAGTCATACATACCACATCCCCAAATGGCACCAAAGTTGGTGCCTCAGGTGTTACTTCTAGTTCTTTACTTTCAGACCCTTTAAGAGTTTTTCTCAGCATCTACAATGTAAATAAATTAATTTAAGACTTTATAAGGCAAAGAAGAATATAATTAGAAAAGATATTATACTTCAACAAAAATTTTATGAGCATCTAGTATCAGGTATTATATATTTTACAACTTATATTCTATGACTTGAAAACTCATCTCTACCCTCACTAAGTTTATCATTAAGTTAGCAGAGAAATGAAATGTGTACAATTAAATATAAAATAATTAAGGGAATTATGAGAGAGGAGAGAAGTACATAATAGCATAAACAATGAGTTCTCCTTGTTAACTAAAAATGATGGTCTTAATCTAATGTGGACTAGGTCCTGTATCCCACAAATGGCAGTAATCCTGCTTGCAAATTATTCCAATATTCCTTCAGTTATCAGCCACTGAAAGAACTGGAATTTAATCCTTTGGAATAGTAGGTACAGTGGAAAGGAGTAATGAACAGATGGCTTTTGGTTTTTGGTTGTGTGATTTCATCCAGAGTAACCCTACTAATATTTCTGGGCTAATAATTAACTTTGTTCTTAAGGGCTCTGGTCACAACACATAATGGTTAGCGTTTAAAAATTACAAGACATTTTAATATAGATTTGTATAGTAGAGTAAAGAGAAAGGGATGGGAGGGGAAAGGAGAGGAAGGGTGAGGGGAATAGTGAACAAACCGTCTCTTAAAAATCTAACCTGAAAAGGAGAATTGTATTTATTCCCAACCTTCGCTGAACTTGAATCAACATGGCCTTATTTACAAACAATAATTTCCCAGGAATCTTTGTCGTTACGTGTCTTTCAAGAATCACTTGTTTAATTTTTATAGTATGTAATAAATCCTTATTATGTTGAAACTTTTGTTTTAAAGTACAAAACAGGGCTTCCCTGGTGGCGCAGTGGTTCAGAGTCCTCCTGCTGATGCAGGGGACACGGGTTCGTGCCCCAGTCTGGGAGGATCCCACATGCCACGGAGCGGCTGGGCCCGTGAGCCATGGCCACTGAGCCTGCGTGTCCGGAGCCTGTGCTCCGCAACGGGAGAGGCCACAACGGTGAGAGGCCTGTGTACCGCAAAAAAAAAAAAAAAAAAAAAAGTACAAAACAAATACTTTCAGTGTACTGAAAACATTTGTTTTATACATCTTGGATCATTTTGTTATTGCTGCACCTGACTGGCTTAATGTGTTTTTTTTTTATATATATGATTAAATCATAGGTTAAGCTAACTGAATGACAATTTCTGTACAAAAATTGTTGTATTTTTTGTATTGCCGCAAAAATATCAATCTGTGGACAGTGTATGTGTATTTAATATGGAACCTCATATTTTCTAATGTTTTTTTTTTTTTTTTGCTGTACGTGGGCCTCTCACTGTTGTGGCCTCTCCCGTTGCAGAGCACAGGCTCCGGACGCGCAGGCTCAACGGCCATGGCTCACGGGCCCAACCGCTCCGCGGCATGTGGGATCTTCCCGGATCAGGGCACGAACCCGTGTCCCCTGCATCGGCAGGCGGACTCTCAACCACTGCGCCACCAGGGAAGCCCCATAATGTTTTAATGATCTTATTATGGAAGTCTACTTTGAATATACATTTTAATAAATACAAAATAATTGGGGAAATATCCTTTAGAATACTAATACTCAATTTATCCTTAACAACCTGGTATTTTATACTTAACAATCCCTCATTTTCTTACCTTTTTACTTTTCCTTCCTCATATGAGCAGAGCTCTCTTCAATGGCAGGAGCATGAACAAAACTCTTTGCCAAAATTCTATTAGAACCTTGAACAAAACTTCTAAAGGCTAGTCTCATAAAGCCTCTGATACCATCTAGAATTTCTCCTGAACCTGCAGAGAATTTTAATTTCAGTTAATTCCACTATGCCTTTCCTCTCTGCTGCTTTTGGCCCCCAAAAGCAGAAGTTCCTCGTGGCACTTCTATTTTAAAGTCTGAACATTCACTCACATTGTTCTGCACTTCCTCCCCAATGGCCTTTCTGGCCCACTCTCCCCCATTCCACAGTTTCTTTGAAAACCTACTAGCCTACATGATTACCTTTTTCCTAGGATGCTCCCACTCCTAGCACTAATGGCAAGCTCACTATCCTTACATCAATTAACATTCACTAATGTGCTGGCAGGACTATATGCCTGGCACTTTGCTGATTCCAGCTTGAGACGTTCCTGCCCTTCACAAGTTCAGGCTGGTGTTGAAGACAGGTAACAAAACAATGACAGTTTCACTATAAGAAAAACAAATGCTGAGAAGAGAGAGTTTTATCTTTACTCATTCTATGCACAGATCTTATACGTGGAAAAAGAATGATTTATTCGATTGGTCAGACACTGCCATTCATTGTACAAGCTACAGGTGCATGGAATTCTCAAGTCTAAAAGAGATGTTTTAAATCGTCTTTTTCCCTGCCCAAGCTCAGGGGCAATGACTCCTTTTCACACTCTGTGGTTCTCTGACCCCATGAAACAAGACCACTCACAGCAGGGACCAAGGATTATTCTCTAGATTAGCAGGAGAAAATATTAGAATTTTCCAACTTCTTTAACAAATAAGAAAGTAAGCACATAGAGACGACTATAAGCAGTAGACAAATATTCTGAGTAAAAGTGTGAGTTTCACACTCAGAGGGGTTCATATCAGTGCCCTCATGCTTTCAGGGTATTGCGTTTGCTAGTTAAGTGGGTTGACCAATTACATTACCTTGAATAGTAGAATATTTAGTCTGCTTTGCAAATAGATGAGAACTGATCGCAAGAAATTTCATGGCAAAGCATTTTTAAAAGTTGGCAAACATAAAGATGCATCATGCAGTTTGGTTTTACAAAAAGATAAATGTTGCAATTTGCTAAACTTTTCTGTGATGACTGTCAGTAGTATGTAAACTAGCAACTATTTTAAAATATATACTTCTCTGTCCTTTCAGTGTAAGGTGGTGACATTTTAATGAGTGTGAAAATAACTATCTTTTTGAAATAAACTCAAGTTAAGATAAGAACATCTTAACAACTATCGGAAATATCTCCTTCTAATGTAATTTTATATGTGTGCAAATGTGTTATGAGTACCCTAGAAGCTCACAGTATCACATTTAAAAAACTTAGAAACACTTTTCTTATTTGTTTAAAAATCTCACAAATGAAGAGTTTCAGCAGGTTAACAGACCATTTTTCCTTTTAAATATAAAAAAAGTGCAATGCCTTCCAAAGAGTTTACCAGAACTGATTAATCAGAGAAGTAACATTTTACTCAAAAACTGTGAACTAAAAACTTTGAATAACATAATAGAAATGAAAAATAAGTACTGTGATTTACTAGGCTCAACCAAGATGCATCTCTTCCATTTGGAATTTCAAATCTTTAAAGGTACCTTTTTCAAATATAACAGCATTAAAAACCAAATACTGAAATAAATTTGCCTTAGAACCAGACCGTCAAATCACTACATCACAAAGTATTAAATCATGCTTTTCTAAATAAAATAAAATTCAAAAATTTTTAAAATCATGCTTTTCAAAAACAGTGATGTTTATTGAGTTTTGTACCACTAATTAACAAAATATAATTAAAATCATTTTTAGAAGTATTGCTTATTTATCATTTTTAATTTTTGTATATTATAGAATTTATTAAGTAAATTGCAGTACATTTATGTAATATATAAATAAATATATAAAACACTGGTGATAAATGTTCATTTTTTTTATTGATAAGATTGTGCAATCAAAGAAAGTTGGAGAATACTGCTAAAAAGTCACATCTAGATGCCTATGCCTCGCTTTCCTAAATCTGTCTTTCTGGAGGCTTTAAGCTGCCAGTTCCCATGTGTATGCACACCTCGGCACAGGCTGCTCAGAATGCAGGAGGTTCACTTTCTCCATTTGATAGCTCCACTGCCTTCAATACGAGATGGAGGTAAGAATTCCATAATAGTTTCCAGTTTTGACTCATCACCAGAAAGCCTTGGATAAAGCTGATATACTTAGTTCCCTATTTGGCTGCCCACTTTTCTGAAAATACTAATGGTCACAACTCTGGAGCAAAAGAGGAACAAAGGTTAATATTCCAGTACCAAGCCCCATTCAGGATGCCTACAAACTATCTCTTAAACATAGGGCAAATAAGGGGAGTGAGGAGAAAGAGAGTTAGGGAAGGAGATGATGATACTTCAAGTGGGTCTGAAGAAGTAAAAAATTAAGAACTAGGGGGAGAGGAGCCTAGACAAAATAAATAAGTGTAAAAGCATAAAGAAGCAAGGCACAGTTTATATTATGTCATATTTATATACTACACATAAGTATATTATACTTAAGTATACATGCTTATGTGTAAATAAGTATACGTACTTACATATAAATATTAAATATATTATTTTATATTTATATTATGTAATATTATATAACATATAAGTTTATATTATATATAAGTATACTATATAAATATATATAATTCATTTCCTCAAATTAAGCTATAGTTTCATGCAGTCAAAATCAAAGTCCCAACAAGTCTTCCTACAGAAACTGATGAGCTGTTCCAAGACAATCTCAAAGAAGAAAAACAGGATGACATGCTTAAAAATTAAAGAAATAAAGATATTATTTCTTAATCTCTAATGGCATTAGCACAAGGATAGACAAATGCACCAAAGAAACTGATTAGAGAGTCTGGAAACAGACCCACACATTTATGGACACTTCACTTGTGACAAGGATGGAACCACAGAATAGTGGGTCAAAAACACTCTCAACTGGGTTAAATAGAAATTTCCACACAAAAGAAAGAAGGAAAGAAGGAAGGAAGGAAGGAAGGAAGAAAGAAAGAGGGAGGGAGGGAAGGAGGAAGAGAGAGAGGAAGAGAAGAAAAAAGAAAAGAACAAAAGGAAAAAAGAGATGGAAAAAGACCTGACTTGTACCTCACAGTACACACACACAAAATCAGTCACAGGTGAATCTGTAGATCTCAATGTGAAAAGAAAAACAATTAGAAGATAATATAGGAGAATATTTCCATGACGTTGGGGTAGAAAATTTCTAAAACAGAACACAAAGAGCAATAAACACAAAGAAGGTTTGATACATTAAACTACATTAAATTTAATAACTTCTACTTATCCAAAAGACACCACTAAGAAAGTGAAAACATAAGCCACTGACTGATTTTTGCAACATGTTTAGTATAATTGACAAAGGGCCTATAACTAGAATGTATACACAAATTTATACAAACTAATAAGAAAAAGGCAGACAATAAAACAGCATAATGGGGAACATACTTGAACAGGCACTTCACAGAAGAGTTATAAGATCGCTAATAATCATTTGGAAGGGAACACACCCTCATTAGTCATCAGGGAAATGAAAGCTAATACCACAAAGAGATACCACTACACATCTCTGAGATGGCTAACCATAAAGAGACTGACACTATCAAGTGGAAGGATTTGGAGTATCTAGAACTCTAATACACTGCCAGTGGGAATATAAATTGTTATGTTCTCTTTGAAAAACTCTTTGGCATTTTGTACTGAAGTTGAACGTATACTTACTAATGACCCAGAAATTCCATTCCTAGATATATTCCCAACAGAATGTAGGCATATGTATAACATGTACAAGAATGTTTAAAACTATTATTCACCATAGCCAAAAAATAGAAACAACCCAAATATCCATTAACAATAGATTGGCTCAGCTCCCAGCCCCCCACCTGCCCCAGCGGGTGAGCAGACAAGCCTCTCGGGCTGGTTGGCCTACAGTCTACAATCCAAGAAGGGATTTGAGGTCCTGAGGACCAGCTACCCCTCAGGGTAGTGTTTTTCCTTATGGCAAAGTTTTAAAAATAAAGGGAGAAGGTCTTCAATTAAGATAGAACTCAAAAGATACCTACATTCTACATTAAGAGTCATTTGCCTTTGGCGCCTCAGGCTGGTGCAACGTCACGCCTGCCTCTGCCGCCACAGGCTCGCCCCGCATTCCATACCCCTCTCTCCCCTCGGCCTGAGTGAGCCAGAGCCCCCGAAGAAGCTGCTTCTTTAACCCACTCCTGTCTGAGTGAAGAACAGACGCCCTCCGGTGACCTACACACAGAGGCGGGTCCAAATCCAAAGCTGAACCCCAGGAGCTGTGCGAACAAAGAAGAGAAAGGGAAATTTCTCCCAGCAGCCTCAGAAGCAGCGGATTAAATCTCCACAATCAAATTGATGTACCCTGCATCTGTGGAATATCTGAATAGACAAGGAATCATCCCAAATTGAGGAGGTGGACTTTGGGAGCAATGATATATATATTTTTTCTCTTTTTCTCTTTTTGTGAGTGTGTATGTGTATGCTTCTGAGTGTGATTTTGTCTGTATAGTTTTGCTTTTACCATTTGTCCTAGGGTTCTGTCTTTTTTTTTTAATTACTTCTTAAAAATTTTTTCTTAATAATTTTTTTATTTTTTATTTTAATAACTTTATTTTATTTTACTTTATTTTATTTTATATTCTTCTTTCTTTCTTTCTCTCTCTCTCTCTCTCTTTCTTTCTTTCTTTCTTTCTTTTCTCACTTTTATTCTGAGCCATGTGGATAACAGGCTCTTGGTGCTCCAGCCAGGCATCAGGGCTGTGCCTCTGAGGTGGGAGAGGCAAGTTCAGGACACTGGTCCACAAGAGACCTCGCAGCTCCATGTAATATCAAATGGTGAAAATCTCGCAGAGATCTCATCTCAACGCCAAGACCCAGCTCCACTCAACAACCAGCAAGCTACAGTGCTGGACACCCTATGCCAAACAACTAGGAAGACAAAAACACAACCCCACCCATTAGCAGACAGGCTGCTTAAAATCATAATAAGGCCACAGACACCCCAAAACACACCACCAGACGTGTACCTGCCCACCAGAAATACAAGATCCAGCCTCATCCACCAGAACACAGGCACTAGTCCCCTCCATCAGGAAGCCTACACAACCCACTGAACCAACCTTAGCTACTGGGGACAGACACCAAAAACAACGCGAACTATGAACCTGCAGCCTGGGAAAAGGAGACCCCAAACACAGTAAGTTAAGCAAAATGAGAAGACAGAGAAACATATAGCAGATGAAAGAGCAAGGCAAAAACCCACCAGACCTAAAAAATGAAGAGTGTATAGGCAGTCTACCTGAAAAAGAATTCAGAATAATGATAGCAAAGATGATCCAAAATCTTGGAAACAGAATGGAGAAAGTACAAGAAACATTTAACAAGGACCCAGAAGAATTAAAGAGCAAACAAACAGTGATGAACAAGACAATAAATGAAATTAAAAATTCTCTAGAAGGGATCAATAGCAGAATAACTGAGGCAGAAGAACAGATAAGTGAGGTGGAAGATAAAATAGTGGAAATAACTACTGCAGAGCAGAATAAAGAAAAAAGAATGAAAAGAATTGACAGTCTCAGAGACCTCTGGACAACATTAAACACACCAACACTCGAATTATAGGGGTCCCAGAAGAAGAAGAGAAAAAGAAAGGGACTGAGAAAATATTTGAAGAGACTATAGTTGAAAAATTCCCTAATATGGGAAAGGAAATAGTTAATCAAGTCCAGGAAGCACAGAGAGTGCCATACAGGATAAATCCAAGGAAAAACACACCAAGACACATATTAATCAAACTATCAAAAATTAAATACAAAGAAAAAATATTAAAAGCAGTAAGGGAAAAACAACAAATAACACACAAGGGAATCCCCATAAGGTTAACAGCTGACCTTTCAGCAGAAACTCTGAAAGCCAGAAGGGAGTGGCAGGACATATTTAAAGTGATGAGGGAGAAAAACCTACAACCAAGATAACTCTACCCGGCAAGGATCTCATTCATATTTGATGGAGAAATGAAAACCTTTACAGACAAGCAAAAGCTAAGAGAATTCAGTGCCACCAAACCAGCTTTACAACAAATGCTAAAGAAACTTCTCTAGTCAGGAAACACAAGAGAAGGAAAAGCCCTACAATAACAAACCCAAAACAATTAAGAAAATGATAATAGGACCATACATATCGATAATCACCTTAAACATAAGTGGATTAAACGCTGCAACCAAAAGATATACACTGGCTGAATGGATACAAAAACAAGCTCCGTATATATGCTGTTGAGAGTGTCTTTTACCCACTTCACACCTAGGGACACATACACACTGAAAGTGAGGAGATGGAAAAAGACATTCCATGGAAATCAAAAGAAAGCTGGAGTAGCAATTCTCAAATCAGACAAAATAGACTTTAACACAAAGACTATTACAAGAGACAAAGGACACTGAATAATGATGAAGGGATCAATCCAAGAAAAGGATATAACAATTGTAAATATTTATGCACCCAACATAGGAGCACCTCAATACATAAGGCAAATACTAACAGCCATAAAAGAGGAAATCAACAGTAACACAATCATAGTAGGGAATTTTAACACCCCACTTTCACCAATGGACAGATCATCCAAAATGAAAATAAGAAAGGAAACACAAACTTTAAAAGATACATTAAACAAGATGTATTTAATTGATATTTATAGGACATTCCATCCAAAAACAACAGAATACACTTTCTTCTCAAGTGCTCATGGAACATTCTCCAGGATAGATCATATCTTGGGTCACAAATCAAGCCCTGGTAAATTTAAGAAAATTGAAATTGTACGAAGTATCTGTTTCAACCACAATGCTATGAGACCAGATATCAATTACAGGAAAAAATCTGTAAAAAATAAAAACACATGAAGGCTAAACAATACACTACTTAATAACCAAGAGATCACTGAAGAAATCAACAAGGAAATCAAAAAATACCTAGAGACAAATGACAATGAACACATGATGATGCACAACCTATGGGATGCAGCAAAAGCAGTTCTAAGAGAGAAGTTTAGAGCAATACAATCCTACCTTAAGAAACAGGAAACATCTCAAATAAACAACCTAACCATACACTTAAAGCAATTAGAGAAAGAGGAACAAAAAAACCCCCAAAGTTAACAGAAGGAAAGAATTCATAAAGATCAGATCAGAAATAAATGAAAAAGAAATGAAGGAAAGGATAGCAAAGATCAATAAAACTAAAAGCTAGTTCTTTGAGAAGATAAACAAAATTGATAAAACATTAAACAGACTCATCAAGAAAAAAGGGAGAACATTCAAATCAACAGAATTAGAAATGAAAAAGGAAAAGTAACAACTCACACTGCAGAAATACAAAGGATCACGAGAGATTACCACAAGCAACTATATGTCAATAAAATGGACAACCTGGAAGATATGGACAAATTCTTAGAAATGCACAACCTTCCGAGACTGAACCAGGAAGAAGTAGAAAATATGAACAGACCAATCACAAGTAATGATATTGAAACTGTGATTAAAAATCTTCCAACAAACAAAAGTCCAGGACCAGATGGCTTCACAGATGAATTCTATCAAACATTTAGAGAAGAGCTAACACCCATCCTTCTCAAACTCTTCCAAAAAATTGCAGAGGAAGGAACACTCCCAAATTCATTCTATGAGGCCACAATCACCCTGATACCAAAACCAGACAAAGATACGACAAAAAAAAGAAAATTACAGACCAATTCACTGATGAATATAGATGCAAAAATCCTCAACAAAATACTAGCAAACAGAATCCAACAACACGTTAAAAGGATCATACATCACGATCAAGTGGGATTTATCCCAGGGATGCAAGGATTCTTCAATATATGCAAATCAATCAATGTGATACACCATATTAACAAATTGAAGAAGAAAAACCATATTACCATCTCAATAGACGCAGAAAAAGCTTTTGACAAAATTCAACACCCATTTATGATAAAAAACTCTCCAGAAAGTGGGCATAGAGGGAACCTACCTCAACATAATAGAGGCCATATATGACAAACCCACAGCAAACATCATTCTCAATGGTGAAAAACTGAAAGCATTTCCTCTAAGATCAGGAACAAGACAAGGATGTCCACTCTCATCACTATTATTCAACATAGTTTTGGAAGTCCTAGCCACGGCAATCAGAGAAGAAAAAGAAATAAAAGGAATACAAATTGGAAAAGAAGTAAAACTGTCACTGTTTGCAGATGACATGATACTATACATAGAGAATCTCAAAGATGCCACCAGAAAACGACTAGAGCTAATCAATGAATTTGGTAAAGTTGCTGGATACAAAATTAAAACACAGAAATCTCTTGCATTTCTATATACTAATGATGCAAAATCTGAAAGAGAAATTAAGGAAACACTCCCATATACCATTGCGACAAAAAGAATAAAACACCTAGGAATAAACCTACCTAGGAAGACAAAAGACCTGTATGCAGAAAACTATAAGACACCGATGAAAGAAATTAAAGATGATACCAACAGATGGAGAGATATACCATGTTCTTGGATTGGAAGAATCAATATTGTGAAAATGACTTTACTACCCAAAGCAATCTACAGATTCAATGCAATCCCTATCAAATTACCAATGGCAGTTTTATGAAACTAGAACAAAAAATCTTAAAATTTGTATGGAGACACAAAAGACCCCGAAGAGTCAAAGCACTCTTGAGAAAGAAAAACGGAGCTGGAGGAATCAGACTCCCTGACTTCAGACTATACTATAAAGCTACAGTCATCAAGACAATATGGTACTGGCAGAAAAACAGAAACATAGATCAATGGAGGAAGATAGAATGCCCAGAGATAAACCCACGCACCTATGGTCAACTAATCTATGACAAAGGAGGCAAGGATATACAATGGAGAAAAGACAGCCTCTTCAATAAGTGGTGCTGGGAAAACTGGACAGCTACATGTAAAAGAATGAAATTAGAACTCTCCCTAGCACCATACACAAAAATAAACTCAAAGTGGATTCGAGACCTAAATGTAAGACTGGACACTATAAAACTCTTAGAGGAAAACAGGAAGAACACTCTTTGACATAAATCACAGTAAGATCTTTTTTGATCCACCTCCTAGAGTCATGGAAATAAAAACAAAAATAAACAAATGGGACCTAGTGAAACTTAAAAGCTTTTGCACAGCAAAGGAAACTACAAGGAATGTGAAAAGACAACCCTCAGTATGGGAGAAAATATTTGCAAACAAATCAACAGACAGAGGATTAATCACCAAAATATATACACAGTTCATGCAGCTCAATATTAAAAAAACCAACTACCCAATCCAAAAATGGGCAGAAGACCTAAATAGCCATTTCTCCAAAGAAGACATACAGATGGCCAAGAAGCACATGAAAAGCTGCTCAACATCACTAATTATTAGAGAATTGCAAATCAAAACTACAATGAGGTATCACCTCACACCAGTTAGAATGGGCATCATCAGAAAATCTAGAAACAATAAATGCTGGAGAGGGTGTGGAGAAAAGGGAACCCTCTTGCACTGTTGGTAGGAGTGTAAGTTGATACAGCCACTATGGAGAACAGTATGGAGGTTCCTTAAAAATCTAAAAATAGAATTACCATATGATCCAGCAATCCCACTACTGGGCATATACCCAGAGAAAACCATAATTCAAAAAGACACATGCACCCCAATGTTCACTGCAGCAGTATTTAAAATAGCCAGGTCATGGAAGCAACCTAAATGCCCACCGACAGATGAATGGATAAAGAAGATGTGGTACATATATACAATGGAATATTACTCAGCCATAAAAAGGAATGAAATTGGGTCATTTTTTGAGACGTGGATGGATCTAGAGACTGTCATACAGTGAAGTAAGTCAGAAAGAGAAAAACAAATATCGTATATTAATGAATGTATGTGGAACCTAGAAAAATGGTACAGATGAACTGGTTTGCGGGCAGAAGTTGAGACACAGATGTAGAGAACAAACGTATGGACACCAAGGGGGGAAAGCCACGGGGGGGGGGATGGTGGTGTGATGAATTGGGAGATTGGGACTGACATGTATACATTAATGTGTATAAAACTGATGACTAATAAGAACCTGCTGTATAAAAAAATAAATAAAATTCAAAAATTCACACACAAAAAAAACTAATACTAAACTAGGGGCTTCCCTGGTGGCGCAGTGGTTGAGAGTCTGCCTGCCGGTGCAGGGGACACGGGTTCATGCCCCAGTCCGGGAAGATCCCACATGACGCAGAGCAGCTAGGCCGGTGAGCCATGGCTGCTGAGCCTGAGCGTCAGGAGCCTGTGCTCCGCAATGGGAGAGGCCACAACAGTGAGAGGCCCGCATACCACAAAGAAAAAAAAAATCACCACAAACTTGGTAGCTTAAACAACAAAAATTTATTCTTTCACAGTTGTGAGGGCCAGAAGTCTAATATCAGTCCCCCTGGGTCAAAATCAGAAGTCAGCAGGGCTATAATTCCTCTAGAGGCTCTAAGGTAAAATCCATTCTTGCCTCTTCCAGCTTTTGGTGACTGGCCAGCGTTCCTTGGCTTCTAGTCACATCACTCCAATCTCTACCTTTGTGATCACATTGCCTTCTCTTCTGAGTGTGTCCAAATCTCTGTCTACCTCTCTCTTATAAGGACATTTGTGATTACACATAGGGCCCATCAGATAATCCAAGATAATCTCCCCATCACAAAATCCTATACTTCACTGCATCTGCAAAGTTTATTGCCATATAAGATAACTACTGACAGCTATAAACAGTTTTATGCTATTAGATTTAGATTAAATGGAAAAATTCTTACACATTTTACCAAAACTGAATCAAGAAGGAAGACCTATAACAACTAAAGAAATTTAGTTAGTAATTAAAGCTCTTCCTACCAAGCAAAACAAAACAAAAACAAAAAAACTTAGGCCCAGATTGTTTCACTGGTGAATTCTATTGAATACTTAAGAAATAATAACAATCCTTCACAAACTCAGGGGAAAAAAAATAAAAAGAAGAGGAAAGAACACTTCCCAAGTTATTCTATGATGTCAGTTTTACATTAATACCAAAGCCAGACAGACATCACAAGATGAGAAAACAACAAATCATTATCCCTTATGAATACAGAGGCAAAAATCTGCCACAAAATATTAGTAAACTAAACCCAACAACATATTAAAAAGGTCCATATACTATGACAAAGTGGGATTTTTCCATCTGAAAATCAATGTAATAAAATTAATGTAATAAGCCACATTAATAAATGTGTCCAGAAAAGGACAAAAATCACATTATCATTTCACTAGATGCAGAAAATGTATTTGACAAAATCCAAAATGTATTTTTAATAAAAAAAACTCTGAACAGACTAGGAATAGATGGGAAATTCTTCAACATCATACTCAATGGTGAAAGGTTGAATGTTTTCCCCTTAAGATCAGTAAGGCAAGCGTGCTCACTCTCACTACTTTTAATCAACATTGTACTAAAGGTTCTATGCAGTGCAGTCAGATAAGAAAAAGAAATAAAAAGTATCCAGATTTGAAAGAAAGAAGTAAAACCGTCTTTATTTGCAGGTGACAAATTCTGTATATAGAAATTCCTAAGAAACCACTAAAAAAAAAGAAGAAGAAAGAAACTACTAGAACTAATAAACGAGTTCAGCAAGGTCTCAGGATACAAGGACAAAATATAAAAATCAATTGCATTTCCATATAATAGCAATGAACAACCTGGAAATGAAATTAAGAAAACATTTACATTAAAAATAGCAGCAAAATAATAAAATACTTAGTAGTAAATTTAAAAGAAGAAATGTGACTAGTACACTGAAAACGACAAAACATTCCTGAGTGAAATTAAAGATCTAAATGAATGGAAAACATTCCATGTTCTTGGCTAGAAAGATTCAATACTGTTAAGAAATCAATTCCCAAACTGATCTACAGAGCCTACAAAATATACAAACCACTAGCTAACTTAATCAGTATATGGGGATAAAATGCAAATAAGAAATGACAAGACTTTTGAAAAATCATAAAAGACTATTTGCAGACCTGCAAATATATTTTAAAACCTAAATGAAATGTATTATTTCCTAAGGAAATACAATTTAACAAAATTGATCCTGTTAGTGGTAAACAGTTCAAACAGACCACTTTCCATAAAAGAAATAGAAAAAAGCTAGCAATGAGCTATCACCACAAAAAAGTGCCAGGCCCATGTGGTTTCACAGGGAATCTTACCAAATTCAAAAACTAGGTATCCCATGGCACCACTAAAGAACATTTTCTTATTTTTTTATGAAGCATAGCACTGATACCTAAATCCATAAAGAAAATTATAGATGAATATAAGATAAATATTGATACAAAGATACTAAACAAAATAATAAAAACAGAATATCTAGCACCACAAAGAAAATAATATGCAATAACCAAGTGGGATTAATTCTAGGAATGTAAGTTGGTTCAATATTAGGAAATTTATTAATATAAAACACCACATCAACAGATGTAAGGAGAAAAATTATGAAATTATCTCCATACATGTTCAAATGGCCTCTGACAAAACTCAACACCCTTTTCCTGTCAAAACACTCAAGAAAATAGGAATTAAGCCAGTCTTGAAGCTACTGTTTCATTTGGTGGGGAAACACTGGAGGCATTTACAAAGATCAGGAACAAGGCAAGGTTGCCTACTGTCTCCACTACTATTCAACATGTTACCGGTGGCATTAGTCAAAGCAGTTAGGTAGGAGAAATCAACTAAAGGCAAGAGAATTGGAAAAAAAGAAGTAAAACTATCTCTATTTGAAGATGATCTGACAGTATATCTAAAATCCTAGAGAATTAATAACAAACTCACTCAAATGTTTAAAAAAATTAAACAAACATGAACTTAACATACAGAAATCAACAGCCTTAATATACCTAAATAATTAGAGGATATCAAGGAGAAACAGCCCCACTTTAGGAACACGTGTGCGAAACCCTTAAGAGGAAAACGTTAAAACACTTCTGAAAGTCACAAGAGTAGACTTGGATAATGAAAAGACGTCTCTTGTTCTTGGATAGGACAGGTCAACATCATAATGATGTCAGTTCTACCTAACATCAATTGAATGCAATCTTTATTTTTAAAAAAGCAAGCTTCTTTGTTGAGATAAACAAGTTAATAATAAAGTGTTTTTATTAAAAGTGAGAATAGGGCTTCCCTGGTGGCGCAGTGGTTGGGAGTCTGCCTGCCGATGCAGGGGACATGGGTTCGTGCCCCGGACAGGGAAGATCGCCCATGCCGCGGAGTGACTGGGCCCATGAGCCATGGCCGCTGAGCCTGCGCGTCCGGAGCCTGTGCTCCGCAACGGGAGAGACCACAACAGTGAGAGGCCCGTGTACCGCAAAAAAAAAAAAAAAAAAAAAAAAAGTAGTATGGTCTTGGTACATGAACTGATAAACAGCAATGGAATAGAATAGGAAGTCCAGAAAAAACCAAATACATGGGGTAGCTTATGTATAAAACTTATGTATACAGGTGGCATCCCAAAACACTGGGGCAAAGATGAATTTTTAAAAAAATAAATGGTGTGGAGACATCTATTTGGGAAAAGAAAAACAATTAAATCCAGACCTCATACCACACAGTCCAAATAAATCAGGGATCTAAATGTAAAAACGATATGCAAGTACTAGAAGGCAAAATAGGTAAATTCCTTCATGACCTGGGCATATGTAAATCGTTTTTAACTAAGACACAAAATTCAGATGCAATAAAAGATTATAAACTTGACCTCATAAAATTAAGAATCTTTTGCATAGCAAAAAGTACCATAAAAGTCAAAAGACAACTGTTGAATTGTGAGAAAATATTTGTAACACATATCACAGATGCAGATCTAATATCCCCAATAAAGAACTTTTGAAAAACTGAGGGGGAAAAGAAAAATGACAGGAAAATGACTCAAATGGGCAATTCACCAAAAAAAAAAAAAAAAGATTTTAAAAGGAACTTTAAACATACAAAAAGATATGTTATGGCCTCATTTCATGCTACTCTCCCTCTCATTCACTATGCTCTATGAACAGTCCAAGCTATAGAAACTTCACACTTGTTTATTGCTTCTTATGCTCTCCACCTCCATCTCCCCACTCTTTAAATGGCTAGCTTCTTCTCATTTTCAGGTTTTCACTTAAAAGCCACCTCCTCAGAGGCCTTCTTTGATCGCCTATCCAAAGTCCTATCTGTCCCTCCACAATGATTCTCTATCATAGTGCCCTTTTATTTCCGTAGAACAACAGCCTAATCTGTAACTGCCTCTCCAATTCAAATGTTAGCTTCCAAGGGAAGGTGCTTTGCCTGTCTTGCTCACCGTTGTATCCTCAGTGTCTAGCACAAAGCTTGACACATATTTCAAAGTAAATAGTGAGAGGCTGAGAAATAGCATAACAGATTTCAGGATTTGGGAGGTGAACTCTCAGAGTGAAGGCAAGGTCCAAGATGTAGAATTTCAGTAAGCTGTTGAAAGGAATTAAGGCCATTCAAAGAACTGAGGTCAAGGTGACGGATAGATTACCCACATTTTCACTAGTCATCAACTACAATATCCCTCGATCTGAGCACTATCTCTAGTTAATCCTTCCGGTTCTCTCAGTAATTTACATTTGATAACCTTTTAAAAATCTCATTGAGACCTCCTTTCTCTTTCACCCAGTTCATAAACTCTTCTAGCTCCACTTGCCTTCTTCTGCAGCCAACACCCTCAGTGTATAATCCCCACATCAATGCTTAGCTTTTTCCTCTATCTGCAGTAATTCTCAAGCATGAATCTAAGCATCACTTGGGATAGTTTAAAATCTGAGCATATTCCCGGGCCCCCACTCTTCTGGATTCAGTAGGTCTAAGGTGGAGGGCCAAGAATCTAGGTTATAACAAGCACCCCCAGAATGTTTGGATACCGGTGATCCAAAGATAAAATAAACACCGCTCTGGATGAAGAGATGCCCTTCTTCCTATCCCCGGAGAACACCTCCACCTGTACTCTAGAGCCCATACTTTTCCATCCCCTCAGAGATCTTACTTTATTGGCCTCGCTCCCCACTATGTCTGTAATCGCACCTTAAATCCTGATAGCCAAAACTATTTTTTCAGCAGAGCACATCTGATCCATGTCATCCCCGTGCTTAAAACCAACCAACGTTTCCTATCACCTGTAGCAGTGGTTCTCAACTTTGAATATCCTTGAAATCAAATGTGTTCTAAGCACTATCTACAAATTACTGTTTTCCAAATATACTGAGAGATGTGAGACATCTCTGAGAGATGTATTTGTTTCCAAGTTTTAAAAAACTTGTATAGAAATTACTAAACATTTTGGTACAGAAAATACTAGACATATTTATATAGCTGTTCTTATTACCCTATGATAATCCGCTTTCAAGAAATCATGTGCCATACACACACACACACACACACACACACACACGCCAAGAAGTCATAGAAAAGACGACCTTTTGCCAAATATATAAAGTTCCATCTGTGGTGTACTGATGCATAGACAGCATTTACTAAATTGAAGAGGGTCATCCATTCCATGTTCAACGATCTACATCATGTATCTTATAGTAGTTGTTATAATAATTTAAATAGCATATAGTTATCATATTACTCTAAGTTTACTGTATAATAAACATCTATGCCACGTAAACTCATTCCTCTGGATCTGTATCTGAAAAGAATTCATTTATGAGATCATTATAACTAAATCCAAGTGCACATTTCATTTCCTAAATTCTTTTTGCTGTTCTACCAAAATGTTAAAATATTCTATGGTCAAATAATTTGGGAAACCAAACTTGGGTAAACAATGTACCTTGCATATATGTGCACTACTCTTTTTTGAATGTATGTAGATACTGTTTTATCTATTAGCAAATTCCATTAACAACACTGCCACATGGTAGCTTTTTTATCATTATAGATTTTCCCAGTCAGTAGATAGTAAAGAGCCAGCTACTTTTATTGTGGAGAGATTTCTTTTTTTTAACAACAAAAAGGTACCCTCATACTCAAAAAAATTGGAAACCACCATTCTACTGAATAAAAGTCCAAATTCCTTAAGAGGACATACAACAAACACCTCCTATGGCCTAGATTTCCAAACATACCTCTCTTAACACAAACTTTGCAATTTTTTCTTATATTATCCTAAAGCTAAACCTTAATATGCTCTCAATTTATCGTAACAGTGAGTCAGGATTCTAAGTTTTTAGAATTAAGATGGTACTTTAGACATCAAGTAATTCAACTCCTTAAATTTACGGAAATGGACATCACCTTCTTGTGTACCATTTGTTTCCTGATAAATACTGTACTATTTTTTTTAATAACTTAAGACCAGTAGAGAATGTAAAATTTCCTAATAATACTCTAACAAACTTTGAAAAAGTGAGTTTCAACTTGATTCCCCTTTTCCATTTCCTCTATGCTCTGGCAGTACCACTAAATGGTAATTAAACTCAAGAGTTTCACACACTTCAAAAACAAATTTACCTAATTAAGAACAGGACGCCAATAATTCACTTTGCAGACATGATACAGTTTTGCTCCTACAGGTTTATCTGTAAGAACCTCAGGTATTGAAAACAGAGGTAACTAAGGTTTCTGGAGTTTAGCCCTTTAACCATACAAATGAATTCCCAATGATGATGATGATGATGATGACAGCAGCTAACATTTATTAACTCTTTACTTTGGACTGTATTAAGTCCTTTATATCATTACCTCCTTTAGTTTTCAGACAACCCTCTAAGGTAGGCAGTAATTACTGTCTTCACTTAACAATTAATAAAATGGGGCTCTGACAAATTAAATAACTGTCAGGGTCCCACAAGTAAACTTTTCCTCAGGTGTTACCGCTCTCCAAAACGAGCGCATGTTTCCCTCCCTCCCATCAGCATGCATTGACCCCTTGGTCCTTCCCAACCCTCTAGGTGGTCAGGTAGGGGACAAACTCCTCCACCAGGCCCCCCACTTACATTCAGCAGCCGGTGCCCAGGACCCTCCTTGGCCTCGTCTTTAGGACGATTCAAGGTCTTGCCCTGCTCCTGGATGTTATGGGCTGCAGAAGAGAACTCCGACCCTCTAGCATGTGTGTTTTCCACGTTGGTACGGGGAATCCTCTGAAGTATCAGGTCTGTGTACAGGGAATGGACCTGCCCGTTGCGGTTATCTGCTGTGTTGGAAACCTGCTGTGTTGGAAACCTTGCCCATGTCTCGGGCGGCTCCATCCCTCCATCCGCAGCTGGGCAGGTCGGCGCACTAACCGACCAACGACCTGCTACTGCGCAGGCGCAGCCCTCTCTCCACCTTTCCCGCGCTCTTCCTGTGCACGTAGCAACCCACCGCCCCCACCCCCCACGTGACCCACACGTTTGCGCCGGGCTTCTGCCCCAGGCTGGCTTTGGGGGCGTGCTAGTTAAGCGAGCCTGCAGGGCCAGCGGCAGGTCCTTGCCCAGGCGGTTTAAGTCTCCCTTTGAAGGAAGTCAGAGCAAGCTTGTGGACAGCAAGGCTCCTCAGCTCGGGGATTGAACTTGGTTCGTTTCTTGCCTGCCCCTTAACCCATCATAAGCCCTCTTCTCCCTACACCTCCTTACACTATCCCCTGAGCTCCAGATGTTATATTTCCAGCAGTCTACGTGGACATCTTTACTCGACTGTCCCATAGACTCATAACACAACACGTTAATATTCATCTTCTCTCTCAGACCTCTAATATGTTCCTAACGTATTTAATGTAGCAATGTCATATCCACAAAAGCTTAAAACTTCAGACACAGTTTTGAATTCTAACCCTAAATATTTGAACCCTACTCTTTCTCTTTATGGCACCCCGTCTAGGACATCTCACACACAGATGACTGGAATGGTTTACTCATGGGTCTCCTGGCCTGCTGTCGTCCACTCTTTGCACTGCCCCCGTGTTAATACAGCTTACCTTTTAAAGCATACAAAATCACAAACTTTCAGAGTTTCTTTATTGGCCACAAAATTTTAATTCCGTAGTGTGTAAAACCAGGGACTCCAAAATGCCCTTTACCACCTCAGGATCATTACTTATGGCTATTCTATATGGAATCTATTTTTCTTTTATTCAAAGGCCACCTCAGAGTTCAGCCTTACATTTTATAACCCCATACACATACCCCCAAAGCAGAATTAATTGCTGTCTCCAAGCTGCTACTTGGCATATCCCTATTAGTGGGCTCACCCTATTAGAATTAGTTGTTAATTTCAAAAGATAGAGTTCTTTGGGGGCAGGAATCTGACCCTCACCTTTCACTCTTCAGGGTTCATGGCACAATACCCCAACGCCCTTGATACATGTTTGCTGTCATTTTGAGTCTGTGCTGTGTCGTGTTTAATCACTGTTCAAAGAGACTTGCTGTCCACCAGCACACTCTGACTTCCTTAGGGTTCATGTGATGCAACAACAAAAATCTAACCTAACTCTAATCAAACCTCTAGCCCTAACCTCCAGTCTACAGGAAATTCAGGAGGTAGAGAAACAAACTGAATGATACTTTTACGGGTAAAAAAAATCAAACATAAAAATGTAGGTGGGACTATTTTTAAAAACTGGTTTGGATTCTTCATACACATACACACACAAAAAAAATCACGGGGGAATGTAGAATGGTATGGCCTCTCTGAAAAGAGTTTGGTAATTTCTTAAAAAAACTAAACATGGAACTACCATACAACAATTGCACTCCAGGGTGTTTATCCCAGAGAAATGAAAACTCACATTCACTCAAAAAGCTATACACAAATGTTCATAGCAGCTTTGTTCATAATAGTCAAAAAGTGGAATCAGCTCAGATGTCCTTCGACAGGTAAGTGGTTAAACTTCAATACATACCTTGGATCACGGCTTTGCAATAAAAAGGAATGAACTATGGCCATACAACGTGGGTTAATCTCCAGGGAATGCGCTGAGCAGAAACAAGCTAATCCCAAAAGATTACATACTGTACGATTCAACTTATAACATTACTGAAATTACAAAATTTTAGAAATAGAAGACATTAGTGATTGCCAGGGCTTAGAGTTAGGGGTGCAGGGAGGGGATGTGGGAAGGAGGTTGTGTTTATAAAAGGGCAGCATGAGAGATTCTTATGGTTTTTGGACTTGTTCAGTACCTGGGCTGTGGTGCTACATAAATGAACCCTACACAATTGATAAAATTGTATAGAACTTAATATATACAGACACACACAAGTGTGTACAAGTAAAACTAGGGATATGTTAAACTAGGGATATCTGAACAAGATTGGTAGATCATGTCAGTGTCAATATGCTGGTTGTGATATTATACTATGAATTTTGTAAAATGGTATTTGGAGGCACTGGCCAAGTGTACAAAGGATTACTCTATTATTTAAGTTTGCATGAATCTACATTTATCTCAGTAAATTTTTCAACTAAAAAATATCACGGGGGAGAAAAGATGAGACCATTTTAAATTTAGATAACAAACTGAAATGTGTAAACCTTGACTAGATCTTAAGAGACAACTGGGAAAATTTGAGAATAGACTGAAATTATTGTTTTCCCAACTGTTTTAATGATATTGTGCTATGCAGAAAAATGTTCTTTTTGGAGGATGCATGCTTAAATATTTGGGTGAAGTGACATGATGTTAGCAACTTACTTTCAAAAGATTTAGCAAGCAAAAAGGACGTATAAAGAAAGAAAGCAAATGAGGCAAAAAGTTAACAATAATCTAAGTTGATATAGATTACAGTTGCTATTACATTAGTCTTTCAACAATTTTACATTTGATAGTTTCCAAATAAAAATCCCTCAGAGCTCAGTCACGTGTATAGCCTTTTCTTTGTCTCCACTTCCACCAGTAGAAAGCCTATCCATCCTATAAAGGACCTGCACATACCCCTTACCTGAAATACTTCCCTAGATTCTTCAACTCCTATGCCTATCTCTGTCTTTTGACTAGATTATGAGTCACTAAAAGGCAGGTACCATGTTTTATTCATTTTCTTTCTTTTTTTGTCCTCTCACAAACCTAGCAATTTGATCAAGATCAAATCAAGTCATCTATTGCAATCCAAGCTTCATTTCATAATAAATTACAAATGGTACACGTAGGCCAGAGATCCCAAATGCTGGCTAGTCTACTGGCTATATCACAACCACTTGGCATATCTTTTTCTAAAAGACAGTGTTCCAGGTACCATCTCAGACCCAGTGAATCTGAATCTCTGGGAATGGAGCATAGAAGCCTATATATATTTTGTTCTGCCTGCAGGGAGTCGGGAGAGGCAGGTATTAATTACTGAATATTTTGCACCCAAAAAACAATGGCAAAAACCCCACTGGGGATCTTGCTTTTTGACACCTCAGGAACTCTACTAAGTATACTGCTCTACCCAACATGTGATGTATAGAGAAAGGTGAGAAAAATTATGATTTTGAGCCAATCATGGAGACATACGTTAGCAATGAACTTCCTCCAAGTTTCTCAATCATCATGGCCAAAAGTTTTTTGATAGATACCACTGTGTTTTCCTTGATGAAAAATTTGTACAGCTCCACCAGATTCCACGGATTGGGACATGGACATCTTTGGGGGACAATATTCAGTTCACCAAAATCCCCCACATTGGTTCTTTCATGTTTCTCCTTGACAACATTGTTCAGGTGTGGTAAGCTTCAGCTCTAATGAGTGTGGCTTCCCGGAAGTTTGCTGGCAGGGAGGATCACGAACTCCTGCGCTGCCAGCGTGATGCCAGCATGAAAACCATTGCTGATCACAGTGAAAGCTGGAACAGGCAGGATGACTTCAGAATTGCCAGTGGATTCACAATTCTGTGACAGAAGGGGAATTCCCTTTTCAGCAGCTCTGGCCTTACAAACAGCAAGATATTCCTAGTATGGTGTGTGTACCAAATTTAGACCTGTGCTCAGAGCCATCCGACTCCATCATCTATTTGTCACTCCTCTTCTGCTCCACAGCATTCAGTGGCTTGCTAATCAGGGCAGGCCCAGTTTTACTGAGGTGCTCAAGAGCCTCTGAGACACCTTTGCCCACAGTGAGCCTTAATGTCTTGAGCTCTAGGTCTCATACCAGTTGAGGCATCACTGGATACAGCTCTGAAGAGACCTCTTTGAGTGCAGGACCTACCTGAAGAGTGGGATTTCCGTGACAGCCAAAGATCTCTCTGACAAAGAGCCTGAGATTAGGTATGGTGAATTTCTACTCATACTTCTTGTCATGTAAAAAAGAAGCAGGGGAAAGGGTCTGCAGAGGTCAAGTGAGTGTTAATAGGCTCGCAGGCCTCTCCTTTATTCTCCTGAGCTCTTGGCCCACTTGGCTTCTCTTCTGCAAAATATGTTTTTTTAAAGCTCCCTAAATGATTCTGATGTGCAACCAGATACGGGAACTACTGGTACAGGTCTTCAAGAAAAATAAACTTTTACGATTATAAAACTTTTCAAATAAAGGTTACATTTCCTTTTTATTAGCCATGAAATAAAGCAACTTTCAAGCTAAATTACATTACATTAGACTTATTACATGATACACAACCACTGAACCAGTTTCAAAAAAAACAAATTTCATATTTCAATTTATTCAGTAAGGAGACATGAAAAATAAATAATGAAGGTCCTTTTTCCCCCCTTCTTCTCTATTCCCTAAATTTATGTTTAAACCTGATATATATTCTGTAACACTAAAGTTATGGCTTTTTTAAAAGCACTGTATACAGTACTTTTAAAGATAATGATTATAAATGCAACTAATTTGAGAAAACAGGAAATAAACACTTTCACCTGCTGGTTTCTACCTCAGCATCTCCTTTGTCATAAAGACAATAATGCTATAGAAATGAATGTTTGGGTATAAATCACAGATACAATTTTAGCATTTTCCGTAATCCTGAGAAATTCTTCAGTATTATATAATCGAAAAATCAATTCCAAATACATCTGTAAATATCTTATAAAAATACATTTAAAAACAAGAATGGGAAAAATTCTAAATACTAGGTAATTACTCTGAAGGTGAGTTGGCACTATGAAGAGGCTTTGATTCCTTTATCTTTATCAGGATATTCTTCCACATCAGAGGAGAACATCAACTCTGGGAGAGAAAATGAACAAATCACACTCAAAATGATTTCCCAGTATCTCAAAAAGAGTTTTATAGCTTAGTTATAAACAGCCTTTAAATATTGACATATTATATGATAATAGAAAGCCCTCAAGTACGAGTAAGAATTCTTGATAGTGAAATCTGATTTAAAAGGTGAACTAATGACAAATGTACATGTTTTGCATTTTGAGATATACAAGTTTTGAATGTATTATAAACCCTTGAAAAATGAAACATATAATATAATAAAGACAATATAATAACTCTTACCAGGAAATTTAAGTCACTTAGAGAATCCAGGATCATTAGACATCTAAGAGGTCTAATTCTATAGTGATCATGATAACCTAAAATGTAGGACACAGATACAGTGGAGGACCTCGAACTAAGATGAGGTGTGTGCCAGGATATCTTAAATATGTTACCCTATTTAATCACCATAACAACCCTTTAAGCGAGTATTATCATCCTCATTTTATATTTCCTTTTTTTATCCACATGGAAATGTTACTTGACTCACATGACCCTAAAAGCAGGATTCTGGAAATATTTAATAAGTAACACACACTTTGTGATTTAGACTGAATACCATACAAGCCAGCTGCATGCAGCTTTAATCCCAACCACAGTGCAGAATGTTATTAGTTGACATTTCTACATTTAAACTATTACTTAGCATAGACACATAATTTATTAAAATATCAGGAAATACAAAAAAAGAAAACCTTAGGAATTAATAAAATAAAGTCACCTGATGTAAGCATTAGATGAAAAAATCTTTGAATGACTAAAAACTATATTGAGTGAAAGAAAAACAGCAAAATACTTAAAGCCTAAGAAGACTTTTTAAAATACTTTAAATATATCGAAAGGAATAATTAGTGAACAACATGAGCAAAGGTACATTTATGAATGAAAATACACAAGAAGATTACACTTTTTTATCTTGGTTTTTACAAATGGAAAGGTTGAAAAGATTCTCAGTTCCAAGACTTCTGAGACATAGGCTATAATCAGTTGGTCAAACTGCAGTTAAATGCTCAGGATGTTTAACAAATCAAGAATAAAATAACAACCAAAGTCCAGAAAATATCAAAGAGATTCAGGGTGAAACTGTGGAACATCTGCCAGGAAATACAACTTACGATACAAATACTAAGCAGTTCCCAAAGCTGCTGAAAAGACTAGCAGTTTGCTAATGTGACTCTTCTTCAGGTGTTCCAAGAGGGGTCTGAGGACTAGAGATTAGCAAATCTCACTTCACCCTGGGCACACTAAAGGTAGGATTACTAAACACTTCATTAGACAATGAGGGGTTAAGATTTTGTGGCAGGTAGAGGAGGAGGTAAGAATAAATTCACTTGAATAACAGAGGCTAATAGATGAAGCATGATTTATTTCACATTAAGAGATACTTTGATCAGAAAAAGACTAAGAGAAATGAAGAGTAAAAACTTCCTATAAAATACCTGAAGCGTTCCAAGAGAAGAAATGCCTCCAAAATATGAGAAAGGACCACAGAAACCCCTCATTAAGTATTCGATACTTCAAGACTACAGCTCTCCTATACACTCCTCCCTGCTTCTCGTGGCATTCTGTTTCACCACTTTATTATTACTCTTCTTATGTTATTTTACTTTAAATATATCTTTGTTATTGAAATGTTGTAAGCTGTATCCATTAAAAGAAGATTTATAAAGTTATTATAGAAGATTTTATGATATACTACTTTTTCTTTAATACATACCTTCACTAAGATCCATGCCTGGCCTATAAGACAAAAAAAGCCAAGATAATCCAACCAGAAGGGCCACCACCAGATTCACCACAATCCATGGCTGGAGAACCTGTTCCTCAACTCCTTCTGCCCTAAAGGTACAGAAATACTCATTAGAAATGTCTTCATTTTGGTCCATATATCCAGATATATCTATTTTATAAACTTTAAAAAAAATGAGCAGTCCTCACCCAGAGGAATAACAAGCATAAACTATAACTTCCCTATAAAATAACACCATATATATCATGAGAACAAAGGTTCAAATGTTATTGAATTCTAAACAGATTTGCTTTGTACACAGATGTAATGGACATTTACTGTTGCCAAAGAATTTTTCTAAGTTTCCCTCCCAACTACTGTTAGTGCTACTCTTCAATCATTCCTTTCTCTCTTAACCTCAAGCCCCTAGCCACTCTCTTCAAACAAGACTGCCCCTCTAAGTCTTGTGAGGTGGGATCTCAGCCATCCTGTCACTCTCGTGGTTGGCCACTGATCGGCGGAAGCAGACTCTCCCTCATCCGCTCTCTTTGTGGCCTGCTTGGTTTCCTGACTCTATCCCAGGTACCCACTCCCCGTCACTACTCTGCGGTATCAGGCTCCCTGATTGGGGGTGAGGATGTGGGGCTCCCCCAGTTCACCATGTAATGATTTATTTTAAAACCATAACTTCAGAGATTTAAAACAGATTTTTTTTACAAAACATTTCATTAGAAATGCAGGAGTATACAACAATAGTTACCCATTAAGCAATGGAATTGGGGGGTTTTTGCCATAATTTTGGAAACAAAAACAGGGCCCTCAATATTACTTATAGATGAAAACAAGTAAAAGAGTGAAAGGATAAGAACAGCACCATTACTCCCATCGTTGCTGTTATTACGATCAACAATTACTAATGCTACTGTGAATTCTTACCAGAGGCTACCATTAACAGAAGAAGGTGTATAAAGGTGGATTCTATCACTTGTCGTTTGTTGACTCAGAGATAATATAAGAGCAGTAAAGTACACTGAGAAAAAGACAAATGAATTACTAATAATGTATTTTTAACAATTATTTTTAATTAATTAATAAAATTAAAAATGAATAATTTTTAATTATTTTTAACTTATAGATTACTTTAAGGTCAAAAATAATCAGTACTTTGGGGAATGATGCTACAAAAAAATTTCACTTAGTCAATTTCAATAGGCTGGATAGTCTTACATTATTTTTCAAGAATATAGGTAGAGAAGGGTCTTTTGTTTGTTTGTTTGTTTGTTTTGCGGTACATGGGCCTCTCACTGTTGTGGCCTCTCCCTTTGCAGAGCACAGGCTCCGGACGCTCAGGCTCAGCGGCCATGGCTCACGGGCCTAGCCACTGCGCGGCATGTGGGATCTTCCCAGACCGGGGCACGAACCCGTGTCCCCTGCATCGGCAGGCGGACTCTCAACCACTGCGCCACCGGGGAAGCCCGAGAAGGGTCTTTTGATGCTCACTATTTCATCATTAGGCTGACAAGAACCTAGAAGATCTTTTAAGAAATTAAATGACTTACTCATGGTCCTAAAATTCATTTTATTAATATTCTCATAATTAGAACAAAATTTATTCCAAATTACCAAAAAGATATAAAATAGTATTTGTTACTAAAATGCCCTATCAGCTCAATCTGTTTAATGTCAAGTAGAAAACACAAAAGTTAAATATTAAGCAATATAGAATAACAAACTTTTAAAAGTTATTTAGATAACCTCTATTAAAAAATAATTCTATCAAAATTATGCCTACCATGTTTTTTTAATTACAAATTCCACTGAATAAATATCTATATGTAACGTTTATAAGTAGCAATAATATAAAGCCCTTTTTAAAATAAAATTATACTCTTTCTGGTTCAAAGTTACACAGTTATCAAATTAAACTATTTACTCACAGAAAGATGCTAAAGCTGTTGGATCCAGGGCAAGAAAATTTCGGATTGCTACTGATGTTTTAGCAAAGTCAATCCTAGAAAATACAAAAGCCTCTTGTCACAGTGCAGTTGTAAACTTCTTACAAAACTGTACTCTCTGGACAATAGTTTCTTCCTTCTCTATTTTAATGCTACCACATATGGTGTCTATTACTAAGCTTTAAGTAGCTACAGTTTATATTTAGCACACATGAAAGAATATCTTATTTACAAAGGCAACATAAAACATTTAACTAGAAGACTATTTTAGTCATCATTCCTTTAGAGTTAAGAAGAAACAAATTAAACTTGATTGGCAAATTTCATTAGATTCTATTATACCTCTTTCTATTACCCATATTATTGGGTTATAAGTTGTTTTCCTTAATGGGTTGAATTGTGTTCCCCAAAAGATATACTGAACTTCTAAACCCTGGTACCTGTGAACGTGACCCTATTTGGAAATAGAGTCTTTGCAGATGCGATCAACTTAAGATGAGGCCATTACAATGGGCCCTAATCCAATAAGACTAGTGTCCTTATAAGAAGAGAAGACACACACAGAAGAGACTAGACTGTCATGTGACAACAGAAGGAGAGGTTGGAGTGATGCATCTACAAGCCAAGGAACACCAAGGACTGCCAGAAACCTCTGGAAGCTAGGAAAGAGGCAGGAACAGACTCTCCTTGGAGCCCTCCAAAACGGAACCAACCTTGCCCACACCTTGATTTTAGACTTCTGGATTCCAGAACTGTGAGAAAATAAATTCCTGTTTCAAGCCACCCAGTTCGTAGTACTTTGTTACAGCAGCCCTAGGAAACTAACAAAATACCCAGAGTCTTGTCTATACCTGATTCAGGTCATCTGGAAGATGTTTGGGACTTTCTGAGCTGATTATATTTGTATGAAATTTTGGACTTAGAGTTGATGCTGGAATGGGTTAAGACTTTGGGGGATATTTTTGCTCACAGTAGTTCCATCCCCCACCCCCCAAAAAAAAACAGAAACAGAATGGCTTTTTTAAAAAGTCAAAATAATATTAAAATGCTATAATTCTATTTTGAAAATGTCATAGTCAGTCAGGGACACATTTTGCTCAACACTTCCTCCTGAAGAAAAGTTAGAGGGATCTGCAGTCACAAGAGTCTTACCTGTCAAAAGCTGAAACTGTACTTAGAGCCAAAAGCAAGTAGAGAAGACTCTGGAATGGATATGCTAACGTCTTGTATTGTTGCAGAAGGTTTGAGAGGTTAGAAAGCTCGTCTCCTGCTAAAACATATATCACAACAATATTCCACACAGCACAGCCAGCCAAGAAGCCATGAGAAAAGAGACCAATCATCCTGAATGGAAAAGGGTTTCATTATTATACATGAATGACAAAAGTAAAAAGCTAAAACATTCTTCAAGTCTCTTCACATGTAAGAATAAAATTCAACATTTCACAAAAGGTAAAAACAAGTTTTTCTTTTTACTACACTGATAGGCAGATCATTTAACTCTAACTGAATGTTTAAAAACTATACCCACCACCATTTTAAGTTGTCAATTTTGTTAATAGTATTGAACAATCAACACTTTTTAAAAAAAATTATGGAACATTTGTTTTAAGAGAAGTCCAACAGAATCAGCCACCTGAAAGCCCGGTTCACTGACAGTGCAACATCTCTGGTGGTCCAGGAAGGCTTCACGTCCATCGACACGTCTATCTTTTCTGTGGTCTTTATCAGCTCTGAGCGATCAGCAGCCTGGAATCGCCCTAAGAACACAATACACAACTATAAACAACTAACAAGAGGGAACCCTGGGGGTCTTTCTTATTATTCTACACTTAAGAACCCCCACACTGAGACTGAAATTTTGCTGTTTTCCTATCTAAAAATTCTCCCTGATTTGGTCCCTATTTCAGAAGGCTCTTTTCTTTCAGTTTATAAAACATACTATTTTTTTATCTTTAAGAAAAGTAAACAATGTCCATGCACTTTCTTCTCGACCCAAAAAGATGTTACAGTAACAGTCTTAGAAATCAATTATATTTAATGAAATACAATAATGAACTTGCAACTCAGAACAAAGTCTGGAAACCCTTAACATAACACAGTCTAAAAACCTCTAATTTAGAGACTTCACGAGTATTAAAGTTTAAATCCCAACACTATAAAAGTAAGTCAATATTTGAAAACACCTTAAATTTCTTAGGAAAAGATGACAGTTAGTGTAGCATGGCATTCTGTGATGACAGAAAAGAAACTGGTTGTTTCATACACTTGTCTTAAGAAGATGCCCATGGAAGGTACCAGTTCAAGTGTCAGCACTGCAACACTGTGAGCACAGCTTTATGTGTTTACTGCTGACGAGGAGGCTTCTCCTTCTCATTTATCTGCTGATCCACAAATGAACCTCAGGAAACAGGAAAGGTTCCATTATCCTTGCCAAACCTGGCTGTCAAGTACTTTGGAGGAGGAAAGATAGAAGAAGTACGACACCTAATTTTCCCAAAGAAAAAGCAACTTCTGAGCAGACTAGTGGTAACTTTTATGATCAGTTACTTTAGTAGGGAAGTTTCTGTGCTAAGGGAAGCAAGAATAAAAATGAGGATTGAGTAATATTGCTTGAAAATAGACTGAAGTAAATTATGGCCACATGGTAAACTAGTAAAAGCCCTTAACTAGAAGTCATGAAACCTTGGTTCGAGTCCCAATTCTGCACTAACCAACTGGGAGACCCTGGGAGAGTCAGCGTCTCTGGATTGCAGGTTTCTCACTGGCCAACGACGTCAAGATCCCTTAGGTGGGTTTTTATGGAATCAGAATTCTAAAACAATTTATGTAAAATCTAAGTTGCAAATTTTAAGGATTAATCTTTGTGTTTTAGATGAGTTCTTTAGGCAGAATATTCAAAGCATATCCATGGGAAAAGCATATGGTCATGATCATGCTTTCAGTAGATTTTTCTTAAACTCTGCAAATGTAGTCTTATAACCAATGCAGAACTATTTTCCAAAAGAGTATGTAGCTATAGTATTGTACTTCTTATTTAATATGGTAATACCATCATGTATTTTCTCTTATTTATTTTTAATTGTAGCATTTCATTACCTGCTCCACCACCAATACAACTACCAATTGCAGAAAACTGGTAAAGTACAACAAAGAATAAAGAAATGGGTGGGCGTAGAGGGAGATTTTTTAAATTACCCATAATTCCATAACACAGAAACAACCAACATTAATATTTTGGCATATTTCCGTCTAGTCTTTTTTGTCCTATGCCATTTTCTATAGCTAAAATCAAACTACGTGTGTGTATTTATGTTTATTTTTCATTAGAATCTTCCCATGAAGTGAAAAATTCTCCCTAAACATTATTTTTAGTGGTGCAGAAGATTTCATTGTATAGATGTGCCATAACTGTCTGAAATCATTCCCCTCCTGTTTTACATTTAGGTTTTTTCCAGTTTTTCACTCTCATGAATAACAATGTGATGATTAGCTTTATGTACAAATTTTTATACATCTTTTTGCTTATTTCCTTAATTCAGATTTCCAGAAGTATAATTCCCAGGTCAAAGGATATTCTTGCATAATTCTTAAAGAGCTCACATTCCAAAACAAAGACCTACTTACGGTTTTTTTCCACAAACACTTTCCCTACAGGCTGGCTAATACCAGTGGGTGCAGTCAATACAGACTGTTGTTCTGGACTACTTTGCTCATCAGTAATTATGTCTTCATCTTCAACTCCTAGCTCATTGGCATAATGTAATTCCGCTGGCTGGGTTTTCCTATAATCAGGGAGAAAGTAAGAAAAATGGATGATTATTAACTTTTTACAGACCCAAATAAGGAGGTACCTGTGAGTCTCATGGAAAGAGCCTTGGACTTGGGAGTCACAAAATTTGGTTTTTACTCAAATGGATCAGTTATTAACTCTTATGCACAGCAAGTCACTTTTATTTCTGTGGGCCTCAGTTTTCTCATCTGGAAAATGAAGTGACTGAACTAGATTCGTAAGCTTCTTCACAGATTTAAAATTACATGATTCTATATAGATATTAATCACTACTTGCAGAGTCACTTCCAAGTACAAACAAGTTATATAACTCCCAGTGTACTTCTTTAAAGAATACCATTATATTTTACCTAACACTTAATTTCCTATGTTAAAATAAACATTTTTATGTATTGCTAAAAAAATCGTAATTTGAATTCTGTTAACATGAGAAAATAAATAATATAGCCTATTTTATTAATATTACCTTTAATTTTTAATATCTTTAATATGTAATATTTTTATTACTTATACAAAATCTTCTCTTTGTGTTCCTCTTCTTCAGAGACAGCTCCTAAAATTTTTTATTTAAATACAGTATTTTACTTTTCTCAGTGGGTTTTCTCTTTTCAAATTTATCCTTAGATTGGTTTAACTGATATTTTTGTACTATTACTTATCCTAGAGATATACAATTACAAGTATTTAATAAGACTTAGAAGCTGCCATTTGGGGGCTTGAAATTAAGCATCAGGGTATCTCTGCAAAATATTTAGAAGGACAAATAAATTCTTACTTTGTCTTCCTTCGAGGTTTTTGAATAGCTGGCTCCTCAGCTGGCTCCACATTGATACCATTTTCATTTGGTAATAAAGATGCACTAGAAGTCTTCTTCTGGGTAAAGGCAGTCTCCAATTCTGAAAATAAAGTAGATTAAGTTTTCAAATTACCAGGATGTAAAAAGGAAAGTAATGTACAAGACTTCTGCAAGACAAAAGATCTTTAAGAATTTTAATTGGCCCCCAATTTTTTTCACCATCTTACAAAGTTTTAGTTTTCAAAATTTTACACCTCTTAACACTCAAGAGAAAGTTTGAAATTGTGATACCAAACAATATACAAAAAAAAAATAAGTAATCCAACACTCAGGGTGTGTCAGAGATCTCCAAGATTACTTCCAGGTTCTGTGATTCACTCAAAGGACTCACAAGTCATTTACACTCATGGTTACACTTTATTACAGGGAAAAGACATTAAGCAGAATCAGCATAAAGGAAAAAGCTCATGGAGCAAAGTCCAAAAGAAAACAGGTACAAGTTTCCAAGAGTCCTCTATCAATGAAGTCACACAGGATATGCTAATTCTTCCAGCAACAAGTTGTGACAACACATATATCGCTTTCTCTTCCAGGCAAGCTCATCAGACACTCAGTGCCCAGCGTTCTTATTGGGAGTGATCACATAGGCACCCTCTGCCGAGCACATACCAAAATTCTAGACTGCCAGAAGAAAAGCAGATGTTTAGCATAAATCACATTGTGTGCACAAATGCACAGTGAGCCACCCTGATAGAGAAAGCTTTATATCAATGTAGAAAATTGTTTACCAGCCAAGTTCCCAGATGCCAGTCAAGAGGCCCTCTAGAAAGTAGGCCTGTCCAGGCCTGCTGTGTTAACTCTTTTCTGCACACAAGGTATTAAGTTCAAGTGAGTCAATGGAAGTTTCTAACCCACTAGCAACTCTTCCTATCTGGAAATACAGTAAATGGAATGCCCTCAAAGTCCCGAAAATTCTATTTTAAAAAACACTTACAGCCTGGGCTGGAAATAAAATATAAGCAGTAGAGCCTACCACAGACGTTCTGAACAAAACAAAAATCAACAAAATTTAAAACCCAAAAATTTAGAAAGCTGGACCTGTAGGGGTAGGTATATTCTAGAATGGCAGTCACAAGTACTCTTTGGCCTAAACTTAGTTGGGTCCTGAATTTTCTAAAAACAGTCATTTCTATTAATACCTTTTTTCCATAAATTATAAAACTATAATTATATAAAATTATATAAAAAATATAATTTTTCATGAATTATAAAAATTATATTTTTTCATGAATTTTCATGAATTATAAAACTATATAGGTATACTGGTATCCATCTAGATTTTCAAATTGTACCCTAACTGAATTACTAAGAGAGTAGTATGTTTTTTTTGAATTTTTGAAATTTATTTTATTTTTTTTATACAGCAGGTTCTTTTTAGTCATCAATTTTATACACATCAGTGTATACATGTCAATCCCAATCACCCAATTCAACACACCACCACCACTACCCCACCGCCACTTTCCCCGCTTGGTCTCCATACATTTGTTCTCTACATCTGTTTGCATCTGCCCTGCAAACCGGTTCATCTGTACCATTTTTCTAGGTTCCACATATATGTGATAATATACGATATTTGTTTTTCTCTTTCTGACTTACTTCACTCTGTATGACAGTCTCTAGATCCATCCACGTCTCAACAAATGACCCAATTTCACTCCTTTTTATGGCTGAGTAATATTCCCTTGTATATATGTACCACATCTTCTTTATCCATTTGTCTGTCAATGGGCATTTAGGTTGCTTCCATGACCTGGCTATTGTAAATAGTGCTGCGATGAACATTGGGGTGCATGTGTCTTTTTGAATTATGGTTTTCTCTGGGTATATGCCCAGTAGCGGGATTGCTGGATCATATGGTAATTCTATTTTTAGTTTTTTAAGGAACCTCCATACTGTTCTCCATAGTGGCTGTACCAATTCACATTCCCGCCAACAGTGCAAGAGGGTTCCCTTTTCTCCACACCCTCTCCAGCATTTGTTGTTTGTAGATTTTCTGATGATGCCCATTAACTGGTGTGAGGTGATATCTCATTGTAGTTTTGATTTGCATTTCTCTAATAATTAGTGATGTTGAGAAGCTTTTCATATGCTTCTTGGCCATCTGTATGTCTTCTTTGGAGAAATGTCGATTTAGGTCTTCTGCCCATTTTTGGATTGTGTTGTTTTTTTAATATTAAGCTGAATGAGCTGTTTATATATTTTGGAGATTAATCCTTTCTCCATTGATTCATTTGAAAATATTTTCTCCCACTCTGAGGGTTGTCTTCTCGTCTTGTTTATAGATTCCTTTCTGGTGCAAAAGCTTTTAAGTTTCACTAGGTCCTATTTGTTTGTGTTTATTTCCATTACTCTAGGAGGTGGATCAAAAAAGATCTTGCTGTGATTTATGTCAAAGAGTGTTCTTCCTATGTTTTCCTCTAAGAGTTTTATAGTGTCTGGTCTTACATTTAGGTCTCTAATCCATTTTGAATTTATTTTTGTGTATGGTGTTAGGGAGTGTTCTAATTTCATTCTTTTACATGTAGCTGTCCAGTTTTCCCATCACCACTTATTGAAGAGGCTGTCTTTTATCCATTGTATATCCTTGCCTCCTTTGTCATAGATTAGTTGACCATAGGTGCATGGGTTTATCTCTGGGCTTTCTATCTTGTTCCATTGATCTATGTTTCTGTTTTTGTGCCAGTACCATATTGTCTTGATGACTGTAGCTTTACAGTATAGTCTGAAGTCAGGGAGTCTGATTCCTCTAGCTCCATTTTTTTCCCTCAAGACTGCTTTGGCTATTCGGGGTCTTTTGTGTCTCCATACAAATTTTAAGATTTTTTGTTCTAGTTCCATAAAAAATGCCATTGGTAATTTGATAGGGACTGCACGGAGTCTGTAGATTGCTTTGGGTAGTATAGTTACTTTCACAATATTGATTCTTCCAATCCAAGAACATGGTATATCTCTCCATCTGTTGGTATCATCTTTAATTTCTTTCATCAGTGTCTATAGTTTTCTGCATACAGGTCTTTTGTCTCCCTAGGTAGCTTTATTCCTAGGTATTTTATTCTTTTTGTTGCAATGGTAAATGGGAGTGTTTCCTAAATTTCTCTTTCAGATTTTTCATCATTAGTGTATAGGAATGCAAGAGATTTCTGTGCATTAATTTTGTATCCTGCAACTTTACCAAATTCATTGATTAGCTCTAGTCGTTTTCTGGTGGCATCTTTGAAATTCTCTATGTATAGTATCATCTCATCTGAAAACAGTGACAATTTTACTTCTTTTCCAATTTGGATTCCTTTTATTTCCGTTTCTTCTCTGATTGCCGTGGCTAGGACTTCCAAAACTATGTTGAATAATAGTGGTGAGAGTGGACATCCTTGTCTTGTTCCTGATCTTAGAGGAAATGCTTTCGGTTTTTCACCATTGAGAATGATGTTTGCCGTGGGTTTGTCATATATGGCCTTTATTATGTTGAGATAGGTTCCCTCTATGCCCACTTTCTGGAGAATTTTTATCATAAATGGGTGTTGCATTTTGTCCAAAGCTTTTTCTGCATCTATTGAGATGATCATATGGTTTTTATTCTTCAATTTGTTAACATGGTGTATCACATTGATTGATTTGCATATACTGAAGAATCCTTGCATCGCTGGGATAAATCCCACTTGATCATGGTGTATGATCCTTTTAATGTGTTGCTGGATTCTGTTTGCTAGTATTTTGTTGAGGATTTTTGCATCTATATTCATCATTTATATTGGTCTGTAATTTTCTTTTTTTGTAGTATCTTTGTCTGGTTTTGGCATCAGGGTGATAGTGGCCTCAAAGAATGTGACTGGGAGTGTTCCTTCCTCTGCAATTTTTTGGAGGAGTTTGAGAAGGATGGGTGTTAGCTCTTCTCTAAATGTTTGTTTGAATTCACCTGTGAAGCCATCTGGTCCTGGACTTCTGTTTGTTGGCAGATTTTTAATCAGTTTCAATATCATTACTTGTGATTGGTCTGTTCATATTTTCTGTCTCTTCCTGGTTCAGTCTTGGAAGGTTTTACCTTTCTAAGAATTTGTCCATTTCTTCCAGGTTGTCCATTTTATTGGCATAGAGTTGATTGTAGTAGTCTCTTAGGATGGTTTTTATTTCTGCAGTGTCTGTTTTAATTTCTCCTTTTTCATTTCTCATTTTATTGATTTGAGTCCTCTCCCTTTTTTCTTGATGAGTCTAGCTAATGGTTTATTAATTTTGTTTACCTTCTGAAAGAACCAGCTTTTAGTTTTATTGAACTTTGCTGTTGTTTTCTTTGTTTCTATTTCACTTATTTCTGCTCTGGTCTTTATTTCTTTCCTTGTGCTAACTTTGGGTCTTGTTTGTTCTTCTCTCTCTAGTTCCTTCAGGTGTAAGGTTAGATTGTTTATTTGAGATTTTTCTAGTTTCTTGAGGTAGGCTTGTATAGCTATAAACTTCCCTCTTAGAACTGCTTTTGCTTCATCCCATAGGTTTTGGATCGTCGTGTTTTCATTGTCATGTGTCTCTAGGTATTTTTTGATTTCCTCTTTGATTTCTTCAGTGATCTCTCGGTTATTTAGTAACGTATTGTTTACCCTCCATGTTTTTTTTTTTTTTACGTTTTTCTCCCTGTAATTCATTTCTAATCTCATAGCATTGTGGTCAGAAAAGATGCTTGATATGATTTCAATTTTCTTAAATTTACTGAGACTTGATTTGTGACCCAAGATGTGATCTATCCTGGAGAATGTTCTGTGTGCACTTGAGAAGAAAGTGTAATCTGCTGTTTTTGGATGGAATGTCCTATAAATACCAATTAAATCTATCTGGCTTATTGTGTCATTTAAAGCTTCTGTTTCCTTATTTATTTTCATTTTGGATGATCTGTCCATTGGTGTAAGTGAGGTGTTAAAGTCCCCCACTATTCTTGTGTTACTGTCGATTTCCTGTTTTATAGCTGTTAGCAGTTGCCTTATGTATTGAGGTGCGCCTATGTTGGGTGCATATATATTTATAATTGTTATATCTTCTTCTTGGATTGATCCCCTGATCATTATGTAGTGTCCTTCCTTGTCTCTTGTAACATTCTTTATTTTAAAGTCTATTTTATCTGATATGAGTGTTGCTACTCCAGCTTTCTTTCGATTTTCATTTGTATGGAATATCTTTTTCCATCCCCTCACTTTCAGTCTGAATGTGTCCCTAGGTCTGAAGTGGGTCTCTTGAAGACAGCATATATATGGGTCTTGTTTTTGTATCCATTCAGCAAGCCTGCGTCTTTTGGTTGGAGCATTTAATCCATTCACGTTTCAGGTAATTATCGATATGTATGTTCCTATGACCATTTTGGGTTTGTTTTGTAGGTCCTTTCCTTCTTTTGTGTTTCCCACTTAGAGAAGTTCCTTTAGCATTTGTTGTAGAGCTGGTTTGGTGGTGCTGAATTCTCTTAGCTTTTGCTTGTCTGTAACGCTTTTGATTTCTCCATCAAATCTGAATGAGATCCTTGCCGGGTAGAGTAATCATTGTTGTAGGTTCTTCCCTTTCATCACTTTCATATCATGCCACTCCCTTCTGGCTTGTAGAGTTTCTGCTGAGAAATCAGCTGTTAACCTTATGGGAGTTCCCTTCTATGTTATTTGCCATTTTTCCCTTGCTGCTTTCAATTTTTCTTTGTCTTTAATTTTTGCCAGTTTGATTACTATGTGTCTCAGTGTGTTTCTCCTTGGGTTTATCCTGTATGGGACTCTCTGCGCTTCCTGGACTTGGGTGGCTATTTCCTTTCCCATGTTAGGGAAGTTTTCGACTATAATCTCTTCAGATATTTTCCCTGGTCCTTTCTCTCTCTCTTCTCCTTCTGGGACCCCTATAATGCGAATGTTGTTGCATTTTACGTTGTCCCAGAGGTCTCTTAGGCTGTCTTCATTTCTTTTCATTCTTTTTTCTTTATTCTGCTCATTGAAGTGAATTCCACCATTCTGTCTTCCAGGTCACTTATCCGTTCTTCTGCCTCAGTTATTCTGCTATTGATTCCTTCTAGTGTAGTTTTCATTTCAGTTATTGTATTGTGCATCTCTATTTTTTTGTTCTTGAATTCTTCTAGGTCTTTGTTAAACATTTCTTGCATCTTCTCGATCTTTGCCTCCATTCTTTTTCCGAGGTCCTGGATCATCTTCACCATCATTATTCTGAATTCTTTTTCTGGATTGTTGCCTATCTCCACTTCATTTAGTTGTTTCTCTGGGGTTTTATCTTGTTCCTTCATCTGGTACATAGCCCTCTGCCTTTTCATCTTGCCTATCTTTCTGTGAATGTGGTTTTTGTTCCACGGGCTGCAGTATTGTTGTTCTTCTTGCTTCTGCTGTCTGCCCTCTGGGGGATGAGGCTATAGTTCTGAAGGCTGGAAGTCTGAGATCAAGGTGCCAGCATGGCTGTATTCTGGTGAGAGCTTTCTTGCAAACAGATGTCGTTTTGTGTGTCCTCACAAGACAGGGAGGGTGAGTAAGTGTCTAAGAGAGTAGTTTTAATTCAACTATATTTACTGCCAGTAATGAAATAAACTGTAGAGTAGGTAAAGCTGTCTGAGGGTCATTTCTGTCTCTTTCCTTCTCTGCCCTCTTCTGTCCCCTCCTCTTAGTGCTCCCAGGCACTGTGGTATCCCATTTCAACTTGCATCACAAAACTGTGCTCCATTCTCCTAACTTTTCTAGTTCCTGCCCTCTACTCCTATAATTCTTTCATCTAATAAGGATCTACTATCTTCTAAGAGGCAAGGAATTAGTCAGGGAAACTATTTTGTAATAATCTATTCCTTGGGGCTGATGTTAATAGGAGAGAGCTAATCTCCCAATCTTTGTTCCTTCCTTTGTTTTATTCTAACAAAATCTATTTTCTTTTTTCTAATTATTATAAAAGTTATACACATAAAATATATAAAAATAAAACATAAATGAAGAAAGAAAATTTTTTTAAATCATACCTAATTCCTCCTTCCAAAAAACGTACCACTGTTGATACTTTGCTATAGCTTTCCATTCTTTTTACATATGTTTATGTATATACATATGGTCTGGATTGTATTGTGTCCCCCAGAAAACATATGTGCAAGTCCTAACTCCCAATACCTGTGAATGAGATTTTAGAAATAGGGTCTTTGCAGATGTAATCAAGTTAAGATGAGGTCATGCTGGATTAGGATGGGCCCTAAATCCAGTGATTGCTGTCCTTATAAGAGCAAAATTTGGACACAGAAACACAGGGAAAAATTTGAAGACGGAGGCACATAATGGAGTTATGCTGTCACAAGCCAAAGAATGCCAAGAATTATAAACAACCACCAGAATCTAGAAGAGGCTAGGGTGGATTCTTTCCTAGAGCCTTTGGAGGGAGCATGGTCCTGTGGACACCTTGATTTTGGACCTCTATCCTCTAGAATTGTCAGAGACTAGATTTCTGTTGTTTTAAGTCATTCAGTTTGTGGTAATCTGTTCTGGTAGCCCTAGGAAATTAATATAACATATTTTACAAAAATGGGATCCTTTGATATATACTATTTTATAATCTTTGTTTTTGACTTAACAATATATTGTTGATGGTTTTCCATGTCACTATTTTACTTTAACAATCCTTTTAATGTGTTTCTATTAAATGGGTAAAACATGATTTATCTAGGCAGTATCACATTGTTAAATATTTGGTTATTTGGTTATTACCAGTTTCTATTCTTATGTTACAGTTAGCATCCTTTAATTACTGTAGCCATTGTAGTTACTTCTATTCCTGTAAGTTCAGACAGGCTATATCAATTTATACTTTGGTGTACGAGTATACCAATTTCTCACCAATACTTTTTTTTTTTTTTTTTTCTTTTTTTTTTTTTTTGCAGTATGCGGGCCTCTCACTGTTGTGGCCTCTCCCGCTGCGGAGCACAGGCTCCAGACGCGCAGGCCCAGAGGCCATGGCTCACGGGCCCAGCCGCTCCGCGGCATATGGGATCCTCCCAGACCGGGGCACGAACCCGTATCCCCTGCATCGGCAGGCGGACTCTCAACCACTGCGCCACCAGGGAGGCCCTCACCAATACTTTTATATCCAACAGTTTGGGATTTTATAATCTTTAAAAAGCATTGCCAGTTTGATAGCAAAATAATGATATAATATTCTGTTTACCTTGTGAATAGTGCTGAGACATAGTGAGACTCAAAAAATGTTGGCTTTTGCTCCATTATATTACTGTAAATACAGAATTTTTCCTTTCCCCACTAATCTCAATGTCCATTTCATAATATACCAAATTCATATACATACCAAGATCTGAACTTTCTGTTTTGGTCCTGAATTTGTACCCCTTCTCATAATCTGTATAGATACGATCAAAAGAGATCCTCTAAAATATTCCTGACTTAACCCATTGGAGTTACTCTGGCGATAAAAATTTTAAGCAAAAAAGAAAAAACTGGGATATGGGTGGGGAAAAATAGGAACAGACAGGTTTTTAATCATACCCCCAAAATCACAACTGCTGTCACAACCTAACCTTAGTTTCTTTACATACCAAGAGGTAGCTTCGTCTTCTTCTGTCTCCTTTGAACAGGAGCTTCTTGATGTTCTATGAGGTCTTTAGTTGGTGGCTCACTGCCCTCAGGTGGCCTGTGAACAGCAGTCTGAACAAGACCTTCCAAAGAAGCACTAGCTACAGAGAAACGGAGTTGGAAAAAATTGGGATAACTTGAGCAGAGATTACTACATCTTAAAAATATAGGGAAAGGGGGAACTGGAATGTTTCCTATATAATAACCTCTTCTCTTACAGAACTAATTGTGCCCTAAATCTTGATTTCCTCCCTCCTCACCTGTAACTTTGGGCTTTAAGTTGGGAAAAGAAATAAATGAGGGAACAAGGAAGAATGAGGAAGCAAAGAACCAGGGACCTAGAAAGAGGAAAGGCAGGAGGAAAACTGCTTCTGAACTTTCAAAAAGGTGAAAATGTAAAGGAAACTCTCACCATAGGGAACGCTCTTGTCTTATGCCTTGAGAATTATCAGCCTCTATATAGTTTGGTCCTTCATTAATAAATTAACACATGATAAAGTCATCATGGATAACTGGAGTTAACAGATAACTTAAAAATCTCTTCATCTGATCATTCATTTCAATCTCTCCCCTCATCAAATCTTTGAGCAGATTTCAACCCATTTTGGCAGATTTGAATTTTACTTCATTACATTCACTACATTGCTTCTTCACAAAAGAAGAAATACAAATGAGTGAATAAACAAATGAAAAGATGCTTAACCTCATTAGTATTCAGAGAAATGGAAACTAAAATAAGCTACTTTTTGCCCACTAGGTTGACAAAAGGAATTGAAAGGTTGCTATTTTCCAATGTTCTCAAGGATTTAGCAAATGTGACACTCAAACTCTGTTGGTGGCAAGAAAATAACAACTCCCTTGAAGGCAATTTAGCAGAAATTTATCATATTAATAATGCATAGGTCCTTCTGTCTAGCAGTTTTACTGCTAGCAATCCATCCTATGGAAATATCTCTTCTTCCCCACCACCCACTATTTTATGTAGAAGAACTGCAAATTGTAGGAGTGAAAATTTTGAAGTACCCTAATTGAAAAACAATTTTAATAAAAGCCTAGCAATGCACCTCCTTTTTTGTCTAGAGCACTGATTTTTTTCTCTTTTTTACAAGAAAAAAAGCTGGTAGCTGGGATAGAGCCCTACCTCTGCTACCCCAACTCAGTCTTTATTGCATCCTTCACCAGTGACCTTTCTAAATCCACATGTACATGTCTGTACTTAATTGTGAGTATATTTTTAGGACCTAGCATTTCAGTATCTTTGTGAATCTAAGTCTCTCTGCCTCTCTTTTCTTTTTGTTGCATATCTGTATGCCTTTCTCTATGCATCCATTTCCATTTCTCTCTTTTCCTCCACCCACCATGTATTCCGCCATTTGTAAGGCAATGATAAGCTAATACAAGTTTCCAACCAGGTATAAGGTATGATCAGCTACGAGCTTTAGGAAGTTCATCCAGCAGTCATGGGCAGGACCGACTAGGGTAGAAGAAAGCTAGAAGTACAGAACAATGTTGGAGGCTACCCCAATAGCTCAGGTGAGAAGAAGAAAGGAGCTAGGCTAACTACAGTCGTGACAGTGGAAATGACAAAGGGAAAGAGACGTAAAAGATACTACAGAAGAAGCAAGCTTGTGAGAGGCAGCAAGTAGAGTGAAGCGACCAGTGAGAGGTGACTGAGGTTTTCAGCCCCAGTCAGTGGGAGAGTGTGGGGGGGGCCATTAACAGAAATTTGTAAGTAAGCAGTAAAACTTGATTTATTGTTGAAAGTGATGATAAATTCTGGACGTGCTGAGTTTGAGTTACTGACAGAATGTCCAGGATTATCAGTGAATGGGACAAAAAAAGTTCACAGAACTTGCTCATTTTTGGAGCTTTAATACCTGGATGATATGGCCCTGGCTTCAGACTCATGTTCTAATGTAGAGACTCTCTGACTGAAATGAGGGATCCAAGAACCTTGTGTCTCTAAATCCAGTATCCTGTTCAAGGGTCTGGAACCAATCATAGCTTAAGACAACTTGTGTTATCTAGGGATGAAAGACCTCAAAGAGTCCAAGAATGTTGTGGAAGTAAGATCTGGGGCAGCATAACCCTTTATTACACAAATGTTTCTAGATACTCTTCAGGCTGCCCACTACCTTGTCCCTCACTGCCACCAAGAATCCCACTGCTTCAAAGTGAACTGGATTCTATCCTTAACACAGCAGTGACTTGGGACTGGGGCCTGGCCTCTCACTGATCTGTGATGTTTAGCATGCCTGAGGTCCTGGAAAAACTTGTGATCCCACACAACAAGAACACTTCTTACCTACTGTGGGTTTTGTTCTGGGCTTCTTTTTCTTAGGATGACTAAGTGGAATATCATCTATAAAACAGAAAGAACAACAGAAAAGGCTGCCTAAAATTCAATGCAGGGAAAAGTCAAAGGGGAACTTTTAGTAGGGAAGACCTTTCCCTCTTTTCCAGCCTATTTCTATACATTAGGGGAAGAAGGCAAGAGACTGACAAAGTCAAAGGGAGCCCATAGTATAGTACCGGTAGCTCACGGCTGGTCAGTAATGTTATAAACTGTGACAGAAAGTGGGCTCACCAAATATTCATCTGATCCCCTATATTTCCCAGCCCCCTTGCACTTAGGTGTGGCCTATGACTGGTTTTGGCCAACAGGCTGCAAGATGAAGTGATCTGTGCCTTTTGGGGGCCAAAACGTTGAAAAAGCCAGTGAGTAACCCTTCAGCTTCCCCTTCCCTTGCTGTGGCAACTGAGGAGGTCCCACATTAAGATGGCAGAACCACAGCATGGAAGCAGCCAGGGTCACTACATCACTAGTGAAGAGGTAGAGAAAGGTAACTGTCCTGGATTGTTGCTACAATGGACTTTGCATTAACCAGAAAAACCCTGTATAATATTAAGTAACTGAGATTTTGGGGTTAGTGTGACATAACCCAGCCTATCCTGATGAAATGGGACAAAGGAAGATGTAGTCCCTATTACGGAACTATAAGCTAGCCAACAGTTATGTTCTAGGTGACTCCATTCAGGGATGAATGCTTTTTAATTTATAAGGTCAAATATCAGCCACATAACTAGTGTTATATATCAACCATCCTTTAAAAACAGCAGTCATAGGAGATTACTATGATAAAAAAATTGTAGCATTATAAATTATACTATTCAGGTTCAAGTTTAAGAGAAAATGAAGGAATCAAACTAACTTTCAAACACCAAATACTGTATTTAGAAAGTTTTACATTAACAGTGAACTAACTCACCTTGATTAGCACTTTATATGACACCGACCAAATTTAATCAGGACAGAGACAAAAAGAGAAACTCTGTTAATTAGAAATCTAGTATATTGTTAGACTGAAAATTGACTTAAATCATTACAAACTTAAAATAAAATTAGCTTTCACACAAAATCAGCTAGTTTACAAACTAGCTTATTAATTATCAGTAATAAGCTGTTTAATAAGACTAACAAAGTAACCCCAATATTTTCTGAACCTACATATGCATATTCCCTACTGTCTATTAATAAAGTGGATTAAACAGATTAAGAACTCTTATTTTGTCACTGATTAAAATCAGCTTAAACTCTGAGGAAACTATTCTAGCAAACAAAAGAGGATCAGAATTCTGATAAACAAGACATTAAAACATTAAGAATGGATCCATTATCCTAACATGTGGACATTTAGTCTCTGAAACAGAGCATTTAATTGTAACTGCTATCTTGATGATTCAAGAATTATTCATCTTTAAACTTTCAGGAAGTCTCTTCTGAATTATTATAATTGTGTAAAAGTACTAGTCAATTTTTTTCACTTTACTCACTTTGCATTCTTAAAACTCAATAATAAAATTACTGTAAATTATTTTTACCTTGGCACAGGTGGAAGGGCTCGTGGAGGACGCTATGGGGAAAAGAAAAAGAAAACTTCTTGTAAGTAAAAACCTTAGAGCACCTTTACTTCGTGTATTTCAAATTTTTGATAATCCTACTCGTCAAGTGAAACCCAGGAGGTACTGATGAGAATCAGATGGGCAATTTTAATTTGTCCTATCACTCCTGAATTTCATATAAAGTTCCTTCCTTCCTATATTCCTTAATGTCTACAGACCAGGCTCTGTTCTAAGCATCAGGGATATAGTAATGAACAAAACAGAGGGATCCTTGCTCTTATGGAACTTACATTCTAGTGGTTAGGTATTAGACAATAACATTAAGTAAATATATTTTATATATATATATGGAAGAGAAGAATGAGGAGTGCTACTTTAGTTAGGAAAAGTCTCTCTTTAGTTAGGAGATATTTGAGCTGAGACCTGAATAAGAAAGGAGCCAAAGGGGAGCAAATACAAAGTCCTTTATGGGAGACTGGGCTTAGAGAATTCCAGATAAAAGAAGGCCAATAAGGATGAGGCACAGTTATCAAGGCATGGGCAGATTAATTAGGAAGACAAAGGGAAGGAGCCTGGATTTTTTTTAAATTGGGGTATAGCTGCTTTACAATGTTGTGTTAGTTTCTACTGTACAGCAAAGTGAATCAGCCATATGTATACATACATCCTCTCTTTTTTTTGGATTTCCTTCCCCTTTTAGGTCACCACAGAGCACTGAGTAGAGTTCCCCCTGTGCTATACAGCAGGTTCTCATTAGTTATCTATTTTATACATAGTTGTTATATATGTCAATACCAATCTCCCAGTTCATCCCATGCACCCCTTCCCTCCTTGGTGTCCACTCGTTTGTCCTCTACGTCTGTGTCTCTATTTCTGCTTTGCAGATAGGTTCATCTGTACCATTCAAAAGGGATTAAAGACCTAAACGTAAGACCAGACACTATAAAACTCTTAGAGGAAAAGATAGAAAGAACACTCTTTGACATAAATCACAGCAAGATCTTTTTTGACCCACCTCCTAGAGTAAAGAAAATAAAAACAAATGGGACCTAATTATACGTAAAAGCTTTTGCACAGCAAAGGAAACCATAAACAAGACGAAAAGACAATCCTCAGAATGAGAGAAAATATTTGCAAATGAGGCAACTGAAAAGGGATTAAATTCCAAAATATACAAACAGCTTATGCAGCTCAGTATCAAAAAACAAACAACCCAATAAAAAAATGGGCGGAAGACCTAAACAGACATTTCTCCAAAGAAGACATACAGATAGCCAAGAGGCACATGAAAACATGCTCAACATCACTAATTATTAGAGATTTTGTTTTAATTCAATGGGAAGCCAATGGAGGTTTTAAGCCACATAGTAACATACTTTGAAAAAACATACTCTGAAACGTACAGTGTGAAAAACGCATTTTAGGGCAGAAAGAAAAAAAAAACTTATAAATGCTATTTTACATGAATAAGAAAAGTGTTTGCAGTTCAGAGAAATTACAGTTAAGTAGCACTCTGGAATCTTTCAAAATAAAATACTAACAAAAATGCCTAGAAATCAGTTTAATGTTCCAAGTATCTCAAGCTGGTTGCAAAGGACATTGATTTAAAAAGGTTAAATTTTAAACACTCGTAGTTTGTTCCACAACTGTCCCATTTACCTATCCATTCATTCAAAAAGTGTGTTAATACAAATGCTAAAAGATTAGGAGAAGGCCAGCTGTCTTAACACTATCCAGTAGTCAAAATTCAACCAGCAAAGAAGGATAGTTATTGTTCTATCTATCTACGGAATGGTATTGTTCTAAAGATGCTATGGACCGCTTTCTCACCAAAGACTCAGTTCACACGATAACTCCACATTTCAAAAGTCCCGCAAAAATGACGTATCATCCATCCAGAAACCCAACCTCGACACTCCTCAAAAGTAGGACGGCTCAACTGAACTGAAAGTAACTAAGGCTCGCTTACCACCTGCTTCTTCCCCATTCCGTCTAAAGCTGGGCTGCCCGGCAGCCGCTAACTCCCAGCCGTGGGTCGCTCACACCCCGCCCGGGTTCACACCCGCCCAGCGGGCCCCGCGCACAGGCGCAATGCGTCATCGAACTGCGCCGCAAAGGCAGCTCTGGCCCGCAGCCTCCTCCATCAGGGTGGGAGCGAGGGGGAGGGCGGAGACCTGGTGTGGCTTTTCCAGTCTACTCCTGTGGAAAAGGGGGCGTCGCAGTCAGGGCTGACATGCCCGGGAGGAGAGACTCCAGCGGGCGTGGTGTAGCAATCACGATTTTTCCCATGGTTTCCCAAGTGGTTGCGGTGATTTGTTCGAGGGAAGTGAGAGAAGACCAGGATTAAAAGTCCCCGCTGGCAAACAGCTATCTCCCGGGCGGCTAAATGCCCTCCGGGAGGAGTCGATAAAGAGACCCTCTGCGGCAGGCCCCGGACCCGGAGGGGCAGGGGCGGCAGCGATGTGAGGCGTCGTCATGGCAACATGCGCACTCAGGCCCCCGGAAACTTCAAGCCTGGCTCCTCGCCCAGCTCCTGGAGTTCGGGTCCGGCCTTGGGAAGAACTTCCAGCCCCCACCCCCAGCCCTATCCTGTGAGCGCCAAATGGGCCGATGAGCGCGCTCCCCGAGCTGGGCTCTCCCCTTCTAGTCCCCAGCATGTCGGTGTCCGCTCCGCCCCAGAGGTAGCGGCTGCGTTAAGGCAGCGGCCAACGCGCCCCTCACCGCTCACCGGGTGGTCCTCCTCCACCCGGAGCCCTGAGTCCGCCCTCATGGCGCTGTGCCGGCCGGGCTCCCTCGGCGCAACCGCCGCCGGCCCGAGCCTGGCTCCCCGCAACGCCGCGGCCTCCGGGACCTGCGGGAGGCGGGGGCTTCGCGGCGCCTAAGCCACAGCCCCTGGGCCGGGTCTCCGTCCGCCCCCGCGTTGCCAAGCTCCGCGTTCCAAGGCATCGGAGTTAGACTCACCCGTTTAGCCACCAGGCGCGCGCGCGCGCGCATGTGTGTTGATACAGGCAGTTATCACATTCTCCCCAGTTGCGCGCGCGCGCGCGCGTGTGTGTGTTACAGGCAATTCTCAGATTCTCTCCAGTTGCTTGTGTGTGTGTGTGTGTGTGTGTGTTGATACAGGTAATTCTCAGATTCTCTCCAGTTGCTTGTGTGTGTGTGTGTGTGTGTGTTGATACAGGTAATTCTCAGATTCTCTCCAGTTGCTTGTGTGTGTGTGTGTGTGTGTTGATACAGGCAATTCTCAGATTCTCTCCAGTTGCTTGTGTGTGTGTGTGTGTGTGTTGATACAGGCAATTCTCAGATTCTCTCCAGTTGCTTATCCTCCATCCAAAGAAGTACGGCATAAAATCAAATCCGGGATCACATGAGTGTTAAAAATGACTTAATTTTCTTCGTTTTGTTTGGTCGGGTTTCTTAGAAAAATAACACTTATTCACTTTAAATTTTAAAACTACAGATGTTTCGAAGCATACACTCTGTTTTATAGTTAAGAAAGAGCAGAGGGATGGCATGGATGTGGAAAAAGTTAGGGAATGATGCAGAAGATGAACAGATACTAGGGCAAGAAGAGCGACTGGAAGTCTCAGGCTTAAGGAAGTTAAGAAAAACAAGACTTCGTGGAATAACATCCTCATCCCGTGGTTTTCTCAGATGTTGGTCTCTAGCACTAAAATCATTGCTCTTTCCTAATTTAGGCATAAATGTAGATACTGGCCTTTGGGAAAATTAATGATTGTTGCAGCCCTGATCAAAAGAATAATTTTTCCTTGCAGCCTAATGTGTAAAGTGAGAGCAGTGCTGTTTCTGTAAGTTTTGATGTTAGATGTGAAATGTGTATATTAACCCTTCTTTCTTGCAGTTAGTCAACTAGGTACTTTTTGTCAAATCCATGTTTATACAACAGAAGTTTCTTAAGGTAAAATACAGTTTCTGAAATTAAATACAACGTATTTTATTTACGAAAGCTATTTTTATCTGAATCATACAAAAGCCATGTGAAATCTGTGAAAGGTTCTCTTATTCAGTGACTTAACATTGTTCATATTCCTACCAGGTGCTGCATATGAGGTAAAGGAATGCATTTTTCCCTGAAAGCCAAATAGTTAACTCTACATAACCATACAATACAGGTTTTTTTCAAATAAGATTAATTAACGAACTGCAGTACTTTTAAAGTTGCACATTATAATAGGGCAAATACAATAGTGCTCTTTTAGGTTGCAGCTGTTTTTCCAGCTCTCTGTAATAGGTGAACATTGTTACAACTCCAGTATTAAGCAGAAGGCCTCCTTAAGATTCAGTATCAGAGGAAACCCATGTTGCTGGTACCCACTGAGGCTCCTCCTGAGCTTTCTGAACTGCAGACAACAACTGGGCACATGCATCTTGCAAACTGTCATTCACAATCACGTGATCCAAAAACTGGCCAAACTGAGTCTCCATTTTTTGGGCTAAATCCTCCATCTCTTGTAGATCTTCATCCTTTAGGAGAAATCGAAAAATATGCATAGCAAACTTAATGAGACAGAAATAATATGCAGTTTGTTATTTCTGTTACATTCAGTTGTATAGCTGTTTATAAACACCATTATGTCATATAAATGTCCTCCATTCTAAACCACAAAGCTTTTGTTTCTATCTTTAGTCTTACTTAATGTCTCCCAGGTCAGGTTTTCACAAAATTGAGTAACAGTTTGTAGACAGACCAATCCTCTCAACTTCCTATTTGGACTTAAATTATCTTACTCTATTATCTAAACACTTGAAGTTCTCAAACCATATACAACATAAAACCAAAGAAATTTTACCAGTTAAATATAAATAAAACTTAAAACATAAATTTCAAATGAACATTAATCTGATAAGAATGACATTATTTTGCAGATACAAAATGGCCACTTTGCACATGAGGATGGTATGAACTGGTTCTTCGAAATGAGGCATACCTTTATTACTCTTTGCTTCATGATGGCTGAATTCACCTATAATATTGTCTATTTCTACTATTGTGAAATGTTCGTTGAGTCAAGGTCATTTGGCCTTCACTTGGCACTAATGCATTATATTCATTGCTACTATTTTCTTATTTGTCCACAATAATTAAAATAGTACAACTTATTGCTAATGCAATCATAAACACAAACATAAATACAGGCACTGAGATCTTGTGGCAGTACTCCTTTATAAGATGACCAGAAGCAATTTTGTTAATTTTTTAGATTGCCATAAAAATGAGAACAGAATTTGAAATGCCCATAAGACTCAGAGAATATATCCACAGACTCCACTGTTTGAAATGCAAACTGGAGAATCAAACTTTCATACAGTAGCCGTTGAAAAAATAATGAAGATTAAAAATAGAGAGATAAAGGATAATATAATGATACCTCATGCTCCCATCAGTAACACATATACTAAAATAGGGATGATGTAGAGATTAGCACAGCCCCTATTCAAGGATGACATGCAAATTCGTGGAGCAGTCCATATGTTTAATTTGAGCTTTGCAAGAGGAAAAAGTTCTGGAGATCTGCTTCACAATATAAATAGACTTAACACTACTTAACTGTACACTTAAAATGGTTAAGATGGTAAGTTTTGTGTTTTATGTTATATGTTTTTTACCACACACACTTACATGCACACACAAACAAGTGGATGTAATATCTTGATGTAGGTGATGGTTACCTGGGTGCATACACATGTAAAAAGTCATTGAGCTGTACACTTAAGATTTATACACCTTGCTGAATGTATGTTATGATTTAAAATATTTAAAGTATATTTAACGAAAAAAATATATATGTATATCTGGGAAAAAGAATCACTGATTAATCCCACCTGGCTTGGCCCCTCTATTATTGCTATAATCATTAATAAACATCCTTTGTTTTTTAATATATATTTATAAAGCTATCTCATATTACAGATGAGATAATTGACTAGAGCATTTCAAAGTAAATTCAAATGCTTTTGTAAAATAAATAATCTATTTAAAATACACACACCCAATTTCTGTGTGACTGCAAATTGTGGCTTGAGGGCCTTTTTTTTAAAAGCTAAACCCAAAAAGAGGAGAAAAAAATGAGTAGCCTTATAGTAGTTATTAAACTTTATTTTAATATCTATAAATGTTGTCCAGTAAAAAGGATAAATGAAACAAAAATCATAAATTTTTGTTTCATTAGAAACAAAAATTATATTCCTTAACATAGGGAGGCTCTGGAAACAATACAGTAATTTTTTGACTAGGAAAAAAACCCCACAATACACTCATCTATTTCCTCTGTATCTTACCTTGAACTTCATGTCCACAAAGTAGTTTGTAATGATCTTGGCATTTTTCCGAGATTGCTTCATACAACTCATGCTAGATGGCTTTATAAATATGACATAGGGCTTCAGTTCATGGGTTCGAGCCACTTGAATACCCTACACAGAAAAATTAAATGCACATTTAAAAACAGAAGTCCTAGCAACCAAAATATCTCAGTTGGGAGAGCATTAGATTGAAGATCTAAAAACAGAAGTCCTAGTTTCCTGGAATCAACATGAATGTTCTCAAAATTTCTAAGAACAGAAATTAGCAGTTATTTTTAACCAGAGTATATTCTCGTGTGCTCCCAAGTCCTCAACTCTAAAAAACATTTTAATAATTAAGAGATGGAGTTCTGGAATCAAAATTAAGATCAAATACTGGTTCTTCCTCTTGCTAGCTATGACATCCTTATTGAAATCTGAGAATAGGATTCTATACATGATCTCATGGGAAAAAGACAAGGACAGACTCTCAAGGCCAATCAGCTCTGTTTCACCCTCACTTCCCTTTCCTCTTGCCATTGTCTCAAACCAGATAAAACTGACATCTTCACACTGACCACCAGTTTGACCACCAAGTGAGAACAAATCTCATGTCCCCTGATTTTCTTTAGCACACAAGGTATATTTTTACATGACTACAGAAAATACAAAGAAAATCCAGGATTATAAAAATTTGGACTACACATTGTATGTTTTTTATCTTACTGTAACTCGCTTATTCCTGCTCTATTCCACATATGGTCTCAGGGAGACAGCTATCAATATGATAACATAGGAACCTCACCTCCTTGTGTAAAGCAACATGTTATTCCCTCCACAAGAAGTTACCTTGATGCCTTTGTGATCAAGATCAAAGCAAGATTCTTGTTTTCTTTATGGCTACCTGCTCAGTTCTGTTTTGTTTTGTTTTGTTTTGTTTTGTTTGTCTGAGAAACTAGATTTTTTTCCCCAACTAAGACAAGATAATGGCAATTGATCCTTCAAGTAAGATCCTGGTCCTTAGATATGGGAAGTGGTCTTATCCTAACAGAATAAAGTGTCTCAACTACAACCTAAAGCATGTGTATAAAATGGATGACATGCATTCATTACTTTGGGGAGATGGGAAATACTCCACCACAGACCCACCTGAGGCTCTAAGTCCATGACACAAATCTTTCCTTCATCAAGGACTGCTTGAACAGCATCCACACTAGTGCCATACAGGTGGCCTTTGTACTCACCATACTCGAGCATCCTGCAAGGGTGGGATAAAGAAAACAAGAACTGTTTCTACAGGTAAAATATTATTAGTAATAACATAAAGATAAACTCCAACAGAATAGAATAAAATATGTGGACCTTGATGGCACAAAATGAATTAGTGGATATTTGACAGGAGAAAAAAAAATATGTTAGGAGATCTAGGACTTAACTACTTCAAATTCTCTAAAATCTGCAGCTCAGTTCTGCTCCCTCTCCAAACTCAGTGATTTGGTGTACTAGTAAATCAATATACATTTCCTTACTCAATTTTCCGGATGCAAAAAAAATTACCCCAGGAGTTTTGGACAATGCATAAAAATAGGGGTTCTAGTTTGAATGTTAAACAACCAGAGGGGAGAATCAGATTCTGGACGTCTAGCTTACCTGTGACTATACATGAGGCTTTCAAATGTTTCCTTTGACACATAGTGATACTCACGGCCATCCATTTCATAACTCTTTTTGGAACGAGTAGTATCTGACAAAAAAGGGAATTTTAAAAGAGATTTTAGAATCTTCAAAGTGTTTTATTACCCATATGCATTTGGATAAAGATGTCTGATCAAAATAAATAAATTAATACATAAACGGATAGATAAATTTAATGCTAGAACCAAAAAGGGAGCCAGACTGGTGATAAGAAAGTAGAAGTTCTCATATCAAAATCAGCTAATCATAAGCCTTTGTTAGGTGTTCGTGGTATAAACTAGACCAGAGTGTATTATGTATTAAGCCAAGATAAGAAGGCCCTAAGGGAACACTTGCTGTTACTTCAGAACAGGAAGTAGTGAAGTATATGTGAGCCCTAAGGTGGCTAAGGTCCCCGGGTAGCAAAACCAGCAATATCTTATGTTTAGATAATGCATTTCCCAAGATCTCATTTCATCCTTCACATTCGTAGCTAGGTAAAAGGTTATTATCCGTAGTTTACTGGTAAGTAACTGAAGATTTTAGAGAGTAACTAATTTGCTCACATGAATAAAACAAATGAAAAACAAAGTTGAAAACAAGCACCTAGGTGTCCTGACTCCTCCCAGACTAATGTCTCCTATTATGCCAGATTGTTTCAGATTTGAAATGGAGAAAGCTCATGACAGTCTGCAGTTTTGCCCAGATACATTAATATCCAAGTGAGATGGTGATTAGTTTTTAGTTTTAGTGATCTCCAGAAAGGAAAGATTGGTGGAGTCTGGATTCAGTCTGATTCTTTGATATCACCACTTTGATTATAGATTCTTCAGCCTAAATAGTACCTGGTGTAGAACATAGGAGTTCACTGAATTCCTAAAAGTGATTCATTGTCTGCTCATCCATTTATTCAACTAACATATACTGAGTGCCTATGTTCCCGCTATTGTGTTAGGTTCTTAGAACACAAAGATGAATAAGACATGGTTCCAACTCTGTGACCTGTATCTACTGCAAAGCTGCTAGTCCCTTAACCTGTATTACAAAAAATTCTCCTTATTCATAAAAAAATGTGTATTTGTATTTGATAAAGTTTAAGGATGAAATAGATCAACATCTGATGATATCAACACATGGAAACAACCAAGTAGGAATTTGAAACAGGCCCTAAATGATAAAAGGAGTTCCAGACATTTCAAGAAGCTCAGAAAGCAAAGGTCATCTGGGGATCATTTTTGTTTTTTCTTTATTCAAGTCTCTCTTTATACTCTTATAGTTCCTACAGTTATGCCACTTCTCCTATAGCATTTTTGTTTTTGTCTTTTGGCCATGCTGCACAGCATGCGGCATCTTAGTGCCCCAGTGAGGGATCGGACCTGCGCCCTCTGCAGTGAAATCGTGGAGTCTTAACCACTGGACCGCCAGGGGAGTCCCTCTTCTAAAGCTTTGCACTGAAAAACATTCTAGTTCTCAGGTGATAGTAAATTATGTTAATATAAGCCTAAGATGACCCTTCCTCATTGGCTTCTATTGGACTGTATTTTATATGGTAGGTTAAAGTCTGTGAATTGGTGCATAATTCATTTTAAGGCATTCATTTTAAGCTTAAAACCGTTCACTAAATTTAAAAAGCAAAATATGGGCGCCATATTCCCACTTTGAATGATGGTTATCCAGACAACTTACAATTCTTCTGTGTTCTGTGGCATTTTATTTTTATCCAGATTATTGAAAATGGTGATTTCTTTATTAGTTTCTGTTTTTGAGATTAGTGTCCATTCTTACATATGTAAACTGTACTTGGAAAGCACAACCAATGGAATGTGATCATAAAACAACGTTGTTTTCCCTGGCCCTGGATGAAATTCCTGTGACTCTCCTGATTGCTCTTAGGTTTTTTAAAAAAGTTCATTATCATTCATGCCAAAAACTCAGCCTCAATTTTATAATTAAAATTCCGTTCCCATGTAATAATCGAAATTATGAACTTCATTAATATTTTAGGCTTCTTCTCCCCACAACTGGCTCAGACTGGCCTCACCCAGGGAAGCCTGCCACCAGAGAAGTCAGAAGTCAGGAAACTGAGTTTGATTCAGTTCTTCTCTTCCCTTTCATTGCATTTCTACTGCTCCTCCCCCAATTTTATAACTCTGCAAGGCTAGAGTGCAGAGAGAGAGAGGAGAGGCGAGCAGCACAGGAAAATTCTTACTGTAATTGACGCTGATGCTGGTTGCTCTTGGCTCCTTTTAGACCTGGCAGATGTTTAAATCTGGCTCTCTATCTCCTAGAGGCTGTAGTGGGTTATTTTGCAGAGGCTACCGCCACCACCAGCGCTGCTGCATATCCCAAATCCATCTCTATTCCACCTAGCCATCTGTGATTTCTTCCACACCCTCGGGTATCTGGGGGTTCACTTTTGGCCTCCTTTTACAGAGGCTTCCTCTTGGGCAAGAACCAAGACAACCCCAGGCTGACTGTCTTCCACGTTATCCACCCAGATCTGGTCCTTGGGAAAAATCACAACTCTTTTACTGTGACAGACTCTAAAAGGGCAGCTACCTCCCAAAATACAGCCTTTGGCCACTTCCTCTAAGCTCTCATCCTTTAGATTTTTCAGATATCATTCTGACACCAGTCAGTGTCTCCCAAACAGCAGGGAACACATATTAAGCTCTTTAAGTGGTTTTCCTAACTTCTTCTCTCTTGCCTTGAGGTGAAGGGGAAGCACCCACACCCTCAGGCTCCTCCAGCTTGGATGGTATAATACTTATAGTTTATATAAAATTATATGTGCAGGGCTTCCCTGGTGGCACAGTGGTTGAGAGTCTGCCTGCCTATGCAGGGGACATGGGTTCGTGCCCCGCTCCGGGAAAATCCCACATGCCGCGGAGCGGCTGGGCCCGTGAGCCGTGGCCACTGAGCCTGTGCGTCCGGAGCCTGTGCTCTGCAATGGGAGAGGCCACAACAGTGAGAGGGCCGCGTACCGCAAAAAAAAAAATTATATGTGCATAGATTAAAATTTAAAATATGATAAAGCATTTAAAGAGCCAAGCACACCGCCAGGAAGATAGTAAGTACTGAATGAATGTTAGCCAGTATTGCTAAATATTTAGTTTTCCTGAAAGGTTATCTATATGATTGCTAAAAAATGAAAAGAAGAGTCACCTTTTAAAAGCCTAGCTAGGCTACATGCTAGTAAATCAATTTCCTCTATTAAAATAAATATAGTTAGAAAGATTGAGGACTATCTCTTGTGTCTTATATTCTTACAACAAAGATGGTATAACAGAGTTAAGTGAGATGAGTACATCTGTTGAGGCAAAGAAAGTTCTACCAAAACATGAACCCCTATGAAAGAAAAAGTAAACGTACGTGGCACAGCACTTTGAAAACGGTTCGGATCAAGTTCAATGAGTTGTCTCCTCAGTTCATTTACTCCCACACCAGAAGGTCCTAAACACAAAACACCACATATGGAAATTATTAGAGGTGGATAAGTAGAGCTACGTGATGAAATCATCACTTCAGTCTTCCTGCTGAAGACACTTGCGAGCACGTGGTATTGGGGAAATAACATCGTTTCCATTCGCATGAATTGAGATAACCCCAGAAAACTCTTGGGAATTTTCTTGGTGACCCATGGAGTAGCCCACACTTCTCCAACATTCAGAAATGAGGTAGCGAATTGCAGGAACCTGTCACCCCAGCAAACTTCATCTAATGTTGGATATTCAGAATTCTCTGGCCTCGAGTCAGATCCTTTGAGACAAGCTGCCTTTTCTCTTCCCATGAAGTTCCTACCACATCACAACCAGCTTCCACAATTACAGAATTCAGGGACCTATCTCCTGACAGATGGTGGAGTCAGCACCCCCATGTGCAACATGAGCAGAGAACTGTGTGGTCCACAAGCCCACGCTTAGGCTACTGCACTTGGCTTAATGCTCTCCTGCTCCCACACTGAAATTCTTAATCATTTTTGAATAAGAGGCTTTTGCATTTTCATTTTGCCCAGCATCCTAAAAATTCTGTAGCTGGTCCTGGCTGTAAGGTATGTTGTTCTGCTCCAAAGGGGCCTGCCTTGATCACAACTGGAATACACAGAGAAGATGGCAATAAGAGGTAAGTTCCTACTGCTGCAGTAACCAGCTTTGCAGAGATCTTGGTCACAAAGTAGATCAACTCAGGGCTTCCCTGGTGGCGCAGTGGTTAAGAATTCATCTGCCAATGCAGGCGACACAGGTTCAAGCCCTGGTCCAGGGAGCTCCCACATGCTGTAGAGCAACTAAGCCCTTACACCACAACTACTGAGCCTGCGCTCTAGAGCCCAGAAGCCACAACTACTGAGCCCACGTGCCACAGCTACTGAAGACTGCGCACCTAGAGCCCATGCTCCGCAACAAGAGAAGCCACTGCAATGAGAAGCCTGTGCACCGCAAGGAATAGCTCCAGCTCGCTGCAACTAGAGAAAGACAGCACACAGCAACGAAGACCCCATGCAGCCAAAAATAATTTTAAAAGTTTTTTTAAAAAGTCGATCATCCCAGCACTATATTTGCCCTGTTCTTCAGCACCAAAGATACAGTCTAGAAGACTTTTAGGCACTCTTCTAAAGGAGATGGTTACAAATTTCTTAAGCATTTTTATTTCTAATATGGACTAATGATCCAGTCTGGGGGGGAACATTCATCTGTGCTTATAGAACAAATTCTAAACCAGATATTTTTAAAAATCTCACTTATAACCTAATCATACTACATCTTGTTATTACACAAGTTCATATACACCATGGCATACCGCATTCAATTGTAGACAATAAAAGCATGATCCATAACATTTCATTTATAAACACGCATAAAAAACAGGCTTTATTTTTTTTAAGGTGGTTATATGCAGGTCCATAAAGGCTCTTACTTTTACCACTACTCCCAATGCAAGACTACTGAATCCAGGAGAGCCTCGTCATGGATGAGGAGACACTGCCTTCGGGGACATACCCACGAGCACAATGAGGCGGTGCTTGTCTGCAGGGCGTCGCTGGTACCGCACCACCTCCTCGTACGGGGCGCCCGCTGCGCCGGAGCAGGGGCTGGCGCCGCATACCTTGGCTCGCAGCTGGCTGAGGTGGGACCAGCGGCGGCAGAGGCGCATGCTCCGACGGAAACCGGCTGCGAGGGAAGAAACGCACAGGACGTGAGACCCAGGGCAGGAGAGGTCTCTTCCTGCCTCACACCTGACGGAGCATGCGTGACTGTGATCCGGAAGAGTTAATTAACACACATCTGTCTGAAGGTAGAAGATAGGAAGCAATACAAAGGAAAACAGCAAAATGCCCCCACGTGACCTCTAAGTTGCATCCAGCGCCTGCTATGTGCCGGGCATTGGTGCTGGGGATACAGTGGTCAACTAAACCAAGCCCATTTCCTCATGGAATTTACATTTTATGTAGGAGGAGAGAGAAAAATAATCTGCAACAAAAATAAGTGCTTAGAAGAAGGGTAAGTGGATAGTGACCGGGATGCTTTTTCAGGTTGGTGGATCATTTAAGCGTCTCTGAAAAGTCGACACTGAGCAGGGCTCTGAATGATGTAACGGAGCCAGGTGAGGAGGCGGGCGTCTGTGGGGAACAGCAGTGCAGGCTGAGGGAACAGCATTGAGAAGGTGCAGAGAAAGGATCTTGCTTGGAGTGCTTGAGAAAGATAAGGAGGCCTGTGTACTGAGGGGCAGTGGGCAGTAGGGAGAGTGGTAGGAAATGGGGTTGGAAAGGAAGCCAGGAGGCCACACAGAGACTTGGCCAACTGTTGGATTGTGGTCAAAGTGGGATGGGAAGTCGCTGGACGGTGGAGGGTTGGGTGTGGCATGATTTGATTTATGTTTCAGGTGGATACACTTAGACACAGGCAGGTTAGGTGGTTGCCCACCACTGTGTGCTCAGTGGCAGAGTTGGACATCTTAGTGGTGATTTCCAAACTCCTAGAGTCCCACATAATCTGCCTACTGAATCACAGGGCTTTCTGGTATTTTCAGAGCCATTCCCAGGTCCTGTCAGAAGATAGAGGTAGGGACTATATGTGAATATATAAATATGCACACATTTACATTGCTTGTATCTATATGTGTTGAACACCATGAGTTCACACCAATGCCTACAATACCAATTCGACACTACAGTTTTCATTCTAGCCTTCCTCCTTTCCATATGGGTAACTCCTTTCTCTAAGAGTGGGAAATCTAGCTCTTATTAGCCTCAATACATTTACTTATTGTATCAATTAACAGCACCTGGGCAGGATGGGGGACACATAGTATCCAGCAGCCTGGCAGGAAGTGCCAAGCCCAAGCTAGGTAAGGGGGGCATATTTATAGAGGCTGTGAGGTGTCAGGACCCAAGTGATGGCAGCTGCCCCACTCACTTTGGCTCCAACAACCTGCTCCAGGCTGCCATCACCCCTGCAGTGATGCCCTCCCCCCCACCCCGCTCAAGCTCTGATGCCCCACTCTAGGCTGCTTCTTCTCCACATTTGTGTAGATGCCTACCCTACTCAGCCTGCCTAATGGCTTTTGGGCTGAATTATTCTGGAAAGGATGCAGAAAAGTGGCCCCATGTTTTTTAAAGCTCCCCAGTGATACCAGTGTGCATCCAGACCTGGAGACCAACATTCTGCTTTACAGACCCTGCAGCCCTGCTGTTTTCCCACTGTCTCACATAAGGAGGAAGCCCAGCATGGTTTTAAATGAATGGTGAAGGTGCCTGGTCTTTCAGAAAGCTCTGCTCAGCTCATGGAAACGTGAACATAAAAAATAAGTATAGTGGTCAGAGAATTGGTCTCTTTAGAGTAAGGTGAATACATTATGGAACATACTGGAAGAAAACAAAAGACTTGTGTTTGATGAATAATTAGGAGATATCCAATATAAACCAGATGAATTACAATAAATGATCAACACATCAGAATACTGATTATTTTTTTAAAAAAGGATAGAGAGAAACCAGAACAAAGAACAAGTTTGGGAACATCCATCAGCAAAAGAAGCTTTCAGAAGAGTTAGGCTCATTCATAATTCATATAATAAGTTATATTCATATGAATATAACTTAGCAAGTGACAAAGACCCACCTTTTATTAATCATTACCTACCAATATAGAACTTCTGGTCATAGCCAACGAATTCCTCCTTGTCTGTAACACAGCAAATGGCAGGAACAGAATATGGCAGAGGAGAACGAGAACTTTACTTAGAATGGATGCATGAAATTATCTTCAAATCTTCAAGAGACACTATTTCAGTAGATGGCAGCACAGCTGAATTTATCCTTGAGTGCCTTATTGAAAAATGTCCTAAGCACTTTCCATCCTATCACATGCACCAAACTATATAGAGACACTATCCAGAAATTTAGCAACACACTGAATATATTCTGTCTAGTATGGTTGGAACAAAAAACTATCATGGAACAAAAAACTATCATAGCCTTCTTTAAAGTTATAAGAAAGATATTGAGTCATAGTAAAAACATAAATTTGGGTACACATTTTAAAATGTACCCAAAGAAAACTGATTTTCAAAAAAGGAAACATATAAACTGGTCTTGGCTTTAACTCATAGATATGGTGTTCTGTAGTTCCTATAATTAATCTCTTTGTTAGAAATGGGTTTTTATTCTTTTCCCTTATGAAGTGGTTCATTCTGTATGAAATTAGTATTTGTTTTATGGCTGCAAATTGTTTCTGACTGTCCAGGACTCTGAGAGACAAAAGTTAGGAAAACTGTGCCCAGCAGTAACATCTAGAGCTTGTTTAAACTTCTGTCTCTGCTTCCATTGGGGTCTCAGAAAAATTGTCCAAAACTCTGGGAAAAAATATTATAAAAATATCATTTTCAAATTACTTTTTACTAACATGTATTCTTTTTCACTTCTACAACTCTGTTCCGATCATCGAAATAATATAGAAAGAGCATTTGTTCATAGAATGAACGGACATATACCTTTCTTTCTTAACCTTTGTGTTTAAACACCCATTTTAAAATATAAAGAAAACACACCAATATCAATTCCATCTTCTGGTAAGTAAGCATATTTTTCTAACTGAAAATTGGAAATAAGTTTAAAAGGAAATGTTTACTTAGGGATACAGTGATAAAGCTTAATTACTATCATTGTTCATTTAAAAATATTTTCTATGACATTGTATATCTCATCACTGATTTCACCCTTAAAATATCATATCTTATCTTAAAATATATCCAGTCAAGTATTCATGTTGAGGCACTGAAAGATCTCAAACATAGCTCTATTTGGCTTATCAAGGACATAAAAATGAGTAGTCACCTTCTGAAAGTTCCTCTGGATATTTGGATAAGTGAAGAAACAGACATGAAAAAGTTAAGCCTTTGAGAAGATCAAGTTGGCAAAATAAAGACAAATGACACAAGTGAGGCATTCATGTCACCCTTAGAGAAAGTTGTAACCTGGGCAAGACCTGCCAAGGCAAATGAATATCACACAACTGGAAACTCAGAAACTCGTTGGACCTGCCTCTGCTGCCCAGCAGACAGTAACTTTTCCTGCAAGTTGCTTATCTAGACTCTCCTTGAAGGCTTTCTATCCATGCAGACTCCTCTGTACTTGGTTGGCAAAGAATGGGGCTTGAAAGAGAAATTTTCAAGGCAACCGATTTGAGCCTCTTCTTCCTTTCTCTCCCAGAGGCCATCTAGCTGCAGCCCTGTGAAGGTGAGGAAGTGGTGGAAGGGCCACTGGGGAAGCTCTGCAACAGCCTCTGGCCCAAGTGTCCTCATTCCTTACCTGTCCGGGTCCAGTCACACATTTCCATCTCCAGCTGGTCCCTTGAAGACAGGTGCAACTGAACACAGAGTGTACTGTTTTCTTTGTTTTCTAGACATCTTGAAACATCCATCACCCCTGTTTTTGTTTGTTTGGTTTTTGTTGGGGGTGGGGGGTGTTTTTATCTGTTTTTTTAAATGGCATTCCTAATTAGACTATACCATCCAGGGAAATCCAAAGAGGTCACATGATACTTCATTCAGAGAAGAGTTGGGACCAAAACTGAAGAAACTTAACTGCCCATTAAATGCTCTAAGTAACAGAATAAAGCATCATGAATGACTGTCATCATTTATTTAGAAAAAATGCCAGCTGGGTGCCAATTGTTCCTTAACTGTGCTCCCAAGTGAGCTGGGTTCAGAATAATGTACTTGAGAGTTCTCACTTTTTTGACGAAGAGGAGTCCAGAAGGAGTGCTTTGCAGTAACTAAGGGCAGCTGCACACTTTCCTCTGCAGTGCTGTTATTAGAGAACTAGGTGCTGATTGCCCCTATTACTTCTTCATTAAAATGCTGGCTAACACTCATGCACTTACATTCTAAGCACTTTACTTCTATAAATTATTTTTTCCACTTTAGACATGGGCACCTGAAGGGCAGAGAGGTTATGTGACAGATGACCCCCAGCTAGTTGGACCAGGATTCATGCTTGGACAATCCAGCTCCAGTCCATGGCATTGACCACTGCAATACTGCCTCTCCTTTCACAGACATCACAATACCTCTAAGCCTCAACCACAACTTTGGTGTGTAGAGTGTCTCCCAACAAAATGATGCGGTGAACAGAGCAAAGAAGGATGACTATAATCCAGAGGAATTAAAAATTAAACCAATCCCAAACATTGAACCAAGTGTAGATCATTAAATTACCCCTAACAGGAAATTCCCTGGCGGTCCAGTGGTTAGGACTTGGCGCTTTCACTGCCGTGGCTCGGGTTCAGTCCCTGGTCCGGGAACTAAGAAACTAAGATCCCACAAGCTGGGCAGCAGTGTGGGGGAAAAAAAAAAAGGTTACCCCTAACAAGCCAACTATCTAATTGAAAATAGGAAATTTAGAAGCAACATAAATGGTACATAAATAATTTAGGTGAGTAGTTCCCAGCTCCATGTGTCTCAATACTTTTTTTAAAAGATTTTTTTTGATGTGGACCATTTTTAAAGTCTTTATTAAATTTGTTACAATATTGCTTCTGTTTCGTGTTTTTGATTTTTTGGCCATGAGGCATGTGGGATCTTAGCTCCCCGACCAGGGATTGAACCCACACACCCTGCACTGGAAGGCGAAGTCTTAACCACTGGACCGCTAGGGATGTCCCAATGCTATCTTCTTTTATAACTAATATTTATAACAATCTCTCTAAGCTTAAAAAATGAAATTCATAGATATATTCTAACACATCATTTTAAAACAGCAACGTAATGCCCTAACTGTAATGTAATGGAAAATTAAAAGGAAGTAATTTATGTTTTAAAAGTACATGTTTCAAAAAGTATATATTTCAAAATATACATCTTTGGGCATGGCTTCTCTAGAAGACATAAACTATTAGATGCTTATACCTACTTATACTGAAGAAGCATGGATTTAAAGGAAGTGAGAAGATCAGAAAATAGTTCTTATATGAAATATAGAAAAATAGAAGAGCACAGTAACAAGTGGAGACTAGAACAAAGAGTGTTCTGATAACAGACCAGATTTATTGGTATATATGGGAAAGAGGGAAATTGCCTTAACTGAGGTAGGTGTAATATGCCAAAGCACTGATGAAATGGAGAAAATGAGGAAACATCATACACTTGGAAGCAAGTTAGTAATGTTAACATGCTCCAAAAGGTTGCCAGTTTTTCAAAATACTCCATGGGGCTTATTTTGTTACTAATAACGTCAACATTACTTTGAGGAACAGACACTTGATACCATGTGTCATCAATAATGGCAATAACATATTAAAGAAAAAGAAAATAATTGGTTTGGTATAGATACCTCACTTTCTGGTTGATTTAATATCAGTATGGATTAGAATGTGTGGAATAAATTATTCAGTAATTTCAAGGCAATGTCTTTATTCTGTCTAAATGTCTCTCTCCATAATGACTGTCTTCTAAACCAATGAGCTTATCATGTTACATCTTGTGAAAACTTACATCACTGTTGTGTACTAAAGAACTACTTACTCAGATTCCTAATGAGTTTTGTCCAGCGGGACATTCAGGAGATCATGCAGGATGGTCTCACACACAGCAGGTCATCTAGCATCCCTGACTCCCACCAATTAGAGGCCAGTAGTGTCCCCAATAAATGTGACAACCCAAAAATGCCCCCATAGGGTTCCAAAATGTCCCTAATGAGAAGCACTGCTTATGGTGAAGTTTACAATATCTCATGACTATACTGTTGATGTCTTTAAGCAATTATTGTATCATTAAAAGTGTTTAAGTTATACCAACATTTGGAATATACATTTAAAAATCAGTATAAAATATTCATGTTTTATTTACCAGATTCAAATGTTTCTTCATCTATGGTTTTCCACGGAGGCAAAAAACCAAAAGTATAGTTATATTACTATCCATACTGAGTCTATAGTTCAACAGTCTGATTCCCTGACCCTACGATTCTACACACACACCACTTTTAAAATGTTTTTCCTAAATCAAGGCCAACTCAGTGGTGTGTCTGTGGCATATAAAGCCTTAAATGAGTATATATAAGCAGTGGGGCTGTGATGACAAGAAGGGGTACAGCAGGAGCTTAAAATAAATAAATAAAATCATAAAATAGAAGAAGATAAATAAAATTAAATTAAAAAGAAGCTCAGAGGGAAGGAAAAGGTGGAATGTCATGGTAAACACAAATAGATGGTTGGATACTATACAGCTTTGCTGTTAGAGGTTTACTTGAAGCTTTGGGGGGTCCATAAGCAAGGGGAGTGTGGCTAGAAGAAGGAGCATATGAATGGCCTGGTTGGGTTAGTGTTGTTTAGGTGACTGGGAAATACCTGAGATAAACCAAGTCCCTCATCAGTTAAAACAATTCTCGTTAGTGTTTTAAAGAGACATTAAGCATAAAAAAACTAGAATTTATATGGAGAGCAATTAGAAATATATAGCAATGTTACCAACACACACATCCTTACATCAGGCAATGCTGCATCTAAGGTATACACACATTTGTGAAATGATATATTTAGCATTGTTTATAATAGAAAAGATTGGACATAATTCAAATGTCTACCAATAAGTCATTATATAAATGCACAATAACTTATTTAACCAATAAACCGTTTAAAATATATGAGGAGGCTCTTTATGTACTATGATGGAATCATCTCCAAGATATGTAATATTAAGTAAAAAAGCCAGGAACAGAACAGTGTATATAGCATACCATCAAAGAGTACATGCATCTGTGTTTTAAAAAGAGGTGAGAATGAGGGTGTGGGAGAGGAGAAAAAAATATACATCATTGCACAGAATATGTCTGGAGAGATGCCCAAGAAACTGAGAACATTTACTGCCTCAAGAAAGAAAACTGAGTAGGGGAACAGGAAAAGAGAGGGAATTTTACTGAATATACTTCTGTAGTTTTTGAATTTTAAATATATGAATGTGTTACCTAATAAAAAATTTAATTAAAATTCAGAAAGGAAATGAATAGTACTGCAAGTTAAAAACAAAAAAACAAAAAACCCAGGATGTGTATTTGATAAAATAAATATAATGTCAGCATTATTCTGTAGTTGTTCTGGGAAATATATGTAAATCTTTGAAATACCCAGTATTTAAACATTTCATATCATTATCTAATGTCTAAAAACTAGATTAACCCATAAAGCCAAGACAAAGTCACCTATCAGACTAAAGACTCTCCAACTAGTCTTCCAACAAAATCCTAGTGATTCTTGAACCAATCTTAGTTCTGCCACTAAATTTGAAAAGTCTTCTCCCAATTTCCAAAAAAAATCTAAGAATAGAAATGTGAAGTATTTGTATATTTCTCAGAAATTTGGAACACATGACTATTGATCTATACTAGAATCTACCAGAAAATGGTATCAAACAATAACAAAATAGATATTTTGCTTTTAAAAAATCTGATATCTCATAGGGAGGGTGGGAGGGAGACGCAAGAGGGAGGAGATATGGGAATGTATGTGTACGTATAGCCGATTCACTTTGTTATACAGCAGAGACTAACACATCATTGTAAAGCAATTATACTCCAATAAAGATGTTTTAAAAATAAATAAATAGGGGCTTCCCTGGTGGTGCAGTGGTTGAGAGTCCGCCTGCCGATGCAGGGGACGCGGGTTCATGAAGATACCACATGCTGCGGAGCGGCCGGGTCCGTGAGCCATGGCCGCTGAGCCTGTGCGTCCGGAGCCTGTGCTCCGCAACGGGAGAGGCCACAGCAGTGAGAGGCCCGCGTACCGCAAAAAATAAATAAATAAAAATTTTAAAATTAAGAAATAAAAATCTGATATCTCAATATTTTATAGTATTTCACAAAGAGCACGTGGTTTCCAGGAGTTGCTCCTGAATGTTACTGAATGTAACACCTGAGTGTTACTGTGTGTTCCTGTGATCATTTCCAGAATACTGCTTTCTAGAACACTTTCTAAAAGGTTGGTCTGAAGCATGGAGACATTCCTGCAGCTGTGCTTCCCTTCCAAGTGTCAGAACCACAGAAAAAGGCTGCGGTGGGGGATTTATTTTACACATTTCTTCCAGAAAATAGGCCTGTGGCCCCTTTGACTGACTGCTTCAGGAAATCTATAGCTGAGCTGCTTCATATTTCTCCTGGTGGTAAATCTATCAAGAGGAAATGCTACCTGCTTCCACACATTTCTCGTCAATCTTCATGTCATCTTCTATAAAAGAGCATAGAAAGGGAAAAATTGAAGTTAAAATGTTAGTATCACAAATGAAATTCCCTATGTATAGGTTTATGGCAATGAAACTCAGACCAGCCTATAATCATGTTATTCTTACAACTATCGCTCACTCGGAGAGATACAAAGGGCTGTACTGTACTAAATGAAAGTGCAGGCTATGGGAGGCCACAGGACATCGAATGGTTAAAATTCTAAAAGCACAGGCTTTTGAATAACTGGACAAATTAGTTTACCTCTAAGCCTCATCTTCTGTCTATAAATGGGGGTAGTAATAATACCTACTACATAGGATAGGATTGAGATAATGCAGGAAAAGCTCAGGCACATGGTAAGTGCTCAATAATGTTAATTATTTTTACCTTTAGCTGGGATGTATGTATGAGAATAAAAGAATATAACTTTTAAAACTGTTCATCCTAACACTCAAAGCTCTTTACAGTGTGACCCAAGCCCAGCTTTGAAAACTGCTGTCTCTTTCTTGTATCTTACACTCCTGTTAGAGCAGACTCCATTGATTCTTCCTCTGTGCCTTTGCTTAGGCTGTTCCCTTAGCCTGTAATACTGCAAGGTCCATCTCAACACTGATCAAAATGAATATCCTTGCCATGAACTGCACAGCATTTTCTTCCTACTACCTTGAATTCTCTGCTATTGCAGATCTACTTTGCCTCGTAATATAATCATTTGGGTGTTTGCCTTATTAGCCCTCCTAGACAGCTCCTTGAAAAGTGGAAATCATCTTAACTAATTTTTACGTACTTTATAGAGCTTAGTGTCTTCCACATAGTAGGCACATGACTAATTATTAAACTGAATTTCCCTTTTAATATCAGATAGTTGATTTGAACATATGTTCTGAAAAAAAAATTTTTTTCTTTCGGCACTGTGTATCTTGAGCCTAGCACAATACCAACAGTTCCCAGGTGATCAATAAATACTATTTTAATGTATTGATCTTATATATTCTAAAAGTGCAAATTATAGTTTGTATAATAAGCTATAATATTATAAAGTAATATAAATTTATCATCACTTCCTTAAAGATCATATCATTGATTGTTTTTAAGTAAAATATGCAATATGAAAAGTTTTATGAAATAATACTGTTTTATAGAGATAGGAGCACAGATGAACAAGTAACATAGCTGAGATTTTTAACACTGCTGTTCAATTCCTTATATTCATTTAGAGATTATTTTCCAGATCAGTAATTTATAACAGTGAATTCATTAGTTCCTAGCACATAACTAGAGGGTTTTGATTTAAAGGCAAACAAAAACTAGAATTGTCATTCCTACTTTACAGAGGCCAGGAGAGAATCTCTAATAACAGCACAAGTAGTCCCGGTTTTTCTAATATGTAACTCTGGGGTCTAAAAGAGCCACGGATTTTGCGCTCTCAAAATTAACAATTCCAGGGACTTCCCTGGTAGTCCAGTGGTAAAGAATCCGCCTTACAATGCAGGGGATGCGGGTTCAATCCTTGGTGGGGAACCTAAGATCCCACATGCTGCGGGGCAACAAAGCCTGCGTGCCACATCTACTGAGTTTGGGCAACTCAACTAGAGAACCCATGTGCCACAAACTACAGAGCCTACGTGCTCTGGAGCCCGCACGCCATAGCTAGAGAGAATTCTGCGCACTGAAGCAAGAGATCCCGCATGCTTCAACAAAGATCCCATGCGCCACAACTAAGACCCAACGCAGCCTAAAATAAATAAATAATAAATAAATCTTTTTTTAAAAATGAACAATTCCACACTATGGACTAGGGTGTTATGGACTGATCTGTACCCTCCAAAAATGCATATATATGTTGAAATCCTAGCCCCCAGATGACTGTATTTGGAGATGGTGCCTTTAAGGAGATAATTAAGATTAAATGAGGTCATAAAGTTGGGGCCCTAATCCAAAAGGACTGGTGGCCTTATAAGAAGAGGAAAAGAAACCACACTGATCTCTCTCTCTCTCTCTTCTCCCTCTCTCCCCACACACTTCTCCCACCCCGCATTCACAGAGGAAAGGCCATGTGAGCACACAGAGAGAAGGCAGCCATCTGCGAACCAGGAAGAAAAGTCTCCGCAGAAACCAACCCTGTCAGAACATTGATCTTGGACTTAGAATCCCCAGAACTGTGAGAAATAAATGTCTGTGGTTAAAGTCACGCAGTCTGTGTGATCTTGCTATGGCAGCCTGAGATGACAAAGACAGTGGGCTTGTCACCCAACAAGACCGCAGAGACCCAAAGGCCTGTCCATGTTCCTCCCCCTCCCCTTTCCAATTTCAGGGATGAAATGTGGATGGTGGCAAAGGGGACTGCTCTTCTCTCTTCTTTTCCCCTCTCCACAAGCAGACAGCATCTTGCCTTCTTGTTTGTATGTGTGTGCGCGTGTGTGTGTGTGTGTGGCATCATAATGAGTCATCTTGGTGTCTGAGCACGGAGAAGGGGAGAGGTAATAACTGGGGGCCCCATTTGCCCCTGATGTAGTGCCCTTCAGACAGAGAGCAACTTTAATCCTGACCACCGCTGTTTGCAACTTCTGACAGTGTTCTTACCTTATCAATCTTTTCATCCACACAATGGGAACAATAACAATTTCATCACAGGGTTATTTTTAGACATTGTGTACAAAGCAGTTGAAACAAAACAGAGGATCAGTTTCACAACTTTCATTGAATTCTTACCATGTGCTGTGTTAGATTCTGGGGCTGCCTGTAAATGTTGGTTCTCTTTTCTTTTATTCGTCTCAGTGTTAAGAACAATTACACAGTGTGTGTTCTTTTGACTGACATCTTTTTATAAATTAGGGTATTAGTGATTAGCACACTACGAGGCACACAGGAAGAGCTTAATAAATAGCTGAATTGAAATTGAAGTGAATTAAGAAAACTATAGGAAATTTCTAGGAGGCTTTGGAGATGAGTTTTTTTCCCCCACAAATACTACTTCTTACCTTCTTCCATAGAAATCGCTGGGTACAGAAAAATGATTGAAGCAGGGGAAAAAAGAGAGTGAGCACAATAGTTTATGTTATAGTTTATCAGATTAATTTACCTACAGTAAGAAAAGCAAAGTGCCAAAATTATTCTCTAAAAATTCAATGGAGATTTAGTAACAAAATGATAAGTGAATATCCTATAGAAACAAATAAATTTATGAGTCTTGTTGGAAATGGGATCTATCTGCTTCTGGCAAATCCTATTCCCTTCTATCCCAATAAGCTCTGTAAGAGTTGCATTCTATTCAGTTCTGAATTAATGCACTTATTATTTATTCATTATATTTTAGGAACTCAAATCTTGAATGGAAAGAAGGAAAGAGAGAGAGAAAGGGAAGAAGAAAAGAAGGAAGGAGGAGAGAGTGGAAGGAGAGAGAGAGAGAGGAGGGAGGGAAAGAAAGAGGGATGACAATTACAAGTGCATCTTCAGTACATAACTTTTTAATAACATCTGTAAACTAACACACGCTTGGAAGTTTTCAATAACTCTTGAGTAATAAAACATCCTGAGTAGTGACCCTTTCCTGAGATTTTTTTTCCCATGGTAACACTCAGGCAGAACAGAAAGATACAAAATAATATTTATTTGCAATATCATCTACTACAGTTAAAAAGAAATGGCCTGATAGTTTAGAAAATGATGTGCTCCATCAGAAACATCCCTGGGGCTTCCCTGGTGGCGCAGTGGTTAAGAATCCGCCTGCCAATGCAGGGGACACGGGTTCGAGCCCTGGTTCAGGAAGATCCCACATGCCGCGGAGCAACTAAGCCCATGCGCCACAACTACTGAGCCTGAGCTCTAGAGCCCGTGAGCCACAACTACTGAGCCCGTGTGGCACGACTACTGAAGCTTGTGAGCCCTAGAGCCTGTGCTCTGCAACAAGAGAAGCCACCTCAATGAGAAGCCCCCGCACTGCAACGAAGAGTAGCCCCCGCTCGTCACAACTAGAGAAAGTCTGCATACAGCAACAAAGACCCAATGCAGCCAAAAATAAATTAATCAAATAAATAAAATTTTAAAAACAAAGAAAGAAACATCCCTGTGAGAGGTGACCCTTTAACTCAGTGGCTCCATACTTGGGGTTCCTGAACTCAGAAATTTATAAGGATAATAATATGCGGCTGCAAACTCTTTTCAGGATGGACTTTGCAAAATCCTAATAGAAATGGCACATAGGCTATGCAAGCAAGTTAGATGTCAACCTGTGGCCCTACTAGTTATCAGATATTAGTTAGAAGCTTAGTTAGTACTTTCACATGCCTTTGCTAAATGAAATAGGAAAATGGGTTAAAGAAGTACTTCAATCTGGTTTGGTAAACAAACTTTTTCGAAGCACAGGGGAAATAACTAAAATATCACTATGAAGATTATATCATGACAAATGTTTCTGATAAAATGTCAAGTTAAAGAAAAAAGATAAAAAGTAGTATTGTAACTGTTACTGTAACCATGTAAAATATGGTTCTATAACTGGAAGACAGTATGAAAATATGGTCAGTGTAAAGGAATTTTAAGAGTGTTTTCTTTCAAAAATGTCTCTATAGTTGTCATCATATCTTTTCAAGGGAAAAAATAATTTTTGGCTTAGAGAATTGAGAAGTAAAGTGGATGAGGACTCTCCATGGGCAAATCTATGTTTACTTTACTGCCCTCCCAGCCTCCTGTCCATGCCCCTCTCCCTCTCCCTCCTCCTGCCAGAGAGCATTTCAGACGGTCCTTGATCAGCAGGTTCTAGCTGGGCTCTGTGAGCTACTGACACCCTTCACTAAGGCAGTAAGTCGTTCACAAGCATTCGCCACCGTGAATCCCTTTGCTGACCATTCCTCCACTGCCATCTAAAATACTGTGAAGTGAACAAGCTACACTCATTAAATAATAATTCAGTCTCATGTTTACTCATCAAAGGCACACTGCGCCGCTCTGCAGCCTTGCTTGCCAGTAGGTGTGTAATGTATGGACTAGCTGCAGACACCTCAGGGGACTTCAAGCCGGGGAGTGACCACAAGACATTTGCATTTTCACAAACTGAAAACTCTTCTAAATCCAAAGGAATGAATGTCTATGGTAGGATTTCAGATGGCTGCCAGGAGGCTATCTGGGGTATGGGGACATTTAAAGATCCTCGGTTGGGCGGGAAGCCAGCCCTGGGAAAGAGGGAGCTGTCTTTCTCGTGATGCACGGGCTGGGTTTGAGGTATCAGCACACTCACATATGGTGGATTTGAGGTCGTTGTGAGGTTGATATGGCCGAGACCACCAGAACTCCCGTTGCTTCCTATGCAAAAAGAAATACACTGTGAGAAGGAAAAAAAAAATTAATCCAGGTTAACCCAGGTGAAATAGATCCAGGATAGAATGTTTCCTAGAATTCTGTTGCTTCCAACCAAGTGAACAAGGAGATTTCACCTCCAAACACACTGTCAAATACATTCTCCAAATGCATGGCCTTTCTTATCATTCTTTCCTGCCTCACAGCATCTTTTCAGAGTCACACTGACTTAGGGTGAAAATCTGGCCTGAGACCACTAGTGCACATGCCACAGAGCTTCACTGCATGAGCCATGGCACCTGCCTCTCTGGCATGTTAGCCCGCTCCAGCTGGTCTCAGAATTCTCACCGCATGTTCTGGTTTCCCTCCCAGGCTGTGATGCTCCCTACAGTCCCTTTAGAGCCACATGAATTTCAGTTCCTTCCGTTGTCCTTTATTTGTGCACTAATCTAGTAAACCTGCCATTTCTGTGTGCTCCTTGCAAGACCCCCACTGGAATCGCCTTGCCACTCTCTGCTCTGAGACCATGAGGACTAATCTCATTAGGGCTTTATCCCTGTGTGTGTCCTCAGGTCATCCCTTATCCTCTGCACTTTAATCCCTGTAAGGCTCCATCCACCACCTGCCGCTCCCTGAAGCCCTTTCACACACCCTCTGGAACTGGCAGTAAATCTCCAGCGAAATCTCTCAAACCTCCTCCTGCACTTTGAGTGAGCCCTTCACCTTCTTGTTCTAACTAAACCCAGGTCCCCCTGAGCTCACTGCTCCCCTGCCCCTTTTGAGAGGTGGCTCTTTCCTCTCCCACTCCCAGTGGCGTGTGGGTAAACCAGCCCTGGGAGATGAGTCCTCATGTGCAGCTTTGCAGATTTTTCTAGTGTCAATATTCCCATTGGGGCTGATTTCAAGCTGCCACCCCGATGTCACCGACCGTGGGTGTGAGAAGGGTGCACACAGGCTCTGTGAGCTGGCTCCAGCACACCAGTGCATGAGGCCCTCACTCCATGGGGCCTGGAGGTGGGGTCTGTGTCCTGCTTCTCCTGGCCATTTCCAGACTATATCCCTCTTCCCTAGACGCCCTCACTTTGAAAGCCATTTCCCCGACTCTTCTGGAAGCCATTCTCAGATTATTCCTGCTAACTCCCATGCTCTTAACACTGCTCTGTCAGAATGCATGATGATCTTATTAGGCATGAAGATGCCCCTTCCAACACCCTGGCCTCTTGGTTCCTTGATCTCCTCTCTTCCAATGACCTTCCAATGACCTCAGCCACTGCATCCCACTGTCATACCCTAGGCCTTTCAGTACCCAAAACTACAATCTCTATACAATTTCTATTTCCAGCATCCCTTTCTTCTACCAGCACCTCCTATCTTCCCAACCCCAATAATCTATCAACCCCATAGGGACCTATAATCCATTGATCTGACTTCCTTGCCACTGACCCTACCCTGTCACCTCCCTCCTTAACAAGCTTAAATGTCATGGTCTTTCATTAAAATCACTCCCTTGTCCCTCTCTTGATTTACTGTTAAATCTGACTCCCTGCCTAATCTGGCCCTGCCCCCAGGAAGCTGACCAGGATCACTATAAATTTATGACCTTTAACCTTAAGTGGGCCCTTAATGCTGATGATACTGTATTTATCTAACCAATTTTCTCTCCAGTTCTCATAGAAACTTTTCAAGCTTTCTCCTCTTTCCTTCCCAATATCTCCTACCCACCCTTACTCTCAGCTTATGACATTGCTTATTCCACTGAGAAAATAAGAGCAGATGGAAGAGACCTTCCATAAACTCCCACCATATCCCTCACCCTGTGCCCACACACTCTGGATTCCCTACTGCTACTATTACTGTGGGTGAACTGTTCCTGATCCTGTATAAGGCCAACCCCTCTATTTATAGGCTCCATCACGTCTCCTCCTGCTTCCCCAAGGACAACAAGAGCAGCAATGTTCCCTTCTTTGTCCTGTATCATAAAATATTCCCTCTCATTGGATTTTTCCCATTACCATTATCTACCCTATCTAAAAAAGTTCTCTCATACCACTCCACTTTCCCCTCTAGCTATTTGTCCATTGTTCTGCTCTGCTTTATACAAAATGTCTCAAAGGATTTTCCATGCTCATTGTTGTCAATGTCTTCAAATCCCCTTTTACTAAGATTTTGGTCCCACCTCATCCACTGAAATTGCTTTTATCAAGATCACCAATGAGTTCTGTTGCTAAATCCAGTGGTCAATTCTCAGTCCCCTCAGCAGTGGTTGACATAGTTGATCAGGACACTCTACCATCTTGATTTTGGTCTGCCTCATCGGCCACTCCTTCTCAGTCTCCTTTGCTAGTTCCTTTTCTTCTTCATGATCTCTTAACATTGGCTGAGTCTTGGACCTCTTATTCTATTTTCTTTCTATCCTTAAGCCCTTCCTTGGACCTCAATAGCACCAAGGTGATGGTGGAAAGTTGAGATTCAGTAACTGAGCTTTCAACTCAGCCTTGAAAGATTATAGAGGGAGTCAGAACTACCTTTAGAAGTTTAATTTAGCTTCCCAAGTACTCTTCTCTCTTTTCTAATTGATACAATTATTTTGGTCCCTTTTGTGTTTAAGATGTTTAGAGCATATTGACAAGTTGACATTTGGATTTATAGACCAGTGTGTGTTCATCTATCTGCTTGTCTCTCTTTCTCTCATCTTAACTGCAATAACAGAAGCCTGAGAAAACGTTTTGTTTCCTGATGGCTCGGTCTTGAGTCCAGGAGTAATGACTTTTCTTACCTCTTCAGAAGGTGCGTAGAAGGGATTAGGCCAGCACAGGTATCAAGGTCTGAGATTTTCCGGGCTTGCCACCAGAGGGCATCATTCTGGTCCACAATCTGGAGGATGTCCCCCTTCTGGAAAGGCAAGCCGGCATCCATGCAGGGGATGGCGGGATCCTCCTGGGGCCAGTACTCAGTCATGGCACGAACATACACCTAACAGTAGGTGCATAATGAAACCTCAGAAGAATCCTTACCCCCGGGTTGTTAAGGCTTAAAACCATCTCTCCCACTCTTCCACCTACTGGTGCTATCTTTCCTCTCTATCCTCACCAAAAAGAACTTCCTTCTTGAACTGAGTCTAAGAGCCATGAGAAAAAAAAAAAAGTGAGTTCGGGAATAGAATCTTTTAGCTCTGAGAAGTTTTTGCTCAAATGCTCACCATTCTTGATGTTACTTCTTAACTTCTTGGTACCCCATCTCCTGTTATTGTATTCATTTACTGATTTGCCTCTCATGTCATCAGTATCGAAAAATATGCAATACAGTATTGAACAAATCTTCAATACATTATAGAGGATAGTAATAAGACACAAAGTACGCCATGATAGTTATTGTTATTGGGGGATTTACTGTGTGTGGGTATGAAGGCTCAGTAAATTCTTACCATCTTTTGGCTATTAACAGGAGGGTCAGAAACTGGAACCACCTTGAATATGATTGTGCCACGAGACATGGCCTAGAAAATGTCAGAGGAAAAAATGACAAATCGCAGAGTTCACTGGGTTACTAGGGCTTGGCAGACAGAAGTTACAATTCAATGTGTGCAGGTCAAATGGTGCCATCTCCCACAGGGGCTTTTACAAGGGCTCAACAGCTAAATATCACCACCCAGAAATGGACATTAGGAAGAAATTTAGCTTCATTTCTGTCCTGCTGTGGGATTTCCAGGATCACTGGTCTATTAAAACCCACACTGAGACCTGGCTTCTTGCAGGGACCCTCCATCTCACTGCTGCCAGGACACCACACTCAGCAAGGTCTTATTTCCACAGGCACTAAGGAAGGAGAGGAGCTCTTGGTCTGACTTGCCTTCCTCATAACTCAGTCAGTAATTATTTCTTGAGTACTGATTTCTGCATCAGGCAGCCTAGTCTTATGGGGAAGAAGATAAAGGGCCCCCAAGTCTTCTGGGGGGAACTGACGTCTCCAAGCTAATGGTGGAGGAAACAGAGAGCCTCTTAGTTTGATGGGAGAGGTAAGAATCCCCCTGTCACACACACTGTGATGGGCATTGGAGATCCTAGAGATTAGCAAGAAAGATCTCGGTCTCACTTGGGAATTTCACAGCCCCACTGTCCTGGCAACTCCACAGCTGGAGCCGAAAGGGCTGAGGTGGAGGCATGTGTGTCTGTGACTGACAGTCCTTTAAGCTCCCTGTGCAGTATCTTTTATACCACACAGAATCTTGCGTAGTGGTTTGCAAAATATTTCGGTGCTTGGTATACTCCTTATAATACTCCTTATATAATACTCCTTATATTCCTTATATAATACTCCTTATAATACTCCTTATATAATACTCCTTATAATACCACTCCTCCTCTCAGTCCCTGAGGCACGTCTATGAAAATCTAGAGTTCCCCCAAGAACCCAGTTTGAGTACCACTAGTCTATGTAATATATAATAATTGACCTCAGGTCCCACCCTGGGGGTGTACATGGGGGGAGGTGGGCGGGGAATGCTGCTATGGCTGCTGATAGCTGGATAGTGACTCGGGCGATGGTTTGAAGAATGGGAATGGGAACTGAAAAGAGTTACCAAAAGCTCATATAATCAGGTCACGCTGCCATTTCAACCACAAGGACAGTGGCAGGGCCAGCAAGGATGCCCCCCTCCCCATATGCTGCCCTCTGGCGACTTCTTTTCTACGCCAAAGCTGCCTCAAGGAAACTGCATAAAAATGTAAGGGGAGCAAAGGGTGGTTTGCTCAGGTTCTGACACTCCTCCACAGTCTCCCTCTGCCCACCCCGGGCTCAGTTTCCAATGGAGGAACCCAGGTGATGAGGGATCTGGGCTGGGCGGACTGGCAGGCTTCCTGAGGCTGAAAGAGCAGCTTGTGAAGGGAGATGTCCAGAAGGGGCCAGATCACCTGAGGAGGCGAATGAGGGAAGGCAGACGAGCTGCACAGAAACAGACAAGTTCTGGGGCCTAGAGAGAGGAAGCTGCCTAGCGGGACCCAAATCCCCCTCCAATTACAGTGCACATGCCATGGGCTGGCCGTAACGTGGCACTGAGTCATGGAGAAGGCGAGGAGGAGACTGTTACCAGAATATGGATCACTTGCTCAGGGTCCAGTCCTTCAACTGAAACTCCATTCACTTCCACCAGTTTGTCTCCAGCATATAACAACCCTAGGCAAACAGGAACACAAAACAAGAGGGGTACAAAAAAACTCTCAAAAATGGCAGTAGCCATCCCAAAGCTCCTTAACAAACTCGCTAACCCAAGAAGGCTCTGACATCTTAAGTTTCATTGTGAAATAATAATAATAATAATAATAAAGCAAACTGGCTATTCCAATTTACACCATCACCTAAGTGCATGGGAGTTGCATTTTTCTACCTTTCCACCAACACTGGGTATTAACTGGTGGTGATATTTTTATTTTCACTAATCTTGTAAAATGTTGTAAAATGTTGTAAAATGGAACTGGAACTGGAACTCTGGTAAGAAGATAACACGAACAATAAAGCTGTCGGGGTCATGAGAAAATGTCAGATGAAAAGGAAATGGGGGGTATTCTTCAAAAGAGAAAATGTGGAGAAACTTGAGGGTTAAGATTGAGGCTTGAGAAATATGAGGTAAGACAGTGCAGATAAGAAGCAGGATGAGGCTTCCCTGGTGACGCAGTGGTTGAGAGTCCGCCTGCCGGTGCAGGAGACACGGGTTCGTGCCCCGGTCTGGGAGGATCCCACATGCCGTGGAGCGGCTGGGCCCGTGAGCCATGGCCGCTGAGCCTGCGCATCTGGAGCCTGTGCTCCACAATGGGAGGGGCCACAGCGGTGAGAGGCCCGCGTACCGTAAAAAATAAAAATAAAAAATAAAAAGAAGCAGGATGACATCATGGAACAGAAACCAAAGATGATGAAAATTTTAAGCAAGGTATTGTCAACAACATCAAATGTGCTGAAGGAGTAAAAATAAAATTGAGGCTGACAGAAGGGCCAGTGGACTTAGCAGCTAGGAAGTCCCTGGGTAACTTCTCTCAGAACGTTGGGGTATGAACCCTGCACCAGGTTTCCAGAGTCATGGGCAGTGAGGACACAGACCGCAGGTACAGAACAGCTCGTCTCAGAAGCACAGTGATGAAAAGAAGGAGATTTGGTCCTCTGGTAGAAAAGGCAAGCAACGGGTGTTTGAAGACGGGGAAGAGAGATGCCTCTTTGAACACAGAAGGACCAAGTGAAGCGTGAAAGTTGGGAATATAGAGTGAGGCAGACCTGGACTTGAATCCTGACTCACCCTGTGAAACCTCGTGCAAGTTAGGTGGTTAATCTCTTTGAGCCTCCGTTTCCTCATCTATATGATAGCATGATAATACTTACCTTGTTGGGTTTACATGGGAATGTAAAGTAAGGGAACATTAATTTAGTGCCTAGAATGGAGGGACTCAGTGAGGAAGGGCAATGGGACTTCTCTGGAATATTCCTTTCTTCCTTCTTAGTAACCAAGCAATAGAACTTATTAAAGCTCAACCTCAGTTAGGAAAGAGGGGCTTCCCTGAGAAGATTAAACAATCATTCCCTGTTTTCCTGGTCACGCTTGCACCCTGCTGCTCCAGCTTACCACTCCTCTCTGCCAGCCCACCATGGATGACTCTGGCCACCAGGATGTCCCCTGTCATCTCATGGCGCTTGATGGTAGCTCCCTGGGGAGAGAGTACAGTAGAACCCCTTTTTACCTAACATGACCACTTTCCTGAGGGCTCCCCTCAGTGTTACTCTGGTCTTTCAACAAGGGTATTCATACCAACCAGGGCCATACATACTGTGCCATGAAAAAGGAAAGGCCATTCAACCTTGGCCTACCAAAGTCTATATCCAACCACATAGACATCAAAGAATATTGAGATCCTTCCAAAGTTAAAGAAAACTCCCACAATTACAACCTAATCAAAGGGATTATGCTTAGAAAATCAAATTAATGCCTTACTTAGCTTCCCCTTTATAGAGGAAAAATACATAGGCAAATACATTAGAACAGAGTAAAATATATGTACATGTCACAGAGCCAAGTAATAAAATAAAATAAAGTAATTATGTCTCACAGATCTTAGAAAACAAAAACACTAAGCAGAAATCTTCCCTGGTGAAAACATTACAACCTGTAATGTGTTTGAAATCACAGGCAAAATTCATTGAGATACAGTTTAGCCATTATTATCATGGATTCCCTCACATTTTCTGATTGCCTCACACTACCTCTGTGACTACAGACAAGAATATTGCCCAAGTAATTACTAGAGATAACTTAGTTCATAATTAACCCTGGAGTAATCCTAAATGAAAAGGTAAAATGATTTCCTTACCAGGGGCTGCTGGTTTTTCACCAAGCAAACAATCCTCATTGCTTCCTCGCTCTCAGGGATGTTGTCTGGCAGTGGAGGGAGAAGAGGTTCAAAGTCTTTCTGAGCCACGGTGTCATGGGCGCTGAGCAAGGCCTGGGAATAGAGAAGGAAAAGGGGAACAAACGTCACACATAGGACACACTCACCTAGAAGATGCTGACTCAACACTATGTGAGATACAACAGCAACAAACACGTACGTGCCAGGCATAGTTCTAAGTGTTTTATGTGGATTAACTCAATCTTCACAATAACCCTGAGGCAGGTATATATATTTTTAAATTTTTTAAATTTATTTTTATACAATTTGTAAAGGTTACTTTCCATTTACTGTTATTACAAAATAGTGGCTATTCCCCATGTCGTACAATACACCCTTGTAGCCTATCTTTCACCCAATTGTTTATACCTACCACTCCTCCGCTCCCATATTGCCTGCCCCGCTCCACTGGTAACTGCTAATTTGTTCTCTGTATCTGTGAGTTTGCTTCTTTTTTGGTATATTCACTAGATTGTTGTATTTTTTTAGATTCCACATGTGATATTATACAGTATTTGTCTTTCTCTGTTTGACTTATTTCACTAAGCATAATGCCCTCCAAATCCATCCATGTTGCTGTAAATGGCAAAATTTCCTTCTTTTTTATGGCTGAGTAGTATTCCATTGTATATATATATCACATCTTCTTTATCCATTCATCTGTTCATGGACACTTAGGTAGCTTTCATACCTTGGCAATTGTAAATAATGCTGCTATGAACATTGGGGTGCATGTATCTTTTCAGATTCGTGTTTTTGGTGTTTTTCGACATATACCCAGGAATGGAATTGCTGAGTCATATGGTAGTTCTATTTTTAGTTTTTTGAGAAAATTCCACACTGTTTTCCAGAGTGGCTACATCAACTTATTGATACAAGTGTTCTCTTTTCTCCACATCCTTGTGAGGCAAGTATATTTATTTCCCCCATTTTACAGATAAGGAAACAAGGCAGAGAGAGGGTAAGCAACACATAATATATTCTTTCATTTCTGATAAACTGTATTCTGTCACATTCTCATTTCCTGGAAACCCATGTAATCCATGGTGCTCCTATAAACTTGAACTACAAAACAACTATTGTAATAGTTTCCCCAATTAAGGTAGAATGAGGAGCAGTAATCAAAACATCTTGCTGGTTTAATTATCAGTGACACTTAAGGGCTCATGCAAAACAGAATGAGAAAAAGTAGTCCTCTACTTTTAGGGTATGATCAAAGAGTTCCTTCTCATGGCCCAGTATGTTAAATTTTCATTTCACAAGATGGGGAAGTAGTCATTCTACAGCCCTGCCAGAGACTGGTGGACAGAACGTTGTTGGAACTCAGAGAAAATTCTCTAGGTTTATCTAGTGAAATAAAACTTTTTTTAACATCTTTATTGGAGTATAATTGCTTTACAATGGTGTGTTATTTTCTGCTTTATAACAAAGTAACTCAGTTATACATATACATATGTCCCCATCTCTCTTTCCTCTTGCATCTCCCTCCCTGCCACCCTCCCTATCCCACCCCTCTAGGTGGTCGTAAAGCACCGAGCTGATCTCCCTGTGCCATGCGGCTGCTTCCCACTAGCTATCTGTTTTACGTTTGGTAGTGTATATATGTCCATGCCACTCTCTCACTTTGTCACAGCTTACCCTTCCCCCTCCCCATATCCTCAAGTCCATTCTCTAGTAGGTCTGTGTCCTTATTCCCGTCTTACCCCTAGGTTTTTCATGACCTTTTTTTTTCTTAGATTCCATATATATGTGTTAGCATACGGTATTTGTTTTTCTCTTTCTGACTTACTTCACTCTGTATGACAGACTCTAGATCCATCCACCTCACTACAAATATCTCAATTACGTTTCTTTTTATGGCTGAGTATATTCCATTGTATATATGTGCCACATCTTCTTTATCCATTCATCCGATCATGGACACTTCGAATAAAACTTTTTGACTGATAAATTCCATTGCTCCAAGTGCAGACATCCTCTTAAATTCTAATTTGTTGATAAATTGATCTCAAAATCTATAAGCACTATGAGATAGGTTTCTATTCTGCAATCAAATGTTCTTCATATACCCCCAATAGAGCTAATCATTGTTATACTGTATTTTCCAAACACCTTCACACACTTTATTTGAAACTTAAAATAACTTAAGATTTATGCTACCTCGACTGCCCCCCCCCCAGAATTTTAGAGGAACAATGGCTTTCCGGGGGGAAAAAGACACCATGGGAAGTTCTGGATGCCTCCTTATAAATAGGGCAGGCTTGTCTCCATGACCAGTGAGATTATGCCAGTCACGTCCAAGTTCCACATTTTTAGGTACAGTCTGTTGGTCACCCACATACGGTAATAGAACATCTATTCAGAGAGCACATTTTCCAGCACATTTATTTCTCCTTCCCAACTTTGTCTATGTGCCAGATGGTTATATCTTGTCCATTTTAGCAAGCACTTGCCTTTAAGTGTGGAGCCTGGAGGATTTGTCTCAGCTCTTGGATCTCAGGGGACTTGGGGGTTTCATGTAATATCTTCACTACCTGGTTGGTGGAAAAACATACATTGTGAATTTTTTAACAATCTTTGTCACCTGGTTAACATCACCTAGGTTGGATAACAGGTATACTGACATAATATTGACCTAAGAAAAGCTGTTACTGAAGCCTTCTTTTTCATCTTTAAAGTCAGGGCTTAGAGTCTTTCCTTATCATTAAACTTCATTACAGCAGGTAGAATCCAATATTTGGGGTAGATCTAAACAACAGTGCCCCAGTCCTGGCACATCGCAGGCTTGGAGGAAGAACAAACATAATTTTGTAATGTCATATGTGCCAAGGCAATATCCCTCTAGTGGCTCTAAGATAGCTGTTTGCTAATGTGAATGCTTTACAGGCAGGTTAAGGTATCTGAGTTCTCCAGGTATAGGCTCAATTACTTGGAGAACCCAGGTAGCTTAATCCCATGGGATGTTCCATTCTTCATTTGCAAAATGAAATAGTAATTTGTATTTTAGGGCTTATTATTTGATTAGCAATTTTAATGTTTGTTGCAACAAAAAAGTGCTAGACAGAATAAATTCTGATCTCTTTGCTTTGATTTAGGCATAGACCTGCTTTCTGACAGGACATAAGCCCTTTTAAGACTTTAACCAGCTACATGAATCTTCAGCAGTCAAGCACCATCACATATTGTCAAACGAAAACAAGCAGTTTAGCAAGCTTCACCTTCACTCACTGGGGTTACAACTGAATAAAATATCACGTGTGTGTTTCCCTGTGGACATCTGAGATCCATTCAAGTTGTTGATTACTGGAACTGAGGTTAGAAGTTTTTTTTTAAATTTCTTTTAATATGGACAATAAATAAAAACAAAACAGATTATATTTATGCATCCATTCAGCAAATATGCATTGAACATCTACTGTGTGCTAGGCACTGTTTTGAGTGATGCAAATAGAGCACTGAATAGGCAGACAAAAATCCCCAGTCTCATGGAGTTTACATTCTAGCGAGAAGCCACAGACAATAAATAAAATATATAAGTAAAAGAAGTTTATTTGATGATGAAAAGAGTTAAGAAGAAAAATGAAATAGGGAAGGTGGATAGGGAATGCTATGAGAGGATTGCAATTTTAGAGGGGGTGACCAGGGAAAGCCTCCATGAGGTGACATTTGAGTGGAGACTGGAGGGAGATGAGAAAGCAAATCGTCTGGCTATATGGGCAAGGACGTTACTGACATAAGGAATAGCAAGTGCAAAGGGCCTGTGGCAGGAGCATGTCTGGTTCAAACAACCACAAGGGGTTCAGCTGGCTGGAGCAGAGTGAATAAGGGAGAGAATGGTGAGTATGACATCAAAGAGGTAACAGGGGCCACCTTATGTTTGACTATGCAAGAATTCTGATGTTTACTCAGAGATAAGTTGCTGTAGGAAGAGTTTGAGCAGGGAAGTGACATGATTTAACTCATCTTTAATCAGAATCTCTTTGGCTGCCACGATGGGAATAGACCACAGGGGAGCAAGTGTAGAAGTGGGCGACCAGGTAGGAGGCTACATCGCAACTATCCATGTGAGAGACGATGATGCCGTATATTAGGTGGCACAGCAGAGGTGGGGAGATTCTCGATATGTTTTGAAACTAGAGCTGACAGGACTGGGTGTGGGTGTGAGAGAAAGGAAAAGTCAAAGATGACCCCAGAGGTTTCAGCCGGGGTACTGCAAGAACAAAGACATCCTTAGTGAGATGGAAAAGGCTGGGGTAAGAGCGGCTTTGGGGATGGGAGAGCCAAGAGCTCCGCTGGGGACATATAAAGTTTGAGGCCCATTAGACATCGCAGTAGGATGGGATGAGGCAGAGGACATCAGAGCCTGCCGTCCAGGAGCCCAGAATAGGGATGTAAATTGGGTATCATTAGTCGGTCAACATTACCCTCTTTCCAGGGGTAATTAGGTCCATGGTTTAGGGGAAAAGAGGGAAATGCACACAAGCTAAAAATTTGTCTTGTTGGTTTTAATCTGGGGAGATAGCAGTCCTTCTATTAAAGCTCAATTAGAAACAGTTATCAGAGGCATAATCACCAACTGAACTTTTCCATTAGAGCATTTAAACTAGCACTATGAGTAGAATGGTATCACGTTAAAGCTCTACTATTCTCTGGATGAAAAATCACCTCACCTCATAGGATAACGCCTGGGCGTGGGGTGTGGCAGGAATGAGCTTCTTTCCTTTAAATTCCTGGAGGCAGTCATAAACCTGCCGAGGGGCAACGAAGAGAGAATGACATACTGAGGGAAGGCTCGCCCAGGGGAGACCCAGCCTGAGCAGTGGCACAAGCAGCTGGGTGGCATGTGTGTTGGCCTTTAATAAGGTGTCTCTAGTTGTCCAAGCGAAATGAACTCAAGACTGGTGGCTCTAACGCTTCAAAGGCTTAATTACTGGCTGCCACTGGAAACTGTTCTTCCCCAAACAATATCATTAATAAAAAGAAACGTGAATTTTACTCTTGTTATATTAAGTAAGCCTGGGTTTTCCAGGCTTGAGGCCAATAAGGATTTGAAGCCAGAGACCTGTGGGAACTTCCAGGCTGGGTATCTGCGTAGGGCATGGGTTAGGGGCTCAGGTTCACCAGGGGATCTGAATGAGAGCCCGGGCACACTATACATGCTTATTTGTACTCTGTGCTCACCTTTTGTTTCCTTTCCTCCCTTAATTCTCCAGTAAAAGTTTGTTTATAAAAATTCCAACTTTGTCTTTGTTGACCCTTAGGAATTGTTTTCCATACCAGGACCTAGGGTTGGGCTGAGAATACCAAGGTCTGACTAGCTCTGCAGTGCAGACCTTAATCTGATTTTAGAAATCTAGTTTCTCTTACAGTTGAAGAAATGAGGTCCAGGAGGTCAGCTCAGCCCTGCCTTTCTCCATCCGGATCTGGGATGGCGGGACTTCCTTGCTCTACCTCAGTGCCCAAGCTCAAGTTTACCTGGAAGTGATGAAGGCTGGTGGATTGATGCAGGGAGCACAAAGCCCAAGCAGCCTACCAGTGGTAGCAAAGGCAATGCCTTTAGTGGCATTCATAACCCTGTGTTAGCTTCCCAGGAGGAAAAAGTGCCTGGTAGAAATCAAGTAGTTTCCCCCAAAGTTTTTGTTTGTTTGTTTTTGCGGTACGCGGGTCTCTCACCGCTGTGGCCTCTCCCGTTGCAGAGCATAGGCTCCGGACGCACAGGCTCAGCGGCCATGGCTCACAGGCCCAGCTGCTCCGCGGCACGTGGGATCTTCCCGGACCAGGGCACGAACCCGTGTCCCCTGCATCGGCAGGCGGACTCTCAACCACTGCGCCACCAGGGAAGCCCATCCCCCAAAGTTTTATTCAGATATAATTGAGATAGAACATTGTGTAAATTTAATGGGTATGCCATGTTGATTTGATACACGTATATGTTGCAAAATGATAACCACGATAAGGTTAGTTAACACCGCCATCACTTCACATAATTACCACTTTGTCTGTGTGTCATGATAACGTGTAAGATCTATTCTCTCAGCAAATTTCAAGTATGTAATACAATATTGTTAAATATAGTCACCATGCTGTACAGTTGCTCCCCAGAACTTATTCATCTTGTAACTGGAAATTTGTACCCTTTGACCAACATCTCCCTATTTCCCCTCCCCCTCGTCCCTGGCAACCACTATTCTCTCTGCTTCTATGAGCTCCACCTTTTTAGATTCCACACACAAGCGAGATCGCACAGTATTTGTCTTTCTCTGACTTATTTCACTTAGGATAATGTCCTGAGGTCCATCCATGCTGTTGCAAAAGGGAGGATTTCCTTCCTTTTTATGGCTGAATAATATTCCATTGGACATCCAATGGATGAAATGAAATCACTACCTAAAAAGATATCTGCACCCCATGTTCATTGAAGCTTTATTCACAATAGCCAAGGCATGGAAAAAAACACTGTGTCCAACAATAGATGAATGGATTAAGAAATCAGGTGTTTTAAAACCAGTGCTGTGAAGAGTACCTCTTTGCTTATGCTAAGTATGCTGCACTTTTTTCTTATCTTAAAGAATATAGTATTAACATGCATCGTAAGGCTGACCACATTTCACTTAAGTGAAGGAAACACATCCTCCAAAAAATAACTTCAAAAGGATCTTTCTTAATAATAACATTTGTTCAGAAGAACAAAATTATAGTCAGATGCTATTGTATAGTGCATGAAATTTTAGCCAAATTTAAAAAAAAGAAGAGATCTTCAGAGTAAGAAAAATTTAAGATACCTAAACAGAGCTGTAGACATTTCATGTCCTCATTTATGAAAACAAAGAGGAATGATTTTTTAAAGCATTTTTATTTGTCCTGAGTTGGCCTCAAGGACAAAGGGTTGTAGACAGCTGCTAAGGGTGCTGTCTATGGCCATTTGTGGTGGCTGCTGTGTGACCCCAGGGGCCTCTGGAAGAAAGGGAGTTGGGGGCAGAAAAGAGAGGCGCTGCCATATTCTTTTCCAGCCAAGTAAATTCCTTCCTAAGCTAAGAGGTTGTGTAGCTCTTCTCTGAACTTTTTCCCAGTTGACATTTCCTGCCAGCTGACAAGCAACACTGTTGGATGAGTAAGTTCTGCTCCCAAGGCTAAGGCTTCTGAGCAATGGAGCGCTCACCTTGAGCAGAGCCCGCAGCCACGGGGAGTGAAGGAGGTCATACAGGAGACACACTCCGTTCACGTCTCGGCTGTAGAACAGATTCAGCTCTTGTAGCACAAGCCTCAGGATTCGGGAGATACCTACAAACGGGAGAGGGCAGAGATGGGGTGACGGGTGGAAAGGCAGGTGTAAATGTGAAGGACAATTCAGACCTCTGGGAGGTGCCAGGGGCTCATGAGGAGAGGAGAGGACACTGGAGTTAAGGCCCAAAACTCTGGTCTAGCCCTGTTCTATCACTTACTGTGTGAACTTCAGAAAGCCATCCAACTCTCTGGAACCTACTTTCCTTGTGGCAAAAATGAGAGTATGTTAGCTTCCCCATAGGGCTGTTGCCAACTTTAGATGAAATAATAGATCATAGTATAGAAATGAAAGATTTTATGAGAGCAATATTGCTTTCCCCTCCCCAGTCTTAACAGCCTCTGGTTTATTCCAGAATTATCTAGTTGTTTCCTGGATCCTCCTTCTCTAATTCAAACATGCAACCATGTGTATTTACCCTTTATGAAAATTCTTATTGAAAAACTCTCCTAATAGGCCTTTAATACATATCTCAGGATTCCACTATTAAAGGGACTGAACAGAATTTAGTAAATGCTTGGTTGCTTTTACAAGTATTTTCATAGAAATCCTATTTGTTGCAGTGATATTTTGAATGTGAACAAGTTGTGAAGTTCTAAGGCAAAGTAAAACATCCTGGGGTAGGAAAAAAAGAGATTCTGAATCTACTGTGTCAATTTCTTTCCTTCCTGCCTTGAAAATTGCTTAGACTTATCACTAATAGATGCAACAGGACACTTCAAACTGTATGACAAATTCCTTATAGGAATCACAGAAAATCTATCAGAATTTCTGCACCTAAATTGGATCACATATTTAGAGGGATATTAAAAGAACTTTCTGGTCTAGAAAAGGAATCTGGCACCACATACCATTCTCTGGATTGGTTACCGTAGAAAGCTTCTCGTCCTTCTTGTCCTGGCTGTCTGGTGGGTCTGCTCCTTTGTCTGACTGTATCATGCTCCCTTCCCAAGCTTTCAGAAGGAATTCAGAGCTAGGGAGCAGATCAACAAACAGCACACAGCTCACTCAATCACACTGGCCCCGCAGCTCTTAGTACCTATATAGGCACATATTTTCAACAGCATTTATTGAGCAAGTCAGGCACTGTGCTACATACACACCAGGATCCACATCGAATAAAACAGTCTTGTCCTGTGGCACTTCCTCTCTAAATTATCCATCACCAGCTGTGTGAACGAGAAAACTATTATTTCATGAAACATTCCTTCTACTCCCCTTTCTTAAAACAAGTGACAAATAATGTCAGTTTGTTTATTTTCCACCTCTTTGCCTAGTTGATTTCACCATCATTTAGAGATCAGAAGAGCCTTCCGTGGCCTGACTCCATTCAGGTGCCCTCTTCCCTCTCATTGCCCGTATAGTTCTTCATGGCACTGCTCACAGTTGCAAAAGTTATGGGTTACTGCTGCGGATACTCTTAGGGTTTACTTTATATATTGCTTTAAGTAGGTTTAGTTTCAAGAAACAGACACCCCAAATAATAGTGGCTTGACAGAGTAGAAGTTTATATCTTGCTTATGTAGAAGTCCAGAGGCAGAGCAGCCCTGCTCCATGAACTTCTCAGAGAACAGGCTCCTTCCAGCTCACTGCTTTGCCCGCTTGGGGTGTGGTGGTGTTCTTATCTTCCTGTGCCAAGATGGTGGCTGGTGCTCCAGCCATCACCTCTACATTTCAGCCAGCAGGATGGGGATTAAGAAAATGAGGGCAAAGGGGACATGCTCACTGCTCTTTGAGAAAGTTTGACAGAAGTTTCCCTACACAATGAGAAATCACCTCAGGCCCTGCAAATTTTCAAATGTCCCACTGAACGTTCATGTTGCTGGAAAAACAACAACAACAACAACAACAAAATACCTTATAATAATCTGACCCCAGAACTCAACTTCTCTTTACATATGAACACAAAGAATTTTTGCACAGTTTTAACATACACTGGATTTTCTGGAATGCTGCTACCTTAATTGAGGAATGAATTTACTTCATTTTGCTTGGACTTTATCAAGTTCACCATTTCAGAAAATCAGGTCATTAATGGTTAAGCTGCTCAATGTATAACATGTCACTACAACACACCACCATCAAGCCATGGCTGTATCTCTGTCTGCATTCGAAGCTACTGCGTCCCTGGTGGAGTTTCTTATAGGGGCAAACATGTATTATTTCATTATATCTTTTGGTATAGTGATATCCCATATTTATAAATCAAAATTTACATATCTTATCAACTACATATGTTTCATTTCTCTTTTTTATTATTACTAGGGCATTATATATATGGATTTTGTTTTTGTTTTTGTTTTTTTGTTTTTTTTTGCGGTACGCGGGCCTCTCACTGTTGTGGCCTCTCCCGTTGTGGAGCACAGGCTCCGGACGTGCAGGCTCAGCGGCCATGGCTCATGGGCCCAGCCTCTCTGCGGCATGTGGGATCTTCCTGGACCGGGGCACGAACCCGTGTCCCCTGCATCGGCAGGCGGACTCTCAACCACTTCGCCACCAGGGAAGCCTTGGATTTTTTTTTTTTGAAGTTTTGTGTGTCTTAGTCTGGGTTCCTCCAGAATCAGACACAGAGCAAGGATTCTAGTGAGGTGATTTGCTTGGAAAGTGATCTAGAACACTAGTAGTAGAGTGAGGTATTAAGGCCGGGCAAGGGAAAAACAGCCAGTAAAAAGTACATCAAGTAAGTAACTGCTCTGGGCCCTATGGAGCTTCATCCCATGGAGGAACAAGGGACAAAGGAGTGGGGATATTTATACAGCAACACTGCCAGACACGGGTTGAGGGCTTTCCCCAGAGAGCATTACTTCTGGTCCTTCCAGCCTGCTACATGTGTACTTTCAGATAGAGAGTGTAGGTATAGAATGCACCTTCTGGTCCTTCCAGCCTGCTACATGTGTACTTTCAGATAGAGAGTGTAGGTATAGAATGCACCAAAAGGGATATGGGTAGGGCACCAACAGCATTTGTCACAGGAGAATAATAAAGGATAAATCAGGATTTTTTTTAAAGGAGCATTTCATATTCGTTGTTAAAGACAGGTATGGTTTTTTTGAATCTGATATGGTTGAGAACCACTGTCTAGAATCTAGACAGATTGTGGGGTTGAGTCAGGGAGGCTACCTAGAAAAAGACAGATTCTTATGTTGTCTCTAAATTCTATGGCAGTGAGAAGAGCAACACAGAAAGCTGTTATGAAATCTTAGACAACCTTCCCATACACATTCTTTTCCAGTCGCACTGAAGTATTCTAGTTTGCCAGATTCTGCCTAAACTTGACATCATAAGCTTCTGCCTTGCCCACCACCGCCCACCCTACCCAGCCCCAACTGAGTCAGTTTACACCCTGCCTTTTTCCTGCATTCCAATTTCTGAGACTCTATTGAATCATTTTGCACAGCAGTTGCATGTATGACTCATCTTCTTCCCTGGAGGGGAGCACTTCCAAGGTAGGGTTTGAAAAGGGAGATGAAGTGTCTGCCAGACAAAAGCCAGAGCAAACAGGTGAGTCTGACACCAAACCATCATATTCAGGCAACTTCTTAAAATGCTTCTCACAAACCATGTTCTAGGTGAGGCATTACGAATTAAACAATGATGCTCTGTGTGCATCGTAGGTGGACCACAATCCTTCCATATTTAATGCCCAGATGACAGTGTGCCCAACCAGGCCTATCCATGCAGATGGGGGCACTAGAGACTGTACGTTCCTGAGATGAAATTGTGAGATAAATTTACAGATAGACTGTGGTTTCTATAAAAAAGTCTAATTATTAAAGTAACTTCTAATCAATCTGCCAACCCAGAGCTACACAGATAACACATTCATATACTCTAAGAGGCTCGTTCTGGCTAAAAGTTTCTCCGCCACTGAAGCATACACAGTAATGTTCATCTCCACAACTTAGCTGAATTCTGAAAACAGTCATCCTCAGCTTCCTGTGACAAATTTGCTATGAGCTGAATTGTGTTCCCTCCAAATTCAGGTGTTGAAGCCCCAACCGCTCAATGTGATGGTATTTGGAGATGGGACCTTCGGGAGGTAATTAGGTTTAGATGAGGTCATGATGGTGGGGCTCTCATGATGGCATTCGTGCCCTTATACGGAGAGACACCATAGAGCTTCTTCTCTTAATCTCTCTGCCACATGAGGGCACAGCCAGAAGGAGGCTATCTTCAAGCCAGGAAGAGGGACCTCACCAGAACCCAACCAGACTGGTACTGTGATCTCAGACTTCCAGCCTCCAGAACTGTGAGAAATAAATTTCTGTTGCTTTTAAGCTGCCCAGTCCCTGGTATTGGCCCAAGCTAAGCCAAAATTTCATAGAAGGAAACCTCAGAAAATGGTTTTCCCTCCTCCCAGGTGGCAAAGAAAACTGTTGCAATTTATCATCCTTATAGTACTTATGCTTATCCTTCACGATTCCCTTATGCATTAACCTGTTCAGTGTCCGGCTCCTGTGTGCGTCAGGTCTGGAGAGCGGACACTTTGCTCGTCTGTTCACTGCTGAATCCTCAGAAGTAAAAGACTGACACCTCCCCAGGGAGCCTAAGGACGGCTGGGACATCAGTCCTGAGACAGGAGCAGCTGGACTCGGGAGGCCTGTGCCTTCCTCTCCTCCTCAGCCTGGTTATATCGACTTCAACCTCCTTCCCCATCAAACTTGGAAATCGGGGCTGACAGATCTTGGAGGCAATCAAATGCAACCTTCATTTTACAGGTAAGGAATTTGACACTCAATGGGGTATTCAGTAGATTTCACAAGTAGTAAAATCAAAAGTTTTCCTCTTTTGTTTCCATATTTAATCCTGAAACATGCTACTTAGTCCCTGGCAAAAGACTGTGGTGTCCCTTCCTTGCCTGCCTTTTCATGACTGTCAGTTGAGACTTAGCTATTTCTGCTGTCTTGAGAGAGAGTTCTTGATTGAGACTGTAAATAATAGTCAACCATATGCAATTCTGAACTAAGTAACACAGGAAGTATGGCCAGTTCTTTTCATTAACTTAGAAGCTGCATTAGTGTTACTGATACCTAATCTCCTAAGTGTTACTTTAAAAATCAATATTTCTAGAAGACTGCTAAAAAGCAGTATATATGCACAGAGTGTTTCCAATTTGTAAGCATTTTTTATGTCTATGATAGAATATTATACTTAAAAGGTGACAGTGGTATGACAAAATGGTCAATAATCTTTGGTTTCCAAAAAAAATCAATTTCTATAAACTTAAAAATATAGTGATTACTATTAAATGCCACACTCCTTACCCGTATTATGCTCATTTTTCAAAACAATGCTTTCTACTAGACAAAGCCTGAAAAAGCACTTGAAAACTTGATAGGAAATGGCCTGTACAAAAATGGCTAGCTTCCTCTGGGTCAAAATGCTATTGATCAGGACTAAGACAAATGCTCAGTTTTACTCAGTCTCCATGACAACTTATTATTCCATACTTAAGAAATGGTTTCTCACAGCAAAACCTGCTCTTTCGAAATCACAGAACTCTCCATATAATTTGAGATACGATGAAACTAAAGCATTCAAAGATTACCCAAAATTTTATTTTTAGCTCTTAAAAATTGACAGAAGGGCAGATATTTATAGATCTTTCTGGTAACTCGGGATCATTTGGCAGCATCTCTTACCTGCAAGGCTGCAAACATGCAATGCTGCTCCTATCCAGAGAAAAGCGTTAGCAGAAAATGCCAGTGGGCTATTTGGTGCCAAAGTCACCTCACTGTTCTAGATAAAATCTCTGCACATCCTCTTTGATTTAATCCACAGAAGCCTAATCCAGCCTAACCACTAAATTACTCTTAAACCTCCCGTCACAAATCTTCCTAAGAATTCCTTGCACTGAAAAGTCTAATTTATATCATTTCAAACCTTCTCTTCAGTATTTTCTGATTGCCAGCACATAGTTAACACCAAAATAGATGAATATTTTTGTTGACTATTTCAGGATAAGACACCCCACAATAAATAAATTTTAATCTAATGAAAAACTGATGCCTGAGAGTAAGCCGATCTATTAACCTTATTTTCTCACATTATGATGAGGAAACAAGGGAAGACTCTTCAGCCAATAATAATGAGACTTATAAAAGATTTCCTTCTGGAAGGTCCCCTACCAAGTTACTATTATGAACCTAATAGCCCATTCTCTATCTCAGATGGGAGCCACTTCCTTTTTGAAAATTTTATATTGCAGGGAGGTGTCAGTGGGAAGAACATTTGGAAGTAGAACGAGAGAAAGGGTACAGCTGACAGCAAGGCAAAGGGTAAAGACCAAATGGCAACTGTTAAAGGTTTATCAGCCCTTTTATCCTAAATTAGACATATGGCGTTCCTTTGTTCTCTGTTGTAGATGAAAACACAAGCTGGGAATGTGATACATTTGTGACTGTTTTGAGCACAGTGTATTTTATCAAAAGCACTTAATTTTATTAAAAATTTCCATTTTCAACTCGCTTTTTTACCTTATGAACTTTTAACGCATAACCCAGCTATGAAATGACATCTCTGGCAGCTGCAGTAGGAAAGAGCACTGCAATTAGAGTAGGAAGTTCTGGAGTCCCAACTCTGACAGCGAAACAATCACAGCCTCTCCTTGTCTGCAAAATCAGTGGAGTTAATACCTTCCCCCACAGGGCTGTGGGCATTCAGCATGCATGTGTAAGACCTAGTAAGCTGCTGGCATGAGTGCTAGGTATTTTTATTTGCAGGCATTGGCCTGGTGACTTACAGGTTTTCCCCCCCGCCAAGGGAATTAAAATTTTATAGTTTTAACATGCTTTCTGAAAAGTATAAATACAGTATGAAGAGTCAAGTATTGGGACAGCTGCTTCAGGACTCCAATAAAAGGATGAATTATAACATGTTTCTCTTAGAATTGAGATAGCTTACTATCATTTGAGAACTTTTCAGTGGGTTTCACATTTTTCTCTGTCAATTTCCACAATTACCCCTGTCTCTTCCTCTAAAGGGATCAAAGACATTCAGTAAATTTGCCTTTAGAAGCCAAATGTGGAACTTGTGTGTTTATTCCAAAATCAAAACAATTCCTAATGGAAATGTAAAGTGTTTAACATAAACTAATCTTTAAAAGTCGGTCCCTTTCCAATAATGGGCAGGCACATTCTGGTAAACACTTCTTGAGAAGACATTACAACTGGTATATAATTAACTAATGCCTACCATTTCTAGCCAAAATTTTAAATCCTCCATTTTCCTTTCCTTGAATCTGTTTAGGAGGAAAAAAAATTTAACCTGTAACTATCAAAATATGTCTTTTATTCAAAGAAATAATAGTACCACTTCTTTTAAGACCCTTGACCTCAGTTTATTAGGGTCAGAAAGTTAATTTGTTCTTTGTCAGCAAAGGTGCTATAAGTTTATGTTTATTTTAAAGAGAGAGATCTCTAAAACCCCAGTGGGATCTCTGAGGCCGTACAAAGAGGCACAGATTACAATGCAGGCAACTCCCCTCCCCCCAAAAACTAAACTTGGATGTCTTTTAAATTTTTAGTTTGCCCTGTGTCATTTCTTTCGCAATCATAAACCACCTCATAAACATGAATGTCTTTTATTATGAAAATTGCTGTTACATTACAGCCAACATTCCAAAACAGTATTTTACTAAACACTTGTCTTGATTATAAAGTAGAGCAGAAACCATGATCCTTTTCCAAAATCAATTAACATCTGTAGATATTAACACAAAGCAGGAGGAGGACACTCCGTACGCTCACCCTGGTGTGTAGGAGATGAGATGGGCAAGAGCACCTACGTAATCCAGAACAGCTACTAGTGTTACTTGTACAGTGTAAACCAAACACTCACAATAGGACATTAAAAAAAAAAAAAAGCAAAATGCTAAAAGGTTGAGGTGTCACAACACTTTTGAGATGGGAGAAGCCAAAGCGAGTTTCCTTTTCCTTCCCCTCTGTGAGTTCAGTGCAAGGTACAGGGAAGAACCACAACACTAGGTCAAGGATGGATGCAGTTTTTTGTTTCTGTATTTTCCAGGCTCTAGTTCTGCTCCAAAACACAGCCTGCATGCAAAAGCTCTTCAGGCTCTCATTCACAGGCCCTGGAATACAGCGTTTGCACACGGATGAATGAGGTTCTGCAGCAGCTCGGAGTCAGTGTCTGAATTCCAGTGTATTCACTCCGTAGCATTGTAAGGAATCCAAGAACAAAATTCCTATGTTCTTTCTAGTCGGGAGGCAGAAGACTCCTATTTGGATGTGCTCCAGGTCTGGGGTCAGGGTATGGTAGAAGTAACTGCATAGAACCTCTCCCATCATGAATACCCTGGTGGGAAAGCTTAGAAAAAGTTAAAATTTCAGTTTAAAAGTTCCTCTTTCCCCTCCCTCAGCAAAGAAGCATGGTGCACACATGACTGCGAGGAATTTTGGAAGGCATAGTGTGGCTACTATAGTTTCAAGTACAATCTGCTCCTTGCAAAGGGGTCTGGGGTAACTGCAGGCAAACCAGAAACTCAAAAATATTCATCAACCTCTTTAATGTAAGAAGCTATACTGAGAATTTTTTCTTACAGCTTCATGAGCTGGCATACTCTTCACTGTAGGAAGGGATATCCTCTTTTTTCCAACAGAAGATGTATGGCATTTGGGGAACTTAACACAGGCCAGGGACTGGTCTAATCTGATTTCTACCTCCTTTTCAATCCTCCCTTTAAACTATACAGTCTTTTATTCTGGGCTCAGAGCTCCGATCATTAGCAAGGCTCAGAAATAACAACCAAAATAATACAACGTCCTAATTTCAACACTGTTCTTTTTTGCCACTACAGGAAGATGCCAGATGGTGCTAAAACACTTTGAATAGATAATCCAGTTGTCAAGCTGTTATGCAGCCTAGTTAAGCTTCTCACGCTGGATCTGGTAGTAACATGCCTGAAAAAAAGTTCAAAACCATTTAAAATTTACTTTAAAAGAAATTACATAAATATAACAATGCACATGGGACTAAGAAAGGAAATCCTTTATTAATGCTGATAGCTCAACTAAATCAGTTGCTTCCATTTTTCCCTGTTTTCTTCCAGTCCCCCTACCCTATCCCATGTCTATTTTGCCAAGTTATAATTAGTAGAAATAAAATTTTGTAAAATCCCTCTGATTCTAAAACAGACAAAAAATTTTTAACAAGCTGTATAATATTCTTCATTAAGCAGAAATACCTTAATTTGTTAAGCCACTACTGACTGGACATGTAGAATACGCTGATGATCAGTATAAGGTACACAAACAACTATAATCAGAATCACCTAGCATGTTTGATAAACATACAGGTTAAGATTAAGCATCATTCCAGACCTAGTGAGTCAGAATTGCCTGGAATGCATTTTTAAGAAGCATCTCCAAGCATCTGAAAGTATCCAGGTTTGAGAGTTCCACTACAAAGAACGCCTCATCCAAATAATATACAGTGTATTCCATTCTTTAATTTCTTGGGATAAATCACTAGGAGTAGGACTACTCAAACTCTAGAAACATTTTTGATGTTGTTGATATAAATGTTAATAACAACTGTTTTCCAAAAGGGTGATTTATTCTTTATCAGCAATGTGGGACTAATTCTGATTTCACTATAACCCCACCAGCCCTGGGTATAATTTTATAATATTTTTGCTAATTTAGCAGGGACAAAATGGCACTTTCTTTAAATCTGCAGTGAGGTTGAGCGTTTTCTTTTATATAAATATATTAATTCATTTCTTTCTTGGTGATATGTTTAGAGATGATCTTCATATAACATAAGTACTAATAATGTAAGTCATTGGTAGCCAATATTTTCCTCAGTTGTCACCTCCCTTTTCAGTTTATTTACTATAAATGTTAATGATATTTAAGTTGAAAAGTTTAGGGCTTCCCTGGTGGCGCAGTGGTTGAGAGTCTGCCTGCCGATGCAGGGGACATGGGTTCGTGCCCCGGTCCGGGAAGATCCCACATGCCGTGGAGCGGCTGGGCCCATGAGCCATGGCCGCTGAGCCTGCGCGTCCGGAGCCTGTGCTCCGCAACGGGAGAGGCCACAGCAGTGAGAGGCCCGCGTACCACAAAAAAAAAAAAAAAAAAAAAAAAAAGTTTAAACAATTAGCCCAAGCCAGAAACCTCGCATTAAATTCTAGTCTTTTCTCATTTTAATTTGCCTGTCTTTTCTTCTGTCTCCCTTTTTGTATATTTAAACCTTACTAGGCATCTGTAATTCGCTACGTGAGTGATTCTACCCTGATGCCACCCTCCCTCCAAAACTGCTAATAAGCTCTTCCAATACTTTGACCATTTATTATATAATTCTCTTTTCCATTTTTGTTTGATGTTTCCATTTTCATATGTGGAATTTTTATTATAATACTGCCTATATGGGAGCTATCCCTTCCACTAAGGTATTTGTCTATTCCTATGACAGTAACATACTATCTTAATTATTATAATTTCATAACACTTCATTAACTGACACAGTGGGTCTGTTCTCTCTTTTTTTCAGAAGTGTTTGTGCCATTTTCTATTTGTTATTCTTCCAATAAACTTCACAGTGATCGCATCAAATTCCAAGAAAAATCAAGGCAGGGGAACTGAAATGACTTCCAACAATCCCTACAGAGCACCCAGATCAGAGAAGCTCATTTGTAACCTACTGGTTACAATAAATGGGAAAGAAAGAAGATGCGATTCATATTCATTACATACCTACTGCCTTCTGTGTTTTACCTTAATGCCATTAAATAGCTCTAATGTTGAATGTTTTTTTGGACACTAAGAATTCTTTCTGTTTCCTTTTTAAAGTTACATTTATATAGATGGTCTACATTTATAAGGATTTGTAACGATTTGAATGATCAATTTACAGGGAAGACTGGGTAATGAATAATTTGCTTTAGTATTTTGAGAATGATTCTACTTTAATGTTATCATATTTTAAAATATTAACAGTATGTGCTCTAAAGGCACTTAATGTTTGCATTAAGGTTTTATATAAAAGAAAGGTTAATGACAGATTCATAATATGGTAAATGAAGGAGAGATTTTAACATAAAAAAATATTAAATAATATCTATACTTTACCTTCAAAGTGGTGAACATTATACCCTGTTCCCCATGCTGAAGATATGGGTCCATGAGATCCTCGATGAGGTGTACTTCAGAGCCTAAATTCCTAATCCTGCCCAACAAGAAAAAGATATTGAGTTATTTCCATTTATATGTATGTCCTACTTCTGAATCTATTTGAAAGGAAAAGGAAGAACAGCTCAACAAAAAGGTAACAACGTCGTGAAAAGGGTTAACAGAAATGGATGGTTTTTCCAGTGGGGGAGCATGTTCCTGTCATCAGCTCAGAAAAGCAAGGGGCAGACTTGTTAAAATAATGTCACTGATATTAAAGTCAGAAGAGGTTGATCACCTGGCCCGTAGCACCACATATAAGAAAACAGGAAACAAATCATCCATGGACCACAAGAAGTCTTCCTGAAGTGATGCCAGGACACTCTGAGAGATCTCTTCAAAAGTCTGCTGGATGACTTTAAGTTTGTCTGATGGGGTAAATGTTGTGCTGTTGTTAAAAAAAAAAATTAAAAAATAAAAATAAATGACGAAAAGATATCTTATGGTTTTCTTAATAGAGCCATTTGATACTAATTGTTTGATATAAATATACCCTCTTAGGGCTCACGTGCCTTAAGTTGGATACATCAGGCAAAAGGAGTCACTGGAGGGGATGATCTCTGTAATCCTATGGTCCTTTGAGGAAAGAAGCCTCCAACTATCAATGGTTCACATGAAAGAATTCACTAAGTCATAGATCATCTCCTTTTACCCATGTGGAATCTTATTTTCCTAATACATGTTCTTCTCTGAGTAAGAAGTTTGGTTAATTTCCATTTGGCTAAAGATACGACTATGTAGATAAATTGCTGGGTAGGTTCTCCACCACTTTTGAAAATGCAAGGGCCTTGTAGAGCAAAAGGTAACCCAAATGTCTCAGAGTCTTTCTGATCTTCAGGCTGAGTATGACACCATCTTGGGGGGTTGGGGGGTTGGGGGGTTGGGTTAGAGCTTAGGTAAAGATAAGATCTCATCAGTATCTTAATAGACTAACCACTCCTTTGATTTATGTAATTTTCAACAAATTAGAGATTACCTGATCTGCTGTAGACATTCTACAGCTGAGGCAAAACAAGCATCTTTTGTGGTTGGCAAAACCTGCAAAAAAAATAATTTATAAAGGTCAAAGAGGAAAGCTGTCTTATGCAGCAACAAGAAACATAAATGATACCAGTGGCAGAATGCAGGTCTTCAGTGAATAACTCATGCTTGGGTATTATATTACCGAAGTAAAATAGAAACTGTTTTGCTATCTTGAAACCCCCCACACCAAATAAAAGCATATTTGCTGAGGAAACTAAAATCCACTATACCTTTTTACTCTCTCCAAGGATTGACAAGGTCACTGGCCAAAATTTCCTAAAACGAAATCCATACATTGTTAATACAAGTTGTTCCTTATGGTAAATTAGTCCCCATAAAAACAGTTAATGACTAGATTGACTTCCCTGTCCCCATTTAAAGTAAGTATTCCACAGTTCCTTCATTTTTACTATTAAACCATTCCACTGAAACAATTTACTTTCCAATTAAGGCTCATTCATTTTTTTCTGATAGCACAAATATATAATTATTGAGTGTTGGGGTGATCCGTTTTATCCTAACACTTCTAGAAAGTACAGTCACTTAGTACTTTCTTGGACTAACAAGAAACAATGCCCTACAACAAAAAAGGGCACTTCTAAACTTTTACATGAAAACTGTAGATGGGGAGGGAGGGAAGAGAAGAGAAAAGAAAGGAAAGAAGAACGCCAAAGACTGAATACAATTAACTTTCTGAAAATATGAATATATGTATTTTGCTTTGAAGAACTGCAAAATATCAGGCAGGATAACTCAAATTATTTACTTATATTCAGAAGAATAATCACATTTCAAACTCATGTCTAAAAACTCTCAGAAATAAAGATTTTTAAACATCACTATTTTGCTGAAGACAGATAAGCGATAGGTAAATAAACTGCAAATCATATATACAATTAGATATCAAAGTACCAAATTCCCAATAATGCTGTTTGCACGTTGAGTTAAAACAATTAGGTTCCATTCATAATTACTGTACTGACCTCTGCACCCCGAGGAAGCCCAAAAGAGCAATGTCTGGCTGCTTATTTAGTCGGAGAACACATTCCCAGTAAACATCCTCCTCACGATCATTATCCAGGGCATAAAGCATGAACAGTGGTGGGTAGAGCCGAGGTAGGAGCACAGGAAGCAGTAGACCAGAACCTGTTACCACGTAACTACAAAATAGTGGAGAGAGAGGGAGGAGCAGTAATCTTAGAATCGAAAACAGAATCAAACACGGAGCTTTAGTTTCTAGAACCTGAAAGTAAAGATGGGAATTTTTGAGTAAGGAAGCAGTTATATTCCTTCTTTTATGTAAGGAGTTAACATGAGACATCTACCTATGGCCCCAGAGTTTTGTCTTGGGCCAACTGTGAATTCCTATCATAAACTCAAAATCTAATTGAAAGCCCACTCTGTTTCCATTTTAAGGCTGATTTCTCTGTTGTCCTAGGGCAGAATGATTTACTTTGCTCAGCAGCCTTTGTGCCCAGTCATTTGTAGTTACAGTTTCATGGGGTTTGGCTAACCTAAAAGGAACCTCAGAGATCACAAAGTCCAGCCATATCATTTTATTTATTTTTTAAAAATTGTTTATATTTTAAATTATTTATTTATTTATTTATTTTTGGCCACGTTGGGTCTTTGTTGCTGCACGCGGGCTTTCTCTAGTTGCAGCGAGCGGGGGCTACTCTTTGTTGCGGTGTGCGGGCTTCTCATTGAGGTGGCTTCTCTTGTTGTGGAGCACGGGCTCTAGGTGTATGGGCTTCAGTAGTTGTGGCGCACTGACTTAATTGCTTTGCGGCATGTGGGATCTTCCTGGACCAGGGCTCGAACCTGTGTCCCCTGAATTGGCAGGCGGATTCTTAATGACTGTACCACCAGGGAAGCCCCCAACCGTATCATTTTAAAAAGAAGGAAACAGATCCAGAGAAAACAACTTTTCCTGGGATTTTTTGCATAAGATCACTTGGTCCCCACCCCCTTTCTCACCATCTCCACCCAGCTCCACTCACCCTGGCTCTGGTGATTCAGATCTGGAATCTGACTTCCCAGTGCAAAAGGATTTTTTTTCAGTTGGCAGAGGAGCAGAGAGAGGAATTGTGGTGCCCTCTTCAGGAAGCTCAGGAAATAAGAACCTAAGGAAGAATAAAGAATATCATTACACAATTACACCTCCAGAGTGGATAAAAAGAGTAAAAACACATTTCCATTATTTAATCTTTTAAGGACCAATAAAACCAAACTTTCTATCAACTAAATAAGTCAGTTTCCTTAGTCTTAACTGATGCTTCTTACAGGATAAAATTAAGAATGTAGCTAATGAATAACACTAGTAAAAAATCTGTTGTTTTTTTCTGTCTAGTTACTAAAGAATGAACAAGTCTGATCTATATTATATATGTTTTTCTTACTGGCAAATCTCATCTGAGGTCAATGTGTATTGACTCTTCAAGCAGAGATCATTGCTTTCAGAATAGAAACAATTAAATGTCCAACATTAAGAAAAAATGAAAACTCAATTCATGCAAAAATTTAAAATTTTTTTTAAAAAGCCAAGCTGTTGAAAAACTTTTCCAAATGATTGAGCTGCTAAATTGTTGAGGATTTTTCCCTAGGCGTTGAATTCCCCCTGGATTTTATTTCCCACCTCTTGTATGCAAATGGTGGATTCTAACCATAAACAAGTTTATTGTCCTCTTTATTTTTACAGACTTAAACCTTAACTCTTTACAGGCAGTTTGCAATCTTCTGTATTTTTGTAGACTTATACCATGCCCCTGCCCCGATTTTATAGTGGAGAAAACTAAAAAGTTCAGGGAACTTATCTTCATTTCACCCATCTAGCTAATGTCAGAGCTGAAACAATCCTAGCCCAGAGATCTTTTTAGTAGATAACACTGCCCCCTCCAAACTGAAACATTTCCAAATGCATTTATCAGGGTTTTTTTTTTTTTTTTTTTTTTGCGGTATGCGGGCCTCTCACTGTTGTGGCCTCTCCCGCTGCGTAGCACAGGCTCCGGATGCGCAGGCTCAGTGGCCCTCACGGGCCCAGCCGCTCCGCGGCACGTGGGATCTTCCCAGACCGGGGCACGAACCCGTGTCCCCTGCATTGGCAGGCGGACTCCCAACCACTGCACCACCAGGGAAGCCCCTATTTATCAGTTTTGAGGCTAAATAATATAAGGAGGTTTTTCTGGGACAAATTCATAAACTTTTATATAACTATCTCAATACAGTATTTACTTGTTGGCTTAAACCCAGTAAAATATCTTGAATTTCATAAGTTCCAAACTTGCTTGCTGCCTGAAACTCTCCTTCAAAAAGATGATTGCTTGCTTGCTTTCTCACCTTCTTCAAAGTCTCTGCTCAGATATTACCCTATTAGTCATGTCTCCTTGACCTTCCATTTAAAATAGCAGCATCTCACCTCCAGCTCCATCCTCTTCCCCTCCATCACATGAATCATCATCTCACATATTACATATTCTGTTTACTCTGTCCCCAGTAGAATGGAACCCCATGAGAGTACAGATTTTCTCTCTCTCTCTTTCTTTTGGGGGGTTGGCTTACTGATAAATTCCTCCAAGGGCCAGAATGGTGGCTAACACACAGATGCACTCAAACATTTGTTGAATAAGTGAACAAACAGGCTGTTGTCAAGGAATAGGACATAAATACTCAGGCCTAAAACTTCATATTAGACTTTATCTTCTCTGTGGTTAGGTTTTAGAGACATGATTTTGCCTAGAGATTAAATCCAAATAAGACTACTACATTTCATACCAAAATTGGTATTAAAAAATTTTATTTTAGCCTTCTATTATATCCAATGAGTAAGAAAGACATAAAGGAAGTAAGTTACAATGGCTAACGTCCATCTTTTTTATAGTTATAGCATAAACACAAAGTAAAAACATGTTTTCATTATTTAATCTATTGAAGGATCTGTGGCATAAAAGCATTTTCTTGATGACTTCAGTGAAAAGATCTCTCACCTCACCAGCTGGAAAATTCGCTTCAGGTAGGACGTAATCTCCTTCACAGCCTCCTGCAGCAGCCGGCGGTTGGCTCCCACACCCACATATGTCATTCTATACACTGCAACCAGTGTCTCCACGAGCCTGCCCAGTGGGTGCAGAGGAGTGTCGCAGGCCTGAGCAGCAAGAGAACGGATGCAGCTGGTCAGTGTGCACTAACAGCAGAAACAACTGATCCATCAAAAAGAAACACTTTCATAAATGATGAGCCATTTTCAAACTGTCAAGAGTCTACTTTTGGACCAGGAAAATTTAAATACTTCAACTTTTCTGAAAGTGTTGAGTCTACCCAAATTATATGGAGTAGGAGTCCCTATTCTTAAAGAATCCTTTTAACATTTTGGGAAGATAGCTTTGGATATACTGATAAAGAATATTAAAAGAAAAGTTCTAAGGGAATTCCCTGGAGGTCCAGTGGTTAGGACTCCACTCTTCCACTGCAGGGGGCACGGGTTCGATCCCTGGTCGGGGAACTAGGATCCCAAATGCTACATGGCACGGCCGAAGGGAAAAAAAAAAAAAGAAAGGTTCTAACATACCTTAAACGTCATGAAAAATATATGAAATGTTGCTTTCCAGAAAACTGAATAATGACAGTTGATTATGCTCTGAAACAATCACTGTTCAGTTCCCTTGATTTCTCCTAATACTCCTTCCTGCACCCCCATGTCAACACATGTCATTCTTTAAATTGTGGGCTGATCTCACAGGGTTTGAGAAGGAAGCAAAGACAGCATAACCGTGGGGTGAAGGCAGCATGCTTTATTTATACAATCTCTAGTTTGCTAACGTTACAAACAAAAAGCCATTATAAACTCTGACCCTAGATGTCCAGAACCCCCTTGAACACTTTACAAAACTTATAAAGTTCTATCATAATAGGTCAATCTTTAGGGAGAAATGTGCTTTTAGTAGTCAGAGAACTAACAAAAGACATACCTCGACAGCAAAAACAGGATATGAGTAACAATAAGCTGTGAGTACATTTGAATGATATATCATGTCAGTTGTATCATTAATTCACAAGACTGGTATGGTTTTGACTCTTGTTTACCTTTATTAAATATTTCTTGATGTCATCATATTTCTCCACAGAGAAGGCACCAACATGCTGAGGAATGAATTCCAAACTCTCTAGTGTCTGAGTCTGTGAACGACTTAATATCTCTGGACTATAAAAAGAGAAGAGAAAGCCTATCATATATTTCAAGAAAGCAAGATAATTGTAAGTGCACGTGAAGCACAGTCACCAACTAAGGATGAAATGGAGCATCCAGCACAGTGTTCAGCCCAAATGTGTGCATAATTGGTAACTGACCTGCTGTTAGGTTTATGTAACAGTCATTCAAAGTAGCATTTAATGTTACTCCACACCAACCACAATAAATTAATGAAGATGTTGCACCAATAGAAACCATGGTGTTGGAAAATACTATAACGTTAGCTTGAAGAGAAAACTGGCGATAGACTTGTTAGTGATAATAAAAATGGAATAAAGGGGAGAGGAAGAGCTAAGGACTAAGGAAAATAAATCAAATGGCAAAGGCTGAAATGGAAATGAGCTCAAGAAGTAAGGAGATAATGTGGATGCCACAGCAGTGGTGCGGTAAGCACACAATGGGTAAAAGGGAAGCTCCGGATGAAGAGGCTGAGATAAAACACATACTAGTCATCAACTGAAAGTTTTGGTAATGGCACTCTATTAAGATTACAATCAATGAGAAATTAGAAACAGTGCACAATTATCATTATGATACTGATTTAGATAAACAAATAAGACCTTTGTGGCAGCAATGTGGTTTTATACAAAAGTTCTTTCATTCTTACTTCTTGGAAACACCCAACAAGAGTTAACCAAGGTTAACTGTAGGGCTCAAGTCTCAATGTCTATGCACATGGGTTCTATCAGAGAAGGGTGACCAACTGCATCCCACACAAGGGCAGGTCCACAGCTTTAATCAATCCTGGGAGTTTCCATTTTTTCTACTGATAGAAAGAGTAGGAGGTAAAAATTATAAACTTCATGAATGAAACACTATAATCAATTCCCACTTATCCCAAATACAGGAAAAAAAACAAAACAAAACCGTCTTCCTATACGGTAGGGATTAGCAAGTTCTTTAGATATGAATGCTAGTCAATGCCTGCAGAAGTGACTGGCCAAGTTAAATAAGGAAATATGAAGAATGGCAGATGGAGAAAAACAAAAGCAGGAAAAAGGAAAAGGAGAAAAGGGAAGAAAATAAGAAAAAAGTAGAAAAAGAAATGGAAAGTACATCTGTAATTTTTCTTTCAGCACTTCAAAATTGTTGTGCAACTTCCTTTTGACCACCAAGGTTTCTGACAAGTGTGCAGCCATTTGAATTGCTGTTTTCATATACGTAATGCAAAATTTTCCTCTATCTGCTTTCAAGATTTTTTCCTTCCAATTTGAATGTAACGTGTCTGTACATGGATATTTGGTTTTTTCTAGGATGCAGTTTGTTCAGCTTCTTGAATGTGTAGGTTTATGTCTTTCACCAAACTTGGGAACCTTTCAACCACTATTTATTCAAATATTTATTCAAATATTTTTTCAGCCCCACAGTTTTTCTCCTTTCCTTCTGGGATTCCAAGGACACAAATATTAGACTCTCAGGTCCTTAGAGCTCTATTCACTTTTTTTTCACATTCTGTTGTTCATTTTAAATAATTTCTACCAATCTATTTTCACATTTACTGACTCTTCTGCTGTAATCTCTAATCTGCTATTGAGCCCACCCAGTGATTTTTAAAATTTTGGTTACTGTATTTTTCAATTCAAAAATTTTGATTCAGTTCATCTTTGTATCTTCTATTTCTTTGCTGATACTTTCAATTTTAATGTTTGCTTCAAGGATGTTTGCAGTTGCTCATTTGAGCATTTTTATAATAGCTGCTTTAAAATTCTTGTCAGATAATTCCAAAATCTATGGTAGGGGGTTGTTGATGTCTATTGATTGTCTTTCCCCAAATGAGTTGAGGTTTTCCTGGTTCTTTTATTGCCAGGTAATTTTGGTTTATTTCCTGGACATTTTGAGTATTATGTTATGAGATTTTGGGTCTTGCTTATATCCTAATGGGGAATGTTGCCATCCATAACATAGTAAACACAGTAGAACTGAAACTGTTATCTTTACAAGGACCTGCTTATAAAGTTGGCCCTTGGCTGGTACCTGGGAACTAAGCTTTCTAAAAGTTCCCTATAGTAATATGAAACATTGCCTAACTGATAAGGATATTTTGCTGTCCATAGACTGTACTAACAAAGCGATTTGTGGTGAACATCTGCTTCCTTCTGGGACTATGGAATTCTGGTAGTTGCTAAGCACAGGATGCCTATGTGACTAGTCCCCAGTAAAAATCTGGGGCACTGCATCTCTGATGGGCTTCCCTGAGCAGAAACACTGTATATGTGTGGCTGCATTTTACTGCTCTGGGAGAGAGTGTGCTCTGTGTGACCCGTCACAGAAAGGACAGAGCATGGGAAGCTTGCACATGGGTTCCTCCAGACTCTGCCTGTGTCTTCTTCCCTTATGATTGGGCTGTGGAGCCTTACTCTGTTGCTGTAATAACTCTTAGCTGTGAGTACGACTATATGTTGAGTCTTATGAGTCTGTCTAGTGAATCACTGAATGTGTAGGTGATCTTGGGAATCTCTGAAACAGCTGATACTTTTGTTTCAGCCATCTGTGGGCTGTGGTTCCAATGTCAGTTCAGTTCTCAAGGGCTTTGCAGTCCTATCTGGGTCTTTCTGTGAGTACCACTGAGGTGTTTGTCTGAGACCTAGAGTTCTTAGTAGCTGAGTTCTCAAAGTGTTTGGCTGATTCGGATCAAATCCACGTATGCAGGTCTGGGGTGAATCCAGGAGTTCATAAACAACTTTACAGGGTTGCTTTCCAGAGCTCCTCTCTTCCCATGACCTCCCCAGCATTTTCTGATTCCCCTTGTAGGTCCTCCAGCCAGAAATTGCCCACTTCCATGAAGTGGTAAGAGGATAGAGAGAGAGGCCAAAGAGCAATGAGGTTTGGCCAGGACTCTTGGACCTGATGATTCATCAAGGGAGAAGAAGGGTCCACTCCTGCAAGAGTGCTGGCTCCTGCACGCATCCTGTTTCATGGCTGCTCCAGCCGCAGCCATCACTGCCCCTGCCACAGAAGTGCCTGCAGGCTGAGGCATGAGAAAGTGGAGAAAGAGGAGAGAGAGAAAACCCAGTGTACCTCCTCCACTCTTTCTGAGCTTTAGCACGTCTCTTTTCTGCATCTTGAGCCAGAAACAGAGGGGTTTTTCTGGATCTCTGTCTGTCTGCACCACAGTGCTTGTTTCTAGTTTCAGGTTATACTGGGTTTAGGATGAGGAATATTGAAGTTAAGAAACCCAGTAAACTCACCACTGGTTGGGTGGTACTCTAAATTCAGCTGCTCTTCCCCAAAACACCTGCTGATATTTACTTTTCAGAGTTTCAAATAAATGTCCATGCATTCTGCCTAGGTTTGATAGCTGAGTTCAGTAGCAAATACAAGGAGGTGTGTTTTATCCATCCTTACCCAGAAGTACATAATTGACTTTTAAGTTATATTTAAAAACGAAATGTGGGAAGCCTTGACAACTTACTGGTTTAAGTTTCATCTTCCTACCAGGCTCTGCCCTATGCTGGGCAGGCATTCACGCACCTGTCTCTGTGTTGGCGCCGGCTGGTAGTCAGGGCCACAGCAATATTGTCCCATGCTTTCCAAACTTCCCCTTGGCCTGGGTTCTCACAGCCAAGCTGATGCCAACATTCATCAAACACTGCTTTCCACTTCTCATCAGCTGGCACTGCCAGGTTTCCAAGCTTCCTGCTAACAAGGTCACGTCAGCCTCTCATTAATCACTTATTTTGTGCAAAAACCCTGAAGAACAGAAACTTTCTAATATACAACTGCAAATACTTCTGTGACAAAAACTACCTAAACTGATGGTGGTTCCATTATTTAAAAACTGAATAAAAATTTAAATGAATGGTTTTTAGCTACTTAGTGTTTATTAGATAGTAAAGTATATGAATTAAGTAGGGAGCACATCAGAACTGACTCCTTTGCTTTCTACATTTCCATAGAATTGATGTTGCAAAATTGATCCCTGCTAAAATGAGGACTTCCTGTGCCTTGCACATCTCATACTGAGAATTGTGAAATGCATTACATACTGGGTTCTAAAAATACTAAGAATAAACATGGTATAGAAAGTATATCAAGCTCCCATGAAAACAAAGAATCTGAGATGCTATCAAAATACAAAAACAAAGCTAAAGCTAGAAACAATAAAGGGAAATAAGCATATGCCAAAATCTTGGAGGAAAAACATCATACACTTAAAGACTTTGACTTTTCCCAATATATGCAGCGTATTAGTGTATATATAGGATTGACCTTTACTTTTCAAAATCAAGTTGTGCAGGGCTTCCATTTAAAACCTCTCTTTCAATCAACTTGGATACCTGCACCATTAACAGTAAGATTATTCCCGCACACAGAACTTTCATCATTTTAAACATTTAAGCTCTACAGCTATAAACTAAGCCAAGAATACAGATTTAGCTATCTATAGCAGATTCAGTTTACAATTCAAGGTTATACGTTGTTTAAAGACAAAAAGAATTTAAAAACTTCTCCTGCATTTGAAATATTAACCAGCTTTGATAAAAGCAAGACAACTCAAAACATTCAATAATTAATCCTTAATTAACACTAGTTACTCACAAAACTTTAGGTCTGTCTTTATCACTCTCATACAGACTAGGCTTAAAGTACGTTCCAGTGATTTTTATCCCAGATCCCCATTCTCCACTAAAATAACCTTCAATGTAGTCTCCATTTGGCATAGTTAATGTTCCCTAGGTAAAGTCAGAAAAAATGTGGAATTAGAGGAAATATTTTCAATCTTAAAAATCAAGGAAAAAAAGAACTAAATGGTTAACATTTTCATTTTTAACTAGTCCCTAATTCTTTTTAAAAAGGTGTATGTACATGCATGTACAAAAAGAGTGTATGAAAACAATCCGTGGATTAAAGAAAAATCACAGGAAAAATTGGTAAAATATTTTTACCTGAATGAAATGAATACACGACTTATCTAAATTGATGCGACGCTACTAAAGCAGTACTTAGAGGCAAATTTAAAGCTGTAAACATTTATATTATAAAATAAGGACGATCTCAAATCAGTAATCTAAAACTCCACCTCACAAAGTTAAAAAAGGCAAACTAAACCCAAAGCAAGAAGGAGATAATAAAAATTAGAGCAAAAATCAATGAGACAGAAAACAGAGAAAAATGAATGAAGCCAAAAGTTGCTTCTTTGAAAAGATATACAAACTTGACAAACACTTAGTAAGACTGATCAAGAAAAAAAGACACTTAACTAGATCAAGAAAAAAAAGAGAGAAGACATAAAATTACAAAATCAAGGAATGGGACATTACACCAACCTTACAAAAATTAAAAAGGTTAGAAGGGAATACTAAGAGAACAACTTTATGCCAATAAATTAGGTAACTTAGATGAAACAGAAAAATTCCTTAAGAGGAACAAATTACCAAAAGTGCCCCAAGAAGAAATGAAAAGTCTGAATAGACTAATTAGAATTAAGGAAATTAAATTAGAAATTAAAAACCTTCTCACAAAGTAATGCTCAGGCCAAGATGATTTCACTGGTGAATTCTCTAAGATATTTGAAGAAGCAATAATAACACTAAGACTTTACAAATTCTTTCCGAAAATGGAGAAGGAGGGAACCCTTCCCAACTCATTCTATGAGGCCAGTATTACCTCAGTACCAAAGACAAACATCATGAAAAAAGAAAACTATAAACATAAATATAATAAATACCTCATAAATATAAATGTAAAAATCTTCACCAAAATATTAGCATTAATTCTAGCAATATATGAAAAGGATTATATGCCATGACCAAGTATGATTTATCCCAGGAAAACAAGGTTGCTTTAACATCAGAAAAGCAGCCAATATAATATGCTGTATTAATAGCATAAAGAACAAAAACCACATAATCATCTCAATAGACACAGAAAAAGCCCTTTGACATAATCTAAAACCTGTTCATAATAAAAACTCTCAACAAACTAGGAATAGAAAGGAACTATCTCAATCTGATGAATCTATGAAAAATCTTCAGCTACATTATACTTGATGGTGGAAGATTTAATGCTTTTCCCCTAAAACAGGGAAAAAGACAAGGATGTCTACTCTTACCACTTCTATTCAACATCTACTGGAGAGTCTAGCCAGTGCAGTCAGACAAGAAAAAAAAATCCTTCCAGATGGCAAAAGAAGAAGTAAAACTGTCTTTATTTGCAGACAACATGATCCTGTATGCAAGAAATCCTAAGAAATCCATTTAAAAAAATCCTACTAGAACTAATACATAAATTCAGCAAGGTTTCAGGATATAAGAACAAAATACAAAAATCAATTGTATTTTTATATAATAGCAATGAACAATCCAAAAATAAAATTAAGCAAACAATTCTCTCTATAATAGCATCAAAAAGAATGTTTAGGAATAAATTTAACCAAAGATATGCAAGAGATGCATATTGAAAACAACAAAATATTGCTGATAGAAATTTAAAAAGATCTAAATAAATGGAGAGACATTCCACATTCAGGGATTGGAAGATTCAATATTATTAAGATAGTAATTCTTCCCAAATTGATCTGTAGAGTAAAAATAATCCCTATAAAAATCTCAGCAGGCTTTCTGCAGATTTTAACAAGCCAGTCCTAAAACTTATATGGAAAAGCAAAGGATCCAGAATAGCCACAATTATTATTAAAAAGAACAAAGTTGGAAAACTTACACTTCCTGATTTCACAACTTACTAGAAATCTATAGTAGTCAAGACAGCATGGTACTGGCATAAGGAGAGACACGTAGATCAATGGAATATAATTCAGAGTCCAAAAATAAACACATTTTATAGTGAATTAACTTCAACAAAGGTGTCAAGAAAATTCAATGGGAAAACTTGCTGAAGCAATTGGATACCCACATGCAAAAAGATCAATTTAGACTTTTAATTCACATCATACACAAATTACGTCAAAATGAATCATAGACCTAAACATAAGAGCTAAAACTATTTCGAAGAAAATCTTAGTAACCTTGAGTTAGGCAAATTCATCATAAAGTTTTTTTGATAAACTGGACTTCATTAAAATTAAAAACTTTAGTACTTCAAAAGGCACTATTAAGAAAACAAAAAGACGATTCCAAAAAAAAAAAAAGAAAACAAAAAGACAAGTCACAGACTACAGGAAGATATTTGTGAACCCTGTATCTGATAAAAAAACTTGTATCCAGCCTATATAAAGAAATCCTTATAATTCAATAAGACTATAAACAAGCAAATTCTTAAAATATCAAAATATTTGAATATACATTTCATCAAAGAAGACAGATGAATGGCTAGTAAGTACATGAAGATATGCTCTATAATGAGTCTATTAGTCATTTAGGGAAAGTCAATTAAAACCATATCACTTCACACCCACTAGAATGACAAAGAGGAAAAAAAGAAAATAAAAAATACTGGCAAAGATGTGAATAAATTAGAATCCTCATACACTGACGACGGGAATGTAAAATGATGCAGCCACTTTGGAAAACAGTTTGGCAGTTTCTTAATATGTTAAGCAACAATTTTCCATACAACCCAGCAACTGCACTCCTAGGTATCCTCCCAAGAGAAATGAAAACACATGTTCACACAAGAAGTTTTAAATGTAAATGGAACAGAAACAGACTCACACACACAGAAAACAAACTTGTGGTTACCAAAGGGGAGTGGATGGTATAAGGACAAATTAGGGGTATGGGATTAACAGATACAAACAACTATATATGAAATAGATAAGCAATAAGGATATACTGTATAGCACAAGAAATTATACCCATTACCTTGTAATAACCTATAATGTAGTATAATCTACAAAAATACTGAGTCATTATGCTGTACACCTGAAACTAACACAATATTGTAAATCAACCATATTTCAACTAAAAAAAGAAGTTGCAGTCAACTTCAGTACACATAGTAGCCCAAAGTTGGAAACAGTCTAAAGTTGGAAATAATCCAATGCCCATCAACTGGTGAAGGGATAAACAAAACGTGGTTTTTATTCAGTAAGAGAAAGGAATAAAGTACTGCACATGCCACAATATAGAAAAACCTCAAAAATATACTAAATGTGAGAAGCCACAGGGAAGAGAATACTTGTTGTATGATTCCAATTATATGAAAGGACCTGAAAGGGCAAATCTTTGGTTATAAAGTCCATCAGAGGCTGTCTGGGACTGGAGGTGGAACCAGGGAGTGACTGCAAATGGGCAGGAGATGGTGAAGGAAATCTTTTTGGGTGATGGAAATGATCTCAAACTGGATGGTGGTAATGGTTGCAAAACTCTGTGTATTTACTAAACATCATTGAAATGTACACTTAAAACAGGTGAATTTTATTATAGGTTAGCTTTTTTAAAGGTCAGGAAAAAATCAGTAAAAGATTATCAGAGAAAGAAAGAAGTTTCCAACCTTTCCACTCAGGGTCCAATCATCTGAAAATTCTCCCTCATAGATAGTATCATCTTCAGAAAGTAAAACTCCATTTCCCTATGTGAAGAAACAAAACAAAAATCACAACACATAAAACACACAGTAACTTAGGATACCCACAGTCACATCCCCCAGAGCCTTACATAATCTTAAGACAAGAAAAATAGTACTAGGAAAGGTAGAACACTAATAAAAAGATGAGTTAAAAAGTTAAGGACATAGGAGTTTCAAAAAGTCAACAGTAACTATATGTAAAATATTCCACTCACCATCATTTTATTAAGGTGGAAGTTGCCTTCATAGTATAATCCAAACTGGGTAACTACCACACCATTCCCTTGACATACATCATCTTGCCACATTCCCATGTACTTCTCCCCTCTGCAAATAGGAGAAAAAAAAGAAATGAAATAAAAAATCAATGATGATGAAGATGAGGTGGGGAAAAAATAATTATCACATGGGAGGTACCAAGCCTCACCCCTAGGTTGGTATCTGTTCCATTTCTCTAGTCAAAGTGGTCAACTCTGTCTCCTCAAACATGGGACAATGTGATTGTAAAATATATCCTACTCAGAGCAATGTTCTCTCAGGAATTTAACGTTATAGTCTACCAGACATAGATCTGTATATACTTCCAGTACTTCCTTGATAACTTTAAAATATTTAATTAATGCCAAGAATTCAACTCTAAATAATGTCATCAAAATGAGTCACTCAAAAGGTAGGCTCAAACCTGTGCACAATATTTTCTCACCCAAAAGTTTACTAACTTAAAAGAAATGGGATTTATCATAAAAGAAGGTTCATTCTTCACCTACTCAAATGTCGAGAAATCTTACTAATCTCCACTAAAAAAATTAAAATTAGTACAAACTACCTGTTAAATAATCATGGATTTTAGTGATAGCAGCAAAAATTTTTTAATCACACATTATGACAATAATATGAGAGGAAGAGTATATATTTAGTCCAAAAGCAAATCAGGCCAAATCAAATACAGAGGCAAAAGAACTATATTTCTCCCCAAGGTTTAGTTAACTGAATTTAACCAAGCTTGATTCCTGGGTTGCTGGCATGGTTACAACTCTCTAACCTGATGGGAAGACCTAGGCAGAAAGGTGTTTAGATACTATTCTACGACCCCAAAAGGGAATTTCCATTGATCCTCCTAAACTTTTACTCCTGTTACCTACTGACTGCATTAAAGGTTTCTCTCTGTATAACAGTCAAAGATTTGGTAGCCTCTTTGAGACACTAAAAGCTTTTTATGTGTGAAGCTTTAAGGAAAATGGTACCAATGTTAATTCTGAATGATCTTGATCTTGTAAAGAAGTAACCTGTTGTTTGGTTCACAAACAAATGCATAAAATGACATCTGACAACTCTGTCTTATTAAAAATGTTCGAAATACTGTCAAATTAAGGTGCTCGGCCTTCATAAAATCATCAGTTTTGGGAGAAGTATTGGAACCTTATCCTCTCGCGCTAAACTGTGAGATTAGAAGGATACTGTACCTGGTGATATCATCAAAGACACCATATCCTGCTTTCTTATCCATTACCCACTGGCCAATGAACATACTGGGAGAAGATGAAGTCAACTTTCCACTTCGTAGGAGACCATGACCATGACGCATGTTATCTTGAAAACAGCCTTCAAAAACTTCACCAGAGGCATAACTGTGGTTAGAAAGAATGAATAAAGATCACAAGCACACTGAGTTCTGATGCTCATTTTTACAAAGTTTAGGAAATTCAAAATTATACTCATGTCTCACTGATAGCTGTAATTATTTTTTATATGACTATTTTTCACCAATCAAATCTCATTTTGGTTTTTTTTCTCATGGCATTTATTTTTTTAAACATCTTTATTGGAGTATAATTGCTTCACAATGGTGTGTTAGTTTCTGCTTTGTAACAAAGTGAATCAACTTTACATATACATCTATCCCAATATTTCCTCCCTCTTGCGTCTCCCTCCCACCCTCCCTATCCCACCCCTCTAGGTGGTCACAAAGCACTGAGCTGATCTCCCTGTGCTATGCAGCTGCTTCCCACTAGCTATCTATTTTATATTTGGTAGTGTATATATATCCATGCCACTCTCTCACTTCGTCCCAGCTTCCCCTTCCCCCTCCCCGTCCATCCTCTACGTCTGCATCTTTACTCCTGTCCTGCCCCTAGGTTCTTCAGAACCTTTTTTTTTTTTTTAAGATTCCATATGTATGTGTTAGCATATGGCATTTGTTTTTCTCTTTCTGACTTAGTTCACTCTGTATGACAGACTCTAGGTCCATCCACCTCACTACAAATAACTCAATTTCATTTCTTTTATGGCTGAGTAATATTCCATTGTATATATGTGCCACATCTTCTTTATCCATTCATCTGTCGATGGACGATTAGGTTGCTTCCATGTCCTGGCTATTGTAAATAGAGCTGTAGTGAACATTTTGGTGCATGACTCTTTTTGAATTATAGTTTTCTCAGGGTATATGCCCAGTAGTGGGATTGCTGGGTCAAAGGGTAGTTCTATTTTTAGTTTTTTGAGGAACCTCCATACTGTTCTCCACAGTGGCTGTTATCAATTTACATTCCCACCAGCAGTGCAAGAGGGTTCCCTTTTCTCCACACCCTCTCCAGCATTTATTGTTTCTAGATTTTTTGATGATGGCTATTCTGACCGGTGTGAGGTGATACCTCATTGTAGTTTTGATTTGCATTTCTCTAATGATCAGTGAGGTTGAGCATCCTTTCATGTGTTTGTTGGCAATCTGTATATCTTCTTTGGAGGAATATCTATTTAGGTCTTCTGCCCATTTTTGGATTGGGTTGTTTGTTTTTTTTGAGCTGCATGAGCTGCTTGTAGATTTTGGAGATTAATCCTTTGTCAGTTGCTTCATTTGCAAACATTTTCTCCCATTCTGAGGGTTGTCTTTTTGTCTTGTTTATAGTTTCCTTTGCTTTGCAAAAGCTTTTAAGTTTCATTAGGTCCCATTTGTTTATTTTTGTTTTTATTTCCATTACTCTAGGAGGTGGGTCAAAAAGGATCTTGCTGTGATTTATGTCATAGAGTGTTCTGCCTATGTTTTCCTCTAAGAGTTTGATAGTGTCTGGCCTTACATTTAGGTCTTTAATCCATTTTGAGTTTATGTTTGTGTATGGTGCTAGGGAGTGTTCTAATTTCATTCTTTTACATGTAGCTGTCCAGTTTTCCCAGCACCACTTATTGAAGAGGCTGTCTTTTCTCCATTGTATGTTGTTGCCTCCTTTATCATAGATTAGGTGACCATATGTATGTGGGTTTATCTCTGGGCTTTCTATCCTGTACCACTGATCTATATTTGTTTTTGCGCCAGTACCATACTGTCTTGATTACTGTAGCTTTGTAATATCGTCTGAAGTCCAGAAGTCTGATTCCTCCAGCTCCGTTTTTCTTCCTCAAGATGGCTTTGGCTATAAAAATCTCATTTTGAATGACTAAGTCTAAGAAGTTGAAGATGTTGTGGGCGGTATTTTGTGTTAACATGGGGAAAAATGTGTATTTAGTCCCTTACGGGAAAATGAAATAATGAGTCATCTCTGAAAGAATGACAGGCTTTGTCCATATCAGAGTCATGCAGTAAATATAAGATAAATTTACATGCAAGATATTTAGGAGATTCTATGAGAAAGTTATGGTGTACAAGGTTTACACAGTTTTGTGAAGAACTAAATAATAACCTAATATTTTCATCTTGTGATAGATGAGAGGTTGATCTTTTAAAGAAGACTCTATATAGCTTCAGTCATAAGAAAAATAAATAAAACTTACTGCTTGGAAACTTTGGCTACACAAACATTTAGGTTTAAATGATTCTTTGAACAAGCAACACCAACCAGTCCAGCAACATTTCTAATGCTATTACCTATAGACTCCTTGACCACACATTTTTCCTTCTTTCCAATGGCCCACATAATGGTCTTCTTTGTTCAGTGCTTTGTTTGGGATTCTGTATTCTCCATACCTGCCAAGGGGAATAAAAACATCTTAAGATGCATTATGCCATATTCACCTTTTATGTGTATACATTGGCAAATATAACAAGAACAGAGAAAAGATCTGTTGATACCTAGAGGAGGAAAGGGGTAAATGGGGTCTTGGTTTAAGCTGTTATCTATTACCTAAGCTATGTGGCAAGTCTTAGAGGAGTGGGACATCAACACCACTACACAGAGCAATTAGGTGTTTTATCCAGTCCAGTGAAAAACAGAAAACGTGTGGTTAGCCCTATTTCTGCCACTAATTAGCTGCATCACCTTGGGTAAATCCAGGTACCCAGTTCCCTCATCTGTGTAATAAGGGGGGTAAATCAGATTATCTCATGTCTCTTCTCATTCTGAAATTCTATTAAATGGAGATTAAAAGACATCATAAAAATTTATATTATCACACACAAAAAAAATCACCTACACAATTTATATAATAATCTTTTGATATAGTAAAATATATCAGTTCTCTAACATGATACAAAATACTTCACTGCCATATATTTACAGTGTTAGAAAACATAAGTTTATATAAAAATAGTGTCATTTGAGTACCATTAGGATACCATATCATTTAGAAGATTTCCCCTTCAACAGATCACAGAAGTTAAAGATGAATTAAAACTACTGAAAGGAAAATTTCTCTATGTCCTTTGTGTAAAGGGTGCACTTCTATATCAACAATCTCAACATCAACATTACCCAAGGCCCTCAGTCTTTACAACTAAGAAACGGATAGAAAACACAGTCCCACGTCAACAAATGGAAGCTGTGTAACTTGAGGTAACACAGCTGTCAAGGTAAGTGATTCATTCTAGACAAATCCAGGCTGCACCCTGGATTCCTAGCTCTCTTCATGTTCATACATGTGCATTATAAGCCCTAATCCACTTCCAAAAGCACAAAACAAAATTCTACTAACTGTCTCGAAGATAACTCTAAACGCAAAATAACATAATTTAAGTCTGTAGTTGAATTTACACTCATGTTCACGAAGTTCTTACCCATCTTCCAAGCCATTCCTGAACATGCCAGAATACATCTTTCCATCTGGCCACTTCAAAACCCCTCTGGAATGCATAAGTAAAGAATAATACATGTCAATTAATGTCTCTGATAATCAGTACTTTTGCAGTAATTAGACTACCATCCTGACTCCAGGCATACATCCAACTGTAAACATTCTCACCTGCCATGAGGCTTGCCTGAAAGCCAACGTCCATCATAGGTTGCATCCTTTAGGCGAGGATCCTTGTAGAAAGTATATTTGGCACTGCGTGAAATGGGTGGTTCCTGCCTCTGAATACTGCTGCCGCTTCCATAAGGTGGAAAATCAGACGTCCCCCTCAAAGCCTGATCTACAGCTTGGCTTATAGCCCGGAGCCACTTTGCCTAGGAGCAAAAAGTAAATTCCAGTAAGCTTAAGGCAACAACTCATCAAGCACTGCTTTAAATCCTGCTAGCTTTCCTTGGTGTAAAAAAACTTCTGACTCCTAATACTCTCTTTATTGAGTAATACTGATTGGCTCTTGAAATGAACTGCTTTATGTTTTAAATTGCTACACTAAAACAACAAAAGAGAAGCAAGAAGAACTAGAATCCTGCAGGCTGTGGAACAAAAACCACATTCACAGAAGGATAGACAAAATGAAAAGGCAGAGGGTTATGTACCAGATGAAGGAACAAGATAAAACCCCAGAAAAACAACTAAATAAAGTGGAGAGATAGGCAACCTTCAAGAAAAAGAATTCAGAATAATGATAGTGAGGATGATCCAGGACCTTGGAAAAACAATGGAGGCAAAGATCGAGAAGACTGCAAGAAATGTTTAACAAAGACCTAGAAGAATTAAAGAACAAACAAACAGAGATGAACAATACAATAACTGAAATGAAAACTACACTAGAAGGAATCAATAGCAGAATAACTGAGGCAGAAGAACGGATAAGTGACCTGGAAGACAGAATGGTGGAATTCACTGCTGTGGAACAGAAGAAAAAAGAATGAAAAGAAATGAAGACAGCCTAAGAGACCTCTGGGACAACATTAAACACACGAACATTTGCATTATAGGGGTCCCAGAAGGAGGAGAGAGAGAGAAAGTACCCGAGAAAATATTTGAAGAGATTATAGTCAAAAATTTCCCTAACTGGGCTTCCCTGGTGGCTCAGTGGTTGAGAGTCTGCCTGCCAATGCAGGGGACAGGGGTTCGTGCCCCGGTCTGGGAAGATCCCACATGCCGCAGAGCGGCTAGGCCCGTGAGCCATGGCTGCTGAGCCTGCGCGTCCGGAGCCTGTGCTCCGCAATGGGAGAGGCCATGACAGTGAGAGGCCAGTGTACTGAAAAAAAAAAAAAAAAAAATTCCCTAACATGGGAAAGGAAATAGCCACCGAAGTCCAGGAAGCACAGAGAGTCCCAGGCAGGATAAACCGAAGAAGAAACATTCTGAGACACATAGTAATCAAACTGAAAAAAATTAAAGACAAAAAAAATTATTAAAAGCCACAAGGGAAAAATGACAAACAACATACAAGGGAACTCCCATAAGGTTAACAGCTGATTTCTCAGCAGAAACCCTACAAGCCAGAAGGGAGTGGCACGGTATATTTAAAGTGGTGAAAGGGAAGAAACTACAACCAAGATTACTCTACCCAGAAAGAATCTCATTCAGATTCGATGGAGAAATCAAAAGCTTTACAGACAAGCAAAAGCTAAGAGAATTCAGCACCACCAAACCAGCTCTACAACAAATGCTAAAGGAACTTCTCTAAGTGGGAAACACAAGAGAAGAAAAGGACCCACAGGGCTTCCCTGGTGGCGCAGTGGTTAAGAATCTGCCTGCCAATTCAGGGGACACAGGTTCAAGCCCTGGTCCGGGAAGATGCCACATGTCGTGGAGCAACTAAGCCCTTGCGTTACAACTACTGAAGCCCACGCACCTAGAGCCCATGCTCTGCAACAAGAGAAGCCACTGCAATGAGAAGCCCGCGCACCGCAAGGAAGAGTAGCCCCCGCTCGCCACAATTACAGAAAGCCTCTGGGCAGCAACAAAGACCCAATGCAGCCAAAAATAAATAAATTAAATAAATTAATTTTAAAAAAAAGGACCTACAAAAACAAACCCAAAACAATTAAGAAAATGGTAATAGGAACATATGTATCGATAAATACCTTAAATGTGAATGGATTAAATGCTCCAACAAAAAGACACAGACTCACTGAATGGATACAAAAACAAGACCCATATATTTTCTGTCTACAAGAGACCCACTTCAGACCTAGGGACACATATAGACTGAAAGTGAGGGGACAGAAAAAGATACTCCATGCAAATGGAAATCAAAAGAAAGCTGGAGTAGCAATACTCATATCAGATAAAATAGACTTTAAATCAAAGAATGTTACAAGAGACAAGGAAGGATACTACATAATGGTCAAGGGATCAATCCAAGAGGAAGATATAACAATTATAAATATATATGCACCCAACATAGGAGCACCTCAATACATAAGGCAAATGCAAACAGCTATAAAAGAGGAAATCGACAGTAACACAATAATAGTGGGGGAGTTTTAACACCTCACTTACCCAAATGGACAGATCATCCAGACAGAAAATTAATAAGGAAACACAAGCTTTAAATGACAAAAATAGACCAGATGGACTTAATTCATATTTATAGGGCATTCCATCCACAAACAGCAGATTACACTTTCTTCTGAAGTGCACACAGAACGTTCTCCAGGATAGATCACATCTTGGGTCACAAATTAAGCCTTAGTAAATTTAAGAAAATTGAAATCATACCAAGCATCTTTTCTGACCACAATGCTATGAGATTAGAAATAAGTTACAGGGAAAAAAATGTAAAAAACACAAACACATGGAGGCTAAACAATACGTTACTAAATAACCAAGAGATCACTGAAGAAATCAAAGAGGAAATCAAAAACTACCTAGAGACATATGACAATGAAAACACGACAATCCAAAACCTACGCGATGCAGCAAAAGCAGTTCTAAGAGAGAAGTTTAGAGCATTACAATCCTACCTCAAGAAACAAGAAAAATCTCAAATAAACAATCTAACCGAACAAACTAGTGGTTACCAGTGGGGAGAGGGAAGGGGGAAGTGGCAAGGTAAGGGTAGGGGATTAAGAGTTACACACTACTATGTATAAAATAAACTACAAGTATATGTTGTATAGCACAGGGAATATAACCAATATTTTATAATAACTTTAAATAAAAAAAATTTGAATTGCCAAAAAAGAAATCTAAACTTACACCTAAAGGAACTAGATAAACAAGAACAAACAAAACCCAAAGTTAGGTAGAAGGAAAGAAATCATAAAGATCAGAGCACAAATAAATGAAACAGAAACAAAGAAAAAAACAGCAAAGATCAATAAAAGTAAAAGCTGGTTCTTTGAGAAGATAAACAAAATTGATAAACCATTAGCCAGACTCACCAAGAAAAAAGGGGAGAAGACTCAAATCAATAAAATTAGAAATGAAAAAGGAGAAGTTACAACAGACACCACAGAAATACAAAGCATCCCAAGAGACTACTACAAGCAACTTTATGCCAATAAAATGGAAACCTGGAAGAAGTGGACAAATTCCTAGAGAGGTATAATCTTCCAAGACAGAACCAGGAAGAAATAGAAAATATGAACAGACCAATCACAAGTAATGAAACTGAAACTGTGATTAAAAATCTTTCAACAAACAGAAGTCCAGGACCAGATGGCTTTACAGGTGAATTCTATCAAACATTTAGAGAAGAGCTAACACCCATCCTTCTCAAGCTCTTCCAAAAAATTGTAGAGGAAGGAACACTCCCAAACTCATTCTACAAGGCCACCATCACCCTGATACTAAAACCAGACAAAGATGTTACAAAAAGAGAAAATTACAGATGAATATCACTGATGAATATGAGATGCAAAATTCCTCAACAAAATACTAGCAAACAGAATCCAACAACACATTAAAAGGATCATACACCATGATCAAGTGGGATTTATCCCAGGGATGCAAGGATTCTTCAATATATGCAAATCAATCAATGTGATACACCATATTAACATACTGAAGAATAAAAACCATAAGATCATCTCAATAGATTCAGAAAAAGCTTTTGACAAAATTCAACACGCATTTATGATAAAAACTCTCCAGAAAGTGGGCATAGAGGGAACCTACCTCAACATAATAAAGGCCATATACAACAAACCCACAGCAAACATCATTCTCAATGGTGAAAAACTGAAAACATTTCCTCTAAGATCAGGAACAAGACAAGGATGTCCACTCTCGCCACTCTTATTCAGCATAGTTTTGGAAGTCCTAGCCATAGCAATCAGAGAAGCAAAAGAAATAAAAGGAATACAAATTGGAAAAAGAAGAAGTAAAACTGTCATTGTTTGCAGATGACATGATACCATACACAGAGAATCCTAATGATGCCAGAAAAACTACCAGAGCTAATCAATGAATCTGGTAAAGTAGTAGGATACAAAATTAAAGCACAAAAACCTTTTGTATTCCTATACATTAACAACGAAAGATCAGAAAGAGAAATTAACGCAACAATCCCATTCACCACTGCAACAAGAAGAATGAAATACCTAGGAATAAACCTACCTAAGGAGGTAAAAGACCTGTACTCAGAAAACTATAAGACACTGATGAAAGAAATCAAAGATGACACAAACAGATGGAGAGATATACCATGTTCTTGGATTGGAAGAATCAATATTGTGAAAATTACCAAAGCAATCTACAGATTCAATGCAATCCCTATCAAATTACCAATGGCATTTTTTACAGAATTAGAAAAAAAATTTTTTAATTTGTATGGAGACCCAAAAGACCTGGAATAGCCAAAGCAATCTTGAGAAAGAAAAATGGAGCTGGAGGAATCAGGCTCCCTGACTTCAAATTATGCTACAAAGCTACAGTAATCAAGACAATATGGTACTTGAACAAAAACAGAAATATAGATCAATGGCACAGGATAGAAAGCCCAGAGATAAACCCACACACCTATGGTCAACTAATCTATGACAAAGGAGGCAAGGACATACAATGGAGAAAAGACAGTCTCTTCAATAAGTGGTGCTGGGAAAACTGGACAGCTACATGTAAAGGGATGAACTTAGAACACTCCCTAACACCATACACAAAACTGAACTCTAAATGGATTAAAGACCTAAGCGTAAGACCGGACACTATAAAACTCTTAGAGGAAAACATAGGAAGAACACTCTTTAACATAAATCACAGCAACATCTTTTTTGACCCACCTCCTAGAGTAATGGAAATAAAAACAAAAATAAACAAATGGGACCTAATGAAACTTAAAAGCTTTTGCAAAGCAAAGGAAACTATAAACAAGACGAAAAGACAACCCTCAGAATGGGAGAGAATATTTGCAAATGAATCAATGGACAAAGGATTAATCTCCAAAACAGAAATGCAAATCAAAACTACAATGAGGTATCACCTCACACCAGTTAGAATGGGCATCATCAGAAAATCTACAAACAAATGCTGGAGAGGGTGTGGAGAAAACGAACCCTCCTGCGCTGTTGCTGGGAATGTAAATTGATACAGCCACTATGGAGAACAGTATGGAGGTTCCTTACAAAACTAAAAATAGAATTACTGTATATAACCCAGCAATCACACTACTGGGCATATACCCAGAGAAAACCATAATTCAAAAAGACACATGCGGGCTTCCCTGGTGGCGCAGTGGTTGAGAGTCTGCCTGCTGATGCAGGGGACGCGGGTTCGTGCCCTGGTCTGGGAGGATCCCACATGCCGCGGAGTGGCTGGGGCCGTGAGACATGGCCACTGAGCCTGTGCATCCGGAGCCTGTGCTCCGCAACGGGAGAGGCCACAACAGTGAGAGGCCTGCGTACCGCAAAAAAAAAAAAAAAAAAGATACATGCACCCCAATGTTCATTGCAGCACTATTTGCAATAGCCAGGACATGGAAGCAACTTAAATGTCTGTCGACAGACGAATGGATAAAGAAGATGTGGTACATATATACAATGGAATATTTACTCAGCCAGGAAAAGGAAAGAAATTGGGTCATTTGTAGAGATGCGGATGGACTCAGAGACTGTCATACAGAGTGAAGTAAGTCAGAAAGAGAAAAACAAATATCATATATAAAAGCATATATGTGGAATCTAGAAAAATGGTACAGATGAACCAGTTTGCAAGGCAGAAATCGAGACACAGATGTAGAGAACAAACGTATGGACACCAAGGGGGGAAAGTGGTAGTGGTGGTGTGATGAATTGGGAGGCTCGGATTGACATGTATACACCAATAATGTATAAAATAGATAACTAATAAGAACCTGCTGTATAAAAAAATAAAATAAAATAAAAATAAAAGAAAAAGAACAACAACAGCAACAACAAAATTCTACAGTCTTGGTTTAATGAAGATTTATCAGACATAATTATGGATCATTAGGCAAGCAAGAACAATTTTTATTTCTTTCTTACCACCATAAGAGACAGAAAGAGCCAGGCCAAAGATGGAAAGAAAATACCATGATGGACTAACCTTTTCCTGGGGTGTTGATGAAATGAGAGTGAACTGCTCCTCGGGTGTAGTTATCTTTAGGCCATTCCTAAATGTTCACAAGGACAAAGATCAGTCAGTATGACAACCTGTCATTACAACATCAATCCTCAAATATGAAAAGCAACTTGTTTCTTTCAAAGGGCTCAGAAGTCAATTAAATTTAAAGATATTCAATGCTCTGGGTGTGGTTCCCACGGTGGGAAAAGGACACAGTTATTTCTCTGGGTTAAACAATGGGGATGAGAACAATGGAGAAGCCCTTCCGCCACTTGTCATGATTTGTCATGTTCTTCACAGCAGGGCACTTACTACCTACGTACTGGGAGGGTAAGCCTTCTTGTGCAGAATGGGGAGGCCTCCTGAGACTCCCCATTTTATTCATGTCTAAGGAAACAAACTGGGTAAGTAACAGAGGAAGGGAATGAGGTTGGGGGGACACTTACACACCACCAGCTTCTTCAGAAAGTGGCTCTGCCCACAGTGTGGCCAAAGGGAAAACATGGTGTGTGGAGAACTGAAACAAAGAACATGGAGACACATCTGAGAAAGCCCATGTGGGCCCTGGGGTCGCTGCTGCAGAACCCCTTTCAAATGGTTAAGTCCACCTCAGCCACATAGGCCCCATAACATAACTAACCCCAATGGTCTCGCCATGTCTGCTGCAAGGACCCCTTCAGATGGCTGACACTCATTTTCAAGTTGGAAACTATAAAAGCTCCCTGAAATCTGGCCGGTACCACAAAAGCAAGCTAAACAGTGTCTTTTACTCAAGAGTTTCAGTAAAATCACAATAGTTTGTAAAATAAACTGATACTACGATTAATTAAATATTCATAGTACGGCACCTTCCAGGGCCTCTTTTAAGGTTAGGAATCCAGCCTACCTGGGCATGGACTAGGGCATCATTAAAGAGAATGAACCAATTCACAGAAAACCTCCCAGCGTGCTGCAGAGACAGGGCCCGGTTACTGCTCTCACACAGCAGTCGACGCTCTGGCTTCCTCAAGGAATCCTGGGATTAAAAACAAATACAAAATTGAAGTATCAAAATTATTTTCTGCAAAGAGAGGATGAAAAAGATACACATCACATTTAGGAGAATTTGTTGGTCATAGCTTAGCTTGGTGTTAAACCTAAATTCAGACGGGATCCAAACATTTCACAAAATCAGTGCTCAAAGGAAAATAAAAAGATAGGAACAAACAAAAGAGGGAGAGACATATTCAGAAAGGATTCCTAGCCATGAGGGAAGGTGTTGATATTTAAAGCCCCCACTGCTGTGGTCCTTCGTTGCCCTTAGAAAAGGGGTCATTAAAGCATTATTACCATAAATAAGTGAGAAACCCAGAAAATTATGGCAGCTGTTATGGATAAGCCTGCTGTTTGTTGGGATATCAACAATTGGCACGGTTTACCGTCATTTTTCCAGGAAAGGTCTTCCAGAAACCCAGTGTGTATTCTGCTTCCTTCCTTTTCCTGCCGAGATGGAGAGCAAGAGACTCATAACAAGAACTGGAATCTTGCAGTTTCTGGTATTCTGGAGATGTCTAGAGGCCAATAATTAAGGAGGGAAAAAAGAATATAAAACAATTGTCCAGAATTTGTAGACTCAGTGTGGTTTAGATATGTAGTAATAATTTAGAGAGGGAAGCCAGCCTAAGAACAGATATGGTACACTAAAGGGAGCTGAGGAAAAAGAAGACTGGTTCCAGAAAATCCTACCACATACAGGTACATATGAAATAAGGGAAGAACTCAAGGGGAAAAGAAATACACACTGACAGTTATCAGTGAGGACAGCAGCAGAGAACTCAGGATAGGACAGGAATTCTCAGGGGTTTTGGTCTCGGGATCCCTCTGTTTTGCTTCTGTGGGTTATTATCTCCTGATATTTACCATATCAAAAAATAAAGTTTAAAAAACTTTAAATCTTTATTAACTCACTTCAAATACAATAACATTTTTAATGAAAAATAACTAAAATTTCCAAAACAAAAAGATGTTTCATGAGAAAGGTAGCATTGTTCTACATCTTTTCCAATCTCTTGATTATCTGACTTAAAAGATGACGGCTGGATTTTCATATCTGCCACTGCATTTAATCTGTTAAGATTGTTTATTTGAAATAAATGAAGAAAATCTTACTTTTTAAAGATATATAGTCGGAAAAGGGAGGAGGATTTTAATAGCCATTTCATATAATTGTGGATATTCTCCTTTGAAACTATACCAAAACTTGTTAAGTGGTAGTTTCTTAAAGAGTAGCTAAAATGTGGAATCTGAAACTACATCAAACTCTTTGTATCCTGTTACATTAAAATTCACTGGTCTATCCTACACTTTGAATAGATTTTTTTTAAACCTATGCATGATTTTATAACGTGTGAATTGGACATTTGAAAAATACTGGTTCAGTGAATTATGCAGATCTTCCAAATGTTGATACATTTTATTGTATCAAAAAGCACATTAAATCGTCACCAATCTCATCAGAAAGTCTTTAAATATTGGAAAAATGCCAAGCTTGCAGTGATACACACGTTTTCCACATTTTAATTTTTGCTTAAAAATTCAGCTTTTGGGCCTCCCTGGTGGCGCAGTGGTTGAGAGTCCGCCTGCCGATGCAGGGGATACGGGTTCGTGCCCCGGTCTGGGAGGATCCCATATGCCGCGGAGCGGCTGGGCCCGTGAGCCATGGCCCCTGGGCCTGCGCATCCGGAGCCTGTGCTCCGCAACGGGAGAGGCCACAAGAGTGAGAGGCCCGCATACCGCAAAAAGAAAAAAAAAAAAAAAAAAAAAAAAAAAATTCAGCTTTTATCATTGGCAACAAATACTGTCAGTTGTTCTCCTTGAAGTGACAGGCCCATTTAACCCCCTTTTTTGAGAAAGTATCTGTCAAATACCCAAGTCTGAATAACCATAGTTTATCTGTCAATTGTTCTTTCAAGTTAAAAAAAAAAAAAAGTGCTGCTTCAGCAGCACATATACTAAAATTGGAACGATACGCAGAAGATTCGCATGGCCTCTGAGCAAGGATGATGTGCAAATTTGTGAAGCGTTCCACATTTAAAAGAAAAAGGCAGCTTTCAACTCAAACGATCTCAATCTTGTGCTTTTCCTTGAAAAACATTCATACTTTGGGATGCAGCAGAGCTGCTTTCTGTGTACTCCCCATTTCATCATGCAGAATGTTAAAAAGATGTATTTCTGTGTGCGGTGATAAATGTTAACTAGACTTAACTGTGGTCATTTCATAATATGTACATATATTGAATCACTATGTTGTATACCTGAAACTAATAAAATGTTATATGTCAATTATATCTTTTTTTTTAATGTATACTCAGTGGTTGATGTTAAAAAGAATTAAGAGTCTTTTGCAAGGAGCCCGCGAGGGGGGTTGGCGCGCGCTAAACGGGAGAAGCACTGGTTTGAGAAAAGCATGGGTCGCAAGTACACATTGGGACCCTGCCATTAATGGAGGGGAAAAGCGGGGAGACGCCAGCAGATTCCATCCTGTAAGCTGGTAGGAAGCCTGAAGGCTTGATGGGATTCCAGTGTGATAGGAGGCAAGGACATGCTTCAGGACCCCGGAGGAAGATGGCGGAAGAGTAAGACGCGGAGATCACCTTCCTCCCCACAGATACATCAGAAATTCATCTACACGTGGAACAACTCCTACAGAACACCTACTGAACGCTGACAGAAGACCTCAGACCCCCCAAAAGGCAAGAAGCTCCCCACATACCTGGGTAGGGCAAAAGAAAAAAAGAATAAACAGAGACAATAGGATAGGGACGGGACCTGCACCAGTGGGAGGGAGCCGTGAAGGGGGGAAGGTTTCTACACACTACAAGCCCCTTCGCGGGCGGAGACTGCAGGTGGCGGAGGGGGAAAGCTTCGGAGTAGCGGAGGAGAGCACAGCAACAGGGGTGCGGAGGGCAAAGCGGAGAGATTCTGGCACAGAGGACCGGTGCCCTCAGGCACACACCAGCCCGAGAGGCTTGTCTGCTCGGCCGCCGTGGCGGGCGGGGCTGGGAGCTGAGGCTCGGGTATCGGCTTTCAGTCGGAGCGCAGGGAGAGGACTGGGGCTGGCGGCAGGAAGAGAGCCTGAAGGAGTTAGTGCACCACGGCTAGCCCGGAGGGAGTCCGGGGAAAGGGTCTGGAGCTGCTGAAGAGGCAAGAGACTTTTTTCCCTTTTGTTTCCTGGTGCGCGAGGAGAGGGCATTAAGAGGGCTGCTTGGGGAAGCGCCGGTGACAGGCACGAGCCGCGGGTAAGGCACGGACCTCGGAGACGGGCGTGGGCCGCCGCCGCCGCCGCCGCCCGCCCGCCGCGGCCCGCCGCCGCCGCCGCCGCCGCCGCCGCCGCGGGGCCTGTGTGCGAGCGCGGGTCACTGTCCGCCCCGCCTTCCGGGGGGCCTGTGCACCCCGCCACTGCTGGGGTCCCCGAGACCCGGGGACGGCTTTCCCGGGAAAGCGCACGGAGCGCCACGGGCTGCTGCAACGTCACGCCGGCCTCTGCCGCCGCAGGCCCGCCCCACACTGCGCGCCCCTCCCTCCCCTCTGCCTGAGTGAGCCAGAGCCCCCGAATCAGCGGCTCCTTTAAACCCGTCCTGTCTGAGCGAAGAACGGACGCCCTCCGGCGACCTACGCGCAGAGGCGGGGCCAGGTCCAAGGCTGAGACCCGGGAGCTGTGAGAGCAGAGGCAGGGAAATCTCTCTGTGCAGCCTCGGAGGCAGCGGATTAAAGCTCCACGGTCCATTTGATGTGCCCTGCGTCTGTGGAGTGCATGAATGGACAGCGAATCATCCCAAATTGAGGAAGTGGACTTTGAGGACAAGATTTAAGACTTTCCCCCCTTTTCCTCTTTTTACAACGAATTATTCCAAATTAAGGAGGTGGACTTAGAGAGCAAGATTTCAGACTTCTCGCCCTTTTCCTCTTTTTACAACGAATTATCCCAAATTGAGGAGGTGGACTTGGAGAGCAAGATTTTTGATTTTTCCCCCTGCTCTCTTTTTGTGAATGTGTATGTGTAATCTTCTGTGTAAGATTCTCTCTGTATAGCTTTGCTTCCACCATATGTCTCAGGGTTCTATCGGTCCGGTTTTTTTTTTTTTTTTTTCAATAATTACTTTCTAATTTTAATAACGCTACTATATTTCATACTTTATTCTATTTTACTTTACCTGCTCTTTCTTTTTTTCCTACTCTCCCTTCCTCCCTCCCTCCCTCCGCTCCTCCTTTCCTTCTTTCTTTTTCTTTCCTCCCTCCCACCCTTCTTCTTTCCACTTTCTTTTTCTTTCCTTCCTCCCTCCCTCCTGTCTTTCTTCCTTTCCTTTCTCCCTCCCTCCCTCCTTTCTTTCCATCCTTCCTCCCTCCCTCCCTCCCTCCTTTCTTTCTTCCTTCCTTCCTTCCTTCCTTTCTTCCCTTCTTCCTTTCTTTCCCTCTCTCTTTCTTTCTTCTACTAATTCTTTCTTTCTACTTTTTCTCCCTGTTACTCTGAGCCGGGTGGATGAAAGGCTCTTGGTGCTGCAGCCAGGAGCCAGTGCTGTGCCTCTGAAGTGGGAGAGCCAACTTCAGGACACGGGTCCACAACAGACCTCCCAGCTCCACATAATATCAAGAAGCGAAAATCTCCCAGAGATCTCCATCCCAACACCAGCACCCAGCTTCAGTCAACGACCAGCAAGCTACAGTGCAGGTCACCCTATGCCAAGCAACTAGCAAGGCAGGAACACAACCCCACCCATTAGCAGAGAGGCTACCTAAAAACATAATAAGGCCATAGGCACCCCAAAACACACCACCAGACGTGGACCTGTCCACCAGAAAGACAAGATCGAGCCTCAACCACCAGAGCACAGGAATTAGTCCCCCCCACCAGGAAGCCTACCCAACCTACTGAAACAACCTTAGCCACTGGGGTCAGACACCAAAAACAACGGGAACTACGAATCTGCAGCCGGCAAAAAGGAGACCCCAAACACAGTAACATAAGCAAAATGAGAAGGCAGAAAAACACACAGCAGGTGAAGGAGCAAGATAAACACCTACCAGACCTAACAAATGAAGAGGTAATAGGCAGTCTACCTGAAAAAGAATTCAGAATAATGATAGTAAAGCTGATCCAAGATTCTATTTCCATGATCCATAATCTTGGAAATAGAATAGACAACATGCAAGAAACAGTTAACAAGGACCTAGAAGAACTAAAGATGAATCAAGCATCGATTAAAAACACAATAAATGAAATGAAAAATACTCTAGATGGGATCAATAGCAGAATAACTGAGGCAGAAGAACGGATAAGTGAGGTGGAAGATAAAATAGTGGAAATAACTGATGCAGAGCAAAATAAAGAAAAAAGAATGAAAAGAACAGAGGAGAGTCTCAGAGATCTCTGGGACAACATTAAACGCACCAACATTCGAATTATAGGGGTTCCAGAAGAAGAAGAGAAAAAGAAAGGGACTGAGAAAATATTTGAAGAGATTATAGTTGAAAACTTCCCTAATTTGGGAAAGGAAATAGTTAATCAAGTCCAGGAGGCACAGAGAGTCCCATACAGAATAAATCCAAGGAGAAATACACCAAGACACATATTAATCAAACTGTCAAAAATTAAACACAAAGAAATCATATTAAAAGCAGCAAGGCAAAAACAACAAATAACACACAAGGGAATCCCCATAAGGTTAACAGCTGATCTCTCAGCAGAAACCCTACAAGCCAGAAGGGAGTGGCAGGACATAATTAAAGTGATGAAGGAGAGAAACCTGCAACCTAGATTACTCTACCCAGCAAGGATCTCATTCAGATTTGATGGAGAAATTAAAACCTTTACAGACAAGCAAAAGCTGAGAGAGTTCAGCACCACCAAACCAGCTTTACAACAAATGCTAAAGGAACTTCTCTAGGCAAGAAACACAACAGAAGGAATATACCTACAATAACGAACCCAAAGCAATTAAGGAAATGGGAATAGGAACATACATATCAATAATTACCTTAAATGTAAATGGACTAAATGCTCCCACCAAAAGACACAGAGTGGCTGAATGGATACAAAAACAAGACCCATATATATGCTGTCTACAAGAGACCCACTTCAGACCTAGAGACACATACAGATTGAAAGTAAAGGGATGGAAAAAGATATTCCATGCAAATGGAAATCAAAAGAAAGCTGGAGTAGCAATTCTTATATCAGACAAAATAGACTTTAAAATAAAGACTATTAGAAGAGACAAGGAAGGACACTACATAACGATAAAGGGATCGATCCAAGAAGAAGATATAACAATTGTAAATATTTATGCACCCAACATAGGAGCACCTCAATACATAAGGCAAATACTAACAGCCATAAAAGGGGAAATCGACAGTAACACACTCATAGTAGGGGACTTTAACACTCCACTTTCACCAATGGACAGATCATCCAAAATGAAAATAAATAAGGAAACACAAGCTTTAAATGATACATTAAACGAGATGGACTTAGTTGATATTTATAGGACATTCCATCCAAAAACAACAGAATACACATTTTTCTCAAGTGCTCATGGAACATTCTCCAGGATAGATCATATCTTGGGTCACAAATCAAGCCTCGGTAATTTTAAGAAAATTGAAATTGTATCAAGTATCTTCTCCGACCACAATGCTATGAGACTAGACATCAATTACAGGAAAAGATGTGTAAAAAATACAAACACATGGAGGCTAAACAATACACTACTCAATAACGAAGTGATCACTGAAGAAATCAAAGAGGAAATTAAAAAATACCTAGAAACAAATGACAATGGAGACACGACGACCCAAAACCTATGGGACGCAGCAAAAGCAGTTCTAAGGGGGAAGTTTATAGCAATACAATCCCACCTTAAGAAACAGGAAGCATTTCGAGTAAACAACCTGACCCTGCACCTAAAGCAATTAGAGAAAGAAGAACAAAAATACCCCAAAGCTAGCAGAAGGAAAGAAATCATAAAGATCAGATCAGAAATAAATGAAAAAGAAATGAAGGAAACGATAGCAAAGATCAACCAAACTAAAAGCTGGTTCTTTGAGAAGATAAACAAAATTGACAAACCATTAGCCAGACTCATCAAGAAAAAAAGGGAGAAGACTCAAATCAATAGAATTAGAAATGAAAAAGGAGAAGTAACAACTGACACTGCAGAAATACAAAAGATTATGAGAGATTACTATAAGCAACTCTATTCCAATAAAATGGACAACCTGGAAGAAATGGACACATTCTTAGAAATGCACAACCTGCCAAGACTGACTCAGGAAGAAATAGAAAATATGAATAGACCAATCACAAGCACTGAAATTGAAACTGTGATTAAAAATCTTCCATCAAACAAAAGCCCAGGACCAGATGGCTTCACAGGTGAATTCTATCAAACATTTAGAGAAGAGCTAACACCTATCCTTCTCAAACTCTTCCAAAATATAGCAGAGGGAGGAACACTCCCAAACTCATTCTACGAGGCCGACATCACCTTGATACCAAAACCAGGCAAGGATGTCACAAAGAAAGAAAACTACAGGCCAATATCACTGATGAACATAGATGCAAAAATCCTCAACAAAATACTAGCAAACAGAATCCAACAGCACATTAAAAGGATCATACACCATGATCAAGTGGGGTTTATCCCAGGAATGCAAGGATTCTTCAATATACGCAAATCAATCAATGTAATACACCATATTAACAAGTTGAAGGAGAAAAACCATATGATCATCTCAATAGATGCAGAGAAAGCTTTCGACAAAATTCAACACCCATTTATGATAAAAACCCTGCAGAAAGTAGGTATAGAGGGATCTTTCCTCAACATAATAAAGGCCATATATGACAAACCCACAGCCAACATTGTCCTCAATGGTGAAAAACTGAAACCATTTCCACTAAGATCAGGAACAAGACAAGGCTGCCCACTCTCACCACTCTTATTCAACATAGTTTTGGAAGTTTTAGCCACAGCAATCAGAGAAGAAAAGGAAATAAAAGGAATCCAAATTGGAAAAGAAGAAGTAAAGCTGTCACTGTTTGCAGATGACATGATACTATACATAGAGAATCCTAAAGATGCTACCGAAAAACTACTAGAGCTAATCAATGAATTTGGTAAAGTAGCAGGATATAAAATTAATGTACAGAAATCTCTGGCATTCCTATACACTAATGATGAAAAATCTGAAAATGAAATCAAGAAAACACTCCCATTTACCATTGCAACAAAAAGAATAAAATATCTAGGAATAAACCTACCTAAGGAGACAAAAGACCTGTATGCAGAAAACTATAAGACACTGATGAAAGAAATTAAAGATGATACAAATAGATGGAGAGATATACCATGCTCCTGGATTGGAAGAATCAATATTGTGAAAATGACTCTACTACCGAAAGCAATCTACAGATTCAATGCAATCCCTATCAAACTACCAATGGCATTTTTCACAGAACTAGAACAAAAAATTTCAAAATTTGTTTGGAAAAACAAAAGGCCCCGAATAGCTAAAGCAATCTTGAGAACGAAAAACGGAGCTGGAGGAATCAGGCTCCCTGACTTCAGACTATACTACAAAGCTACAGTAATTAAGACAGTCTGGTACTGGCATAAAAACAGAAAGATAGATCAGTGGATCAGGATAGAAAGCCCAGAGATAAACCCACGCACATATGGCCAACTTATCTTTGATAAAGGAGGCAGGAATGTACAGTGGAGAAAGGACAGCCTCTTCAATAAGTGGTGCTGGGAAAACTGGACAGGGACATGTAAAAGTTTGAGATTAGATCATTCCCTAGCACCATACACAAAAATAAGCTCAAAATGGATTAAAGACTTAAATGTAAGGCCAGAAACTATCAAACTCTTAGAGGAAAACATAGGTAGAACACTCTATGACATAAATCACAGCAAGATCCTTTTGGACCCACCTCCTAGAGAAATGGAAATAAAAACAAAGATAAACAAATGGGACCTAATGAAACTTCAAAGCTTTTGCACAGCAAAGGAAACCATAAAGAAGACCAAAAGACAACCCTCAGAATGGGAGAAAATATTTGCAAATGAAGCAACTGACAAAGGATTAATCTCCAAAATTTATAAACAGCTCATGCAGCTCAATAGCAAAAAAACAGACAACCCAATCCAAAAATGGGCAGAAGACTTAAATAGGCATTTCTCCAAAGAAGATATACAGACTGCCAACAAACACATGAAAGAATGCTCAACATCATTAATCATTAGAGAAATGCAAATCAAAACTACAATGAGATATCATCTCACACCAGTCAGAATGGCCATCATCAAGGAATCTAGAAACAATAAATGCTGGAGAGGGTGTGGAGAAAAGGGAACACTCTTGCACTGCTGGTGGGAATGTGAATTGGTACAGCCACTATGGAGAACGGTATGGAGGTTCCTTAAAAAACTACAAATAGAACTACCATATGACCCAGCAATCCCACTACTGGGCATATACCCTGAGAAAACCATAATTCCAAAAGAGACATGTACCAAAATGTTCATTGCAGCTCTATTCACAATAGCCCGGAGCTGGAAACAACCTAAGTGTCCATCATCGGATGAATGGATAAAGAAGATGTGGCACATATATACAATGGAATATTACTCAGCCATAAAAAGAAACGAAACTGAGCTATTTGTAATGAGGTGGATAGACCTAGAGTCTGTCATACAGAGTGAAGTTAGTCAGAAAGAGAAAGACAAATACCGTATGCTAACACATATATACGGAATTTAAAAAAAAAATGTCATGAAGAACCTAGGGGCAAAACGGGAATGAAGACGCAGACCTACTTGAGAATGGACTTGAGGATATGGGGAGGGGGAAGGGTGGGCTGTGACAAGGCGAAAGAGAGGCATGGACGTGTATACACTACCAAACGTCAGGTAGATAGATAGTGGGAAGCAGCCGCAGAGCACAGGGAGATCAGCTCGGTGCTTTGTGACCGCCTGGAGGGGTGGGATGGGGAGGGTGGGAGGGAGGGAGATGCATGAGGGAAGGGATGTGGGAACAGATGTATATGTATGACTGATTCACTTTGTTATAAAGCAGAAACTAATTAAAAAAATAAATAAATAAACTTAAAAAAAAAAAAAAAAAAAAAAAAAAAAAAGAATTAATAATTTTTACTGCTTTACCAAGAATGTTTTTTAAGTGAAACTGGCAATTTTTTGTTTGTTTATTTTGTTTTTTAACTGCAAGTACATGCCAGCAAAGAACACAATGACTGAGTATAGTTTGGTGCCACTGCCTTGATTCATGCTAAGGAGCCAGCAGTTTGACCCATCTTTATCTCTGCACCATGAGTGCAAACAACAACACAGCGTAATCAGCAAATGTCTTAGTACTGTCCTGAAAACAGTTTGATCCTGCCATCTCCTGAAAGGGTCTCTAGAACCCCCAGGTGTCTGTGACCAAGCTTTGAGAATCAACCATGGGATAGGGTATAATTGCGGTGTCTTGTGGAGAGTGAGCAGAAGGTAAGGTGAAAAGATGATTCCTCACATTCGTAATTACTTTACATTCCACAGTTCTCAGTCATTCATATCCATTTTTTCCATTCATTTAAGGAACATTTAATGGTATCTACTACATATGGAATATTCTGTTGAGTGCCAGGGATAAAAAAAGTAAGGCACAATCTTTGTCTTCTGGGAGCTTATAACTAGGCAGAGAAGACAGAAAAACATATTAACATACCAGAATAATACAGTGGTTTTGTTAATAGGTTATTGGAAGAGACAATATAGTAAAATAGTCAAAGAAAGAGACTCTGGAGCCAGAATGCTCTGATATGAATTCTAGCTCTACCAATTCTCAGCTATGCCTCAATTCTCTCATCTGAAAAAGGGGGATGATAATAATAATATCTATTTCACAGGGTCGATGTGGGAATAAAATGAATATATATAACAGGCTTAGAACAGTACCTGGCACATGGAGTGCATTTAATAAATATTAGGTATTATTTTTATTTAAAGAATTTTATACACATATAATGTCTGAGCTATACCTTACACTTACTAAATAACAATTTGCAGTGATGGAACATAGCCACGTGTTTTGAAAAACACGGACGATTTTGATCCCCAACCCTGGTTGAGGATCACCGACATAATGTGATAAGAAAATAATGGGGACATAAAGTACTAGCAAAACACAGAGAAGGGAATAACTAATTCTTAAGAGATGGGCAGGGAAAGGAGTGGAGTATGGTCAGAGAGGGTTTCATTTTCATGAGAAAAAGATTTTTGACTCAAGCCTTGAAGGTTTCCCATAATGAGGATAGAGGTAGGGTGTTTCAGGAAGGAAATATAAAGCATATGAGAACTATATCCAGGGAATCTGAACTAACATGTAGGACACAGGGTAGACTATAAGGCTAGAAACAAAAGAGAGTATCAGACTGTGAAGGGCCTTTAATTCCAAACTAAAAGAGCGTGGATTTTTTACACAGAATTAGGACTCTTCAAACTGGAAATAGTACAGTATCAGACTCTGAACAATTTGTGCAGCTCAAACCTTCATAGCTGAAATTAGATCAGTTTGGGGTAACACTGAAACCAGACAAAAGAACAGACCCACAAGCCCACAGTAGGATCAAACGTAGAAAGGCCACATCAATTCCTAGATCACTCTGGAGACAGTATCTGTCCAGAGAAGGAGATAGATTCCAAGATTTGAAAAATCCTGAACTATAAGAAACCCTAGAATCATTATGGTTTCTCTAGAGCCCTTCAGAATGGAAACAAAATAAAACAACACATTTCAGTACAATTTCAAAGGTGACTGCCTTAGGACCAGCTTTAACATACACCCATATCCTACAGCAGTGCTAATTTTCTAGGACTCCACCTAACTAATTTAATACAGAAAGTGAACTCGTTAACATTTGAGAAAATCCTGTAACACTGTGATTTCTCATAGCATATGCCAAGGTGACCCAAATACCTGGCATAAGTCTATCATGAGTCCAGGCTAGGTGCTAATGCCACTGCCGTACAAGTGTGTGTCATTATATAGGAAGCCAGGGTTTTAAACAGCTCTGTGTAATTGTACTCAGTATGTACTCAAACTTGGACAACTATTGAATGAGTAGCACAACTGGGTCTCAACTTTAGACTTTCATAAAATGAATAAAATTAATCTTGTTAAGGTCCTGAGAGGAAACTGAATCTACAGCAAAGAACACTAGATATACCTACAGTCATATTTTCTTCTTTCATTTCCCTGAAGAAAAATAAATTTAGACACGTTATAAATATAAAACTAGTGTAGTTCCAGATCTTGGGGTAGCATTATTCAAACAAACAAACAAACAATGATCCTTGACTTCCCAAGTGTCCAAAGGAGGTATACATGAGAGCTTACCACTTCAAAACAAGTAGCAAGCTTTAGCAAAACCTTGGCATAATTATGAAGTCGTCTGATTGGCAAGAAAAACAGGGTATTCAATATTTCCATCAATTGGGTGTTTTCATCATTCACTTCTGATAAATCTTGCAATAGTTCCTGGTTTTTATTTAGGAAATCACTGAAGGTAGAGAAAAAAAGGGATTCAGTTAATCATTTTGGTACTGACGACATGCATGATATTGAGTAGAAATATTTCACTTGATACTACCTTTTTCAAAATGTACATTTTTAGGTGCTATGAAAGAAAGTACCAGAAGATTAATACAATGAAATAAACCGGATGTAATTAAAAGAAATTCCCTGCCTATAAAATGGGATTTGGGGGTACAAAAAGTAGCAAATGGTAGCAATAGTAACTCTGTAATAGAGATGGTTAATCACAGGCTTGTGCCTGAAGTTCTAGGAAATGAATCATACATCCCACAGTTTCAGGGAATAATTGGAGACCAGCTGACACATTTACCTGTTAATTTCCAAGCCAAAAGTTACAGCAATAAATGGCAAGACTAACTGCTCTAGTCAGTTGTGCTACACAGAAATACTGGAGGAAAAACAAAGCTCTTTGCTCTAACAGAATTGGCGTGGAATATTAAAATACTTCTAATTTCTTATTTTTTTTTCAATTGTTTATCATCTAATAAGAGTTTATTACAGGACAGTAATAAAAAGCTGTAGATACCAGTACTACAATTAACAGGAAACAGTAAAGCAAATTACATGTGCAGATTTCAATGCTGAGATGGTCAAAAGCATTTCAAACTGAAGCCAACATTTAGTTTTTATATTCAATTATATATAAGTTCATAATTAAAATTTTACTGCAAATTTTAAGGCTGATCAGTAACCCATTGAGACTATGCTCGCCAGACTAAAACACTTAAAAGATTTGTAAAGTAGTAAGAGTTGGTGGAACAGAGTAATAATCATTATCTGCCACTTAATGAACAATAATTATGTGCCAGGTACTACCCTGACTGCTTTACAAGCACTATACTACAATTCTCAGCTACAAGGCTTCAAACAAAACAATGTCACACAAGACTATAAAGCAAAAATGAATAATTTTATAATCCCTTAGAGAACTATGGAATAAAGAGATGTTTAACTCAGAAATTATAAAAATATTATCTTAGAAAGATGGAAACATATGTAATAATTTCCAGGAAACCATAAGTTCAATGGCACAAAGTGGACTGTGGAATAGAGAACTATGGAATAAAGAGATGTTTAACTCAGAAATTATAAAATTTATCTTAGAAAGATGGAAAAATATGTAATAATTTCCTGGAACCCATAAGTTCAATGACACAAAGTGGACTGTTTAATAATGCAATTAAGAGAGCGTGCCCCGAGGAACATGGCCCAGATTTTGTTTATATTGACTTGTTGGATGTTCCTACTTCCTCCACCACATTCTATTGCTGACAGCTGCTGGGGAAACTTATTTAACCCCACAGAAGTATTCTGCTTTTACCTGCTCCTGAGAGATGGAGGTGGTAAATGGTGAACACATACTCCCTCTGACCACATTTCTTCTGGATGCCCAGTACTAGACCAGAAATGTTCCAACACTTGTAAATCCCTATTACCTTTCTGGACTCACTCAAGTCCTTGCCTATAGACTTTCCCAAAAGGGGCCCTAGTATGCTCTCAGAAAACCTGAACTACTCTGTTAAGCTTATCTTCTCTTGGGAGTTTTGAATCCAATAGTGGCAATATTGCTCTTTCCTTATATGGCTAGGTTTGCACTTGTTACTCAAAAAATAAATATATTAAAGGTAAAAACAACCCAAGTGTCCATTGACAGATGAATGGATAATCAAAATGTGGTATATACATACAATGGAATATTATTCAGACATATAATGAAATGAAATTTTGTTATATGCTACCACATGGATGGACCTTGAAAACATTATACTTAGGGAAATAAGCCAGACACGGAAGGACAACTACTATGATTCCACTTATATGGTACCTAGAGCAGGCAAATTCATAGAAACAGGGAGTAGAGGTTACCAGGGGCTCGGGTGGGGAGAGTCTCTGTTTAATGGGTACAGAATTTTTGTTGGGGATGATAAAAAGTTTTGTGTAGAGACAGTGGTTTACACAACATCTGAATGTGCTTGATGCCACAGAACCATACACATAGGAATGGTTAAAATGATAAATGCTACGTATATTTTACCACAATATTAAAAATATATATATCTGATGATCAAACCACCAGGCTAGCCTGAGGTGAATGGCTAAGTGATAAACCAGCTAAGTGATGAAAGCTTAGGCAGATTCACTAATTGCCCATGGGCTCACTAGCTATACTCTAGAGATTCTCAACGTGTTCTCTTTTTAAATGAATACCTTAAAGTAACTTAAATTACTGATTTTGTAAATAGAAGTTAAAAAATGTTATTACTGCCTTTAACTATGTAGAACCCTGGGGTTCATGAACCACTGTTTAGGAAATGCTGCCCAAATCCAAACTTAATATCTGCTTCCATAGCTCAGAGTCACCCAGAGTTCATTAACTGCTTTCCACTTGTCCAGGCTCTCGCAAGAGGCTTTCACTTATGTCATTTGCTTTAGCTGCTCTAACAAGGAATCAGGTCAACCCTTGAGAACTCGACTCTGAAATACTAGAGAAAGGTTACATTACAGAAGGGCTAAAAAGTAAAAGAATAGAAAGCGGTGTCATAATATTAATATTAAACAAAATAGCGGGCTTCCCTGGTGGCGCAGTGGTTGAGAATCTGCCTGCCAATGCAGGGGACACGGGTTCGAGCCCTGGTCTGGGAAGATCCCACATGCCGCGGAGCAACTAGGCCCGTGAGCCACAACTACTGAGCCTGCGCTTCTGGAGCCTGTGCTCCGCAACAAGAGAGGCCGCGATAGTGTGAGGCCCGCGCACCGCGATGAAGAGTGGCCCCCGCTTGCCACAACTAGAGAAAGCCCTCGCAAAGAAACGAAGACCCAACACAGCCAATAAATAAATAAATAAATAAATAAGCCAAGCATTAAAAAAAAAAAAAAATAGCAAGATCAAGGATTTAAAAATTACTACATAGTTTAAAATATAACATTCTTTAACCTGTCATTTAAAAAATGAAGGCCAAACCCCTATATTTTGGAAATGAATGAGCACGTGACATGAGTCAAATCATGATGGAAATCAGAGAAATATTTAGAACTGAATGACTACAAAAACAAAATGGATCAAAACTTTTTACATACAGCTAAAGCAACACTTAGAGGGAAATTTATAGCCTTAGATGAGAACTTTAGAAAAATTAAAAGATAGAAAAATTAATGAACTAAATGCTAAACTCATGAAGTTGGAAGACATGAACAGGTGAACATGAAGAAAGTAGAAGGAAATAAAAAAGAAATTAGTGAAACAGAAAACAAAGAAAGGAAAGGATTAATTACAGCTTAATCTTTGAAAAGAGTAACAAAAAAGGGTAAACTGCTGATAAGACTGACCAAGATAAAAAGATAAAAGGCTCAAATAAATAATAATAGGGATGAAAAACAGGAGCTACAACAAATTATAGAGGTGAACACATCTTAAGACAATGATAAAAATATTATGCCAATAAATTTGAAACAATTTTCCAGAAAAGTATAAACAATTAAAGCTGAAAGAAGAAATAAAGACTTGAACAGACCTATTCATTAAAAAAAACCAAATAGTAGCTTAAAAACTCCCTACAGTAAATGCTCCCATGAAGGCCATGCTTTTTAACAGATGATTTCTACCAAATCTTCAAGGTACAGATAATCCTGATCTGTATTTTGATAGAAAAAGAGAGGAAGCTCTCTAACTCATTTTATAATTACTACTACAATCCTCTTACCAAAACTGGGCAAGTTCAGAAGAGAAGGAAAACATCGTATTCATATAAATGCAAACATCTTAAATATTAGCAAATTGAATCCAGAAATGTATTAAAAAACTAATACATAAAGAGCACTGAATTTACCTTGGGAACGCAAGGATATTTAACATTTTAAAAAAATCAATTGCTCTTCAAGTTTTAGAAGGGAGCTGTTTAACCCTATAAATAATATTTACCAAAAACCTAAGGCAATCATGTTGAATGGTGAAATATTAAAAGCATTCCCTTTAAAACTAGAAATGAGACACAGTCATTACTATTCTTTCTATTAGGATATAAGATCAAAAGCAAACATGCTAAAACACTGACATCTGGGTTTAAACTTCAATCTTGGTTGTGAGTATATATTTGAAATGTTTACTATTAAAATATAACTGATTTCTTAAACCTGTCTTTCTTGCTAGGTCAACACTTGTTGAGAAACTACACAGTTCAGAATGACTGGCTCATGAAAGGGGCTTTTATATTTATTACTTATCCAGAGACTAAATGCAAAAACTTTGCATTTGTGTAACACTCTGCACTTTTCTCTGTACCATCACATAAATATTTGTTCCTCACAACTGGGGAGAGAACATTCCCATTTTTCAGAGAAAAAAAGTTAGGCTCAATTTGGTGAGGAGAGCTGTCCAAAGTCTTGGGGATAATCAGTGGTAGCAGTAAAGAAGGACACAGATCTTGTGGCTTTTTCAATACCATGCTACTTCCAATGATAATAAGGAGCTAATAAAACCTATCTTTCATAAGATTTAGTGAAAGTCTACATTTTGATTTGTTTGGCAAAAGGACCAAGTCAAAGCTTTTCCTGGGCACTCAAAAACACAGAATGCTATAAAACATGATCTTTGGTTGTTAGAATAATAACTGTAAAGTATGTATTTGCTTACATGGCGGGTTTAGCAAGAAGCTGGAATCCTCCCATAACCAGGAAATTTGTAATAGATGTGCAATACCTTGAGCAAAAAAGAAAACACATGCATATTAGTGTTAAAAAGTAAATTTGCTCTTCAGAGTTTTTGAACATGCATCTGGAATAGATACTTCTTGGAATCTCATCAGCGAGTTTCAGAACTTTTGTGATGCTAACATTCATGAACTATAAAGGACTGAAGAGAAGGGCAAGTTACGTGATCACAACAGTCAGGAGAAAAAGGCCATTTCAGTAAAGATGTTAATAGGAATTTTTTTTACAACACCTAAAGTTATGCAGAAGATGCTAGAATTTACTTGGTAGATTTTACTTTGGTAACTTAACAAACATGAGAAAAGATGGCTAAAATTGTTGGATTTTTAATAAAGATTTTCTCTAATCTTCTCTTTAGGTTTCCCAATTAAGTCTTCAGAAATAAACAATAGAGAAGGTAAGAAAATATGTTAAAGGAGCTTAAGTGAAAAAGGGTTAGAAAATGTTGGTTAAGTACTGATGTACAGTTAAAGAATAAGTCTTGAAATACTGCTTTGCACCGTGTACATTTCTTTCACACTCCCGGGCCAGCAAGTGGAATCAATTGACTTTGAGAGAGAAGGCAAATTCCTACTAAGACCAGCCCAAGGTACTGAACACTTAAAAATGGTTACAGTGGTATATTTTATGTTATGTGTATTTTACCACAATTAAAAATAGTTTTAAAAATTCATAAACAAATCAAGATTTTTTTACTTGCCTGATCTATATGAATACATTATTACATTTTTTAAAAAAGCCCAAGGTATCAAAATAAAAGCATTTCCAAGCATAAGTCCTGACGTATCAGAGCAGAAAAAGAAATACATTGAGATTTGTACAAGTCAAAAAAGAAAAATTAATACTAGTCAAAGCTGAACTTTCACACACAAAAAAATTTAGTTTAAAAAAGTAAATTCATATCACATTATGCTACTTTTTTTATATCTGAAATATGATGACTTAAAAGACTCTAATCAGGGTATTTCCTCCCAGACCATAGCTTCAAATATATTCAATTTTGCTTAGAACTAAAATCACATACCTCTATCTGCACATATATGCGTTAAGTTTGAAAGGAGATACACTAAGATTATTAACAGTGGTTATTTCTGGTGGTAGGATTATGGGTGACTTTAAAATCTACACTTCAGAACAACAGCAGGACCTAATATACATTAAAATAACACTTAAATTATGCCTCACATAAGAAAAAGTGAGAAATACTTAAAATTTCAAATACAGTTGGGATATTTTACTTGAAAAACATGAAAAGAACCTTGGATCACTATCTTAGGTTTTATTACAAAAATATCATTATTCTAAAGATAGTTCGGTCTTTAAACTCTCTATGTACACAACAGTGAAAAGCAGGCACTGGAAGAGCTCCATATTTACAATCAACAGTTGGTCTTAAAATAACTGCTTAGTTACCTATTTCCTCAAATTTTAGTATAATTTACTTCAGGAAACAAAATTGTTCTCTAAAGAACCATATTTATTATAATACTTTTTTGTAAACTAAGTACACTGTCAATCATTCTGCTAGAATACAGAAGGAAATTTGAGAATGCATTATACTGAAATCTTTTTTCCCCTCTTAGAGCAAACTAAAATTTTAGCGATGCAGAACTATAGTTGTCTTAAGATTAAAACGCTGCTTTGCAATTTCTATTACCTTATAGCACTCTCCCTAATCTAGTCTCTTCTGATTAAGGAGCTGTTCTCCTTGGCAGAATAACCCTGCAGAGACTGAACATGACACAGGACTGGATACTTGCTCTGTATAACTATCCAAGAAGAGACTTGCATGCTTCAGGATGACCAAACTCCTGGCTTCCTTTATCCCCTGAAGGAAGCTGCTCAGTGAGGTTCCATGTTGACCAATTAGGTAACACAGCTTGCTGAACCGGCTTGCCACCTCCTGCAACAGCTGGACTGTACTTGCAGTGCCCAAATTTTCTGGAACAAAATGATGATGATGATGATAACATAACCTAAAGATTCATTATCTGAATACTTTTTTATGACCAAGATTACGAACTTCCCTCTTCTAAAAATACTTAACGTGTTGAGATGTACTCTCAACTATGGAACTTAAATAATCAGTGTTAAAAAAAAAAAAGCAAATTCAGAGATCACAGTATCCAGTCATTTGAGGAACCTGTTAAAAACATTCACAGGACCCTACAGATTCTGACTCAGTAGGCCAGAGTTAAGATCCCCCGATGGATTTTTTTTTTTTTAAGTGCCTTCCAGTAATTCTGAAGACCAGCCAAATTTGAGAACCACTGTGCTAATCCAATTCTCCTCTCATTTTGAAGATAAGTCATCTAAGGCCAAGAGAAAGGAAGTGAATTATCTAATTTCACACAACTGGTTAGTGACAGCCAGGAATTAAACTCACTTCTATAGCTATATCTTGGTTAACATTTTCAACTTTTGCACTGACTTCTGCTCTACTTGTCCCTTGGACAAGCCCAACCCTTCACTGCAGACAAAGCAATCAAAAAATCAGACTGCCTTGGTCACTCTTAACTTTATAGAGGGCATCAGGAGATTATTGCTTTTTCCCAGTCCAAAGTTCCCAATTTGTAGGACTTTTCTCCAAGCAGTGAGGTTGATGAGCAGACCAGCTAAAACCAACAAAGAAATAAGGAATCAGAACAGGAAAACGGCAAGTTTCACTTTCCTTTCAGAGCAATCCAGGAAGCTTCCAGCTTGGATTGCTTCCATATCCCTTGCCAACGTCCTGGGGTGTTGAGCCCACCCACTGGAGGGGAATTTATAGAACAGGAACTCTACAACATTTAAAAAAGCAAAACATATTAAAAACAAAAACAAGCAGATAGTCCCCAACTTACAAAGGGATTGAATTTGGAAAGACTATAAGTTAGGTGTTTGAAAAATAGAAAAGCAACTATACTCCAATTAAAAAATAAATAAATACAAGCAACTATACTCCAATTAAAAAATAAATAAATAAGTAAAAGCAACTATATTCCAATAAAAAATAAAAATTAAAAAAAAGTAGACGTTTTCCCATTAAAAATAATGGGCTGATCTACACAAGCCAACGTCACCTTAAAGTGGAAAAATGATGTATAAACAAGGCAGAATTTAAGTACTACAGTATTGGTCTGAATTCTGTGTCCACACAGTGGGTCAAGGAGTTCAGGAGAAAGAAAGAGAAAAAAAAAATCCTGTCCATCTTCTGAGTGTAAGGCCAAATCCTGAAAAATTTTTGAACTATGGGAAATTAACCTTTAACAGCCCACCCTCATCTCCATTTTGCATTCCTTTCTAACCTCGATACCCTAAGTGGGGTCTATATGCTATACCCTAGTATATCTGGACAGTAGCACCCCATCTAGGACTATTGTAATCTATTTTCCCCATATTATCTCCTTACCTTCAATCTCTCTTGTAACTGATTACAGCTAAGAAAAGGGATCAGATTTAATCAATTCCTGCTAATGTTGGGTAAGACACTTAGCACTCATACAGTTATCCACATTTTTAGAGACTACTTGTAAATCCAAATGAAGTTCTACTTGATAAAATTCTAAGAACCAGAACAAAGAAAATGAAAAATTTGGGTAGCATATAACGTAAGGTATCTTAGGACTAGCGGGGCTAGAAGTGTTGTTTAGAAGTCTGACTCCTAGGATTAACTCTCCCAAAGTTGTTCTGCTTCTCTGCCATGAATCTTCTGAAAGCTCCATTTTTCTACTTCCGCAAGTGAAAGGAGCTCTGGGGGTGGAAGGATAGGGGCAGCTGGGCTATTGGCCAAGTGGAAATAGTTCGTAAGTTGTGGACTACCTGTGCACAAAAGAAGAGACTGGAAAGAAAGGAGAAGAGTACAACTCAAACAAAAAGTTTTCTTTATTTGTGATATAGAAAAAACAGATAAAACAAGAGTCCTGATAATTGAGTGGGTGGAAAGAGGGGAGGGGGGAGGTTCTACTTACCTAAACTGAGAAGAGGCCTCAGAACCTGAGACTTGATATCACTTAGTTTTGAATAGAACTGTCTTTCTGTAGTAGCCAACTCATGGAGACTGGCAATATATCCCATAATGTTTTTGTCCACCAAGGCTAGATAGCTGTCTTTTCCTGCTGTCACTCTGCTTATATATCCAAGCTAAAACAGGAAAAGAAAAAGATTAAAGATAAAATATAATTTATTAGTAGCAATTTGGGCACTGAAGTTGACTCATTTCAGCTGGTGAGAGCCAATGCAGGAATTCTGCAGCAAGTTGCTTATTAAATCGTTAGTAGTTTGAAAGTGGCAATAGGGAAATTACCAAAAAAAATTGGAAAACACTATAAATCAGAGCTTTTGGTTTTACTTTGATTTTTAGGGCTGGTTTACCAGTACACTGTTGTTATATATCTATAGCATGATCTATGTATAACTATATACACCTATACTATTATTTATTGCCACAATACCTTTTATTTCATTTTACATGTGGTTAGAACCACAGACCCTCTAAATATACAAAGATCCAAATGATACAGACACATGCCTCAGGACCCCTTTTTGCATGAAATAGATGAGAGCAGAGAGGATCTCTATGCTGTATGTCAAAATATCAACGATCTAGGAGCTATCTTTTAAAAGTACAACAGAAAGGGGTTTTCTTTAAAAGGGGATTTTGTCATTTATTCATGACACCACTGAATAAAAACTTTTGATGCCTTTGTCACATATCCCTATTAAACTAGGCAACCAAGCTGCAGGCCAATAGACTATTAATAGCCCATGGTAACTAAAGACACATATTGAGTCTCATCCCTTTCATCAGCCTATTTCATCCTTTATCTGGACTGTGGAATCTTTAATGAGGAATGTGGAGTCAGAATCAAGAACTACAGAGAGTCAATTAGTATGTCTGGAATAACAGTCTAATATAGGTCAAGAACCAAATCTTGGCCAGTGTTACCTTTAGCAAGGAAGATCTCACCCCTATATACATTCAGAGCTTACATATTTAGCCAGAAAAATAAACACAAAGGATAAAAAACAATCCATAGGATATATTCATCAGTAAGAATAAAAAATCCAGAAGGTACTAGCTTTGAGGGTTAATTTCCTTGCAGTGTATCACTTTGAGGGTGTGAGTTACTGAAGTGGGGAAAAAGAAAACCAGAAACAAACCAATGGTTTTATGTTTATGAAAAAGAGGTAAGAAGTAGGAAAGCAAAGAAATTCAGATCAATGAAGGAAAAATGAGTAAACAGTAGTAAACAAAATGAAAAGCTAAGAAAAGAGGGGAAGTGATGGGAAAAAGAGCACTGTTTGTGGCCTGTCAGGTCTGCCACGAGCCCACCTCAGGCCCCTGCAATTTTTACTTCCCACTTACAGTTAAAAATGCATCTATTCAATTTCTATTCTGATTCACCTCTGAGGACTCCATGAACACAGTCAGAAGACTTTGCTGTGAAATATGTATTTTAATATCCCTATGTGAGGGTGTTAATTCAACAAATATTTATAGAAATATTTACTATGAGGATCCAACAGTAAATGAGAGAGCCTAAAATCCTTACTCTTATGAATCTTACAGTAAGGGAAGACAGACAATAGACAAAATAAGTGAACTATATAGTGTGTGAGATGATGATATGCACTGTGGAGAGAAATAAGGCAGGAAAAGGAGATAAGGAGAGAAGGGGGATGGCAAGTTGGTTTGCAATTTTAAATACATTAGTCAGAGACACTTAATAATAGGCATACCATACAAAAGCAACAGAAACGAAAGACTTCTCATGTGTTATAGAATGTGGGCCTTAGGATCCAATTCCTGTTCACCTTACTACAGGAGAGAAGTATTGGAGTCTTAGTACCACTGTGATTCTCTGGAAGGTTGTCACCTTCTGTCGGGTCCTGCCGGCCACTGTAACATAATCCAGGCTGGAAGTCTTCGGTATCCACTAAAAACAGGGAATAATCCTGGCCTGCAGCTACACTCCAGACTCCATTTTCACTGTTCACCTGCAACGACAGGAGGACATTGTCTGTCCGAGATGAAGGAATCTGATGGAACTCCAAATCCACGGGAAATGGAATGTTAAGTTACTTGAACAGGTGGAGTACAAAGTCAGCCACATCTCAAGACGGCAAAACTCACCCAGCAATGTACCCGATTAACTGCAGAACAGATGCAGGAGTGAGAAGGAACCCTTGTTCAGCCTGTAAATTTAGAACTGGATTGTTTCATAAAAAACTGAAAAATGGAAATTTAAAAAGATAAAACCATAGACTTGATTTTTCATTGTTATTTTTGGAAGTTGCCACAGACTCAGCTTGTATTACAAAGGCCCAGAAACTTCTAGAGCCCTATTCTGACAGCTAGGACACACCTTTGTCCATACATATTCTGCTATGTGCACAAAAATCAAGGTGAAAAGAAAATCTAACAGGGCTAAATTCCATCCTGGCCAACTAAACCCGTGGGTGCTAAAGTTGTTTTCCCACTTGGAACTCACTACCTCTCTGATGTGACTTCACTGTGTCCCAGGATGTTGAAACAGGCAGGACCCCTTAGAAGCCCATCTACATGGATCCCCTAGACCAGTGGTGCTCAACGAGTAGTCTTTGCAGCAGCAGCAGCAGCAGCAATCATCTAGGAACATGTGAGAAATGCACACTCAGGCCACATTGCTACTGGGGGGTCCGACCAGAGCTTTGACAAGCTCTCCAGGTGATTCTGCTGTATGCAAAAGTTTGAAAACCACTGCCTTAAATCAATGGTTTTCAAACCTTAGGATTCCACACAATGATTCAGAAGCCACCATGGAAAGGCAGGTACCAGGGTTTTGCCCCCAACCCACCTCCATCCTTCAACTAAAATAGTTCCACGGTTACCTGTTTTATGTAGGGGATTCTGCATAAGGTTTCATTTGAAGGAAGTGTTCTGCTAATGAAAACTACTGCCCCAACCTGCAGACCCAGCTTCAGCCATGACTCGTATAACAATAAGCAAAAAACTTCTAATCTGTTAGATTCTCTGTGTCTAGATAGGGTTCAAATCCTAGGTGATTAGGTGAATGTGTGTGTGTGTGTGTGTGTGTGAGCTTGCACACACACGTCTCCACTACTTTATAGTTATCCTCTTCCAGCATGACATTATCTTCTCAAATTCAGGCTATCCAAATAACTGACTTCCTGTTGGTTTTGCAAAGAATGAATTAAAATTTTTGGAGGAGGAGAGAGTCGTCTTCTTAATCTCTAATCAAAACTAATTCAGATCTCACTCTGCCTTGACTTTAATTCACATATTAATTAAAATAACTTCAAAATGTTTTTCTCACCCTTCCCCCAAATAAAAACCAAAATAATGGTGCTGTATTTTCATACGCACAGTTAAAGAGGAATGAAACTAAAACCTTATAACAAATTCTATTCTCTCTTGTCTGACTCTAAAATTTTAAATAAAAATTGTATTTCCAGCGTCTCCATGCTATATTACAAGTTTCCTTAGTGTGAATAGATGCATATTCTACTTTATTCAAATAACAGAAAACAAGGAACAGTGAGTTACCATATTTTTATTTGTGATAAAATATCAGAAATTGAATAGCTTACTACTAAAATGTTTTATGCTGAAAATATTTAAGATTGGAGCTAGAATTAACAACTGTTCCCTAATGTTTTATTTAAGTCCTTTCTTCCCAGTAAAATTAAGTTCACTGGAAGGAAAGGCAGCATGTAAAGGTCTTATATAGTGATGGATGCATAGTGTACACTGAATACATGGATCAGCAGAATATGTATTAACTATAGCTTATATGTGAATGATGTTCCTGAAACTGAAGTAACTATACTGTTTTAGTCTCTATTACTCTCAGTGGAGAGAGCATGTGTTGGGATAGGGGAGATATCAGAATCAAACTATGAATACATGAGCTCCACATTCCATTCTGTTAGCCTACCAGGCTAGCAGCATGCCTACTCCCTGTCAACAACATCCCCCAAAACAAACAAATCTTATATAAGGAGTCAATACTATTGATGAATTTTGTATTTCTGCAGGACGTTGTGGCAGAAAAAAAGGTTGAGAAACAGTCCTCTAAAACTGCACCAAAGGGACTAGAAGTTACCAATCTCTGAATAGCATTACATAAACTAAAACCAATTCACACAGCAGTGAAGAAATTATCTATGCTTTTAGCTTCCCTATAGAAAATTAAAAGGGTTACAAAAAGGTTTTACTACTATGTATGTAAAAACAAAACAAACAAAACTAAACAAACCATCAAATAATGTTATATAAAAGTCACACTTAAAATAAAAGTCAAACTTAGGCGAGAAGTCAAAGAGTAGGCATTATTTGGTAGTATAAAGCTCAAAAGTCAACATCACAGTGCTAGAAACATTTGCTTTAAAAGAATGAACTTGTTCATTTTTACTTAAAAAAAAAAACTATGAATGCTCAATGAAGCCAAGAAGAAAAGAAATATAAACTAACACATCAAAAAAAAAGGAAACATTTAGCCTGAAAACAAGTGGCTTCACTTTTTTTTTTAATTTTAATGTACATCATAACAAACTTAGGTTACAAGTATACAATTCTCCTAATTTTATAAAACAAAAAATGGAGAAATATAAAGTGTTCTAACTTAGAATTCTGGAATAAGTTGCTATAAAAGTTATCAAATTCACTAAAGTACCTTTACAAGACGAGGAACTGTTGTTGGAAAATCGGAATGCCCAAGTTGACCAAAGGTATTGCTACCCCATGAGTAAACCTATTAGAAAACAACAGGAAAGTAGGTAAGAGATGTGACTCTGAGTTTCCATGTCAATTCTGAACTTTTATAATAACATATATATACCAACAGTTACACACAAATTACTTATACTAGTCTTTCCACTCTTTAGAATAAAAAATATTAAGAAAATTCACTTTAAAACAAGACTGAGATAATGGGGAGATAGAGTACATAGTTAAGACACACTCCAAGGACTAATAATAACAGTAACTAATATTTTGGGGGGGTTATTACCTGCCAGGCATTGTTCTGAATATACTTTCTGTGTATTAATTAATGTTTCATTATCACAAGAACCCTTTTTTTAATAAGGAAATTGGCCCAGGGAGGTCACAAATTTGTAAGCAGCAGGGCCAGGATTTAATCCCAGGAACTATCCTATACTGTCTCTTACAAAGAAAGCGATTTTTTTTAAAAAAGGTAAGTACCATGAAGAAAAAGTAATCATGATTCTTTACTCTGTGGATAGCACTATAGAATGACTAGAGAGCCTTTTTATACATGAAGAGTTGCTGTAGGAGACACACAAATACCTATGCTCCACTACAGACAAAAAACAACCAGATTGCAATGCCTATGTTTAATGAAAATGGTTTTGTTTATTCTGATTATAAAAGCAATTCATGATCACTGTACAAGACTGTGACAGTACGAAGAAATAAAAAGAAAGTGAAAACCACTGATGAATCAACCACTTAGAGATAACTACTGATACTACCTTGTTTTAGGAACATACACATATATCAGTATAATTCCAGAAATTTCAATATCTACTAGATATAATGAATATACAAAATGGGACTCTACTATCAATGCTGTTTTGTGACCTGATGTTTTTTATGTAATGCTCTGCATTGACATTTTTCTAGGGCAACAAGTATAGAGCTACAATATCATTTATAATAACTACATAAAATTCCACTGTGGGTGTAGTTTAATCAATTACCTAATGAAGTAAGTACATCTATTAATAATTTCTTTCCAATTATTTAATATAAAAATTACATTAAAAATCCTTGGATAGGGCTCCCCTGGTGGCGCAGTGGTTGGGAGTCTGCCTGCCGATGCAGGGGACACAGGTTCATGCCCCGGTCTGGGAGGATCCCACATGCCGCAGAGCGGCTGGGCCCGTGATCCATGGCCACTGAGCCTGCGTGTCTGGAGCCTGTGCTCCGCAACAGGAGAGGCCACAGTGGTGAGAGGCCCGCATACCACACACACACACACACAAAAACCCATGGGTATATATATTAGTGTATGTATTTCCTTAAGATAAGTTCCTAGGCAAAGAACTCTGGGTCAATGAACACACACTTTCTGATTTTTGATACATACTGACAAACTGTCTTCCAGCGAAGTCCAGTGTACATTCCATTCCCACCAGCACTGTGTGTACCTTTTCCCCACACTCTCACCAACACTTAGTACTAAATGCAATACTTGCTAACATGATAGGTGAGAAAATTTTGTTTTAATTTAAATTTGCTTACTGAGTAGTTGACCATCTTTTCATTTGTTGCTGGCCATTTCTATTTTTTCTTCTATGAATGAAATACAAATGTCCTTTCACAATTTTTCTTTATGGATCAGGTAATAACACAGTCATATATGTTACAAATTTTTTTTCCCATATGTTATGTATCTTAATTTAGTTTATGGGGTTTTTTTGGTTTGTGTTTTAGTTTTTGCTGTGTGGGACTGCTGAATTATTACGGAGACAAACATATCACCTTCACTTTCTAATTTCTGGTTTTCATGTCATGTCTTTTTCTACTCCTAAGATTACTGGAAAAAAAATCACCTAACTGTGTTCTTACACCTGTAAGGTTTTATTTCTTAAAATCTACATCTTTACTCCATATGGAATTAGAATATGTAAAGTTATCTTAATTTTCTTCTGTAAATAAGAAGCCAGTGGTTCTAACAGTACTTACTGAGCACTCAGTCTTGTTTTTTCACCTGATTTGAAATGGCCACTTTTTATCATAGAATAAATTCACACATACACTTGGGTCTATTTCAATTCTACAGGTATATTTCTGTTATAATAATCTGTTTGTAGTTTTATAATATATTTTATAAGGCTAATTCTTACTCTTCCTTTCTGTTCTTTTTCAGAATTTATGTGGCAACTCCTATGTTTATTCTCCTAGAATAATTTTGGGAATCATTTTATTAGGTTGTAAATATTCTATTGGAATATTTGGGGATTGTACTGAATTTATACTCTACTGATTTAATAATCTAGGAGAAATGGCATTTTTGCAACGTTGATTCTTCTCATCTAAAAATAAAATTTCTTGACGACAATCCTGCAGCCTGTGGAACAAAAACCACATTCACAGAAAGACAGACAAGACGAAAAGGCAGAGGGCTATGTACCAGATGAAGGAACAAGATAAAACCCCAGAAAAACAACTAAATCAAGTGGAGATAGGCAACCTTCAAGAAAAAGAATTCAGAATAATGATAGTGAAGATGATCCAGGACCTTGGAAAAAGAATGGAGGCAAAGATCAAGAAGATGCAAGAAATGTTTAACAAAGACCTAGAAGAATTAAAGAACAAACAAACAGAGATGAACAAGACAATAACTGAAATGAAAACTACACTAGAAGGAATCAATAGCAGAATAAGTGAGGCAGAAGAATGGATAAGTGACCTGGAAGACAGAATGGTGGAATTCACTGCTGCAAACAGAATAAAGAAAAAAGAATGAAAAGAAATGAAGACAGCCAAGAGACCTCTGGGACAACATTAAACGCAACAACATTCACATAGGGGTCCTAGAAGGAGAAGAGAGAGAGAAAGGACCAGAGAAAATATTTGAAGAGAGTATAGTTGAAAACTTCCCTATCATGGGAAAGGAAATAGCCACCCAAGTCCAGGAAGCGCAGAGAGTCCCATACAGGGTAAACCCAAGGAGAAACATGCCAAGACACATAGTAATCAAAATCGCAAAAATTAAAGACAAAGAAAAATTATTAAAAGCAGCAAGGGAAAAACGACAAATAACATACAAGGGAACTCCAATAAGATTAACAGCTGATTTCCCAGCAGAAACTCTACAAGCCAGAAGGGAGTGGCATGATATACTAAAAGCGATGAAAGGGAAGAAGCTACAACCAAGATTACTCTATCCGGCAACGATCTCATTCAGATTTGATGGGGAAATCAAAAACTATACAGACAAGCAAAAGCTAAGAGAATTCAGCACCACCAAACCAGCTCTACAACAAATGCTAAAGGAACTTCTCTAAGTGGGAAACACAAGAGAAGAAAAGGACCTACAAAAACAAACCCAAAGCAATTAAGAAAATGGTCATAGGAACATACATATCAATAATTACCCTAAACATGAATGGATTAAATGCTCCAACCAAAAGACACAGGCTTGCTGAATGGATACAAAAATAAGACCCATATATATGCTGTCTACAAGAGACCCACTTCAGACCTAGGGACACATTCAGACTGAAAGTGAGGGGATGGAAGAAGATATTCCATGCAAATGCAAATCAAAAGAAAGCTGGAGTAGCAATACTCATATCAGATAAAATAGACTTTAAAATAAAGAATCTTACAAGAGACAAGGAAGGATACTACATAATGATCAAGGGATCAATCCAAGAAGAAGATATAACAATTATAAATATATATGCACCCAACATAGGAGCACCTCAATACATAAGGCAACTGCTAACAGCTATAAAACAGGAAATCGACAGTAACACAAGAATAGTGGGGGACTTTAACACCTCACTTACACCAATGGACAGATCATCCAAAACGAAAATAAATAAGGAAACACAAGCTTTAAATGACACAATAAGCCAGATAGATTTAATTGATATTTATAGGACATTCCATCCAAAAACAGCAGATTACACTTTCTTCTCAAGTGCACACAGAACATTCTCCAGGATAGATCACATCTTGGGTCACAAATCAAGTCTCAGTAAATTTAAGAAAATTGAAATCATATCAAGCATCTTTTCTGACCACAATGTTATGAGATTAGAAATGAATTACAGGGGAAAAAACGTAAAAAACACGAACACATGGAGGCTAAACAATATGTTACTAAATAACCAAGAGATCACTGAAGATATCAAAGAGGAAATCAGAACATACCTAGAGACACATGACAATGAAAACACGAAAATCCAAAACCTATGGGATGCAGCAAAAGCAGTTCTAAGAGGGAGGTTTATAGCTATACAAACCTACCTTAAGAAACAAGAAAAATCTCAAATAAACAATCTAAACTTACACCTAAAGGAACTAGAGAAACAAGAACACACAAAACCCAAAGTTAGGAGAAGAAAAGAAATCATAAATATCAGAGCACAAATAAATAAAATAGAAAGAAAGAAAACAATAGCAAAGTTCAATACAACTAAAAGCTGGTTCTTTGAGAAGATAAACAAAATTGATAAACCATTAGCCAGACTCATCAAGAAAAAGAGGGAGAGGACTCAAATCAATAAAATTAGAAATGAAAAAGGAGAAGTTACAAAAGACACCACAGAAATACAAAGCATCCTAAGAGACTACGACAAGCAACTCTATGCCAATAAAATGGACAACCTGGAAGAAATGGACAAATTCTTAGAAAGGTATAACCTTCCAAGGCTGAACCAGGAAGAAACAGAAGATAGGAACAGACCAATCATAAGTAATGAAATTGAAACTGTGATTAAATATCTTCCAACAAACAGAAGTCCCGGACCAGACGGCTTCACAGGTGAATTCTATCAAACATTTAGAGAAGAGCTAACATCCATTCTTCTCAAACTCTCCAAAAAATTGTGGAGGAAGGAACACTCCCAAACTCATTGTATGAGGCCATCATCACCCCGATACCAAAACCAGACAAAGATACTACAAAAAAAGAAAATTAAAGACCAATATCACTGATGAATATAGATGCAAAAATCCTCAACAAAATACTAGCAAACAGAATCCAACAACACGTTAAAAGGAACGTACACCATGATCAAGCAGGATTTATCCCAGGGATGCAAGGATTCTTCAATATATGCAAATCAATCAATGTGATACACCATATTAACAAGTTGAAGAATAAAAACCATATGATCATCTCAATAGATGCAGAAAAAGCCTTTGACAAAATTCAACACCCATCTATGATAAAAACTCTCCAGAAAGTGGGCATAGAGGGAACCTACCTCAACATAATACAGGCCATGTATGACAAACCCACAGCAAACATCATTCTCAATGGTGAAAAACTGAAAGCATTTCCCCTAAGATCAAGAACAAGACAAGGATGTCCACTCTCGCCACTATCATTCAACATAGTTTTGGAAGCCCTAGCCATGGCAATCAGAGAAAAAGAAAGAAATAAAAGGATACAAATTGGAAAAGAAGAAGTAAAACTGTCACTGTTTGCAGATGACATGATACTATATATAGAGAATCCTAAAAATGCCACCAGAAAACTACTAGAGCTAATCAATGAATTTGGTAAAGTTGCAGGATACAAAATTAATGCACAGAAATCTCTTGCATTCCTATACACTAATGATGAAAAATCTGAAAGAGAAATTTAGGAAACACTCCCATTTACCACTGCAACCAAAAGAATAAAATACCTGGGAATAAACCTACCTAGGGAGACAAAAGACCTGTATGCAGAAAACTGTAAGACACTGATGAAAGAAATTAAAGATGATACCAACAGATGGAGAGATATACCATGTTCTTGGATTGGAAGAATCAATATTGTGAAAATGACTATACTACCCAAAGCAATCTACAGATTCAATCCAATCCCTATCAAATTACCAGTGGCATTTTTTACAGAACTAGAACAAATCATCTCAAAAGTTGTACTGAGACACAAAAGACCCCGAATAGCCAAAGCAGTCTTGAGGGAAAAACAGAGCTGGAGGAGTCAGACTCCCTGACTTCAGACTATACTACAAAGCTACAGTAATCAAGACAATATGGTACTAGCACAAGAACAGAAACATAGATCAATGGAACAAGAGAGAAAACCCAGAGATAAACGCATGCACCTATGGTCAACTAATCTTTGACAAAGGAGGCAAAGATATACAATGGAGAAAAGACAGCCTCTTCAATAAGTGGTGCTGGGAAAACTGGACAGCTACATGTAAAAGAATGAAATTAGAACACTCCCTAACACCATACACAAAAATAAACTCAAAATGGATTTGAGACCTAAATGTAAAACTGGACACTATAAAAGTCTTAGAGGAAAACATAGGAAGAACACTCTTTTTTTTTTTTTTTGGTGGTACACGGGCCTCTCACTGTTGTGGCCTCTCCCATTGTGGTGCACAGGCTCGGGACGCGCAGGCTCAGCAGCCATGGCTCACGGGCCTAGCCGCTCTGTGGCATGTGGGATCTTCCTGGACCGGGGCACCAACCCGTGTCCCATGCATTGGCAGGCGGACTCTCAACCACTGCACCACCAGGGAAGCCCCGAAGAACACTCTTTGACATAAATCACAGCAAAATCTTTTTTGATCCACCTCCTAGAGTCATGGAAATAAAAAGAAAAATAAAGAAATGGGACCTAATGAAACTTCAAAGCTTTTGCACAGCAAAAGAAACCATAAAAAAGATGAAAAGACAACCCTCAGAATGGGAGAAAAGATTCGCAAACGAATCAACAGACAAAGGATTAATCTCCAAAATATATAAACAGTTCATGCAGCTCAATACTAAAGAAACAAACAAGCCAATCCAAAAATGGCAGAAGACTTAAATAGACATTTCTCCAAAGAAGACATACAGATGGCCAAGAAGCACATGAAAAGCTGCTCAACATCACTAATTATTAGAGAAATGCAAATCAAAACTACAATGAGGTATCACCTCACACCAGTTAGAATGGGCATCAACAGAAAATCTACAAACAACAAATGCTGGAAGGGTTGTGGAGAAAAGGGAACCCTCTTGCACTGTTGGTAGGAATGTAAATTGATACACTATGGAGAACAGTATGGAAGTTCCTTACAAAACTAAAAATAGAATTACCATGTGATCCAGCAATCCCACTACTGGGCATATACCCAGAGAAAACCATAATTCAAAAAGACACATGCACCCCAATGTTCATTGCAGCACTGTTTACAATAGCCAGGTCATGGAAGCAACCTAAATGCCCATCGACAGACGAATGGATAAAGAAGTTGTGGTACATATATACAATGGAATATTACTCAGCCATAAAAAGGAATGAAACTGAGTCATTTGTTGAGACGTGGATGGATCTAGAGACTGTCAAACAGAGTGAAGTAAGTCAGAAAGAGAAAAAGAAATATCGTATATTAACGCATGTATGTGGAACCTAGAAAAATGGTACAGATGAACCGGTTTGCAGGGCAGAAGTTGAGACTCAGATGTAGTGAACAAACGTATGGACACCAAGGAGGGGAAAACCGCGGTGGGGTGGGGATGGTGGTGTGCTGAATTGGGCGATTGGGGTTGACACGTATACACTGATATGTATAAAATGGATGACTAAAAAGAACTTGCTGTATAAAAAAATAAATAAAATAAAATTCAAAAATTCAAAAAAAATAAAAATAATAATAAAAATAAAATTTCTCTTTACTCCTATTTTTATAACTAGAAGAGTTCTTGAATTTGTGTCATGTGGGCTCTACACTTTTCCTATTAACGATGTTCCTATTTCCTTAATACTTTTGTTGTAATTGTGAACAGCTTCTTTTTCCCCAAGTATGCTTTCTTCACCTTGCTTATTTTGTAACTTGGTACCTTCCTAATTTCTTATTTTTAAGCCTTTTTGATGATTCATCATGTTAATAATAATAAAATTATCCTTTTCTTTCCTAATATTTATATTTATTTATATGAGCTATAATAGCTTTTTGGCTATCCTACTATGTGATAGTCAAAATAAAGCACTTAAAGGTTTTAGAATCTTTTACTGACTTTTCTTAAAAAGATAAAGGGACTGATGAAGAATCATTATATGAATATATTTAAGAATAAGTTTGAAAAACTACTTTCCTTAGGAGGGTTTATGCATATGGGCATGGTTTTAAATGATTCTGGAGGTCACTTTCAGGTCCCACAATTTTAAGAGAGAAATGCGTTTTGGTTTCTTAGTGTCTTACATATGGATTTTCTTCATCAGAAAACAGAAATTCACCCATACCCGAGAAAACTCAGTTCTATTTTTCCATAAGAGCACGTTATAGAAAGCTTCTTTGTCAAGTAGGCCAATGTTGAATCCAAAGTCTACAGTCACGTGTGTGACTTTAGCCAAGTTACATAATTTCTCTAAACCTCCCTTTCCTCACCTGTAAAATGGAAATAATACAGTGCAATGTAAAACACTGAAAAGATCAAATGAGATACGGACTGTTGCCTGACACACAGCATATACTCAATAAATGATGATCCAATCTCATCAGGTTGGCCCTCCATGAAATGAAGATCAGCTTTTAATAGTTTGCCTCCTACCTGGGATTTCGCAGTAAGTGCAAGAGAATGGTAACCACCTGCCTCCAGATGGATTACTTCTTTACCATCCAGACATTTTACACACAATGGTTGAAGCCTTAAAGAAAAACATACACACACACATAAAATTCAAAGTAAGAAGTATTCTCAGCAAGAATCATGTCCTTTCTCAAATTATGGAGTAAGTGCTTTCAAGTAAAAATTTCAAAAGAAAACATTAAGATAAAAATACTGGATGTATGTTCAATCTACTCCTAAATATAAATACTTTTTAATGGTTTTAACCTAATCTTTTGTCTATTAATCACTAATTAACCACCATAGTTCAGAATCTGTTAAGAATCATAAAACAACTGAATGATTCATATGGCAGAGAATATACTCAGGACAATGAAATATAACCAAAGAGGGGAGTTGTCATTTTTTTAACACATTAGTTGCTTTCACTCTGCTAGGAATAAAAGAGACATTTATATTAACTGGCTGTTTTAGATAATCATTCTATTTACACACTTTCACAAATATCTATTGTTAATATCATAAGAGTTTCTCTTAAACAAAACAGTTTTTCCATGATGTACATGAATAGACATGGTTTATTACTGTGGTTATACTTATTCTGGCAGCAGCAGATAGACCACTTTCAGGTAAAAAAAAAATTGTTGGTTGTTTTCTATAAGTTAAAATTTTGAACCATTCACGTGTTCCAATGAAATACAATCTTATCCCAAACACCCCTTTCTGTATTCTAAGATGAATATACATCAAAGAAGACATGGAAAGATATACCATAGATACTTAAGTCCTTTATTGCTAGAAACGAATTCAAGACTAAGACTGATTGGGGGTGGGAGGTATTTGTTTTGTTTTTTATCAGAGTTAATGGTGTATAATAATCTAGAGCTAGAAGAAACCAGATTTCCTCTATGAGGAAATGGAGAGTTGGAGACCTTCCCAGGAGAGAGGTTGTTTAATCTAATTTCTAACAGTAAACACTGGCAGCACTCACCTAGGCAGAACATCACCATGCCCCAGCTGTCCTTCCTTCCCTTTCCCCCAGGTCCACACCTCTGTTCTCAGAGAAGGCAGGAGCGCATCCGCTTCTCCACTGTATGTCGGGGTCAGAACCACTGTCCGCGTTTTCACCCGTGCAGCTTTTCTCAAGAGCCTGGGGGAAACTGAAAACAAACCAGAGATATCATGAGGGAGTGGATGGGTAAGGAAAAAGGTACCACTTTAATGAACTGTTGATTTTCAAAGAAATACACTAACATGGTATTTGTGAAGCATATTCTACAGGTTCTCAGCAAAACTGGGGATTAAGTGGTCAAATGAGTTTGGTAAACACTGCCTACTGCATTCTTTCCTCCCCCCTACCTCCCCTGTAGAGATTCACACACACGCATTAGCATGCTAAGGGTGCTGAAAAGCCCTGCAATTAAAAGTCCTGTTTAAATCTGTTTAACTCTGCCCCACTTCCAAACATTTAGCCACAAAATCCTTTTCTGTATAACATTTGTTATACAGAATGTCTACGTGACATCCTACGGAACTGGTATTCTAAAGAATAAGCTTAACAAAATACTACACTAAGGCTAACAAATATTTTTTCCCATTTCAAAGCAGAGTTAAAAGTTAAGTCTTTCCAAATTAAGGTCTAAGTTCAAGCATACTATAAATATTGTAACAAAAGATTTATTTTAGACATAAAACTTAAAAGTTTCTACAGTGAGGAAATGGTTATGAATGGGAAGTACTAAAGAGATTTTGTATTTTGCTGCCTACTTTAAATTATTTTATAGAGAACTTAATATTTTTAAAAAAGAATGCTGACATCTTTTAGAGTGTTCAAAATTGTAACAAAGGCATACAACACTGTGTAAATCTTGTACACCAATCTGGTGACAGGATATGTTTTGAAGAAAATCATCAAATGTCACTAGGTACAGACTTAAGTCACTTGGTCAATAAGTTGTGGGCCACAAAAGAAAGTGATCATCACCGGCTAAGACCACAATCTTTTCTGGTGAGTGTATCATCCACTTGTACATACAAAGACTCAAATACACCTACTTGAGGTTTCCTCAAAGATGTATTCTAGATCATTTTAAAAGAGAGAGAAAGAGTACATGGAAAATTTTTCTAAAGATACTTTAAGTTTACTAAGTAAAATTTAACCTAAGGAAATAAGTCTGTTAGTAGAATTGCATATTTCGCATGGTCTAATGGCATGACAAAAATCAATATCCCACATTTGTGGTTCAAGGAGATCTCAAATATTATATTTATACTGAAAATGCTAAAGGACATTTCAGAATAAGAACATTTTGGCCCAAGATTATCCTTCAGACTTAGCAGAATTCATGGGATACACACACACACACACACATACAATCAGGACTAGGGTTTTATTTGCACAGATGAATCTAGTGGCGATGAGAATCAGGAGGCAGGATAGCAAAAGTGCTCAGTGGCACAAGAGCAGTAAGTAGAACAAGGGTAGGGAATAGGGACATAGCAGAAAAGGTAAGTTTTAGTCTAGTCTAGTATTCCTAACTTCCTAACCACTGGTTTATACCATTTTGTGCAAAGCTCTAAACTATAGCCCATCGGTCAAATATAGTCCACCGCCTGTTTTTGTAAATAAAGATTTATTGGAATATAGCTCATTTATTTATGTATTGTGTATGACCGCTTTTAAGAAAAGTCAAGTAGTTGTAACAGAGACTGTATGGCCTACAAATCACAAAATATTTCTCTTTAGCTCTTTACAGAGAAAGTTTGCCAGGAACTCCCTGGCGGTTCAGTAGTTAGGACTCTGCACTTTCACTGCCAAGGGCACAGGTTCAATCGCTGGTCAGGGCCCAAAAAAAAAAAAAAAGAGAAACTTTGCCAACCCCTGGTTGATCTAATCCAATACTTCTTGAACTTTAATGTGCATGTTAATCACCTTGGGATCTTGTTATAATGTATATTCTGATTCATTAAGTTTGGTATGCAGCCTGAAATCCTGCACTTCTAACAAACTCCCAGATGCTGCTGATGTTGCTGGTCTGCAGGCCACCTTGAGAAGCAAAAGTCTAGATGACTGAGACTCCTGAACTGAGTGAGAATGCAGAAGCAACAACTGTGCAATATTCTCAATATTCTAAGAAGCTGATTGCTAATGGTTTCAGAAAATGAAGCTTTCTCTTATTGAAGCTTAAGATCATCTTCACTTTCAGGGCATAAGTACATTAACTCCTCATGATCACATCTGCAACCTCATTGATCTGGAGTCCAGGCCCACCCAGGAAATAAGGAGGCTACTGCTACATTCCAGAACAATCAAGTAAGACTCAAAACAAGGTTCATAAGCAGAAGCAGGTATTATGAAAAAGTGAGGGTCTAAAGTTATTTCTAAAGCAGAGAAACATGTAGCTTTTAAAAAGCTATTTATAAATTTTGACATCTGAATATGTTAGGAAAGCGAATTTATTATAAATAGCATGTGATGTCAGGAGCATCCTGGATTCACCAAAAGTCAACTCACAAAAGCTGGTTATTTCCTTACCTTGTGACAACAATCCAGGGAGAGAGAGTCTTCGGCTGCCTCCCTCTGATTCTTCTTCTCTGATATCCACAAGACTTGAACTCTTCTTTCCTTGCATTGACTCCTGTTTAACCTGTTCTTCTCTGCTATCTTTCAGACCTTCTGGGCCTATGGGACTACTGCCTGCCTGAGCTCCAGGTTCACAAGGGGCTGTACTATAAAAGTTCATAACTTTCTTAAGAGACAAGGTCCCAGCTTCATATGTAGCAGCCACTCTCACACCAACAGCAGATGCACAAGAGACCACTAGGCTGTTCAGGGCTGAAGTGCTTGTGGTTGCTGGGCTGTGAAGATTAGGAATCGCTTCTGCTACAAGAGGCTAAAATATACACACGTAAAAAAGTATATAAAAATACAATCCCGTATACAACAAGCGATCAATAAAAAGAAAGTGTAACATCTACCACTATTTGCAAATACAAGAATCTAAAACAACAAGAGGTCTCTTAATCTCCAACCTAAAGGTATCCCTTCTTGATCACAGATTTAACACATTAGATGGAAATGAGTGCTTAAAATACAGTTCCTTATCAAAAGTACTTCCTTTTGTTTGAGTGGTGTTTTATCATGGTATTTAAAAATAGGTCCCAGCTGCTTTTATAAAATAAACACAGTAGAAGGGAGAGGGAAGGGAAGGTATGGAAAACATCACCTTCAATAGGAGGTAATAGCCCTGGATAGGAGGTTGGAAAAATGCAAGTTTTACTATTGATCACTGCTAGGAAAAATTACACAGATTTTTACTAAGAAATAATGAGAAAAAATTACATTTTAAGAAGAAAAGGCTCTTCCTAAAATGTTTTATGAACACAAATGTATATATGGCATACACAGGCAGAAAAATTAGTTATACCTCTAAACTATCCGCCCCCAAACTATGTTCTGAAATTTCTGTCCTTCTACTGTTTCATCAAGAGTTATTTTCCATGACCCAGGGGCAAGGTAAACTGAAAGATTACCTTTGCTCTCACTACCATCCAGCAATGTGGTAGGTTAATCATTAAACATTTGGATCCAAGGTTCTTAGTGTTATTCACAGCTGTATTAGAAAGCCAACTAAAGTTTTCTGATATCTTAGTGAAAAATCAGTTAACACTTACTCTGAGCTGTCAAGCACCACTGTTTACTAAAAAAGAAAGTCACTAGATATACCTATTAACACACGAAAAGGCTTTTGGCTCATGAGCATAGGTCACAATGAAAATTTTGTTTCCTATGCTACCCAAAGATCCCAAGGGGTGGGAGGGTGTGTGTGTGTGTATCTTAATTTGTCCTGAATTGCAAACCAAACCAAAAATATTTTTTAACACTGGCTTCTGATTTTTCTTAAAGGAAATAATTCCTGTTCCCTGCACAGTGCCTGGCATGTAGTAGGCACTCAATACATTTTGTTCAATTAAACACTAAATTCAACAAAATGTGAGTCTTTAATTAAAATATCCAACAAAATAAACAAATATACCATATAAAAAAAGATAAATACAAAGCCTATTACTTCCTTGGTGACACAGTTCTCATGATAACTTGTTCAGAAAAACTGGTGTCACTATTTCCAACATCTATTTACAAAAGCTCGTAACAGAAGCAGTGATGGCATTTAGGGGTGACTAATTTAGGGAGTTCTTACTGGAGGAAAGTCAAAAAAACTCTACCTTATATAAACTTTAAGCTATTGTTCTAACTGGCTCCTCTACTTAATTATATTTAACAATTCATAAAATAAGTAAATAAATAAAACAAAAACACATGACCAGCAATTTTGATGGAAGACATAATTTCAGGAGTTCCAATCAACCAATAGCAAAATGCAATAATGAAATATATGCTTCATTGCCAAATACTTTGGTTTATTTCACAAACGTGAGATATTCTTTCAATTATATCTGGCCAGAAGAAAAAAACTTGTCCTAAGCCACATAAATTCCTAATGGTTAGCTGTATGACTGAGACACTATTTACAAAGATGGAATTACACTTAGTTAAACACACACTGCCAAAACTAGCATAGGTAACCAAACCTTACATGTTTAACCAAACAGGTCCAAAGGAAAGTGCAATTTCAATGATGATAATCTATTATTCAAATAAACAGTATACAATAAACTTTTAACTACAACTTTAATAAATCAGAGAAATGACTTTTGGAAAGTCAAAATCTAACTTTTTTATAAGCATGTACAAGTCCTGTTCAATTATTACTTTTGCTTTGTTTAGATTTTTCTTTCTCCAAACAGCTTCTTAATAAAAAATTTAAAAAAAAATCAAACACCTACAAGGTTCGGTGAGTAGAGTGTGAAATAAAAACTGTTTCTAAAAACACCTCTAAGCAACGTTCCCATTCTGAACCAGTAAACAACAGTGATGAAGAATCCAGAGGCTATGTGGTTTCAAAAACCTGAAAGCAACGCCACAAGGCAGCTCTTTTATGATTAGTTTTTTTTTTTTTTTTGAGTCTTAACCACTGGACCACCAAGGAAGTCCCTAGGATTATATGTTTTTGTTTAGATTTGTTTTCTTAGAGTTTTGGAAAAGCAAAAGCAAAAGGCCTCCACTAAGAGTAAAAAAACAAGTAACCTTTAGAACAATTTGTTTTAAGTAGGGAGACACAGCTTACTACATGCCCCTGGTAAATAGCTTTTATCCACTTACTACAAGTTTTCAAAGTGAAAGTAGTTTAAAGGAGATGAAGAGAATATAAAACCCTCCGCCCAGTGATGCCCAGTGAGGACCACTGGTATAACTGAAAAGAATTCAAACAATATGTAATGCCAGTCAGTTTCAAGTCTGCCTATAATCGAGGGATCTGCCACACAGCAACCTTCTCTGATAAAGAAGGAAAGGATTTTTCTCAATAGTATCTGAAGAGTGCTACAAATACAGATAAGAGAATTCTTTGTGAATATATAGTCATGTTAGATTAAACTCTTCAGGAGCCCACCTTAGCCATGGGGGAAAAAGTACTTGGGGAAAAAAAAATGGGATTTCTCTACTTACAAAAGAATCCCAGAATAACATCTTTCAACATCATAAATAAAGGGCCAGAATGTGAACATGAAAAGTAATTCTGAATTAATCCAGGGTTCTCCTTATCTAGGCTTGCATGAGAAGACAGATTAGTAGTCAAACTCAAAAAATCCAAAATGGTACCAACACTTCGGTGTTTTGAAGTTTCTCAGGAAAACTCATACGGTTCAACTTTATATTATAAAATTTAGCAGGTACCTGAGGTGGCACTGGCTTTTCACCATTCTCTGAGTTCTCTCTCACTGAATGATCAGACAGTTTCTGCACGTATTCATTTACTGCCTGAGTGTCAGGGGACGATGGTACACTTCTTGCAGAAGAAATTTCAGCTGTTCCCATGACATCTTGTGGGGAGGAAATGGTCCCAACACTGGTGGTCTGAACATTTCCAACATTCAGTTCGGTGGCAGCAGGCAGCTCATTTTGTACGAAGGTGTTCTCAAACACTTCTCCCTGGCCATCAAGGGTTTCAGTGGAGGGGCTGATGGCCGTGCTGGCCTGGTTTTCTGACTGGGATTCTGAGAGTGTCACGCCTAATGGACAGCAATGGCTGTCTGATATAATCACATGGTCTTCTTTGTCAGTCATTGTAATTAACAGCTGGCTGCACTGGTTACATCTTTCTGGCACTGGCTTCAGATCCTGGGAAGGGAGGCACTGCACCAGGGCTAAGCTGTGGAATGCACCACAGGCAACTTGTAGCACTACTCGCCCAGCAAGATGTTCCACCTTTTGTGGCTTTGTCACTGGGAAGGTAGTGGTAATGAGACCCAACTGACAACCGGTACCCCATGCCCAAATCTCTCTGCTTAGGGACAGTGCCAGAGTGTGCTCCTCGCCACATGCCAGCTGCAAGACCCTGACCGCTAACAAAGGACTGGTCTCGGAATCAGAAATGCTGACAGGGTTTGGTTCTGGAACATACTGCTGGTTAGCTACCGCACACTGGCCAGCAGAGTTCTCCCCCCACATGTACACTACGCCACTTTCTGTCACTGCTCCGCTATGGAAACTCCCTGTTGCCACAGTAACGACATACTGCCCAACCAGCACCTCTTCTAGAATGGGGCTACTCGGACAAATCTCTGCTGGTTCACTTCTCCAGGGGAGGGTCCCAAAGCTGTAGACCTCACCATCTGAAGGTTTAAAAAAAAAAAAAAAAGGGAGGGAGTTAGTGAATTAACTAGAAATTTTGTCAGCTAACTTTTAGTCCCCTCTAGGTTTAACAAAATAGATTTTTTTTTCTTTTTTTAATTTTCAAAAGCACAGTTGTAGAAATTTGGTTGAAGCAGATAGCATTCCACACTTATCAATCTTTTAACAAATAACATCTTTTAACATTCTGAAATATAGTGACAATTTCTACAAATTGCAGGAGACTACTTCAGATGAAGGGTATTGTTCCCCTCCTTCAGCCTTATCCTACAAACTCCTAGCATCGATCCGTTACTAATGGCTATCATTGCAGGCTATTACAGAAGCAGATTCCAAGAGTTCAAAGACAAAATAATGATCATGACATGGTTAGACAAAATAAGCAGAAGATAAAACAGACACATTCGCTAATATCTACAACATTCACTACTACTGAATGAGTCAGAGCAGCAAAAAATTATGCAATGACATAAAAATATTAGAGACTCACTTTGGCCAAAACTATGAAATTAGCTTTATACCTCCAGGTTGGACTGAGAGCACCAATGTTAACATGACGTTGTGTAGCATACTATGTATAATTTTTAAATGTTATTTATAATATATATTGTGTACTAGGTAGCCTTCCTGAGATGTCATTTGTTTAAAAAGCAAATCACAACAAAACAAAGAAAAAAACAAATGAAGCCATGACTAGCTGGCTTTAGAATTAAAAGGGAAGGCACCAGTGAGTTGGGTACATGAATGACGATAACCTATTTGTGTTCACGTGTGCTACCAAGTCATAGTTTTACTGCAGGTGTTGGGGAAATTTGGGGGTATGTGCAAATGATTTATGCTAGCTAAAAACCTCAAATGGAACAAAGACTTGGCCATGGGTTTTGAAAAATATTAAACAAAGCCCACCATCCTTTCTTTCCTATGTGACCAGAGGGTCACCCATTTTCTTTAAACTAATGAAAATAGGTACTATTTTTCCTCCACAAAGCAGCAATTGAGTTGCTGATAAAAAAAGGCATACTTTATCTTTGGCCTATTACACATGGCAGATACATTTATACACTCAAACTCACTACAACATCTATGTAAGGAAAAACACAATGGTGGCTAGAGGGAAGATCAGCTTTTATTAGGGAATTTCTAATTTGTATAGAGTACTGAGAAAATAAGCTCACTGGTTAAGATCTTTTAAACTTTTCTTCCCAAGTGATATAACACACTTGCAACAGTTCACCAACACTTTCAATTGGTATTATATTCCATTAGAATAACAGTCTCTCCAGAGCAAATTGCAGAGAAGTGAATATTTAGACATCATTTTTTTAGCCTGGAATACCTCAAAAATAGTGAGTCAATGAGGTGCCCTCATTGAATTATGAGCTAATGGTTAAATTGAATAGAGACAAAGCTTGAAAATTTCTAGTATTCAATCAGAACCATTTCCTCACTTAGAAAAGAAAGTACCTGAGATCTTTGTGCCATTTCAAGCTACACATCTGTGTGAGCTGAGATTTTTTTGTTACTTTGACACTTAAACCAGAACACTGCTTAAACATGAACATAGGTTATTTACCTTTTTTTTTTAAGTTTTCCCTCAGTTTTCCCAGGCTTTTAGGTTTGATTCTATATGTTTAAAGATATCATGCTCGTGAAGGATTCCTAAATATCTTACTGAGGGGCTAATAAAACGACAGTAACAGAATTCTACTTATATGAGAACTATAGATTTTGAAGCCCATAGGGAAGGTACTGGATATAGTTCACATTTGAAAAATAAGGCTTTCTCCAAATTCTGGCCTAATACAGTAATAATAATAGTATTATGTATTATTATAATAAAAGTGACATAATAATAAAGAAATTAGAAAGAAATCCATGTTTGCCCCAAAAAACCACCATGGTCAGATTTATGCTTTGTTTCCTAGAATCTGTCTTCCCTTAGTTCCTACAAGGAAGATACCACAGCATTGTTAAATACTTAATAGATACTTACAGAGTAGAAATTTATAAATTAGTGAAGCTGATGGCAGTCCTGACCCAAATCAAATTTGCCATGACTTAGTCGGTAAAGTGCCATCAAAATTAAAGGCAGCTCTCTATATAGATTATAGCCTATGTTTCTGATATAGATTTGTAGATTTTATTATATGTTCTTATGAGCTGCTATTTATGCCTGAGAAAAACGGTACTGAGACAGTACAGCCAAGAGATTTAAAAAGCAAATTTTGAAATTAGACTTTCTGGGTTCCCACCCTAACTCTGACCCTTTACATAGTCGTGTGTGCTTGGGAAAACAATTTAATCTCCCTGACCTTCAGCTTCCTCATCTGTGAAGTGGGGATAATAACAGCAGCTACCTCATAAGGTGGCTGTGAAGAGGCAATGAGATAATACATATAAAGTGCTTAGTGCAGTGCCTGGCACATATAATTGTTTAATAAACATTAGCTATTATTAGCATTATTATTATGATACATTTAATGAACAAAGGTATAGTAAAAGGGTCTCTGAATATGTAATCTTTTAAAAAATCTAATTTTTCATGTACTTATCACTACAAGATTTTTAAACTGTAATTCTCCCTTTTATTCTAGTTATGGTACATCTTAAATATAAGAACTCATCTGATTTCTGATAAAGGGAGTAAGAACATATTTTGAAAACAAAAAAAGCATAAGCTCCAGCAAAGTTCACTCAGAATCCCTCGTACCCAGTAACCCTCAGCTGCTCCTATACGCTCCGACACTGGTCAGGGTCTCAGTTAGTGTTGGCTAAGCCATTCTTTTCAATACCTTCAGTCAGAAGAACTCCATGTTTCACTCCAAGGGCCGCATGAAGAACAGTCTTTCCTCCCCAGCCTGGCAATCTCTCTGGTGTTACAGAACGGGAGCCTGCCTGCCACACATGGACCAGGCCTCTTTCTTTGGATCCTTCAGCTTCTGTTGAGCTACAAACATCAAGAAAAATAGCTTAAAAATAGCTTGTTCCTCCAGTTCAGAACTGTATCTTTTATCCTTCATACCGTCATGAGATTTATACCTTTTACCAGTACATGGGTGACTGAGTCAGATAGTTTAGCACCTATTTTATGCCGTGGTTATGACACAGGAGCAGAGGTAAAATTACTATTTATATAAATGATTTGAGGATAAACCCACAAATTACTTATCTCTACCTAAGAAGCAAACAAAACCTGGGCTATTTTTTGAAGTTTTCTGATTTAAAATTTCAAGATTCTTACTTCTCAGTACATTAACTCCTTGTTTAGATGTTAAAGTTATAACATGTCCCAAGTTGGAGTCTTATTTTAAATTTTCAGTTTTTAATTTGGTATTTTTAAAAAAAAGTATTTGATGAGAAAGACAGAAGGAATAGAGATCCATATTTCCCTTTATACCAAGCTTAAGCTCTATAATTCTTATTTATATTTTTAAGAACTAAATTTATAACGGGTACCAGTAAAATCCTTCATGCTTTACTCACGTTCTAGCCAAAGAATTCTATCCATCTGATAACCCTAGTTCAAAGAACATAAAACACACAGCTGTGTAACAATGACCGTATCCCAACTGCCTCCCTTTCCAAGAAAAGGCCACATTAACATACTCTGGGTTTCCCTTTATATAAAATTTTCCTTTGTGTCACCATAGATGGGGCATTTATTTTCATATTCTTTTTTCTAGAACACTGATGCCAATATTTTAATGAGGCACAGAAACTTTTTTTGGTTTTCTTTATTTTATAATACCTAGGATTTTCTCTACTTTTGCTAAATAATATTCCTCTGAACTGTAATTAGGCATAACCATGTTTTTATGAAAGGAAAGCCACAAACCTAACCCTCCTTTCAAAATATCATTCATGGCGCCGAGTTCCCTAAGGATAGAATTACAATTAATAAGGCTACTTTTGAAAACCTGAAATTATGTGTGACAAAAAAAAATGGCTTCAAAAGCTTTAAAATGGTGAAGACATTTTGTGCCTTTTATAAGCATAAGAAAGGAACTAGCAACAAAGTGTACCACTAACAAGCTTTATTGTAATTATCTTTCTCTCTTTACCAATCAACACAAATGTCACTATTCCTACTTAATAGCCATCAACAAGAAAATTAAACTGAAGAGAAGCTACACATAAGTGGAACTGTCTGTTGTGTTTTCCTAGAAGGGTAGGGGAAAAGGACAAAATGGTTTTACCTTTTCTTCTTTGAGTCCATCGGTCAGTGGCAGCACTCCATCACCAAATCATTCCCTCCTTGCAAAAGGTATATAAAACCCTAAACGGCAAAACACACGTAAGCACGAAGAGCAGTCAAAGAGCACTTTGCTATTTTATCTGTCAGATTTTAAAAAAAGAAGAAAAAAAGGCAGCTCTCCAACAAGTGCACATTCACTGGGCAATAAATACACAGCAAAACTATTTAAACTATTTCATATCCCGCCTGCCAAAGTCAAATCTCTAGACTGAGCCTGCCCACTGAGCTTATAAAAATGCCTGTTGATCGTCAAATGTAATGTCAAAGTGAGAAAAGACTACCCACAACCTAGCTGTTCTTTGTCAGGCAACAGATTTTTTTCATTTGTTTTTTATTATAAATAAGTTCAATCTGAAAACTCAATGTGTTAAGTATTCATTACACACAAATTAAGGCTACTTTTTAAAAGCTGCTGGGACATATGAACACTTAAATACCAATTAAGTAAACAAGAATTTCTTGGGGCTTCCCTGGTGGCACAGTGGTTAAGAATCTGCCTGCCAATGCAGGGGACACGGGTTCGAGCCCTGGTCCCGGAAGATCCCACACGCTGTGGAACAACTAAGCCCGTGCACCACAACTACTGAGCCTGCGCTCTAGAGCCCATGAGCCACAACTATTGAAGCCCACGTGCCTAGAGCCTGTGCTCCGCAACAAGAGATGCCACCGTAACGGGAAGCCTGTGCACCACGATGAAGAGGAATCCCCTCTCACCGCAACTAGAGAAAGCCCGCGTGCAGCAGCAAAGATCCAAGGCAGCCAAAAATAAATAAATAAAATAAATAAATTAAAATTAAAAAAAAAGAATTTCTGCAATCTCTCCAGTAATGTATCAGATTCAAACAGTTTTAATTTCATTTTCCAGTAATGCACACACACAGAATTACATCATTAAAACAAAGTTTTCCATGTATTGGAACTAGCAGTGTTTTCCCCAAATCAACCTCAATTCAAAACCATAATCCAAAGGGCTGGAAGAAAGAAGTTTGAATTTAAAATATCTATTTTTAAATCTACCATTTAATAGAAAAGAGCTATATGAAAATAACAGTACAAATATCATGACCTATCATTTCAGAAACTCAATGTTTAATAAAGTAAGAGCTAGAAATACTGACAGGCAGAAAGAAACGCTCAATGCATTTCAACTAAGAAATTCACATTTTTAAGGGCACCAAAACTCATGAAAATAAGAGCAACGGGGTTTTAGATGTGTGAATGATAAAAATACTGGGGCCAAATTCATTATTTTTCTGCAAAAGGGTATGGCATCGTCACTGTGCTTTGAAAAGAGCCCACACCGGCAGGAGTGATGTAAGACCATCTGTTTACTCCAGGTTGCCTGTGAATTCTTACAGTTTCCCATCTGTATATCTGGAGGAAATAACTCTCTACCTAATGCTTATTTTAGAAAGATTTTGACTCATTCAAAGTTGGATGAAGGGTACATGTAAATGAAAGATATATCTGAACAGATTTAATAAATGCTATTCATTTAATAAATATGATTACTAAGTGGTACTATGCTTTGTGTGTCACAGTAATTAACTTTTAGTAAAATGTACAGTTCACAGCATACAGAAAAGTTCTGAGGCCAGGTCTAACCTATGCTCATCTATGAGAGATCAGGGAGTAACTGGTCCCTTGATAAAAGTTAAACAATGCCCGGGGGGAAACCAGAGAACTGCTCTGGGAGGGTGTGGGAGTGCACAAGCACACTTCATGCAACTGATTCACTGTTCGTAAACCAAATTGTGTCCTACTGCCTGTCAATCAAAACTGTTGAGAATCGGTAAAATGAATAAAGCAGATGAGCTTTCTTCTCTTTTGGTGTCATATTCTTGAATACAGTGTTTTCTTAAAGTGGATATACTCCTTATGCCACATGATTTCTAACCAACATTCAGTTTTTCAAATCCAAATGGAATTAAAACTCTACAAACTGTCTTGCAACTTTGTTACTTATTATATACTGTAGGAAGGATAATGATTCCCAAGATACCTATGTCCTAATGCCCAGAACCTGTGAATATGTTAGGCTACATGGCAAAGGGGAAGTAAAACTGCTAATCAGCTTGTTTTAAGTTGGGGAGATTATCCTAGTTATCCAGATGGACTCAGCATAATCACAGAGTCCTTAAAAGTGGAAGAGACGACAAGCCTCTTAGATAGCCACATGCACCACAGGGCAGACAGCAGAAGCAAGAAGAACTACAATCCTGCAGCCTGTAGAACAGAAACCACATTCACAGAAAGACAGACAAGATGAAAAGGCAGAGGGCTATGTACCAGATGAAGGAACAAGATAAAACCCCAGAAAAACAACTAAATGACGTAGAGATAGGCAACCTTCCAGAAAAAGAATTCAGAATAATGATGGTGAAGATGATCCAGGACCCTGGAAAAAGAATGGAGGCAAAGATCAAGAAGATGCAAGAAATGTTTAACAAAGACCTAGAAGAATTAAAGAACAAACATAGATGAACAATACAATAATTGAAATGAAAACTACGCTAGAAGGAATCAATAGCAGAATAACTGAGGCAGAAGAATGGATAAGTGACCTGGAAGACACAATGGTGGAATTCACGGCTGTGGAACAGAATAAAGAAAAAAGAATGAAAAGAAATGAAGACAGCCTAAGAGACCTCTGGGACAACATTAAACACATGAACATTTGCATTATAGGGGTCCCAGAAGGACAAGAGAAAGAGAAAAGACCAGAGAAAATATCTGAAGAGATTATAGTCGAAAACTTCCCTAACATGGGAAAGGAAATAGCCACCCAAGTCCAGGAAGCGCAGAGAGTCCCATACAGGAAAAACCCAGGAGAAACATGCTGAGACACATAGTAATCAAATTCGCAAAAATTAAAGACAAAGAAAAATTATTGAAAACAGCAAGGGAAAAACGACAAATAACATGCAAGGGAACTCCCATTAGGTTAACAGCTGATTTCTCAGCAGTAACTCTACAAGCCAGAAGGAAGTGGCATAATACACTTAAAGTGATGAAAGGGAAGAAACTACTACCAAGATTACTCTACCTGGCAAGGATCTCATTCAGATTCAATGGAGAAATCAAAAGCTTTACAGACAAGCAAAAGCTAAGAGAATTCAGCACCACCAAACTAGCTCTACAACAATGCTAAAGGAACTTTTCTAAGTGAGAAACACAAGAGAAGAAAAGGACCTACAAAAACAAACCCAGAGCAATTAAGAAAATGGTCATAGGAACATACATATCAATAATTACCTTAAACGTGAATGGATTAAATGCTCCAACCAAAAGACACAGGCTTGCTGAATGGATACAAAAACAAGACCCATATATATGCTGTCTACAAGAGACCCACTTCAGACCTAGGGGCACATTCAGACTGAAAGTGAGGGCATGGAAGAAGATATTCCATGCAAATGCAAATCAAAAGAAAGCTGGAGTAGCAATACTCATATCAGATAAAATGGACTTTAAAATAAAGAATCTTACAAGAGACAAGGAAGGATACTACATAATGATCAAGGGATCAATCCAAGAAGAAGATATAACAATTATAAATATATATGCACCCAACATAGGAGCACCTCAATACATAAGGCAACTGCTAACAGCTATAAAACAGGAAATCGACAGTAACACAATAATAGTGGGGGACTTTAACACTTCACTTACACCAATGGACAGATCATCCAAAATGAAAATAAATAAGGAAACACAAGCTTTAAATGACACAATAGACCAGATAGATTTAATTGATATTTATAGGACATTCCATCCAAAAACAGCAGATTACATTTTCTTCTCAAGTGCGCATGGAACATTCTCCAGGATAGATCACATCTTGGGTCAAAAATCAAGCCTCAGTAAATTTAAGAAAATTGAAATCATAGCAAGGATCTTTTCCGACCACAATGCTATGAGATTAGAAATAAATTACAGGGAAAAAAAAGTAAAAAACACAAACATGGAGGCTAAACAATACATTACTAAATAACCAAGAGGTCACTGAAGAAATCAAAGAGGAAATCAGAACATACCTGGAGACAAATGACAATGAAAACACGACGATCCAAAACCTATGGGATGCAGCAAAAGCAGTTCCAAGAGGTAAGTTTACAGCTATACAAGCCTACCTCAAGAAACAAGAAAAATCTCAAATAAACAATCTAACCTTACACCTGAAGGAACCAGAGAAAGAAGAACAAACAAAACCCAAAGTTAGCAGAAGGAAAGAAATCATAAAGATCAGAGCAGAAATAAATGAAATAGAAACAAAGAAAACAATAGCAAAGATCAATAAAACAAAAAGCCGGTTCTTTGAGAAGATAAAAAAAATTGCTAAACCATTGGCCAGACTCATCAAGAAAAAGGAGAGGACTCAAATAAATAAAATTAGAAATGAAAAAAGAGAAGTTACAACAGACACCGCAGAAATACAAAGCATCCTAAGAGACTACTACAAGCAACTCTATGCCAATAAAATGGACAACCTGGAAGAAATGGACAAATTCTTAGAAAGGTATAACCTTCCAAGATGGAACCAGGAAGAAATAGAAACTATGAACAGACCAATCACAAGTAATGAAATTGAAACTGTGATTAAAAACCTCCCAACAAACAGAAGTCCAGGACCAGACGGCTTCACAGGTGAATTCTATCAAACATTTAGAGAAGAGCTAACACCCATCCTTCTCAAACTCCTCCAAAAAATTGTGGAGGAAGGAACACTCCCAAACTCATTGTATGAGGCCACCATCACCCTGATACCAAAAGCAGACAAAGATACTACAAAAACAGAAAATTACGGACCAATATCACTGATGAATATAGTTGCAAAAATCCTCAACAAAATACTAGCAAACAGAATCCAACAACACGTTAAAAGGATCATACACCATGATCAAGTGGGATTTATCCCAGGGATGCAAGGATTCTTCAATAAACACAAATCAATCAATGTGACACAGCATATTAACAAACTCAAGAAGAAAAACCACATGATCATCTCAATAGATGCAGAAAAAACTTTTGACAAAATTCAACACCCATTTGTGATAAAAACTCTCCAGAAAGTGGGCATAGAGGGAACCTACCTCAACATAATAGAGGCCATATATGACAAACACACAGCAAAATATCATTCTCAATGGTGAAAAACTGAAAGCATTTCCCTAAGATCAGGAACAGGACAAGGATGTCCAATCTCGCCACTATTGTTCAACATAGTTTTGGAAGTCCTAGCTACGGCAATCAGAGAAGAGAAAGAAATAAAAGGATACAAATTGGAAAAGAAGAGGTAAAACTGTCACTGTTTGCAGATAACATGATACTATACATAGAGAATCCTAAAAATGCCACCAGAAAACTACTAGAGCTAATCAATGAATTTGGTAAAGTTGCAGGATACAAAATTAATGCACAGAAATCTCTTGCATTCCTATACACTAATGATGAAAAATCTGAAAGAGAAATTTAGGAAACACTCCCATTTACCACTGCAACCAAAAGAATAAAATACCTGGGAATAAACCTACCTAGGGAGACAAAAGACCTGTATGCAGAAAACTGTAAGACACTGATGAAAGAAATTAAAGATGATACCAACAGATGGAGAGATATACCATGTTCTTGGATTGGAAGAATCAATATTGTGAAAATGACTATACTACCCAAAGCAATCTACAGATTCAATGCAATCGCTGTCAAATTACCAATGGCAATTTTTACGGAACTAGAACAAATCATCTCAAATTTGTATGGAGACACAAAAGACCCCGAATAGCCAAAGCAGTCTTGAGGGAAAAAAATGGAGCTGGAGGAATCAGACTCCCTGGCTTCAGACTACATTACAAAGCTACAGTCATCAAGACAATATGGTACTGGCACTAAAACAGAAACATAGATCAATGGAACAAGACAGAAAGCCCAGAGATAAACCCACGCACCTATGGTCAACTAATCTATGACAAAGGAGGCAAGGATATACAATGGAGAAAAGACAGTCTCTTCAATAAGTGGTGCTGGGAAAACTGGACAGCTACATGTAAAAGAATGAAATAGAACACTCCCTAACACCATACACAAAAATAAACTCAAAACGGATTCGAGACCTAAATGTAAGACCAGACACTATAAAACTCTTAGAGGAAAGCATAGGAAGAACACTCTTTGACATAAATCACAACAAGGTCTTTTTTGATGCACCTCCTAGAATAATGGAAATAAAACCAAAAATAAACAAATGGGACCTAATGAAACTTAAAAGCTTTTGCACAGCAAAGGAAGCTACAAAGAAGACGAAAAGACAACCCTCAGTATGGGAGAAAATATTTGCAAACGAATCAACAGAGGATTAATCTCCAAAATATATAAACAGCTCATGCAGCTCAATATTAAAAAAACAAACAACACAATCCAAAAATGGGCAGAAGACCTAAATAGCCATTTCTCCAAAGAAGACATACAGATGGCCAAGAAGCACATGAAGAGCTGCTCAACATCACCAATTATTAGAGAAATGCAAATCAAAACTACAATGAGGTATCACCTCACACCAGCTAGAATGGGCATCATCAGAAAATCTACAAACAACAAATGCTGGAGAGGGTGTGGAGAAAAGGGAACCCTCTTGCACTGTTGGTGGGAATGTAAATTGATACAGCCACTATGGAGAACAGTACGGAGGTTCCTTAGAAAACTAAAAATAGAATTACCATACGACCCAGCAATCCCACTACTGGGCATATACCCAGAGAAAACCATAATTCAAAAAGACACATGCACCCCAATGTTCATTGCAGCACTATTTACAGTAGCCAGGTCATGGAAGCAACCTAAATGCCCATCCACAGATGAATGGATAAAGAAGATGTGGTACATATATACAATGGAATATTACTCAGCCATAAAAAGGAACGAAATTTGGTCATTTGTTGAGACATGGATGGATCTAGAGACTGTCATACAGAATGAAGTTAAGTCAGAAAGAGAAAAACAAATATTGTATATTAAGGCACATATGTGGAACCTAGAAAAATGGTACAGATGAACTGGTTTGCAGGGCAGAAATAGAGACACAGATGTAGAGAAACAAACGTATGGACACCAAGGGGGGAAGTGTCGGGGCGGGGGGTGGTGATGGTGTGATGAATTGGGAGATTAGGACTGACATGTATACACTGATGTGTATAAAACTGATGACTAATAAGAACCTGCTGTATAAAATAAATAAATAAAGTGGAAGAGAGAGGCCGAGGAGAGCTTGAGAAAGAGAGGTGATGATAACAAGCCGTGTCAGAGAGCTGCTAAATTGCTGGCTTTGAAGATGGGAGGGGGCAGCCATAAGCCAAAGAATGTAGGTGGCCTCTAGAAGCTGGAAGAGGCAAGGAAACGAATTTCCTCCTAGAGCCTCCAGGTAAAAACGCAGCCCTGCTGACACCTTGATTTTAACCCAGCGAGACTTGTGTCCAACTTTTAACCTAAAGAACGCTAAGATAATAAATTTGTGTTATTTTAGGCGCTGAGTTTACAGCAATGCTACAAGCAGCAACGGAAAGCTAGTACACTATTTCACACACATCTTTCTTTATCGATGTTTATAGATCGAATTTTGTTTTAATGGTGTTTAATATACTTGACTTCTCCTAAGAAGACACGTGTGCCTGAAATTCAGATACAGCAATGAGAAAAAAGGAAATGACTGGTAAGGAAACATAACTGAAAAGGAATATATTGCACCTAAATGTGGGAAGCTTATATTATAAAGTTTTACCTCACATACTTTAAATATGCAGCATGTACCAAATCCAGTTAATCTAACATTCTTTGTCAATTATGTATCCAAACAGAAAAAGCAAACCCAAAAATTTGTTTTCCTAGTATTTTTATAATCCCCTCTCTGAGAAATCTATAAGACTTGCCTCAACCATTCAAAAAGCATTTAAACTTGCTTATGTTCTTTCACTGCTAACAGTTTTAACTGCTATACAATTGCCTAATCATGGAGCTTCTTCTGGGGATATTTCTCCCCAGATGAGCTTTGGGGGTCAGGATCCCTGTACTCTGCTTCTTTTCTTCTGTTATAGTAACTTTCCCTCATAGCCTTTATTATATTAACTAGCTCTGATACAGAAGCTGTGTGATATTTACAGAGTCAGAAAATGTGGGGTCCTCTTTTACCTCACATGGCCTTTCCAGAGATCAATGGCATCTGTAAAAGGAGCAAACTAGACTACAGCATCCCTTCATTTTAAAGTATACCACTCTACACGTCAAATTATCTCCTTCACAGTGAAATGTAAAGTAATTAAACTCTCAGATGACCCTTTAAAACAAAAAGCTTGGTTCTTAATGAGCTGATTCCACTTTTAGATCCCGGTGGATACACACCCTCCTGCTACATTTAACAGAGAAATAAGCTATCTTGTACATGCAGAGAATATGGTTTTAATTCCATGATCTGGGAGTGCCCTAAAAAAAAAATCTGGTCTAGATGTTCTAATTATTGCTAGAAAGAAAAGCTACTACTATGGGTCCATGATACCGTAACCAGAAATCTAAACTCCAAAAAACTCTGAAAACTAAAAGTTTTTTCATTTAAGTCTTTTGGTGGCAAAATCTAATCTGACCTGAACTCATCCAAGAGCAAAACCAACATTAACTAATGTGATGCTATTTAGTTTTTACCCCTTTAGTGTACATCTTCATATATTTTGTCATAGAAATATTAATATGATTGTAGGGTGGTACCAAAGGTCCCACGAGAAGTGTTATATAATATATGGTTTATGCACTTTATTCTAAAGATCAGAAAAACTCTGAATTCCAAAACATGCCTTGCCCCAAGGGTTTCAAGTAAGGGACTGGGAACCTGTATTCTAAAACAACTATCATTTTCGGTAGGGGTCCTCAACTTTTTAATGGCAATGATTTACATCACTTGTTTTTAAAGTTTTAAGTCCATTTTATAGTGAACATACTCACACAGAGTGCCCAAATTAATTCTGTAAGAAATATCCTCCCTGCAAATACTCACTTGGCTCATCTTAGTGGAGGAAGGAAGCCTGGGCTCTTTAATTTCATACAAGACTACCAATTTGGTGGAAAGACGTAAATAATGAGAGAGGTGCTGTATCCTAGAACAACTAGGACTTAGTGATGTATTAGACATAAGTGGGGGGTAAAGGAGAAGGAGGTATCAAAAATGACCTCTAATTTTTCCCTTGAACAACTGGGTAGTGGTACCACTTACCAAAACGAGGAAGAGTGAGAGGGTAGGATTCTGAAGTGGAAGGTAAGATTCTCGTAAGGCAAGATTTTTTTATAAGTTCAAGATGTCTGTGAGAAATCCAAGAATACATATCAAGTGAGCAGCTGAATATGTGAGTATGGAGTTCAGAAGAAAGGTCTCAACTATTGATATAAACTTGGGAAGGCATATGGATAATATCTGAAATCAAGGCAATGGATAGTATCACTGGAGTGTGTGTTAAGAGAAAAGGGAGGCACAGAATCAAGCTGTTAAGTTATCTGGATAGGATGAGCAACAAGCAAAGACTGAGGTGAGAAGTGGCCTGAGAGGTAGAACAAACAAGAGTCTGATGTGGGCACACAAAGCAAAGCAGAGAGTGTTTCCAGCAGGAATGACGGGTCAACACGGCTGGGGTCTCAGCTGGGGACTGAAAACCAGATTGCAGCAGGCTGACTATAAATGGCAGGTGAGGACATGAAAATAAAGTTGGTGGAAATGATTCTTTTAAAAAATATTAAAATGGCAAACAGAAATGGAGAAGTAGCTGGAGAGAAACATGAAGATCAAGGGTGTAATTTTGGGGGGTGGGGGAAGATGAGAGACAGCTGAACATGTTTGTAGGACAATGACATTGATCCTAGATGCAAGGGAGACAAGGACAGAGGGCAGAACCAAAATCCTGGACAAAAGTGGAAGAGGATAGCGTCTGGAACACGCATGCAGTGGGACTGGTCTTTCACAAGGGTCTACATTTTAAAAAGAAACAAAACAACAGGTACAGATACAGGCAGGATTGTAGATTTTGTGGTGGGAGGATAAGAGTCCCACATGATGGCACCTGTAAGTGACCAGGATTTCACAGTATGTGTGCTATGTTTTCTAATCTCACACCTGGTTCCATTCATTCTGTCTCTTTATTTTATTTTGCCACATTTACACATTTCTGTAAACTGCCTTTTAGGAACAAGGCAGAATATAAATAGAAATTTAAAAAATGAAACAGAAATGTGTTAATGGACTATTATCCCAAATGCAAAAAGAAAATTAAATCATGTAGGATTCTATGTATTCACATCTAGTAAACTTTATTCTCTGGACAAAGTCCTTTTGCCTTAATAATTTAGTAAAAGTTAGTATATTAACTTTAATTAAATTTCAACAACTAAAACTACATGTAGTTTTCTTACCTACTATACTCAGGTATGGAACTAATATAAAACTTCCACGGAAGCCAAAAATATCTTATGCTCTATTACATCCCAGCTGCTTCACGTAGTCCTGACATGCAACAAGTACTCAATAAATACCTGTAGACAGACTAGGCCTATATAAATCAACAAGTTCCTACCCTTAAGGAGTTTACATACAAGTATGTTCTATCTTTCTGACTACAATGATGGCTCTAAGTAGACAGTGCCCTCAAGGCATAAGAAAGCTAACAACGCTAGCAAAGCTGGGCCCTTCTACTCTTAGTCTCCTGTCTCATTTATTGGTTTAAAATAAGTGTATTGACTAAAATAGTGAAATAATAGCAATAATTATAGTTACAAGAGTAATGATATTACTGTTTAGAATGACAAGACATTAAGATAGGAAGACAATAAAAATAATAATAAAGGAGCAAACTGTATCATAATGCCTTGAAAAGAATTTGGACATAGAGTGAATCTGACATAAAATTACTACAGATTTCATGCAGTCATTTACACCTTCTCTTTAAAGTTTGAATTAGTTGTGTTTTATTACAATGTAGTAAACCAGATTTTATATTGTGAATGCAGTAAACAATAATTGAAGACCCTATGGAATTTTACACATGGTAAATGCTTAATAAATATTTGCTTTTAGAGGCTCAGTCTACGTTTACACATGGATTAAGGCAACTTTTGACTCAAACACCTGATTTACAACTAATCTGTACGCCAACAACTGCTACTTCCTGGATATCCTGCCACTCTAGCCTTTACCCACCACCGAAGGTTGAGGAACACTCATCTTGCACCTAAGGCTTGACAAACCAACCACCATCAAAGGTGGAGGCCAGGGCTTCCCTGGTGGCGCAGTGGTTGAGAGTCCGCCTGCCGATGCAGGGGACACGGGTTCGTGCCCCAGTCCGGGAAGACCCCACATGCCGCGGAGCGGCTGGGCCCGTGAGCCATGGCTGCTGGGCCTGCGCGTCCGGAGCCTGTGCTTCGCAGCGGGAGAGACCACAACAATGAGAGGCCCACATACCGCAAAAAAAAAAAAGGTGGAGGCCACTTCAAATCGTAGCCCTCTCAGCCTGAAATGCTGCACTGGAGGCACTGCCTAATACCACTATGGGAGCTGACCAACCCCTTAAATCCTGACCCAGAGTTCAGGAGTTCAGTAAATTAATGCATTAAATAAAGTCAGTAGGCTGGCCTAGAGAGTACTTATTATTTATAATGTTGTTACTAATAGGATAATGCAGTTAAGTCATTGATTCAAAATATATTATAAACTCCTGGAGGTCAGAAACCATGATTTATTCATGGGTACATTCTTGTACCCATGGTAACCACTAGGTATAAGCTGGCTACGCATAAGTGAGTCCTCAGTGGAAGACAACCCTCAATCTTAAGTTCCAGTCCACAGACTCCCAAATGATTAGAAGGTTTCCATGCCTGTTATAAAAGTCAATGTCTGACATGAAAGGAAAGTGTCTTCTCATAATAGAAACTCTCATACATAATTTGCTAATGGTACTTCCTAACAAGGAAGATGCTTTTATTTCATGTCACTTCACAGATGTTAGACAACCTAGGAAAGAACAGTCCCTTTCTCCTTAGTACATGGAGACTGTTTCTGGGCAATCAGGGACACTAAGGCTTCACAGTCTCTTTCTCTTTTTACTTATTATTTTTTTTATGGCCTGCTAATTTCACCTTGAAATCTACTAAAACGACACTCTTCTGATTGTTGAGAATCTTCTAAAATGGATATTACTCATGGGAGAGGGGGATAAACATGGTAAAATAAACACCCAGCAAATACCCATTTAGCTCCTTTTTGCACCCACTGCCTACCTCTTTAAAATGCATTTTCTGTAAATACTAAATTCCCATGAAACATTCTGATAAATATTATAATACCAGCAACTGAATTTCAAATTCCCAGGTACTGCAACCATTTATGCCTATTATTACTTGATAGCATATAATTTCTGATATAAATTATTCCTTTAATATTTTGCTACTATTCTTTTACTAAAATGGCCACTTTGTTTAAAAAGGCAATATTACAGAAATACAGTTCAAAGTATGTTGACTTATTTTACCAATCAATAATATCCAGTGCTTAAGGTCAACAAGGGGCCACAAAACTGAACAGGGAGTACACATGTCAAAATATACTGCTCTGGAGATATAAGCTTCACTTAGAGTATTTTGAAAGTGCTAATAACAGGTATTCTTGATTAGGAATGAAAATATTGTTTTTAAATGTGTGAGTCATATTAGAGATCAGCTATTAAATTCACTATTTGTTACTCAACCATTTAACGCATTGTCGTCATGTTTACTTAACAATACCTGTAGAAAGAGCGTTATTTTGTTTGAGCAATAACTAGGACACTTGCATTCACAGTATAAAACTCAGGTTTACTACACTGTAATAAAATTTAACCAATGAAAACTTTAAAAAAGTGTTAATGACTACATGATATCTGCAGTAATTTTAGGTTTCAAAAAAATATTTAAATATTTATTTATTTATTTGGCTGTGCAGGGTCTTAGTTGTGGCATGCGGGATCTAGTTTTCTGACCGGAGATCGAACCCGGGCCCCCTGCATTGGGAGTGTGGAGTCTTAACGCTGGACCACCAGGGAAGTCCCTCTGCGGTAATTCTGTATGTGAGTCACTCTGTCAAATTCCTTGCAGGGCTTTATGATACAATGCACTCCCCTATACTTTGAGAGTTCATGATCAGTACACGCCTGCACTTCTCAAGAGTCTCTAGAATTTAAACTCCCCTGCAGCCTTTCAAGAAGGATCATTCCTCATATCCTAAGGCAAGCATCTTCCCAGGAGCACAAGTCAAACAGAAAAGTCTGTCTCCTCTCTTTAGAAAAGCTTTACATAGTGGAGCTGCACTGGCACATTCTTTTCACCATGGGGAGAGAAGCTACAAAGTAAAAAAAAAGAAAGCATATCGGGAGAGAGCCCCGATTATATATAAAAATTCTAAGGTGCTAGTTTCACAAACTATCTTAACCATTCACAAATCTGTAAAAAAATTAATAATAATGTACAAATCCATGTACCCATGATTGAGTTTTAACAAATATTAACATATTTTCATATTTGCTTAAGCTCCCTTTAAAATAGAAGAAAAAGTTATACGTAGATTTGGGACTTCCCTGGTGGTGCAGTGGTTAAGAATCCGCCTGCCAATGCAGGGGACATGGGTTCGAGCCCTGGTCCTGGAAGATCCCACATGCCGCGGAGCAACTAAGCCCGTGTGCAACAACTACTGAGCCTGCGCTCTGGAGCCCATGAGCCACAACTACTGAGCCCACGTGCCACAACTACTGAAGCCCGCGTTTCTAGAGCCCGTGCTCTGCAACAAGAGAAGCCACCGCAATGAGAAGCCCACGCACTGCAACGAAGAGTAGCCCCTGCTCACCGCAACTAGAGAAAGCCTGCGCACAGCAACGAAGACCCAACGCAGCCAAAAATAAATAAATAAAATAAAATAAATTTTAAAAAAAGAAAATTTATATATAGATTTGAAGAAGCTCTACCCAAACCTTCCTTCTCCAGAGTTACCCACTATTCCTAAAGTTAATGTGTCTTATTTCTATGTATATTCTTATACTTTTATGTACTCTCACTAGATACATACATATCAATAAACAGTAATATGCTATACTGTTTCAAAACTCTATATAAATGCATAATACAGTATTCATATATCCTTTGGCAACTTGCTTTGTTTACTCAATATTATGTACTTGAAATGTATCCATGTTATAAACAAAGATCTAGTTTATTCATTTTTACCAAGGGATAGTATTCCATTGCATGAATAAACCATAGTTTATCCATTTCCCTACTAAAGTACAGCTGGATTGTTCTACTTTATCACTATTTTAAGAGCTGCTATAATCATCTTTGTTAGATGTTTGCTTGGGCAATTGCCCCAATTTTAGTTAAGAATTCGGCTCAACAAAAATTTAGGTTGCGGAAGAAAAGAACCCTTAGAATGAAAGTAAATTCACCCAGATCCCATTGACCCAGTCTTTTATTTCATAGGAGTTGAGAAAACTGTACATTTTTCTTCAAAACCAAACTCTATGAACTGTACAATAAAAGAGTAAGTCTACAAGAGCCCCCAAAAGTACTCAATACATCTCTGATTTGAATATTTGTGCTCTATTCACGTGGATCAATTAATTCACCTACTTCACCAATTGTTCAGCTCTTCTGTCACTTGTGTGATGCTGGCAAACATCAAGACAGAATGTAAAGATGGCACCATTACATCTATAGACGAACGGGAAATGGGAATAGGAAAATAAATGTAATGCTAAAAAGGACCACGTCATAATTGGTTGCTATTTGTGGTTACCACGCATTTTCTTAAGGATTGATATCCTTAAGAAATCTACTTTCTTATAACTGATGACTGAATTAATTGGTCATTTATGAAAAGTTAAAAGAAAAAATATGTTTAAAAAAAACTCTACCAGAAATATCTATATCCCTAATACAGTTAGAGTATGTGGTAGGTTTAATTCCACAAAGTTATTAAAATCCTCACAGCATTCCTCTGAGTGTCGGAGAAAAGGGCTCAACCTCACACTACATCAAAGCAAGGCTTCTTCTACACCAGCTCAAAAATCACCACTCTCTACCTTCCTTCCTAATTTTTTAACTCATACCTTACTTAGTCTCATATTAATAAAGAATTATAAAAGGTTTTTACAACTCAGTCATATTCTTTGGAAATACCTTTAGAATGGACCCAGCAATACTGCATTTAACCCATGTTTTTCACGAAAATGTGTAAGATTGATAGTACTCTTCCCATCTAATCACATGAAAACTAAAATCAGTTCTCAGTGAGGTTGTTACCATACCTTTTGCTTCTTTGACAGTCAAAATGCCCAAAGTAAGTCAATGACAACCTAAATTCTGAAAGGCTGAAATTTGGAGAAAAGAGATTCCAGTTCACATTGTATAAATCAACTTAAAAAATAAGGGGCTCACATAATGCCACTCAAATCACCCCCCAACAAATTACGTGTTTGGTTCTTTATGTTCTACATCATCTTTTCAAATTTTAATATTGTGAAACAGCTTTTAACATTTCTTGCTATAGCTATGAATCTTAAGTCTGCCAATACTAGTCATAGTTTGGAAACTAAGTAATAAATTCAAACTAGGTATAGATTCCATCAGCATTTTCCACATTAAAAGGTTCTAAGGGAACACCAAAGTTGCTACAGACCAACCTGAAATTATATTTTCTCTAAATATACCCCTATATCATAAACCTATCTGGAAACTATCCCTTGATTTTAAAAAGTAAACTATAGTTCTTTTCTAAAAAAGTATTCAGTTCTCTTTCACATCATTTAGAAAACAGTGAGTCAGTGGATCATGATGTAGTGGAAAAGGAAATGACTTATAAAAATGGCTAATATGTATTGAATATCTACATACAGTGCCAAGCACTACAAAAAAAAATATGATACATGAACCATTACATGTAAAGGTACCATTATGAGGAAGGTACTTTTATACCCGATTCAGAGATAAGGAAATGGAGGCAGATAAGTAACTTGCCCAAACTCAAAGATGTAAGTGTATGTGACTCCAGGTATGCTCAGGTCTAAAGCACCTCACCACTATGCTTGTATTATCAAGATTAAAATACTGTAATCTACTGCAAGAGCAAATTTTTCACTCCTTAAATTCTTAATTTTATTCTTTAAAGCCTTTTAAAGAACATTTACAGCCACCAACAAATCCAAAAGGCAACAGACTAAGAATCTGCGTTTGTGTTCAACAGTGATTTCCTTTTCCATTCTAAACCAAAAAGAGAATACTCTACTTGGATAAGCCACTTCAGCCCGTGTGCTTTTGCTCTTCCCTCATCAACAAAGACCTAAGCAGTACAACACTTCGGCGAACCTACACTTGTCTGTCTCCAAAGTAGCCCTGTTACACAGAGGACCAACACCACCGTCAGGACCATTTCCTTACGACAGCCCCTATGTTATTCTGTTCCTATCTTCACTTCTCAAAAGAACTTAACCACCCTCTGCTGGATAACTTGACACGACAAAGGACTAAGGCTAAACTACTAATGCTTAATATCAAAGTCATTTTCTTTTTCCACAACCGCCTTTTCAAGCCAGCAAAACCCTCGGTTCACCCTCCACCGCGATCTGCATCTAGGAACAAACCCACCTGAGACACTCACCAAGGTTTGCCGCCAGGGACCCCGGTTTATCTGGTCGGCGCCTAGAGCGGGCATTCAATAAATCCTCCTGAATGAATTGGTGGAAAGCAGCGTGGGGGGAGGCGGGAAGGAGGGCGCGAAGGAATTTCACGACCCTGAGATCTCTGCAGTGGCGCCCGGTCTGGAGAGGAGGAACCGGGGCGACTGGGGGGAGAACCTGGAGCCGTGGGGTGCTCCTCGACAGGCAGGTCTGTTGGTCGGACGCTGGCTTGGGAAGACGCGGGCGCCGTCTCCGTGGGTCTCCGCAGCGCGCTCCCGGGCCTCGGCCTGCGCCTCCCCCTTTCTCCCGGACCCCGGCCTCCCGCACGCTGGAGGCCCCGGCCGATCAGCCCTCCGAAGCCACGGGTCAACCCAGGACCCGCGCTTGCTCACCTGCCGCTCCCGCTACAGCACCCCGGTCTGCATCCGGCGCGAGCCTGGCAGTCCCGCGGGCCCGTGAGATCAGCTGATTCACGGGGGCGGGGCTTCTGGGCAGGGGCTTCTGGGCAGGGGCTGGGCGGCGAGCGAGTGTGAAGGCCGATCACTCCCGACGCAGGTGGGGTTAGATGCCAACGGAGTCTGGTAGGGATCAAAATTACTAAGGGGGCGTTAGACACCGCGGGCAACGTTCCCGAGGTACTGCCTTTCCCTTAGGACCAGGCAGAGCCACGACTCCTAAAATGCACTTGGGCAATGACGTAACGTGGCGTCGCCAGGGCCTAACTACCCGAGCGGTTCCATGGTAACAGATGGTGAGGAGAGTGGTTGGGAGCTGCAGTCATTTTGCTGCTACCCCAGACTGCTGTAGTCCGAAGGGTAAGTTCGCTACTCTTGACAGTGAAAAGGCTAAAATGTCTTCAGACTGCTTCTATAGACTGTACCCTAATGGTAGTCACTTCCTCCCCCGAGAATGACGTCATCGCCAGGCGGCTGGGATTGGCGCTAGTATCCGCACTTTTTACTACTTCGTTGCAACCCCGAAGGATGGAGTGTGGTAGGAAGGAATGAGTTGGCCTCTCCTGTGATCCCCGCTGAGCTCTCCCGTATACAATCTGAGTAACGGCAGTTTGTTTACTCAGCACACAGTTTCACGACTGTCTGCTTGTTGCAGTCACAGCCCCACCACGACTCAGCTCGCGCCCCCTAAGTCCCCTCGTGAAGATTTTCCCGAGCCGCCACTCATGACAGTGGGTGCAAACTCTACTGCTGGGCAGTGTGCCATCGCTGGACCTGTAAACCTGTATTCAGACCATCAGCGAAAGATGTGCAGTCAGGGTCTGAAGCTCCTGTGCATAAATGGTCTGTTAAGTTCACCAACATCCTCAACTCGATTGCCTCCTTGATCCTCCATCACCTGCAAAACCGTTAGTCTACAACAGTTCAACCAACCTTGTACACTCTTGCACCACTGCTGGAAAAAACATAACCCTGAGGACTGGTACCACTGCAGACCAAGGGTGTCCAGCTTCAGTCAGGACTACCATGTGGCCAGGCAATATTGTTAAGCCCCAAATTGTCCTTAACACATTGCTGTTCAGAATTTCTCCTATCCCTATCCCCTGTTCTTCCCAACCTGTACACTCTCCTAACTTCTTATTGAACTCTACCCACCCACACTCTTTGGTAAAAATTTTAAAAAATAAACGTTGCCTCCTACATTTCTAAGGAAAATGAGACCCCCCCCCGGGATGAATTTCCTTAACTCCCAGCAGCTGCTATCACAAAGCCTACCTGCAGCCCCAGCCTTCCTTTCCTTCGCCCTCTTTCTCCTTAAAAGTGTTCTGGCCTCTCAAGGTTAATCCCTTCCAATCCACTTAGAGGCTTGCTCCTTTACTTATCGCTTCTCTTTTGTGTATTTTCAACCTCCCTGTCTCTTGTTACTCTTACTGCTAAGGACATGAGCCTGTTCCTGCATTTCCATCTTTAATTTCTTTTTCCTTTGTCCTCCTTTCTTTTACTTTCTGACCTCCCAATCTTCCTCCTCCCAATCTGCAGTCTCTGCTTTTTCAGGTCTACTGAAACCAGTAATCACCTTCTAATTTTGAAAGCTAATGATACATTCTAAGGATGGAACCATTCTATGCAACCATTTAAAAGAAGGAGAATGCTCTGTATGTATTGATGTGGAATGATCTGGAAATTAGGTTAAGAGAAGAAATGCTAGATGCTGAATCATGTGAATTGTATTCTACCAGTTACATGTTATGTATGTCTTTTCACAGGAAGAGAAAGAGAGAGGATATATATCCTTGTCTTTGTATATTCATATCTTGGCTCTGACAGGATGCATTAAAGTGACCGACACTGGGGAGGAAAATTGGGAACAAAGGTAGGAAAAAAACTCACTTTTCACTCTATGCCATATTGCACCATTTGAACTTGTAACTTTACAAATATAGTTTGAATATGCTTTTTTAAACTTATTTTTAAAGCTTTTAAATCTAAAAAAAAAGGTACAATTTTCATTCTTATCTTCCTTTCCCTCTTTTCCTCCTTGTTTTCTGGGATGCATTCCTTCTGGGTTTTCTCCTACTTCTCAGACCTTTCCTTTACATTTTCAGACTCTTTCTTTCACTTGTCCCTTATATACATGGACTAAATAAATATTTATTACACACTTATTATGTGCCAGGTACTGTTCTAAGCACTAGAGAGACACAACAATTAGCAAAACAGATAAGAGTGCCTCCTCTCATGGAACTTGCACTCTGGTGGTGTGGAAGATAGTCTCCAGCGATGGCCACAATCAGTTCCCCTTCATGTATAGAAATGCCACTCTTGACATCAAGACATGAAATCTATAGCCTTTTCCCCTGAATATGGGCTAGCCTATGGTCGTTTTCCCAACTAATAAAACGTGACAGAAATGAAGTTCTGATACTTCTGAATCAAGGCCTTAGAAAGAACTGGCAGCTTCCACATCCCCGTCTGAGAAGCCAGCTGCCTGCCATGCTCCAACTATACTATAGATTGATAAAAGACAATATGAAGAGATAGGCCACATGGAAGAGCATTAAGGTGCCAGTCTTCTGGGACCTTCCAAGCCAGCCCAGTTACTGGCTGAATGCAGCTGAGTGAGTGACACCAGCTGACATCAAGGTGAGTGTAACAGCCTAGTTAAGCCCTGCCTGAATTTCTGACCCACATTCTCAAGAAATAGTAACTTGTTGCTTTGAGCCTCTAAGTTTGGGGGATGGTTGGTTATGCAGCAATAACTGAGACAAGTGGGAAGAGTGAGAGGTAAACAAATACGGCAGTGACTAGGGCTACAAAGAAGCAAAATAGTATAGCAGCTAAAAGCACAGCCTGGATTCAGATCTCAGCTCTAGCACTTACTAGCTTAATGACCTTGGCACAAGTTATTTAACCTCTATGTACTGCTGTTTCTTCATCCATAAAGCAGGGATCGCAAAGTCAGCTACTTTATAGGGTGATATGAGGACTAAATATAAAGTGCTTAGAATGCTACCCGGCATATAAGTGCTATATAAATGTTATTTTGTATGAACAATAAAGAAATGTAAGGGAATAGACAGGGAAGAGTGCAATTTCATGTAAGGTGTGCAGGGCAAGCCCCTTTTCCGAGAAGACATCTGAACAGAGATCTAAAAGGAAGTGAGGGCACAAGCCATGTGACTATCTGACACTCCAGGCAAAGGGAATAAGTAACTGTGAAGCCTAGGAGGGCAGTGTGGCTAGAGCTGAATGAGAAGAGATTGAAAGAGGCTGAATGAGGCTAGAGGTAAATGAGAAGAGGTTGAAAGGTAAGAGATAAGATCAGGTAGACAATGATCTGGTAGTAGGGGCAGATCCTCTGGGCCATGCGAAGGATGGAAAGGACTTTAGGTTTATCTGAATGATAAGAGCAACCATTGGGGCTTTGAGCAGAGGGTGTTGTAATCTGGCTTCTGTTTTAAAGGGATGATTCTTCTGCTCTGTGGAGAGTGATCGTAGTAGTGTAGGAGTTTAAGAGCGGAAGCAGGGAGAGCTGAAAGAGGCTATTGCAGTACAGTTGTCCCTCAGTACCCATGGGGGATTGGTTGCAGGACCCCTGTGGATACCAAAATCTGCAGACACTCAAGTCCCTTATAGAAAATGGTGTAGTATTTGCGTATAACCTATGCACATCCTCCTGTATACTTTAAATCACCTCTAGATTACTTATAATACCTCATACAATGTAAACATTATATAAATGGTTGCCTGGAACAGCAAATTCAAGTTTTTCTTCTTGAAACTTTCTGGAATTTTTTTTTCAAATATTTTCGATTTGTTGTTGGTTGAATCGGTGGATGCAGAGCCTGCAGACACAGGAGGGCCAAGGCAAACAGTTACAATGGCTTGGCCTAGGATGGCAGTGGAGGAGAAGGTGAAAAGGAGTTGGATTCCTGATGTATTTCGAAAGTGGAGCCTACAGTATTCGCTCATGGATTAGAAATGAGCAACTGAGACAAAAAGAAGAATTAAGGCCTGAGTTATTGGTAAAAATGCACTGTTGTTTACTGAGATGGAAAAGACTGGGGAAAAAAGTATGTCTGGGGATATAGGGAGGAAGTACCAAGTATTCATATTTGAACATGTTATAGATTATATTGCTAGTAAGCATCTGAATGGAAATGCCAAGTAGACAATCGCATATATAAGTCTTGTGTTGAGAAGAAAGATCAGGGCTAGAGATAAAATTTAGGAAGTTGTCCACGGAAAAGATAAGCAGCCTGAGGCCCAAACTCTATTTAGAGATTAAGAAGATAGGGAGGATCTAGCCCAGAATCCTGCTAGGTTCTTTGAGAGAAGAATTTACCTGTGTTTGAGAAATAGAAAGAAGGCAAAAGTATCTAGCACAGAGGGAAGAGTGGTAGAACGTGAAGTTGTAGTGATCATGTGAGGGTTGGTAGGCCAGGATATGAGTTTGTTTTTTATTCTAAATGCAAGGGGAATCATCAGACAGTTTTAAGTGGGGAAGTGACCTGATTATATTTTTGAAAGTTCATTCTGCCTAGTACTTTATGTATACCTCCAATTTCATTACACAGAATATTAAAAAGAAGTTTACTCAAGGGTTGAGATTTAGTAATATTAATATTTTTAAATTTCATTCTGACTGAATAGTTTACAGGAGAGTAAGAATTGAAGCAGGGAGACCAAGGAGAAGGTATTTCATTAGGCCAAATGAGCGATGATGATGACTTGGACTAGGGTGATAGCAGTACAAATTGAGAATTAGGTGGATTTGAGAGTAGAATTGTCATGCTCTAGTGATGGATTAGACATAATTTTGATTCGTATCCTGCCTGGGTTTTTTCTTGAGCAAGTGATTCATGGGCATTCTGTTTTCTAAACTGGAGAAGACTAAGGAGAAGCATTTGGCATGGTTCAAGAGGTCTGTTTTTGGCATATTGACTTTGGGATACATTTTTGGCATCCAAGTGGAAATATCAAGTTGGAAGTTGGGGTTCTAGGGAGAAGTCAGGTCTGGAGATAGAGATTTGAGTCATTTGCACATAGGTGCCATTCAGAGCTAAAGGGACTAGATGAACTTACCTGGGAAGAAAGTGTTGATAGGAAGGTGTAGATAAGGCTGGGACTAAGTACTGGGTTGCCCAAGCTTGGAAGTTGAGCAGAGGAGGAGGAGCCAGGAAGGATGATTGCAAAGGAGTCCCAGAGAGGTAGGGGGGAAAACTAGGAAAGTGCCCACTTCCCAGAAATCAAAGAGACTTTCAGGAAGGATGGCATGATAAACGGTGTTGAATGCTGCTAAATGGTAAAGTAAGATAAGGTATGAGAAGTGATCTGATAAGGTGGAATCTCTGGTGACTTGGTGTGAAGAAAAGAAATGTTGCCTGCCATTCCAATTCTACAGGAATCAAGCCATTAGCCACTGTAGTTGCCCACTGACAGTGCACCCTGAGGGAAATTCAGGATGGAGGAAAACAGGAAACATTCCGGGCCTTGGATATACTGGCCCTTAGATAATTAAGATGCATATCTAAGGAAAATTTTCAAATGACCCCAGATTCTTGCTTATTCCCATACACAGAAAAGCACTAAAATCATTAACTTCAGTTATCTGTTTTTTGTGATTAGCAGTAATCTTTTGATGCTTGACTACACGTTTTTCCCAGTTAAAAAAGTTCGTATGGGGCTTCCCTGGTGGGGCAGTGGTTGAGAGTCCACCTGATGATGCAGGGGACAGGGGTTCGTGCCCCGGTCCAGGAGGATCCCACATGCCGCGGAGCGGCTGGGCCCGTGAGCCATGGTCGCTGAGCCTGCGCGTCCGGAGCCTGTGCTCCGCAACGGGAGAGGCCACAGCAGTGAGAGGCCCGCGTACAGGAAAAAAAAACAACAAAAAAGTTCATATGTATATCCTGGCTCCTCCCTTACCTCTTCAGAGGAGTTCCTCAGAACTTTCTGAGAGGCTGTCTCCCAGGCTATTGTCCTCAGTAAGTTCCCTGAATAAAACTTAACTCACAACTTTTACGTTGTGTATTTTTCTTTCAGTAGACATTGACAAGAGCAGGTTCCCTGGAGCAATAGACAAAGAGGCTTTACTGGGGGTGAGTTTAAGAAAGAATAGGAGGTGAGGTAGCCGGGACATCTCCTTCAAGAAGTTTTGCTGTGAAGTGGAATAGAAAACTGGGGTAGTAGTTGGAGGGGAATGTGATGTTAAGGTATAGAACAGAGACCCAAAACCCAAGCATTAAAAAAACAGATAGTTGATATGAGAGCAAACCCAGATTTCCCATTGGAAAGAAACTGACCTTGCAAGGAAAAAAAGAAAAGATATCCAAACATGTCTTTCTAGATATTGTCGTAGACAATACTGTCAGCACACAACCCGAGTTGAATTTAGTTATAAATATAAGCTCTTTTAGCATGGCATGTATTACACTAATTTGCAAACCTATATGTCTCTCTTGTTAGATTCTAAGGTCCCAGACAGTATTTTTCTTATTTTTTAATTCTCTAGAGACTAGCAACAGTGCCTTAAACTTAATAATTATTCAATAAATTGTTTATTGAGATCTAGCAATTTAACAATTTGTTGAAATGCAGTCCATTGAAATAGACATAAGTGCTTGCCTCTTCTGCCAGCTACCCTGACTGACATAGGACCTTATTCCTATTCTCTGATTGATTGCCCCCTGGGAGGAATTGAAGCATGATTCTCCCACTTTCCTGTCTTTAAAGGTGATGAAATAAAATTCATATTTAATGGCAAGATGAGGAAAATTAAAACATAAAATTTTTCTTTGCCCATTTGGGCCTCCTCACTTCCCTTTAGTGTGTATTTTGCATCTATATTAACCAGACCTCCTTAGGAGATACCATTCCTTCTTAATCTCATCAAGGGTCACGACTCCTTAGGAGATAACCTTCCTTCTAAATCTTGTAAGGGGCCATGACGATCCATGACCCACTATTCACTTTGTACATGTAGATCTGTATTGTGTAAACTGTCAATAATATGTCATTTGACATATGTCATTTGACGTATAATATAACCCTTTGTCTCAAAAACTTGTATAACTGTACTTTGCCCTCTAATGGGTGGAACAGTCCTCAGAGCTTTCTGGAAGACTGTCTCCCAGGTTATAATCCTCAGATTAGCTTGAATAAAATTTTCTATTTCTTTCTTAGATTGGCTGTTGACTAATGTTTCTGTTGGCGAAAGTCCTACAAGAATCCTTCTGGGCTCAAAGGGCAAAAGGATTGAAGGTGATGGTTTACCTGCCCTGAGGCAATCCATGGGTGAGTGTGTGAATGTGTGTGAGGGGTGATTAGTGGTAATGCACTCTCTGAAGGTAATGATAGTTGGACTAATTTTAATAATATTGCAATATAATATATTTTGTAATATACAATTTGCAAAATGCTTCACATGTGTGCTTTATCCTCAGAACAACCCCATGATAGGTAATTATTCCTAAAATACAGATGAAGAAACTGAGGCCCACTGACTTGTCCAAGTTAATGTAACTACTCTTAAGTGGCAGAGGGATTCAAACCCAGGTCTCCAAATCTGGATCTCCAAACTCCAAGTTCTCTGTCTTGTCCCCCACTTCAACTCCAACTGGATCAATGTGTTGAATATAGAGTTCAGGACTAAGATTAAAAAGTAGGGTTCCGGGCTTCCCTGGTGGCGCAGTGGTTGAGAGTCCGCCTGCCGATGCAGGGGATACGGGTTCGTGCCCCGGTCTGGGAAGATCCCACATGCTGCGGAGCAGCTGGGCCCGTGAGCCGTGGCCGCTGAGCCTGCATGTCCGGAGCCTGTGCTCCGCAACGGGAGAGGTCACAACAGTAAGAGGCCCGCGTACCGCAAAAAAAAAAAAAAAAAAAAAGTAGGGTTCCAAAAGAGGAGGACAGAGGATGACAGAAAAGAAGTAACAGAGGCAGTGAAGGCCAGTATTAGAAACTGAGAATAAGACCCATGGGAGGGCAGGGTTCAGGGATATGCCTCAGAGTAGGATCAGAATGAACAATAAGTGAACGCTGATTTTAGGCTCCCATCCTCTGTATGAATGTGAATATGTGTAGGGGTGCATTCATACACATATGTACATGCTGTTATTTAATTTAACAGCCATTTAATAGGAATCTGGAAGGAGTATAAGATATAGTTCATTCCCTCAAAGAATGTTTCTCTCAACTTGTTAGGAAAACATTAAAAGTAGTTATTAGAGTGTTCAGACAATCAGTGATCCAGGAGCTCATCCTTGGAAGAGATGGGGGTACAGAGTGGGGAGAATCAAAGAAGCAAGGAAAGGTTTCCAGCAGAGATAGAACCTCAGCCAGGACTTGAAGGATGGATAGGTACAGGGGAGGGAAGAACGTGTCAGTGGAGAGACACATGAAGGTTGAGTCAGAACAGCAGGGAAGGTGTGTTGGACAGTGAAGCTACTGGTGTGACTACAGTGACGAGTAGGAGGATGAGTGGGGAATAGTGGTGGGTGAGGCAGGATAGAGTCAGGTTGTCTGAAGCCAAGCTTCAGGAATTTAGACTTGATTTCATAGGTAACTGAGGGTCTGTGAGGATGTTTAATCAGAAATGATCAAAGAGGAATTTTAAAAGTATACCACAGAAACATCTCCTGGGCTTTCAAAGTAAAGCTGTAGTCTGTGTTTTTTATTCTACTTAACCATTAAAACAGAGGCTGTGTGTATTTGTGTGTGTGTGTGCGTGTTACACTTTTTATTCTTACTGAATTAGATTATATTTCTCTCACAAGTTAAATAGGTAGGTTAAAACAACTTACCCCTGTGTTTTTAAAAAAGGATGCTGAGATTCTAAATGGCTGAGATTTTAGAAAAGGGGCACCCAAATCTCATTGACATCTGGGAGCATTTTACTCTGTGGCTGAACTTCATGTAAGAAGATAATGACCAAGATGAGGAGCAAAGACCTGCTGACGACATATTGTAATTTGGGGGAATGGTTTAAAAAGAAATGCTTTTACTCACCTCATAACAAAAATAGTGGATTAAATGACTGACCATCAGATGTAGGTAAGCAGATGCTAACTTGTTATTTTTTAAATGGAAGCACATAGATGTATGAGATATGTTGAGACATATATCAATAAATCCTATATTATGACATAGAAGTAACCGTTAGAGCAAGCATATTTTAATAAAAAAGTAAATATCTATGTTTAAATGAAATAAAACCTTGCCTGAATTTCTTTAAAAACAAATTCTTCTGGATCTGAGTTATTGTTGTGTAATATGTGCCTAATAATGTTACACTTCTCTCTCTTATTCTTTCCTTACCTTATTTTTTTGAGGAAACCCATTCTACTGGCATAGCTTAGCTTTCTGATCTCAAGCTGGGCATTACAAGTCACTGTTTTTCCTAAAAGTAAAGAGCAGTAGTTTGGGCTAAAGGGCCTCCTTCCTTGGTGTGTATTACACATATAACATGTAAATTGTTATAAATATTTAAAGAAAGCATTTAGCCCCCAGCCTACAAAAAATAGCATCTCAAATATTTATTTGCAGATGAGTTTTTTGAAACTTAGAACATGTTTTCCCATAGTAACAGTGAGGTAAATAATGGATTAGTCCTGGACTAATCTACAAATGTTATTTGATTTATGATGTCATTCAAATAACGTGCATTTGCAATTAAAAATATAACTGAGGTGGGACTTCCCTGGTGGCACAGTGGTTAAGAGTCCGCCTGCCAATGCAGAGGACACAGGTTCGAGCCCTGGTCCAGGAGGATCCCACATGCCACAGAGCAACTAAGCCCGTGCGTCACAACTACTGAGCCTGCACTCTAGAGCCACGTGCCACAGCTACTGAAGCCCGTGCACCACAACTACTGGAGCTCGCACACCTAGAGCCTGTGCTCCACAACAAGAGAAGCCACCACAATGAGAAGCCTGCTCGCTGCAACTGGAGAAAACCCACACGCAGCAACGAGGATCCAACACAGCCAAAAACAAATTAATTAATTAAAACAAATATATATATATGTATATATATAACTGAGGGACTTCCCTGGTGGTCCAGTGGTTAAGACTCTGTGCTTCCAATGCAGGGGGTGTGGATTGGATCCCTGGTGGGGAACTAAGGTCCCACATGCCATGCCATGGGGCCTATGTATATGTGTGTGTATATATATATATATATATATATATATATATATATATATATATATATGTATATATATATATATACCTGAAATCAATACTTCTGCAATATTTTACAATTTAAAAAACAAGAAGGAAAACACCTTGGTATTGAATGAATAATTTTTCATGAATGCTGGTAGTTAAAGAAAGGCAGGTTTTAAGGGTCAAGGAGAAAAGTTGGATGAAAGTTTTGGATTTCCAGAGTGGGAAGCAGCGCCCCATATTGGAACCCGAGCAACAGGAAAAACCTGCGCCCTTATACCTACATGGATCTAAATATCCTCCCATATTTTTTAATCAATCAGAAAAAGTTAATAAAAACCCTATAATTTGGAAAAACATAGATAGATAGATAATAGATAGATAGGGATAAAATGCCACATTGCCAATCTGCTTGCACACCCCTGTCAATCAGCCCTCATAAACTCACAGCTGGTTGGGGTGTGGGAGGAAGGGCGGGGCTCAGCAGCCACGCTGTAGGGGCCAGGGGTTGATTGGAAATGACTGCTCTGTGTGTGCAGAGATGAGCGGTGGTAAATAAACAAGCAACAGCTTGTCTTTGTTTAAAATGTTAATACTGTATTCTGTTCATCATGGATTTTTTGCATTAATTTTTATTTTAATTAAAAAATTTTTATATTTAAAAATATTGCATCAAAAAATATTGCATCAAGATTATTTATCATTTTCATTTGTTTTGATTACTGAGGGTTGGTTTGTTTGTTCATTTTTGGTGCCCCCCGCTTCTTCCCCAATCGGGCACTGGCTGGTGGGAAGCAATGAGAAAGGAAATTGCACGGGGCTTCCTTGGTGGTGCAGTGGTTGAGAGTCTGCCTGCCGATTCAGGGGACACGTGTTCGTACCCGGGTCCGGGAAGATCCCACATGCCGCAGAGCGGCTGGGCCCGTGAGCCATGGCCGCTGAGCCTGCGCGTCCGGAGCCTGTGCTCCACAACGGGAGAGGCCACAACAGTGAGAGGCCCGCGTACCGCAAAAAAAAGAAACGAAACTGCACAAGGGTCTCCCCAGGTTAAACTTTTCTTCCTTTCTTTCTTTTTCTCTCTCTGTCTCTGTGTCTTCCTCTCCCCCCTTTTTTTGCTTCTTCCCTCTCTCCCTCTCCCCACCCCCACCTTTCCCTCCCTCCCTTTCTTTTTAATTTTTTAAAATACTTTTCTTACTCTAGGTCTCCAGCCCATCAGCTTTCCCCTAGCTGTTACTGAAGGCTCTGCCCTGGCCAGGAGCTAACTGGCTTCTGGGGGACTGGGAGCTGGTGAGGGCTCAGTATTTCTGAGAGGAAGAGGCCTAATCGATTTGTACAGGTTTAAAAACACTTAATTTTTTTTTAATGTGGTGAAATCCTCTAAATTTCAGAGCCTTGGAGCCAAGTTTGGTTTGCCCAGCCCTAGTAACTGCTAGGCTTATGTATATGATAAGGGCAAGTTGGAAGATTAAGAAAAACTTATGAAGTAACTGGGTGAGGAGAAGGAAAAAAAAAAAGATTTTTTAAAACGGATACGTGTAAATTGGAGAAAGATTGCCTGAAGTGGAATCACCGTGGCTGTGAGTGGCAACGTCCAAAGAAAATTGAGGTGAGTGTGTGGTGGAGGAGGTTGGAGCATTTTCTTGAGGAAAAAAGACGTTTGGAGGGAGGAAAAGTCGAGTTGGCCAGTTCTCCATCCTGGCCACCTAGTGGTGCTGTCGGTACAAGGCTGGCTGCTTTCCGGAATGAAAGACTAGATGGGGATCAGGCATCCTGAACAGAGATGGGGAGAGGGAGTCTCAGAGTGGGCCACACAGTTTGTGGGTATAAGAAATTTACAAGTCAGGTTTTTGTAAGTTGTGTTTGTTTGTATTTACAGACCCACAATATACACATATTATAAAGTAATAGTAAATTGCAGGAGACGGTTTCAAACAGTTCTAAAACTATTATAATACTTTTAGTACTCTGGAGAGTGCTACGCTTCAGCATGAAAAAGGATGGGTTTTCGGGCTAGACCATTTTACTCTGACAGCAAGAAACCTTAGGACAATGTTAAAGATTATGGGAGCATTTTAGTCCATTTTTCACAGAAATTAACAATGGCAAGTTGTACAGCGGTTGCATTATTTTTAGTCACCGGCCTGAGCACTTCTTTAGTGGACTATGTTCTCACTGTAAACTGACTGCTAGGGGCTACTGGGAAGAGGTGCAGATTGTGCTGAAGACCACAGGAGGAAGACACTTACTTCAGCCTCTGCTTTCAGGGATGCATGTTTCCTGTCAGAGAGGAAGTTCTTTCACATGGCTTAGAGTACCATTCTGGGTACCAAGAAACAAAATTCCTGTCCATGTACAAGAGAACACTGTGCTGAGTTAATGGACCCACTGTGTGTCAGGGAAAAGGGTGCTCATAGCACCTGGGTGCTCATTGTGTGGAGACTGGTTAAGAGCACAGATCCTAGAATCAATACCAGTGAGTTTAAATTCTAATTGTGACACTTTATACTCTAAAAAATGTGGGGCAATCCTCAGTTTTCTCATCTAAAATTGGGGGAATAAATATGTCACAGAATTAAATGAGATAATATATATATGAAGTGCTTGGTTAGAACAGATCAAAAAATGGTAGCCATATTAGGTGGCAATGCCTAATGAAAGAACAGAGGACCAAGAACAGGCGTGGTAAGTCTTTGGTATGACATTATCTCCCAACTCTTAATTTATATCAAGAAGGAAAATGGTCAAGTAGGTTTAAGGTATAGACATCAGAGCTTTTCTGCTTTGGTTTAAATCCTGGTTCCACCACTTTTTTCTTGTGTGGCCTTGGGCAAATTGTTTAATGCTTCTGACTACAGAACAGTTATGAGGAAATACAAGTAAACCATGTGTTTGCCTTATTATTATTGTCATTTGTTTTCTACCTTTAGCCAGAAGACTTGGACTAAATATGTGACTAGTTGCCTCACCATGGAACCTGTTTATGCTATAAATACAAATCTATTCTTTATAAAAAGAACGTGAAATCACTCTTCTTAAAAATCGTATTATTTCATAATATATTAAAAATCAAAAATAAAATATAAAATTGGTGTCCCCCATTTTATTGGGCACCAAATCATCACTTCAAGTCATTTCTGGAATTTTCTCAATACATTCAGACTCAAGAAATTAAGACAAACAAACAATCATACAAATGCAAATAACAACAGAGAAAACATCTAGTCTGTAGAAGCATAATTTTATTTTTTGCTTATACGGGAAATAGCGTCTTTCCATTTTCCCTGCGTCTACAGATATCCCAAGGATTCCTAAAGTTTTAGACAAAGGGTCCTCTTTAGGTATAGCGTTCAGTGTAATTTTACACTTTCATAGGCTAAGCCATTCTGTCACAGGAACACCTTGCAATTAGATTTCTTTACCTGCTTGTGAAATGTCTTTTTTAACCTGTCATTGCTTTCCAGTGGTTTTAAGATATGGACCTATACATATGGAATCACTCAGCATTCCTCAGCATTCTATCTGTAGTTCACAGTTTTGATTCACAGCACATAAGGCCAGGATGTGAGGAGCCTAGTATCAGAGTCAGGGGCACAGAATTTCAGTCTAGAAAATTGTGACTGGGGCATCTGGCATTTCTGAGCAGAAATTCCCAGGGCTCCAAAATTGTCTTCTTAAATCAACGAGAACTTGTGAAATTTGGAAATATGGCCATCTTGCTCCACATACTTCCTAATTAACTCATCAGTTTTGAATTTTACTCTTTCTTGAAGGCAATAGAAGTAAAATATAACACTAGGATTTACACCATCAGCTTCATTGTGAAAACTGAGTACAAGTAAACAAATAGCACACTAATAGGCAATAATAGTATGATGTAAATAAAGACCACAGATGCATGTAAAGGTGCAAAGGAGACCCGGATGCCATGTGTTTGCAGTTCTGCTTACTGTCAGCAGACAGCACTCTCAGCATATGGAAGTGTCAAGTTAAAGAACTCCAGGAAGAAGGAAGGCATGGGATTTCAGAATCGTACTCTAGCTTGTATTTGGACCGAAGATGATGTCACATGCCTGGTGATTAACAAACTAGAGTCACTTACCTATTACTGACTTATCCTAAATATAATAACTAATTTAAATGTAAGCCTAATAATGAATAAATAATGAGACCAAACAGAGAGATTTTATGCTCTTTATGCAGATACAATTATCAGTATGTCCTCATTAAATAAAATCTGGGGAATTTAGTAGTCTTTGAGCAGCTTTATTATCTTCTACTATTTGCTAGTTTAGTAATCTTGGGAAAGTTACTTAAACTCTCTAAGATTCAGTTCCCTCGTGATTAAGTGGGGATAATAATGATACCTTCTCATGGTCATGGAGTTGGAGGATCAGCATGAAGTCTGGCACAGAGCAGGCACTGACATGGTAGCTGTTGCTGTTACTATTACTACTTGACTTTTATCTAAAGCCTCCCCTGCCCTGCCTTGTTGGAAATAGGCAGGGATATAAGGAAATAAATAAATAATCAAAATACATGGATTTCATGTGAATGTACTTTCAAAACTATTATTCTTATTCTACTTTCTTGTTTGAAAATTCTTAAACAAAAATGAACCTCCATATAGCCATCACTCAGCTTAACCAATTATCAACATTTTTATCAATTTTGTTTTTTTTATCCCCAGCATTATTTTTCTGGAATATTTTAAAGCAAGGAAATTAAATCATTCCACCTGCAAATACTTTAGCATTCATCTTTTTTTTTTTAAGGTAGATTTTTCTTTTTTTAACTCATCCACTTATTTACTTATTTATTTTTGCTGCATTGGGTCTTTGTTGCCGCGCCGAGCAGGGACTACTCTTCTTTGCGGTGGTTTCTCTTGTTATGGAGCACGGGCTCTAGGCTCACGGGCTTCAGTAGTTGTGGCTTGTGGGCTGTAGAGCGCAGGCTCAGTAGTTGTGGTGCATGGGCTTAGTTGCTCTGTGGCATGTGGGATCTTCCGGGACCAGGGCTCGAACCCATGTCCTCTGCATTGGCAGGCGGATTCTTAACCACTGCACCACCAGGGAAGCCCCCTAGTATTCATCTTTAACCATAAGATTGTTTTAAAAACATAATCATCGTGCAAAATTGAAAATGAATTCTTAAGGTCATCTAATACAATATTTAAATGTCCATACTTGTCTAAGAAATGTCATTTTACAGTTGTTACCAGGGGTTGTGGAGTGGGAAATGGGGAAATGTTGGTCAGAGGGTACAAAGTTTCAGGTATGCAGGATGAATAAATTCTGGAGCTCTAGTGTGCAGCAGGGTGACTATAGTTAACAATATTGTATTGTATACTTGAAATTTGCTGAGTAGATCTTAATTGTTCTCACACACAAAAGTTAATTGTGAAGGGACTGATATGTTAATTAGCTTGCTTGTGGTAGACATTTCACAATGTATACATATATCAAAACATCACCATGTACATCTTAATTACATGCAAATTTTTTTGTCAATTATACCTCAGTAAAGCTGGGGGGAAAAAAAGAAACATTGTTTTACAGTCAGTTTATTCAAATCAGGATCCAGACAAGGTCTACATATTGCATTTGTTTGTCATGTCTCTTGACTGTTTTTTTTTTTTTTTTTGCCATCAATATTTTAAGAGAAATCAGTTTATTTGTCCTTTCTGATTTAGCTGTTTGCTTCCTTGTGGTATTATTTAACTTTTCTGTCCTCTGTATTTCTCGTAATTTGGTTTTAGATGTAGATATTTAATTAGATTCGGGCTAAACTTTTTTCCTTAGTCAAAAATACTTCTCAGGTGTAAGTCAGACAGAGAAAGAGAAATATCACATGATATCCCTTATATGCGGAATCTAAAAAGAAATGATATGAATGAACCTATTTACAAAACAGAAACAGACTCACAGACTTAGAGAACGAACTTACAGGGGGAAGGATTGGGGGAAGGGATAGTCAGGGAGTTTGGGATTGACATGTACACACTGCTATATTTAAAATGGATAACCAACAAGGACCTACTGTATAGCACAGGGAACTCTGCTTAATGTCATGTGGCAGCCTGTATAGGAGGGGAGTTTGGGGGAGAATGGATACATGCGTATGTATGGTTGAGTCCCTTTGCTGTGCACCTGAAACTATCACAACATTGTTAACCGGCTATACTCCAATATAAATTAAAAAGTTAAAAAACAATACTTCACAGGTGATGCTGTGCAATTTTTGTTGTATCACATCAGGAGGCACATACTGTCTGGATGTCCCAAATTTAGTGAGGCTAAAATTGATCACAGGACTCAGATGGTGTCAACAGGACCCTTCATTGCAAAATTCCTTATCAGTCCTTCACCTAATCATTTTAGCATCCATTGATGATTGTTGCTTAGAAGTATTATTGCATTAGGGATTGCATAATAGTGAATTTTCTACTTCTGTCGTTTCTTCTGTACTTATTAGCCGGAATTCTTCCGTGAAGAAGAATTTCCCCCTCATTAACTACTTGATAACCCTGGAAAAATAATTTGTATAGAAAAGACAAAATAAACACTTGATTTTTCCCCTTTATTTATCAATATTCTGAGTAATGAATTGCTGCACTAGAAACCTCCAAGTGGTCATTTTTATTTAGAATCACTATGAAGTTATGGATTTTACATATTTGGTGTGTTTCAATCCATTGCAGTCATTATTCTTTTTGGTGTTCAAATTGTCCCATGTTAAGGCAAATGGGAGTCCTTTCAAGTTGGTTCCTGTGTCCTTTTTTTTTTTTGCAGTACGCGGGCCTCTCACTGTTGCGGCCTCTCCCGTTGCAGAGCACAGGCTCCGGACGCACAGGCCCCGCGGCCATGGCTCACGGGCCCAGCCGCTCCACGGCATGTGGTATCCTCCTGGACCGGGGCACAAACCCGCGTCCCCTGCATCGGCAGGCGGACTCTCAACCACTGTGCCACCAGGGAAGCCCCCGTGTCCTTTTTGACGTGACTCCACTGATTTAAGATGACCCTTGGGGCTTCCCTGGTGGCGCAGTGGTTGTGAGGCCGCCTGCCGATACAGGGGACACGGGCATGAGCTGTTTGTATATTATGGAGATTAATCCTTTTTCAGTTGCTTCATTTGCAAATATTTTCTCCCATTCTGAGTGTTGTCCTTTCATCTTGTTTATGGTTTCCTTTGCTGTGCAAAAGCTTTTAAGTTTCATTAGGTCCCATTTGTTTATTTTTGTTTTTATTTTCATTACTCTAGGAGGTGGGTCAAAAGATCTTGCTGTGATTTGTGTCAGAGTGTTTTTCCTATGATTTCCTCTAAGAGTTTTACAGTGTCTGGTCATACATTTAGGTCTTTAATCCATTTTGAGTTTATTTTTGTGTATGGTGTTAGGGAGTGCTCTAATTTCATTCTTTTACATGTAGTTGCCCATTTTTCCCAACACCACTTATTAAAGAGACTGTCTTTTCCCCCACTGTATATTCTTGCTTCCTTTATCATAGATTAGGTGACCATATGTGCGTGGGTTTATCCCTGGGCTTTCTATCCTGTACCATTGATTTATATTTCTGTCTTTGTGCCAGTACCATAGTGTCTTGATTATTGTAGCTTTGTAGTATAATTTGAAGTTGAGGAGCCTGATTCCTCCAGCTCCAGGTTTTTTTTTTCTCAAGATTGTTTTTGCTATTCACGGTCTTTTGTGTTTCCATACAAATTGTAAAATTTTTGTTCTAATTCTGTGAAGAATGCCATTGGTAGTTTGATAGGGATTGCATTGAATCTGTAGATTGCTTTGGGTAGTATAGTCATTTTCACAATATTGATTCTTCCAATCCAAGACCATGGTATATCTCTCCATCTATTTGTATCATCTTTGATTCCTATCATTAGTGTCTTATAGTTTTCTGAGTACAGGTCCTTTACCTCATTAGGTAGGTTTATTCCTAGGTATTTTATTCTTTTTCTTGCAATGGTGAATGGGATTGTTTCCTTAATTTCCTTTTCTGATCTTTCAATGTTAATGTATATGAATGCAAGGGATTTCTGTGCATTAATTTTGTGTCCTGCAAATTTACCAAATTCATTGATTAGCTCTAACAGTTTTCTGGTGGCATCTTTAGGATTTTCTATGTATAGTATCATATCATCTGCAAATAGTGACAGTTTTACTTCTTCTCCAGTTTGTATTCCTTTTATTTCTTTTTCTTCTCTGATTGCCATGGCTAGAACTTCCAAAACTATGTTAAGAGTGGCAAGAGTGGACATCCTTGTCTTGTTCCTGATCTTAGAGGAAATGTTTTCAGTTTTTCACCATTGAGAATGATGTTTGCTGTGGGTTTGTCATATATGGCCTTTATTATGTTGAGGTAGGTTCCCTCTGTGCCCACTTTCTGGAGAGTTTTTTAATCATAAATGGGTGTTGAATTTTGTCAAAAGCTTTTTCTGCATCTATTGAGATGATCATATTGTTTTATTCTTCAATTTGTTAATATGGTGTATCACATTGATTGGTTTACATATATTGAAGAATCCTTGCATCCCTGGGATAAATCCCACTTGATCATGGTGTATGATCCTTTTAATGTGTTGTTGGATTCTGTTCACTAGAATTTTGTTGAGGATTTTTGTGTCTATGTTCATCAGTGACATTAGTCTGTAACTTTCTTTTTTTGTAATATATTTGTCTGTTTTTCACTTAAAAGTATATATTGATGATCACTGCATGTCATTACATAGAGTTGTTTTTTTTTTTTACAGCTGCACTCCATTGGCTGTAGGTAGATTATTTTTAATGTTTCTGACACAGACTTCACATTATTTCTCATATTAATATCTGTTGAATGTTTATGATTATCTACATATTCTAGAAAGGTTATAATTAGACCAAAATTCCTAATGATCTGGCTAAATCAAATAAAGACAGAATGCAAGATTAGAAAAAGTGCAAACTCTCAACTAAACATAGCTGTTTGAATACACACCAATTGAGAAAGGAAAAAAGACTCCAAAATTGTAGGGTGGGAGTATCTAGTCTGAAATTATTAATAACCTATAATTTTACTGCTAATTTAAAAAAATGGCTGCCATTTGTCAACACAGATTCCCTGCAAACAGAACCTCAAGCAAAAGCTTACATGCAGGGCTCCCCTGGTGGCGCAGTGGTTAAGAATCTGCCTGCCAGGGCAGGGACATGGGTTCGAGCCCTGGTCCGGGAAGATCCCACATGCCGCAGAGCAACTAAGCCCGTGCACCACAACTACTGAGCCCGTACTCTAGAGCCCGTGAGCCACAACTACTGAGCACGCATGCCTAGAGACCATGCTCTGCAAGAGAAGCCACCGCAGTGAGAAGCCCACACACACAATGAAGAGCAGCCCCTGCTCGCTGCAACTAGAGAAAAGCCCACACGCAGCAACAAAGACCCAACTCAGCCAAAAATAGATAAAATAAATAAATTTATATTAAAAAAAGCTTACATGCAAACACTTCATTTTGAGGGGGAGGGGTCATTGCAATCCCGGGGAAGTAGAAATGAGAGAGAAAGGAAAGTAAAGGAGGGAAGAAAGGAGAGCATAAATGGAGCATGTTTCTGAGCTGGCTTCAGCTCCACAACAAACATCTCTAGTTTCATAGTGGAAGTCCTTCCATGGGACTTCCTGCATTCCTCTATTGTGTCACCTGGCCCTTGCAGGTAGTTGCTAGAGAAGCCAGAGCCTCTGTTGGTCCATTCAGACTGGTGGCCAGACACAGGGGTCTCTCCTTGTCAGCTTCTGGTGTGAGCGATCTTTGGTCTATGAGTAAGAGTGGCCATGCTTCAAGACAGCATAGTGGGTTTCTCCTACTAAGAAGCCAACCAGACCCTGAGGCAGGTCCGGCCAATCTGGAGTGACACATAAACTGGGTCTGATTCACAATTCAAAATGAAATCATCGAAGTCTTCTGTCCTTATTCAGAAATCTTTGATAACAAAAATTGTTTATCACATAGAGCTAGAAAATATCTTGTCATCTAATATTTTTCCTTGACTTTAAACAAGACCATAAATTATTTTATTTTTGAAAATTCTGAAGGGTATTTCACAATTTCCCTCAGTAGCCCATTCTAGTATCTAAACATACCATTTTAAACTTAAAAAAAATCGAACTATTCTATTTTAGCAACTTGAGACTTAGGTCAATTACCCCTAGGCTAATAAAAATGGTAATCTTTTAAAAATTCTGAAACTTACAATAATTAGAGGGTGATAAAGAATAACTGCCTCAAACCTGGTCTGGGGTATAACTTTTCTATAACAAAATTCACAATCTTTTAGGAAGAAATCAGCATTTCTGATAAAATGTATTATAATCAAATTATGTTCAATTCTAATGGAATTAAACATTTTGAGAAACTAGCTTCTCTCACTCTCTGTTGATTATCAGGCAAAAGTTTAACCGTTTAACAAAATATTCTCTTTTTGTATTAGTGTAACTAGTCTGTTGTTGCTGTTGTGTTTACTAAATGTCTCTAATTGGAATGAATCTTTGAATTGACTTGTTTTAGGTCTCTTGTGGCAATTTTGAAATGAAACTTCATACATGCTCATAATTAAATTATCTGAAAGGCTTTTCTTGCAAGGTTCAGATATCAAATATATATAAATATTGTTGTGATAATAGACATGACTTATTTTTTCCTTAATGATTGTGTGTGTGTTTATGTGTGTCTTATTTTCCGTCTCACTCTAACTAGCACATTATAGTGACAATGACCTTAGGAGTCTATGAGAGAGAAAAGTTCTGTTCAAAGACTGCAAACTAGCTTGAGGTAGTTCCTTGACATGTCATGGTATTAATATAGTAAATGTTAATTACATTTATGTGGAAGGAAGGAGGCAGGGAGAGGGGAGGAGAGAGGGAGAGAAGGAGATATTTCATGCAAACTTCTCTCTCTCCACCATTGTGTAACACTGTTACCTGTTTAGTAATAAGAACAACACAGGTGCTCACTAGATAGTTTTTGAATTGGTGAATGAATGAGTACCCGTTGGGACTCTTAGTTACACTATTGCATAAAGGCAAAGAGATGGAATAGATATCTTCAGCTTTCTTCCTGTTTTAGGGTTCTGTGGTTTCTTTGACTACTAAAAGTTGGCTAGGTTACAATTTTATTTTGAAGTCTTAAAAACAAAATACTTTCAGATGAAGGGCAGGAGGAAAATACTCCTTAACATATCTGCTTTAGCACCAGCAAAGCCTAATAAATATTATCAATAATATGGATAAGCAATGTAAATTCATAAAAACTGTGTATACCAGTAGCACTAACTTGTGACTGCAATAAGAACTTTAATTGTGCCAAGTTTTATTCTTGCCAATATTAGCTGTCCTGGTTTCAGTTGCGCACATATGAATGCAGGCGGCCGCCTTTCTGATGTGTAGTTTCCTGCACTGATGAAGAAAAACTGCTGAAGTCATGAGGCTGCTCCAAGCAGAGCCCTCATGTGAGTCATATGAAAGCCCCAGTATTGCTGACCTCTGGCACAAAGGGAGTGAAGAAGGACAGGAGAGGCAGAGGGAGAGAGGTTCAAGTGCCGGGTTTTCTCCTTGAACCTAGAAGATTATGGGTCAAGAGCTGTGTGCAAAGACTCTGCAGCCTGGATGCAGCTGCCATTGCTGTTGGGAGGGAGGCGATGCACACAGCCGTCAGAGGAGTGCTCCGGAGATGATGGAGGCTGCGATCAAGGTATTTGTATTCCAGGAGCAGCATCCTCCTCTATCCATAAACCGAGGAGTTCAGAGGCTCCCTTTCTGTAACAGGGTCTGGTTTTCCTGCACTAGGTCTAAAGCAATAAAAAGAAAATTCTATTAAAGTCACAGAGGATTTGTGACTGTTGTTATCAAATTTGGAGATATCCTTTTAAGCCAAAAGGGAAAAATAATCCTATGCTTTGGGCTGCATGAAACTCACTTGACTTGAAGTCTAAAAAGTTATTCTCTTGAAATCCCTGAAGTACTAAATTAGAGAGCTGAACCTCAAAAAGCAAGCTGCAGTAACGGTACCCTACAGATTAAAAATTTCAGTAATTAGTTCATGTTTATTAGCAATGTTATACTAGAAAATTTTTCTCCTAAAAAGAGAAATTAAGGGGACACGAAAAAAAAAGTGTAGGTTTAACAGAGAAAAATTTGAAACCATCCATCAAAGAAATTTAGGTTAACCTAAGTGTTTAAAGGTATATTTTTAGGTGAAGAGAAAATGTTGTGTTTCAGCAGTTGATATCATTATTTTATTTTTATTTTTTTTTAAGGAACTGATGTTCAGGAAAGGTGCCTTTTGGGCGTGTAGGAAGCTTGGAAAACATTTGAAGAGTTAACATCAGGCAAATAAAGAAAAAGTGGTTTATGCTAGCCATTGAGTCTTGACTTTGCATAAATTTTATTCCTGCACTTTCCCTTTTCTCTAGCTAACAGACCTAAAAGAAGCATCATGTTCCATGACTTCATTTCACCCCAGGGGACTTCAGGCTGTCCGTGCCCGGAAGTTCAAGAGTAAAAGGCCACGGAGTAACAGCGATTCTTTTCAGGAAGAGGATCTGAGTCAGGGTTTTCAGTGGGTGAGTGAGCAGCTGATGTTGATCAAGAATTTAATGTGTGCTTGTCTAGAGAGGCTGGGCCTTATTTCCAGGGCAATTACTGAGCAGACCTTCCCAAGTACATTCTGCAATGCTGTCTAATTTCTCTGGGGGGAGAAAAAGGCAACACTAAAAAAATGCTCTTTTCTTTCCCCCCTCTCATTCCTCCTCATTCCCCTTATGCAGAGGAAGAGCCTCCCCTTTGGGGCAGCCTCATCTTACTTGAACTTGGAGAAGCTGGGTGAAGGTTCTTACGCTACAGTTTACAAGGGCATTAGCCGGTGAGTGACTCATTAGCTGGGAGAGACTAGAGATGAGGCTCTCACCCCCAGGATTTGACATTATGAAGCCAGATGACACAGGACAGAAGTTCGGGACCTATGCAAGACCCCATAGTCAATAGGGAAAGACATGGTTATTGAAGTAGCCTTGAAAGAAAACAAACTTCCCCTGCCCCAATTAAAATCAGCCCACTAATTTATCAGCTTTTCCTTTTTTTTATTCAATTCAAATTAAACTTTCTCAACTATTGACCCAAAGAACAATTACTGCTCTTCACCTGGTGGGAAGTACAGTTGATAAGGTGTCTCTACAGATATTTTCATATCCCCCCATTCAGCCCAAAACACAATGACAGAGGTTTGCAATGGCAGCCTTGAGTTTTCTCCTTCCTTCTTCCACTTGGCCTTTGTAGAAGAAACTGAAGTTGGTTTCTACAAAGTATGACATATTACGCAAAGAATGATTAATCCTGGGTATTCTACACTTGCAATTCTACACAAAATGGCTGGAGAATAAAAAGATTGTTAATCCAGAAAGCAAGTGCCCATTTTGGCTAATAAAAACTTTGTTAAACGTATTTGAAAGATTCACGAACTCCACAGCTTTTAATCAAGGTGGGATAGTCAGAAGGTCTGATTTCTTTAATTTACGTTACTCCAATGGAGAAAAATAATGGCTCAAAGTAGTTAAATGTTAATTTTAAAAATTTAATATAAATACAAGACTATTATTTATCTTAGGACTTGTGTTATAATTTTTACTTGTTAAAGAGGATTTTGGAGGAGATACCATTTTAAATATATTATGTAAAAACAGGATTTAATTCACTTCCATAAACTATCTTAGGTACTAAGAATATAAAAGATTTTCTCCAAGGGATTCAGCCTAGTAATAGAATGAAAAATACATTACAAATATATACCCTGTCCAAGTGCACAGAGATATATGTAACAGTGTATTAATTGCAGCAAGATTTATAATAGAAAAAGTAAAAACCTGGTTACAAATATCCATTAATGGAGGACTGGCTAAATTATCACTATATAATGAAATAGCATGCAACCATCTAGAGTATAAGATGTATGAAAAGATGCCCAATATTTTATGAGAAACAAGCAAGTTACAGAACAATATATGATCTCATTTAGAAAAAAAACACTGTTCATGTATAAATTTGTATGTGCCTAGAGGAATCTGGAAAAATATATGAGGGATTATTAAAAGTAGCTCCTTCTAGTGGTTGAGACTGGAATGGAGAAAGGTCACTCAAACTTTTCACTTTATTTCTTACCACAAAAGCATTACATTTATAATTTTAAAACATATAGAGATAGATGTCAAAAAGGCATTTGATAAATTCAACATCAATTTCTAGTTTTTAAAACTCTGAACGAAATAGGATTAGAATGATAATTACTCATTATGTTGTAGAATAATTTCAAATCAATAGCCTACATACTTTTTCTTTGTTAAATACTAGAGACATCACCATTAAGTTAGAGGTAGGGCAAGACTGCCCACTATTCTCTGTTGTTAAAGATTATCATAAGCATTCTAGCCAATGCAACGAGGAAAAAAAGACTGAATATAATTTTTGTGGATTATAGAATTGTCTACCTAAAAATACCCAAGAGAATCATTTAAGAAACTATTAGAAGTAGTGAGATAGAACAATAAGGTGATCAGTTACAAAATCAAAATATACTTATCAAAAGTTGTCTTATGGGGGCTTCCCTGGTGGCGCAGTGGTTGAGAGTCCGCCTGCTGATGCAGGGGACATGGGTTCGAGTCCTGGTCTGGGAAGATCCCACATGCCACGGAGCAGCTGGCCCCGTGAGCCACAATTACTGAGCCTGCGCGTCTGGAGCCTGTGCTCCGCAACAAGAGAGGCCGCAATAGTGAGAGGCCCGCGCACCGCGATGAGGAGTGGCCCCCACTTGCCACAACTAGAGAAAGCCCTCGCACAGAAATGAAGACCCAACACAGCCATAAATAGATAAAAATAAATAAATAAAAAAAAAAAAAAAAAAAAAAAAAAAAAAAAAAAAGTTGTCTTATGTATTAGCAATAACCATTTAATAGAAAATACTGTAGGGGAAATTATTCTCAAAAAGCAACAACAAAAAAATCATTACAATCAAAAATGGGCAGGATTGGGACTTCCCTGGTGGCGCAGTAGTTGGGAATCCACCTGCCAATGCAGGAGACATGGGTTCAATCCCTGGTCTGGGAAAATCCCACATGCCATGGAGCAAGTAAGTTTGTGTGCCACAGCTGCTGAGCCTGCGCTCTAGAGCCCGCAAACCACGACCACTGAGCCCGTGTGCCACAACTACTGAAGCACACGTGCCTAGAGCCCATGCTCCGCAACAAGAGAAGCCATTGCAATGAGAAGCCTGTGCACCACAGGTAAGAATGGCCCCCATTCAACGCAACTGGAGAAAGCCCACGCGCAGCAGCGAAGACCCAACGCAGCCAAAAATTAAAAAAAAAAAAAAAAAGGGCAGGATTTATATAAAGATTTAGTAAGGGACACAAAAGACTTGAAGAAAAAGCCAGAAAGGCATTCATTCATTCTACTCATATTTATTAAGCACCTACTCTGTGCCAGGCACTATTTTAACCAATAAGGACTCATTGGAAAACAAAAGAGACAAAAATCCCTGCTCTTATGGAGTGTACGTTCTAGTGGGGCTGAGAGAGGCAATAAACAAATGAACTCTTTGACTGAGTTTGTCAAAGAGTGAAAATGCTTTGGAAAAGAATAAAACAGGGAAGAGGAATAGGGAGTGCCAGAGTGGGGTGGTGAATTACTACTTTAAATAGTGAGAGAGGAGGCCTCACTGAGAAAGGAACACTTGAACAGAGACTGACAAAGGTGAGGCGTGAGCTGTGTGAGTGTGTAGTGGAAGAGAGTTTCAGGCAGAGGGAATAGCAAGTAGCAAATCCCTGAGGCAGGAGCAGGCCTGGCACTGGGCTGGGAGAATGGAAGGATGTGAGGACAGTGAGGAGTTGCAGATGCAGTAGGGCCTTATATGGGGTCTTGTAGATCATTTCAGGGACCCTTGTAAGGATATTTGGATTAGAATATCTAGTAGTACAAAGATGTCAATGATTCTGTAATTTAGAGTTTTAATGTATTCTAAGTATGTTCAAAAGCTACGATAATTAAAATAGTGTAGCACAAGTATAAGACAGATCAAAGAAATATGATCTGTAAAAGTCCAGAACAGTCACAAATCCAAGTATTACTAAGATCTAGTATACAATCATGGTGGCATGTTGAATCAGCAGGGAAAATAAATAAATAAATAAACAGTCCAATAAATGGAGTTGGGACGATTGTTAGCAATTTGGAAAAGGTAAATATACAATATAAATTCCCAGTGGATTAAAGAGTTAAATGAAAAAGGAAACATACAAGAGCTAGAAGAATAAACAGGGGAAGTCTGTGTAACTTTTGGACTGGAAAGGTCTGTCTATATGTAACACTTAAGTCAGAACCTGTAAGGGAAGATTGGACATGTCCGTGGTGCCCCATCTATCCAAGTATGTTCTAGGGACCCCCCCAGTTCTGAGACACCTTAATAGAAGTTTCACTGAAACCATTACCATTGTCCAATTGACACGGGTAACCCTAGAACAAAATAAAATGTGATCCTTTATTGTAGGTGCTCTCAGCATCTTTAAAATGTTGATGTGTACCATGACTCTCTAAAAAAGATGAAGAAAAATTTTAAAGTATAAAGCATTTTTTAAACATATTTGAACAGAAAAATTTAGGGTAGGGGATAGGGAGAATTTCACAGAGCTATGTTCTGGGTAAAACATTTTGGAAAATACTGAGCATCATAAAAATTTTTAAGTTTAAAATTTCAAAGATATGATAAGGCAAACAAAAGAAATTGGTGAAAAGTATATGCAAAATTATTTCAATAAAAAATGGGCAAACAGGTAAACCACAAAAGAACAGAAAAGACCAATAACCTTATCAAAACTCAGTTCCACAATTATTTAAAGGAATAGAAATTAAAATGTGATAATCCTTTTTACCTATTAAATAGGCCAAAAAATGAAGATAAAAACATGCCCCCCAAAAAGAAACCCCACATTTATGGGGATATGTCAACGATACCTAGGAGCCAACTGAAAAAGCTCCCAAAGAGCAAAGGTGGAAACATTTGAGCAACAAAATAAATAAAATAGTATTTATTGGGTTGTAACCCAAAGTATAAAGTGACTATGAGGGCTTCCCTGGTGGCGCAGTGGTTGAGAGTCCGCCTGCCGATGCAGGGGACACGGCTTCATGCCCCGGTCCGGGAAGATCCCATATGCCGCGGAGCAGCTGGGCCCGTGAGCCATGGCCGCTGAGCCTGCGCGTCCGGAGCCTGTGCTCCGCAACGGGAGAGGCCACAACAGTGAGAGGCCCGCGTACCGCAAAAAAAATAAATAAATAAAGTGACTATGAGTCCATAGTACTATAAATAAGTGGTTCAGTTAATTAATAAATGGGAGAGAAGAGACAAATTTCCAGATAATTTATGCAGATAACCCACCCTCAAGGTGGTGGAGCGTAACTTTCCAGTGCTTAAGTGTGGGCTACTCATAGTGACATTCTCCCAAAGTTCAGTATGGAAGGGGGTGGGGGGAGAGTAACTTTACAGTGAAGAAACCTAACAAGTATTACCTGAGCCAGGTGATTAAGGCCACATCAAAAGCCGTAAATTCTGATGACAGTATGTACCTTTAATATGATGTGATAAAACCAAAACCCATAACTGTGGTCTAATCATAAGAAAAACATCAGAAAAATTCCAATAGAGAGGTATCCTACAAAATACTTGACCAGTACTCCTCAGAACCTTTAATGTCATCAAAAACAAGGAATGTCTGGGAAACTGTCACAGCCAAGAGGAGCCTAAAGAGACATGACAACTAAATGCAATGTGGTGTCCTAGAAGAGATCCTGGAATAGAAAAGGGACGTCAGGTAAAAACTAAAGAAGTCCTGGTAATCATATTGCAATATGTATATGTATCAAATCAGTTTTTTCTCTAATGTTGAACATTTCAGCTATTTCTATTTTTTTCTATTGTAACTAACACAATGAATGATATCTTTCATGCATTTGGAATTACTGAAATCTTTGTTAAGTAACTATTGAGAAAAATTCCTGAGTGTGGTAGTTTTATGGCTTTTCACACATATGATCATGTTGCATTCCCCCAAATTTTACCAATTTACAATGCAACCCACAACAAGCAATACAATTTTACTGAAAAAAAAAACCTAAAGAATTCCTAATAAACTAAGGGCTTTAGTTAATAATAATATATCAATGTTGGCTCATTAATTTAACAAATGTGTCATACTGATATAAGATGTTAACAACAGAGGAAACTGGATGTGAGGTATATGAGAATTTTCTGTACTATCTTCTCAACTTTTCTGTAAATCTAAAACTGTTCTAAAATATGAAATCTTAAAGCAACAACAACAACAAAGAACAAACAACGCTGCCTGCTGTTGGCGAGAGGGTGCTGGAATGGCCAGGCTCATGACCAGTTAGTGGTGTGATCACTCTGTGGCACAATTTGGGAACATGTGTTCAAAACAATAAAAATTTGTGCACTGCATACTCTTTGATTTGGCAATTCCACCACGACCCTAAGAAAATAACAGAGGCTGTATGAAAAGATTTATCAACAAATATGATCGTCCAGGTATTTTTATAATAGTCAAAAGTTAGAAACAATGTTAAAATATTTGGAATTGGCAGAATACATTGTATGTATTTATATGATGAAATGTTACTATTAAATGTCAAATAATACAAGAATGACTAACAGAAAAAGTTAAATGGAGGAAAAACAGGTTCCTAATAATACGATGTGAATCCCACTGTATTAAAAACAATATACTTATACTTACATTAAAATCTTCTCTGTTCTCTGGCATTTAGCTTACATCAGCAAACAGAACAATGAATAAGGGGAGAGTAAGAGATGAAGAGAGAGAGAGAGAATGGTGGGACTGGGCAAGTCTGGTAGCACCTAGGAGGCAATTGTAAGAATTTGGCTTTTATTCAGAATGAAATGTGGAGATGACAGTGGGTTTTGAGCACAGAAGTGACTTGTTTTGACTTTCACTTTAAAAAGATGCCCTGGGCTACTGTTGGAAGTAGACAGTAGGGGTACAAACATATAAGCAGAAAGACTGTTAGGAGGTCATTACAATAATTCAGATGAAAAATAAGAATGGGTCAAACAAGTGCACAAAGGGAAATAAAAGAAACAATATACATCAAAATATGAAGCTGGCTTTGTTGGGTTATTTTTTTCTGTGCTTTCCCATATTCTCCATATTTTCTGTAATAAACATATATCACTTTGGTAAAGAGAAAACAATGGCTTGATATATACATATGACTTTTAAAACTTTTTTATTTTGAGAAACTTGTACATTTCATATACTGGAATAAATTTTGAAGGAAAGCTACTTTTGCTAAACCATCCTTAGTATAAATTGCTGCTATGGGCCATGTCAACAAATCTGCGCCCTTTCCCCCGACTCTTCTAGGATAAATGGACAACTAGTGGCTTTAAAAGTCATCAGCATGAATACAGAGGAAGGAGTCCCATTTACAGCCATCCGGGAAGGTAAGAACAGTAGAGTGGACCCAAGAGATATTTTAAGTTTTTGATTTGATAAAAATGCATTGAGCCTATCTATTCAGCATCTAGCCTTTTTATATTTATAGAAGTAATGTTATAATTGCAATTTTATTCTTCACACCAGTTTTCCAAATCATTTTATTACTTATTCCTGAGGAAATTAGAATTCAAAACTATTATATTCGTTGACCCAAACTATGAACTCAGTGAGTATTTACTAAATATCTTCTGCAAGTTTGGTCCCATGCTAAGTGCTAAGGCTGTATCTATATAACCCTAGAAAAAGCCATACAAAAGAGAAAGTAAATAATATACTCACACAAATTCTCAGTAAGCAGTTTGCCTGAAAATAAGTTGTTGAGATAGCATTTGAAAAACTCCTTAGGAAAACGTGTATTTTTAGTGTTAGGTCTGTATTTTCTCTGAACCCTGGACAGTAGAGTGGGTGAGAAGTCTGGTGGCATCAGATAGACTTGAGCTTCAATCTTAGATATACCAGTTACTAGTGGTGTGACCGTGGGTAGATTACTTTTCCTACTTAAGACTCAATTTATTGCAGAAAGAGGATAATAGTACCTATTTCATTGAGCTGTTATGAGGCTTAAATGAGAATATACATATAAAACACTAATCACAGAGTTTTATCTTCATAGTTCAACAAACGTTGGCTATTATTATTATTCCATTTTTTTTACTTTCCCTTAGTGATGTCTTGTTCACTATCAAGATAACTAACAATTTATAATTTAAAAATCAAGAAGCCAGTATAGTGAAAATAAATCATTAAAATGCAATCTATTAACCTTTTTACATAAGCCATTTGAAATAAAATGGTGGCGCAGTGGTTGAGAATCTGCCTGCCAATGCAGGGGACACGGGTTCGAGCCCTGGTCTGGGAAGATCCCACATGCCGCGGAGCAACTAGGCCCATGAGCCACAACTACTGAGCCTGCGCGTCTGGAGCCTGTGCTCCACAACAAGAGAGGCCACGATAGTGAGAGGCCCGCGTACCGCGATGAAGAGTGGGTCCCCGCTTGCCACAACTGGAGGAAGCCCTCGCACAGAAACGAAGACCCAACACAGCAAAAATAAATAAATTGATAAACTCCTACCCCCAACATCTTCTTAAAAAAAAAATGATGACAGGATTGCTATTCATTTCATCAAAAACCCAGAGAAATGGCTTCTCCCTGGTCTTTCTTTCTTCCCTTTTAACTACTTCATCTTCCCTTCCTTATGGAGCACATCCTGTACGCAAAGCATGCTGCTGGGTGTTGTGAAGAATGAGAAGAAAAAGCCTGATGTTTGCTCTCTATCTTTTCAGTTGTAACAGAGCAGATGATTCAAGTTGCAACCAGTGTTATGATGGAGGTAACAAAGACCTTGTAAACTGAGATGAGAACAAGTCAATCTCAATGTGGCTAATAGAGTCAATAGAATTTGAACTGAGCTTGGGAGGATGGGTCATGCAAACAGGCATGGAAAAAGGAATTCAGAAAATGAGTTTATAACTGAATTTGATGCCATTTTCAAAAGTCTTCCAGAGCCCCTGGGAAATACATCATTTTGAATTTCAGGAGAAGGGCCAAATGGCTATCAGGTTAGCCGGGGATTTAGCCTGGTAGGATCAGGTGCATTCTGGAGGAAAGTATGGCCTTAAGTGTTTAATATAATGGAAGCTGTACTTACTGATGTATGTATTAGTGGTCCCCCTGAAAGGATGATCAGATTTAGAAAGAGATGTGTGGATAGGCTAAAGAGGATTTCTGAGCATAATAGACAACCCCAGGTCACCAGCATAAGGGGAGGGTCTCTAGGCCCAGGTTCACCCTGTTCTCATGGTGTTTCCTTTGTGAGCTGAGCTTGCCTGTTGCTTCAGGCCTGGCTCGCTCAGATTTTGCCCACAGCCAACATTTTCGGGATGACATTTGAGTTTAACAGTGAAAACTTTTGCCGGTTTTGCTAACAGATGGTTCTTAGCATGGTTCAGAAAAACTGGATGTGTATTGCTCTGTATGCTAAGTGTTTCTTTTATTGCATATTTACCGAGGAATTGCCTCTCCATCACAGGTGTTTGCAATTACATTTAGTATTCAACTGTGGACTTTCTTGGTTTGTTTTATGGACTTACCTTACTGAATGGACTTACCTTGCTTGTTTAATATGAAAAACCACAAAAGGATTTTTTTTGACACATTTGAGGTTGTTAGGCATCCAGTTTCCAACAATGGATGTTTCTTTTTCCACCAGTGTAAAAGCTGGGAGCCCTTCATAGAGGAGCCCTCTCCCCTCAAGAAGACATGAGGCCTCATTTGAAAACTTTGGCACTGTCCCATTTTTCCTGTAAGAACTTTAAGGATGTGAGACCAGGGAGACAGGAGGTTAAATGAGAAGGGCTGAAAGGCAAAAATAAGAACAGCTGGAGTTCATTAGTTAAAATCCAGGGTCACGGGCCTCCCTGGTGGCGCAGTGGTTGAGGGTCCGCCTGCCGATGCAGGGGATACGGGTTCGTGCCCCGGTCTGGGAGGATCCCATATGCCGCGGAGCGGCTGGGCCCGTGAGCCATGGCCACTGGGCCTGCGCGTCCGGAGCCTGTGCTCCGCAACGGGAGAGGCCACAACAGTGAGAGGCCCGCATACCGCAAAAAGAAAAAAAAAAAAAAAAAAAAAAAAAAAATCCAGGGTCACTAGCTAAAAAGGCAACTGAAAGCCATGTGCAGAAAAACTAAATGAACAATACAGACTTCTCTAAAAAACCTTGAAGTAGGAAATACTTTTCCTGAACACTCTGGCTGCTCTAATGGTATATCAGCCAAAGATTTATTGAGTAGGACTTTACTACATGTACAGTCTCTCTACATACAGGTAGAAAACATGCAGCAGTTTATTAATCTGGTCATTTGGAATACTATTTGATTGTAACATGTAATGTTATGAAATTAGCAAAAGTATGAACAGCACTAAGGAAAATACATGTGCCAGATATTTTTCATGTGTTACCTCTTTCAATCTTCTTAATAACATTTGGAGATAGAGATTATTACGATTCCAGTACAGAGCTATGATTCAAACCAAATCTCTCTGATTCAAAAATCCATACAATCTCTTAGCATTCATTCCGTGAGTATTTACTGAGCACCTATTTTGGCCAGGTACTCTGATGGCTGCTAGATACACAGCAGCAGACACAATAGGCGTGTTCCCTACCCTATTCCTCTGCTAATTAAAAAGATTAGCCACCTTCATAGCAACTTAGAGAATCTTTCATAACTAGCTGTATAATTATATATATTTTTCCAAGTTTGCAAACATTTTTTTTTCTTTTTTTAATACATTTTTATTGGAGTATAATTGCTTCACAATGCTGTGTTAGTTTCTGTTGTACAACAAAGTGAATCAGCCATATGCATACATATACCCCCATATTCCCTCCCTCTTGAGCCTCCCTCCCACCTTCCCTATCCCACCCCTCTAGGTGGTCACAAAGCACGGAGCTGATCTCCCTGTGCTATGCGGCTGCTTCCCACTTGCTATCTATTTTACATTTGGTAGTGTATATATGTCCATGCCACTCTCTCACTTTGTCCCAGCTTCCACCTCCCACCAACCCCCCCAATGTCCTCAAGTACATTCTCTATGTTTACATCTTTTTTCCTGCCCTGCCACTAGGTTTATCAGTTCCATTTTTTTTAGATTCCATATATGTGTGTTAGCATACAATATTTGTTCTTCTCTTTCTGACTTCCTTCACTCTGTATGACAGTCTCTAGGTCCACCCACTTCACTATAAATAACTCAATTTCGTTTCTTTTTATGGCTAATATTCCATTGTATATATGTGCCACATCACATATACCTAAACGTTTCGATGGACGTTTAGGTTGCTTCCATGTCCTGGCTATTGTAAATAGTGCTGCAATGAACATTGTGGTACATGTCTCTTTTTGAAGTATGGTTTTCTCAGGGTATATGGCCAGCAGCGGGATTGCTAGGTCATATGGTAGTTCTATTTTTAGTTTTTTAATGAACGACCATACTGTACTCCCTACTGACTGAATAAATTTACATTCCCACCAACAGTGCAAGAGGGTTCCCTTTTCATCGAACCCTCTCCAGCATTTTTTGTTTGTAGATTTTTTGATGATGGCCATTCTGACAGGTGTCAGGTGATACCTCATTGCAATTTTGATTTGCATTTCTCTAATGATTAGTGACATTGAGCATCTTTTCATGTGCCTCTTGGCCATCTGTATGTCTTCTTTGGTGAAATGTCTATTTAGGTCTTCTGCCCATTTTTTAATTGGGTTGTTTGTTTTTTTGATATTGAGCTCCATGAGCTGTTTGTATATTTTGGAGATTAATCCTTTGTCCATTGTTTCATTTGCAAATATTTTCTCCCATTCTGAAGGTTGTCTTTTCGTCTTGTTTATGGTATCCTTTGCTGTGCAAAAGCTTTTAAGTTTAATTAGTTCCCATTTGTTTATTTTTGGTTTTATTTTCATTACTCTAGGAGGTGGGTCAAAAAAGATCTTGCTGTGATTTATGTCAGAGTGTTTTTCCTATGTTTTCCTCTAAGAGTTTTATAGTGTCTAGTCTTACATTTAGGTGTTTAATCCATTTTGAGTTTATTTTTGTGTATGGTGTTAGGGAGTGTTCTAATTTCATTCTTTTACATGTAGCTGTCCAGTTTTCCCAGCACCACTTATTGAAGAGGCTGTCTTTTCTCCATTGTATATTCTTGCTTCCTTTGTCTTAAATTAAGTGACCGTATGTGCATGGGTTTATCTCTGGGCTTTTTATCCTGTACCATTGATCTATATTTCTGTCTTTGTGCCAGTACCATAGTGTCTTGATTACTGTAGCTTTGTAGTATAATTTGAAGTTGGAGAGCCTGATTCCTCCAGCTCCGTTTTTTTTTCCTCAAGATTGCTTTTGCTATTCACGGTCTTTTGTGTTTCCATACAAATTGTAAAATTTTTTGTTCTAATTCTGTGAAGAATGCCATTGGTAGTTTGATAGGGATTGCATTGAACCTGTAGATTGCTTTGGGTAGTAGAGTCATTTTCATAATATTGATTCTTCCAATCCAAGAACATTGTATATTTCTCCAACTGTTTATATCATCTTTGATTTCTTTCATCAGTGTTTTATAGTTTTCTGAGTACAAGTCTTTCGCCTCCTTAGTTAGGCTTATTCCTAGGTATTTTATTCTTTTTGTTGTGATGGTAAATGGGATTGTTTCCTTAATTTCTCTTTCTGATTTTTCATTGTTAGTATATAGGAATGCCAGAGATTTCTGTGCATTAATTTTGTATCCTGCAATGTTACCAAATTCACTGGTTAGTTCTAGTAGTTTTCTGGTGGCATCTTTAGGATTTTCTATGTATAGTATCATGTCATCTGCAAACAGTGACAGTTTTACTTCTTGTTTTCCAATTTGCATTCCTTTTATTTCTTTTTCTTCTCTGATTGCCATGGCTAGGACTTCCAAAACTATGTTGAATCATAGTGGCGAGAGTGGACATCCTTGTCTTGTTCCTGATCTTAGGGGAAATCCTTTCAGTTTTTCACCATTGAGAATGATGTTTGCTGTGTGTTTGTCATATATGGCCTTTATTATGTTGAGGTAGGTTCCCTCTATGCCCACTTTCTGGAGAGTTTTTATCATAAATGGGTGTTGAATTTTGTCAAAAGCTTTTTCTGCGTCTATTGATATGATCATATGGTTTTTATTCCTTAATTTGCTAATATGGTGTATCACATTGATTTTCGTATATTGAAGAATCCTTGTATTCCTGGGATAAATCCCACTTGATCATGGTGTATGATCATTTTAATATGTTGTTGGATTCTGTTTGCTAGTATTTTGTTCAGGATTTTTACATCTATGTTCATCAGTGATATTGATCTATAATTTTTTTTGTGATATCTTTTTCTGGTTTTGGTATCAGGGTGATGGTGGCTTCATAGAATGAATTTGAGAGTGCTCCTCCATCTGCAATTTTTTGGAAGAGTTTGAGAAGGATCAGTGTTAGCTCTTCTCTAAATGTTTGATAGAATTTGCCTGTGAAGCCATCTGGTCCTGGACTTTTGTTTGTTGGAAGATTTTTAATTACAGTTTCAATTTCATTACTTGCAATAGGTCTGTTTATATTTTATAATTCTTCCTGGTTCAGTCTTGGGAAATTGTACCTTTCCAAGAATTTGTGGTTGTCCATTTTATTGGCATATAGTTGTTTGTAGTAGTCTCTTATAATCCTTTGTACTTCTGTGGTGTCAGTTGTGATTTCTCCTGTTTCATTTCGAATTTTATTGATTTGTGTCATCTCCCATTTTTTCTTGATGAGTCTGGCTAAGGGTTTATCAGTTTTGTTTGTCTTCTCAACCAACTTTTAGTTTTATTGATCTTTGCTATTGTTTTCTTTGTTCTATTTCATTTATTTCTGCTCTGATATTTATGATTTCTTTCCTTCTACTGACTTTGGGTTTTCTTTGTTCTTCTTTCTTTAGTTGCTTTAGGTGTAGGGTTAGATTCTTTCTTTGAGATTTTTCTTGTTTCTAAGGTAGGATTGAATTGCTATAAACTTCCCTCTTAGAACTGCTTTTGCTGCGCCCCATAGGTTTTGGGTCATTGTGTTTTCATTGTCATTTGTTTCTATGTATTTTTTTATTTCTTCTTTGATTTCCTCAGTGATCTCTGGTTATTTAGTAGTGCACTGTTTAGCCTCCATGTATTTGTGTTTTTTACAGTTTTTTCCTGTAATTGATTTCCAGCCTCATAGCATTGTGGTCAGAAAAGGTGCTTGATATGATTTCAATTTTCTTAAATTTTCCATGGCTTGATTTGTGACCCAAGATGTGACCTATCCTGGAGAATATTCCCTGTGCACTTGAGAAGAAAGTGTGTTCTGCCACTTTCAGGTGGAATGTTCTATAAATATCAATTAAATCTATCTGGTCTATTTTGTCATTTGAAGCTTGTGTTTCCTTATTTATTTTCTGGTTTGATGATCTGTCCACTGGTGTAAGTGGGGTGTTAAAGTCCCCTACTATGATTGTGTTACTGTCGATTTCCCTCTTCATGGTTGTTAGCATTTGCCTTATGTATTGAGGTGCTCCTATGTTGGGTGCATAAACATTTATATTTATTATATTTTCTTCTTGGATTGATCCCTTGATCGTTATGTAGAGTCCTTCCTTATCTCTTGTAACAGTCTTTATTTTAAAGTCTATTTTATCTCATACGAGTATTGCTACTCCAGCTTTCTTTTGATTTCCATTTGCATGCAATATATTTTTCCATCCCTTCACTTTCAGTCTGTATGTGTCCCTAGGTCTGAAGTGGGTCTCTTGTAGACAGCATATATATGGGTCTTGTTTTTGTATCCATTCAGCCAGTCTGTGTCTTTTGGTTGGGGCATTTAATCCATTTACATTCAACGTCATTATTGATATGTGTGTTCCTATTACTATTTTCTTAATTGTTTTGGGTTTGTTTTTGTAGGTCCTTTTCTCCTCTTGTGTTTCTTGCCTAGAGAAGTTCCTTTAGCATTTGTTTAAAGCTGGTTTGGTGGCGCTGAATTCTCTTAGCTTTTGCTTGTCAGAAAAGCTTTTGATTTCTCCTTTGAATCTGAATGAGATCCTTGCTGGGTAGAGTAATCTTGGTTGTTGGTTTGTCTCTTTCATCACTTTAAGTATATCCTGCCACTCCCTTCTGGCCTGCAGAGTTTCTGCTGAAAAATCAGCTGATAACCTTATGGGGATTCCTTTGTATGTTATTTGTTGCTTTTCCCTTGTTTCTTTTAATATTTTTTCTTTGAATTTAATTTTTGATAGTTTGATTAATATGTGTCTTGGTGTTTTTCTCCTAGGGTTTATCCTGTATGGGACTCTCTGCACTTCCTGGACTTGGGTGACTATTTCCTTTCCCATGTTAGCGAAGTTTTCCATAATCTCTTCAAATATTTTCTCAGACCCTTTATTTTTCTCTGGGACCCCTATAATTTGAATGTTGGTGCATTTAGTGTTTTCCCAGAGGTCTCTGGGATTGTCTTCAATTCTTTTCATTCTTTTTCCTTTATTCTGCTCCTCAGCAGTTGTTTCCACCATTCTGTCTTCCAACTCACTTATTCGTTCTTCTGCCTCAGTTATTCTGTTATTGATTCTTTCTAGTGTATTTTTCATTTCAGTTATTGTAGTGTTCATCTCTGTTTGTTTGTTCTTTAGTTCTTCTAGATCTTTGTTAAACATTTCTTGTATTTTCTCAATCCGTGCCTCCATTCTATTCCTGAGATTCTGGATCATCTTTACTATCATTACTCTGGATTCTTTTTCAGGTAGATTGCCTATTTCCTCTTCATTTATTTGGTCTTGTAGGTTTTTACCTTGCTCCTTCATCTGTGACATATTTTTTTTCTGTATCTTTGTTGTTGTTGTTCTTGGGTGGGATTGTGTTCCTGTCTAACTGGTTGTTTGGCCTGAGGCTTTCAACACTGGAGTCTGTAGGCTGTTGGGTAGAGCTGGGTCTTGGTGCTGAGATGAGGACCTCTGGGAGACCTCACTCCGATGAATATTCCCTGGGGTCTGAGGTTCTCTGTAGTCCAGTGGTTTGGACTCAGAGCTCCCACTGCAGGAGCTTCGGCCTGACTGAAGCTTGTGAACCAAGATCCCACAAGCGCATGGGGTGGCAAAAAAAAAAAAAAAGAAAAAAGAAAAGAAAAAACAGAAAAAAGGAGAACAATAACAAAGAGTAAAGAATAAACTTAGACTAGGAAACTAACAGATATGTTAGAAAGAATATAAAAATAAAAATATAGATGAAGGTAAAACAGAACCACAATTGTAAAAAAGAGAAGGAAAAAAGAAAAAAAAAGGTGGAAAAGGCCTTGGCTGTGGAGGATGAGGCCTAGGCAGGGGCGGGGTTTGGGCAGTGGGCAGGGCCTATGCTTAGGACCCAAAGGGCTGGAAAAGGCCCTGTGGGATGGGGGCAGGGGTGAGGCTTAGGCTCAACAGAAGGGGCCCAGGCATGCCTCTGGTCTCAGAGGGTGGGGGACCTGGTCTGAGAGGCCAGCAGGCCTCCTGGGCCCGAGTGGGTGGGGCAAGCACCCTCTGCTCCTCTCCTGCTCCTCCGGTCCTGGAGGGCCCCTCCCACCTGCCCCTCCTGTTCTCCCCTGCCCTCCCTCCTATGCCCCCAGGACCACTGTGGCCTGGAGGGGGCCTCTGAGAGCATAGGACCTGGCCTGAGAGCCAGGAGGCTCCCAGGCCTTTTGGGCAGTGGAAACGCTCGTCACACTCCCCCCTGATCCAAGACCCCGAGGGTCCCTCCAGGAATGGGAACCCCTCCCCACTTCCAGCCATCCCTCAGGGGCACTGGTCCTGTCTGGCCTCCACTTCTCCTTCCTTCTCGGTTCCCCCATGTCCTACCAGTTTGCTTGGGGGTTCCTCCCATCTCCTTGGGCACTGAGGTCCCCCACCAGCATCTGGCAGGCTCCCTAGTTGTGGGGAGACACGAACTCCATGTCTTCCCATGCTTCCATTCTGACTCTGCCCCCCATAATTATATTTTAAATGTTTATTTTTGCAACTAGGAGATAACACTTTCATTTGAATAGGCAAATATTAAAAGGTTTTATATAAGAACAAGTTCCCTAGTTTTATTAACCTATGTATTAATGTCTTAATAATGTGCATTATTTTGAATATCTTTCTATAAAAATAGAAACTTGGTTTAGAAAGAACTTCCAGGACTTTCAGTCTGTTAGCAGAATTAGTGAGGAAGCAATCATAGAACTAATCTTTTTTGAAGGCTAGGCATATGACATAATCTTCCTTCCAATTCAGTCTTTTTTTTGAAACTTTACATCAACTCTAGTTGGTAAAGTGTTATTTTTGTCATAGTGATGAAGGAATATGAACTTTAGAGAGGTTAGGTTACACATCTGAGGTCACAGAGCTAGTAATCAGTCATTACTTATTCAAATCCATTCTATTATATTCAAAATATCCTTTCTACTTTATTATGATAAATTTAGAAATCCTTAACTCAAGCATTTTCCTTTTGCAACAGTTAAAATAAAAATAGAAATCTATTTTTATGATAGATTTTGTATAAGTGTTAAGCAAAATACAGGAGAGACATTTTAAAGAAAATACTATACAATATTGTATATTTGTCAATTCTGATTCTTTCATCCACTCTACAGCACTGTAACTACAAGTCTTTAAGTCAGAAAACTGTTTCAGCTGAGAATCTTTTAATATCATTCTCTAGTAGAAAACATTACAAAGTAATTATTCCCAGTCCATATATGAGAAAACTGAGCCAAAAATAGACAGAGGCACCTCTGCAAGGTCATACAGTGAGGTGGAGGATAGCAATTAGAAGCACTGAGTTGCTGGTTACGACATATAGATTACGATAGGCCTGGTTGTCAAGAAGTCCTCCGTTAAATGCAATCAAATCACATCAGGGACATAACACGTTTATATGTGCATAGTTGTATTTTTATAAAACAAAATAATGCCATGTGATTGGGATAACAATTCCAAAGAAGTCAGATGATAACTATTATCTAACATTTGTCTTCATATTTTTCTAAATTTATGTAGGTGATTTCTTGGAATGCATAACTCAGCTCATTGACTTGATTTGTGACACTCAGGCCAGAGAAAACATGGCATCAGGAACTACAAATTCTTTTCAATTCAATGCCCAATGTGGGTTGGGCCTAAGAATTGGCTCCATTATTGACTGCTACATAAATTCATGACAACTGTCTGGTCTTCATTAATTCACAAGCACTTACTGAGCACCACATGCCAGGCGTATGCTAGGTGCTTAAGGAGTTCAGAGCCTAGGAGGGCTTTGACTACCAGGCACTCACTCTATATAGCTGTGCCCCAGGACTTTGAGAATCAGCCTTGTTCTTTGTCATTGTCATCTTTACATTTTCTTCTAAAGTAGAACAGAGAGTAACATCAAACATCCAGAGCCATTTCACTTGCAAAGCTTCAATTTTCCTAAAACTTCACTAAACCACAAACCCAATGAAATTAACAAAACAAAGAAATTAAATATTCTCATATCATTGCAAGATGAAAATGATAATTTTTTTCTAAATTATTACTCTCTTACATATATTAGAATCAGGTTAAATTTCATTAGCTGAAATTTCATTGGTATTTAGTTGGTCATATTAAACACCTTTTGGGACACTTAAAGAAAGAAATACTTTACATTTTTAAATGAGCTGACTAACGTTTCGTCATGGGTCATTTTTTCTGATTTTGGGATTATGTTGTTTTCTTCAGGTTTTCTCTTTGGATTTCTGGGTGTTCTCATGATCATACCAAGTTAGTATATGTAAAATTCTTAGACCAGTGCCTGGCATGTGGTAAATGCTCAATGAGTGTTAGCGATCATCATCATCATCATTATCATTATAAAAGTATTTTAGAAGCACTTAAAGTAATTCTATTATGATTCCATTTGTCTGGAGCTTTAAAGACTCCCTTGTTTATCTTTGTGTCTACTTTGAAGAAGAACAAAAATAAGTATATCTAGACTATGTGAATTATAAAAACAATAATTTGAGAGGAATCAGAATGCTCTGATTTTAGGATTTTTCCTCTTCTCATTTGGCTTTGCATCCCTCAGCTATTTATCCTGTAGAACACACCATACTCTGCTGTGAAGTTTAGGAGGTAGCCTTGAAATTAGAAGAAAAGACCTTTCCTTCTTGGGTTTCAGACCCACACATCTGAGGTGTAGGCATCTTAGATATCTCTGCTGGATGGACCAAACAAAATACCAATATCATGAGAAAACTGCTTTAAACATCATCTACTCTTTCACGTAAATTCCCTATTATTACTCGTCAAAAGTCACAGTTTCTGTATAAGTATTTCAATGGTTCTGGGGTGTTAAAAAAAAAAAAAGCAGTAGTAGACATGTCATAACACACCCGACATTTATAACTAAAATAAACATGGAATAAAAGCATCTTCAACAGAAATACTCTATGCCAACCAATAGTATGCATAGAAATATTAGGTAATTAGTGACCACTAATTCAATAGCAAATATTTACCGAGTGCTTATAATATCCCAGACATTGTTGTAGCCACTGCCAATACAGCAATAAGCAAAAGAGACAAAAGTGCCTGCTCTCATTGGAGTTTATATTCTGAAAGGTGGAGGCAGACAACAAACAGATAATATGTCAGGGGTGATAAGTGCTCTGGAGAAGGATACAGCAGGGCACAGGGATAGAGGACACCTGAGGGTGGGGCAGGGGCAGGGGTTTGGACTTATATATATAATATGAGCGGAAACCTGAAAGAAGTGAGGGAAGAAGCATGCTGAGCTGAGACAAGAAGGTTACTGGCAGGGACAAGGGCAAGTGTAAGACCTGGGGTGTAAATGTGTTTGGAAGCATCCAAGGAACAGCCTTGGATGTCCACAGTGGCCAGAGCCAAGTGAATGAGGCTGGAGTGAGGAGAGGAGGGCAGGGCAGTACCAAGGGTGGACAGACACTGTATGTCCCTTCCGTCTCACTCTGAGTGAGATGAGACACCACGGGAAGGTTTGGAGCCAGGAGGACATGTCCTGACTTCCATTTGAGAAGGGTCACAGTGGCTGGGTTCTGTGGAGAAGAGACTATCGGAAGGAAGGGAGGAAGCAGGGAGACTAGTTAGGAGACATTTGCAGTGATTCAGGCACCATATGATGGTGGCCTGGCCCTGGATGGCAGCAGAGGAGTCGGTAAGAAGGGAGGAACTCTGGACGTGTTTTGAAGGCATCGCCAGAAGATCTGCTGATGGATTGGATGAGGGTGTGAGAAGGAGTTGAGAGGAGCACTTACTGGAGTGGGGAATCCTCATCATATGGATTAAGGTCTTCAAAAGATGTCTGAAAAATTGTGAAGATAAGACTAATAATGCAAATGTAAGAGAACAACAGAGAAATGCAAAAGTGACACTTTTCCTACTCCTATAAAACAAATTATCGAGAAAACTATATGAAATAAAGATTTATACCAATGTTGTCATTAGCAGTGAGCCTCATCCTAAGTAGATATTGTTCCTTGAGCTTTTTACCAAATGACAGTGTGAGGTCATTGTGATTAACAAAACATACCATCATGGTTAAAAATAAGCATCAGGAGTTTTAGTAATATCATATTTAAGCAAGACTAAAATTGTATTAAAATAAAATTAAAATGTCAATAATATTCTTAGCCATTTCAGCTTTATCATATCCTTTTAAAATCTAATTTGGGGGCTTCCCTGGTGGCGCAGTGGTTGAGAGTCCACCTGCCGATTCAGGGGACACGGGTTCGTTCCCCGGTCCGGGAGGATCCCACATGCTGCGGAGCGGCTGGGCCCGTGAGCCATGGCCGCTGAGCCTGTGCGTCCGGAGCCTGTGCTCTGCAATGGGAGAGGCCACAACAGTGAGAGGCCCGCGTACCACAAAAACAAACAAACAAAAATCTAATTTGGTATGTGCTTTGTAGTGTGTGTGTATGTGTGTGTGTAGAGAAAGAGAGATGAAAGAGAGGGAGGGCAGGAGGGGGAGAGAGAGAAAGAAAGAGAGAGAGAAGTTCATGAACATAATTTATAAATAAAAATATAAGCATTCTCAACCAACTGTCCGAAGTCAGTGTTGTAAGTATGGATGGTGTTGAAAACTCTAGCAGAAACATGACATAAACAAAATTTTAAGATGTTAATCTGGGAATGGAGGTTTAGTGAGGTTCAAATTGATAGGGAGGCTTAGAAGCTGATGGCTGGGATATTCTAATTTGCAACAGGGGTGACGCTTTATATTTATGCATGGGATCTGATTCCATCCACATGTCAACCCTGTGAAATCAGGTCAGGAAAGGCATTATCTCCTTTTCACAGGGAGTGAATGGAGACTTGGGTTGGGATTCTTTCCTGAGCTCTCTCGGGTAGAAAGTGACAAGGCCAGGATTCACATTAGGCCGGTGGCTCTACAGTCAGTTCTCTGTTAAGACACCCAGTAAATATATTTGAAAACATTAAGTGCTTACTCTTGGCTGAACGTTGTACTAGGTAATGTGGCAGCATCCGAAAGAGAGGGAAAGTTGCTCCATTTCCACGTAGTCTTTGGTCTGGGACTAGGGACAGTAAACAGATGCCTGTGAGACAAATTACTACGTTTACAAAGCAATGTACTTGTGAAAGTGAAATAATAAATTTAGCTCATAAGAATTCAGGGGGGAAAAACTATAAGTTAGAACATTAGTCATTCAAGCAGAGTAGGGTTAGCAGGTACAGTAGGGCTCCTATGATGGTAAGGTTCCCAGCTCAAACCGAGGTAAAGAAGGAAATTCACTGGCTCACAGATCTGATAACTACAGTCTTGCAGGGTGCAAAGGATGTCACCAGGAATCTGTCCATCACCCAACACTGTTTTTCTCTGCCTTAGGTTTAGTCCCAGGCATTGGTAATCTGGCCACAGCAGCTCCCGGTTAAATCCTACAAACTCAGCCCTTACAGTGGAAAAGAAAGCATGTCTTTCCTAATGGCACAAGCAAAGTTAAAGCTCTCTTAAGACTTGGATTTTGTGCCAATCACTGTGGCTGGGGGGATGTTGTGCTCTGATTGGCCAGACCTAGGTCACATGCCCAATCTTAGGTAGGGGTGGTATCAGCCCCATCAGAATAGCATGGGCTGAGTAGGGAGAGGGTTGGTTCCCCAGAGTAAAATAGAGGTGTCCCCACTAGAAAGGAGAATGGCTGCCAGGACATAAAACAACAGGATGATTACAACAGGATAAGATTCCTGAAGGAAGTAATTGTAAAAATTTGAGTATTTGAGTTAGTCTGTTTTTAATCTTATGGAATTCTGGGAGAGAGTAGGTGGAAGAGATTCATGATATGCAGGCAGACCCTGCAGAACATTGATTTGAGTTTTTACACTTCATTTTTCCTTTCCTTTAAGTCTTAAAGACATCATTTCTTCATGCAGGGATGCCCTGAGCTTAGACTCACCATCTCCTTATTGTGCCTTTCCTGGTCTCCACCCTCCTGAAGGTCTTCCTGTCTCTGGAGCCCCCAGAGTCAACCTTTCAAACCCTCTCCCAGCCACTCACTGGCCTTTTGTGGTGACTTCTCCCCTTTAGAGCTGCCTTTAGTGACCTAATAATAACCTGTTATCGAAGATGCAGAGACAGTCCTAACCCCTTGCCACTCATCCGGGCTCCCCAAGTTTGGCCCTCTCCTCTTTTTAAGTGTGAATTTCCTCCTTTCCACAAGTTTTCAATTCTCCCATTAAGAAATCCCATCCACTCTCTATATTATGATTCAGCAATCCTTCATCCCATGTTCTTATCCCTGCCTTCCATCAGTCTTATCTACAGGCCCTGCTGAACCCCTGTGGGACTTTGAATTTTAGAGAATGGTCACATGTTGCAAAGTCCTGCTCTAGAAGGCACAGCACTCCTTTTCCTGCTCCTCCAATGGCCTTTATCTCTCCAGGCTTCCTCTCCTGTAGCTCTGAAGCAGAGATGATAAGCTTCCCAGAGGAAGGCATTTGCAAAGCGCTCTGAGTGCTTTGATGAAATTGATTGGGTAAATGGAAACATATTTTTTGCAACTGCTTTAGCCTGTAAGAAAAATAAGTTATGTAAATGCAATGATTCACCATTTAATAAATAATGAAGATTGTTTTATAGCTTTAAATATTATTTCACAACAAGAGATTTTTTTCCAACATTAAAAAACCAGAATGGTTGATTTGAAATGTTTAAAAAATAAATACTGCTTGATATTTTTAAAGCAGTACTTTCATGATCAATGATTGAATTAAAATTTTGTTTAATTTTTCTAGCTTCTCTGCTGAAGGGTTTGAAACATGCCAATATTGTGCTGCTCCATGACATTATCCACACCAAAGAGACACTGACATTCGTTTTTGAATACATGGTGAGTTGCCCCAGCATTTTATAAAGCATAAGGGAAAATCCTGGTGCTTGTATAATGAATCTGTTAATATTTTGTGGCATGATAAAACTTTCATTACAATGTGGAAAGTGTCATGGAACTTTTCATTATTGTGATTAGTGGAGCCTGTTGTTCTTATGCTCATTCTTTAGTCCTGCTCCTTTACCTGCTATATTTGCTGCCTTTTCCCCCCCTCACCAGCAATAATAAACACTTTGAGTTTGCCTCCTAAATAAAACTTTTGCACTTATTTTTTTAATCTATTTTATTCACTATCCGAGCAGAACCCAACATTTTTTCATCAACAATAAAGACATAAACCACAAGGTTTTAAAAAATTGTATACAAGTTTACTAAAGAATACCTCATTTTGTATTTCTGAAAGAAAAAACTGTTCAAATATTAGCAGAAAGGAATCATAAGGTATGTGTACCTGACTTGCCTCCAAGGACACTGAAGAGTACAAAATCCCCATGTCATTGTGTTCAGGGGAAGTCATTTAAAATGAGCCTCTCTTGTGCCGAGAAACAGGCTTCCTTCTAAGAGCAGCCAGTTAGGAAGGCACACTGTGTTTGACTTTAACAGTGGTGTCTCAGAAAACCTGGTTGTGTACCTTTTGCACCTTATTCTCAAAAATTCTGAACTTTGTAATACCTTTGAGAGTCAAGTCTGTGGTCTGCTTTGTGACACTGACCGAGCACTGCTAATGTCACTCTCTCCACCATTTTGTGTAGCACACAGACCTGGCTCAGTATATGTCTCAGCATCCAGGAGGGCTTCATCCTCACAATGTCAGGGTGAGTACTTTGAGGGTCGGGACTCTCCTCTGGCTTGCCCACAGCAGAAGAATCTTGAAACAGACTGCCATCACAAACTGAAGTTCCATGTTACTAATAAGAAGATGGATATCACTGATATTTTAGGAGAAAGTAAAAAAAAAAAAAACAAAAAAGATTTGCCTCAAGATATGGAGCAATGTCTGGCTGTTTTCTGGGCAGCCTAACCCTGTCAGTCATTGTCATCATGCAAATATGTCTTTAGAAGTATAAACCAATGAAAAAGAATTGCATTACAAGAAAAAATGTGAAGTTAGGCCATCATAAAATAAATACTTTCTTCATAGCAGACTACTGTGGTCTGTGATAAAGTTTGTGTTGTACCTATAGTTCCCCACTACAACTAGCAAACAAAGTACCTTTGTTGGATCTTTATCAGTTATCCTTTTGCCTGTTCTATCAGATCCGATTACACGTGGGACCAACTTCCATTTTTCCAGTCATTGGAATAGAAATAATAATAAACTCTTAACTAGCTGTAATTCTACATCTGTTATAAATTTTAGAAAGCATTTGTATTTCATACTTTTCATTCCCTAAGGTTTTATTGGCATCAATTAATTGATTGGCCCTTAACATAACCATATGAGATTTGTATATGATGTACTCTTTCATTTAACTAATATTTATGTGTTTATTAATTCATTCATTCAAGAAATATTTATTGACTACTTAGTGCCATGTTAAATCCTGAGGTTTCAATAATGAATAAGTTGTGTTTCTTATTTTCAATGAGCTAAAGCCCAGTAGGATATATGAACTTAAGTAGGTAGTGAGAAGCAAAGTTATAAGGGCTATGACCATGTTAACTAGGAATACTATGAGGACTCATAGTAAGGGGACCTAATCCAGTCGTGGAGGCAAGGGGGAAAGGAAGGTTTGAAGACAGGGGTTTGAAAAGAGTGAAAACATTTTAAAATAGTTAGAGGAAAATGAAATAGAAAACTAACTAGGGAAACCAAGAAGGAATGTCTAGTAGTGTGTTAAGGACGCTGGTGAGGATGAAACCCATTAAATTATTTGCATGATCATGAGATATCTTTCTTTGTTTTCTTTCTTTCTTTCTTTCCTTCCTTCTTTCTTTCTCTCTCTCTCCCTCCCTCCCTCTTTCTTTCTTTCTTTCTTTCTTTCTTTCTTTCTTTCTTTCTTTCTTTCTTTCTCTCTCTCTGGCAGTGCTTAGCAGTTCAAATAGAGGAGCAGAGAAAGTAGATAGTTGGATTGATTGAGAACTGGGGCTTTGCCAGACATGTGAGAGGAAAAGACAAGTGGGCAAGATATTTGGCGATTGTCAAGACAGAGGTTAAAGGGATGGTCAGAGGCTTCTAAACTGAGTCCAATCTGAGGGAAGGAAGTGAAGATAGGCAGGTTGCTGATAGCTAGGGAGAGGGCAGAAGAGTCAAGGGACTAGAGGTTTGATTAAATAGAAGAACAGTTGTAGGAAGAGTAACTGTGAGAAAGATAGAACATTTTCAGGGTTGAGTGACTCTTATTCCAAGCACTGTGCTAAGTGCTTAGCAAAATAGAAAGACATAGAAAACATGATTCCTCAAGGGACATAGAGCCAAAAACAGGAGATAAGACATACACACCAATACTATTACAGGACATTTGTGAATAACACCAAGTAAGAAATAAGACCTAATGTTGTAGACATGCAAAGAAGTAAAAGATATCTTCTCATTTTAAGAGGTTTTAATAAGCCAGACCTTTAAAGCTGAACTGCATTTCAAGAGGCTGGAATAGGGGAAGATGTTAGAGGAAGAAGGAATGTTTTCAGCAAAGGTACAGAGCAGGGAAGTAGAGGATGCATTCAAGGAAGAGGACCCCAGAGCCATAGACTGTTAGTGTTGAAGGGACCACAGTGTTTTTCACTCTTCAGGCTCTGACCCACTAGTGGGCTGTGAACTCAGTTGGTGATTAGCAATCAGCATTTAAAAAAATGAAATGGAATGGATAAGAAAAGAATAGAAAATATTATAGTATATTACATTTAGTAAGAATAAGTATGATTTTGTGCAACTTTTTTTCCATTTGAAGTTGTGCTTCTATCTATGTATGAATGTGAAAACTGGAAACATATATATTTCTTACTGGGGGATGCAATAAAAAAAAAAAGCCTTAAAAACACTGGGTTGGTCTAACTTTCTTTTTCTGCAGAATTAGAATCCAAGGTTTGAAAGGACAAATGTTTTGCCTGAAATTGTAGAACCAGCTTTTGCCATTGCTAAAAAGGATTCTTGGTTAAGATTCTTTTCTACCAGTGCCATACTGCGTCTCTGGTCCTGTTGGCCTGAAATAGAGACTAACTTAGTGAAATGGAGTATATTAGTCCAGAGAAATAGATTGGGTAGGTGGCTGAGAGCCTTACTTTCTAAGATGTGGACTTTATTCCTTAGACAGTAGAGTCATTAAAGGGGTTTGATTGAAAAAGAATGACACGATCAGAAGGAAATTTATGTAATTGTGGTCTGTGGGATAGATTAAAGAGAGGAGACTGGAGTCAGGGATTCCAGTTAAGAGTTTATTGATGTGGGCTAGCCTAGTGCTTCTCAAGCTTCAGTGAGCAGATGAATGACCTGGGGATCTGATTCAGTTAGTCTAGGGTGAAGCCTGAGCTTTGCATTTCTAGCATACTCCAAGGTGATACAGATGCTGCTGTCTGAGGACCAAACTCTGAGTAACAAATTTCTAGGTAAGAAGTGATAAATTGCGATAGTGAAGGTACAAATAGAAAGGAATGTGAAAAACAAAAACAAGAGTTCAGCCAAGACATGGTGACTAACTGGGCTTGTGGAGGGAAAGGATGAGGTCAAACATGACTGATTTGGGGTATGATTTACCTGGAGAATTATAGCTCTATTAACAGAAATGAAAGAAGTCGACTTAGAGAGAAGGCAGAAGAGTCCTGTTTTAGACATGATGAGCTTCTCGTTGAGGTGGGATAGCCAAAGGAAATGAGCAGCAGGCAACTGAAGAGGAGATTGGTTCTCAGGAGGAAGGTGTATGCTAGAGATGTAGGTTTGAGGGTAATTGATGCATGGAGTTTGTAGTTAAAGACGAGAGAGTGGATAGTCAAAAGAGCAAACACAAAGAGAAAAGAACTGATGGTAGAACTTTTGCTTTTGGGGGTGAGAAGAGGAACAGGACAGCAAGGGGCAGAGGGAAGCAGCTTTTAGGAATATAGAAGATCCAGAAAAATGCATTTTTATGGAGGTCAAGGCAAGAGACAGTTTCAAGGAGGGCATGGTTGAGAGTGTCACAAAGTTGAAAATCATATTTGATAGCAAGGACTTTGTGGGTTTGTGAGGGATACACTAATAAATAGAGGAATTTATTAGGGGTATATGGAAGCACAAAGGAAGAAGTTATCCAATCAAAGCAGATAGGGCTAGGGATGAGTTCCCCACAGTAGAGGCAGCAGTGAAAATGCTGGGATGCCAGGGAGGGTATGGTATATTCCAAGAACTGAAGATAACTCAAGAGTTAAGGCTGGATTAGAATGAACAGAGTTGAGGGTGGTTAGAGCTGAGACTTGAAAGGTAAGTAGGAGCCAGAGCATGAAGGGCCCAGCTATGTCATGCTATTCCATATGAGGAGCCATTCAATCATTTTAATAGGAGGTGATAAATTCAGATTTCCTTTTTGTAGAGCTCACTCTGATGACACTGTGGTGAATAGATTGGAAGGTGAGCAATACGGATTTTTTTGGAATGTTATAGTCCCCTGACCTCACTCTCCCCTTGTTTTTTTTTTTTCTCTACTCCCACCCCATACTCTCATTTCCTCCAGTCATTCTCTAAATGCTGGTGTCCATTAGGGTTCCAACTGTGACAGTGAGGCTAATGAGGACAACAGTGGTGCAGATGTGAATTGATGGTGGAGGAAACTGGATATATGTGCAATTAATTACTTAGCCAGAATGAATGGGAGATGGAAGAATCAGCAATCCTTTTTCTAACTTTAAGTAATTAGATGGATGATAGTGCCATTCACTGAAACAGAGAAATGGGAGAATAAATTTTGGAGGGATATAGTGAGTTAAGTTTTGGCATACTGAGCTTGAGGTGATTATGGGATGTCCAGGTGAACTTCAGACTATAGGGGTCTAACAGTTCAAGAAAGAGATCTGAGGTGGAGCTGAAGACTTTTAAATAATCAGAATACAGTTGTTAATTGAAGCAAGGTTAGTGGATAAGATGGCTAAGGGAGCATGTAAGGTGATAATAGAAGGTCAAGGATGGAACCCTAAGGAATATGAATATATTAGACATCAGTAGAGAAAGTGGAACCTATAAAAAGAACAGTCAGAGAAGTAGGAGAAAAATTAAGAGATTGTGTTACCAAAGTGGGGAGAGAGCTTCAGGAAGGAAGATGGTCAACAAAGCCAGATGCTGCAAAGAGAAGGAGTGAAAGGTATCCATTGGATTTTCGTAGCAAAAGACATTGGTGACCACAGTAAAAACATTATGAATAAAGTGATCGTAGCAGAAGCCATTTTGTAGGGGGATGAATTTCACATTTCAGAGGGAAAACAATTCCATATGATGGCAAGGCCCAGTGTGTGACCGTGGAGAGTGAGGGGCTGAAGTGTGTTGGAGAAGCAGACCGTCGGAGTGTGGAGGGTGACTGGACATGTTCACATGGGCACTGATGTTAGGGAAGCAACAGCTGGGATCCGGGTGCCCAAGTCTTGAGTGAATGATGGAGAATGGTAGGGAGTCATGTGGATGACAGTGAGAAGAGAGATAGAGGAAGATGTGGCTCAATGGCATGAAAGTCCAAACAACGAGGGTTTTTACTTGAGGGTGGAGAAGCAATGGTTTTGAAGTGGTATTGGAAAGTCACCCAGTACCCCACCTCGCAGTAATCAAAGGTATGAGCAAGTTGTAGAAGAACTAACATCCACTTGAGGATGCTGTAGGGAAGCAGTGAACTCAAGGTCTAATTTAAGCCAAAGGAGACAGAAGGAAATTCATCAGAGGGTGGGTTTTAGGAAATTTTAAAACCAGGATTGAGGAGTGAAAAGTGAACAATGAAAAGATTTGGGGGAGAGAGGGACGATGGATGCTGGGTTAAATGAGAGGAAGCAGAGAGCGGTATGGAGATGAGCTTTAGGGAAGAAAAAGGAATAGTCAGAGAGGCTTATATTTTTAGTGACCACAGAAGACAGGATGGGAATCATAGTGAGATTAGCCTGTGTCAGATTTCTAATAGAACAAATCCCAGGAATTCCCTCGTGAGTGGAAGGACTCAGGCTTCCCTGGAAGAGTTGGCTGAGTGATCTGATTGTGTTTTTGCGGGACTCCTAGCCCAGATGGTACTAGCCCAATGGAATTATTTTGTTCCCAAGAGCCTCATTGTGTTGGAAAGAGGACTAACCCCTGGGCTATGGGAAACCCCTCTGGAAAGAGTCACAATCTGGATGGTGACTGAGAAAACACCATCAGATTGGGTCGTATTACTGGTGAAGTTTTGGCAGTGGGAAAGGAGGAATACAGGCTGTAAGGGATTAAAGAGTAAGTGGGTGGTGAGGTCACTCAGCACACACTGCAGTTTTGACAAGCGTGGCTATGAAATCCCATACCTTAAGACTGCAGTGTTTTGCCATTTACAAATGCTTGTAGACATGCGGAGCCAGGGAGGAAAGGAGCTAAAGAGCAAGAAGGTGAGCGGCGGGCGTGTGACTCATCAGTGAGATGGTCTATGCTTGGGCCGTGAAAGGGGTTTCAGCCTGGCCCACTGTGAAGCTCTGTCTCTGACTCAGCTAGCCAATTCTCTCCTTCCCTGTCGGGTTTTAATTTTCTAACTTTTCTCTGGTTTCTCAGGATGGCGTCATGGTGTCAGGTAGGTCTGAATTTGAGACCTGGCCCTGACTCTTTTTAGACGTGTTTTGAATGTTTCCCTGAGCCCTACTTTTCTTATATATAAATCGAGGACGAGCCTATCTTCCTCACAGGGTTGTTTTGAGGATTCCAAAATACTGGGTATTCAGTACATGTTCTTTTCCCCCCCTTCCCTCTGTCTCTGTTCCTTGCTGGTCACCATCTCTCTGTCTTCTGTCTCTCACCTGTCTTCATCTGTCTTCATCTCCCTCTTTCCTTACTACTATCACGTTGAAAAACATATTTTTAAGCACCTACTATGGCATCTTATCTTTTACCTGGAATTTAAGTTGGTCCTTTATATTGTCTTTTCCACGAACATTTATGTTTATAACCGATCGGAGGGTTGAAATGTTGTTATGGGACTTTTGTGCTTTGGCAGCTGAGTGATGTGATAAATGGTAAGATGAATAATACAGTGTGTGTGTTTGAAGCACCAGCAAGAGAAAGAATTGGGATGAGAAAGACTCATAGAACCAGCGAACATTTGAAGTAGGAGCCTCAAGAAAATGTTAACATTCTTAAACGGCTTGGGGACCCTGATATGGGAACAGCATGGAGCCCATGCAGCCACAGCTGTGCAGTGGGAGGTAAACTCCCCAGGATCCTGCTTTGGTCAGACCATGGCACCCATCAACTTGATTCCAATGTGTCCAAGTCATTGCTAGGTCATTGCAGGTTCAAGCATCTCTGAAGTTCCTAGTTTCCAAGATGTGATGAAAAAAGTGGATTTATCCACATGGCTCTGCATCTACTATTTTGCCCGTGTCCCAGGAATACTGGGGCTGGCCTTTTCTTTTCAAAACTGCCAGAACGTGTTCTCAGTTGGCATAGGTCTTTGTAAACACTAACGTTGGTGTTTGAATTCTCAGTTGCCAGTGGCACTGGAAAATAGCAAAAGACACTTGGAATACTAGCATTCTTATTTTTTTTTTCCTTAAGCTTGTGTTTTGATGGGAACCTAACAATGTCTTTCATTTCTGTGCCTTGTAACCACAAGCAACATTTTAAAATTTAGGCCTAGAATGTATTTTTCATTTTGTTTCCCCCCCACACCCCCTTTTTTCTTCTCTATACTATTTATTCCTTATTCTCTTTTGATTTTTTTTTTTTGGTCTACTTCATTTTGGTATCTTTTCCCTCTGAATCTCTACTGTATATTTCCCTTGTTTTCACTTTGAACTTAATACTTTAAAAATTCATTTAAAAAGATAATGGTTCCTTTATTTCCTAATACCATCTAAGGATATATTTCCCAGTCTGGTCTCCCTGTGTTCTGTTTTTAAAAGGGTTTTATATCAGAGAGCCTGGAAAACTTAAGCAGTTGTAAATGTTAGAATATCATTTCCAGGTCAACTTTGATCTTACATGCCAAGTTCATCAGTGGGAAAAAAATTAAATCTTTCACATCTAAATCAATAACTAGTGTTCCAACGGAAACTTCAAAGTTTCGCTTTAGATTTTTAAGGAAGGGTAATTCCTTCAGTATCAAAGAAATGAGATGTCAGGAAAAACCAGAATCCCTTTGTTTAGGACATGGTCTACTTACTTGACTTTCCTTGTCCTTTTTTTCCTGTTCGAATGCAAAATCTTCATTTTTTTTGGTCTCTCAAGAGACCCTTTTAACTATATTCTTTCAGAAGACTGTTTTTGATTTAGAGGAGAAATCAACACATAGTGGCTCAAATCTGCTTAGATAAGGTGTTCATTCCTTCCAGCTTTTCATGTTTCAACTTTTGCGGGGCCTGGCGTACCTCCACCACCAACACGTTCTCCACAGGGACCTGAAACCTCAGAACTTACTCATCAGTCACCTGGGAGAGCTCAAACTGGCTGATTTTGGTAAGTCGCCTCCCGAGTCTCTTCCTGGGCTATGAACAATGATGCTTTTGTGTGCACATGTTTAAAGCATCAACTAGGGCTGGCTTTTGGAAAGTGGGAACCGGGGAACATGATGCTTTGTCAGGATTTCAAACAACCATATAGGAAGATTGAGGCAAGAAATAGGACGAGATTGGTAACTTCTTAGGGTTCCATCAAGCCTCAGTCTAATCAGATCCTAAAGCTTGGTTACCTCTACTACCTCACTGCCAGTTTTGATGTAAAGACTTTTGTAGAGTGACCGTACTTGGTAGGTTTCCCTAAACCTAGGTGGAGGTACAAATTCCATCAGACTAGATCAAAGTTATCCCAGGATGACAGGATAAGGAGGTTAAGCCCAGATTGTAGGATGGACTTCTGCTGGAATGGAGGCTCCAGGACACCTGTTCCTGCTCACCTATGTATCCATATAGGTGGGACTGTATGGGTACCTGAGGCTTTTATTCTCATCAAAGTGATGCAGATTTCCCCTGAGTATCACTGTGTCTTTCCATTTTAACACGTATCACAGTTTATAATTATACATATATACACACATATATACTTCTGTGATGATTTTGTCTCCTCCACTAAACTATAAGCATTATGAGGGCAGCCTGGATCCGTTTTTACTTATCATTATATCCCTAGTGCCTGGCACCATAGCAGGTGCTCAATAAATTTTTGTTGAAAAACTGGTTCTGTGTAAGCTGAGGAACCACTCTTCTCTGTTTGGCAGATGTCAAATGATGCTACTATAGCTGCAGTAAGCCTTTAACAGACATTCATTTATCAAATTCCCCACAACAGTGAACTCATCTATTCAGGTTTTTTTCTAGCTATAGATCATGTGATCCGGTGAGATAAATAGCTAACTGATGAAAGTACTCTCATTTTTGTAGAGGAGTACTTGAGAATGATCCAGCTAAGGTCCTGCCAAATAAGTAATGTGGATCAACAGCCCTCACCCAGTATCTACTAAACTGGGGATTCCTGGACTGCAGAAATGGAGGGTGGCCCTAGTAGTAGTGAATCGATTTTCCATTGCTGTTATAGAGAGCCCAAACTATAGAGGTGTATACGTGCTCGAAGCTTCACAATCTCTCATGTAACAGTCTGACCTAAGCAGTCAGAGCTCTGTAGTGGCTCCATGGTGTATTGGTCCACTCTCCTTCTGTCATGAGGCCCCACCACCCCTAGGTATTGCCCCACGGCCTATTTCAAGATGGCAGCCACTTCCGCCTCACTACAGCCTGGAGGAAGGAGAAAAGAGACCAACACTTAACCCCTCCATGAAGTTCGCACATCACTTCTATTCATATCAAATAGGCAAAAATTTAGTTGCCTTGCTACACTTAGCTGCCAGGAAGCCCACATCTAGCTGCAAAGTAGCCCAAATTCTGAGAAATTCATTTGATGAAGAGGTACGCAAGAATCAAGATAGTTGAGTAGCTCTATTAAAAGCACCAAAGTTTGTGTATTATTTTTTAAATATTGTTTACTCTGCCAATTATACTCTCCTTGGCAGACTGTATCACTGTGGCTCTCCAGAAGGTCTCAGGACAGTGAGTTCTGTGCTTTCCCCCTTTGGTCAGGTCTTGCTCGGGCCAAGTCCATTCCCAGCCAGACATACTCTTCAGAAGTTGTGACTCTCTGGTACCGCCCTCCTGATGCCTTGCTGGGAGCCACTGAATATTCCTCTGAACTGGACATATGGTAAGAGCTAGTGCCAAGAAAATGTGAGTCATCCGACCCGTGAAGGTTGTTTTATTACCTGTATTACATTTTAGATAATCATTTTAATAATGACAATCACATTTGTATACAGAAATAGAAAGTACTTTCAAATACATATCTCATTTGATTTTTACAATGCCCCTCCTTCTAGCTCTTCTCTTCAATCCTTTGTCTTCTCCCTTGTCCTCAGGGAAACATACATACACTCCCAAACCACAGATACACACACACACACACCCCTGTCTGCACATGCCCAAACACCATTCAGAGCCTGGTGAAAAAACCATAAATACCAAGACTCGGTAGACCTGATTTTCATGCCAATATTTCTAATCAGTTACTCTGGATTTCGTTATCTTCAAAAAAGCCATGTATCCTCTTTGTGTCTATGCTTCTTTGTTTTTAAAATAAGGGTAATAAACTCTCCCCATGAGGGGTTAAAGGGGACTGTAGTGCAAATGTAAGAACCAGATAGATGCTATCAAGTAGAGCCACACTGTTGTAGAGGCTCTTGGATTAACCGGGTGCAGTGGTGAGAATGGGCTCTCAGCCACTCATCATCCTAGAGCAGTGGTGTTATGTAACCTGGCTCTGATCCCTGGAAATATCCCAGTCATCTGTGTGGTAAATTTGCAGTCACAGCCACCTCCTCAAAGGAAACAAAATGTATGGGCTTCCTTCAACTCCTTAGATGGTCTTATATAAACAGAAGGCCCTGTTTAAAAAAAAAAAAAACACTAAAAGGCTAAACTAAGCTTTTGAATTTCCCAAAGAATTGAGGAAAGTTGAAGAGAATTTCCTCCAGTGTATCTGGAGTCATTGATTTCCTGACACCCAGTCGCACTTCTTGAAATAACACCTGCTAGTCAAACCCCCCTGAAACTATCAGCTGTCACTGCTCTGCACTGTGACTTCAAAGGCCTTCAGCAGGCTCTGGCTTTCTCAGCTCTTAATGATCACTTCCTAGCTGTGCTTCACAGACAGTGAAACTTCTTCTCGTCACTTTTAAACTTTGTTTTATTATAGAACATTTAAAACATTCAAAATATATAAATATGCACATCAGTGATTCTTAACCAGGATCAATTTTGCTTCCCAGGGCCCATGCAGTGTTTGGAGACATTTATTGTCACAGCTGGGTGGTGGTGGGTTGCTCCTGGCATCTAGTCGGTAGAGGCCAAGGATGCTACTAAGTATCTTATAATGCACAGCCCCCTATGACACAGATGTATCCAGCCCCAAATGTCAATTGTGTCAAGATTGAGAAAACGGATGTCGATTAAAAGCATAGTAAAGTGAACTCCACGAGCCCCTGACGTAACAACCAGAAACATCATCAGTACCGTCACATCCACTCGGGTCCCTTTCCCATCAGCCTGCCCCTCCACCAGAGGGGTTTCTACCCTGAATTTTTTTTTCTTGTTGTCATTCCCTTACCTTTTATAAAATTAATATTGTTTACATTTTTATGTATTTTTAAAATATTTTATTTTACTTGCTTTTGAGTTTTTATTAAAATGATATTACATTGTTTTTAGTCTTCTGTGACTTGGTTTTTTTTTTTAACTCAGTGTGTTTCTAAGGTTCATCTATGTTGATCTATGTGGCTATACTTTATTTTCTGTTGATGAACATTTCAGTTATTTAGTTTGCCTTTTGTTTTATTTCTTTTTGCTATTTTGAATATACTTGGTACTTATATTTAAGGATATGTCTAGAGTACTTACTTAAGTGTAGATTTGCTGTGTCACAGGGTATATGAATGTTCAACTTCATGAAATAGTGTCAAATTGTTCTCCAAGTGGTTGTAACAATTTATGCATCAGCAGTGTATCATAGTCCCTTATCCACATCTGCACTAACTTCATAAGATCAGATTTCTTAATTTTTGCTAAGTTAGTGGGTAGAATGGTAGCATGTTGTGATCAAATTTGCATTTCCTTAATTACTAATGACATTGGATGTCTTTTCATGGATTATTTGCCATTTGTGTTTTTTCTCCTATGAAATACCTCTGTGTGTCTTTTGTTTATTTTCTTTTGGTCTCTATGTCTCTGTCTGTCTCTCCTTTTCTCTCCCTTCCTCCCTTTCTTTCTTTATTAATTTATAGGAGTTCTTATACTCTGGATACTAATCTTTTATCAGTTATGAGTGCTACAAGCAGGCTCCCCAGTTCATGGCTTATGTTTTCATATCTTTATGTTGTCTTTTTAAACAAAATTTCTTAATTTTAATACTGCTGACTTTATCAGTCTTTTCCTTTATGGTTAGCCCTTTTATTTCTTGTTTAAAAAGTCCTTCCCTCCTTGAGGTCAAAATGATATCCAATACAATCTTTTTTTTTTTTTGCGGTATGCGGGCCTCTCACTGTTGTGGCCTCTCCCATTGCGGAGCACAGGTTCCGGACGCACAGGCTCAGCGGCCATGGCTCACGGGCCCAGCCGCTCCGCAGCATATGGGATCCTCCTGACCCGGGGCACGAACCCGTGTCCCCTGCAACGGCAGGCGGACTCTCAACCACTGCGCCACCAGGGAAGCCCCCAATACATTCTTTTAAAAGTTGTAAAATTTTTCCTTTCACTTTAAATACTTAATACATTGGAAATTGACTTTTTCTATGCTAACCCAGTGGTCTCACCCTAATTTCTTCAGCAATCTGCATGCCAAATCTCTCATATATCAGGTTTCTATAAATGCATAGGTCTGTTTTGAGCTCTCTACTCTGTTCTACTGGGGTCAATTTATCTGTCCCTGTACCAACATCCTACTGTATGAATTTCTATACCATTATAATAATACTTGATATCTGCTAGGACAAGTCTCACCACTTACTTCATCTTCTTCCTCAGGAGTATCTTGCCTATTTTTCCCCTTTGATTCTCCATATAAATTTTACACTCAGTCTTTCAAGTTTCATGAAAAACCCTAGTGGGATTTTCATTGGAATTGCATTGAAATTATAGAACACTTTGAGGATAATTAACACCTTTGTAATATCCTCTTTCAATTTTTAAACATGGTATAATTCTCCATCTGTTTAGCTCATTTTTAATGCCGTTTAGTAAAGTTTTATAATTTCCTCTCTAAGCTCTTACATATCTAGAGCAAAGGTCCTTCCTTGTAAGTCTGTTTCTGTTGTTTATTGTTTCTTTTGGTTCTTGCACATGGTATCTTTTTTCCATGCGTGTTTTGTTGTTTTTGACAATGATATGCTAAGTATCCTTGGAATTTTATTTGTGGGATTTTTTTTTTTGAGGGCTCGGATGAAGTGTGGTCTCTCAGAGAGGATTCGCATTTGATTCTTCTAGGTACATTTTTTTAAAAAAGAAATATATTATTGTATTTTACATAAGTGTTGGTCTGCTACTCAGATATTGCTTTCATAATGCCATTCCCTACTGAAAAGAATTAGGCCTTTTTGGAGAAGTAGCCAATACTGAGGCTGGGTCAGGGAAAGTATAAGATGAGCTAGGAACATCTTGTTAAGCCAGAACATTTTTTAACAAAGTGATCAAAAAATGATGCGAATATGTAAAAAGATGTGGGAAGCAGCTTGAAGAGACTCCCACTGGCCAAAGCTGGTACCTTCTGAGCATCCTAATAGTGAGAGTAATGTAATGTATTCTACCACTGAATAACATAAGAATACATAAGTCCATATTGAAGGTAGATAGATGGATGGATGGATGGATGGATGGATGGATCAATAGATAGATAGGAAGGGAAGCTCCTTTATACAGTAGAATGCCAAATAATAACTGGAAAAGAAATGACGGAATTAGAAAATCACTATTTTGCAATATAGTAATAGTTGGTTCAAACAAGAAGCATCATAGCTAAACTAGAGGGGAAGGTTTGATGAGGAATAAAATATTTATTTACATAGTTTCAAAGTGCCTCTCTACAAATTACTTATTAATTACAAAAGAAAAAAATAGTAACTATAGTAGAGAGGCTTGGCAGACATCACCTTAATCAAGGGATTAGAGTTAGTATTGTTGATAATGGCACTGACTGACATCGTGTGCCCCCTAATAGGACACACTGGAGAGACAGTATCATATACGTGGTTTTCCTGCAGAAAAAGAGCATAACCAGAGTCACATCGTGAGGCGGCATCAGATCAACTTAGTCTAAGGAACATTCTACGAGGTGACTAGACTGTACGCTTTAAAAGCGTGGCAGGGAAGGAAGAAGTTTCCTCTGTCCCCTGAGGTTCAATGGATGGGTCTGTGAAATAAACTGACAAAAGACAGATTAACAGGAGAAAAGCACACACATTTTATTTTATGTTAAGGGTTTTATGTGACACAGAGGAAGTGACTTCATGGAAAGAAGAGAAAATCCCCAAAGAAACAGCAAGCCTTGGAGGCTTTTATACCATTCTTACAAAGGACAATACACTTTAGAGAAGGAACAAGACAAAGGAAAGGGGTTTCTTTTGTTATTATTATTATTATTATTTTATTTATTTGGCTGTGTCAGGTCTTAGTTGCAGCACACGGGATCTTCATTGTGGCACGAGGGCTCTTCGTTGTGGTGCACAGGTTTCTCTCTAGTTGCAGCTCACGGACTCCAGAGCGCATGGGCTCAGTAGTTGCGGTGTGTGGGCTCTCTAGTTGTGGCGCGTGGGCTCTAGAGTGTGTGGGCTCAGTAGTTGCAATGTGCGGGCTTAGTTGCCCCTGGCATGTGGGATCTTAATTTCCTGACCAGGGCTCGAACCCATGTCCTCTGCATTGGAAGGCAGATTCTTAACCACTGGACCACCAGGGAAGTCCCGGAAAAGAGTTTCTGGACTCTTTAGGGGTGGTAATTGTGGAAGGTGAATATGTATATGGGGCACCCTGGTGGTAGATAAGGGTTACTTAGCAAGATTTGTTTACATAGATTCTTCTTGGTGGCATCTCTACATATGGTGATAAGGTTGTTCTCCCCTCCTGGAATGGGAATGGGGGACATCTTCATAAGGGGATTTTATGCCCTCCTTTCAGGCAGCTAGGGAGAGGCAAAGAGTTCATCCGGTGTTTGCTTTTTCTCAGTTGCCTTCAGCTCACAACAATTCTTATGGCAGGGTGGCATATTTTGGGGTGACATTTTCCGTTCCCCTACAGAGTCAAGGTTTTAAAAGCCAAAGAAAAGCTGAGGAAATGTTCCAGATCAAAAGAGACTAAAAAGAGATATGCCAACTAAGCACAATGCATGTTCCTAGATTGGATGCTGGGGGAGATGGAGCTAAAGAACACTACTGGGACAATCAGTGAGATTTAAATATGGACTGTAGGAGTGAAGTAAGTCAGAAAGAGAAAGACAAATACCGTATACTAACACATATATATGGAATTTAAGAAAAAAAATGTCATGAAGAACCTAGGGGTATGACAGGAATAAAGACACAGACCTACTAGAGAATGGACCTGAGGATATGGGGAAGGGGAAGGGGAAGCTGTGACAAAGCGAGAGAGAGGCATGGACATATATACACTACCAAACGTAAGGTAGATAGCTAGCGGGAAGCAGCCGCATAGCACAGAGAGATCAGCTAGGTGCTTTGTGACCGCCTGGAGGGGTGGGATAGGGAGGGTGGGAGGGAGGGAGACGCAAGAGGGAAGGGATATGGGAACAGATGTATATGTATAACTGATTCACTTTGTTATAAAGCAGAAACTAACACACCATTGTAAAGCAATTATACTCCAATAAAGATGTAAAAAAAATAAAAATAAAAATAAATAAATAAATAAATAAATAAATAAATATGGACTGTAGATTAGATAGTACTATTGGGATTGATGTTAAATTTCCTGATTTTGATAATTGCACTGTTGTTATGTAAGAGAATGCTTTTGTACTTAGAAAATACATGCGGAAGTATTTAAGGGTGAAGAGTCATTGTATCTGCAACTTACTCTCCACTGTTTCAGAAAAAATAGATGACAGATAGATAGATAGATAGATAGATAAAATGATAAAACCAAAGAGGCAAAATGTTGGCAATTGGTGAATCTGTTTGAAGAATATAAAAGAGTTCTTTCTACTGTTCTTGCAACTTTAAATTTTAAATTATTTCAAAATTAAAGGCTAGCAAAAAATTGAGAAAAACCTGGTGTTTCACCAAAGATAGTGAAGTAGCACTGGCTTTGTTAGAAGCACTAGCCCAGTACGTGATCAGTGTTTTCAATTATTTCCTGTGTGTTCAAGAAGGGTGTGTATTCCTGAATTGTTGGGTACAGGGTTTTACATATGTTCAAAACTTCAAGGTTGTTAATTGTGTTATTCACATTGTCTTTATATAATTTTTGTCTGCTTAAGTTATCAGGGAAAGATGTATTGAAGTTGTTTGATATATTGTTGATTTGTCAACAATGAACAATTCTATTCATTTTTGCTTTATATACTTTGAAGCTACTTTCATTAAGTGCAAATAAATTTAAAACTGTTCATCATTCCTTCATGCACTATAAATCTTACTTTTGGAATAATTTTCCTTTCTTTTGATATAAATCTTTTAGAACTTTCTTTAGTGTCGGCCTGTTGGTGGCAAACTCTGCTTTTGTTTCTTAAGGTAAACTCTGATTGTTGAAAGGTAGTCATGCTAAGGTTTTAATTGTAGATTGACAGTTATTTTCTCTCAGAACTTTGGAGATACCATTTCCCCAGCTTTGTCTTCCATTGCTGCTCTTGTGAAGATTGCTCTTAGCCAAATTGTAGAGAAGTTTACTTTTAGCCTTATTGTCTTTCCCTTTTTTCAGGTGATCTCCCATTTTCTCTGGATGTTTTAAAGAATTTTTTCTTTGCCTTTGTTACTATGCAGTTTTCACTATAAGGTGTCTAGCGTGGATTTTTTTTTCACTTACCCTGCTTGTTGCATATGGTGCTTCTTCCAATTATGAATTCATGTTTTTCATCAGCCATTTTCTTTTTGAGTGTTGCCTCTATTCCATTCTCTCTTTCTGGAGCTCCAATGAAAGATTATTAGACTATGTCTTTCTATCATCCATGGTTCTTATCCTCTCTTTCATATTTTCAGTCTCCTTGACTTTCTGTGCTGCATTTGGATAATTTCTTCAGCTCATGCACCAATTCTTTAAATCTCTTTTAAACTATGTATCCCTTACTTTTTACTACATATACAAAAGCGTATGTTATTCCATTGATGAATAATGGTGACACTTACAGAATAAAAGTACAGTTGTAAGTTGGAGTTATTGTCATTACTCTTATTGATTTCATTATTGTTGTTTGTCCAGTAAACCTCAAAAAGTAATGAAATAGAATAATAGGCATTTTCCACTGTTTACTATATTTGTTCACTCTCTATGTAACTGTTAGATATTGAGTGTTTACCCTGGGATTCCTCTTCCCCATTTTTTTTTCTTTTCAGAGTGATAAGAGGGAAATGGGCAGGGAAAAGATTACAACAGAAGAAAAGGGGAAAAAATCCTATCTTGCTAGGCATGCAACCCTGTAGGATACAAACTGAATGCCTTTGTAGGAGGCAGATGACATTGGGTGAGCGTTAGAGCCTTTGTCTTAATGAAACTAATTATAACATGTAGTGCAAGAGCCTCTCATTCACAGTAAACCCTGGGGAACAGCAGAGTCCGTGGGAAGCCCAGAGCAAACTGTTAGATTATGGAAACTATACAAGTAAGACATACTGGCTATTCCCAACACTTACAACCACCATCCTCTAATCTCCCAACATCTTTTCTTCTCTTTCTGCTACTTTTTCAGACCTTAAAAGATTCCATTAGCAACTTCAGTGAAGAGAAAACCTCAGTGTTTTAGGATGATTACACTGTTTTTGGTTTTGTTTTTACTTTTTTGTATTGTGTTAAAATATATATAACATAAAAATTACCATTTCAACTATTTTCTTTTTTTTTTTTTTGCGGTACGCGGGCCTCTCACTGTTGTGGCCTCTCCCATTGCGGAGCACAGGCTCCGGACGCGCAGGCTCAGCAACCATGGCTCACGGGCCCAGCCGCTCCGCGGCATGTGGGAACTTTCCAGACTTGGGCATGAACCCGTGTCCCCTGCATCAGCAGGCGGACTCTCAACCACTGTACCACCAGGGAAGCCCTCAACTATTTTCAAATGTACATTTCAGTGGCATCGAGTGCAGCCATCACCACTATCCATCTCCAGAACTTTTCATCATCCCAGAATGAATACCTGTACCCATTAAACAATCACTCCTGCTACTCTCTCCCCTCAGTCCCTAGCAGCGACTATTCTACTTCCTGCCTCTATGAATTTGACTACGCTAGAACCTCACATAAGTGGAATCATACGATATTTATCCTTCCATGTCTGGCTTATTTCACTTATCATAATGTTTTCAAGGTTCATCCATGTTGTAGTAAACTGGGTTTTGTTTTTTTTTAACATCTTTATTGGAGTATAATTGCTTTACAATGGTGTGTTAGTTTCTGCTTTATAACAAAGTGAAGCAGCTGTACATATACATATATCCCCAAATCTCCTCCCTCTTGCATCTCCCTCCCACCCTCCCTATCCCACCCCTCTAGGTGGTCACAAAGCACCGAGCTGATCTCCCTGTGCTATGTGGCTGCTTCCCACTAGCTATCTATTTTACATTTGGTAGTGTATATATGTCCATGCGACTCTCTCACTTCATCCCAGTTTGCCCTTCCCCCTCCCCGTGTCCTCAAGTCCATTCTCTACGTCTGCATCTTTATTCCTGTCCTGCCCCTAGGTTCTTCAGAACCATGTGAACTGGGTTTTAAAGAAGGATTTATTTTGGTAGACAAGTCCTCTATTCAAAACTAACCACAGGCAGCTGCTGGATTTAGGACTATGGAAAGTTGTCACTGCCTGAGAGATTCTTTATGGTCAGATTTCTTGCTGAAAACTTCCAAATATAAAGAGTGGCCCAGGGAAAGCAAATGGAAATATCATGTCACTGCCATATATCATGCTGTTCTGAATTAATGTCAATAGTGGAAAATGAAATACTGATTCACTTCTCCCAACAATGTTCTTATGTACTCCTTGCACCTCCCCAAACCTAAAACTCCTGAGATGGTTTATTTCTCCAGAGATTGCCTAAGGAATTTGAGGAATCTTTTTCTTTCTTATGGAAGAATTTGTTCATGCTCAGAATAGAGAAAAGACTAGGAAGAGAGCCAGAAAAAGCAGAAAATATGTAAGCTGTCTCGTCTAACTTGACTGAAGAACCACAGTTGGAGCAGTAAAATGACCCATTGCATCTCTCCCTTCTGGAAGGATTCACTCTTTGATATCACCAGGTCTTTTTTTCTCCTGCATGTGAAGTTCTGCTTCATCTACATGAGCTGCCCCAAGGGCATCTCCACAGAGCAGAAATCCTCTGAGAAGCCTAAAGATATGTAGGGTAAGAAGAGCCACAGGAATGAAGATTTAAGAACAAAACAGAGGAGTAAAAGGAAATAGGAGCTGGTTCCCTATCTAGACCTGAATGTCCAGATTATTTAAAATGTTTGCTTTGGGCTTCCCTGGTGGCGCAGTGGTTGAGAGTCCGCCTGCCGATGCAGGGGACGCGGGTTCGTGCCCCGGTCCGGGAAGATCCCACATGCCGCGGAGCGGCTGGGCCCGTGAGCCATGGCCGCTGAGCCTGCGCGCCCGGAGCCTGTGCTCCGCAACGGGAGAGGCCACAACAGTGAGAGGCCACAACAGTGAGAGGCCCGCGTAACGCAAAAAAAAAAAAATAATAAGGCTAGTCTGGGATGGGCAAAATAGATGATAGCCACACAACTTGTTTAAGAAGCAAATAAAAAATATGAAAGCCACAATACTTGTTTACAAAGCAAATGAAAAAAAAAACAGTTCTGAAGAATAAATGAAAAAAATAGGAAGATGAATCATATAGTTTTTAAAGAACAGTGCTTACCTGAAAAATATCTTTCCTTTTCAAACTTAAGGTGTACAGCCTTATTTTCTTACCAGTGCACTGATGTTTATGATACGGATATTCTAGGTCCTGAAATACAATTGATTTAGGAATTTTGTTTGTCTTGTAAGTGTTCTAAGTGCATTGCACATGTGCACACATACACACTATATATATATATATATATATATATGTATATATATATATATATATATATATATAACCTTAGACTCCAGATTGTTAGGTGAGAAAGGTTTTAACCTGCCCCTAAGTGAAGCTTAAAAAGAAAGACTCAAGAGAATGCCTATATGGCACCAACCATACAAATGCAAATACAAATGGGAATTTCAACCAAATATTAGCATTTTATTTCTTAGTGCAAATATCTTGTGTTAGACTGCAGTACTTGCACAATGGCCTTAAAGTCCAGCTTTCTCCAATATGTTTACACCATTGTGTACACTGTTCTAGTGGTGCAGAAGGTAAAGGGCACTAAGAAACTGTAACGAAAAGGGCTTCCTTCTCGGCTCCCCAGAGCCACCAGTATGAAAGGACATAAAAAGGCAACAAGCTTTTTCTAAGCCATGAAAGCCTTTTGAGGGGAGGGGAAAAAAGTGGACTACAGGTCCACTACCTAGCAATGACTATGGTTTGAACCTTGTTTAAAATGCCCGCAGGCCTTCTGGTGATTTGCGAGCCCCTGGGTTTCTGGAAGGTGTTAGGGTACTGGATGGAGGGTTGGTTTAAGTCTTCAAAAGCTGTTAATTTCTATTTCTATTTTGTGTCAGTTAATAAACAATTACATGTGTTTTATACACACAGATACATAAATATGTGTGTGTGTGTGTGTGTGTTTTCCTTCAAAATGAAATGATTTGAGACCTTTCAAGTATGCATAGACAAGGCATGGGGGGAGGTGGATGGAGACAGTTTGATGGTATTCACCACCTCAGTTTTTCAGCTGGCTTATCTCACTGTTGACCATTGCTAGCAACCAGGATGTTTTTTAACCATTTGGCAGTTTCCTATTACTTTTATTATTCTCCATGTATTGTTTAATTTTTACCTTTTATATCTGTTGCTTTAAAGGCAAGAAGCAAAAAGGCCATGGATATTTAAAAACAAGCTAGTAAGCAGTCTTAAAATGATAATAATTCTAAAAATTCACCTCAAGATACTGTGCACCAGATTCTTAAGCTATATTTGCCTGATCAAAATTCTTTTCTTTTTTCTTTTTTTTGGTCGTGCTGCATGGCTTATGGGATCTTAGTTCCCCCACCAGGGATTGAAGCCGGGCCCCGGCAGTGGAAGCGCCGAGTCCTAACCACTGGACCGCCAGGGAATTCCCAAAATTCTTGTGTCACATATCAAGATGTCTCTTGTACATGAAAAATCAGTAAAAAGAATATTTGGTGGCCATTTAATCTAAATTAGCTTTTTAACAACTAGGGATAAAGACAACCTGTTGTTTGAGGAAAAAAAAAACAAAAAACTACCTGCAAAACTTAGTCTGATACCTCTTATTTATATGTATACAAAATTCTAAGAATAAGCTAATTGATTAGTTTACATGCAAACCAAATATTAGGTCATGAAAATAGTTTTTGTGTCTTTTGAGGTGATAAGATACAGTTAAATGTCAGTCTTTCTTTTAATATATATTCTCTCCCCAAACTAGACACAAGATAAAAATTATTCTTAAACTTGTTTATCAAGAAATCTGCTTTCTCCTACACAAAGTAAGTTAAATAGCATGTGTCTACAGTCAGATGGAAAAAGTAAAAATTTATCATATGTAATAAATACGTATGAATAATATTAAGGACCATTTTAAAATGAACTTCATAACAACTCTTTAATAATCTGATGATCTATAATAAAATGTTTTACTGAGGGCTTTCCTGGTGGCCCAGTGGTTAAGAATCCACCTGCCAATACAGGGCACACGGGTTCGAGCCCTGGTCCGGGAAGATCCCACATGCCGCGGAGCAACTAAGCCCGTGCGCCACAACCACTGAGCCTGCACTCTAGAGCCCGCGAGCTGCAACTACTGAGTCCACGTGCCACAACTACTGAAGCCCACGTGCCTAGAGCCCGTGCTCTGCAACAAGAGAAGCCACCGCAATGAGAAGCCCGTGCACCGCAACGAAGAGTAACCCCCGCTCACCTCAATTAGAGAAAGCCCATGCAGCAATGAAGACCCAACACAGCCAAAAAAAAAAGTTTTACTGAAATTGTCTTCTTTATCATGCCACAGCAAAACGTCTAGACGATTAAGGGAGTTTGCAAGATTATGTGTTATGGTGAAAGGGATTTGGCATCAAAACTTGGGAAGTATTAGACCATGGGGATAATCTCTGTAATCAGTCACCTGAACCATTCTCAAAAGATTTGTAAGAGTTGGGACTTCCCTGGTGGCACAGTGGTTAAGAATCTACCTGCCAATGCAGGGGACAGGGGTTCGAGACCTGGTCCAGGAAGATCCCACATGCCGCAGAGCAGCTAAGCTCGTGTGTCACAACTATTGAGTCTGCGCTCTAGAGCCCACGAGCCACAACTACTGAGCTCACGTGCCACAACTACTGAAGCTCCCATGCCTAGAGCCCATGCTCTGAAACAAAAGAAGCCACCGCAATGAAAAGCGTGTGCACCGCAACGAAGAGTAGCCCCCGCTCTCCGCAACTAGAGAAAGCTGGCGTGCAGCAACGAAGACCCAACACAGCTAAAAATAAATAAATAAATAAAGATTTGTAAGAGTAAAAATGTGCATTATTAGCAAAACAGATCTTACTTCTTACTGTTCCTGAGGAAGTATCCTCCAGTTTGACTAAGTAGGAAAGGAAATTTATATTTCTCCCTATTTCATCTATTTTAAGATGCACATTCTCTGTTAAATCAGGATGCGTCTTAAAATCAGCAGCATCTTACAGTAGCCGTCAGCCATGCTTCAGTGATGACTGTAGTTACCATTGTACATGTGTGGACATCAAACATGGCAGCGTCAAAACTTGCCGAATGGGTGTCAGTAACTTGGAAGACAGGAGGCCTCTTTTTTTTTTCTTTTTAACCCCTAGGAACAAAATGGTTGTGGACAAGGCGTGAATCAGACACGTTTAGCAACATTCTTTAAGCTGGAGTCAAAAGTGGGCTAACACGTAACTGCAAGGTCAGCTTAGGAGCCCCAGCACCAATGACTCTTGGTTGTTTTATGGATTATTCTAAGAAATGCTGTATCATCAAACTCCTGACGATACCGTCAAAGGACGATACCATGGATAAATACAGACATCAAAGAGTCTGAGTCAAATGCTGAATGTCGAAAAGTTTGATGAGGGCTTCCCTGGTGGCACAGTGGTTGAGAGTCTGCCTGCCGATGCAGGGGACACGGGTTCATGCCCCGGTCCGAGAAGATCCCACATGCCGCGGAGCGGCTGGGCCCGTGAGCCATGGCCGCTGAGCCTGTGCGTCCGGAGCCTGTGCTCCGCAACGGGAGAGGCCACAACAGTGAGAGGCCTGCGTACCGCAAAAACAAAAAAAAGGAAAAAAAAAGTTTAATGAGTACCGAAACCAATTTCTTCCACTTAATATTCCATTTTTTTTGCATGTATAAGTATGCTATATGGTGAAATAATCTGTCTAATTAAATTTGTAACAGCCCTTTCAATGAATATGAAAGAAACATTCTGATCATCACAGTTTAACTTGTGGGTTTTTTGTTAGTTTGTTTGTTTTTTGGTTTCTTAAAAGTCCATACAATAATGATGCTTCTTACAATGATAGCATCTTAGTTTCAGTGAAAGAGGGTATTCAGTTTGGAGATTCAGTACTTTCCCCTCCTCTCATAGATTGTTAATGAGCTTGAATGAACTCAAATGTTTGCTTTCTGTACTGTGCTCCTAAATGCCCATTGCGTTCCATTTTAACAAAAAGCTGCATGCTGCTTTTATTTTTGTTTAACACAGGGACTTTTTCTGCCAAGACTTTTCATAGTATGTGGCCCCTATCTAATTGTCCTCAGAGTACTTCTTGGGAGGTGAAATGCTACTAGTTCAGTTTTGCATGTATGGGTTCCTTGAAAGCACTGGGTTGACTCTTATTTCTCTGTTAGGGGTGCAGGCTGCATCTTTATTGAAATGTTCCAGGGTCAGCCCTTGTTTCCTGGGGTTTCCAACATCCTTGAACAGCTGGAGAAGATCTGGGAGGTAAGAGAAGAATTCCTCTTAGGAAGAAAAAAATATATGCATTACAAACTTTGAACCAAATTTTCCTTAGAGACAAACGAAGCAGTCCACCTGCTTTGAGAGAGTAAGCCATATTTTAAGGGTTGTGGAAACTGTGGTATTTGCCAGGGGCATAAGTACCTTGGGAATGAGTGGTCAGGACCCCCCCACCCCCGTTGTCCCGTGGCAGCCCATGAATCCACTTGCTTCTGGTGATTATTGTCTCAACCTCCCAGGGCAATTTCTGCCATTACTAATTAAACACATCCCTGCCCTGCCACCCCCAGCTCTAAGTCTACCATATATTTGGCCCTGGATCCTTGTCAACTGAAGACAAGACACTGAATTTTCATAGAACCCTGAAAAAACAAAGGCTTCCCATGTTAGTGTGAGAGAAGTATGCTGTGTATCATGCTCCTCCAAAACCAGATTCCTAAGGTAACAGGGTGCTTTTGTGTGTATGGTTCCATTTCTTTATTCATTATTTATCCTTCCCTCATTTGCACCATTATGTACTTCATTTTTATGTCCCTGGTAGCTTGTATGCCATGTACTATCGTCATTTATATATTGCTGTCTTTTTTTAGATGATTTTTAAATTGTGGTTAAATATATATAGCATAAAATTTACCATTCTAACCATTTTTAAGGATACAGTTCATAGCATTAAATGCATTCACATTGCCGTGCAACCATCACCGCCATCCATTTCCAAAACTTTTTCATCATCCCAAACAGAAGCTCTGTATCCACTCAGCCAGCTCCCCATTTTCCCTGCCCCCAGCCCCTGGTAACCTCTCATCGACCTTCTGTCTCCATGAATTTGCCCATTCTAGGTTTTCATAAAAGTAGAATCTTAACAGGATTTGTCCTTTGTGTTTGGCTTATTTCACTTAGTGTAATGTTTTCAAGATCCATCCACATTGTAGCATGTGTCAAGTGCTTTAAACTGGGGTGGGGGGAGGGTATCGCTTGTATCCTGGATTCTGCTCCCTTTCAAGTTTGCTTGCTTCAAGCAGGCATCTAGAGCATACTTGCTAACAGCTTCCCAATCAGGTATCTTGGGAACTATTGCAGAGTTGGATTTTTGTGTGCAGGTGAGGAAACTTGTCTTTTCTCAAACTTCTTTATGATTTTGATCCAGTGGCCCCAAATATTTTGCCTTTCCAGGAATGGTATAAAAGTTTCATTTTTGAATTGTGTCTCCACTGTGGAGTCCTTCATTTATTTTTTTTAAAAAAGCTGAGTTTATCTTTAATGCACACATGAAGGTGAGGAAAATCCTCAGGGAACATTTAGGAAAAGGGAAGAGTTAGTTGCTAGTGCCCCAAATATTTTGCCTTTCCAGGAATGGTATAAAAGTTTCATTTTTGAATTGTGTCTCCACTGTGGAGTCCTTCATTTATTTTTTTAAAAAAAGCTGAGTTTATCTTTAATGCACACATGAAGGTGAGGAAAATCCTCAGGGAACATTTAGGAAAAGGGAAGAGTTAGTTGCTAGTGTCTGGAGGGTCAATGGCTCACCTTTAGGAAGATATTCTGTGCAAACCAGTCTAGTGCTACAGATTCATGACCCAGAAAACATTGTGCTTTGTGAATGTCAAAATAAAGTAAAATGTCCTTTGTGAAATTAAGACATTTTATAGAGATTAATCACTGCCATTAAGCTTTCTTTTGGAAACATTGGGGATATTATGGAGGAACATAGGAAAAATTGGGATGCATTCACAAACTAAAAAAAAAAAACATTTTTCAAGCCAAAAGTTTTGTTTGTTTTTTTTCTCTCAAAACTACCCTGCGGGGCTTCCCTGGTGGCGCAGTGGTTGAGAGTCCGCCTGCCGATGCAGGGGACGCAGGTTTGTGCCCCGGTCCGGGAAGATCCCACATGCCGCGGAGCGGCTGGGCCCGTGAGCCATGGCCGCTGAGCCTGCACATCCGGAGCCTGTGCTCCGCAACGGGAGAGGCCACAACAGTGAGAGGCCCGCGTACCGCAAAAAAAAAAAAAAAAAAAAAAAAAAAACAACTACCCTGCAAGACCAAGAACTGCTACCTTCAAAAAGTATCACTGGATGATATCATCATCTAAACTGGAGGCAGCCTAATGGAATTAATGGCTTTAGAGTCGAAGACCAGCATTTGAATTCTAGCCACTTTTTAGCTAGACGGACGTGTGCAAGTTATGTAGTCCTCTGAACTCCAGTCTCCTCATTTGTTAAATGGGGCTAGTGATAATGACTTTCTAACCTTGCTGTGAGAATTTCATAAGATCAAATGCATAACAAGCCCCATGTGCCATAAGTGCTCGATAAATGTTTGCTTTCTCTCTCATAGAAATTATTTTCATAGAGGTGTTTCAATGACCAAACCGTTAACAGGCATTTCCTAATATTTCACCTAATTGTTCTGTTCTTCCACTTAATATTACTTCTTGTCCACATTAGAGGAAGCTTAGCTAGCACTGCCTAGACCAGACCCTGCAGTGATCTTTTACACATTTGAAAAGTTTTTCCTAGCCATTAAATCAGGACACAATATTTATTGGACACTCATTGTCTTATAAGATGTTACAAGGCATGGAAAAATGGAAAGAATAGGAAAAATGGAAAGAATAGGAAAAATGCATGATCTATGCTTTCACCTGTTGTTCAGTCTAGGTGGGGTGATGGGTGGAATATAAGTAAATATATGTAAAACACACATAAACTATGTATAGATGCAAAATGATGTATGTATATATAGATAGTTAATAAAAATTATAATACTGAGCTAAGGTAAGCTATTAGGATATTTGAAGAGTTATATATAAACTGATTTTTTTACATTACTTCCTATTTTTAAATGATCGTGTTCTTAAAAGCAATCATTTTACAGTTCTTTGCATTTAGCATAGCACTTAGAAATCATGGGACAGAAAGAATGAGTTAGACGTTTCCCAGGACCTGATGGCTTTCTAGCTATTGGTTCAAGTTTCTGGGACTGGTCTTGGTGGCTGACACTGGCCATCTGAAGATGTTTTAGGTAATTCAGTAAGTGAAAATTTTGGACTTGTATCTGGACATAAAGTACCAAAACATGAGTGATGCAGCCAAAACAAATGTGTCTTAACAAATGGGTCCAACAGGTCCCGCCCAGGAAGCCATGTTCACGTCTACCATTATTCTTATCACACTGCAATAAATCAGAAAGGACTTTATTTTGACATTTATGACAACTCATTACAAATATAAAACAAGTAAACACATTAGAAATAACACTGGCTTGGTGTTAGTAGACATGAGTTCTGAACCCAGCCCTAACTTCAGGTTAGGTGGTAACGCAAGTCTCATAATTTATCTCCCTGGGTCTCTAGCATCTTAAGGTATATTTGATTTTCTGACTCCATGAACTTGTGACCTCTTTGAACAAAGTGTTAAGAGAATATTGTAGCTTCTATCATTTTTAATCATAATATTCTTCTCTGTTTATTGTCCCCTCCCCACAAGCCCCGTGGTTATTCCTCAGGTTTATTGACTTGTATAGCTCATTGTTGATTTTCAATCTGTGCTTATCAGGAGATAGTTCCATATTGCTTAGTTCTCCTTTATGGGCACCAAGAGGTCAGATTCATTACATCTCTTTTCCCCCCTGGTTCTGTCCAAGCAGGTAGAGGCCACAGTTTTGTTACCACATCTGTAGTTCCATGCTCTGTGGACAAAGAGAGAACCACATTCAACAGTGTGTTATCTCTTACACTACTACATCCCAAGCAGCTTGGAAATTCAAACATTACAAATGGCTCCTGAGTTGTGTTTTACTAAAGGTGGTCTATTTCGGGTTCTATGATACTTGATGTAGGAATTGCTTCTTTGAAAGTAATGGTCTAGTCTACATCTCCCAACCTCTAATCACAACTTTTCTTTACATTTATTCTGAGATCTCACACTTAGGAATAAAAACATAATAATAATAAGTCCTGAATTTTTATTTTACCATCTTTCTGAAATGCCTCCGTGTATGTGTGTGTGTGTTTACATCTGAATGGCTGTCATCGATTTTTAATCAATTTTTTAGAAATCTAATTCTTTCAATAAGTATTTTTAGCAAATAATACCAGATGTAGTTCTAAAATCAGAATAAAATAAATGATGCAGACTTGAAAGCCGTTAATCAAAATGCCTTCAGTTTCCATTCCAACAAAGGCAGAAAACAGCCCTTGCAGCCCACTGTGGTTTCAAACACAGCACTCACTAGCTGCCTTTTAAGAGCCTTCAGGGAGGGAGTAAATCAACAATTTTTGGTTTTCAGTTTCCCAGTCAGTGAAGCGGAGATTGAGTAATTTTCTCAAGTGAAAATGAATTCAATAACTTTCAAATAAAAACTGAGCATCAAATTTCCAAATAAAGGATATTGAATTTTTGTTTGAACTTTCAAAATCTCAGGCTTAAAGCTTTTAGCACAATATTCCAAAATTGTTGGTACCCATTTTGTTGGCTTTAATTACACAATAATACAAAGTAACCAACAATTCTGGTAACTTTCACCTTAGTGAAAATATGGATATGGTCGTTATTTATTTCCTTTATCGCTTTCTCTTCATTATCTTTACTTTCTTTCATTGTGCTTTGCCAGGCAACAGAAGATGTAGGGGTATGTGTGAATCATCCCACCCACTTGTTTACATGCACATCTGTGCAAATACATAACATGGTAGGCTAACAAAGAAGAATTAGCTTCCCATCCTCTGGCTCTCTCCCACAAAAGAAGAATTAGTCCAGTTGGTTTTTCAAAATGGATTCCAGGATTCTTAGTGTTTCCTCCAGCTCAGGGTGGCTGCTAGGAAAAGCCTGTAATCCTCTCAGTGGCTTTTCAGTTTGTTTAGGGAATGGATCAAAGAAAGAAGCTTCTACTGGGTGGCTTAATTTTTTTATTATGTGAGGGAAAATGGCGCTTCAGTGTCTTTTGTTTGAGGACAAGCTTAACAGGCACCACAACGTGTACTTCTCGGCTAGAGTCCTAGTCAGCAAGCTGGTAAATATTAAGAGCCTACTGGATTCCTCATTGATTATTATCAGTCATTGTTGGGCAATTGACTTCCTGCCATAACAATTGGGCCAGCATCTGTATCCAGCATTTTACAAATGGATTCACTAGACTTTTTCTATGAGAGATGCTTCTATAAAGACTTGTACTGATATATGCTTCTAAGAAGAGTTATATTGTAGTGGTGTATGAAAACTACTAGTGTTTTATTAATATTTCACAAAACAATATTATTCTGGCTCCTAGATATAACTGACATTGGGCTTTTATGATTATCTTAAAAGAACGGTAGGATTTTGCCTACAAGGGAACTCACAGTAACAGCACCATCTAAAATCTGAAGTGTTTGTCTTTATACTCCCAAAGACTTTTTATAGTAATTAAAAACTAAAGCTTCAGTTTGGTAATCCAAAGTACAAGTGGGCTCTTTTTCAAGTGATGGTGTTAATATCACTATCCACCAGTTAAAAACCAAATACCATGTTCCAAGCTGCTGGGCCACAGAGAAAACAAGCAGATGAGATGAATTTGGTAGAAAAGACTAGAGTTAGGTTTGGGATCATTTTTAGCCAACATTCCACTGCTTAAAGGTCAGTAATCTGAATCCTTTTTAATTTGAGCACATCGGGGAACAGCTGAATGCCCATGCTGAGGCATAATTTAAATTGTCAAGTGTCTCCTGTTGAGACATATATATATAAATACAGTCATCTGATGTAAGGCAAAGGGACACTTTACCACTCCTGTCTTTTTATATTCCTAACTCCCAATGCAGCATCCTAATGTATGGTGATCATGCAGTACAGCAGACATACCTCATTTTATTGTGCTTCATTTTATAGCACTTTGCAGACATTGCTTTTTTTTTTTTTTTAACACATTGAAGGTTTGTGGCAACCCTGCGCTGTCAGATGATGGTTAGCAATTTTTAGTGAGGAAACATTTTTAAATTAAGGTATGTACATTGGTTTTTTAAATTAAGGTATGTGCATTGCTCTGTTACACACTTAATAGACCATAGTATAGTGTAAACATGACTTTTATATGCATCAGGAAACCAAAAATTTGTGTGACTCACTTTACTACAATATTAGCTTTATTGTAGTACCAAACCCATAATATCTCCGAGGTATGTCTGTAGATATTTTGGGATGAGAATATGACTTTAAGCAAGGTTATATGATCTGTATTAGTCAGAGTTCTCCAGAGAAACAGCACCAATAGGAGATATGTATGTATTTGTGTGTATGTATTTGTGTGTGTGTGTGTGTGTGTGTGTATCTCTTGTGATTCATTATGGGAATTGGCTCATGTGATTTCATGGAGGCTGAGATATGTCCTTTGCAAGCTGGAGAACCAGGAAAGCTGGTGGTATAATTCAGTCTAAGGGGACCACTGGTTTAAGTCCCAGAATCTGAAGGCCAGAGAACTAGGAGCTCCAATGTCCAACGGCAAGAGAAGACAATGTCCCAGCTCAAGAAGAAAGAGAGAAAATTTGCCCTTCCTCCACCTTTTTGTTCTATTCAGGTCCTCTATCAATTGGATGATGCCTCCCACATTGGTGAGGGCCAATCTCTTTATTCAGTCTACCGATTCAAATACTAATCTCTTCCAGAAACACCCTCACAGACACCCCAGACATAATGTTTTACCAGCTATCTTGGGCATCATTTAGCCCAGTCATGTTGACACATAGGACCGTAGAAATACACTGCAGTTTTGCCCACGAAACTGCAAATGTTGGAAACACTAAAGTTTCTTTCTCTTACACATCAGCTGGCATAATGTGACATACATTCATTTCTTCCTTCTTCCTCCCTGATGTGTCCTTCATGTCTCCATACCTGCTCCATCCACCTTATTGCCCCCTCATCTTTCTTTGTCTTTCTTTGGCTTTATATAGGTGCTGGGAGTCCCTACAGAGGATAGCTGGCCTGGAGTTTCCAAGCTACCTAACTACAATCCAGGTAATATTGGCTTGAGCTTCCGAAAGCTCTGGGAATTAGCAGTGTGAGAGCACTGGCCACACAAACAGGGTGTCCCTCTTTAATTGTTAACAGTGTAGATAGCTCTAGACAGATTTTTTTTTTTTTTTGCGGTACGCGGGCCTCTCACTGTTGTGCCCTCTCCCATTGCGGGGCACAGGCTCCGGACGCGCAGGCTCAGTGGCCATGGCTCACGGGCCTAGCCGATCCGCGACATGTGGGATCTTCCCGGACCGGGGCACGAACCCATGTCCCCTGCATTGGCAGGCGGACTCTCAACCACTGCGCCACCAGGGAAGCCCTAGACAGATCTTTAGACTCATATTCCTTGACTAATCTTTTTAAGAGGAGGACTCTCAACCACTGCGCCACCAGGGAAGCCCTAGACAGATCTTTAGACTCATATTCCTTGACTAATGTTTTTACGAGGAGGACATCATTGAAATAGTTGAGGTTAGATCAGTTCTCCAACTCTGTAAAACACAAGTAACAAGCTGAATAACAATCTGGAATGACTGTTTCTGTGGATTCCACAACCATTTCCAAATACCCAATGGCTTAAAAGGACAACTCAAAAGATGGTCTCATTTTTGAGCCCAGTGACTATCATTGAGTTTATTTGCTAGGTTATTGTATCTCATAAAGTATAAAAAGAAAGCTAATACAATAGTGGGGAAGTAGAGGCTCAATGGGCCTAGGACAAGCCAGGTAACATGTCTCTAGATCGTATCAGAGTTCATCCATTGTCTCTAAACCTAACACTTGGTCATTTTCTGTCACACATTTTGTCCTCCAATACTGGCTCCTGGGGGTGGAAGTGTTGCCATGGGGGATGTCTTTGAGAAATGGACCCAAGGACATGCCAGAGAGGTCAGATTACCCAGTTGTCACTTTAAGGATGTTGAGACAGAAGAGAGGAGGCAAGCAATGAGCTATAGGATGAAGGGCCATATCAGAGGTTGAGAAGCAAGTAATGGCCATACCAGAGCTGGACTCTTGCAGGAAGGATTAAAGGGGAGGTATAAATATGTACAAATTAGGGAGAATGTGGCCCAAGTCTGATTTTCTAGTCTCTATATTATTCCATTGTCCCGTAACTAAAAATGGAATTTCCCCAAATTGTTGTCATTACTAACTTTGGTATGAGGTTATCCTGGAAGGGTTTTATGAGAGCAAGAAATTGTAAGGAGATTTCAAAGACAATTAAAATGGAAAACATGGGCTTCCCTGGTGGCACAGTGGTTGAGGGTCTGCCTGCCGATGCCAGGGACACGGGTTCGTGCCCCGGTCCGGGAAGATCCCACATGCCATGGAGCGGCTGGGCCCGTGAGCCATGGCCGCTGAGCCTGCGTGTCCGGAGCCTGTGCTCCACAACAGGAGAGGCCACAGCAGTGAGAGGCCCGCGTACCGCAAAAAAAAAAAAAAAGGAAAACAAAAGACATAGGAGGATGGGAATTTTTTTACTTTTTTCTCCAGCATCTAATAGTTTTGCTCAAACAGCTATACATACAGTTCAGGCACCTTGAACTGACCAGGACTGTGGAAAACCTACACCAGCTAAAGACCGACTGTAAAGTCATTTCAGCTGCTTTGTGAATGACCTGTATGCATTGCTAAATGATGTTCGGATTTCCAAATAGTTTATCATTTCTAATGATTTTGCTTGAGTTTACTACTTGAGCAAAATGCCACCCTCTCGCTGCAGGGATTGGAATAACGCCTTTTCCCTTTCACTCTCTGAGTGAAATGGGACCCCTCAGCTTCCTAACATGGATGCAAGCAGAAGTTTAGGGTCACAGATGGGTTGTAGAAAAGAATTTGAATGATCTCAATACAAAGCTGCCATGGTGAGCATATGCTGTTCCCCCAAACTTGAAATGTTTGGGTTTCAGGTTGATTCAGGAAATAAACAGTGATCCTTGATGAGAACAATAATGATAGAAACTTGTCCAAAATGCTTCCCTGCCAGATTCTGTACTAAATAAGATAACTGGGTTCCAATAAAACATCGAGAAATATGTTGCATTTTTTATTTTGCTGTCATTTCAAAGTAATATGCAATTTTTTATTTATGAAGAGAATTCTCCAGGCCCAACATCAATAGGGTTCATACTTTGCATTGTTTTTCTAGTAAGGATTCAATTTAATTCAAATAAGTCAAAAATTTCTGAGCACCTACTATCTGCCAGGCACTGTGTAACGTGCTGGGTCTGCATAGATGAATTCGGCACATTCATGGATCTCTAAGAGGTTGGGTTTGTATTCATTCATCCACACTCTTTCACCAGCTCTCCTTATGGGGGGGGGGGTGCTCACTTGTGAGCCCCACTTCCACGGGCTTGGGCAGTGTATAGCTGTGGGCCAGGCTAGGCTTACGAAGGGAAGGGCATTGTAACCTTAGTCACAGCAAAGATGTCTCAACTTTTACTTGTAAATCTTAAAAGTCCAGCATATCTTGGGCATGGGGTCAGTACTACTGATAACTCAATTATAAGGACTATGTTTTAAAACAGTCACCCACATCCGTGTTCCAGGAACATCCCCTTATATGAATTAAGAAGTTCCTTCAGGCTGCCTCCCACCCACCCCCTTCCCTGAGCTGTTGCTGCTGCTTCCAGGGACTTGAGCTCCAGTGATTAAGGGACCAGAAGAGGGGATGGGAGCCAGTAGAATGTCACAGAGGAGAACTGTTAAAGCCACTCTTGATGAGATTTTCATTCCTCTCCTTTTCACTCTAAGAGTCCCCAAACTTTGAATTCAGCTGCACAACAACTTTGAGGGAGCTGGAGAGCTCAGAACTTAGAGGACCATCCAGTGGCCATCTGTGCCCACGCTGCCCTTACCAGGTCTTGTCTCGACTATGTATGAACAACACAGTTTCTGTTTGTACAGGTTTTAAAAAAAACACCTGGTGCTGACCCCGCTGGACAGGTTTCTCTGACCAGTTACCTGGTTTCTTGGGACGCTGATGAGCAGGGCTGTAAGTTTTCTCGCCAGCAATTCAGACTCCTGTGCCTGATTAAATCTGGGTGAGGGAAGAAAGGTATATAATTTTAGACACTGGTCTTTCTTTCTTTCTTTCCTCCCTCCCTCCCTCCCTCCCTCCCTTCCTTCCTTCCTCCCTCCCTGCCTTCCTTCCTTCTTTCCTTCCTTCTTTCCTTATCTCCCCCAGCCCCACCCCCTGCTTTAAGCAAGCTGGCTGAGAACTCTTGTGTCTCCCACTTCAAAGGGCCAGTTGTCTTATTTTGATGTGGGCAGATTGAGAGGTAGGCTTTGAAAAGTAGGCTTTTTTTTGTTTAATCTTCTCTCCTGGGATAGCTTTCAGAGCAATATATCCAAGTGTCAGTGAGGGGTTCTGACGAGCACGGACTCCCAGACTCTCAGCAGGATCATTCTCTAACAGAAATATAAAAGTGAAATATTAAAAACCCTGGAACGTGAGCTCCATCTGTAGAGTAGCCAGTGTCTTGCCTTGCTTGAACCATGGGAAAAAAAGATCTCCTTGAAAAAAGAGGGAAGCGAAAAAAAGTGCTTTGAGTAAGAGGTTTACAGGTTTAGTAGAGCATAGTAACATCCCCTCAAAGAAGTGGGTGTTGCTCTGTGACCCCCCAAAACGCTCCTCCTTTGACTCAGCCGCCAGAACACTCACCCTCCCCGGCAACACACCCCCTTTTCACATGCTAACTGAGGCGCCTGTGATTGGCTGAACAATAAACTGGTCACACTTGCTAAAGGCCTGCCATCTTGCACACAATTAGCCAAGACACATTCATCAAACGGGCGGAACAGGGTCTGTGCTGGCCTCCTGCAGCGGGGGAGGGGAGCAGTTCGGGGATCCTTAGTGAGAGTCCACAGGAAGCAATAATAAAGAAGGCATGCTGGAGGGGATTCTACTATCAGAAAGTCTAAAAAGGTTAAAGCCCCAACTGATGCCATATCTGGGAGGCACTGTGTTTGTGACACAGAGGATCCCAGAAGCTTAGAGCAAACTGGATATTGGTCTTGATTGAAATCTGCTGATACATGACAGTAGTGTGAATTTAAAGGATGGACCCCTATAGACATTTTTACAAAGCTCTCTCAGCCCTCTTAGCTTCCCCTCCCGCTCCCAAGAAAATGCGCTCAGGAGTCCCTCCCCCTTTTAGCCTCAAGCACTTCGGCCCAACTGGAACCAATAAGAATAAAGTGTATGTAAGAAGCAGAGAACCATTTAGGATGAATTAAGAGAAAGTATTGACTGGCAAGGTATTGGTCCTAAACTAAATATTTGGAGGACATTACAAAGAGTTAATTTTGAGGGGGGGGGGAACGTTAACATTTGCACCTTCAGTGGTAATATCTTCTGACTTTTCCAAATTCCCTTTAAATAGCTCTCCCGATGGCAATATAGACCCAATAAGATCATACCTTAAAGACCAGTTTGCTACAGACTGGTGTAAGGCTTTTAAGAGAACCAACTAAATATTTAGACATTTCTCAGCTAAAGTAAACAGAGGCCTTACCCCTCTGGAGGTTGTCCAGGCACCATCTCATTAGATGCAAAGATCCTGTGATAAAGAAAAACTTTTTTTTCTGCCCACATGATTGCAGCCCAGTTGTGGTTTTTTAATGTGTCATTGATTGTTTCATCCAACTCCTTTTGCTCCACTGAAAGGGTCTGTCATGGCTCTGTTTGCTTCCTTAAACACGGTTTTTGAAAGCACTCATGCTGTGTGAGCTCAAATCCTAGCATTAATGTACTGCTGGGTTCATTTCACCACACTCAAAAGCGCCTAGTTTAAATCCCTCTCAATTCCATTTGAGGCACCAGAAGACTTTATCCTTCTCCACTAATGGTCCCAAGTTTACATCTAGATACTGGGGGTCAAGGACAGGAGAGGATTTAGAAATAACAGTGCATGACATTAGTCAATGCATTTGCCAAATTGGCAATTAGTTCCTGATGTGAGTGCAAAGCATTTTATTCCTGTCTCTTTGATGCCTGTTCCCGTTGAGAAGGGACTAGAGTCCACAGAGGCCTTCAAACTTTTAAAGAAATATCTGCTGAAAATCATGCCTGATTTGCGACATGAGCTCAGCTGCAGGGAAGCATCCGGGATTATCTTGGTACTTTCAGCCCCAGGAAAGAACACTGCACATGGAAAGATTTTCCACTGGAGGAACTTGGTAGAAATCAAAAGGCAGGAAAGCAGTACTAAAAGCCCTGCAGCGACCCAGATTCAGATGTCCTATAAACGATAGGCAAATGGATCCTGCTGACACCTAGTTATTTTCAGTACGCCTGCTTTTTCAACTTTTGACCACCAGGTGGAAGCAAGAAATAATGGGGGCGGAATACTGGCATCAGACAGGCTCACAATACAGCAATCTAGCCTTACCCGGGGAACGTTTTATTTTGACCTGAAATCCAGTGTGAGAGCTTCACTTCATCTGACATCATTACAGGACAGATGATAATTAAAAATCTAAAATGATCCTTGTCCATGTTGGGATTACATAGAGCTACCACGCTTTGGGCTCAAAGAATTATGAGCGTGTCTTTGTGTGCCTGCTGTGAACACAATCTAAGCTGTGCATCAGCATCCACTCAATAGAATGAGCTATTAGCCAAGTGAGTTACTCAGTGGGCTGAACTAAGGGAAAGGATACTGATAAGAGAGGTTTTCATTATTGGCATCAATTCATGGAGCAGCAGATCCACACTCCACCTTGTACTCTCTGGGGGTACTTGAGGAAGTGATTTCTTTCTCAGTTCCCTAATCTGCAAAATGGGAGCAATCCTATCATTTAAAAAGTGTCCGCTGTGTGCCAGGCACAGGACATACATAATAGCTAATCCTTATACTGTCTGCTAGGGTCCATGCCGGTTGGAGTAGCACAGTTTTACACCTGAGGAAACCGAGGCTTTCTCCCAGTTCCACACAGAGGGATTTCCTAGGTTGGAGATGGGTCAGTCCACAGCAAACCTGTTCTCCTTGTGTTCACCATGTTATGTCCCTCTGTCTCATTTTGCAGACAACATAATGACTTGATATAAAGCAATAGTTAACATCCACAGTCCCTAACTTTTAGGCAATGCCCCATAAAAGTTAGTTCCCATCCTTTTTTTTTTTATACAGGGTGGAAGTTCATTCAGCTGCTCAGTGACTCATCAGGGTTCAGACTCAACGGTAGTTGTATGAGAGCTGATGCAATGTCTGTTTCTTCCTGTTTAGCTCCCTTAGAGTTCTTGGCTTCCTTATAGATGTCAGGCACACCTCCTAGGCCAGAACTGACTTTGGTTTTTACTTGCTTGGGCCTAAACACTGCCTGAATTCACATACCCTAAGAGCTGACCTGCAGCTTTCAAACACCTCCCTGAGTCAGTGTGAGCGCCTGTTAAAGCTGCCCCTTCTGGTGAAGGCTCCTTTCTGCTGCCCGTCCTAAACTGCTGTGAGATGCCTGCCCACGCTGTGGCCACAGGCCTCTTCCCTGGGAGAACCCTCATTATCTACATAATGGTGTCCAGTAAGGGCCACTGAATCACAGACGGTATTCATGTTGTCATTGTTGGTTTCACCCAAAGCATGGTACAGCGGAAAGAGTGCTGAGGTTTTCTACAAAGCAAACCTGACCACTTCCAGTGTTTCTAGTATTTTACACCTGCCCCCATAACTGGCACGTAATAGTAAATAGATATTTGTTAGATGAAATCAACGGCCACCTGGGTTCTAGTTCCAGGTTCTAGCACCTTCTGGACTAATAATCCTTGTTCTGCCTGCTTTGCCAAGAAGGTACATGTAAGTTATTATTCACCTTATTGCTGGGTAAAATAACGGTCGTTTATCGAGCACTAACTATGAATTAGGCACTTTTCATACATCATACTACTTGGATTCACAACAGCTCTATCCAACAGGGGCAACGTTATCATTCCTACTTTATAGACGAGAGAGCTAGGGCTTGGGGAGTTATGTGTCTTGCCCAGGGTCACCTGGCCAAGAAGGGGGTGACCCAGAATATCCAGCCTGTTGAACTCCAAGTTGGTGCTCATAGGTAATTCCACAGTACCTTCCAAGGGCAAATATAATTTGGTAATAAAACAATGCCCTAGGCTGGCATCAGCCAATAACACTTTTCCAAGTTCATTCCCAAATGATTATGTCCTTTAACCCAGACTTGCTTTTAGAATCTGTGAGCTTGGTGACATGTTTCTGAAGTGTAATGTGAGTGGAGCTCCCGCCCTGGGACTCCAGAAGGCAACCCCACCTGCTTCAGGTAATGAAGCCACGATGTTCACCGAATCTATGAACCACCATCAGGCGCGTTGCTGTCCAACTTCTGGAGCTCGGCAAAAGCTCGTGGGAGTTACTATTAACACCTTTATTAACCCATCCCCCACATCAAGCAGTGAAATTCATTTAGATACATGGCCCACTTTGATCTTCATTAATAGTTTCTACATTTATTTTTAGTTTTCTCATCTTTATTTAGTAGCAATTATTAGTTTTTATTGAGGGGGACTGGATAATCTTAAAGTAGTTAAGATTAGGAAAAATTACAAATGAAGGAAAGCAGGTTAAAAGAAATTTTTTTCAAGTAAACCCTGCTACGTTTCTTCCCAGTTCAGGAAAAAGGCCTTAAGGTCGCAAACATCATGGATCTGGGTCAGATCAGAGACTTCTTCCACACCTTAGTGGCCTGTGCCTGGCATCATCGATCTCTGTAAGATACAGAGTGGGAATCACAGGTGGGCTCTCTAGGACTTCCCTGGTGGTGCAGTGGTTGAGAGTCCGCCTGCCGATGCAAGGGACACGGGTTTGTGCCCCGGTCCGGGAAGATCCCACATGCCGCGGAGCAGCTGGGCACATGAGCCGTGGCTGCTGAGCCTGTGCGACCAGAGCCTGTTCTCCGCAACGGGAGAGACCACTACAGTGAGAGGCCCGCATACCGCAAAAAAAAAAGTGGGCTCTCTTGAGTCACTTTTACCTCTTAAGAATAAGGTTTAGTAAATTTCATTTTTTATTTTTCACCTAAGCATCAATTTTTCATTCATTCAACAAATATTTATTTAATGCTAGGTGCTGAGACTAAGATTCAAAAATAAATAATACATTGATACCTGCCTTCAAGGCATACAGTCTAGAGGGAGAAACAAATAAATTCTACAATGTGGAAAGTATTATTATAGCAGGATCCCCTAGGGACCTCTAGGAACACTTGGAAAAGGGCCTTGGTTTGTCTGCGGAATTTAGGGACTGTTTGGGAGAAAGAGACATGAGCTCGGTTTCAGGCATGATGAAGTGGGCTTTCTCCAGCTGAGCAAGAGGGGGAAGGACATGCCAGACAAAGGAACTTGACACAGAGGAGTAGGAAAGCCGGTGTACCTGGTAATATACAAGCAGGTGAATTGCTCAGGGAAGCTAGAATGTTGTCTTTGTGGCAGACCATTGTCGGAGATTAACCTGGAAGGACAGATGGGGAACAGATTGGAAAGTGATTTGTAATCATCCTAAGGATTTGGACTCGACTAATAAGCAAAGAGAAGGCATCGGATGATTATTAGCAGGGAAGTGATATGGCAGGATTTAAATTTTAGAAAAAATTGCTTGGAAGACTATATGTAGAATTAAATTGGTGGTAGTCAGTGTGGCAATGCTCTAGATTCTAGAAGATAAATAGGAAGTGTCAACTAGAGCAGTAGCAATGGATGAAGAATGTTGGGGCAAATCTAAAAAGCATGAAGGAGGTAGACTCAAGGGGAGGTTGTAACTGATTGGATTTGACTTGCGAAGGAGAAACCTAAATCCAGTGGGTGAGAGAATGATAATACCATTTACTGGCACAGGAAATAAAAGGGGGAAGGAACAGATTTGTGGAGAATGTAATGAGTATAAGGTTTGAACATTTCAAGATGAAGATATCTGTGAGACCATCAAATGGAGATATCTGAAAAGCAATTAGAAGTACAAGCCTGTGGGGAATTCCCTGGCGGTCCAATGGTTAGGACTCTCCTCGCTCACTGCCAAGGGCCCGGGTTCAATCCCTGGTCAGGGAACTAAGATCCCACAAGCTATGCAGTGCAGCAAAAAAAAGAAAAGAAATACAAGCCTGTGATTATAGGGGTCTAATCTAGAAATACGAAATTGGAAGTCATCTGCTTAAAGTGGTATTTAAAGCTCCAGGTGTGAGTTCAATCGCGCAAGGGAGACCGTGTGGAGAAAGAAGACCATGATGGCACCCAGGGGGACCAGTGCTGAAGGATCCAGTAGAGGGAAAGGGTTCTTTGGAAGCTGAGAAGGAAGGGTCAGAGAGGCTGGAAAAGACCAAAATATGATGATAATTACCATCATTGTCGTCATCATCATCCCATGGAAATCATACGGCTGTAAACTTGGGGGAGCACCAAGTACCATGTCTGTGCATTTCCAGTGCTGAGCACAACACCTGCATGTGTGGCCCTTAAACACTTGTAGAGGCTACAGGGGAGTGATAAATGTCAAGTGATGCGTCATTAAATACCATAAACACCGAATGGCATGATCGAGCTATAGCTCAAACATCGTCTGTGGGTGTGGAGAGACATTAAACACTGCCCCCGGGAGAGGGGAGACTCCTGACCGAGCCCATCACCTCCACCTTCTCCATCCACGCACCGGGAGCCAGGCCTGGCTTCCCCTCCCTCTCCAGAGACCATTACCTTAGGAACAAGCTTCCGAGGATAGATATTTTCTTAGAATCCACAAAAAGTTTTGATGCAGGGTTAGAAATGTGAGAAGCCCCCAGTGAGCGTTGAAGTGCCAGGCTCAAATGCCAAGGAGCACCCTCCGTGACAGCGCTGGCTTTTGGTGTCCCGATGACACTCAAACAGGAATGCCAAGTTCAGACTCCCTGAGCAAAAGACTAAGCCAGCTACCTGAGGAAGAGGGAGGCGAGCAGCTGTGAGGGCTTGAGTGTGTATATCTGGGGTGAGGCTGGGGGTGAGGTAGACGAGCTACAGATTTTTGCAAAGGCTCGAGATAGCGCAGTAAGGCTAACAGCATTATCAACTATCTAAATATATGGTATCTCAAGAATGCATTGTGTCCGGGAAATTCCAGAGGTGTCGTTCAGTAGACCGCACTATAAGATAACCTTAGGGGGACTGTGGTAAAGACTATAGTAACTAGAAAATGTTTCACCTTGAGCTAAGGCTCAAAATGGTCCTGGTGATATTGTATCAACCAACCAACACATCTCTATTGACTTGAATCAGTTGTGGAATGAGCTTTCTTAAAGGTCTATGAAAAAATGCATTACTTTACTATGGTAGCAACAGTTTGGCCCTCATTTTACTTTTACTCTGTTCAGTTGGGAAATTAAAATGTTCAGCTTTTAAACTTGGCTTTTACAAAAGCGAAGTTTACTTTGCTCTTCCTGCCTCAAATTCCAACTGAACTCAAACGAGAACCCCTTTAAAGAGAACTGCAGAAGGAGCAGATGGAGAGGAATCTGGTCTAATGATTAACCATCAGCTTTGGAAGGAGAAGGGAAATAAGCTACTGACAGACCTACGATTTGAGAGGCTACTGAAGCCAGAGAAACAGACTTCTCTTGAAATGGCGCTGGGTAAAATGCCTGTTTGTGGATCATTCTCTCATTGATCCCTTGCGGTTTAACTACTGGGAAAAATCAATGGGAACGAGGCAAGGTCACCCAGCATCAGGTTATCTGCTTAAGAGCAGAGGGCTGGCCACAAGCGGGCGCTGGGCTTTGGCTCCGCTTCATAACCAGCAACCTGGCTGACGCTGGACACATCAATCCGCTATCTGGGCTAACGTAGCTACAAAATAGATGGGGGAAGAGAGTCAGGCACAGTCTATGCAAGACACGGAACCTCAAGTTCAATGTTGTCACATTGCCTCCTGGGGCCAACTCTTTTTTTTTTTTTTTTTTGCAGTACGCGGGCCTCTCACTGTTGTGGCCTCTCCCGTTGCGGAGCACAGGCTCCGGACGCGGAGGCTCAGCGGCCATGGCTCACGGGCCCAGCCGCTCCGCGGCATGTGGGATCCTCCCGGACCGGGGCACGAACCGGTGTCCCCTGCATCAGCAGGCGGACTCTCAACCACTGCGCCACCAGGGAAGCCCTGGGGCCAACTCTTACAAGTCATCCTCTACTGGTAGAATTTATGAGGAATGATTTTTTTCCTTCATCATGCTTCCTCTTTCACATCCTTGAAAAACATGTGAAGTATGCATCAGACACGGCGTTCTGTGATTTTTATGTACATTGATTAACTGAATTTTCACAAGCCTACTTGAGGAAATGAGCCCCAGAGAAGTGTGTGGGAGTTGCTGGAAGTTGCTGGTCGACCCTGCCCTCCTTGATAGACCAGTGTCCTCTGCCTCATTTAGTGCCATTCTAGAAACATCTGGAGACCATTAAACATAATAACAACCACACAACAACCGACCAATGCTGGGCCCTCCCCAGGCTCGTTGAATCAGACTCTGTGGGGTGGAGCCAGCGCCTCCTTTTTGTTCAAAAACTCTCCCAGGTGATGCTAGTGTGCTGCTTGGCTTGAGGACCACTTGTGTGAGACCAGGTTGCTTCTCCAAAATGAGAGGTAGAAACAAGAAGAAGAAAAAGGAATAAGACTAACATTGATTGAGCCCCTACTACAGGCCAAGTGCTTAATCTTATCTAATCCTCCCAGGCAACTGGAAGAGTGTTCCCACTTTACAGATTGAGAAACTTCTGAGTTACTTAACCAGAGAGGTGAAGTAATTTCCCCCAAAGCCCAGAGCTCATAAGTGGCAGAAAGGAGATTTAAGCCTGGGCTTGTGTTCATGTTACTACACCACAGAGCTAAGGCACACACCTCTGGCCCACACTGAAAACTCAAAAGAAATTAAGCTAGGTTTGTAAGAACTCAAGCTTGGAACACGTTAGAATTTCAGTAGAATGAAACAGCAAATTATGGATTTCCAAGGAGAACAATAAGCAGAAACCTTATTGAAACCTGAGAGGAGAAATACATGGTACATCAAACAACAGAAAGAGGCAGAAAGAAAAAAGGCAAAGGATGAGGAAATACTTATACTTCACTCACTGCTCTAATTCTCACAACAACCCTGTGCAGTAGGAGCTATAATTATCTCGCTCCTGCAGATGGGAAAACTGAGGCCCGGTGAGGTTAAGCAACACCCTCAAGTCATACAGCTGGTTAAGTGGCATAGTGTGTATTCAAAACCCAGGTCCAGGGCTTCCCTGGTGGCGCAGTGGTTGAGAGTCCACCTGCCGATGCAGGGGACACAGGTTCGTGCCCCGGTCCGGGAAGATCCCACATGCCGCGGAGCAACTAAGCCCCTGCGCCACAACTACTGAGCCTGCGCTCTCTAGAGCCCACAAGCCACAACTACTGAAGCCTGCACCTAGAGCCCATGCTCCCCAACAAGAGAAGCCACCACAATGAGAAGCCCTGGCTCGGCAACGAAGAGTAGCCCCCGCTCGCCGCAACTAGAGAAAGCCTGCGCACAGCAACGAAGACCCAACACAGCCAAAAATAAATAAATAAATAAATAAATAAAATTTTTTTAAAAAACTGCCAGCAGAGTAGTTCACATTTGATTGCATCTGACCTTGAAAACTCAGCTTAAATTATGTTCTTCGATCACAGCTTTCATTCTACAGCTCTTAACACCATAATGTCCATCTTTAATTGAACATATTTTTGAAGTTACACAGTAATATGTGCTTTTTATTTAAAAATAAATAAATTTAAGAAAATTAGCATAGAAGTGAGAAGGGTAAGCCCTAGTGACCATTATCACGATCAGGTGAGTGGTCTTCCAGGGCTTTTTACATACACATACAGACATGAATAGGTCAGTATTATCAAAACCATTTTTTGCCCAACTATGATTAAATTCTTTGTTGGATAAACAGTCTTGCTGTATTCCATTCCTATAGGAGCTGGAAGAAGAGAGGTTTTAAAACCAAGAGAATTATACTTCAGGCCCAAGGAAAATATAAAGCAAAAACATCCTTTTACATGAGAGTTGAAATACTCTTTTCTCAATTTGGAGTCGAAATAGAAGGATTTGATAAGTAGCATAAGCTTACATCCTTGCAGCCCCTTTTAGCACCCTTACATAGAGTAAGCATTTAATTAGTATTTCTTGAATGAATAAGAAATTGTCTCCTTTTATAGTGGTTTTATTTTGGGTTAAATAGTGTCAATATAAAAAATAATAATAATAGAAACACATGTATCCACATGTAACGTTGTAAAGAGTGCTCCAAAGAAAATTACAAATCGTATTATCATCCATTTTGGATTATTCAAGCCAGGATTCACTTCCACCTTTACTGTAAGTGACATATAAAATTAGTCCCGTTAACTTTTTAACCACTTCTGAGTTTTTAAGACTTTGCCCCCTCATTTGTCACGCGTTTTCTTGGAGGGGGGCGGGGCAAGCACGTTTTGTTCTCTCAAATGAACTGTAAGCTCTGTAAGAGTGGGGAAGCTTCTCGTGATTACTTGTGTATTCTCCCAGCACTCGGCACATGTTCTGCACCCAGCAGACATTAAATATTGTGACTGTATTATTTTAGTTTGCTAGGGATGCCGTAACAAAGTACTACAAACTGGGTGGCTTAAGCCACGGAAATTTATCGTCTCACGCTCCTGGAGGCTAGATCTGAACCTGAGGTGTTGGCAGGATTGGTTCCTTCTGAGGGCTCTGAGGGAAGGATTTGTTCAGGCCTCTCTCATTGGCTTGTACGTGCTGTCTCCTTCTGTCTATTCTTTGTCTTCCCCTATACATGTCCGTCTCTATGTCCAAAATTTCCTTTTTTATTCGGGCCCTGGTCATATTAAATTAAGGTCCACCCTAATGACCTCATCTTCACTAATTATATCTGCAATGACCCTGTGTCCAAATAAGGTCAAATCCTGAGGTACTTGGGCCTATAGGACTTTGACATATGAATTCGGGAGAAGGACACAACTCAACCCAGAATAGTGACCTTCCATTTAAACTTAAACTCACTTAGTTTGCCTACCTGATAACTGAATTCCCTGTTACCCCAAGCCAAGAAGAGCATTTAGAATTTTAATAATAGTTTTGGCCACAGGATTTTAGGGTTGTTTTTGTCTTTTAACGTGTCTGTGTATGCTTTCCAGAATGGTTCCCACTGCCTAAGCCTCAGAGCCTTGAGAATGTCTGCAACCGGTGAGTACCGCCTTGGAAAGCTTATCTTGCAGCAGGGTTGGAGGGACATTTCCCTGGGTCTCAAACTGATGAACATCCAGCCCCTGAGCACCTTGATCTGGGGGCCCTCAGCCCCAGGAAGACGCCTCTTGGACAGGCAGCCACCTGTGAGTCTGTTAGTTTTTCTCTGTGAACCATTTTACTTCCTGTGAGTTTGGTCATTAAAATTGTTTTGTGCCCCTCCACCCTGCCCGAGGCCCTGAGAACGAGGGAGCGTTGGCCTGTAAGAAGACCTAGTGGGTTTATTATTCTCCGACACAGAAACCAAATGACATCACTGAGCAGCTGTTGGGGGGCAACGTGATTCACGGAGGCCACGCTTTCCCAGGCCCTCTCTACGCAGCCTCGGCTCGGACCAGGGCAGACTTTTATTACCAGCTTTCAACAAGTCCCCGGTTTCTTTTGCAAAGTAAAACAGATAATAGAGACATTCCCGGAATAGTTAGCTAACTAAGCCGTGCCAGGCAACCTCAGAGCTAAGAAGAACTCAGTGTTTTCGGACAATGACCAATTACAATAACCAGTATTATTTGATCTGAGAGTAATTAGCCAAGGCTCTGTTCTTTTTGCTTCAGTGAGGAGACAAACAGGGCAGTGAGGAAAACATCAGAGACAGGGGAAAGGGGCTCAAATGTCAAAGAAAAACACCCTCCCGCAGGTGGGGAGAAGAGAAAGAGACCCTCAGTGAACGTTTGAACGTTGCTCTTCCCTGAAAATGTGGTAGGGTTTAACCCAACCAAAGTTTGTTTGATTTTTTTTTCCCATACTTACTGTTCATGTGCTTTAAAAAGCCTCCACGGAGAGTGGATATCAGAACACGAAGAGTGAAATAGGTCGGAACACAGAACTATGAACTACCAAAGGATCTTTTTTTGGGAGGGACACGATTCTCCCCAGGGCGTCCGCACGCTGCACTCTCATTTTCAAACGCGCTGTATCACCTGAAACTCCCCGTTGTTTTGGAGACAGGTTCCAGGGAACTGCTGTTTATCATTTCATGCAAGACGTGCAAACTTCCTCTTGCCCGCATAGTCAGGCTCCCTAACCCCTAACTAGGGGGATTTGGATTTTCATGCTGCCCTGTGGCTTTCTTCCATTTCACCACTGGCTTCCAAAATAAACGGTAACTCCAAACCTGCAGACCGCCTTACTACCCTGCACTGCTGCTGTTGGCACTGTTGCACGGCAGGAGAAAGCGCCTGCAGCCGCCCAGCCAGCCCTTCCTTCTAGGCTGAGCAGGACGTGGAGTCGCTGAATATCCCGCTGGCTTTTCTGACCATAGGCAACACCTCGGCCCACTGCCTCGTTCCCAGCAATACCTCTGCCTTAGCTCAGACTCCTGGCTTCTCTTTGCTCAGATTCTCAAAGCAAGGAGTAATGGCTAGAGATGTGCTGTCTCATGCCATAGCCACTAACCACATGTGACTATTTCAATTTACATTATTTAAAATTAAATTTGAAATTCAGTTACTCCAAGGATTTACTGTATAGCACAGGGAATTATATCCAATATCTTGTAATAACCTATAATGGAATATAATCTGCAAAAGAAAACCCCCAAAACTGAATCACTACGCTGTACACCTGAAACAAACACAATATTGTGAATCAACTATACTTCAACTTAAAAAAATTTAGCTGCTCAGTTGCAGTAGCCACATTTGAAGGGCTCAATAGCCACATATGAGTAGTGGATACCGTATGGGACGGGGCAGAAATAGGATATTTCCATCAGCACGGAAAGTTCTATTAGACAGCACCGGCCTAAGTTATCACATGAGAAAACTCTTGGCTCTGAGAAGGGCTTTGTCACTGAAAGGGGACTAAGGTTAGGTGGGATGCTTGCTGTGTGCCTAGTAGCGGGCTGCACGTGTTATTTCACTTATGCCTCACAAATCTCATTCCCATTTCAAAGAGAAGGAAACTGAAGCTCAAAGAAGTTCAGTAACTTGGCCAAAGTCATCAAGCTAAGTAAGCGGTAGGACTGGGCTTCATCTGGTACCCAGGTCTCTGTGGCTTTGTCAGTTGAGTCAAGTTGCAAGTGTGATGAGTAAAGAGTAGCCTTGTTGTCACGGGCTTTTTTACAATATTTCTGCCAAGGAGCGGAGGAACTGTGAGCGGACTGGAAATGCACCTCGAGGCCTTGGGGGTTTGATGGGATTGCGATTAACATGGGCCTAGTAAGTGCATACTCACTCGTTAGACTGATTAGGAAATTATAGGACAGCTTCTCTGATGCTGTTTCTTTCTAGTGTTGGAGATATTTCCCTTTTTTTCTTTTTTTTTTTTTTTGCGGTACGCAGGCCTCTCACTGTTGTGGCCTCTCCCGCTGCGGAGCACAGGCTCCGGACGCGCAGGCTCAGCGGCCATGGCTCACGGGCCCAGCCGCTCCGCGGCATGTGGGATCTTCCCGGACCGGGGCACGAACCCGCGTCCCCTGCATCGGCAGGCGGACTCTCAAGCACTGCGCCACCAGGGAAGCCCTATTGGAGATATTTCTTATTGGGGATATCTGCTTTACCACACCCCAAACTGACAGCAGTAAAAAAGTACCCACTCCCCTGAAACAACAACAAGACAAAAGGTCACCATCGAAAAAAACCAATATTTGATATTTGAATAAAGTCTGCAGTTTAGTTAATAATATTGTGCCTATTAATTACTTAGTTTTGATCATTTTACTATGATTATCTAAAATGTTAACAGTAGGGGAAGCTAGTGAAACATACAACGATTACTCCTGAAACTCTTCTGTAAACTTAAAATCACTTCAAAATAAAAACAAACTGAAAAATTGGAAAAAGGATAGTGACCACTCTGTCCCTGCCCTTTTTCTCTTTCTATGGATCTAGGGGAAAACAACAAAGGACCCAGCTGAACTCACCGTGACCAGCCTTGTGCTGCAAACAGATAAAGCCCCTCCCCCCATCCACCTGCTGGCAGCAATGGCAGTGGGAGAGTTCTATACTCAGCGCCAGGCTGTGCAGAGAAATCAAGGCTCTTGCCTTAGGCCCCTGAGAGCCACCAGATTCCAGATATGTTGAGTGACTCTTTCTTATTGTTCATGTTTCTATTCTGGACTTCTAAAATTAAATGTGGATGTCCTCGCACCCCGCACATCTTTCAGAATTGATTTACAATTATAATCCTTCTTACCACTTTCATGAGCAGTGGGGCCCGTGGCAATTCAGGTTGGCTGGAATGAATTTGTCTTCTTTGCACACACAGACAGGAGCTCTCCCAGACTGCTGGTGGAAATGGAAATTGGGACAACTAGCTGATAATCAAAAAATGTAACATGTTGTATAGTATCCTTCAACCTGGGAATTTCAATTTCCAGAATTTATACTAAGGAAATTATTGCACAAGTACACAATGATTTCTCTTTGAGGATATTTGTCACAGCATGATTTTAATAGTAGCCCCTTACACCCCAACAAGAAAGGAAACAACTTCAATAAGCATTTGGCTATGTGGACTATGGTATAGCTACATAGTGAAATGCTCTGCAGTCATTAAAACTTTGTCCCAGAAGGCTATTCAAAGTCCTGGGAAGATGATCAAGACACTCAAGTGCAAAAAGTAGGTTGAACAGCATGTAGAGTATGATCCCATTTTTTTGTAAAACAAAAAATATATCTGTATAAAAATAAAGGACTAAAGAATAACTAAACACTAAAGCAATGGTGATTATCTGAGTGAAAAGGGTCATCTCAGAGTGATGAGATTTCAGCTTCAGTTTTCTTTCTCTGCATTTTCTAAGTGTTCTACAACAAACGTATTATTCTGGCAATGGAACACTTCTCACTTCTGGAAATGCTACTAGTAGGAGAGGCTCACCAGAGGATTCTTTGTCTTTATTAACAGACTCTCATTAATTGGGTGGTAGGTTCTCTTAACTTTGCAAGGTACTCCTGGTATGTTCCATAGCTAATATCACAAGCCTAACAAATAAATATCTATTAACATTTAGCCTATATGGAAATGTGCTAGTAGGCAAATTAATTTTGCGATGTTCGCTTTTCATGTCAACTTTCATTTCCAAAGCAGGGGTTGTAACCAGTGAAGAATTGTTCAGGTAGGAGTTAGAGGAAGTGGGAAATTGTAGAAAGTTGCCAATAAAGGCAATGGATAGTAAACAAGACTATAGATGGCAGAAAGAAGCAGAATTATACAAACATGGAGGTAAATTAACATTTGTGCCCAAAGAAGCAACATCTGTATCCCTAGGGCTCTTTTCTCAGCTCCCAAATAAGAGATCATAGCAAGGTGGAGATTCTTAGGATGCTTGTCCAGATCAGGTGGTCCTACTATAAGCCTTTACTATGCTACGAGTAAAGGCTCGTAGTCAGGAGGGCACGTATTTGGTTTATACAGGGAAGACCAACGTGAAATTGTCTCCCCCGAGGAAAAGGCTTCATGCGTATACTCCGCCTCTGCCAGCTGAGGAGCAGAAGTAGGTGGTGGCGGTCACAGTTTGGAGGCCGTGAGATTGAAATAAGTCCCAACACCACTAAAAGCCCTGACACAACCTCGTGGGAAGGGCGGGGGCCGGGGGATGGGGTGGGGTCGGGGGAAGGTTGGTTAGTTGAAGAGGAAAGTCCTCAAGAAGAAGTCCCCGTATTACTGACCGGTTCCCACTCTCCTTTCTTTCATTTGTCCCCCGGAAGTGGCCTTGCTCTGCTTCTATGTGTCCCCACAAGCCCCGTAAGCTCCATCAGCCTTTCCTGGCTTCGGCAGCCACCCCACCTAGATACAGTCTAAATAAAACCAGTATGTACGCCCGGGCTAACACGGGTTGGAACAAGTCCCCTAGCCTTCCTTGCCCAATCAGATCGCAGCTCCTAAGCCCCTTCTCCAGAGCAGTTCTGTAACAATTCAGTTGTTATGAGCATGCTGGGTGGGAGTGTGCAGAGAAAACACATCTCTGACTGGGGTGCAGTGTGGAGGTGGATGCATCGCTCCCCTCCCCCCCCCATAACCACCTGTCCACCCGCCCACCCCCGGAAGTTCAGAGAGGTTTCAGGCCCTAATTTCGCCACGCATCCCACTCCACCACCCTGTCGTGAAAACGGACTGGCTAGAATCTTTTTCACGAGATTTTCCCTGAGTCTCCTTCCAGACTGGTCCTGGGTCCTGCTGATCTGAACCAGCTTTCGCACTCCGGACTCCTATTTCATTGGCCCTGAAAATCTGCGCCTGGGCAGGGCACCCTAGATGGAGAAAAGACCCGCCAGCATTTCAGGCCACAGGCTACTAAGCAGGCCTCCACCCCCGGTTCCCTTCTCTTCCAGCTGGCCTGGAAATTTGCAAGGACCGGGGATTTGCAGATTTCTTTTCTATTTTAAGTCTGTGAAGCATTTACTCTTGAGTTTGAGGGTAAAGTTAGCTATCTGTTTGCAGAAACAGTTTTATGTCATGGGAATCAGATACCTGAAAGTTTTTAATGCAAATCTTATGCAAAAATTAGGCAAATTCCACCTCTGGGCCAGGACTTCCTGCATCCCTGCATCATGGCACCTGGGGAGGGAAAGGGTATCTGTTTGTCGCTTCAGGTTGATATGTACATTCAACCTTAAGGAAGCCCATCTGGTTTTGCTTAATTGGGGAGTTGCACGGCCATGCAACTGAATTCTGAACATCAGGCATCAGTTCGGAAGTTAACTGTGTCTCGGGATCAGCACAGTTTTCTGTCTTGTGCTTGCCACTTGTAAACCTGTCTGTGGTCTCTAGAGATGGGTGTACTTAAATGATTGGCACTAGATTAGCAAAGACTTTCAGCTACTGTAAGTAAATAGGAAGCATGGAAGACTCACAGAGCCTGCAGGGTCAGCCCCTTGCCACCCTCCCTGGCTTCATATCAGGCCCCTCTCCTCTTTGTCCCAGGCCAGCAAACTGGCCTTTCTTCCTTTCTTTAAAATCACTCTTCTCCCTCCCACCCTGGGGGTCTGCAACGCCTGCCCCTCCCCTGCCCCAGCTCTTCAGCTCTCAGCTCAAATGCTGCTTCCTCAAGTAAGTTCTCCCTGACCACCTCCCAAGTCTGGACCTTTTTCTTCCCAATTGTGCTTATGCATCTGTATGACCATTTGATTAGTGTCTGACTCCTCTGCGAGATTAAGCTGCCAGAAGACAGCTTCCCTGCATCTCCCAGATCCAACCGCCTACATAGTAGTTGCTCAGCTAATGGATTTGCTGAACTCCAAATTTATCATTCAACATAAGGTCAACTTGAGGATTTGTCCTTACTGTCATTTGGATACTTAATTATCTTTCTTGCCTATGCTCCATCTCAGGGGAAACCAATAGAGCTTCTTAGAGACAAACCCTGGGAGCTGAGCTTCAGAAACACTGTAAATAAGGGTTTTTTCCACCCAAGTTTCACCCTCCAGAGTCTCCTCTTTCCCTCTTCCCCTCCCAGGATTCTGTGCTTCTCACCCTTGGAACATATTTCCATCTGGGCTTTTCTGCTTGCTAGAGGCTGCTGTGTCCCTCAAAGAAGAATCCTTAATTATATATTTCTGTTTCTATTATTACAATTCCAGGTCCTTTATGTGCACCTGGTACCCAGAGCCACGGTGGAGGGGGCGGGGGCGGGGGCTGAATGGTGGCAATGCTGGAAATTTCCCTTCATCTTAGTAACAGGACAGGTAAGAGTTTCAACTTGCCGTCAACTTTACTAGTCCCAGGAAAATTCTATTTGAAACTCTCCTAGCCATCTCCTTTTCTTTACTTTTCTTCTTTCCCCCTTGATTTTTCAGAAGTGAGGCCTCTGGAGAAACTCTTTTTTCTCTCTCACTTTTCCAGGTTAGGCAGGGCTCCGGAAGCTGAAGACCTGGCCTCCCAAATGCTGAAAGGCTTTCCAAGAGACCGTGTCTCCGCCCAGGAAGCACTGGTTCACAGTTATTTCAGGGCCCTGCCTGCTCAGCTGCACCAACTTCCTGATGGTGAGCAAGGGAGTGTGTGTGTGTGTGTGTGTGTGTGGTGTGTACATGTACACATGTAAGTCTCGGTGTCTAAGTATTTTCTCAGTGCACTGGAGAATGATAGAATTTGCAACCAGAAGTGAGCTTAGAGCTGGGAGAAGTGAGGTGGGTTCAAATCTTGCCTGAGGGTTTTTTTTTGCGATTTTCTAAAACTCCAAAGTTGAGGGTTGAGGTGACACAGATCTCCTTGTAATGATCCAGACTTTTCCCATGTACTCACTTACTCTTAGAAATTGGATGAGATGAAAGTTGCCTCTGAGTTTGCTTTCACTAGCATCTGCCAGGAGAAGCAAAACCAAAGTTTCTAACAACCCCCTTTTCTCTTTCCGTAGAGTAAGATGATAGGTGACACGGATATATCAGGAGAGGAGAGCTGGGCCTGTCTTGATTGGGAATCTGATGCTGCCCAAGGAAGTACGGGGTGGGGCATGGGGAGAGGGGAGCGTCCTCCCAGGCTGGACGCTCACGGGAAGCACAAGTTACCCTGAAATCAGCTTTGCTGCCTGGGCCTGAAGTCATCCTCCAAATCTGAAAACTGCTGAGAGATCATGTGGCTGGAGCGCTCCTCATGTTTCTCAGGACGTGGCCAGGAAAGGCTGTGCAGAAGTTGTGGGCAGTGCAGTCATGGCCCCGGCTGTTTGCAGGGGACTATCCTTAGGTGGAGTTTCTTTGAAAACATCCAGCATTCGACTGAAAACAGTTTTTAGAAGTCCTAAGCCAGAGAGAAGAAAGCTAATAAGGAAGGTCTAGGGGCTCAGACTGGGTGGGGGAGGGTCCTGGGCTGGGGGGTGTGATGGGGCGAGGATGGGCATGGGGTGGGGAGCTGCTGTTCAGTAGGCTTAGGCCTGTGGTCTGGCCAAAGTCTCCAGGGTTTGCAGACGCAGCTCCACTGTAACTGGGACATTGTCCTGCAACAGCCCAAAGCTCTTAGTTTAGGATTTTTTGAGGTATTTTATTATTAAAGTGAGTCATTTAGGATCTCCAAAAATAACCATAATCATACAACTGGGGTTAATGTCTTGCTTAACCCTGTAAGAAGAGTCGGTCATCAGTATTTATTAAGTTGCCATCAAGTGTCAAGAACATACTAAGTACTATAAAATTTGAGGGAAAAAAGAGGCTTGTCCTTGACCTCAAGGATCCTATGCAGTGGGAGGAAAAGAGGGTGAGGAAGAGGAAACAGGACACCCTCATACACATATTAGCACAAATCATATCTAAACAGCTAAAGTCTGTGCATAATCAGCTGCAGATGTTCAGAGAATATGTGTGCGCTAAAGGCAATTCTTTGGAGGTACTAGAATAACTCAAGTTAAGATGGATGAGACTGGAGGTGACTCTGGAATAGAATTTGGAAGGAGGGGAGGGACGTGGCTTGGCATATGGGTGGAATAAAGGACATTCCACCAGACCTACAATTCTTACGCCCTTCCTGGTACCTCACCCCGAGCTTTATCCCCATCCGCTCCCCCACTCCCATCTCAATCCCCTCTTCCCAGTCTGAACCCCTAGATCCCCCCTTCTTAACTTTCTCCTCTTGGGCTTGGGGCTTCCAGCTACCACTTCACGCAAGTATACACGCTGGGGGTGTACACACACACACATACACACACATTCACGTTCCCTCTCTCCATTTAAAGAAACTTCTCCCATGGGCCCTCCTCCAGGATTTATTATTCTGTGTACTGAGAACCACTGGGGATCTTCAAAGTTTTCTGGGCACCAGCTTTTCCTTGATGAAGAGTAATTAGGAGAAAATCACTGTGCAAACTGATGTGTTGTTAGAAACCTGGGTTTTGATTCATCCTGGTCATCTGAAGCAAAGCCACCAACAGAAGGACTCTGTTGTGTGTGTGTGTGTGTGTGTGCATGCGTGTGCGTGCACATGCAGGTGTAGGAGAGGGACCAATCTGTATTCCTTCTCTGTTCACCCAGCCACAGAGCCCAAATCTACTTTGACACTTTTAGAAAAATGAAAAGATGGAATCTTGCAGGAGCCTGCCTGTGCTGTCGGGGAGACAAGGAGTGCTCACAGCAGGAGGGAAGTTGACTTTTCTTTATACATATAGGGGTTTTTCCATGCAGAGTTTAAATTATGCCTGATAAAAGGAGTTTCGTGGATGTTTCAGTTCTTTCAGATTCTCCTGGCTTCCTCCCAATTAAATGAGGTTTGTCAAAGCCACAGGGCTCTGCTGCTGTTGCCTCGGCCGACAAGCACTTCCTGCAGCGACATCTCGAATCCCCGAGGGAGAAGATGAAAGGGCCAGCGCCAACAGACAGGGGAAGGGGGGCAGATCGGGGTGTGTGTGTGTGGGGGGGTGCAGAAATAGGTTTAGAGACAGATCGACAGATAGGACATGGACAAGAAGACAGGGAAAGCAAAGGTACCAGGAAAATTGGAAAGAAAAATAGAGTAAGACAGAGCAGCCACTGGGGCCAGTTTGTGCACCTTGAGAACAGTGGCCCTCACCAAGGGCGTGTCTTCTAAGGGTGCACTCCCTTGGCCGGGCAGTGCCAGCCTACTTCTTCATTGTCCATGGCAATGAGCCTTTATTAAGAGCCTCCTTTGCAGACGGGAAGAACCGGCCGGTAATCACAGTTCCCAACCCTCAGGGACACACAGTCTCCATGCAAGGGGTGGGCTGCCCCAGGCATAAGAACTGTGCAAAAATAAGACATACTCTTGCGAGTGGTGTGTAAAGAGAGTTTCCCTTCCATAATTATGCAAGAAATTTTGCTCTCTGGTGGCAGGATGGAATTACTTACGGGGTTATATTTGTATTATTTTATTATTCTGGTTTTATTCCGGTTGCAGGATAACAAAGTTGTCACTTTAAAATATATTCTGTTTCCCCTTTGATCTGGGAGATTCCAGCTCTTATTGTCTGCCCTCTGACGAAGACAATTTAAGCATGAAACCTGAGGCTGGGAACCGTGTGAAGAGTGGAGAGACAGCCTAAATCCCAGCGGAAGCAGGGCACAGAAATTCCCCCACAAAATGCAAGGGTTGCTCTCATCCATCCATGTCTGTTTTCACGAAGCCGAGAGGTCCCAAACAACACTGTCCCTAGTTTGTGGCAGTAAGCTTACGGCCAGAGGAAATCGGGGGGTCACTTGCCACGAAAATCCAGGAGTTCTGGGCTTAGTTCCCTTTCGGAGCACATTCTTAAGGGGAGAAGCATGAATACTAGAATGGCGAACATGTGGGAATTTCTGCCAAGCGCGGACATTTTCCCTTATTGACTCTTGAACACCTGAAGAAACATTAGTTGAAGGAGAAATAATTGGTCGTCTCTCTCAAAACACACCCAACAGCAAGCTAATTGCTTTTGCAGATGGCCTGGGAGACACGCTACCCACTCAAGTCATCTGCCTACGGTCACACTTGTGGTCCTCACGGCTCAGCCAGCAGTGCAGGACATCAGCTGGGGCAGCTAGGACCTAAAATTAGGCCCTTGGCAACTCTCTAATCTTAGCTGCAGGTTCAGCTTCTTCCTTTAATTCCCTTTGCCCTCAGCATGAACTTGGGCTCTGGGAAAGGAACGCTGCTTAACGACTTGAGAGTGAGGGGAGTAGAAAATCATTAAGCTGCCCCTTCTAGAAGCTGGCTCCACTCCTTTCTTGCAAGGAGCCTTCCAAATGTTCCCCTTGGAAAGTTAAGACTGATTTTGGAACCTAGCCATTTTGAATCACAGACACTGATCCACAAAAGTATTTTTTATCTCGGGCAGTAAATGCCACGTGATTTAAGAGTCTGGTCCTTAAGCCATGGTCCTTGATCGTCAGGACATCAAAGGCTGTCTCTCTCTGTGGGTTGGTCCCATTTTGCTTTCTAAATCCCAGACGTGAGTCTCTCCCATGCCTTCCTGGTCTAAATCCCCCTTCTCCTTTAAAACAGGTTTCAGCATCTTAAAACAAAAAACAAAACAAAACAAAAAACCCCTATAACTTAAAAGCTTGCAATTGATTTTGTAATTTTGTAAAAATCATTTACCAGAGTCCTTCCTGTCATCATATACTTTGGTACCTATAGGGATGGAAGAAGACATGGCACTTACCTCTACCCTTCGTCACATCACCCTAGTATCTATACGCTGGTCGTTCTTCAGCAGGCCTGATTCATATTGCTCCATTAAAATCTGAGTAATTTTTTGTTTTGCTCCAATAAAAGAAGTTCAGGCCTTCTTTTAATAATATCTCTTTAATATATTTGAAGATCCCTTGATATCACTTTCTAAAGCTCACTTCTCTAGGCTGACTTCCTTTGACCTCCACCAAACATACCCAATATATATTGTTTATTTTACCTTTTAACTATTTTGCTTCATTATTCTATTCTGAACCTATTCCAGTTATGTTGCTTATCTCTGAGACTATGGACCCACCCTAGACTCAGGTTTCTAACATACTGGGAGAGTTCTTTTCCAGTTCATTCATGGAAGATTTACTGAGGGTCTATTAGATATGAGATTGAGGGATACAAGTATCTAAACGGCCGTAGACCAAGTGTGAGGTGCTCAGACAGTTCAAAGGAGGTGAGATTAAACTCCAGCTCTAGGGGTCCAGGGTGGCTTTGTGAGTGGGTCTTGAAAGATGCTGGGGTCTGGATGGTTGGGGAGGAAGGGTATCCAGGGAGAGGAGTGTCATCCTCCTCTGAATGCCGTCTAATATTATCTGAAGGTATCTTCTCTTTAATAGTAGTACAATCCTGACTCATATTCCATCCTAGGTTTTACTCCTCAGCATTGTATGCCTTCGTGCAACAATTTAAACCTTCTTTAACATGTACCAGCAAAGCTTAGTTTAGCTCTTTGTGTGCTAATGATTTCAAATCTACTCTGTTTATTGCTTTTATTGTCTAGTCTATTCAAAGCTTAACCAGAATATTTTGTCATTCCACAGGCCAGGTTTCGGAGGTTGGGTTTCGTAGGGAAGAGGGAAGGGAGATTCTGAGCCAGGTCTCTCAATCCTATTCTGCTTCTAGGAGTTTATAACCTAACTCAGACCACTCTGTCTACCTTTTAAATCCTCTATTAATCAGTACTTAAGAAGCAAGTTAGGAAGTGTCCTCCATAACACACTTCTTTACCTTCTATGCTCAGTGTTGTCCTCAACCCACTCTAATACATTAGAATACAAGAGGTTGGGTTGAGACATGGCTTAAGATGTTGCGTATAGTTAACGTTGGTAGGAAAAGTCTGGGTAAACCAAGTCCCTCAGCTCTACCAACCCCTTAAGTTGGTTAAATTTGTTAGCATCATGGACTGAAAGAATCTCCAAATAAAGATAAATACTTCAGGAAAGAGTTAGAGACCCTTTGACAAGAAAAGGATCTTGGGACTCATTATTCCATGTCTTCGTTATATAGATGAGTCCCTAATACCCAGAGAAGAATAGTGGCTGCCATTTATTGGGCATCTATGTGTTTTACATAAATTCTCATTCAGTCTAGATACTAACTGTCAAATCTAGAGTTATTATCCTCATATTACCTATTAGAAAACTGGGGCTGAGAGAGGCTAATTGCTCAAAGTCATACAGCTAGTAAGTGGGAGAGGCAAAATTTGACTGTAAGTCAGACTCACAAGCCACTGTCTTCCACTTCTCATTACTGCTTGCTAAAGATCACGAGGAAATTTAGTACTGTAACACAACCAGGATTAGAACCAAGATCTTGACTCCCAGCCCTGCGACCTTTCCACTCTCTCGTCATGCCCTATGTTTATTTTAAAGCCTTCCCAGGAAATATGTCACATGTTCCCAGGTAACATGTTCAATATCTCATAATTAAGGGGGCTCAATTTTATGTTTAATAAAGACTCAAGCCCCTGACCTCTTCCTTAATCCTTAATGTCATCTGGTCTTAGTTTGTTCTTTCTTTTTCTTTTTTTGTTTGTTTGTTTGTTTGTAACACAGTCACCCTTGGGTTTTAAGATTTCTTAATCAGTGCTGGTTATTATTTTTGCCTTACTATTACTTATTCAGTTTTGTAAGAAAAATATCAGGATCCAATGGAAAATTGGGTAAAGGCACAAAATAGCAATTTACACAAAGGAAATGAAAAAAACATACCAACACATGGGATAAATAGGCAGTCTAACTAGTGATTAAATAAATACAAATAACTGTTAAAGTAGTTATTTTTTTTCCCTCAACTTAGTGACTCCTAACTCCCAGTGCTGGGAAGATTGTGGTAAAATGATTCTCTGCAGATGATGGAGTAATTTGGGGCAACCTTTGCAAAGCATTTTGCCATACCTATCAGGAGCCATAAAAACGCTAACAACATTCAACCCTATACTTTGGTTCCTGGAAATTATCCAAAGGAACAATTGAACAGAAAAGAAAAAAAAAAAAAAACCAAACCCTAGATGCATAAAAATGTTCATTGTGGTGTTGTCTATAATTTTTTTAAATTCTAAAAGATAAAAGAAACTCTAAATATTCAACACAAGAGAACTGATTGGATAAATATTGTTATATTGACTCAGCATACAGTACTATGTAACCATTTAAAATGATAATTCACAGGAGTGTGGGGTAGTATGGAAATGTTTACCTTATGACACAAGCTAAAAGAAAGGATACAAAATTGCATATTATAATGCACCTGTGAAAATGTATTATGCATATCAACAAAACTGGAAAGTAGAATACAAAAATAAAAATGCTCTTCTAGTTGAGGGGAATTGTGGGTAATTTTTTTCCTTTTTTCAAAGTTTTCTTTCATGTTGATGTTATATTGCCTTTATTGTTTAAAGGAATAAAGTAAGACAAATGGTACAGGGAGTTCAAGCTCTGGATTGAGAGTTAAAAAACTTGAGTTTTCTTCTTTTTTCCCCCAGCATCACATGCATTATTGGCCCTCATAAACCTCAATTTCTCAGTCTGCACAATGGGTTAACACTAGTTTCCTGCACCCCAGATTGACAGAATGTTTATTTTATAAAGCTTTTAACTCACTGATTTCAAGGGTTCACATAAATGCCCTCCTGGGAGAATGAGAGGAGGGAGGGAGAGGAAAAGATAAATAGGCACTAATTAATTTTAAACGGAAAGATCATCTGCTTTAATCGGAAATGCATGTGTGCTGTGCCCCTAGTCAGAGTTTTAAGTGCACTCCATGTTAGTTAGCAACTTCAATTTAAAGTACTGTGTGATCCTTTGGGCTTTGAAGATATGAAGCCTATATACATACACATGAGCTAAAATTACCGCTCAGTCACAGAGGCTGTGTGCACTATGAATAATTAAATGCACTAAGCAACTCCAGCTGATGGATTGATGATGTGCAAGAGTAGCGCGAAAACCACGTGACAAGGAAAATTACAAGACATTTTGAAATGATGGTTTAATTTCCAAGCTTTCTTTTCAACTTGTGCTTTCTCTTTCAGCCATTACAGGCAAGTAGAAGAGATTTGATTGTCTTGTTTCCTGTGAAAGGTTATTTAGCTCCTCAATGCCATTAAGTCACTTTCTGCACTCCAGTGCACTGAGACTTCAGCAGGTTATCAGCCCAGGAAGAGTAAATGGAGACACCAGGATCGGATTTCTAAAGGAAGGAAAGTTAAAGCAAAGTTTGAAAGCGGTGACAGCCAACAGCCAGGAGCTTAGGAACTCAATTAGACTGAAAGACAACTATCTCATTATCTCATTCCGAAATGATCTAAATACATAAGAATCTCAAAGTTTTAAATAAACTTGTCCTACTGACTGTCTAGATGACTGAATTTCCCTTCTCAAAAAGTTTTTAAACACCCACTTTTGTGTTTATTTATTCTAAGCGCAAAGCAGCTGCAATAATTATGCTGTCAGATTCAGAAAGCTAATGAGGAGTCAGCAAATGGAGGGTTTTGCATTTGTGAGATTGCTACAGGAGAACCACTCGGCTGCTTTTTTCCTTCTTTCTTTTTTTTTTTTCCCCCTCTTGTTTTCTTTTTCTTTCTCTGTGAGTTGGGAAGGAGAGTCGGGCAGTCCATGGCCAAATTGAAATCTCTTTGATTAACTGGTTGCTTTCCCAGCACTGTTCTGCCACATGTTTCTCTCTCTCTCTCTCCCTCTCTCTGTCTTTGTCTCTTTCCCTCCCTCTCTCACTCTTTTTTGCTCTCTCCCTCTCTCTCTCCGCCTCCCCGCCCCGCCTCCCTCATTGCTATTGAGGAGCTATTGCTTTTGAGGGACATCTTCATGCCACTGTCCCCAAGGTAAGAGGACACTTCTTCCTGAGAGACGTTCCCAGAATGGTTTGAACTTGAGTCGATTTGAGAGTAATCTGTAAAGTTTAATATGCACTGTTTATTTGAACTGTTTGACTGTTTACACTATGACCCGAGCTAAAAGAAAGTAGACTACAAAATTGCGCGTTATAATGTACCTGAGAAAATACATTATGCATATCAACAAGACTTGAGGTCTCCCCTTTCCAGTCTAGCAAATATGTAGCTCCAAACTGAAGGAGTCAGGGCCACAGCTTACCCAAGGTAGCCAAGACAGAGTCAGCATTGCAGGTTTATTTCTTCCCTTTGGGTGTGAATAGCTTCCAGCAAACAATATTATTACGGCATTTTATGCTTTCGGTGCACCAAAGCTGGAGCTTCTCTTTTTTGTGAAACTGTGTGGTATTTAGAGCAACCCAGTTTGTACAGCTTGTGAGCTTTGGAAAAGCAGTGCCCAAGTGGAAGGGTGTCCTGAGCAGGTTTTGTGGACGTGCTTTGGTGACGATATGGCTGTTGCCCCGGATGTTTTTCTCAGATGGTACCTGTGCTAATGCTTGTAACAATGGCTACTGGTTATTAAAGATATATGGCATATCAGAGCAACCCAAGACGTTTGGCACGTATTATGTTCTCTAAGCTGAGAGCAATCTGCCCGCAAGTTTTCTTATCCCCATTTTGCAGATGAGCCCCTTAACATGTTAACTTTTAGAGGACGTGGCCCATAAGTTTAGCATAGTAAAGCACCCAGGGACAGCACACATTTAACAAACACAGGCATTTATAAAAATGCAAACTGTCAGCATTCTGAGCTAACCAAATACATGAGTCTGAGGGCATAGGTAATATACATATATTTCAAAAACATTTTCTAATCTACAAAAGTTGCACCTTAGAGTCTATTTAAATGGATTGCTAAATGTATCTAATGTAACAGAAATTTGAAACTTTCCAAAACATTATCTAGCCCAGCACCATGCTCACTGCCTGTCATCACTGGGACCCGTGTCCAGACTCCTTGGCTTGATTTTGGCCCTTGTTGTTAGTGTGTGTGTGGCTCCCAGTTCTACTCCTGTTTTGACCACCTTCAGCACCAAGGTGCCTTACCCAAGGTTCATTTGGTAAATATGCATTGAAGTGAATTGAATTGAAGTGAATTGAATAGGACGCACTTGACAGCTATTCAGTAAAGTGAGTTATCCATGAGTCAGTATAAATTATTGATGTATGAGTCTGGCTCACATTTTGATGTCTCTTCGGGTGACAAATATTACAACAGACATAAAAAATACACCGTGGGGCTTCCCTGGTGGCGCAGTGGTTGAGAGTCCGCCTGCCGATGCAGGGGACACAGGTTCGTGCCCCAGTCCAGGCAGATCCCACATGCCGCGGAGCGGCTGGGCCCGTGAGCCATGACCGCTGAGCCTGCGCGTCCGGAGCCTGTGCTCCACAACAGGAGAGGTCACAACAGTGAGAGGCCCGCATACCGCAAAAAAAAAAAAAAAAAAAAAAAAAAAAAAAACCACCGTGAAAGATCCCAGGAAATAATATGTTGGTGCTTTTCTCTTTTTTTCCCTACAGTGGAGTCTTTATTTACAGTTTCAGGAGTGAGGCTAAAGCCAGAAATGTGTGACCTTTTGGTCTCCTACCAGAAAGGTCACCACCTAGCCGGGTTTAGCAAATGCTGGTGAAAAGAAAGGTCGAGATCACCAAGATTTTCCAGGTAAGTGGTTCCAACTGTTTGGCTCCTTATGGATGGAATTGAAAATCAACCACTGTCCAGTGAAGACCTGGTTCATGGGTTCAGAGCACCTCTGTCCTGTGCCCGGCTCTTCATTCCCACTCTGGGCACAGAGGCCTAGGCCTCACAGGCTGTGAAAGGAGGATGGCAGTGTGCATCAGCTCCCACTGCCAGGGGACTGACAAGACTCCTGAGACAACCCTTACACGTCCCTGTAAGGCCTTGAGCTGACACATTGGAATACAGGACTCCACTGACATGTTAAATTCCCTTAACTACCTAGTTCTCCCTGTCAGCTGATAGGACAAAATCAGAGGTCAGGGTGACCAACTGTCCCCATTTGCTCGAGACCAAGGGGTGTCCCGGGATGTGGGATGTTCGGTGCCAAAATTAACACAGTCCCGGGTAAACCAAGATGGTTGGTCACCCTAGTGCTGCAAATGACCACCTAGCCTGCCCCCAGGTGCCAGAGCAGACCTGGTTCAGCCCAGCCCCACCCAGGAGGTGGTTTCGGAGGCCTACGAGTGTCCAGTCATCGCTGCTACAGGCTTCTTAGGCTACACCTTTTTGCACCATTGCTTACAGGGAGTCCTCTCCAGGGTGAGCTTTGGGAACCATGAGGACCTGATAGGGAGGGAGGACCCATCCACAAACGTCACAGACTCAGCTGCTCTCAGGAGTCTCCTCCATCAGCCCAGGGCAGCCCAGCCTTCCAAGGTAACCTTGAAGAGGAAGGGGCGCTGTAGAGGATTTCCCCAAAGCTACTATATCCTAAAGAGTTCTGCTGGTAGGCACAAGAAGCCAGGTGGGACAACTCCAAAAGCCACCATAGTATAGACATCCCTAGATCTTACAGGAGCACTCATGCTGGGCCTTCCATGGTGGGTAGAGGGGACAGCAGTCTAGATAGAGGAATCAAGTGAGACCCATGCACACAGCCGGCCAGCCAGCCCTGTAAGTGACCCTGGCTATATCCCAGACCACAGTCATTAACCTATGATTTGGCCATGCATCTGGCAACCACAGCTTGCTGTGCTTCCTAGCAGAACTTTTGGGGCCTAGATGGTGATGACTGGCATACTCCCTGCACCACCCCTGCCCCAACGTCATTCACATGGCAGGATTCAGCTCTTTGCCAGTTCCTCTGTTAAAGGCATATACACATCAAGAACATCTGCCTTTTGGATCTTCTAAGATCATTGTATTTAGAAATTTGGAAAGATCAGGGAAGTTGAGAATTATAGGTCTTCGTCAGAGCATTTTATGAAGTACTGAAGTTTATATTTTGACAATATAAAATTGGAATTACAATGGGCAATACAACATGGTATTTCCCAAGTAAAATATTTTCTAGAGCAGAAATTTTACTGTGTAATTATGGCATTTTAAACCCACCAGTTATGAGAATAGGGTATACTTTAGGATTTGCCCTTCATAAAATTATCAGAGACATTGATGGAAATGGTCTCAGATGGTGGTGCCCCATAAGAAATTACAATTATTTCTATTGTTATTTTGTTTTACTAAGCCGCCAGAAGGTCGGGAGCTTACCCTGCCTCTCTGAACCACAGTCAGTCTCCGCAAAGAATCATTCATTACCTGTAGATGTAAATTGGTCACAATAGAAAATCAATTAAAAGCAGCGTGACAAACTTGGCGTCTGTGCCAGCCATTGCGGAAGGGAGGGGCAGGCGGAATGTGCACTGGAGTAATCTCCCGATGTCCCTGGGCCCTTGGTACTAATGTAAGGAGATAAAAGCCACAGGAGATGAACCACAACAGGGAGAAGCTGGAGCAATTAAACTGTTTAATAAACGGCTTGGGATCAGCAAAATCTGGGAGTGCTGGAGTTAGGGACTAAAAGTGGTAATCACATGGACACTTGGGGCCTGTAAATCTTTTCCACTAAATTGAATTTATGTTAAAATATTCACTTTTCAGGAGATTCAAAATGTAAATTGGGATATTAGGACTTATAACTAGCAGCAATGCCTGAAAATTAAGACTCTTAAAAGATCCTCAAAATGTCAGTTTCAGGTGTGGAAAAACTGTATGATAATGTCTACAGTAGAGAAATGGAACTAAAATTTACTGGGTATATACCAATGTGCCAGGCACTTTATGCATATTATTTCAAAGCTTGGTGTGTTTTGAATAGTTAGGGTGTGGTGAGGTATAACGATACTTTGTACATTTGGAGATAGATTTTGATTACCAGGGGTAAGATGCGGCCTCTGTTAAAATTTATTATCACCTTTTCTATCTATCTATCCATCTATATTTATATATAATTCCATCAATAACTTTGCTATAATATTTAACAGGTTTCCTTACTCAATCTGTTATTCATGATTCTGATTTTTTTTATTCTTCATTCACTTCCAGGGCTACTGGATTGCTGTTTCTGTTTTAATTTGCTTCCACTTACTAAGAAGCTTCAACTCTAACTCCACATTGGACCAAGGGTTTTTTTTTTTTTTTTCTTATATAAGATAATTTTTCCTCCTCGTTTAAATCCATTTATTTGAGCATTCCCCCACTTGCAGCTAAACATCCTAACCAACTCAAAATTTTTCCTCCTTGTTTAAATCCATTTATTTGAGCATTCCCCCACTTGCAGCTAAACAACCTAACCAACTCAAAAGGCATGTCTTTTTATAAAATTGAAGTGAATCACATACTTTGGGGATTCATATTTTTAGGAAACACTCTCATACAACTGAAAGCACCTGGAATCTTTTTTTTTTTTTGCTTTATAACAAATTTAATCAGTTATACATATACATATGTTCCCATATCCCCTTGGACCAAGGGTTTTATACCATCACCTGTGATGTGGAATATTTTAAATATGATGTCCAAGGCAACAGTGCATGATACTTGAGGAAAAAGCAATGAAAGGTTATAGCTGCTGTCATTTGCCTAGAATTTAACAGTGATTGGCTCAAAAATTAGACATAGATTGAAATCATCTGAGAAGAGAACTTCTGAACAGTTTCATTCATTTCGTTATTTGATAGAGTGATCCCTGGGCCAGAAGGAGGACAGGACAGAAGGGAGACAACAATTGAAAGACTTTGGAGACACAGCTGGTGCTTGCAGAGGCCTGTCACTCCTGTGGTCACTTACAATTTCCCGCAACAAAAGGACTTCTGTGGCAAGGAGAGGATTAGTCTAAAGTTTAGAAAAGTCTCCAGGGAAGGTGGTTTCTTGGATAAAGTTGTCAGCGAAAGGAGTCTTGCTTAAGACTCTTTGTTATGATTTCCTAGGGGGCGCTTCTTCCTTCACTAACTGGATTGTCAAAACACATTACCACCCCATCCCAGCCAGAGTTTGGGAGTTTGGATTGAGCTGCTGGTTAGAATTAAATTTCAGGCTGTCTCCTTCTACTGAATCCTAATTGTCTGTGATGACAGCAAAAGTGATGAGTAATCTCAGCTCTGACTTGATGGCAGAGATACTGAATAGATAGATAAGAGCAAAGAGTTCCAAAGTTGTAATTCAAGTCCTGTTGCACCATGAGATACACATGCTTGTGTGCACACACATAAGCCTCAAATAAAATGAGAGATCTGTCTCGGCTAACATGTGTTTCATTTTCTACAATGGGTCCTTCTAAAAGAAGCCGGGGAAACTCAAATTACTTCATCTGGGGATGATCTACTCAGGAAATGTAGTAGCCTAGAAACCAGAGACCGCTATATAGCCTTTAGAAGAACAAGGAGGAACTAATTAAGAGAGAATTTAAAAATAGTACCTATGCACTCAGAGTCTGAGATGGAAGGAGGAAAAATGTACACAGATAGTCCAAGGAAATCTACCTTATGGAGTATTTGATTTTAGTAAGGCATTTGACAAAGCCTGTCCAGATATACCTGAAAGATGAAACTGTGTGGGCTGGATGATGAGGCAGATATATGTGCTCAAAGAACAGTGGCCTTACTGGAGAAAGGCCAGCAGTGGTGTGGTACAAGTTTCAGCCCTAAGTCCTATTCTGGTCAAATGTTTTTATTATTAATCACTTGAATAAAACTAGAGAAGGCACACAATTTATTCATATAACTCATTAAAGTAAGTACTGTTATTACTCATTTATTACTTCCATTTTACAAAAGAGGAAACTGAGGCTCAGAGAAGTTAATTAACTCCTTTGTGGTAGTACAGCAGAGGTAAGGTACACACCTGAGGTCTGGCAGTCTCCAATGTCTATGATCTTTCCAGTAATCACATACCTATCAAATCTGTAGAATACACAACTCTTGAAGAGGCAGCTGATATTTAGCATTGGATCATGATTCAAAAGGCTGAGATCTTGCTAAAAGCTAATGTGTAGCATTACACACCTATTAGAATGATAAATTCCAGAACACTGACAGCACCAAATGCTGCCAGGGATGTGGAGCAACAGGAACTCTCATTGTTGGTGGAAGTGCAAGATGGTACAGCCACTTTAGAAGACCGTGTGGCAGTTTCTTACAAAACTAAGCATACTCTTACCATAGATCCAGCAGTCATGCTCCTTTGTATTTACCCAAAGGAGTTGAAAAGTTATGTCTACACAAAAACCTGCACACAGATGTTAATAGCAGCTTTATTCATAATTGCCAAAACTTTAAAACAACCAAGATGTCCTTCTGTAGATAAGTGGATAAATAGACTGTGGTACATCCAGACAATAGAATATTATTCAACACTAAAAAGAAATGGAGCTATCAAGCCATGAAAAGACGTGGAGGAACCCTAAATGAATATTACTAAGTGAAAGAAGCCGATCTGAAAGTCACATACTACATCATTACAGCTATTTGACATTCTGGAAAAGGCAAAACTATAGAGACAGTAAAAGATCGTGGCCGCTAGGGGAGGGAGGGAATGTTGAATAGATGGTGCACAGAGGATTTTCAGGACAGGGTAACTATGTACGATACTATAATGGTGGATACAGGTATACGTCATTCATCAAAAATTTGTCCAAACCCATGGAATATACAAGACCAAGAATGAATCCTAATGTAAAACGGACTTTGGATGATAATGATGAGTCAGTGTAGGTTCATACAGTGTAACAAACGTAGCACTCTGTGGAGGGCGTTGGTAATGGGGCAGGCTGTGCATGTGTGGGGGAGGGGTGTATGGGAGTTCTCTGTACCTTCTGCTGAATATTGCTGTGAACCTAAAATTGCTCTGAAAAATAAAGTCTATTAAAACTAAACCAAAAGAAAAAAAACCCAGAAGATAAAAAAAGCTGATGAGCAACAGCCAATACATTCCTATCAAATTTCATCTGGTTTAATTTCTTACACTTCAGGCTTAAAATGTCAACAAGTTAAGTAAGGCTTAGTGGAAGTTGGCACTTTTAAGTATAATATGAATTAATAGTATGTCTGGCTGCCCACAAAAGATAATGCTAATACTTGTGGGTGATATAAATGAAGGAATAAGAGGGTGTCCCAGAGAAGGGAATTAGTCAGATCACATCTAAATTATTGTTAAATTTCACTCTACCCATCACACTTTAAAAGAAACATCATATTGAAGTAAATATTTATTGTGCATCTATTAGTTTACAGATTTAATCCTGTTTAATCCTCTTAACAAGTAAGAGGTAGGTGTAATTATTCCCTGCCTTGCAGAGAAGAACACAGAACTTAATTTAAGCATCTAGGATTTGATGCTCAGACTCTGTCCCCAAAGTCTGGGCTGCATGCTTCAAGGAGGGCTGCTAGGAGAACAGAGGGTACAGAGACCAGGGCAGAAGAAGGAATACTCCAAAAAGGGAAAACCCAGGGCCAGAGAAATTCCCTTCAAGGAACTGAGGGTTCTCGTGGAGCAAAGGGGCTGGCTCTCTGCTGGGTGGCTGTAGAGCCGGGACAAATACGTACATTGAAAGCTCAGAGATGATATTTTTGATACAGCAGGAAGAGTTCTCCAAAAATTTCACCTGTCCACCAATGAAATGAGCTCCCACAGCAGTAGTGGACTTCCTTTGTGGCCCCAAAGAGATAGAAAGCTGTAGGAGGGATTCCCATATTGGAAATTAGAATAGCTGACCCCTAAGGTCCCATCTAATTCAAAGACGTCTAAAAAGGGCTTTTGAAGAGCTGTGGACCAACTATACTTGGAATTATAGTAAGATCCTATTGTTGTAAGAACAGGTAGGCTTGTTTTGGGGGTTTTTTAAAGGATTTTTTAAAAAGTAAAAATTGACAAAATTATTCTCTTTAATTATAATGGAAGATAAATCATGCTTGTGTTTCCTTCTTTTTCTCCTTTAATGAATGGATTTGCCTATTCAAAAGCTTAATAAAAATTATGTATGAAACACCAAAACATTATTCTAATCTTCGTTTCTTCCTTGATTCTATCAAAGGAGCATTCCTGTTTGTGCATATTTTTTTCCTCCCATGTTTTTGTTGATTCCTTTGTATAGGCATATACCTGACTTTAAAAAACATGGGGCTTCCCTGGTGGCGCAGTGGTTGAGAGTCCGCCTGCCGATGCAGGGGACACAGGTTCGTGCCCCGGTCTGGGAGGACCTCACATGCCGTGGAGCGGCTGGGCCCGTGAGCCATGGCCACTGAGCCTGTGCGTCCGGAGCCTGTGCTCCGCAAACGGGAGATGCCACAGCAGTGAGAGGCCCGCGTACTGCAAAAAAACCCAAAAAACATGAGTTATTTTTGTTCAATTAGATGTATTAGTTATTTAATAATGCTTACTTTTTCAGTCACTAGTGCTACTCACCTAGTATTTCTGTCTCCCAGACTCCATAATTGGATGACACTTCCTGGCTCTCTGGTGGATGAATAGGGCTGTATGATTAGCGCTAGCCAATGAATTGTGAGTGGAAGTGATATGTATCACTTCTGAATCAAGCACTTATTTGATTGCCAGTGCAAGACCCTCCAGATCTCTCTTTATTTTTCCCTCTGTTACAGTGACCAGCAGCATTCAAGATGGTCCCAGAATGAAAGGATGTAGAACGGAGTCCCCAGATGATATATAATGAATATATAGTGAGAAAGAGAAATAAAACTTTGTTTTAATCCATTAATATTTGGAGATTATTTGTTACTGCAGTGTAACCTAGCCTATCCTGACTATTCTAGGTCACATAAAATATGTTGGTCACTGTCCAACACGGCAGTTACTACCTACATGTGACTATCTATATTTAAATTTAATCAAGATCAAATTTAGTTCCTCAGTCACACTAACCACACTTCAAGGCCTCCATAGCCACATTGGGCTAGTGGCTACCATAACGTAAAATGCAGATATAGAACATTTCCATTATTGCAGAAAGTTTCGCTGAACAGTGCTGACATAGAGTGGTAGGATTTTTATGAGAGTTGGTAATGTTGTCTTCTAACATTTCTTGATATTTTAAGTGCACATCCAATACCACCTTGGAGTTATTCTCAAAAATTTTTGCCTTTTTATAATGAAATCTCTGGGAACATCCAATGGAAGTTACTTTCTGGAGGAAAATAAATTACTCTGAGCAGTTACATTTCTTAGAACCAAAGTGCTCAGACTTTCCTGAAGGTTACATTGACTGACACCTTTTTGTTACTCTCATGCCTTTCATAAATGAATTCCCAGAACAGTTTTATTTTAGTCCATCCTCTCTGAATCTATTCACATTTTCTACTTCTAACTCCTCTGCATCCCTAAGTAGGTTAATAGGCACCTGGTATAAGATCTGAGGTGCTGGGTAATGAATTCATCCAAGTTTATTGGCATTCTTGTAAACAATTGTTTCTTTTGTAAGAACTGTCATTGGATATTACAAGAAAAATCTTGCGGGAGCCCAAAACTGAACCAAGATATAAAATAATCTTTCCCATCTATTCATTAATTTAGTCCACAAACATCTGCAGTAGAAATATAAAAACGTTCCCCCAAGGATCCTATAGTCAACTGGGGCATTAGGTGGAAATAAATACAAGATCCAATGACATTTCAGTCCTCCCTGTCATAGAGGAGATGACAATTAATCTTTGTCTTCAAGTGAGAGTTTTCCAGGTGGGCAATTGGTGGGGGCGTGGGGAGGAGGGTGAAAAGAAGATAGCCCTGTGTGTGGGAAGTAAAGAAAGGACAGGATGGTTTTTGGCTGTAAGAAATTGAAAACCCCCATTCAGTGGCTTAATCCATGAGGATATTAGGTCACATAAGAAATCTAGAAGTACCTGGTTCCAGGATTAATTAACTGATGGGTCAAAGACATCATCAACAACCCAGGTTCCTTCCGTCTTTCTTCACTGCATCTTCGGTGTCCTTCATTGCCTTAATTCTCAGGCTGGTTCCTATCATGGTCACAAGATGCTGCCACAGCCCCAGGCATCACATACAGGTATGACAATGTCCGGTAGAGGAAGAGGATGTCTCTTCCTGTGTTCTTATTTTTCAAAGAAAGCATACTTCTCTTCACATCTTACTGAACAGACGGTCACATATCCACTCCTAAACTGCCAGCAAGAGAAATTAGATGACTGCTTTAGAAGGGTCAGGATTTGCTACTGATCTGAAGTGGGGATCACTTTCCTGAGGGGCAAGTTCCTGAATAATCAGTTTTCTCTTAACTGGAGAAGAAGTGAGGAATGACTGTTGAACAGTTGACCAAAGAATCTGCCATGGCAACTGTCTGTGGGGTGTAGTGGTGCAGGGAGTGGTGGGAGATGAAGAATGGCTGTAAGGTTTCCAGTCTGTGGGCCTGGATGACTTGTTATATCATTTTTAGTCAAGCAATTAGTTCAGGAGAGGAGGCTATGTGCTCATTTCTGGACATCTTCAGTTGGAGGTGTGTATCAGACAATTGGAACTGCTGACCTGGGACTGGGAAATGAAGACTGGCTATATGGGGCATCACCTACATACATGTCACTGAAGTCCCAAAGATGTGATTCCCAAAGAACAGGCTTTTTCTAAATCCTGTTATTGCTGGATTTCATGCTGTATAATTTATGGTTTACTGATTTACAGTGTTTATTGTCTTTCTCACCCCTACTAAAATGTAAGCTCCTTGAGGATAGGAAACTTTGTTTTATTCACTGATGTATTTCAAGCACCTTGAATAGTCCCTTGTACATAGTAGGCCCTTGATAAATATCTTTTGAGTGAATGAACTCCTCTGCCATTTGTTTCATTGCAACCCCACACTCCTTTACTCCCTTGACCTGATCTGGGTTTTTTTGTTTTTTTCATATATGACATACTGATGTTTTATACTTATTGTTTACAATTGACCCTTGAAAAACTCAGGGATTAGGGGCACTGACCCTCTGCACAGTCAAAAATTTGAAAATAACTTACAGTCGTTACTCTATTGGTGGTTCCTCCACATCCATGGATTCAACCAACTGCAGATCTTGTAGTACTGCAGTATTTACTACTGAAAAAAAACTGCATATAAGTGGACCCATGTTCAAACTCATGTTGTTCAAGGGTCAAGTGTATTTGCTCTCTCCCCCTCCTAGAAAGTAAATCCCAAAGGAGAAAATTTTAATATTCTGTTCACTGATATATCACAAGCATCTAGAATTGTGCATGACACATAATCGGCGTTTAATAACCATTTGTGGAATACATAAATGAATGAACCAGTGAAGAATCAGAGATTGAAGGAAATGAGATTAAGAGTTCACATTTGCCTGGAAAAGGATGAGAGACACGTATCCTCTGTGATCAGAAAAAAGAAAAGTACATGGGTAAAAGTTTAGAAAAGTTCTGAAGATTGCTCAGCGCTGAGCAGGGTCAAGATCCAGACTGCTTTTGGATCTGGCTCTGCACTAACTAGCTGTGTGACCTTGGGCAACTTACTTCACTTCTCTGTGCTCTCATTTCCTCCTTTGTAAAATGATAATATCTGTGTCACAGAGTTGCTTGCGAGGATCAAATGATTTAATACATTTAAAGTATTTTGAATAGTGCCTGGAAGATAGTAAGCACCATGAACATCAGCTAACTTGTGGTGGTGGGTGATGTTTATGGAGGTGGTGGTCATGACGGATGTCGGTAGCCGTCATAGGAGAGCGGAAGATAAATAGACCAGGAAAATGAAAGGTTCAGCGCCATGGGGTTCTAGCTAGCAAGGGGAGGCAGGAGGCCAGGAGGAAAATAAGAAACAAAGCAAAAGAGTAAAAGGGTTAGATTGGGGTTTAGAATGAAGTTGGGGAAGGAAAAGCCACAACACCTGGTGCTGGTTGTTTGTGGTTCTCCCTGGTGAGCCTGGCTAGTTAAAATTGCAGGCATTTTTATAATGAAGTGTACTCGGGTTTTATCAACCACCTGCTCTAATAAATATTCGGACATGAATATTAGTGCTTTAAAATTTGTTTCTCTCCAAATTCCAATTCCTGCGAACTTGCATGAAATATAATAATGGCACTGAATTTTTTGGTCCTTTCTGAGTTTTTTTTTGGTCTTTATTTTAGTTTTGCAGGTGTTTCGTACTTTATTATGTTTAAACAATGTTTGAGGAGAGGTGCAGGGGATTTGAGGCAGGAAATGCAAAGGGCCAGGCTAATGGCACTAACAGAACCCACTACAATGGCCACCACAGGCCACACATCTCTGGAAAAGACAATTCCCCACAAGGGTGCCTGGGGAAGGCAGATAAAAGACCAAAGTTGGGTCATGTGACAGGTGTCACTTGAGTAACAGTACTGGGGCCAGAGATGAAAGCCCACTCCTTTGGGTCACATGACACAGCTTCATTACGCTCCCAGCAGGGGGTTAGAGAGTCTGGATGCCATTTTTACTTATTTATTTATTTGTGGGGTTTTTTCCCCTTATTCTGTGATAATGAGAAAATGTTTAAACTCCCATCTCTGTGTTTAAACATTTCTCCCTGCTGACAGCAGCGGGATACCCCTTGATCAGCTGTCAGATAGGAAAGTGCAATTTTTCTGGTAAGTAAACAGCATGTTAGCTGGTTGGAAATAATTTTCTGTTTATTGGTAGCTGTTTGTGCAGGAGTGATGGAGCTCTGTGACAGCACTTGTCAAATGAGGAATAAGAAACAAGTTTGGAAATACCTTTAAGGACAGAGCTCTGACAATAGGGCCTTACTATTTTTTTGATAGAATGTACTCTAAAAAAGTTAAATTCAAATGAGAAAAAAAAAAAAAAAAAACTTTTCCAGTGTTACCAGCTCCTGGAGATCCTTCTGGCAAAACTGACACCAAGTCAAAGGCATGGGACGCTGGAGTTGGAAGGGTACTTGGCAGTTACTAAATCCAACCCACTGGGGAAACTGAGGCTCAGCAAAATGCCTTTGGATTCTTCTCACAAATAAGCGGAAAACGTAATCATTACCAATATAATAGAGAAATAGAGGTTATTTTTGCTTTTCAAATTCATGTGTGAAGATAAATGGGAAAAACTGGGGGAGGCAGTTTTAACTTTTGACCTATGTATACTTAACGACCAGGTTTAATGTATCATGTGGATCTCTTATTTTTTTTTTTTTTTTGCAGAGCGGCTACAAAGATATCACCACCATCTTTTATTGATTAACCATATCAGAAAAAATGGCAGCAATAGAAGTAATATATTGATATATTCTCAAGCTATATACAGTCAACAGTTCATGTCTATCTTGAGTTAGGCTAAATCCGAGGTCCTGATCTGTTCCAGAATTTGCCTCACTTCTTCCAGATAGCTAGAGAAGTAGTCCCAGCTGCTGACTAGGTGCCTTCACTTAGATCTTTCCAGCAAATATGTCTAGTCCTACATGTCCGAAATCTTCTCCCCCCACATCATAAACAGAGCAAAATGTCTTCTCCATTTCCATTTTGATTAATTGCGTTGCATTGTCATTCACCCCTTTGCCAGATCCCCCTCTCCCTGCCTCCAAAATACCTCCCAGCCCATTTTCTCCTCTCCATCCCACTGCCTGGCCACAGACCTGTGGTTCTCAAAGTGGGGTCCCTGCACCAGCAGTATCAGCACCACCTGGGAAATGGTGAGAAATGCACATTCTCCGGCCCCGCCCCAGACCTCCCAAATCAGAAGCTGGTTGCTGGGGCCCAGCAAGTTAACAAGGCTTCCAGGTGATCCTGATGCACTGAAGTTCAAGAACCACTGCCCTGGAGGGGTTCTCCAGGCCTCCAGTAGTCCCCTAACTGGCCTCCCAGTCACCAACTTCTTTCTTCTCTGGAATTTTCTCCACACCAGTTGTTCTCAACCTTGGCTGCACGTCGGAATCACCTGGAACGTTTTCTTTTAAATACCAAATGCCTGAGTCCTGCTCCCAGGAATTCTTATTTAATTGATCTGGTGTACAGCATCAGGCATCGAGATTTTTTAAAGTTCCCCATGTTATTCTGATGTGTAGCCAGGACTGCTAATCACTGCTCTGCACTGAAGCAAATCAGATGATGTCACCATCCCCCCTAGAAAAGACTTCATCAGTCAAAAGAGAAATTCTGAACAGGACCCTTCAACATGGCCCCACTCGACCTCTTCATCTGGCTCCTCCATCCTCAAGGCTCATTCACTCTCTCTACACTCGGCCACCCAGAATTGCTCATCATTCCCCAAATGCAGCGTTCTGTTTGTATCACTAGGCTTTTGTACTTTCTGTTCCCTCTGCTAGGAGCATCCTTCTTCCTTTTGCCTGATAAATTCCCATCTGTCCTTCAAAACTCAGCTCAAAGGTCACCCTCCCTGACTGCTCCAGCCCTGAGTTAGTTTCTCTCTCCTCTGGGATCAGAGGCCTCTGTTGCTTTTACATGAGAGTATTGGTCCATTTGGTATAATCATTAGTTGACACTTCTTTTTCTCCTTTGCTAAAACGGTCTGCACCAGGAGCAGGTCAGAAGAATACTTAGCTTTTAAATTTTACTGACACTGAGAAGATGCTCAATGAACATTGTTTAAGTGAATAAATTGAAAATAAAATCAACCACACTTACTGCCTTTCACTGAGATGGAATCATGGTGTCCTTTGGCTTTTCTTTCCAGAAACAGTAAAGCTCATGTAGCTCCTATTAAAATGTGGACAAGGAGTTAACCAGACCTAAATATTTGACCTTTGTTTTCTAATCTTTAAAATAGCGTCAATAATACGGACTTTGTAGAATGAACATGAGGACTCATTGTACAACACCCAGCAGAGTGCTTGACGCAGAGCAGGCACGAAATAAGTTAAAGTTTTTATTATCATAATAGGTAAAACTAACTGAAAACAAACAAAGTCGAACTGAGCAGCACATCTGTTTACACATCTGTCTCCCCCTTCAGAACGTGAGCTCTTGACGGGCAGAAACTGTCTTATTTATCTGCGTGTTCCCTGGGGCTGGGAACCCAGTAGGCATTCATTAATTAATTCAGTCCCTCACTCAACAGCATTTATTAAGCTAATGAATGAAATAACTAGTATTTGGATTCGAATGATGGCGTGCTGTGTGGCGGCACAGAAGGACTCACACATTTGCCCATCTTACAAAACAGAATCACAGTCTTGGCAGCTGGAAGGTATCTTAGAGATCACCTTAAAGCTCCTTATTTACAGATAAAGAAATGGAAATAACCCCACAGGAAAGCCATTTTAATTTCAATATTTAACAAAGACTTTCTGAGTTACAAATTGATGCTGCCCAAGTAGGAATACAAGTCCATGTTTGTAAAAGTTGGCCCCATCAGTGACTTGTCGAGTAAGCACTATAACTAGGACAGCACCTGACTTACCACGAGATGAGAAGCTGGCAGGTGGAAAAGAATTTCAGGGAAAAAAAAAAGATCATGGGTTGCACCTTTGAGCATTTTCAGTTCCAGATCATATAGTTCCTCTCTTGGAAAATAAAGCACATTTACCCAATACGCATTTAAATTTGTTACTCTGTCCTTTCAAAAGGCAGGTAGAAGGCACAGTTTGGGTCATTTAACAAGTTCTTATTCAAGCAACAACAAAGAACAGATAAAAGTGGTTAACAGGGCTTCCCTGGTGGCGCAGTGGTTGAGAGTCTGCCTGCTGATGCAGGGGACACGGGTTCGTGCCCTGGTCCGGGAAGATCCCACATGCCGCGGAGCGGCTGGGCCCGTGAGCCATGGCCTCTGAGCCTGCGCGTCCGGAGCCTGTGCTCCGCAACGGGAGCGGCCACAACAGTGAGAAGCCCGCATGCCGCAAAAAAAAAAAAAAAAAAAAAAAAAAAAAGTGGTTAGCAGATAGGATTGCATAAATAAGCTTCTTTAACAAAAAAAAAAAAATCACTTCAATAGAGTGTCCTCCTGGTCTGAATCCCTCCCAAGAGGTCTGAAAGCCACTTTCCACTTTCAGGGCAGTCTAGTGTGGAGTTTCCCTGGTGACCCCTGGTGACTGGCTTAGAAGTCAGGAAGGCTGCACAGGTGATGCAAAGGGGACAGCCAGGAGCACTGGCCACAGGTGTGCGGACGGAAAACCCAGGAGGATCTTTGTGCCAAACACGCAGCACCACTAGGCCTTGGTGCCCTGATCTCCAGGAAGCCTCTCACTTCAGGGCTCTCCTGGGAGGCATCCACCCTGACCCTTGTGTGCAAGGCTGAAAATGAAGTTTAGGCCTTGTATCAGTTTGCTTGGGTTGCCATAACAAAGTATCACCGACTGGGTGGCATAAACAAAGAGATTTATTTTCTCACAGTTCCAAGATCAAGGCGTCTGCAATGTTGGTTTCTTCTGAGGCTTCTCCTTGGCTTCCAGAAGACACCCTCTCACTGTATCCTCACAAGGTCCCTCCGTCTGTTATCTGGGTCCTAATACCCTTTTCTTATAAGGACACCAGTCATATTGGATTAGGGCCTTCCTATAGGACTTCATTTTACCTTAATTACCTGTTTAGAGGTCTTATCTCCAAATACAGTCACATTCTGGGTCACAGCATATGAATTTGGGGGGAACACAATTCAGTCCATAATAGATAGGCCTCTTAGCTGCAAGGCTGGCTGCCGACCTCTCTCCTGTGGAAGATGAATGAATGAATGAATGAATGAGTGCTCTAGGCCAGCTGGACACTAAGCTGCAACTGATGCTATGCTTCCTCTGGCCACTCAGGATTTTTCTTAAGTCACGGCGTGAGAAGGAACTACAGGGGCGAGGGGCAGTCCCGGGCAGGAGTCGGGGTGGACAGCCAGCCCCGGCCCCAGATAACAAGCCTCTCTCTAGGAACATGTGTTAGGAAGAGTGTTTGATCAGAGTGTCAACTTGTGGGCCGAGGAGGAACACTAAGTGGTTTTGTCTGTCACCTCCTCCACCCCCACTGGAATTTGGCCCCAGTCTGATGGAAACTGCCCACTTTCGGGAGAATTTCCCGCTATCAACGAGGCTGGGCTTCGTACTTAGGCTATCACCAGGCTTTCAGAGCAGCGATACTGCTTTCCCCCGGGCAGACGTGTGGATCTCAAGGGCTGGGGTATGGCACCAAAAGCTACTCTGTGCAGAATGTTCTGTTCATTGGGGGTTTCATTCACATTTCATTCCCTGCACCGACTGTGCCACACGCTACTCCTGCAGCCTCTCTTCATTCACCCCACGTTATAGTTGAGAAAACTGGGAGGGGCCTCATGACAGGTAAGGGAGTGAGCTGGGATTCAAGCTTAAATCCAGCCCATGTGATTCCAAAGCCCACGCTTGGACCCCTATTCACGCTGTCCTCATGTCACTGTGAAGAGGACCAACAGGCCTTCATAAACAGCTGTGTGAGAAAGGGTTAAAGGTGCTAGTTTGGAAGTCCGAGGAGCTGGGTTCCAATCCTGACTCCACAGCTTTGTAGCTGAATGCTTTGGGGCAAGTTACTTAACTCATTAGGCCTCAACTTTCCGTATCTGTTAAAATGGGTCCAATAATAGCACCTACCTCTAAAGGGGTTATAGTGAGGCTTGAACGGGTTTTCCCCACCAGGGGTGTTTAATTAATGATAGGTACTAGTACTATCACAACACAAAATACAATCAATATTATGAATTTGCTCCCACCTGTCTGTGTGTACCCAGTGTGCCCCTACTTACTGAGCACCTACTGTGTGTCATGCTGTAGACTGGGTGTTTTACATATATGACCTCGTGTTCTATGTATATGACCTTATTTATTCCTTGCAGGCATCCTCTGAGGTAGTTTATAGGATAAGCCTCCTATTCAGACGAAGAAAACAAAGCTCAGAGAGGGTAAGTGACTTGCTGGAGGTCACACAGCTGAAAAAATATAGAGCTGAACTTTGGTTCCAGGACTGACTTCAGAGCTTATGCTTTGAACCACTAAGATACAATGTCTCTCTGAAGTCATAAACCTCAAGAAAAATTCCAGAAGTTACTACCCTCAGCTGTGCATAATCTTTTAAAGAAATCACTTTGAAAGGTGCCAACTAATCCCATCAATGAGTCCATTGTTCTTACTCTTTGGCCCTCAGAACCATCTGCAACCCTCAGGAGAAAACTAGTCTCATTCAGTTATATCGGACTCATCTTTTAATCTAAAATAATATCACTTAATTTTACCTTATTTCCCAGACTTTGATACAAATTAATTTTGGCTGTTGGTAAAAATCAAATCCACCTTTAGAGGATAAATATTTGCTCCCATCAAGATACTCCAAAGTATGCACTTAAGTGTCTAAAAAGAAACGATCCAGATTGTTTTTAACAGTATCTTTGGAATAAGTGATTCATCTTCCAACGGGACTGCTTTAAAGGGGAGACTCATGTGGGATGCATATGCTCTGGTATGTTTATTTAAAACATATCTTAAGGGCTTCCCTGGTGGCGCAGTGGTTGAGAGTCCGCCTGCCGATGCAGGGGACGTGGGTTCGTGCCCCGGTCCGGGAAGATCCCACATGCTGCGGAGCGGCTGGGCCCGTGAGCCGTGGCCGCTGAGCCTGCGCGTCCGGAGCCTGTGCTCCGCAGCGGGAGAGGCCACAACAGTGAGAGGCCCGCGTACCACAAAAAAAACCCCAAAAAACCTTAAATTTCCTTATATATATTCACAAGTAACTTGCCTGGAAGCCCCAGACACTCAACTCTGCTGAGACAGAGGAAATCGATGAGGTCACTGAGTCCTTTTCAATTGTGTCTTGCCTGGACTCTTAAACTCTTATTCAGTGGATTACAAACATGAGCGAAAGGGTTCATTGAGGAAAGGGACATCCCCACACTTGCACCTCGAACCAGCTCTCTGTCCTGCAATGCTGGGCCCTAAGACAGAAATGGCAGTTAGTAGCTTGGGAGAGTTTCGGGCTCTAAAGAGACAAATGAAGAGTATTGGGTGCAGCTTTGTTGATAGGAAGTCAGCAGTTCTCTCGTTCATGGGACTACCCTGAACTTAAATGCCTCCCATTTGCTGGAAACCTGGTGTTGCTTCCGACCCCAGACAGTGCTGGTTAAATTTAGACAAAATTTCTTCATATGATTTTTATGTGGCCAGCCATATGACAATCAGTTTCATGTCAGACACATGGGACCACCCTTCCACAGTCTGTCTCGGTCTCCAGCACTTGATAAGTCAGGGTGGCTAACACGGCCCAAAGACATTCTAACTGGGTTTAGTCATTACATCAGACCCTACTTAAATCCCTCCTTTCAAATGTACTCAGAACACAGCCTTTCTTTTTGCATTGCATAAGTTAAGTTTCTTCAAGCTCTTGTCACTTTTAGTTTTGCCTACACTGCCGCCCAGTTCCTTCCAAAGCTCCCCCTCTCACCAGACTGTGCTTCCCAGATGCTCACAACCCTGAAACATCCCAGATGACAAAATGTATACACATTGTAATTGTCCAAGTAAGTCCATCTTCATTTACTTTGCTCTGGTTCCCATTTGTCTTATCAAGTTAAATAGTAAAACTTTAATTGGTGTGGTAGGCAGAATAATGGCCCCCTAAAGATGTCCACATCCTAATCCAGGAAACTGTGAATATGTTCCATTACATGGCAAAGGGGAATTAAAGTTGCAGATGGAATTAAGGTTGCTAATCAGCTGACCTTAAAACAGGGAGATAATCCTGGATTAACCAGATAGAACTAATGTTATCCCAAGGTCCTTAAAAGTGTAAGTAGGTCAGAGTGATGTAATATTTAACTGGACCCATTATTGTTGGCCCTGAAGATGGAGGAAGAAGGCCAAGAGCCAAGGAGCTTGGGCAGCTTCTAGAAGCTGGAAAGAGCAAGGAGACAGATTCTCCCCTAGAGCCTCCGAAAGGGAACATAATCCTGCTGAGACCTTGATTTTAGCCCAGTGAGACCCATTTCAGACTTATGAACTATAGAATTTAAGATAATAAATGTGTGTTGTCTTAAGCCACTAAATTTATGATTAGATGATTTGTTACAGTAGCAATAGGAAATGTATACAGTTACCTGGGACCTAAATAACCAGAAAATACAATTCACTGAAACTTTTTCTGCTTATCGCTTTCAAGAGAAATATACAGGGCTTCCTTGGTGGCGCAGTGGTTAAGAATCCGCCTGCCAATGCAGGGGACACGGGTTTGAGCCCTGGTCCAGGAAGATCCCACATGCCATGGAGCAACTAAGCTCATGTGCCACAACTACTGAGCCTGCGCTCTAGAGCCTGCCAGCCACAACTACTGAGCCCGAATACCATAACTACTGAAGCCCACACACCTAGAGCCTGTGCTCCGCAACAAGAGAAGCCACTGCAATGAGAAGCCCGTGCACCACAACGAAGAGTAGCCCCCGCTCGCCGTAACTAAAGAAAGCCCACGGGCAGCGAGGAAGACCCAACGTGAAAGAGAGACAGAGAGAGAGAGAGAGAGAGAGAGAGAGAGAGAGAGAGAAGGAAGGAAGGAAAGAAAGAAAGAAAGAAAGAAAGAAAGAAAGAAAGAAAGAAAGAAAGAAAGAAAGAAAGAAAGAAGGAAGGAAGGAAGGAAAGAAAGAAAGAAATCTCAAAAAAGTTTAAATCAACTACTTTAAGCAAGCTCTTAGATTGAGACAGACTCTCACATGGAAAGTTGGGGGCCACATGTTTCCTGGGGAGAGCTCTCAGGAGATGCACCTGTAAGGGGTGAGGACCCAGCAGAGGGAGACACTGGCCTGCAACGCAGCTGCATCTGAGGGTTTAGCTGACCCAACAGGCAACTCTGGAGCTGGGGCGGCCCTTCAATATCGTCCCAAATTGAGGCAGCTGAACTTTTGTCTCCACATCATCCAGCCTGGGAGGGAGCATAACCCTGGGCCAGGCAGCGCCTGATGGCTATGGGCCATGCCCAGCTAGGAACACAGCTGTGAGTCCTCAGAGCTGCTGGAGGACAGGTGGGTGGGCCCTGAGGAGGAGATCTGGGCAGGCATAATAGTCTTCACCACCAGCAATCAATATTTCTAGGGTATATGAGATCTATCTGAGCTCTATCTACATTCCATCTTGTCTTGATACAACAGAGAAGAAGAACTCTTATTTGCCTGGTGCTTCTTATGTAGCAGATACTATGCTTAAGGACTCTACACTCATCATCTCTAATCCTAGCCAAGTAACTACCATGAGTTCCACTTCACAGATGAGAATACTAAAGCTCAGAAGCTCAGGCTGGTGACGCAACTTGTCCCAAGTCACGCAGCTCGTTAAGTGGTGGAGCCAGGTTTTGACATCAAAGCCGGCCCCCTTAATCCCCAGTCAGCCAAGAAGCTCATGGAATGAATGAACGTTTACAAACATCTGACACCACAAGATCATTGACCATCAAAGAAAGATAAGATTAGATTCAGTAAACTCTGCTTCCTACATAGGAATAGGGGCCCGAGACCAATTGATAAGATATTAAACAAGGATTGAAATAAGTAAGGACTTCTGGTGGCCCAAAAAGGTTGGGCCACCAGATCAAGGTACAGATCAAGGTCTGTACTACATGCTATAAATCAAAGTTAACTACATTTTTGCTCCACACTGTACATGGTGAATTGGGTCATAATTTTTACGTATGCCTCAGTGTTCACTTTCCAAATGGAAGCTCCTAAGGGAAAAGCCTCAAGACAGTCTACCTTTCCTCATATGGCCCCTAGCACTGCATCAACACAGGACCACACATCATAAATACCATTTGATTATTTTCTTCCCTCGCAGCCTTGGCCCAGACCCCAACTTACAGCCTATAATGCAATAGCACTCCCTGTAGCACTCTCCCTGTGGGTTGGGTCTAAAAAATACGGTGCTCTGGAAAACGCTGTAAAAGCTCTCTTCTTTAATAAGGATCCTGGTGTCCCGTGATGGATGCTATAAAATCGTGGACCGGCTGGTGTGTTCATAGCCGTGTGGGCCCATTAACAGCGTCTGGCTCTGCGGTAACATACTTCATATCCTGGGCAGGGAAAGGTGGTCACCAGACAGCAAAAGCGAAAGCATTTATTATAAATAACACGAGGTGACCCTGGAGTAAACACAGCTGTGCCCTCACGGTGTCTTGTCAGTGCAGCTCCCTCAGTAGATTAAAGAAATCCATGTTTTATGGGGCCATCATTTATTCTGTATATACACCACAGAAGGCGGCTTTTCCATCAAACCTTGCTCATTGCATATAAGGTTTCAAGCCCTGGAATTGTATGAAGCAGAGAGGCTTCATGAAAACACTTATTCTCGCACGTTCTAATATTTTCAAAGGGGGATGAGGATCAGTTCCTATTTGTTCCTAAATGATTTACACGGCATTTCTGGCTCTGCACAACTTGTAGCTGGCCCTCTGCTTTCTTACAGACTCTTCCCATGCACGCCCTGGCGCCCTGCCCCGCAGCCGGGGTGAGCAGAGTCAGCAGGAGACTTTATCTAGGAGGGCTCGGGAGCTGGCTGTCATCTCCCAGCTGTGGGGCTTGGGCGATTCCTTCAATCCACTGGGCCTTATTTTGCTCATCCTCAAGTGGGGAGAGTGAGCTCTGCTTCCTGGAATTGCGCTGAGTTAGGTCGGTTGTCTCTGAATTGGAGGGCAGAGTGGGACGGGAGTAGCAACATAGAGAAAGGCTCTCTGTTGGGGAGAAATAGAGACACAGAATTAAAAAGCAAACATGGGGCTTCCCTGGTGGCGCAGTGGTTGAGAGTCCGCCTGCCGATGCAGGGGACACGGGTTCGTGCCCCGGTCTGGGAAGATCCCACATGCCGCAGAGTGGCTAGGCCCGTGAGCCATGGCTGCTGAGCCTGCGCGTCCGGAGCCTGTGCTCTGCAAGGGGAGAGGCCACAACAGTGAGAGGCCCGCCTACCGCAAAAAAAAAAAAAAAAAAAGCAAACATGTATAACTGATTCACTTCGCTGTACCACAGAAACTAAGAGAACATTGTAAATCAACTGTACTCCAATAACCTGCTGGGGAAAAATTAGAATATACAAGAATGTTATTAAATTTATATAACATGATTATATGATTATATGCATGTTAATAAATATTAATATTTATTAAATATATTAATCTAAAATCACACAAGGGCTATGTAGCTATTGTGTGTACATATGTATATGAGCGCGTGTCTGTGTGTATGTATAAAACCTTTGTGTGATCTCACATGTAGGCAATTAGCACAGCAGTGCATGCATAACTTACAGCTACACATGTGCTGGGGAGCGCCGCCGGGGCCGCCACACAGCAAAGACGTGGTAGCAGACTTACGCTGCCAACAGTGGTGGTGAGTCAATGGCCACCTGGGGGCTTTCTCTCAAGGTTCCATCACTTCTCCAACCACTTCCTCCTCACTGGTCAGAATGAGACCCAGAGAAACTAGACCTTTCATTGTCTTCTCTACCCTCCACAAACTGAGTCAAAAGGAGACACCCTTAATTAGATGGGTGGTGTGTCTGTAATTCCACACAATTGGATTTTTGCAGAAAAAGCTATCAGCCATCACTGGAGTGAAAACAAACTCTTAAAGGTTCTGTTTATACATGAATTTGGTTGCCTCACCTCCATTCCAAAAGCAAAAAAACACAGCATATCATCTACTCAAATAATGCAGCTTTACTGTCACAAGCCCAGGGCCACCAAGTGTTATTTATTCATTTGCATTCCGAGGGCCCACTCCGTGTCAGGCATGCTACTAAGCCCTGGGATTTCATAAATCTCCACGACATCACCCCTGCCCTTGATGGGGGGAGATGGACAAGTCCACAAAGCATGTGTCAGCGATGAGCTCTGTACAGAGTTATGGGCAAAGTCAGTTACCTGGGGACACAGAGAAGGCTTCAGTTTTCTAAGGAGTGGGTTGCATTTTGCCAGATAAGGAACAGCAGAGTGGATGGAGCAAGCTGTAAAGGACAGAGGGAACCTCATCTCTGAAGGCACAGAGGTGTGGGATTGCTCAGGAGGACCACATAGCAGGGGTGTGCCATTCTGAACGACAAGAGAACAGAGGGTGTTAGGGAAAGTGTCAGGAGAAGACCTAGTACATTAAGTAAGGGCAGCTTGTTAGAGTTATATATGTTCTGACTTTATATTATAAGCAGAGGAGTGGGATTGAAGGCTTATACAGAGGAGACAGGCATGATGGTACAGTGGGGTCCACTACTGAGGATTAAACATATATTTTCCCTTTTTTCATCAGCAAGTTAAAGGTATTGGAGATGGACTGGGACACGTTAGTCAAGCCTTAAAAAATCAGATCAGTATTTGATCATGTTAATTACCAGATCATTTTGTAGGATGCTCTTCTGTCACCACTGTTAGAGCACACATACACATAAACACACAAACACAACTTTTAACTTGCCACATGAAGATTTCCTCAAAACTGGAACTTACCCATTTTATTTATTTATTTTTTATTTAATTTAATTAATTTATTATTTTATACAGCAGGTTCTTATTAGTTATCCGTTTTATACATATTAGTGTATACATGTCAATCCCAGTCTCCCAGTTCATCCCACCACCACCACACCCCACACCGCCACTTTCCCCCCTTGGTGTCCATACGTTTGTTCTCTACATCTGTGTCTCTATTGCTGCCCTGTAAACCACTTCATCTGTACAATTTTTCTAGGTTCCACATATATGCGTTAATATACGATATTTGTTTTTCTCTTTCTGACTTACTTCACTCTGTATGACAGTCTCCAAGTCCATCCACATCTCAACACATGACCCAGTTTCAAAGGAACCTACTCATTTTATTAAAAAAAAATTTAATCTAACAGCTTTGCTTTTTAACAGTTTTCTTGAGATATAATTCACATACCGTACAATTCACTCATTTAAAACATACAATTCAATGGCTTTTGGTACATTCACAGAGCTGCACATCCAACACCACAGTCAATTTTAGAGCATTTCACCACCCCAAAAACCTTGCCGCCCTTAGTCATCACCCCTGAGCCCTCCAGCTCCCTCAACCCTAGGCAACCACTAATCTTTCTGTCTTTGTAGATTTGTCTGTTCTGGATATTTCATATAAATGAAGTCATACAATTTGTGGTCCTTTGTGACTGGCTTCTTTCACTTAGTATAAGATTTTCAAGGTTCATACGTGTATGCATCAGCACTTCATTCCTTTTTATGGTTGAGTAATATTCCATTATATGGATATAGCACATTTTATATTTATCCATTCATCAGTTGATGGACATTTTGGTTGTTTCTACTTTTTAGTTATCATCAACAATGCTACTGTGAACATTCAGGTACAAATTTTTATGTGGGCATATGTATTTATTTCTCCTGGGAATATACCTAGGAGTAGAATTGCTGGGTCATGTGGTAACTCTATATTTAACATTTTGAGGAACTGCCAGACTGTTTTCCAAAGCAGTAGCACCATTTCACATTCCCACCAGCAGTGAATGAGAGGAACCTATTCACTTTAATGCCAAACTCTCCTGTTAACTCCTGTAGGAATTCCCCTTTGGATAGAAGGACTGGCTCCCGGCCCTCAGTGCTGAAGGAAGAAGTATTTGCCACGGCTGCCTTCACTTTCAGCCCTGTTTGGAACTTATTTTAGAGTATCTAGGCCACCCCCTTGGTTTCAGGCAGACTCAACCTCTGGAACGGTTGGAATCGAATGCTTATTTTCCTGTTTCTCAGGAGTATTTTGAGGAGGGAAATTCTTTATGATCCTTGGCATGGAATGGCATGATTTTATAGGGTCTGTTGGTGGTGGTTGCCACACGAGTGGAATAGCTGTAATACTTAACATTACTGAATGTTAGCCTTGGAAGGGACAGTGAAGAGACCATTTAGTCCAGGCATGGTAAATAAGCTGCAGCAGTCTGATCAGCTGTAGGTACGCGGGATTATGGAAGTCTGTCCAGGCTCAGGAGAAGGGCTGGGATTGATTAATAATGTCTGCCCTGGTGACAGGAGGGCATCAGTGGTGGCGCATATGCTACCTATTTGCTTTCCCTGATTGAAGCCAGCCACAGTACAGCTGAGGCTGCAGCCAAGGTCACACAGCTGGTTAATGACAGAGTTGGAGCAAGAATCAGTTCAATGTTTGGTTTTTTCCCTCTGCGCTATACTGCCCCCAGTTCTGAAAAGTGCCTCATAAAGGGACCTGTTTAGGGACAGGACTATGGTTACCAAGTCAGCAGATCAGTTTCCAAAATGCTATGTTCTGACAATTCTCATCAGTGCCTATAAGAATGAGTCCATCAGTATGAAAAATATATATATATAACTGAGTCACTTTGCTGTACAGCAGAAATTAACACAACATTGTAAATCAACTATACTTCAATAAAATTTTTTAAAAAACTACTCCATCAGGGTAACCAGTTAATGATTATAAAGGCTTAGTAAATGCTAGCTAATAAAGACGGGCCATTCCCACCTCCTGAACCCCCATATCTCCAGCACTCATGTGGAATGCCCTTTGAAGTCCACAAACTTGATGCATTTGCACACAGGGAGTGTTGAGGGGGATGGGTTTGGACCAAAAAAAAAGAAGTTAAGCCTCTTCTGATTTGAAAGGGAATGCCTGTGTGTGTGTGCTTTCCATTTGAACAAAGAGAAAGAAGCTCCATATTCGACCCTTAGGTCAATCAAACCCTTTTCCTGAAACAGTAAGGGTCAAGGTCATTCTAGGGGAGAAAAATTATTTTTCTATAGGGGAGAAATGAATATTGTCTATAAAAGAGAACCATTTTTTAAATTCTCAAATCTGTTTGTTTCATTAGAATGTAAAATATGCCTTTCTCCTTTTCCACTTTATTAATGAATTAAATTAGAGACCAACAAAAAATTGCATAGAACTCAGAGAACTTTTGTACCTAATTCTTTTTTTTTTTAAATGTTATTACATAAAAATAGAAATAATACAAAAATGATCTTCCTTTTCCTTCTATCCCTCTACCTCTTTTTTTTTTTTCCTTCCCATCATCACTTGAGCACCTACCATATATCCTGCATTCCACCAGGATTCAGGTGAGTGAGCCACAGTCCCTGCACCTGAGGAGCTCAATCCCATGGGGCCTGTGCTTCTTCCCTGCCCAGGAGGAAGCAGAGACCAACTGCTTCCAAGGAAAGGCTCTAGAAGGCCAGTAGGTGGTCCGTGGGCAGAGAAGCAGGAGAAAAGCATTCCATGATCAGGATGCACCAAGGCATGGAAGGCTTCCAGAAATGCAAAAAGCTGAAGATGCTGAAGCAGAAGATGAATGTGGAAGAAGGAATTTAGAGGAGCCGCAGGAAGTGACGCTGGGAAAGGGACCTCTCTTCTCAGGCTCCTGGGGTGAACCTGGCTCCAAACCCCTTGTGTGGAGAAGACTGTTTTTTTCATCAAACTGTTGAAACCAAATCCTGAATGCAGGCAGGGGTATGTGTGTGTGCGTGCATGCATGCATGCCTGCATGTGTATGTGTGTGAGAGAGAGACCACATTTTATTTATTCATTCATTCTTTGATGGACATTTGGGTTGTTTTCACTTTTTGGCTATTATGAATAAACGTGCACATGAAAAGTTCATGTGCAAGTTTTCATGTGGCCCTGTGTTTTCATTTCCTTAAGTTGTAGATGGAGGAGTAGAAATGCTGGGCCATTTGGAACTCTGTTTGACATTTTGAGAAATTGCCAAATTGTTTCCCCAGATATCTTTTAAATCTGAATTTAAAAGGTAATTTAAAACCTTCAAAATATATAACTTTCCTTTAACAATTATACACAGGAACACATGCTCCTCAAGGATTATGTGCATATTATTGTCAAATGACAAAACTAAAACAGTTTAGTAATGAGTCTGATGTCCTTTGTTCAAAGGAAAACAATCCGTGTCTTGGGGGAATATAATGCTTTTTCCAAGGGATTTTGGTCAAGAGTGATGTTTACAGTATGTAGAGGCAACAAGGGGCAACTTGGAAATAGGGCATGATTGGCTAGGAGGTTGGGGATTTCCTTACAAGGCTACAGGTCCTATTTTCTAGAGTAAGGTGAGCTAGCTGAAGCTGAGTTGGGGGATTGTGGTTGGTGTTAGTTTTCCGTGACAGAAAGGTGTTTCCTGTAAGTGCAGGCTGACTTAGGTTTAGATTTGTGACTTGAGCTGGGCCCTGGGGCAGCCTCCATTTTGTGGGTCTGGATTTACGAATTAACTTTATCATTATATAAGCAGGACATTTCTTATGCCTGCAGTTCAGGACTAGAGCATCTGAGACTCAGGGAGGCTATGTCTAAAGAGATCTCCTTCCTCCCAGGAAATCCCAGGTTAGTGCCTCAGACTCATGGAGGAGTAGTTTCCTTCCTGACTGGCCTAAAATCTTTTCTTGGTTTTATATAGAGATACTGGCTTTGATCGATGCTCACATCTCTTAGTTCCTCCCTCCACCTATAATTGACCAATGTCTATGGGATCAATTAGGTTGAAGGCAAAGGCCTAGATAGTTCTGTGGTTTCTGAATTCCCACAGCAATACGGGAAAGGAAACTCCAAGTGAAACGTCCATCATTAGCAGAAGATCTGGGCAACACTCCCTTGACTGGTTGGGTCCCAGTAGCTCAAATTGGGGTGGGCGATGGGATGAAGAAAGGGGTCATTGAGCTAGACAGAAAGACTGGGGTGGGGAAGGGCCTAACCCAAAGAGCTGACTGCCCACCTACTCTGTGCCAGGTGTTCTGGGTCCAGCTCCTTATTTATCCCCATTTTTATAGAGGAGGAAACCGAGAGCCCACAGATACGAAACCAAGAGCTTGGATGCCCCACAGCAGTAAAAGGCAAAACAGAAATGAAAACAGAGTAGGTCTGCATCCCCACATTGGCCTCCCAACTGGACCACCATCCCTGTGATCTGAAGCATAGAGGTTGGAAGAGGAGTGAGGGCCTGGCATCCTCCCCACATCGTTCAGTGGCCTTCAAGCACCAGCACCTGGTCCTGCCCAGCAGAGCGGCTGTCACTGCTGTTTTGGAGGCAATCATATATTTTTAATGACCTGCAAAATCTCCCTGTGAGAAGGGAGGGAGAGTTGAAATTACAGCCAAGTAATTTGCATTGCGAATCAAGTTCTCCTCCCTCCTGCTCTCCAAGAATATGCAGAAATAAATGCCTCCTAATGAACCCTGGGGGGCTGAGGCTTTGATATGAACTCTGCTGCAGGGGTAAAGAGTTCTAGCCAGACTGAAACCCAGCGTGAGGTTGGAGCAGGAGGGCTGGGGCAGCCCCCTTCAGAGCGAGGGAGAAAGGAAATTGGATTATCTTGCTAGCAGTTGGTGTTTTTCTATCTCTTAGAACCGCAGGTTAGAGCTCCCCTCCTTCAGATGGGGGGAATTTGATTTAGTCGTATTTAACCAGCCGGCTGCTTGCCCGACTCCGACGCTTCCACCCTGGCCTCACTCACTAACCCTCAAGCTCCTTGCAGACTCTCTGGACCGACAGAGACCAGGAGCTCAAAAGCCTTTGCCTTTTCCAGAACTAAAGACCTATTAAAGATAGATAGATAGATAGATAGATAGATACATAGATAGATACATAGATAGATAGATAGATGATAGATAGATAGACAACCTTTCTATCTGAAGTCAGGTAGCCTTTAGTTCTGGCTACCATAGGGAAAACACCAACCCCCCCACCCCACCCCCGCCAGTGCCTCCAGGGTCTGTGTTTACTCTGCACAGTGAAATGTGTGTAGGCAAGTATGTGCTTGCAGGCCTGAGCCGTGTGAGGGCCGGCCTGTAAGCTGAGTGGTGTGGGTCTAAGGGCATGTGGATGTGGCACTTGCGTGGGCCTGAGAGATGTGGTAATGATGGTTCGTGTGGACCTGTGAAAGAGAGAGGTGGGGAGGCCTGCTCACAGCCTCCATCGGGGAGTTGGTGGGGATGGGCACAAGCCCAGCTGGGACAAAGGGAGTCCACAGAAGATCCGGAGCTCCATGCCAGCTGTGCCTCTCTGGCGCCTCCTTGCCCTCACCTTTCCCCAGAACTGCAAACACACCCTAGTGATCAAGATTCTCACTTCTCCCTGCTGGCCCTGCCTGAGAGGAGCCTGGAAACCCAGCAAAGCCCCTGGTGGGAAATAAGACCTTGTACCCTGAGGTAGGGCCCCTCAGTGGTGAAGAAATGGGTGCCTCCTTCAGACAACTTGATTTCAAAGCCCACATCCACTGATCAGAAAGAGTAGAACAGACTCTTCTTTCCTTCTGCTTCCTCATCTGGGAAAATAGAGATGGTAGAGGACCGATCCTGACGAGTAGTGGTAAATGCCTACATGCTAATAAATATGAGTTATTGGAATGAATGGGTTGGTGACTGCTCAGCACTTTAGGATCCCATTATTGCAATCAGTATTGGTCTAAGATGATTAAGCTTTCTTTTTTTATTGAATGAGAGATTCTTTAAATTCTATAGTGCTTTGCAATTTTCAAAAGTTTCACACACGTAACTTCATGTAATCCCATAACCCCTTTTTTTATGCTTACCCTTATATTGATTGCCCCTCTCCCTTCCCTTTCCCGACTGGTAACCACTAGTTCGTTCTCTATATCTGTGAGTCTGCTTCTTTTTTGTTATATTCACTAGTTTGTTGTATTTTTTAGATTCCACATATAAGTGATATCATACAGTATTTGTCTTTCTCTGTCTGACATTTCACTTAGCATAATGCCCTCCAAGTCCATCCATGTTGCTGCAAATGTTGTTCCTTTTTATGAGTAGTTTTCATAAACTGAGTAATTTTCCACTGTATATACCACATCTTCTTTATTCATTCATCTGTTGATGGACACTTAGGTTGCAATTGTAAATAATGCTGCTATGAACATTGGGGTGCACGTGTCTTTTGAATTAGTGTTTCTGGTTTTTTCGGATATATTCCCAGGAGTGGAATTGGTGGATTATATGGTAGTTCTATTTTCAGTTTTTTGAGAAACGTCCATACTGTTTCCCACAGTGGCTGCCCCAATTTACATTCCCACCAGTATAGAAGTGTTCCCTTTCCTCCACATCCTCATCAGCATTTGTTATTTGTGTTCTTTTTTTTTTTGCGATACGCGGGCCTCTCACTGTTGTGGCCTCTCCCATTGTGGAGCACAGGCTCCGGACACACAGGCTCAGCGGCCATGGCTCACAGGCCCAGCCGCTCCGCGGCATGTGGGATCCTCCCGGACCGGGGCACGAACCCGTGTCCCCTGCATCGGCAGGCGGCCTCTCAACCACTGCGCCACCAGGGAAGCCCTGTGTTCTTTTTGATAATAGCCATTCTGACAGGTGTGAGATGATATCTCATTGTGGTCTCAATTTACATTTCCCTAATGATTAGCGATGTTGAGCATTTTTATGTGTGATTTAACCGTCTTAAGGTGCTCTTAGGGACAGTAGGCAGAGGCCTGTGGGTTAGGGCCATACTCAAGGACATAAATAACTTAACCCACGGTATAAGGAGGGTCTGTGCTGACAAGGGTGCTTTCAGGATTTCCTTCTTGGTGGTGGCACAGTGTACATATGTTTCGGGAACTTGTCTACATCAAGATGTCCCTGAAAAAAAAAAAAAAGAGGAGAGGAATTGTTATAGATTAAAAAGAAACTTGGGTCATATTAAATCAAATGCAGTTGGGAACACTGATTAGATGCTGATTTAAATGAATCAAGTATTTAAAAGTCATGAGACAGTCAAGAAAATTTGCACACTGGATGGATATTAGATAATATTGAAGAATTATTGTTAATATTTTTAGATGTATTCATGACATTGTGGTTATGTGAAAAGGCCACACAGTCTTTATCTCTTAGAAAATACACTGAAATGGGTGAAGTGATAAAATGGGATTTAATTTAAAATAATCTAGCTGGTGGGGTTAGTTTAGGAAACAGGCAGAAGCAGATAAAACAAGATTGGCAAGGTGACGGTTCAAGGGGCTCCATTACATTATTTTCTCTAAGTTTGTGGGTTTGAACATTTCTAAAATTAAAATATTAAGAAGAAAAGAAGAAGCCCCTTCTGGAGCTGCCACTTGGAAGGCGGCTTCTGCTCTCCCACAATGTCACCAGGACAAGATGTTTCAGTCAGGCCCTTGGACCAGCAGGGAGGGGCACAGCTGAGCAGTGCTTTCTAAGCCCTATAAATCAACAAGCACAGCTGAAGCCATTTAGTAGGAAGCTTGTTAATAAGAAAAATCTGGTTTAAATGGGTCATTTTATTGAGGAGAGGGAGCGGAGAATGATGGAGAACAGGGCCGCCCTGGCAATGAGCAAGTTTATAACTAGTGCCAAGCTCTTCCTCGCAGGCTAGGATTGGATTGCGTTAACTCTGTCGCCACCTCGAACCTTTTCCAGGACAGTGAACCCAAGGTGGGAGCAACAGACGTGGGGTATGGGCCTGGAGCCTGTGCAGGGGAGGGTGCTGTTGGGTAATCTACCTCCTCACAGACGTGAGGGGTCTCCAAGGGCGTGCTGGGCGTTTCCATATCCTAGGGAGGCCACATCTGGGATCTAGCGGAGATTCTCATAGTCCCAGGGCAGAAAAGTGAAGGCGAAAACAGTCAGCTTGACAGAGAGAAGGTTTTAAATAGAGTAACCTGAGCCAAAGAGAGAAGGAAGGCCTCCTGCAGAAGTGGGACTTTGAATGGGGATCTTAATGGAAAAGAACCTAAGAGGGACCCTGAGAAATAATCTAGCCAAACCCTGGTGAGGATGCTTGTGGTAAATTGCACTGGAAAGTGGTTTTTGATGAAAGGGGCCTTGGAGGGCAGCTTGACTCAGCTTGCTCAGCCCAAGGCCTAAGAAAGCTCAGGCACCTGAGTTCAGGGCTTAGGTAGTGACAGACCAAGGCAAGGGGCCCTGGAGAAACCATGAACTCAGCTCTTTCTCCTTTCTGAATTTGCCAATGCCCCCAGGGCTGATGCAGGGGTAAGGGGAATAGCACTGAATCTGGAGTCAAAAAACCCAAGTTCCAGCTCCAGCTTCGCCATTTCCTAGTGGTAAAACTTTGGGCAATCAATTGCTTGCACTCTCAGCCTGTTTCTCTATTGGCAACAGGATGAACAATACCTGTTTTACAGGTTGCTGTAGAGGGGTATTTGTGCAGTAAAAAGTGCATAGGATTTGGAGGCAAGAGCCATGGAGGCTCAAGCACAGGCCTCACCAACTATGAGCTGTGTACCTTCAAGCCAGTCGGTGCCTCTGAGCCCCTATTTCCTCATCTGAAAAATGGGCGAAGAATAGCAGCTTAACATGAAGACATAAAGAGGAAATGTAAGTAATCGATTTATCACAGTGTCTAGCACAGGAAAACACTCAATAACGTTAGCAATTGGCATTAATGATATAAAGTATAAGAACCGAAATGAGGTGAAATGTGGAAAGAAAGCACACTGGGAAGAGAGAAGGGAGCTCAGATCTTCCCAGACTTCCGGACAACTCAACATTGACCTCTGGTACTTTGTTTTTATCTTTTCACTTGGACTACAGGGACCACCTGGTTTTAATGCAGGCACACTTCTGCTTTCATATGCAGTAGACTTGGTAGTGTCTATTAGATAAATAAAGGCACTTGATTGATTTGAGACCTTTCTCCACAGAGAAAAACTACAGAAACTGTAGCCTGGGCATGATCGAGGTTTTGTTTTGTTTTGTTTTATTTCATTTCATTTTATTTTTTTAATGCAGCAGGTTCTTATTAGTTATACATTTTATACATATTAGTGTATACATGTCAATGCCAATCTCCCAATTCATACCAACACCACCACCACCCCACCCCTGCTTTCCCCCCTTGGTGTCCACACGTTTGTTCTCTACATTTGTGTATCTATTTCTGCCTTGCAAACTGGTTCATCTGTACCATTTTTCTAGATTCCACATATATGCATTAATATATGATATTTGTCTTTCTCTTTCCGACTTACTTCACTCTGTATGACAGTCTCTAGATCCATACACATCTCTACAAATGACCCAATTTCGTTCCCTTTTATGGCTGAGTAATATTCCATTGTATAGATGTACCACATATTCTTTATCCATTTGTCTGTGGATGGGCATTTAGGTTGCTTCCATGACCTGGCTATTGTAAATAGTGCTGCAGTAAACATTGGGGTGCATGTGCTTTTTGAATTATGGTTTTCTCTAGGTATATGCCCAGTAGTGGGATTGCTGGGTCATACGGTAGTTCTATTTTTAGTTTTTTAAGGAACCTCCATACTGTTTTCCATAGGGGCTGTATCAATTTACATTCCCACCAACAGTGCAAGAGGGTTCCCTTTCCTCCACACCCTCTCCAGCATTTTTTGTTTGTAGATTTTCTGATGATGGCCATTCTAACTGGTGTGAGGTGATACCTCATTGTAGTTTTGATTTGAATTTCTCTAATAATTCATGATGTTGAGCAGCTTTTCATGTGCCTCTTGGCCATTTGTATGTCTTTGGAGAAATGTCTATTTAGATCTTCTGCCCATTTTTTGATTGGATTGTTTGTTTTTTTTAATATTGAGCTGCTTGAGCTGTTTATATATTTTAGAGATTAATCCTTTGTCCATTGATTTGTTTGCAAGTATTTTCTCCCATTCTGAGGGTTGTCTTTTCATCTTGTTTATAGTTTCCTTTGCTGTGCAAAATCTTTTAAGTTTCATTAGGTCCCATTTGTTTATTTTTGTTTTGTTTTTATTTCCATTACCCTAGGAGGTGGGTCAAAAAAGATTTTGCTGTGATTTATGTCAAAGAGTGTTCTTCCTATGTTTTCCTCTAAGAGTTTTATAGTGTCCAGTCTTAAATTTAGGTCTTTAATCCATCTTGAGTTTATTTTTGTGTATGGTGTTAGGGAGTGTTCTAATTTCATTCTTGTACATGTAGCTGTCCAGTTTTCCCAGCTTACTGAAGAGATGTTGAAGAGACTGTCTTTTCTCCACTGTATATCCTTGCCTCCTTTGTCATACATTAGTTGACCATAGATGCGTGGGTTTATCTCTGGGCTTTCTATCCTGTTCCATTGATCTGTATTTCTGTTTTTGTGCCAGTACCATATTGTCTTGATTACTGTAGCTTTGTAGTATAATTTGAAGTCAGGGAGGCTGATTCCTCCAGCTCCGTTTTTCTTTCTCAAGATTGCTTTGGCTATTCGGGGTCTTTTGTGTCTCCATACAAATTTTAAGATTTTTTTGCTCCACTTTTGTAAAAAAATGTCATTGGTAATTTGATAGGCATTACACTGAATCTGTAGATTGCTTTGGGCAGTATAGTCATTTTCACAATATTGATTCTTCCAATCCAAGACCATGGTATATCTCTCCATCTGTTTGTATCATCTTTGATTCCTATCATCAGTGTCTTATAGTTTTCTGAGTACAGGTCTTTTACTCCTTAGGTAGGTTTATTCCTAGGTATTTTATTCTTTTTCTTGCAATGGTGAATGGGTTTGTTTCCTTAATTTCTCTTTATGATCTTTCATTGTTAGTGTATAGGAATGCAAGAGATTTCTGTGCATTAACTTTGTGTCCTGCAACATTACCAAATTCATTGATTAGCTCTAGTAGTTTTCTGGTGGCATCTTTAGGATTCCCTATGTATAGTATCATGTCATCTGCAAACAGAGCCAGTTTTACTTCTTCTTTTCCAATTTGTATTCCATTTATTTCTTTTTCTTCTCTGATTGCCTTGGCTAGGACTTCCAAAACTATGTTGAATAATAGTGGCAAGAGTGGACATCCTGGACTTCCCTGGTGGTGCAGTGGTTAAGAATATGCCTGCCAATGCAGGGGACATGGGTTCGAGCCCTGGTCCAGGAAGATCCCACATGCCGCGGAGCAACTAAGCCCATGCACCTCAACTACTGAGCCTGCACTCTAGAGCCTGCGAGCCACAATTACTGAGCCCGCATACTGCAACTACTGTAACCCGCATGCCTAGAGCCTGTGCTCCGCAGCAATAGAAGCCACCACAATGAGAAGTCCGCGCACCACAACAAATAGTAGCCCCTGCTCGCCACAACTAGAGAAAGCCTGTGCCCAGCAACGAAGACCCAACACAGCCTAAAATAAATTAAAAAAAAAAAAAAGAGTGGACATCCTTGTCTTGTTCCTGATCTTAGAGGAAATGCTTGCAGTTTTTCACCATTGAGAATGATGTTTGTTGTGGGTGTGTCTTATATGGCCTTTATTATGTTGAAGTAGGTTTTCTCTATGCCCACTTTCTGGGGAGTTTTTAATCATAAATGGGTGTTGAATTTTGTGAAAAGCTTTTTCTGCATCTGTTGACATGATCATATGGTTTTTATTCTTCAATTTGTTAATATGGTGTTTCACACTGACTGATTTGCGTATACTGAAGAATCCTTGCATCCCTGGGATAAATCCCACTTGATCATGGTGTATAATCCTTTTAATGTGTTGTCAGATTCTGTTTGCTAGTATTTTGTTGAGGATTTTTGCATCTATATTCATCAGTGATATTGGTCTGTAATTTTCTTTTTTTTGTAGTATCTTTGCCTGGTTTTGGTATCAGGGTGATGGTGGCCTCATAGAATGAGTTTGGGAGTGTTCCTTCCTCTGCAAATTTTTGGAAGAGTTTGAGAAGGATGGGTGTTAGCTCTTTTCTAAATGTTTTATAGAATTCACCTGTGAAGCCATCTGGTCCTGGACTTTTGTTTGTTGGAAGATTTTTAATCACAGTTTCAATTTCATTACTTGTGATTGGTCTGTTCATATTTTCTATTTCTTCCTGGTTCAGTCTTGGAAGGTTAAACCTTTCTAAGAATTTGTCCATTTCTTCCAGGTTGTCCATTTTATTGGCATAGAGTTGCTTGTAGTAGTCTCTTAGGATGCTTTGTATTTCTGCAGTGTCTGTTGTAACTTCTCCTTTTTCATTTCTAATTTTATTGATTTGAGTCCTCTCCCTCTTTCTCTTGATGAGTCTGGCTAAAGGCTTATCAATTTTGTTTATCTTCTCAAAGAACCAGTTTTTGGTTTTATTGACCTTTTCTATTGTTTTCTTTGTTTCTATTTCATTTATTTCTGCTCTCATCTTTATGATTTCTTTCCTTCTACTAACTTTGGGTTTTGTTCTTTCTTCTTTCTCTAGTTCCTTTTTTTTTTTTTTTTTTTAGATGTTGGGGGTAGGAGTTTATTTATGTTTTTTGCTGTGTTGGGTCTTCATTTCTGTGCGAGGGCTTTCTCTAGTTGTGGCAAGCGGGGGCCACTCTTCATCACGGTGCGTGGGCCTCTCACTATCGTGGCCTCTCTTGTTGCGGAGCAGAGGCTCCAGATGCGCAGGCTCAGTAGTTGTGGCTCACAGGCGTAGTTGCTCCACGGCATGTGGGATCCTCCCAGACCAGGGCTCGAACCTGTGTCCCCTCCATTAGCAGGCAGATTCTCAACCACTGCGCCACCAGGGAAGCCCCTCTAGTTCCTTTAAGTGTAAGGTTAGATTGTTCATTTGAGATTTTTCTTGTTTCTTGAGGTCGGATTGTATTGCTATAAACTTCCCTCTTAGAACTGCTTTTGCTGCATCCCATAGGTTTTGGATAGTCGTGTTTTCATTGTCGTTTGCCTCTAGGTATTTTCTGATTTCCTCTTTGATTTCTTCAGTGATCTCTCGGTTATTTAGTAACGTATGGTTTAGCCTCCCATGTGTTTGTGTTTTTTACTTCTTTTCCCTGTAATTGATTTCTAATCTCATAGTGTTGTGGTCAGAAAAGATGCTTGATATGATTTCAATTTTCTTAAATTTACCGAGACTTGATTTGTGACCCAAGATATGATCTATCCTGGAGAATGTTCTGTGAGCACTTGAGAAGAACATGTAATCTGCTAATTTCAGTTGGAATGTCCTATAAGTGTCAATTAAGTCTATCTAGTCTATTGTGTCATTTAAAGCTTGTGTTTCCTCATTAATTTTCTGTCTGGATGAACTGTCCATTGGTGTGAGTGAGCTGTTAAAGTCCCCCACTATTATTGTGTTACTTTCGATTTCCTCTTTTATAGCTGTTAGCATTTGCCTTATGCATTGAGGTGCTCCTATGTTGGGTGCATATATATTTATAATTGTTATATCTTCTTTTTGGATTGATCCCTTGATCATTATGTAGTGTCCTTCCTTGTCTCTTGTAACATTCTTTATTTTAAAGTCTATTTTATCTGATATGAGTATTGCTACTCCAGCTTTCTTTTGATTTGCATTTGCATGGAATATCTTTTTCCATCCCCTTACTTTCAGTCTGTATGTGTCCCTAAGTCTGAAGTGGGTCTCTTGTAGACAGCATATATATGGGTCTTGTTTTTTTATCCATTCAGTAAGCCTGTGTCTTTTGGTTGGAACATTTAAGCCATTCATGTTTAAAGTAATTAATGATATGTATGTTCCTATGACCATTTTCTTAATTGTTTTGGTTTGTCTTTGCAGGTCCTTTTCTTCTCTTGTGTTTCCCACTTAGAGAAGTTCCTTTAACATTTGCTGTAGAGCAGGTTTGGTGGTGCTGAATTCTCTTAGCTCTTGCTTGTCTGTAAATCTTTTGATTTCTCCATTGAATCTGAATGAGATCCTTGCCAGGTAGAATCATCTTGGTTGTAGGTTCTTCCCTTTCATCACTTTAAATATATCATGCCACTTCCTTCTGGCTTGTAGAGTTTTTGCTGAGAAATCAGCTGTTAACCTTATGAGAGTTCCCTTATATGTTACTTGTCATTTTTCCCTTGTGGCTTTTAAATAATTTTTCTTTGTCTTTAAGTTTTTTCAATTTGATTACTATGTGTCTTGGCATATTTCTCCTTGGGTTTATCCTGCCTGGGACTCTCTGTGCTTCCTGGACTTGGATGGCTATTTCCTTTCTCATGTTAGGGAAATTTTCAACTATAATCTCTTCAAATATTTTCTCGGGTTCTTCCTCTCTCTCTTCTCCTTCTGGGACCCCTATAATACGAATGTTGGTGCATTTAATGTTATCCCAGAGGTCTCTCAGGCTGTCCTCATTTCTTTTCATTCTTTTTTCTTTATTCTGTTCTGTAGCAGTGAATTCCACCATTCTGTCTTCCAGGTCACTTATCCATTCTTCTGCCTCAGTTATTCTGCTGTTGATTCATTCTAGTGTATTTTTCATTTCAGTTATTTTATTGTTCATCTCTGTTTGTTTGTTCTTTAATTCTAGGTGTTTGTTTTTTAATTCTTCTAGGTCTTTGTTAAACAGTTTTTGCATCTTCTCGATCTTTGCCTCCATTCTTTTACTGAGGTCCTGCATCATCTTCACTATCATTATTCTGCATTCTTTTTCTGGAAGGTTGCCTACGTCCACTTCATTTAGTTATTTTTCTGGGGTTTTATTTTGTTCCTTCATCTGGTACATAGTCCTCTGCCTTTTCATTTTGTCTGTCTTTCTGTGGATGTGGTTTTCATTCCACAGGCCGCAGGATTGTAGTTCTTCTTGCTTCTGCTGTCTGCCCTCTGGTGGATGAGGCTATCTAAGAGGCTTGTGCAAGCTTCCTGATGGGAGAGACTGGTGATGGGTAGAGCTGGGTGTTGCTCTAGTGGGCAGAGCCCAGTGAAACTTTGATCTGCTTGTCTGCTGATGGTGGGGCTGGGTTCCCTCCCTGTTGGTTGTTGCCTGAGGCAACCCAGCACTGGAGGCTACAAGCTCCTTGGTGGGGCTAATGGCAGACTCTGGGAGGGCTCACGCCAAGGAGTACTTCCCAGAACTTCTGTTTCCAGTGTCCTTGTCCCTGCAGTGAGCCACAGCCACCCCCCGCCTCTGCAGGAGACCCTCCAACACTAGCATGTATGTCTGGTTCTGTCTCCTATGGGGCCCTGCTCCTTCCCCTCGGTCCCGATGCACATACTACTTTGTGTGTGCCCTCCAAGAGTGGAGTCTCTGTTTCCTCCAGTCCTGTCGAAGTCCTGAAGTCAAATTCCATTAGTCTTTAAAGTCTGAGTCTCTAGAATTCCTCCTCCCAAGTCCTTTGCCCAACCCCAAGTTGGGAAGCCTGACGTGGGGCTCAGAACCTTCACTCCAGTGGGTGGACTTCTGTGGTCTAATTGTTCTCCAGTTTGTGAGTCACCCACCCAGCAGTTATGGGATTTGATTTTACTGTGATTGTGCCCCTCCTACCATCTCATTGTGGCTTCTCCTTTGTCTTTGGATGTGGGGTATCTTTTTAGTGAGTTCCAGTGTCTTCCCGTGGATGATTGTTCAGCAGTTCGTTGTGATTCTGGTGCTCTCACAAGAGGGAGTGAGCGCACGTCTTCTACTCCGCCATCTTGAACATATCTCCCTGATTGAGGTTTAAGAGAAGAGAAAGGGAGCTTTGAAATTGGGAAAATAAAGGCAGAATATTGTTTTAATCTTGAGTTTAACTGGCTGGCTTCAAGAGAATCTTTAACATGAACAGTGATTTGTAGGTCAAAAATCTTAACACGAAGCAAAAAAAAAAGAGTCCTCTTTGCATTATTAATACTCATGGGTATATATATAGATCTTTAAATAAGGCCTGCAGACAGTCATCTTTCCCAGAGTTTGTACCTTGTGGTTACTAAAGAGACAGTTATGACACTTCCTTTGCTAAATTAAACCACGTCCACTTCACCCACATTTGTTCCTGCTCCTGCCCCACAGTAACACCCCTCCCTGTCCTGGCCCAGGCCTCCCCACTGGCTGGTCCCCACCCCTCCCACGGAGCAGGAGGCAATCCCAGCCGATGGCGGTTGTTTTCCTTTCCGTCTGCCCCATGGTCCCCTGATGGTAGACGCCCAGGGTGTGAAAGTGCACACCTACAAAGTCGGCCTTCTGGTCCAAGAGGCCTCAGGGGAAGCCAGCAGTCCCTCCGCTTCCTGTGGATGAAGGATTATGTGATTGAAACAGATCTTCCCAAGTGACACACACCCAGCCCAGCGCCTGACTTAACAAGCAAATGACATCAAATTAAGGCTGAGCTGAGACCCCAGAATTTAAAAATAGGTGTTTGGACTTTCAGAGGTTTGTTTGTCTCCTTCCAGCTCCATCTCCACACTCCTTCCCTGCTGGTATCTTCTCTGTAGGGAGATAGTGGGTTGGGGCCAGCCCTTGTGTGCAGAAAGGGTTAATCCCCTCTTGGAGGGATTCTACACCCCCACTGGTTTGCTTGCTGTTGTGTTCCTATTTTATTTTTTCCATTTTCTTCTCTCTTGAAGGCTCATTAAAAACTCTTTGAGTTAGAAGGGGTTTGTGTCACAGAGCTCTGCACCGCCAGCTGGACACCAGGCAGGGAATATGCACCCTGTTGACATGGGACCGCACAGGCCAGGGGGCCCCAAGGGCCCGCAGCACTTTGTACATGGAGATGAGCTGCCACTTGGCTCCTTCTGTAACTAATCACCACTGTTGGTGAAATACTACTACTTCTGTTACAACCACTAATGCCCCAAATGAGGAACGGGCACTTTGGGGTAACATCAAACACGGGTGGTCACTTCTCATTTGGGATCTCCCAGCCCTCCCAGCGAACTTCCAGGGAACCCATTTGATTTCAGGGCCGTGTTGCAGCCTCTGTTGCAGGGTTGGAATGGTGCTAGGATCTGCCTGTATCTTGTTTAAACCAAGGCTTCCCTGATGAAGGTTTTGGGGGTGCAGAATTTGAAAAAAAGAGACAGGAAGGAGTGAGTGCAAAGGGCACGAGCCTTGGAGTTCACCAGCCTGGCTCTGAGTCTTAGCTTCAGCTCTCACTAGCTGTGTGACCTTGGACCATTACTTGCCCTCTCTGAGCTAGTTGCTTCATCACAAAAACAAATACCAATAATATCGGGGTTGTTACGAGGGCTCAGAGGAATGTAGATAGGTGGTGAGCAAGTGCCTGGCACACAGAAGGCACTCCATAATGAAAGCCATTACAGTTATGTTGATCTTGGTGTGTGCTGTCTTTCACAGACCCCACCCTCCTTCCACACACACACACACACCATGCCTGACACATCCAGTGTCCCTAGCAAAATAACTGGCTTATGATTTATACTTCTCTCCATGCTGACCCTGTATCCAAACCAGATGGAGATCACAGTAATGACAACAATCAACATTTGCATTTCCCTTCCTGGTTTATAAAACACAAACACCCACATCCTACTACTTAATCCTCGGAACTGCCTTGTGGGGTATTTATGCATCCTCACTTTTTTCAGAAGAGAAAGCAAAGGCTCAGAGGGGTTAAGCAAGGTGCCCAAGGTCACACATTGTACAAATGGCAGATCCAAGACTGAAGTTCAGTGCTCTTTCTCCCACTGCAAACTGCCTGTTTCCCAGCACCCTGCCATGCAAGGAGGCAAACACCCTCATTCCCCCCAAACAACACTTACCATCTCCCCAGGGCTATCTGCTAGGGAATTAACTAATTTACCTGTAACAATGCAGAAACAGCTGTCAGTAAGTTACCCCTCCCAAGTCAAGTATTGGTATTTGGATGGGTGTCTTTTATTGACTAGGCCTTGACCCAGAGGACTTACTTTCTGATCTTATGCAGTGAATTATGCCTTTTCCTTCTGTGTGCAAGACTTGTCATACATATTGAGGCTATGACCACATGAAATGAAGGGGAGATAGCACACAATTGTAAAGTTGTCAGCAAGAATTCCCTGGCGGTCCAGTGGTTAGAGCTTCCTGGGTGCGACCCCTGGTTGGGGAACCACAAGGGGTGCAGCCAAAAAAAAAAAAGTTGTCAGCAATCTTTAACTCAGTAGAAGATAGCCCAATGATTGGGCCACTATATCCTAGACGTCACTCCATCTTCTCACCCAACTAGACCCAGCCACTGGGCTCTGGCCAAAGAGTGCCAGTTTAACCTTTCTGGGCTGAGCTGAAGGAACCATGAGCTTTTTAATGACATCCACGTCTCTGATCTTAACAACACCCTGTGAGGTTGTGTGAGGTAGATGCCATTTTCCTTTACATAGATAAGGATACAGAGAGGTTCCAAAGGCTTAGCTGAGGTGCCCGAGATCCCAGGCCAGCATGCAGTGGTATCCAGGCCAGTCCTGCCTTTTCAGAAGGGTCCCTCTTCTACTCCTTCCTGCAGACCCTGTGTTCCCTGGGTGTTTATGGAGTGAAGCAACCACAAGTTTATCCTTCCACGACACTAGGCACTGGCCAACCCTTGACTCTGCAGATGGAACAATCATGAAGACGGGCAGAACCCATGGAGACCACCCTATCCACCACCGCATCGTATCTGGGCACAGACCCTGGAACTCCGCCGTGAGGTGTATATGGAGAGGGCACAGACAACTCCCAGCCCAAATGGAAGCCATGGGAAGTAAGCCCTTGCTGTCTTGGTAGCTGGAAGGGGAGATTAGGAGTTGACCCCGTTCTACTCTCTAAGAATGTGAAGAGTTAACTGTGTCTGTCGTTTTCCTAGGACAAGGCAAGAAGTTGTGGATTTATATCATGGCACAAAGGGTCAGGGTAAACATTAGAAAGGTCTTTCCAAACATGAAGGCCACTGAAGCAGATCATACAAGAGAGGAGAGGAAGCTACTTCTTTGGAGGTTTGTAGGAAGTCGGTTAGCTGCTGGGTAGGATAGCATACCCATCATGGAGATGAGGAAACTGAAATCTAGGATTACTAGATTTCCCTTTGAGCCTCATGGCTAAAAACTGGTAGAAGACATCATATAAACAGATAGTGTAAATACACTTATTTTTAATTGAATAAACATTGCTTCTAATTTGGGATGATTTCAACAATGCTTCTTCTGTATTTCTATTTTGGCTCTCTAGGGGAAATTTGAAGTTTCCTGGTAATTTATAATTTTAACCACAGTTTTCCTGAGGCAGTAAGTTTATATGGGAAAATAGTTTACTCTGAATCTTAAAATTTTTTCCTACGGTGTAATTTACCATCACACTAAACACACATGTCATTATCTCATAAGCTCATAATTGCTGACTCTCTGACCTTGACATCTCCAGAACAGGTAGTTCTCCTTCAAAGAATATATCATTGCAACAGCAGTACAAAATTCAGGTGCCCTTGCACGACAGGTAGAGAAGTTTTTAAAAAACGGAAATGACACCCAAGAAATAGAGAGATAAAAGATGCTCTGTGACCCTGATGTCATGTTTTGTTCTCCATGGATTGGAAGTTCCTGCCCTTGATACATACAGATGAGGGTGCTTATCTGTACCCAGAGGGCATGTGCTCCACAGTCTTTCTGGGAGGTGATGGGTTTACACATATCCGGATGCACCTTGCCCTCTCTCCCTTGTGTTTGTCAGATGGCTCCCAGAGGAGCGAGTGGGGGACTAAATCACCAGCCTGCAGGGCTGGACCTGTGGCCTTATTTCATCCTGAGCTAAACAAACAGCATGAACAATACAGAAATGAATTGAATCATCCATCAAAACTATGTTACAGAATAGAGCAGTGTTTCCCAACCTTTCTCACAAGGAGGCACATAGAGACAATAATACAACGTAACGATAACACAATAATAATAATCCAGAGTAAGCAGACGAGGTTCTTTGCAAGCAACCAGGTGGCTCCCGCCACTCCAGGTCTTGCCTGGACACCCAGTGGCTGAAGGGCCAGTATTTTGTGCCACCTATTGGGAAGCTCTGGAGAGAGCAAAATGGTTAGGGCAGAGTGGCGCCAGGTGGGAGAGGGCTGTACAGTTAGATGGGTTGGATTTTTTTTTTATTAAAGTATAGTTGATTTACAATGTTGTAATATATATATATATATATATATATATATATATATATATATACACATACATACACACACACACACATACATTCTTTTTCATATTCTTTTCCATTATGGTTTATCACAGGATACTGAATACAGTTCCCTGTGCTATACAGTAGGACCTTGTTGTTTATCCATTCTATATATACCAGTTTCCATCTGCTAATCCCAAACTCCCAATCCAACCCTCTCCCACCCCTCTCCCCCTTGGCAACCACAAGTCTGTTCTCTATGTCTATGAGTCTGTTTCTGTTTCATAGATAGGTTCATTTCATATTTTAGATTCCACATGTAAGTGATATTTTATGGTATTTGTCTTTATCTTTCTGACTTCACTTAGCATGATAATCTCTAGTTGCATCCATGTTGCTGCAAATGGCATTGTTTCGTTCTTTTTTATGGCTGAGTAGTATTCCATTGTATATATTACCAAGTCATCTTTATCCATTCATCTGTTGATGGACATTTATGTCATTTCCATATCTTGGCTATTGTGAATAGTGCTGCTATGAACATAAGGGTACATGTATCTTTTTGAATTATAGTTTTGTCTGGATATAGGCCCAGGAGTGGGATTCTTGGATTATATGGTAATTCTATTTTTAGTTTTCTGACGTGGGTTGGATTTGAGTCCTGGCTCAGTCACTAATGGCCTTAGGTGATTTATTTAATCTCTCCTTGCCTCAGTTTCCTCACAGGTGTAAAAGGATTAATAATAGTACTGGTACTTCTCAGGGCTATTCTAAGGATTAAATGACAGATTAAACTAATCCATGTAAAGTGCTTAGAAAAGTGTCTGGCACAGAGCGAGCACTGGATAAATGGCATCTGCTGCTGTTCTGCTGTATTCGCTCCAGAGTCCCAGGGTCTGCTTCCCAGCCGAGGAGAGTGAGCATAAACAGTAACATGCTCCAAATCCAGTTAGAAATTGCATTCAGATGATTCATCTCTTTCTCAAAATGTGTGTCTCTTCTCTTCTCTCTCACCCCCTCCTCCTCTCCCCTTCTCTAAAGTGGCCATGGATGCCTAAGAGGTAGCCGTAAAAGAGGAAAGAGAATTGACCTGGGAGCAGGAAATTCGCATTCTGCTCCTGGTTCTTCCACCTACTCGTGGGCTCCTGCTGGATAAATCACCTCACCTTTCTGGCCCTCAGACCCCTCATGGATTGAGAGATGGCAGTTGACCATATGACTGCAGAGGTCTCTTTCTGCTCTAAGATGTCACGGCTGTTTTGTGGTACAGAATTAGAGTATGAGGTGTGTGTGCATGGTGGCTGGCGTCTAAATCTGCATCACTTATGTCCAGGAAGATGAACACAAAATGAGTTAACATTTTCTCTGAATCAAAATACCCAACACATCCCCACCTGCCGTGAGAACATACCTTCGACTCGCCACTGCTGCCCTCCCAATAGCTGAAGTCTCAATTGGAGCCTTTTTTACCTCAGGAATAAATCTGTAAATATGTCTCCTGGGTAACATCTTGTAGCTTCATTGCTCAAAGCTCTTAAAGATAATAAAACTGAATTTCTTTTTAAAAATAGTAACTCAGACATCTCACTTAGGCCTCCCACCCAATTAGTCTGAATTAGTCAAATGTGTTCATTTCTGTCCAGATGAGGACATTGGATAAATATACGCAGACTTGTATTCATCCATGAAAAATACATATAAAACGAGACTTCCCAGCACCTGGGGTTGTTCTTTCCTAGCTCTGTTTTTTTAGAGGTGGTTATAACATGTACATCCTTCTTGCTATTAAAAATTAATATTTTAGCCCAAATCATCACTCAGAAATAACAGCCAGAGCATCTCAATTTAATCCTGGTCCTGACAAGAACCAATCTCCCTCCTTCAGAGTTTGAGGAGAATTTTCTCTCCCTTTCTCTTTCCTCCATCCTCTAGAGAGGATGGTCCTCTGAAGCCGTTTCTCGTGCTGCCTGTGAACCAGCCGCACTGTTCTGGCTGGGTCTGTCAGGATGTCCCAGCATGGTGAGGAGGGGACTGGGCGCAGAGCTGTGTGGCCTGAAGGACTTGGCAGAACAAATCCCCACTAAGCAGGGCTCTGTGTTTTCACTGACATAAATGCCCTTCCTCCGTGAAGCTCAGCCCAGGCCTGTGTCAGAAAGACTTTCCTGGAGTTCCGACACCTATCACAGGCTCAAAAGACCGCCAGTCTCATCCAACGAGTAGAAAAATATTTTGCAAGCCTTGGAGAGAGCTCAGACCTGCTGAAACAGAGCCGGGCCAACACCTGGACATCCTCGGAGGCTTCGAGTGGGCAGTGGAGGAGCTACAGGGCCAGCAGGGGCATCGGTCATGGACCGGCATCCTGGGGGAGGGGAGGGCTAAGATGGATGTGGCCTGGGACATTTATTGCCCACTGCCTTTGACAAATGACAATGGCTAGCAGAATGAGTTCACCAGCAAAGAAAACACAACTCATAGGGCAGCCACAGAGCCCTTTAAGAAGTGCATTTTTTCTCCCCTAGTGACATGGCCATCACCAAGGCAGAGAGAAGCAGGTCCCTGAGTGTGGCCTGGGCCAACCAGGTGTCCCCATGGCTTGGTTCCTCTGGGAGGCTGAAGAATGGCCCCCAAAGGTATCCAGGTCCTAATCCCTGGAACCTGAGAACATCACCTTACACGGCAAAAGGGAATTTGCAGATGTGATTAAGTCTCTTGAGATGGGGAGATCATCCTGGATTATCTGGGTGGGCCCTAAATGTAATCACAAGTGTCCTTATGAGAGGGAAGCAGAGGGAGATTTGACTACAGAAGAAGACAAGGCAACATGAGGCCTGAAGCAGAGATTGGAGTGACACTCTTTGAAAAGGGAGGAAGGACCACAGGTCAAGGAGTAAGGCAGCCACTGGAAACAGAAAAGGTAAAGAAGCAGATTCTCCTCTAGAGTCTCCAGATGGGGACCAGCCCTGCTAACACCCTGACTTCAACTCAATGAAACTGACTTCTGACTTCTGACAATAGGAAACTGCAAGTTCCCAAGTGTAGGGGACGCCCTAGTGACAGGGCCTCCTGGAACTCCTGAAAGACACAAAGGAGCATCAGAGCACCTCTGGGCAGATATGCCCCCAGCCTGAACACCATGCATCTTCGGCCAACACTGGGAATACTCGGGGCAGTGGTGGAGGAAGGGAATTGGCATTTACTGAGCACCATATTTAACCCTCACAGCAGCCTGGTACGGTAGATATTAGGACTCCACTTTCTGGTGAAGAGTATTGAGCTGACATTCAGGTCATTTGCTCAAGGTCACAGTTGATCAGTAGCAATTCCCCGGGGAAGTTTGCTTGTGGTTTTCCCACTCCCCTGCCCTGTGTTCCCCTTCCTTAAGGATCCTCCAAAGTGAGAGATGGGATGAGGCAGTTGCTATGGCTACAGTTCCAAGGAGCTCATTCGTTCATTCATTCGTTCACTAAACACTTAGCCAGCACCTCCCAAGTGTTAGGTCCTGTGCTGGGAGAAAAGAAGTGACCTTCTGCCCCAGGCCACTTACAAGCCAGGGGCAGACTTTTACAACACAAGTTATGTTGGCATTTCCCTTTAAAAAGCCCACTGCCCACCTCAGGCAACGATAATTTGCACAGAGGATCGTGTACAGTCCACAATGAGAGTTCTTTTATTTTACCGAGAAGGAGCTAAAGCTTGGCCTTGTTGTTGACTTGTCAGAACAGAGGGAAGAGGGACTGAGATTCTCCATGCTAAGGGGGTGCCCCTGTTTTGCACTCAGAGCACTTTCCTGGAGGCGCACATAAGTTTGCACTGGGCCCCAGCACTCCCTGCCCACCCACGAGGGGTGAGTCCTGGTTAATGCTCAGCCAGTTCAGGGATACAGGCTGTGACCTGTAGAACATGTCTGCTACACTTGATCCAGAGTTTCACCTGGACTTATTCTATTGCAACAGCCTCTGTGGGAGGCAAGAACAGGGCCTAAGGCTTGCGGCTGCATCAGCTGCTCTGTCCCTGGGGTGGACCCGGAAGGCTCTACTGAGTTTTGACTGATGTCCCTCTCTTTTGTCCTCTCCCAGAAATGGTGCTGAATTTGTGTCCTGTGTGGTCTTCTGTTGTTAGTTGTTTTCACGTAGGATGCTTTCAGTTGCAAATAACAAAATCCAATCCAAACTGTCTCAAATAATCAAGGTATTTTATTGGCTCCATTTAAGTGCAAAAGTCTAGAAGTAGGTCTGGTTTCTAGTGCCTCAAACAAAGCAACCAGGCCTTTTGTTTTCTCTCCATTTCTCAGTTTTGTTTCCTCATCAGATTCCACCCATATGAGCTTCTCTTCTCATGACCCCCCAGAATGGCCGGCAGTACCCCAGACTGAGTCTGGTTGGCCATTATGGACAAGCTAAGGTGATGTTCCCAGCTGGGAGCCCAACAAGGCCAAAAGAAACTTAATGCACTGATGCTTTAGAGCAGGTCACCTGCTCCCTGATGCAGCACGGGGGGTGGAATCACCCGGAGGCATACAGCTTGAGAAGGGGAGGGAGGGAGATTCCCCACAGGAAACTGGGGGTGTCATTAAGAAGGGGAAGAGGAGAATGGATGATACTGGAGACACAAACCAAAAAAAATGCCATGAAATGCCTACAAAATTGATAGGGTTTTGTTGTTATTTTGATCTTAAATGGACACATTTTCTACCCTTCTTAATACTTCCTTACAAGGTCTTCCTTAATCGGGTACTTACACTGTCACATACTCCCTCACACTCCGATGGCCAGGTTTCTCCTTCATTGAGGCTACAGGGCCTTTAGATGCCAGCTCTTCCCTCTGTTCGCTCTCTGTGCTTCCCCTAAAAGAAGCAGTGCTGAAATATTGCCCTTGATTAATCAGAGGCCAATTATCTAGTTTGTGGATTATCAGGTCTCCTCCTTTTTTCTTCCCACATCCTGCCTGCTTTTTTAGCCATCCCCCTGCTCATTAACAAGCCTCCCTGAAAAGATAGGGTGGGAAAAAAAAAAAAAAAAAAAGGAAATGGAACTCCAAATCAGCCAGTTTAGCCTCTTACCAACCCTAGTAAAATTTTTTGAGGAGGAAGTTGAAAACAAATGGTGGCATGAGATTATCTTAAATTTCCATGATCTGTGATAACTTTATGGATCCCTTCCCTGATCCTCCTTAGAGATATTAAAAACAGCTGAATTCTCCAGAAAAGGCACATTCCTTAGACACCCAGACATGGCTCCCAAGTATCTCGCTACTTTTAAAAATAAACCTTTCTTTTTAAATCAAGACGATTTTTTCAAGACCTATTGAAAGGATAAGAGCTCAGCCCCACTGCCCAGATGGAGAACTCAGACCCCACAGCTCAGTTTCTTAGTGAATGGCAGTCATTAGCCCTTGCTTAATCTGATAAACAAAGTGAAGGGGGTCGGAGGCAAGGTGGGGCTCGGGGACACCCCTCCCAGCAAACAGGAGTCCTCCATCACCTTCAGCGAGCATCTGATCACTATTTCTACCCACCACCTTCATCCAGCTGATTCCTCCTAACTCTGGTAGGCTGGACAGGGATTGATGATTGCCTCCTGGGTTTTCACGTCTCCTTCACAAAATTCAAACAAAAAAAGAAAAGGACATCTTTTCTATTTTTTAAAGAACATTCTGTCCCAATATCTAAAAACAAGCCATTTCCTTTGGGATTTGTCTTTCTCCTGACCACTCCTGGTGGAACAGACTGCCAATTCGGCTACCAGGTGCAATGACAGCCGTGATTAGAAAGACCCAGCTCCGGGCTTCCCTGGTGGTGCAGTGGTTGAGAGTCCACCTGCCGATGCAGGGGACACGGGTTCGTGCCCCGGTCCGGGAAGATCCCACTATGCCGTGGAGCGGCTGGGCCCGTGAGCCATGGCCGCTGAGCCTGCGCGTCCGGAGCCTGTGCTCCGCAACGGGAGAGGCCACAACAGTGAGAGGCCCGCGCACCGCAAAAAAAAAAAAAAGAAAGAAAGAAAAAGAAAGGCCCAGCTCCTTCATGTCATCATGTGAGAGTAACCCAGAGGCTTGATGTTCACTGGTAAAACTGGGGGGAGTGTATTAAAATCCAATCCACTCGTCCCACATTCAGCCTGTAAGTCTGGGTAGGAGTTAGGGGCTGGGAGCCTGTCTCAGTCTGTTCAGGCTGATGTAACAAAATAGACTGCTGGTTTATAAACAACAGACATTTGTTTCTCATAGTCCTGGGGGTTGGAAAGTCCAAGATCAAGGCTCCAGCGGATTCGACGTCTGGTGAGGACACGCTCCTATTTCACAGACAGTTGTTTGTCTTTTCAACATGTCCTCACGTGGTTGAAGGGGAGGAGAGTTCTCTGGGGTCTCTTTTATAAGGACCCTGATTCCCCCATGAGGGTTTCGCCTTCATGACCTAGTCACCTCCCAAATGCCACACCTCCAAATACCATAATATTGGGGATTAGGTTTCAGCATATGAATTTTGTTGGGACACACACATTTAGTCTACGGCAGGACCGGTGCTTTCTATCACTAGCAATGGGGTTTGGTGACCCGCACAGTTATGGACAGAAAGTTAAATCAGACACTGACAACAACCTCTCCCAGCGATGTTTAAAAAGATCGTAAGCAACCCATGCCCTCAGCAATGTTAGCGGTGTCTATTATCATGGCATCATAATGCATCACTGGACTCAGAAAATATTAGACTCTAGATCCACCTTTGCACCCAGCCCTGTGGTCAATGGAGGCGAGTGACAACTACTCTGAGCCTCAGTTTTCTCATCTGGAAATGTGAACCTCAACAAATCTCATAGGGTTGTTCTGAGGATCAAATGCATTAATGTACATAGATGTGTACAAACTGCACCCCAAATTTGGATATAATGATAACGACAGTCATAATGCCTGGACACTTGCCTTCCTTCTAATGGCCACAGTCAGTTAGTGAATTAACTTGGGAGGAGGGCATATCCCACCCTGGAGCACCCACAGTTGCCTTCCCTCATGACAGTAATTGGCTCCCTAAAAATCCAAGTTTCAGCTCTGCTCAAACTTTGTTGACTTCACAGCTGCCTGCCATCCTACTGAGGGACATGCCATCCCCCCATTGCCCATCATTTCCAGTTCCCTCTGCTGACTGAGGGTTGAAACATCTGCCTTTGGCAATACGATTTCATTTGCTTCTGCAATCTCATTATTGCCCTAATGATGGGCACCAGGTACTATGCTAAGCACTTCACATACACAACATTATGTGATCCTTATTTGTAGGTGACAGTATAATGATAGTTGTTATTGTTATCCCATGTTCACATGGGAAGAATCTGAGACCCAGAAAAAGATTAGTAACTATAACTTTCCCAAAGTCCCATGGCTAATAAGAGATGGAGCCGGGTTTCAAAACTACGAAGGCCTACCTGACTCTGTGCATGCTCTAACCATTGAATCTTTTTGCCTCTCCATTCTGTTTGCCCAGGCTGCAGGGAGGGACCCCAGAAGGCCCCAGAGAGACAGCTTTTTCTGGGCCCTGAAGAAAGGCTACAGCTTCCCCCCAGGAACCTGACACCTCTCCTTAGGATGGCTGGTCCTGAGCCCCATTAAGCCCCATTAAGTTCCATGCAGGACCTCTGGATGAGAAGCTATTCCCCAGCCCCCAGCCAACAGGCTCACGGACAAATGGATGCCCAGGAAGGGAAGAGATCCTTCTCCAGCCGGGTCTCAGGAACCTGAGGATTAATTGCCCTGCAAGCAGCTTGTTAGACGCTGTGTTGGCAGATGAGGAGAGAAGCTATAGAATCAGCCAATTAAGCAGCCAGTGGTGCTGAACTAAACGTGCTCTTGTACTTAATGGTGGACGTTGTTACTCAGCAGTTTCTCACCAGTCTGGGTTTGGGGGAAAGAATGGGACAGTGAGGGAAGTGTGAGTGGCAAAAGAGGGTCCTGTTTGTAGAGACACATGTCTGCTCGTGACTCCCATTTCTTTCTTTCTTCAGGGGACAGTAGCATCAAGGATTCAACGATTTCCAGCACAGGAAAGTTGGGGAGGGGTAGCCTCCTCTGTAACCCAGGGGCAGCAGGCAGATGACAAAGGGACAAGGCCTTGTCAGCTGAGTGAAACGTTTCCTTAACAGGCTGGAGACCCAGACTCAGGGCCACATCCCTAACAGAGATTAGGGGACCATGCTAGAGGCAGGAGCCTGGGCTATGTTTTGCAGAGAGCTCACACACAATTTGAAAACTTTTCTTTCCTCTCTACTCATGCCACCAGCTTGGTGATTAGGGAGCCCCCCGGTCCCCTCCACTCTTTCTCAGTCAAGTCCTTGGAGCATCATGTTCAGAAAACGTGTGAGCCTGGAGGAGAGTGGAGTCGGGGGCCAGATGGAGAAGTAGACAATAATGTCTCCATACCTAGCTGGGACCAGCCAATCTGGCTGCTTCCCCAGTGCCTCCGGGGCAGCCAGGGTTGTACGCTGTTCAGACCTCCCTCCAAGAAACGACTTGCCGTTCAGCTGCAAGGAGGGCAGTGAGCTGACAAGTCCCACCTGTTAGAGCCTTTAGGTCCCACCCCAGCTTGGAGGCCATGCTCCCCCTGGGGCGCCCCCCACCACTGACTGAGCACGGAGGAGCACGAAGGCCCGCTGCCTCTAATGACAGTGCGGACTCCTCTAATGGGCAGTCTTGGCTCCAGAGTATGAAGCACCCAAAGTACAACAATGGACAAGGGAACTCAGAAGAGTCAGAGATTAACTCGGCTGTGGAGGACACTGGAGGATTTAATACATGCAGTATCGGGGTTCGGCTTTGGATGACAGGAAGGGTGGAGTTTTTTTTGGTTTTTTTGGCTGCGTTGGGTCTTTGTTGCTGCACGCGGGCTTTCTGTAGTTGCGGTGAGTGGGGGCTCCTCTCCGTTGCGGTGCGTGGGCTTCTCATTGCGGTGGCTTCTCTTGTTGTGGAGCACGGGCTCTAGGTGCTCGGGCTTCAGTAGTTGTGGCTCACGGGCTTCGTTGCTCCATGGCATGTGGGATCTTCCCAGACCAGGGCTCAAACCTGTGTCCCCTGCATCGGCAGGTGGATTCTTAACCACTGTGCCACCAGGGAAGTCCAAGGGTGGAGTTTTATGAGCAGAGATCCTTCAAGGAGCAGAGATCTAGGGTCAGAAAAATTCAGGAGGATTCAAGGCACAGTGACCAGCCCTGAAGCATGGAGTATATGGTGTTTTGAAGATAAGGTTAGAATGATGGGATATAGTTAAATAATGGAGGACTTCAAATGCTAACGTATTTGGATTTTATTCTGTTGATACTAGGGAGCCACGAAGAGATGCCACCATAAGAGCGACCTGCTTAGATCAGAATTTTAGAATTATAGGTTCTTGGCAGGACAAAAATGTAGGGTCTGGAGGTGGGTAGAACAGTTAACGGTTGTTCTAAGAGTGAAAGCAAGAATGATAAAGGACCTGACTAGGTCAGAGAAGTAGCCATGGCAAAGATAAGGCCATGACAGGGATAAGACTGGGGATTTATTGCAGAAGAGAATGAGGGGAGAGAAGATGTTGGGGTCATGAGTCTGATTGATCTACAAAGTGACCTTAGAATGGGATTGAGTCAAAGAGGAAGAGTATGGGTGTCTCTAACACACTAAGGCTGAGGTAGAAGCAGTTCTGGAGCTTAGGAGAATGATAGGATTAAACATACAATTCTGGAAGTCATTTCCACTGTCATCTTCCCATCTCTGGTTCAGGTGCTAAAAAAGAGAGAGTGAAAGGAGAAGAGAATCCAAGACCAAATCTTGGGAGGGCCTCCATTTACTGGAGCACAGGTCCCGGGAATGATTGAGAAGACATCCTCAGAGTGTGACGGGACAGAAGGTCTGCAAAGAGCTCCAAGCAGAAGTGGAGGCTCATCAATGTAAGGGCTATAGACAGGTTACCTCACCAAGGATAAGGATCTGGACCACTGAGAGACTGCCAAGTAGAGAACGCTGGGATGGGGTTGGAGCCTTAAAGAGAGTACTTACAGCAGAGAGCTGCAGGCAGAGGACAGTCGTAATATAAGAACATAAAACTTTAAAAACTTATTATTTGAAAATAATTTCAAACGTGCAGAAATGTTGCAAGAACATAAATTGGACATACTGGGTTGGCCAAAAGCTTTGTTCGTTTTTTCCGTTAAGATGGCTCTGGTAGCACTTGGTTGTCTTTAACTTCATTCGAAACAATTTTGTTAGGTTGTATGTGACAGCTATCATATCAGCGTGTATTTTAAAAAAGACTTACCAAAATTGGTGAATTTTTGTGTAGCCATTTTCACATTGAAGATGGAAGAAAAAAAGCAACATTTTTGGCATATTATGCTTTATTATTTCAAGAAAGGTAAAAATGCAACCAAAATGCAAAAAAAAAAAAAAAAAAGATTTGTGCAGTATATGGAGAAGGTGCTGTGACTGATTGAATACATCAAAAGTGGTTTGCAAAGTTTCATGCTGGAGATTTCTTGCTGGATGATGCTCCACGGTCGGGTAGACCAGTTGAAGTTGACAGCGATCAAATGGAGACATTAACTGAGAACAATCAACGTTATACCACGTGGGAGCGTTGAAAATAATTTGCACCAGCTTGGTTATGTTCATCACTTTGATGTTTGGGTTCCACATAAGTTAAGCGAGAAAAACCTTCTTGACCATATTTCCACATGTGATTCTCTACTTAAATGTAATGAAAACATTCCTTTTTTAAAACAAATTGTGATGGGTGATGAAAAGTGGATATTGTACAATAATGTGGAACGGAAGAGATTGTGGGGCAAGCTAAATGAACCACCACCAACCACACCAAAGGCCTGTCTTCATCCAAAGAAGGTGATGTTGTGTATATGGTGGGATTGGAAGGGAGTCCTCTATTATGAGCTCCTTCCAGAAAACCAAATGATTAATTCCAACAAGTACTGCTCCCAATTAGACCAACTGAAAGCAGCACTCAACAAAAAGTGTCCAGAATTAGTCAACAGAAAACACATAACCTCCCATCAGGATAGTGCAAGACCACATATTGCTCTGATGACCAGGCAAAAACTGTTGCAGCTTGCCTGGGAAGTTCTGATTCATCTGCCAGACACTGCACCTTTGGATTTCCATTTATTTAGGTCTTTACAAAATTCTCTTAATGGAAAAAATTTCAATTCCCTGGAAGACTGTAAAAGGTACCTGGAACAGTTCTTTGCCCCAAAAGATAAAATGTTTTAGGAAGGGACTTCCCTGGTGGCACAGTGGTTAAGAATCCACCTGCCAATGCAGGGGACACGGGTTCGAGCCCTGGTCCGGGAAGATCCCCCATGCCGCGGAGCAGCTGGGCCCGTGTACCACAACTACTGAGCCTGCGCTCTAGAGCCCGTGCTCCGCAGCAAAAGAAGCCACCGCAATGAGAAGCCCGTGCACCGCAACAAAGAGTAGCCCCCGCTCGCCACAACTAGAGAAAGCCGGCACGCAGCAACGAAGACCCAACACAGCCATAAATAAATAAATAAATAAATATTTTTAAAAAGTTTTAGGAAGATGGAATTATAAAGTTGCCTGAAAAATGGCCGAAGGTAGTGGAACAAAAGGGTGAATTCGTTGTTCAATAAAGTTCTTGGTGAAAATGAAAAGTATCTTTTATTTTTACTTAAAAACCGAAGGCACTTTTTGGCCAACACAGTAGAATGTCTATCTACTTTTTACTCAGATTCACCTATTGTTAACATTTTACCCATTTGTTTCATCATCTGCTCTCACTCTTTCTCTCTTTTATATATATGTATATATATGTAAATATATATGTTTACATAGATACATACACACATATATATGTAAAATATTTTTCTGAATCTTTTGAGAATACATATATATATATATCATGACCTTTTATCCCTAAACACATGAGTGTATATTTACTCAGAACAGAAGTATTCTCTTACATAACCATAGTATATTATCAACTTCAGTAAATTTAACATCGATACAATTCTTTCTTCAATTGACCCAATAATGTCCTTTATAGCATTTCCCCCGCCAACTGGATGAGTGTATAAATTGGCCTTTCTTCCTGGATTCTCAGCATCTGTAGCCCCTGAGAGTGGGGTGGGGTCTGGGTAGAAGAGAATGGTCTTCTCCATTAGCAGACACTTAAGCCCCATGTCAGTTGCCAGTGACCCTAGCTCCTGAGGACATGGGCAGGATGAAGGTCTACCTAGGAAATGAGTAGAGGTCAAAGAGCAGAACTGTGTAGAGGTAAGTCACGCTGACCTCCATGTCCACTAAGCCCACAGCCTGGGTATTAGAAGAATTCCTTGTTATTTCCCTTCTCAGTTTTACACAGAAAAAAAAAATTTGTGAGCCTTCTAAGGCTTGTTCAGCAGAGTAAACAGTACCTGCACTGGCTCTGTATTCTCTTTGGGCAAAGGATGGTTTTCTGAGCCTATGTTAATACATCCATGTCAGTGAAAATGGATCCTTCATGGAATCCATCGCCATCTCAAGGACTTTATTACTTGCTTAAACAAGATTCCGCTGAAGCTTTTCTAGAGTGGTGGTATGTTTCTCCTCATTTCCCACAGTCTCTGGCCTGTGAGGGAGGCACACGGTTTTCGTCTTCTCTTACTTCCTGAATTGGCTATTTCTAACTCTGAGACAGAATACACCTGGTGCTTTATCAACTATAAACACAAAAATCAATTTGAGAAGGAGGCACAAATAGGGGTGTTTCTGACCCGAATACTTTAGTAGTATTATTTGGCAACACGGAAATTTGTTCTCCTTAATAACTATCTTTGTTGATTCTGGCAATTCCCATACCTCACTCCGGTATTCTTCTTTTTACCAGATAAAAATTATACATCCTATTGTGTTTCCTATTTTGTGTTAGTTGCCAGAAATCTCAGAGCTACATTTAGTACTCAATTACAACAAATATATCAGCAAATATTTTTTATAACTCCATTTACCATATATGTAATATTTTATTTTTCTTAAAAAAATATATATATCCATTTACTATTTCTCTATGGGTTTCTATGCATGATTATCTATTTCCTACAGTTTTATTGTACACGTGTCCTTAACATCAAACATCCTAAAATCATTTTTGGAAGCAGATTGTCCATGCTTCATAAATATATAGTTCCTCACAGGACTCTTGTCTCCTTCTGGCCATTTATTCTACCCATTCCACATATAAAAGCAAGTCCAAGACATAGTCTCTGGTGCCTGTTAACTACCCCTCCCTGTTCCCACTATAAATGGCCTTACCACAGAAGGCAATCTGGTTTGGGGCAGGAGTTCTTAGCTGAAATAGAAACTTTTCTCCTTGGATTACATCCTGAGTTCTTGTGTTTATTTAATTTCTTCTGGGGAATTCAAGTCTGATGCTGACAGAAGCCAAAGGGAATGCTGGTGCAGAGAGGTACAACCTTCCCGAGCTGACTTTTGTAAGAGAGAAGCAGAGAAAGCCCAGCCTTGGGGAGGCCTGTAGTCCTCCAGCCACAGCAGAGACAGGAGGGAGGGTTGGAGGGCAGAGTTTCCTCACAGGTGACCTTCTGTGGACTCCTCATGGATTATGGACTCAGACCTAAAGAGTGAGACCAAGAACCAGGGACAGGCAGGTCTGTGAGGAACCTTCAAGGCACTTCCCCTGTGACATAGAAAACATCCCAAGGCAGGGAAGATACTTTCTCTCGTGGTTGATTCTGGAGCCAAGTCTACACTGGCTCTCTGTATGTTTCTAAGAGGAACCAGAGAGGTTATAAAACAGATATGTAGGTGGGGTCATTTTGCACTGTCTCTGCTATAGAAAAATAATAAGTGACACTTGTACAAACTCTCCAAGAGCCAGGCACTGTTTCACACGCTTACGTGAACATACACATGTACACATATCATCCAGGAAATAGACATATTATCATTATCCCCATTTTGTAAAGGAGGAAACTGAAGCTCAGAGAGGGTACGTAAATTGCCCAAGGTCACACAGCTAGTAAGGTGGCAGAGGTGGCTCTTGTACCCCAGAAGTCTGGCTTCTGAGTTTATATTTCCTACCATATACTCTACTTATCCAGTGACCAGCACACAACTTTCAGATGGTCCCTATCCCATGCAAGCCATAGGGAGTAGACGCCCTGAATCCCAAGTAGGATATAATATTGGTCTCAAGGCCCTGAGAATTCCAGAGAAGACTTGTTCACTAGAACTGTGTCAGCCGATTCCTAATCCATGGGCCAGAGATAATATAAAGTGAGCTGATTTAGAGTCTAATTATGTCTCTTCTGAAGAATTTCAGAAACATCGCTCTTCAACTTCTAGAAGAAGGTGAAAATTTAGATCACTCATTTATCCAAAACACAGTTATTAGGGACTTACTGCATGCAACGCACTTTGCTGGGTTATAGGGAGATGATAACTCAGCCTCAGTGGTCCCTACACTGTCAGTCCTGGGACATGACATAACGGGGTAGAGAGGAAAGGATGCTTCATCAGGTAAGGGGAGGCCTGAGGTGGGGGGCCCATCCTGCTCTTTACCTGCTGTGTGACCTCATGTTAGCCCTCTGGATCTCGGTTTCCACAGGTGTAAAGTGAGGGGGTGGTTTAGGACACTATCTGAAGACTGCTTCTAGCTCTAAAGTTTGATTCTAATGGCAATAGCTGTTAATGCTGTAAAACATTTATAAACATCTTCTGCACCAGCCATTGAGATAAGCTCTGTCCATATTTATTCTCTTATTTTTCAAACAGGCATCAAAGACAAAATGCAGCGAACAACGAAGAAGAGATTCTATTCAGGCTATTGCAGTATGAGGAACTTTCATTAGTGAGGAAGGTATCAAAGAAAAAGAAGGGGCCTGAAGTTGTACGGAGGCTGGTAGAGAAGGGAGTCACAGCCAAGTCTTTTGGGAGTCACGTGGAAGGATCACCTTGGAATAGTCCATGGCAGACAGGCTGGTCCTTTGCGGTTACCCATTTCCAGAACAAAAGGGGGAGGGATTTCTTAGCTGTCACTGTTTTCCAAGAACATAGGGCTTACGTATTGTCACAGGGACAACATACTTCTGTGATGCACAAATGTATAACCCCGGGGTACCTAAAATCACAAAATAAACATGGAAAATCTTCCTAAACTATCTATTTTTACTTGAAATTGTGGAGGCAGAATCATTATTTTACATAAAACAAACATCTAAAAAAAAAGAATGAAAATATTAATGATTTTAGAGGTAAAATCTTGAGAGATTTTATCCTTAAAATAGGGCCCTCTCTCAACCATTGGGGTACCTCTGGAAAAGTTTGAGTAGCACTGGTCATTTATTCTCTCATTGAATTCTCAACAACTCTTTGGTAATATATGTTTTTTTATCAAGGCTTTGTGGGGATGATGTTATCTTTTATGTAATGTTTGTTTCTTCATGTGCCTCTATAACTTTTTTCCTAACCTGAGAATTTTTTTAATGACAAACTTTTTATTCTGGAATATTACAGAAATGTTGCAGGAATAGTACAGAGAGTTCCTGTATACCCTTTACCTGTACACCCAGTTTCTGCTAATGTTAACGTCTTACATAACCATGTTACATTGGTTAAAACTAATACAATTAAAATTGACCATTACTTAAGTAAACTTCAGATTTGATTTAAATTACACCAGTTTTTCCACTAATGTCCTTTCACTGTTCTAGTATCCAATCCACAATTCCACATTGCACTTAACATAAATGCCTTTTGATTGACTGAGAGAATCTTTCATGAGGCCTACTAAGTGCCAGGCATCACCCTACGTCCTGGGAGCCAATGAAACCAACAGTCCTGGGTTTTATATCATGTAAAGGACACCAGCGGTTGGGAAAGCAGCTCATATTCTGTTCTGTGCTACACAGACGTATACACTACCAAGGACCACGTGCGTGGATCTGAACAGGTGTGCCAGTTATGGTACACACCCATGGATCATCAACTAGAGGGGCATCAGCGCTGGCGGCAGTGGGGTTCCCCAGCTCCTGCCCCTCAACTCTAGGCAGCATTTCTGAGCCCATGAGGTCACCCCCATTAGTCTCTGCATTGCGCGGCCCCTCTGGAGCCCAGTGCTGAAAAGTTAGTACCTTTGAAATCAGATAAAGGGCATCAAGCCACAGCTGTGTTTGTTTTATAAATTAAAGGGCGAATCATTAAAATGATTGTTTTCCTGAAAATAAAGAGATTAAACAAGTCTCCCTTCTCCCCTTCTGCCTCCCTCCCCTTTTTCCAATTTGTCTGCAAAGGATTCCAACTTCGTGTTAAAGAGAAAAGAATTATCTCTGTTTCAATCTTGGGGACTGACCCGGCCCCATAACAGTTATAATCTCTTATCTGAACCTGCCTGGAGGCAAGGGAGCCACTGGAGCAGAATTCTTTCCAGCATTAACTGCCATTCAGATGGATACAGCAGGAGGGCTTACCTGGTGGCGCAGTGGTTGAGAATCTGCCTGCTGATGCAGGAAACACGGGTTCGTGCCCTGGTCCGCGAAGATCTCACATGCCACGAAGCGGCTGGGCCCGTGAGCTATGGCCGCTGAGCCTACGCGTCCGGAGCCTGTGCTCTGCAACGGGAGAAGCCACAACAGTGAGAGGCCTGCTTACTGCAAAAAAAAAAAAAGAAAAAAAAAAAAAAAGGATACAGGAGAATAATGGAGTAATTGAGCCTTTCCTTTAATGTTGGGGACCCTCAAGGTGATTCTCAAACTTCCCTGTTGAGTATTACTTTTTCCCTCAACCTCTTCTGTAGGAGGTTTGGTGCCTGTTGGGAATTTAAGATTTTTATACAGAAAAGGAGAAAGCATGTGAAAAGTGCTTAGAAAATCACCGGACACTCAGTAGGTGCTCAATAAATGTTAGTTCTCATTGCTATACCTATGAGAAACATTTGTGCCTAATTTGGAAGGGCAATGGGGAGCCTTCAGGGTTTTTAGGAGGATTATAATGGTTGGACCAGAGAGGTGGTCCTTAAGGAGCTTAAAATCTAGTAAGGTCTTAAATCACACACACATAACAAGACATAAAGCAGTGAATATAGTAAATATCTAATAATTATGCAAAGTCCTTTCACCTGCATGATGTCATTTTATCCTCAGATCAAGCCTATCCAGTAGCCATTATTTTATCCCCAATTTACAGATGGAGAAACAGAGATTAAGAAACTAGTAAAACCAGAGCTCTAAGCCCAGGTGGTCTCAACATTTTCTCTTCTCCCAGAGAGGTGTGGTGGGAATCCTCCCTCCCCAGCCACTCTCCACACGGCTCCATCACAGCAGCGCCGGAGTGGTGTGGTCCAGACTGGGAGCAATTTAAGGGCAGAGTCTATGTCGTCTCACCTTCACCTCGAGGGGCTAGCACAGAGCCTGACTCCTGTGGATACTCAGTAAAAAAATGTGTGAAATAAACAGACAAAGAGACATGAATCCCAGGCATCCCTGCCTCAGAACTCCTTGTATCCTTGTTCTGTTGACTCATGCGCCTGTTCCCCATTCTGGGACAAAAGACTCTGTGGCCTATTTTACCAAAACATCTTGGACAATTAACAATGGGAACCCAAAAATGCTCAAAGAATGCAAAAACACAGCCAACGTCACTACTTGTGGTCAGTTCCCTGACCTCTGTAATGAAAAAAGATCCTTAATTTTTTTTAACAGGAAAATAAAGAGCTTTCCCCTTCAAGCCAGCATGGAGGTGCTACTCCACAAACAAATGCTGAAGTGGCCTGGAAGATGAAGGCTGAAAGTGGATTTTAAGCCTGAAGGTTTTTCGGGTCAGTCTATAAAGAGAATGCACTGTGAAGGTCATTCCTGTGCCTAGGTGATACTTAGAGAATTGGGGTAGACCTCACCCCCTGCCCCTCTCCCAAAAAAGAAGAAAAAGAAGTCATGCTTAACATTAAAAAATGAATAAATAACAACGAACCCGGTAGTATAGGCAGTGAACAGAAGAAAATGAACTCTCCCAGTCAACACTGACAAAAACGGACTGTTCCATCCAGTTGACATTAGAAATTCTTGTGGGAAGATCCAACACTGAGCTCAGTTTCTGGAGCCCCCTCCAGGCCTCTGAATGGTCCACCTAAAAATCCTTAGGGAGAAGTCATAGGAGGAAAATGATGGATGTAGGCCACTTCGCACAGTTAAACAGCAACAAAGCCCTACATTTTAAAAGTACTCAATGTGCTCAGAGTGAAAGACCCAGCAACCCTCAGAAAAGCCACAAAAGCCAGGCTGAGCTGGGCCAGACTTCACTGGGGAGGAGACGGCCTCAGGCATCAGCAGCTGGGTGAGGAACTGGGTGGGAGCCGGATGGCCCCCCTTCCTTTCCTTCTGCAACCCTTGATCCCCTCCCTGGGGCCTATATTATTTAATGATACAGAACTTTCTTGCCCCTAAAATTAAGCTCGAGGGGCCATTTCCGGTTCCCACAGGTGTGTGCAGGTTTGAGCCACTCTGGCTCCTGGGAAGGCTTCAGGTGAGAATCAGAACGAGAGCAGGGCAGGTACCTCTCTGGGTTAGGAGGCTGGGCGGACAGTAGAGGCTGAGGGGTACCCCAGGGGCTGAACCCGAGGAGACAGCCCCCTCTTAAGCTCACCCGAAGGAAAGTTGAGTCTGGTTTTAGCTGAGAAATTAACAGTTTTTTTCTTCTCAGCTTGTTTTGTGATAACCTTTTTTTAAAATTTTAGCTTTATTGAGGTATAATTGACAAATAACATTGGAAGATATTTAAAGTGTACATTGTGGTGATTTGATATACATGTACATTGTGAAAGGATTCCCCCCATTTAGTTAATTAATACATCCACCACGTTCCCCTCACATATGCATCTTGTTTTTGTTGACGTTTAAGTTCTACTCTCAGCAAATTTCAATTATACAATAGTATTATCAACTATACTCACTGTGCTTTACATTAGATCCTCATGTTAACTTATTTATTTTTTTAATTTTTTATTTTGTATTGGAGTAAGTAGAGTTTATTTTTAAGTTATTTTTATTTATTTACTTATTTCTGGCTGCGTCGGGTCTTTATAGCTGTGCACGGGCTTCCTCTAGTTGCGGTGAGCGGGGGCTGCTCTTCGTTGCAGAGCACAGGATCTAGGCGTGTGGGCTTCAGTAGTTGTGGCATGTTGGCCAGTAGTTGTGGCTCATGGGCTCTAGAGCGCAGGCTCAGTAGTTGTGGTGCATAGGCTTAGTTGCTCCGTGGCATGTGGGATCTTCCTGCACCAGGGATCGAACTCATGTCCCCTGCATTGGCAGGCGGATTCTTAACCACTGCTCCACCAGAGAAGCCCCCATGCTAACTTTTTTTTAAATGAAAAATATCAAACATACAAAAAACAGAATAATACAATCAAACCCCATATACACCTCACCCAGATTCAACAATTATCAGGATTTTGCCACATTTGCTCTGTTTCTTTTTCCTTTTTCACCTTTGCTGAAATGTTTTATTTAAATAAATCCAAGGTAGCAAGTCCTTTTATCCTTACACGCTTCAATATGCATCTCCGAAAGAAAATAAAGACTTTTCTTACATAACCACAACACTATTCTCATGCCCAACAAAATAAACAATAATTATTTGGTATCCTCTAATACTAAGCCTCTTCAAGTGACTATAGGAAACGATACCTCAGGTCAGAATCAGGGCTAAAGGAAAGCTCCACCCCGCCCCCCACCCCCCGGCATGCTGTTTGAGAGGAAAGAAACATTAGCCACAAATTGGTTCTCCAAGCCTCAATCCAGAATCTTTGCCTTGGTTTTGCAGAGTGGACACTTTCCAGGTAGGTGTGATAGTTCTCTTTAGATCAGGAAATTTGCCCCAGGATATGGCCTCACCTTAGCAGCACTGTGTTTGTTTCTCAGAGCAGCTGCCGCCCTGAACTAATCCTGGGGCTAGTTTCCCCCGTCTCTCAGAGGGGTCGCTCTTGGGGCTTGGACCCCTTTCTACACCAAATCCCCAGCTGACCAGCTAGTTAGTGAGCCAAACCTGCTAACCGTATCAACCCCCAGGGGAGGCCCTGTGGACAAAGACTAAGAGAACAGGTATGAAGGCCCCACCCTAGAAGAGGGGATAAATGCGTGTATTTATCCATCCATCCATCCATCATCCAAATATTCACTGAGAGGTGATGAAGACCAGGTACTGTTCTAGATACTGGGACACTACAGTGAACAAAATGGACAGTATCTTTGTCTTCATGGAGGTTACATTCCAATAGAGGAGACACATAATAAACAAATAACTGAAAATACATAGTAAAATAAGACCCTAATACAAGGGTCCAAACAATGCACTGTGTAAAATGTGGACTATTGTGAGATTCATGAAATGGCAGGGATAAACCTGCTATGGAGGATAGGAACCAATCACCACACGTTCTCTCTGCTCAAGCTAGAGCAAGGTGGGGAGTGCTATTAAAGGGCCTGACTGAATATCAAAGAATGTAAGACGAAAACACTGAGAAATAAATAATAAAGCAAGGCAGGAAGATATAGAAAGTCAGGGGAGGGCTTCCCTGGTGGCGCAGTGGTTGAGAGTCCGCCTGCCGATGCAGGGGACACGGGTTCGTGCCCCGGTCCGGGAAGATCCCACATGCCGCGGAGACGAGTGAGAGGCCCGCGTACCAAAAAAAAAAAAAAAAAAAAAAAAGTCAGGGGAGGTTAACATTTTAAATAGATTGATTTATACAATAAGTAGAATGCCTCACTAAGAACATAACCTGGGGATGGGAGCATAAGTCCCCACTGACAGGTACAGAGAAACCCAGACACACTGAGGAATTAGAAAGCATGAAAAATAATGGAGAGGGAAGGGAGTGTCTCTGAAAAGACTGCAGCAAAGAGTTAGGAATTCAGTCTGGAGGGAACCAGAAACAGATCCTCTAAGCCACTGATGCTATACTTTCTGTCATCCCTTTAGAGAGAGAAGGAAGGGGACACTCCACACAGGTGGAACAGGACAGGAGATAGCTCAGAGGTGAGAGAAAGCAACGTGTTTTCAGAGGATATATTTTCTGGACCCAGGCTAGAAGAGCAGGAGTTAAGCTGAGCCAGAGAAAAAGGACTCAGGAATGAAAAGTGTGAAAATCCAAGATCAAGAAGGAAGTTTTATCTTTGGAGAGAGGCCCTTGGATGCATCACAGATTTCAGATGCATAAGAAGGCCCAGCAGGAGGGCTGCTTCAACAGAGCCGGCTGTGGAGGTAGAAAGGCTGGAGAGGGTGGCAGCAGGAGCTGGGGGCCGTCCTGGCCCTTTTGTCTCTCCAGAGAGGGCCAGAGGTTTGCTCCTTCCTGAGCATTCCTGTTTATTCTTCTTCCTTTAATGATACAATGAGCTCATGGTCCCCAGTGGTGCCAGGAGTGAATTAGCCATTCAGCTCCCTTCAGCAGAAACCACAGAATGTGTGTCCTGCAGCAGGTAGGTCTCAGCTGCGTGTCTGGGGATGGCCAGGTTACACCATCACCCACACGTGGGCCCTGCCCTCCAGGAACCAACAACCAACCACGCTGGCTCTACGGCCAAGCAAGGGGGGTGGGGATGGGGCTCACGGCCACTGGGAGGGAGAGAACACCCGGTTGGCTGTTCAGACTACCAGGGAACAAGATGTTCCACCCCTCTTTGGAGGAAAATAATCCAGGAGATTCATTTCCTCTTTTATTTTATTTTTTTTAACTATTTTTGCTTGCTATGGCAGAGCTACAGACTCTCCAAGGAGAGATTCTTCTAAACTACCTCTTCCTTTTCTATGTCTCAGCTCCATCTATACCTGCATGTGTGTGAACCCCCCATCCCTACCCCACAGGAATCCTCATTCCTATCCAGCTGTGCCTAATCTCCCACTTGCTTTTTCTTAGGGGTGTTTCTGTTTCGTTTTTTTCAGTTGTTTTTTTGTTTGTTTGTTTTTTGTTTTTTTTTCTGTACGCGGGCCTCTCACTGCTGTGGCCTCTCCCGTTGCGGAGCACAGGCTCCGGACGTGCAGGCTCAGCGGCCATGGCTCACGGGCCCAGCCGCTCCGCGGCATGTGGGATCCTCCCGGACCGGGGCACAAACCCGTGTCCCCTGCATCGGCAGGCGGACTCTCAACCACTGCGCCACCAGGGAAGCCCTCAGTTGTTTTTTTTTTCACATCTTTATTGGAGTATAATTGCTTCACAATACTGTGTTAGTTTCTGCTGTATAACAAAGTGAATCAGCTATATGTATACATATATCCCCATTTCTCCTCCCTCTTGAGCCTCCCTCCCACCCTCCCTATCCCATCCCTTTAGGTCATCACAAAGCACCAAGCTGATCTCCCTGTGCTATGCAGCAGCTTCCCACTAGCCATCCATTTTACATTTGGTAGTGTGTATATGTCAATGCTACTCTCTCAGTTCATTTCTTAGGGGGTCTCTTGACTCCCCACCTTTCACAATACCCCGTGGTCCATTTATTCTGAATTTTCCCCTCACTTTACCCCACACCTGCTCACACCAGTCGCCATCCTGCCTCTCACTGCCTTGCCTTCTCCCAGGTCCCCAAGACAAAGGGGAAGGTAGAGCAAGTCAAATGCTTGCCATTTGGTCATGCCACTCAAGGCCTTATCATTTGGTCATGCCATCTTTTCCAGGTCCCTGCCACTTCCTGGTTTACATTTTCCCTGTTAGCATCCTCGGTGACCTCAACCTTCACGTCCATCATCTGTTCAGTACCCTGACCACCCTCTTCTGTGCCCTCGTCCACCCTGGTGACCTCTGTCCCACAGTATGGTGGCCACAGCTGGACCACGTTTCACGGTCTGCCTCCCTCCAAGACCTCGAGTGTGGTGCAGTCTCTTCAACCAGAGCTTCCTCACCTGCCGACATCCCCACTTCCTCCTGAGCCAGGTCTTTATCCTCACTGGGTCTTCTCATTTCTTAACCCTTTATAACTCACGCAGTCTGATATCCCTCTTTCGTCTACATTTCAACACACACACACACACACACACACACACGCATCCACACACAGGTCTCTGGGCTCTACCATGCCTTCTTTCCTGGTCTTCTTCCTCCCCACCAATTAGCACTGCTGAACCAGAGGAAGAAATACACTCTATGCAAAACTATTTTCTCTTCCAAAAGGGTAATAATATGTATTGTGCCCTGACTATAGGCTAGATACTATTCTATTCCAAGCACTTTGTGTGGATTGTCTCACTGAATCCTCACATAACCTGAGGGTTATACAACTATTATTCCCATTTTACATATAAATAACCTCCAAGCACAGAAAAGGGAAGGAATTTGCCCAAGGTCATGCAGTTGGAGGCATTACTACCATCAGCCAACTTTAGCCCCCAAGGTGTTGGTTTTACCTTAGTAAAATGGCAGTAGTCTTGTACCTAGAAATTTCTTGTGATTCATTCAAACCCATTTAGTGCTTCACACAGTGGAGGAGCTCAATAAGGATATGTAGGAAGTATTTAAATTACAAAAATCTAACTTGTGCATAAAATTTAAGACACTCAAATTCATGAAGTGAGCTCCAAAAGTGAGATAGCTAAAAAGAGGGAACTTTGGATGAAAGGCATAAGCATGCATATTTGGGGGAAAAATATTTTTATTATACTTGAATTATCAAACTTTAAAATGTTGATGACATTGTAATCTATGCTCATTCAGACAAAAATTTCCAAGGGTTGATGCATTTACATCCATTTAAAAACAAAATCAATGCTCGGAATAAACAGCCTTGGAAATTTTATCAGAAGTTTCTTAAGCTCAGATACTTCATGTGATCCCAGGAAATGTGATGTTTTCTGCATCTAAAAACTGATCCCTAGGGCCTCCCTGGTGGCGCAGTGGTTGAGAGTCCGCCTGCCGATGCAGGGGATACGGGTTCGTGCCCCGGTCTGGGAGGATCCCATATGCCGCGGAGCGGCTGGGCCCGTGAGCCATGGCCGCTGGGCCTGCGCGTCCGGAGCCTGTGCTCCGCAGCGGGAGAGGCCACAACAGTGAGAGGCCCGCATACCGCAAAAAGAAAAAAAAAAAAAAAAAAAAAAAAAAAAAAAAACTGATCCCTGGAAAAAGATAGCCAGTGATAAAGAAACCTCAGTTAACATAAGCATACAAATGCAGGCTTTGGTGCTGAGGCAGAGGATATCTGAGAGCTGTTGGGATCCTGACTGGCTTGTGGTTTACCAGGCAGTCGTCATTCTCCCTGTCATGTGGAACAATGACATAGAGAAGCTGTATCATCACACGGAAAAAGACCCTCGACCACTGCAAGAAATGCTTTGAACTGGTGAAGTGGATTCATGTCTAAACTTCTGCCTTCTCTCTCAAGTTAATTCCTCCAACATCAAGGCAATTACTATTAAACAGCAGCTGCTCCCAGCCAGACAGGTAACCAGCGTGACACGGCTCTCTGAATTGGTCAAAGGCAAAAACCAAACACAAAACAAAAAGAAAACAAACAAAAACCTTCCAAGATATTCCAAGAGTAAACACAAGAAATATGGGGAATGTTTTAAGAAGTGACTGAGGACCAATGAATGCACAGAGTCGGGACAAGGCACATTATAGTCTGTGCCCCAGTAAATGAAGAGAAAGAACCACCTACGAAGCAGATCAAGAATCAAAACTCAGGTTCCAGAGATCATGGCAGTTGCAGCTTTGGTGAAACCTGTTAACCCCAGAGCGGCTTCATTTGTCTTTTAAGAACAGATGTCTTTTAGAAGTCAAGTGTCGGAAGGCAATTAACTAATCTAACTCAGTGGGCCACTCTAAGTATGTCTGCTTGGCAATCAGCAAATGCTTCCCAAATGGGTGATGGCAGAGTACAGTGGGAAAAAAACAGGCTGGAAACTGCAGAGGATGTGGGGAGACGGGCTTTCCCACCCATTGCTGGGGAATGCGGACGTCACAAGATTTTTGGCAAGAATCGGGCAGTACATATTAAAACTTAAAATGCACATGCCCTTGGTTCCAGCATTCCCACTCTGGGAAATCTAATCTACAGAAATGAAAACACCCGATGGTAATAACCTGTGTACAAGGCTACTGATGGCAGTGTTGTGTGCACAAGCAAAAAACTGGAAACAACCTGAAAGTCTCTCAGTACAGGATTGACTAAACGTGTGGTGGGCATCTGTTAGCTGCCAATTCATCACCATCTGTCTCCTTCTTCCTTGCTAACAGAAACACAATTTCCTTTAGGTATCCATTCTCCAGGAAAGGGGACATGCAGGCCCAGCCCCAGGGGAAACCCTGTAATAGTCTGGAGTGAAAGAGACTTGGAAATCTGTGGTTCCAATGTGGTCCCACCACTCCCAAGCCATATGAGCTGCGCGTCACTCCATCTACCTGGGCCCCATGTTCTCATCTGCCAAATGCTCATTCACTTGTCCTGCCTACCTGAAGGTTTTTTGTTTTTTTAATTTTTTTTAAATTGGAGTATAATTGCTTTACAATGTTGAGTTAGTTTCTGCTGTACAGCAAAGGGAATCAGTTCTATGTATACATATATCCCCTCCCTCTTGGACCTCCCTCCCACCCCACCACCCACCATCCCACCCCTCTAGGTCATCACAGCGCACTGACCTGAGCTCCCTGTGCTATACAGCAGGTTCCCACTAGCTATCTATTTTACACATGGTCGTGTATATTTGTCAGTCCTAATCTCCCAATTCACCCCACCCTCCCCTTCCTTCTCTTGTCCACCTGTCCGTTCTCTACGTCTGTGTCTCTATTCCTGCCCTGCAAATAGGTTCATCAGTACCTTTTTCTTTTTTTAAAAATAAATTTATTTATTTATTTTTGGCTGAGCTGGGTCTTTGTTGCTGCGTGCGGGCTTTTTCTCTAGTTGCGGCGAGCGGGGGATACTCTTCCTTGCGGTGCGCGGGCTTTTCATTGTGGTGGTTTTCTGTTGTTGCAGAGCATGGGCTTTAAGCACACGGGCTTCAGTAGCCATGGCAGGCGGGCTCAGTAGTTGTGGCACACGGGCTTAGTTGCTCCGAGGCATGTGGGATCTTCCCAGACCAGGGCTCAAACCCGTGTCCCCTGCATCAGCAGGTGGATTCTTAACCACTGCGCCACCAGGAAAGTCCAAGGGTGGAGTATTATGAGCAGAGATCCTTCAAGGGGCAGAGATCTAGGGTCAGAAAAATTCAGCAGGATTCAAGGCACAGTGACCAGCCCTGAAGCATGGAGTATATGGTGTTTTGAAGATAAGGATAGAATGACAGGATATAGTTAAATAATGGAGGACTTCAAATGCTAACGTATTTGGATTTTATTCTGTTGATACTAGGGAGCCACGAAGAGATGCCACCATAAGAGCGACCTGATTAGATCAGAGTTTTAGAACTATAGGTTCTTGGCAGGACAAGTCATTCTGGTGGGGGAGGGGTGTGCGTGTGCACGCACGTGTGCACGTGCATGAGTGTATTTTTAAAGACCCGGGGGCCGTGTCACTTGAGGATGAGCTGGTGTAATGAGCTTGCAGAACCAAACTTAATCCATTTGGTTATAACAAAAAGTTGTTTTCTCCTAAGAGTAGCTTTGAGGCCTGCACAGAGGAACAACATATGTGGGGCAAGCGGAGGTGAGAGGGGATCCCAGCAGACCTGGAAGAAACACGGGGGGTGGCCCAGGGTTAAAGGGAAGCTGCGGTGTGTTGCCATTTGGCATTGGGCTGAGGGACTCTAGGACTCCTTCCCTCAGGCCCCCATCCCCTTCCTGGCTTCGCAATCCCTCCAGAGCCTGAGGCAGAGATGTCACAGAGGGCACCTGGGTTGTGGAGGCAGACAGACCTGGGTTTGAATTTTAACACTGCCCTTTGCTATGACCTTGAGAAAGTCACCTCTCTGGGTTCTCCGTGAAGAGGGAGTGAAAATGAAAAAAGAAAAATGCATATGGAGGCCTCTGCTCCAGGAGCTATGGCTCGGCTGCACAGGCCTCGGAAGAAAGGATTTGTGATAGAATAAGAGCAGCTCATTCTGCCCTCAAGGAGACAATGTCCTGTTAAGGGAAAAAGAAAGGAAGCCCCACACGGCAGGCATTAACTGCAGCCTTACAGTAGGAACTAGCTGGTGCCCAGCTCTGCCCTTTGACAAGTTTGTTCTATTTCTGTCAGGCTCCAGTCTAACCCTCTGAGGCTAGGTCTGCATTCTTCCCTGGATTAACAGTTATTTCTTTTTTAAAAAGGCATTTGTCACTTGGTATGCACTTAAGCAAGAGGAAACCATTTGTCTCTGTCCACGTTACAGACAGGGCCCAGCTTAGCCTCCTCAACAAAGCGACCCCAGGTTCCCTGAGGATTTACACGGTACCCCAGAAGGGAAACCTGGGCCCTAATCCAGATGCTGCACTACTTATCTGACCACAGACTGTCACTGACCCTCTGTTCGGGAACTTCAGTGTTCACATGGAGTAAAGTGTTGGAACAGGAGTGGTCTGCAGTTTCTTCCGTCTCAGACCTCCCATGATTCTGGCCCCGAGTGATAAGCCTTGACCTTATCACCCAATACTGAGCTCCTGTCCCAGGCCTGGGTCTCCCTGGGGAGTCTGAGTTATCGTGATGCCTTCTGAAGAACCAGAGTCCCAAGGCTGCAGCCACCACGAAAGGAAGAAGCTACAGGCTGGGCTGACTTTCCAGAAACTCTGCAGATGGGCAGTGGGTAGCAGGGCAGGTCCTGTGGTGGCAGGGAGGGGATTGCCCCTCCCCACCCAAATCTTGCCCCATCTGGGTTCATCGGCTTCTCCACCAGACGACTGAGTCTTGGTGGCTTCCAGGTAGAAGAGGCTCCTCCCTGCACCCCCCCTCTTCCTCATTGTTTACAGACGTGTCCCCGCATAATGACCTTTGTGAATGTGCCCCGAGAGCAAGGTGATCATGTATTCTAGAGAGAAAGAAACATCCTCAGCCAGGCCTCCCAGAGGGCGGGGGAGGCCAGGACCATTGTGCTCCCGCCTGCTCCCTTATAAAACAGGTCCCCAGGGACAAAGGGGTCAAGTGCCACGGGAGTCCACATGTTCCACTGAAATTCACCACAGGCCTCACTGCAGCCCAGTCTCAGAAAGAAAGTAACGGCCTGTACCCACTGTGAACGCATCCATCGATGCCAGCCGGGCCGGGAGCCGCAGCAGGAGGGGTGGGAGGCAAACTTTGGCGGCATGTTTCTCTTAGAGCCGCAAAACTTCCAGCAGCAGGGCAGAGACTGGGGGCCGCAAGGAAAGGAGATGAGCGCAGCGTTTTCATGGATCACAGGGCAAGGGGGAGAAGACGTGGCTCCTCCGCTGTGTGCTGACAGCTAAACTAGCCTATCCCACCACTCCTCAGCTGGTCCCACGACCTGGGCCTCTATCCACGGCCCCCTTCCCTTCAATAGTCAGCATTGTTCAGGGAATCTCGTCCTTTTGTTTTACCGTCCATTTGTACCTCAGCTCATTTGTTCTCCATTCGTGAGAGCCATTCATCTGCTCCTGGGCCCCATAATGTCTTTCTCCCCTTGATTCCTAGACAAGATGCTTGGACAGGTCCATTGTCTTAACAGGGACCAGCTCACGGCATTTAGTAAAAGTTGTGTTTTAAAAAGAAAAACCAATGGGGATTCCAGCTTCTATCCATGGTAACTTCTGGGCTGTTTGGTGCTGCTGAGTGGCTCAGCCTTTGTCCTCTTGTCTTCATTTGGGCTTTGGCGTAAACCAAGTCCAACGGGGAGATCTGGGGAAATTCCCGTGATGCCAGGACAATGCGCAGAGCTCTCCCCTGTTCCTCTCGGCCGTCCTGGGGCACTGTAAAAGCATCGGAAAATGATGCCATATTGATAGAATGAAGGGGAGACGGTATGGGGTCTTCCTTCCCCTGCCTTGTGGACAGATAGCCATTCACGGCTATTCAAAAGAAGTGGATCAGAGGAAAATGCGAAAAAGTCAGTGGGGTTCAGGGCAGTTTGGACACAGGCAGGCCGGTATGCAGGAGGGGCAGAGGCTGGCAAGAAGAGGTGGTACAAAGACCCAGCCTGAAGATCCCAGAGACAGTCCTCATTGTGCAGCGTTTTGTCAGTGCATTAGCAGTCTTTGCCCCAGGTGCGCCAGAGAAATTACTATTGCTGGGACGATTATGGGTGCAATTATCCCGGTTATTAATACTCCACCAACTGTGGGAGTGGAAGGGGTGTCCAACCCCATCCATGGCCTCTTCTGCTTCAGGTTTCCATTTCCCCATAGAGCAGGGGCCCTCTCAGTGATGCACAGAATTGTAAAGATAACTAATAGCACCTCTTGTCCCCAACAGAAAGTTGCACAGAATTATTGATAAAGGAAAGGGTGCTGAGGAAGTGGCTGTAAGAGGCTTAAGGGTTGGTTCTTCAGGAATAAAAGAAAATAAAGGAATAAAGGAAAGACACAGCTCCAAGGGGAATTATTCTTTACCCAAGCCTTTGGTTTTCCAGGCGAAATATGTTACAGGTGAGGAAAGCATTTCCAAGCAAAGCTCTAGGGTACCATAGAAAGGGTCAGACACACTACCCTCCACACAAGACCTGGGGCTCATGATATGTGTGTTTACCTGCACACACACGTGTACACACATGTGCACACACGCCTCTGCTCCAGCCCCAGGTCTATGCAGGGGTCAGGAAATACCACTGGCCTCGCTGATGTGTGGGGAGGCCACCACAGGAGCCAGTCCGCACAAAGGTGCCTTTGCAACATGGCGGGGACTCAGCATCTTGGCAGAAACACTCGGCACTGGCAGGAAATCTCAGCAGGGCGGCTTGTTTCCGCTCATCAAACACCAGTAGCTTTCACCGAGAGCAGCCGAAAATGGGAGAAATGTGTCTGATTGTATCCGGGCTGTGTGTCAGCACTTTTCAGAGGCAGAGTTAGTTCGATTCTAGCTTTGAAGACAAGGTTGTTACACTCTCTGTCCCACAGTTATCAGCCAAGGAAACAGTGGGCAGGAACTAACCTGAAACTCAGCTGCCCTCCCAATATCTCTGGAGCAAAGTGAGAGGGTCAGTTACTGAGAAACAGAAGGTAATGACAGCATTCACTCTCTCCCTGCCAATCACGGAGCTCCCAATTACTTGGGAGAACGGACTGCCCAGGAATGAGTGACTCGGGCCTCTCTTGTACCTTCTCCATGACCATCCTCCACTCCAGGAGCTTCCTGTCTGCTTCACTCTTGTTGGTCCCACCAAAGGCTGAGAGAGGACCCCATGTGTCAGTATGGCTTGCGCCCCGCGTCGCAGCTCCCAAATGAAAAACTTAGTGAGAAAATCTATGAATTATCAATGGGTCAGGTATCTGAGGATGCCCAGGCATCCCCCAACAAAGAATTGTTCTTGTAACCAAGGACCCATAGCTGCCCCCCATCACAAGAGATACCCATGAATCTTCTCCTGGCACCACAGTTTCCTGTCCAGACTAGAGAAGAGAGTGGCTATTTGGAGGACAGGATTTGTGTGTGCCACACTTGGATTCTCTCCTGTCTGCCCACCTCATACATCCAGCTGTACAAAGGACTTCTTTTTTTTTTTTTTGCGGTACACGGGCCTCTCACTGCTGTGGCCTCTCCCGTTGCAGAGCACAGGCTCCGGACGCGCAGGCTCCGCGGCCATGGCTCACAGGTCCAGCCACTCTGTGGCATGTGGGATCTTCCCGGACCGGGGCACAAACCCGTGTCCCCTGCATCGGCAGGCGGACTCAACCACTGCGCCACCAGGGAAGCCCTAAAGTGCACAAATCTTAAGTAGACAGCTTGATGAATTTTTACAGATTCACACAGACATCTATCCCCACCCACATCAAGCTATAGAACTTTTCCAGGCAGTTCCCTCAAGCCCCTTCCAAGTTAACCTCACGCTCCAGAAGCAACTACTCCTCTGTCTTCTGTCACCATAAGGGGAATGGGCTCACTTTCAGGCGTGACCATGAGATGCTGAGTGCTTACTCTTGAGTGGAGCCGCCACGGGCATGCACTGGCCTCCACCTCCCGTGACTGTGAAAGGCTGGGAAGGAGAGGCTAAATACTCAAGAAATCAGTCTCAGTGGGATTACGACCCTATAGACCAATGTGGAGAACGCTGCAGGAGTAGGGGACGTCCGGGCAGCTTGAACAAATCACTAACACGTCTGGAGCCCTGACCGCCTTCCAGAATTCCAGACCCTGGCACCTTATATGCACCCTTTCATTTGATCATCACACCGACCCTCCACAACCACCCCGGTTTTGCAGATGAGGAACCTGAGTTACCCAGAGGATAAGTAACCTTGATCTTTCCAAGGTCAAGAGGCTGCCAAGTGGCAGATCCAGGATGTAAATCCCAGGTCTGATCCCTAATCCCTATCAGCATTTCTGATTGGGTGCAGAACATTCTGGGACCCCATTTTCCCACACCTTCTCCCTGTTCTCTCTCACCCCTGATCTTCCCACCCCACACCATCTGCCGGGGTGGGGGGTGACTCACATCCATTTCTTTGCCCAAAGCCCTCCTCACCCCCAGCCTGACACGCTATTTCTGGAGGGAAGAATCTGGGGAGGAGGACCGGAGCGGCCATTTTCAACTCTAAACTCTAAAGCAGCCAAAGCCAGCACCCAGCACAGGGCCCTGCCCACTCGGGGACTTCCTAAGTGATGATGGAGATGGTGTTGGTGGTGATGACAGTTGGAGGGGAGCCGGAGGCTGAAACGTTAGGGACCGGTCAGGACAAACTGAGTAAGACTATCATGTGTTAAACCTACACCAAAATCTTTGCCAGCCACAAAATTGCTATGCTCGTGACTGGACTTCCATTCCACCTTGAATGCCCTGAGCAGCCACTCCGGGGCCTTCCACGATCCTGAGGATGGAGCCGTAAGGTGGCCAGGGCTCTCCTGGCTCCCACAGAGCTCCTGACGCCTGGGGCGTGGACGCGGTCTCCTCTAGGAGGCTGCAGGGAGCCCGAGTTGGAAGCAGAGAGAAGCTTTCTGATGTCCCCACCTCCTGAACCTGTCTCCAGCTTGAGACAAGGCTCTTGTCAAAGCCCCTGGAAGTGCCGAGGTAGGCACAATATAAACGTTCATGTAGTTACAGGATAATAATTACACCTTCCGTGTACATAACACCTTTCTTCCCCAGAGCAGCCGGCTTCTCACATTATCTCATTAATCCTCCCGTCCCTGGGAGGCAGGGAGGGCCTGGTGTGATTACCAGCATTTCACGGAGGGGGAAGGGAGAGAGGAGTTCCTTGCCTGGGGTGGCACACTTAGTCACACGGTTTAAGTGTTGTCTGTGCTGGGCTTTGGCCAGAATTCAGAAAAAGAATAATGATGGTTGCTCTCAGCTAAGTGCTTTAGTGAGACTACACCAGGCAGTCGTGGGCGTGGTTTCCCTCCATCCTGGCAACAGCCTTGTGAGGCTGGGATTATTATGGCCCCATTTTATAGATGGGGAGACTGAGCCCCTCACCAAAGGTATCAGAGGCAGTAAGGCCCCACACACTTTTCTTTCCTCTTCCAGCGAACACCTAACAGCCTGCTCCTGAATCAGGTCCCCTTCCCAGAGCAACAACAGGTAAACAAAGGCAGCACACGTTAATCAGGGGAGGGGGGTGAAGCCCTCGCCTCATCCCTGGGGAAGGTCAGAGCTGTGGCAGGGCAGGCAGGAGGCTGCAAAAGTGACTCATTACGTAGCCTTACGGAATCAATAGAAAAGCCCTAATTCACCGAGAGCTGCACCCCACCCCCACCCTCCTCCAGTCCTATTCCAGTTTCCTGGCTCATCCTTTTGACAAGATGACAATTACTGCTATTCATACCCACCCAGAGGCCACCTGCCATGGACCCATTCTCATGCACAAGGAGCTAAAGATCAGGCACAAAGCAGGCCAATGTGAGGTTTTCCAAGAGACCTAGGAGTGGACCCTCTGTGCTTACCCCCTTCAAGGCGTTCAGGGCAGTGGAGCCTCTGCATATCCCAGGGATCCAGCCCGCCCTGGGACACCCAATCAAGGAGCCTGAGGTTGGAGGTGCCTCAGGCCAGCTCTCTCACACCAGGGCCTCGAGCGTAAGTGATGAAGGTTCAGCCCATAAGAAAATGGTCTTTGGAATTAAGGCTGGGGTGGTAGCCCTGGGCAAACACATGCTTTGAGAGTTCCAAGTCCTGACACCCACAGAGCGCCCCAGATCATACAGGCTCAAGGGAGCTGAGTGTTCAATTCTCAGGAATTTTGTGAGATGCTTGATGTCACATAGCAGGCTTGAAATCAGCCCTGGTGGGAGTATTTAGACCATGTTAATTGACAAATGCTACGAATCAGCTCCACCTTCTCCCCTGCCAGTTGTTAAACATGTACCAGCACACCACTGCCTGCGGTGAGAAGCTGCAAGCTTCCAAGAGCATCTAGGGCCATCTGTAAAGCGAAGGCCAAGATCTCCTGGAGGCCGAGTAGAGGGCTGAGTGGCATTCTTCTTTACAGCATGGACTGCCTTTCTTCTTGCTGTGTTTCTGGGCATGTCTTGCTCTCAGACGGACAGATCTTTGCATTGTCACATTAGCCCAGAGGTCAAACCACGCCTTCTGCATGATTATTGCAAATTTTTGGTGACTTAGACTAAACTGAAATTTTTTTTTTAAAGTTTCAGTTTCCTCTAGTTGGATCAACCTGTAGGTGTCAAAGTTTTACAACGAAAGGTTTAGCCAGCTGCCTTTATCAATTACTGCCTTTGAATTTGGAATAACAACAAGGCCTTTCCCAGCTCAGCACTGAGAGCACTGCCAGTAACCCAGACTTCAGGTGGAACTTTTCTGAGTTTGTCTCAGTGACATTAAGTGTCCCAGCTGATTTTATCAAAGCAATCACAATCTCTTCATACAGGAAGCAGAAGGGCAAGAGAGACTCCTCCATGGGTGGCTTAGAGGTAATTTTCACAGTGAAATGCCTTGTGAATAAGACAGTGAGGACAGTGACGGCCTCCTGGGGTTGCTGCTTTATGCTTGAGTATGAAGTAATTAAGAATGTGAATAAACCCCAAGCTTGTGCCCAAACCTCCAAACACCATCAAGTGAATGTTCAGTTAAGATGTTATAAATGCTATCTCTCTGTGAGGCATTTATTTCACCCTGTTCCCAACTCTGAGCCCCCTCGTCTGCGCAGACTCCTCACATTCCCCACCCAAATTCCAAAGGTCCCTGCAGCCCCCAGATTCTGTGGCTGGACGAGGAGAGCATCTCACCTCCATCGGGCTTTTCTGAAGGACTCCAGACCTCAGCAGAGCCTCCCTACTCAAACCTCCTTGGGCCCTGGCTCTGGGCTGCACTCTGGACCGCGAAGGTGGAGCCTTAAATGCCATTCATTCATGCAACAAATGTTTACTGGTCACCTACCACGTCCCAGGCACGGTTCTTGACATTGGGGTGCATCGAAGAACAGCATGGACCTGTCCCTGCCCTTGGGGAGACGGCAGAGCAAACAGAAAATCGGGGGCATATACGGAAGGACTCCCTACCCAGTGCTGGTGCATGAACAAAGTCTTACCGGAAAACAATGGATCAGATGTGACCTAAAGGGTAAGAATGAAATACCTGCATCAGGGCTCTGCAAACTTTTCTCATCAAGGTTCCTACAGCCCTATGATAGTAAGACAACCCAACTGTAAATATGTTAAGCTCTGTGGGCTCTATGGCGTCTGTCGTAACTCTTGCTCTGCCACAGAAGAACAAAAGCAGCCACAGGCGATACGGAAGCAAGTGAGTGTGCCTGTGTTCCAATAAAACTTTATTTATGGACACTGAAATTGAAGTTTCATATAATGTTCAGGGTCACAAAACATTCTTTTTGTTTGTTTGTCTGTTTTGTTTTTGCGGTACGCGGGCCTGTCAATGTTGTGGCCTCTCCCGTTGCGGAGCACAGGCTCCGGATGCGCAGGCTCAGCGGCCATGGCTCACGGGCCCAGCCGCTCCGCGGCATGTGGGATCTTCCCGGACCGGGGCACGAACCCGCGTCCCCTGTATCGGCAGGCGGACTCTCAACCACTGCTCCACCAGGGAAGCCCGCAAAACATTCTTGTTTTGATTTTTTGTTGTTGACCATTTAAAACACAAAAACCATTCTTAGCTCATGGGCCAGATTTGGTCCCCAGATGTAGATGGAGGGTGGTGGTGTGAAGGTGAACATGGGGTTCAGGGTTTTCCAGGCTGAGGAATGGCCTGGAGGTAGCAGACAAGGAGGTGAGCATAGATGGGACCCTGTCAACCCTGGAAAGGAATTTGGACTTACCCTGTGGGACAGGGATAGGTTTTCAGTGGGGGAGTCATTTGTTAAAGAATGCCAGGCACTATCCACAGAGCTACTTTCCTGTCTATCTTTTTCTTTCTTTCTTTCTTTCTTTTTTCTTTCTTTCAGCAGTTATTTAAAATATTCATTCATATTTAAGAATATACAAAAGCAGGGGTAAAATAGAGAGAAAAGGGGTAAAACTGAAGGAAAACTGCAGGGCAAAGGCCCTAAGGCAAGAGGGGCAAAGCATCACATACCTTTGTTTAGGATCTAGTCCTGCCTGGCTGAAAGTAGAGACCAGGGGGCTACTTTTTTTTTTTTTTTTTTTAACATCTTTATTGGAGTATAATTGCTTTACATTGTTATGTTAGTTTCTGCTGTATAACAAAGTGAATCAGCTGTACGTATACTTATATCTCCATATCCCCTCCCTGTTGCATCTCCCTCCCACCCTCCCTATCCCACCCCTCTAGGTGGTCACAAAGCACAGAGCTGATCTCCCTGTGCTATGCGGCTGCTTCCCACTAGCTATCTATTTTACGTTTGGTAGTGTGTATATGTCCATGCCACTCTCTCACTTTGTCACAGCTTACCCTTCCCCCTCCCGTGTCCTCAAGTCCATTCTCTACATCTGCATCTTTTTTTTTAATTTATTTTATTTTTAAAATTTATTTTATTTTTGGCTGCATTGGGTCTTTGTTGCTGCATGTGGGCTTTCTCTAGTTGCTATGAGCGGGGGCTGCTCTTCATTACAGTGCACGGGCTCCTTATTGCAGCGGCTTCTCTTGCTGCAGAGCACGGACTCTAGGCACACAGGTTTCAGTAGTTGCGGCGTGCAGGCTCAGTAGTTGTGGCTTGCAGGCTCTAGAGCGCAGGCTCAGTAGTTGAGGTGCACGAGCTTAGTTGCTCTGCAGCATGTGGGATCTTCCTGGACCAGGGCTCGAACCTGTGTTCCCTTCAGTGGCAGGCGGATTCTTAGCCACTGCACCACTAGGGAAGTCCACGTCTGCGTCTTTATTCCTGTCCTGCCCCTAGGTTCTTCAGAACCTTTTTTTTTTTTTTAGATTCCATATATATGTGTTAGCATACGGTATTTGTTTTTCTCTTTCTGACTTACTTCACTCTGTATGACAGATTCTAGGTCCATGCACCTCACTATAAATAATTCAGTTTCATTTCTTTTTATGGCTGAGTAATATTCCATTGTATATATGTGCCACATCTTCTTTACCCACTCATCTGTCGATGGACACTTAGGTTGCTTCCATGTCCTGGTTATTGTAAATAGTGCTGCAATGAACATTGTGGTACATGACTCTTTTTGAGTTACGGTTTTCTCAGAGTATATGCCCAGTAGTGGGATTGCTAGCTCATATGGTAGCTCTACTTTTAGTTTTTTAAGGAACCTCCATACTGTTCTCCATAGCGGCTGTATCAATTTACATTCCCACCAACAGTGCAAGAGGGTTCCCTTTTCTCCACACCCTCTCTAGCATTTATTGTTTGTAGATTTTTTGATGATGGCCATTCTGACCCATGTGAGGTGATACCACATTGTAGTTTTGATTTGCATTTCTCTAATGATTAGTGATGTTGAGCATCCTTTCATGTGTTTGTTGGCAATCTGTATATCTTCTTGGGAGAAATGTCTATTTAGGTCTTCTGCCCATTTTTGGATTGGGTTGTTTGTTTTTTTTGATATTAAGCTGCATGAGCTGCTTGCTATATATTTTGGAGATTAATCCTTTGTCATTTGCTTCGTTTGCAAATATTTTCTCCTTGTTTATAGTTTCCTTTGCTGTGCAAAAGCTTTGAAGTTTCATTAGGTCCCATTTGTTTATTTTTGGTTTTATTTCCATTTCTCTAGGAGGTGGGTCAAAAAGGATCTTGCTGTGATTTATATCATAGAGTGTTCTGCCTATATTTTCCTCTAAGAGTTTGATAGTGTCTGGCCCTACATTTAGGTCTTTAATCCATTTTGAGTTTATTTTTGTGTATGGTGTTAGGGAGTGTTCTAATTTCATTCTTTTACATGTAGCTGTCCCGTTTTCCCAGTGCCACTTATTAAAGAGGCTGTCTTTTCTCCAGTGTATATTCTTGCCTCCTTTATCAAAGATAAGGTGACCATATGTGTATGGGTTTATCTCTGGGCTTTCTATCCTGTTCCATTGATCTCTATTTCTGTTTTTGTGCCAGTACCATACTGTCTTGGTTACTGTAGCTTTGTAGTATAGTCTAAAGTCAGGGAGTAGGGGACAACTTTAGACTGAGTAGCCAGGAAAGGTTTTCTAAGGAGGCGCATCTGAGCTGAGATCTGAACTACAAGACCAGGTTTATGAGGTGCTATAACCCTTAATTCTTACAATTAACTGTGAGGAGGGATTAACAGATGCTCATTTTACAGGTGGAAAATGGAGACTCAACAAGGTTAAGCAAGTTGCCCAAGGTCACAGAGCTAAATGATGGCAGCGAATCAGGATTTCAACTGCTCTGCATTCAAACCCTGCCTCTAGCCTTTATTAACTGTGTAACCTTGGCTAGTGACCTCATCTGGGCCCCCATACACCACTTATGAGTTCCCTCTTTCTTCCATCAAGAAGCATGTCTGGCAAAACTTGTGCACTCAAAAAATATGAATTGAGGGCCTACTCTGTGCCAGGACTGTTCTAGGTGCTTGGAACCATGAAGAAATAGTGCTTGGGACAGTGAACAAAGCAAGATCCCTACACCCTCAGAGGGTAAGAAGAGGGGGTTGGAATTTTTAGGGTGGTCAGGGTAAACGTCACTGAGGATGTGACATTTGAACAGACTCCAAGGAGATGAGGGAGTTGGCTACATGAGCATTTTGGAAGAGTTCCAGGCAAAGGAAACAGCCAGTGCAAAGGCCCTGAGGCTGGAAGCATGCTGGTGTGCTCAAGGAGTGACTAGGAGGTCAGGGTGGCTGGAGCAGAATAAGGGATGTGAAAAGTCTGAGAGGTAAAGTGGGGATGTTGGGGAGGTGTCAAGAAAGCTCACTTTGGTTTTACTTAAAATTTGTTATCTCAAGTCTCAAGCATCTAGATTTCATCTAGGGTCCCTCAGAGCTCTATGATTCTGGCTCTGTGACAGTCTGTGCCCATCGTCACCCACTGTGACTGTCAGCCAGGCTTGTCTCTGACAGTAGGAGAGAGACTGGCATTGGGAGAAGACTAGGAGGAGGTCTCCATCAGATCCCCAACTGGAGAATATATTAATTCTCTGCAGTTCTCTGCAGCATGAGATGGCCTAGGTTACACAAAGCTCCCTAACTCTGAAGGCTTCTCAGCTCTTAGAGAGTGGGATACATTACAAGGGACATGTTGGGTTTGGGAATCATACAGGAAAGTTTCAAAGGTTTTTTTTTTTCAAATTCTTGGTATTCTGCAACGGGCAGCTGGTTCTAACCCAATCTGAGGATGATAGGAATACATGAAACACAGGCTAGGGTCCAGGCTGCTCTACAAAGACCCTAAAGATATTCTCCCCCATCCAGTTCTTGGTTGGGGAGGGTTTGGGGTGAGGATTAGAGGAGAGCAGGAGGGAAGCTTCCAAACCACTTGGGACACACTTGACACTCATCCCTCCCTTCTAGTATGAATCTTGTTTGTTTTCATTTGTTTGTTTGTTCGTTTGTTTGTTTTGGCCACACAGCTTGCAGGATCTTTGTTTCCTGACCAGGGATCGAACCTGCACCCCTGTGGTGGAAGCACAGAGTTTCAACCACTGGACCACCAGGGAAATCCCATGAATCTATTTTACTATGTGCCCAAGGCTTCAGGTGTTTTTTTTTTTTTTAAGGGATTTGTTTGTTTTTATTTTCTTCTACATATGTTTCAGAGTTTAGTTCCTTTGCCTTAAATGCATCTGTAATGGCTCAGACTGGGTATGGGGTGTGACTTAGACCACGGGGATTCCTAATGGCCTCCCTCAGGCTCCTCCTGTCTCCCGTTGTCCTGAGGAAGTAGCAGAGGGGCCCAGAGCATCGGCCAGCATAAAGGTGAGGTGTCCCTGGTCTTGACACAAATATAGTGACAGCTCCTCCTGACTATCCTACAGAAACAGACTCTTTTGTATGCATCCCACGGAATTTCTTCTGTCCTTAAGGAATCTGAAACTAGCCAGGTTCCAGTTCTGCCAAGAAATCCACTTTCTAGTCAAGGAAAATTCTTGGAGTAAAAAGCATGCTCTGCCACTCGCCCCAACACGCACCACGGGGCACCTGTAAATAAATCCATTGTCTTGTCTGAGCTCAGTGTGAATTCCTCAGCAGTTAATAATGTTGGTTTGTTTTTCCCTGATCTTTGTAGGCTGGTATAATTTCATTAGATACATTTCCTTCATTCCTCCCTTGCTACCCCCAACTAGGAATCCCTTCACTGTTTGACATCTTCCTTTCTTGCATCTCTGAGATCCTCACAGGGCTTTGTCCTAAGTTATTCCCCCACAGATTGACAAATAACCAAGTAGTCAGTCCAGTTACTGTTCCATTTATCCCTTCACTGTCTAGGAATGCACTCACTTAAGTGAGGTTTTCTGAAAACACATCTAAGAAGGTGTGGAGATGCACAAAGAGAAAAAGATAGCGATTTTTTTTTCCTTTTTTTATTTTTGCTGTGTTAGGTCTTTGTTTCTGTGCGAGGGTTTTCTCTAGTTGTGGCAAGTGGGGGCCACTCTTCATCGCGGTGTGCGGGCCTCTCACTATCGCGGCCTCTCTTGTTGCGGAGCACAGGTTCCAGATGCGCAGGCTCAGTAGTTGTGGCTCACGGGCCTAGTTGCTCCGCGGCATGTGGGATCCTCCCAGACCAGGGCTCAAACCCATGTCCCCTGCGTTAGCAGGCAGATTCTCAACCACTGTGCCACCAGGGAAGCCCTAAAAAACTTTATTTTTAGTGACATAAGTCTTTTCTTTCAACATTCAAGATGCAAAGAAGTTGGTTCCTGGGGAGAAAGATGACTGTTCCCAAGCTAGCCAGGAAAGATGTTGCCTTATACCTCCTTTGTCTTTTGTCTGGGGCTCAACTGGACCATCTTTCCTTAGTCTTTCAATAGAAAAGGCTCTTGTTTCAAATGCTGGAGACCAGCAAGCCAAAAACTGGATTGTTCAACCCTGAGATGGAAACTCTGGTCTACCTGAAAACCCAGCCAAAATCTTTATTACCTTAACCATGAAACCTCACCAGCCTCAAGGATCTCAGGACCTATAAGAAGTGGAGGTGCAGCTGCATTCCTGGGCACAGGAGTCAGAGTTGCCTGTCGCTATGCCTGGTATGATGATGGGGCCAGGCAATCTAGTGGTTAAGGGCACGGGTGCAGGGTTTCTAAAGCACGTGCCTGCTTTACAAAACCTGCCTCAACCTCTTTCTACCTGTGCTAGCTTGGGTAAGTTACTTAACAGCTCTGTGACTCAAGCTCCTCGTTTATAAAGTGGGGATAAAAAAAGTAGCTACCTCTTAGGGTTGTTACAAGGATGAAATTAGATTGTACATGTAGAGCAATTAAAACAGTGCCTGATGCATTGTAAGCATTATATAAGCATTAGCTATTTTTCATTATTATCATTGCAGTAATATGCGATAATAAATAAAAAGCACACATCTCTCCCATGGGCTGTACAAAGCCAGGTTTGGGCAAATCCTTCATTCTTCAGATATTTATATGAACAGAGTGTGGGCCCAAGTGCAGAGCCTTTATAAATGCATCAGCCCACGCCAAGATGCTTGCACCCTAAGCCCTCGCTGTGAGCCTGCCCTCTTGCTTCCTGCCACTGAGCTGGTAGCCAGTTCCAGCCCCAGGTCAAGGTCAGGGAGGAAATCGATGGAGGGCTAGCTGCTCCATCTCCTTCAGTCTGGGGGTTGTTGGTGGCAGGGAGCAGTGACAGTTGGGACTTTGGCAGGGGAAGTGAAGTTCCCAGCCAAGGAGTGACCAACCAAGCATGAGACAGAGTCCTGTTCTCCTGTCACAGCCAAGCCCCAGCACACACCCTCACAACACCCCAGCACACACACACAACACTGCCAACACTACACAGTTCCCCACCACAGCGCCCCCCAGCACTACAAATACATCAACACACACAAGTCCCCAACACGAGCAATACCCTCCACAAACATGCCACCCAACACACACAATACCCCGACATGCATACAACACCCCAAGGCTACACAACACCCCAATACACACAGACACTGACAACGCTGTCCTGTTCTCTCTCCCCTCCCTCTTTGCCTTTTCTCTAGGGCAGACCCTCACAGGGAGGCACTCTTCGGTCCAGACTGTGATGCAGGACAAGAGTGGAAGGTGAAGGAAGCGGGAGGGGCAGCACGCAGACACTGGAGTGAGAGGGGCCGAGAGAATCTGGGATCCTCTGTGTACTAGCTGGGGAACGTGGCAGGGGAGTTCATCTCTCTGAGCCTCTCTTTCCTTGTCTGCAAAATAATCATAATGCCTACATTGGATGAGTGTTGCTGGGATTGACCTAGATAATAACTAGAACACACTCAGCACAGGTGCCTGGCATGCAGCCCATCCCTGTCCCCTGTAAACGGAAATGGTGTGGTTGTCCTTGTTCGTGATGCTTCCACTGCTGAGACGGAGCAGGTGAAGGGAAAGGAAAGCCGTGGTGAAGAGGCTCGGGGTGAACCATCGAATGAAGGAAATCCCCCCACCCCAGAAAGAAACCAGGTCCTTTGTCTTCTCGGGACGTTTCCACAGCATCCCCAGAGACTCACATCTGTCATGATCTCCACCTTGGGTCCTTGAAGGGGACAGCCGTCAGTAAATGTATTAATTAGCATCCTATTATCAACCCAGACCACTTCTCTGACCAGAAGACTCCTGGCTTTACTGTCCCAACTGCCTGTCAGCAGGAGAGAACGTGGCTGTGTTTCCCGTGGTCAGAGAACACACCAGCCCCCATCGTGTTCTCACACTTGACCGTTCTCCACGACTGAGCCCTGGGCGGGACCCTGATTCATTCCAGAGGACCATCCCGTGTTGGGACATTCACCCAGGCTCTCCCTTCCAGCTGTGGCTGTCCCATCTTCCTCTCTGACAAGGGCTCTTTCTTTTTTTAAGGTCTCAGATCCCCTTAAGAATCTGGTGAAAGGGACAAACTCTTCCTTGCAATTTTGATCTGACCAGCTTCTGGGCCCCCTTAAGCCGCCTGTTCCAGAAGATGTGGGTCTCCAGCGCCTGCTTCCCGTCTTGGCTGTTCCTGGCAGAGTTGACTGGAGTTTGGTTTCTCTGAGGAGCGGAGAGTCCTTCCACCTGGTGGCCTGCTCAGAGGCAGCTTGTTAAAGTGAGCAGCCCAGTGTGCACCACATAGCTCTGCTTACAGCTTCAGATGCTGGCAGTGAACCCAAAGAGGGCCAGGCCAGGTGGGGAGCACACATCCCTTCAGTTCCTCCAGCAGCAGGAGGGTGTTGCAGGACCTTGTGTGTCCGTGCAGTTCTCAGATTTGCTAAACTATCCCACATTGCTGAAGAAAACTGAAAAAGAAAAAAAAAAGCATGGACCAATTCCCCAACATCCTACAGCCAGAGAGGAGTTTGTGGTCCTGATCAGGTGTCGGGGAGAAGGGAAGCTCTCACGTCTGCCGTAGCCAAATGGAGGCTGGCAAGAATAACTAACCAACCAGGTGCCCGGTCTGAGCTATGAGCCATCATAATCATTTAGCTGAACCCCCTCCATTTTCCACCTGTTAACACCTCAATACCAAAGGGCTCACTTGTCTACCAAACTAAGGCAACCAGGCTTTTCACACTCAGACCAGAAGCCCTCATTCCCGTAGTTCTCCACCCATACCCACTCCTTAGGCAAGTACTTTGTCGTGGTAGCTGGCCAACCCTCTTAGTACATCTACAATAACCAGGACTCTAAATACATAACCTTGTGGCCACCAAAATGTCACCAGAACACTTGCATCTGAGTTACATAAAGTAAGATAGAGCTTTCAACCCAAGAACTAAAAAAGAAATGCTCTGAGCCTAGGCATTCCTATGTCCTAAGTCGCCTGTCTCTCACAAAGGACCTAATTACAAATGCTTGCCCCAAATCCCTGCTATGAGCAAAGGCTCTAAAGTATAGGCTGTGTACAGAAGCCCAGTAGTATACTTCTCAGTCACGTTTCTACAAATAATATCATGGTGTTGAAAAACAGGACTGTAGTTTTTACCAAAATCACATACTTGGGACACCTGACAATGCTAGCAACAGCTTCCACATCCAAAATGTCAGAGGGCCCTTCTGCAGATGTTCCAGATTGATTTGATAACCATTCTGATCGATACTTGAGAACAGCATGGAAACAACAACCCATCTTTATCACCATACAGGGTACTTGACATAAAACCTCAGAAGCTACTGAGAAACACAACTTGATTTCTTCTCCTAGTATTGTCATCCTCCTGACACCCCTTTGATTGACTTTTTCTTGTGAAGGAGCAAAGTGAAAGAACAGTTTAGAAGGTCTGAATAGAACCTAGGGAATAAACTCCTTTTAGATTTGGAAAATGAGACTCAGAGAAGTTAAAGCACATCATTTAGTATATCTATCAGGAAGGTTTCTGTGTTCGGAGACAGAAACGTCTGCCCCTTTAATATCTCATTGACATTGGCAAAGCTACTTACAAGCCTCAGTTTTCATATCTGCCAAAGGGGACCATAAGCCCCATCTCACAGAATGGATGCATGGATTCCACAGGATACTGTAGCATGTGGAAGTGCTTTATAAAATGTAACAGGTTATGCCAACAGTGTATTACGAAAGGCACACCGCACCATGCCACTCTTGTCCCTTTCCCTCTTGAAAAGATCAGAGAAGCAACAGTGACCCTTGCGAATGTTTGTTTCTCTTTTAATTAAGATCCTATCTTTCCTTTTCCTAAGGATTGGGGGGTGGGGGTGGAACCTGGCCCGGTCTTAACAGCCTCCAGACCTGCATATGTCACCGCTGTCGGTGGAAGACAAAACCCAAAAGGAGAAAGGGGAAAAATAAATCTTTTGTTTTTGAAGCTAAATAGCCCAAAATGCAGCTAGAAAAGTTCCATAAAGATTTGGCTTTCACCAACACTGAGTGGAAACATAGCTGACCCCTCCCCTGGCTGTGCCCTCTGACTGTCAGCCTGGATGACCTCTGTTCTCTCAGCCTCCGGGTCTGGCTTCAGGGTTTTCCCCAGGGGCTGTGTGCTTTGGGGGGATGGGGAGGGAGCGTGTTAGCACTGGCCCCATTTTCCCAGTGGCTGGGGGAGCTTGCTGATTACTTTCATGAACAGTGTTTTGTGCCCGCTGCAGTTTCTCAAGCAAGGTGGGTTTAGAGGGAGGAATGTAGTATAGAAATCACCCTCCTGCCACCACCTTCGGAAATCCAGGGCTTAGGGCTCAAATTGTAAATATATAGCAGGGCCCCCCACCTTCCTTCTGTTTTCTCCTCATCACCCCCCTACCCTCACCCTGTATACATTAAACCTGTTCTTCCTGTGTAACAAGGGCTACTGTGTTTCCTCGGGGCTCTGTTCAGTTTGGATCTGTGTCCATAGATTCTCCAAAAAAAGTCCATAAATCCCTTCAGCCGCTGTAACACAATTGATGGCAATTCTCTGTTTGCTGTTAAAGTTGTCAGTCCTGGAGCCGGGAAGTACATTCTGTCCTTACTTCAGACACAGCGCTAGAGTCAGAAGAAGCCCCAGGCCCTCAGGATGAACTCAAGAACAAACAGAAAGGGTTAAGAGGCTGAGGTGATCTCCGTTCATCTGGGAAAGGCTGGGGGCGGGGGCGGGCAGGGGTCTTCCTTCTTTCCCATAGTTAGTGCCAAAATAGCTGTAACATTCAATCAGTAGAAATATTCTAATTAGCAGGTGGAGGCAAAAAGAGCAAGGGGTGCTGGGAAGCAGAAGACAGTTTTGAGGCCCATTTTTGATGAAGCTGTCTCATCAGGAAAATGGAAGAAAGGGGATTGGCCTTCTCTGCCTCATGGGGAAATGGGGAGGACGGAAGGCGATGGTGATTTTGGAGGTGCTTGGTGAACGGCTGAGTGTATGCGTGGCTGCAGAGCCCTGGCTTCCAAAGTTTTCATGCATTTGCAGTGGTCACTGCCAACCGCACGGCAACAATAAAATGATGACAATGCAGATTCTGAGACGGACGTGAGCAGAGGCCCGTGACAAGCCTTTCTCTTGGATTACCTCATTCAATACCCGCATTAGCCTTGTGGATTGGGTACTTTTCTTATCCCCCTTTACATGTTCGGGAAACAGGTACAGCAGGGTCAAGTCACGTGCTCAAGGTCACACGACAAGTCAGTGGTGGAGCCAGACCTTGAACCCGTGTTTCCAGTGTGACCTTGGGCAAGCTATTTCAGATCCTTGAGCCTTAGTTTCCTCATTTGCAAGAAATAAAGGGGCTGCACAGGATGACCTGCAAGACCCCTTCAAACCTAAGAATACTGGACCGCCATTACAACGATTCTCCCTGGGACTACGTCAACAGGCCAAGTCCACATTCCTGTGGCGGAGACCCTTGGCGAGTGTCTGAGGAGTAGACACATTGCTGGCTTGGTCGGTCCACTCACACGCGCACACGCGCGTGCACACACACACACGCCTACTCCCTGCTGCCCCTCCCGGGGCCAGCATCTCCTGTTGGTCACAGCAGAGACCCGGCCTGTGGGGTCTGTGCCCACTGACAGGAACACTGCCGGGTTGAGAGGCCACAGGCTGCAGAGCAAGCCAGATGGACACGGCTTTTCCCGAACAGAGGAAATACTCTCCCCCTGGCACCCAGCCTCCCTGGCTCTGCAAGCAAACGCAGAAGAAAGGCCACCCTGCAGCCCGCCAGCCTGAGCCCACATCTCTCAATCAGCCCATTCTCCTCGCATCCTCCCCAGGGCGCTGCTCCGTTCCCCTCACAGGGTCCCACAGAAAGGCAGCAGGGTGAGAGCAGACTGAGGCAGCCCAGCTGTCAGTCCAGTCTCCCCACAAGGTGATTTCAAAGGCTCGACTCTGTGGGAGATGCTGGGAAAGCTCCAAAAGCGGAATGGCTTCAGAGCCTCCAGAAAGATTTCCTGTTTCACCTTCAGCCCCGCTGCCTACTCTTCCCAGGATATGAGATGCATGTATTCGGGAAAGCTCATGCTGACCCGTGAACTTACCTTCTGAGCTGCCATAAACACACCAGGAGGGAGAGTCAGTGCGGCTAGAGGAAAGGGACTTGGCCACCGATTGACTCCTTGGCAGTCTCCTCTGGTGGAGGTCTCTGTAACTCTTTGCCTCAGTTTCCCCCAGGGTAAAAGCAAGGCCCAGTGCAACCTGGGGCCCCCCCGTGACTGTTGGAGTAGCTCGGAGACTTTAATACATATAACCAGGTACCCCATGGCCCAGGTCATTCGGACCTGAATTTTTTTTCTGGTTTTACTGAGATATAATTGACACATAACCTTGTATAAGTTTAAGGCGTACAACCTGTTTTTCTTTTTTTAAGTAATTTTTATGGGAGTATAGTTGCTTTACAATGTTCTGTTAGTTTCTTGCTGTACAGCAAAGTGAATCAGTCATATATATACATCTATCCACTCAAATTATTTAGATTTCCTTCTCACTTAGGTCACCACAGAGCATTGAGTAGAGTTCCCTGTGCTACACAGTAGGTTCTCATTAGTTATCTATTTTATACATGGTGTGTATATATGTCAGTCCCAATTTCCCAATTCATCCCACCCTCTCTTTCCTGCCTTGGTAACCATTAGTTTGTTCCCTACATCTGTGTCTCTATTTCTGCTTTGCAAGTAAGTTCATCTCTACCATTTTTCTAGATTCCACATACAAATGATATTTTACAATATTTGTTTTTCTCTTTCTGACTTACTTCACTCTGTATGATATTCTCTAGGTCCATCCACGTCTCTGCAAATGGCACTATTTCATTCCTTTTTATGGCTGAGTAATATTCCATTAGATATATGTACCACGTCTTCTTTATCCATTCGTCTGTGGGTGGACACTTAGGTTGCTTCCATGTTAAGGCGTACAACGTCTTGATTTGATACATTTATAAATTACGAAATGATTACCACCATTATTAGCTACCATCTCCATCCTGTCACATAGTTACCATTTTTTCTTTGTGGTGAGAACTTTTAAGATCTACTCTTAGCAACATTCAAGTACATGAAACAGTATTATTAGCTAAAATCACCATGCTGTACATTAGATCCCCCAAACTGTTAATCTTACACCTACAAGTTTGTACCCTTTAACCAATATCTCCCTGTTTCCCACATCCCCCAACTGCTGGTAGCCACCACTCTACTCTGTTTCTCTGAGTTTGTCTGTCTTTTTTAGATTCCACATATAAGTGAGATTGTACAGTATTTGTTTCTCTGTCTGACTTATCTCACTTAGCATAATACCCTCAAGGTCCATCCAAAGTGTTGCCAATGGCAGGCTTTCATTCTAAACCTGAATTTTTTTTTTTTTGACCTCACCTCGTGGCTTGCGGGATCTTCATTCCCTGACCAGGGACTGAACCTGCACCCTAGGCAGTGAAAGCATGGAGTCCTAACCACTGGACTGCCAGGGAATTCCCCTAAACCTGAATTTTTTATAAGATAATTTTTTTTTCTATTTATCAACTTGTGTCTGATGCTGATCTCATCACCTATGGGCTCCTGGCCTGAGTCCCTGAGATTCAGAATAGAGGAGGCCTTAGCATTTATCGGGCATGATCCAATTCTTTTTTTTTTAACCTCAACAGAACAGAACCTGTTCCCTGCAACATCTGGTAAAGGAACTGCATGTGAAAAATGATGATCCCTGTGGGACCCCTAAAACCCAGTTATAAAACACCAGGGAAATGCTATCTTCATTGACAACCTAAGTGACCAGTTAGTTGTCAGCCACAGGTAGAGTCAGGGCTTCTTGACAATTTCCTTTTTCCTTCCACACGACACAGAGTCATCTCTCTAAACGCAAGGGAAAAACAGAGGCCATAGAAAGTTTTTTCAGGTTCCTCCCAATTATACGTTCTTGCTTCTAGATTTCCTGATTTCTTCCACTGGGCAAGGGCAGGGAAGTGTATTGCCAGGTGCGGCTCAAGGATTTAAAGGCAGTGTTTATCTGATAAAGCCTCTCTGTGGGACAGCCGGAGTCTGATAAGCAGGACTAAGCAAGTGAGTGTGACTGTCTCTGCTTCATTTTTCTCCACCTATAAAAAGGGGGATGGGCTTCCTTAGCTCTTTAGGATGATAGAGAAGCACATGAAATACCAGGGCAAGCATTTGGGCAATAAAGATAAAGCCCTACTTGAGGATTTCAGGAATATTTTAAAGCTGTTTTTCTTTGATAAATGAAGGAGAGAAAATTATGGTTTGTGCTCAAATTTGCCTGGGCATCCACTGACCTTTATATGGATTTGGTAAAAGTACATTTTCCTTTACCAGGTACCATCTCTGGGACCCAAGGGGCTTCACAGACCAAAGTGTGCCCCCACGAGGCCATCAACCGGTACCCCATCTCTATGCAATCACACGTACCCCTCCCTCCACCACAACTGTATGGTCTTCAGATACAGCAGCTGGCTTTGAAATGACTTTGAGCTGAGTTTCCAGGCCCAGTGATGGTTCTGGGCAAACCCATTCATCTCTTCTCAAGTGATGCCCTTGGAGGCCACAGTCAGCTTCGGCCAGGGGAGGCTGGTCAGGGCAGGAGCTACAGATCTGGAGCTGTGGCAAGAACAAAGCTGACAGACTCATGTGGGGCAGGAACCTGTGACCTCAGGCACAGCCGGGCTATCATCAACTGGGCTGAGCTGCCATGCCCCAGGGTTAAGACTAACAAATCCCAAAATATACTTAACCACCACTTAAGCTATTAGATAAGGCCACTTGCCCACCCAGACCTGGGACTACAGCTCTAAAAAAAAAATTTTTTTTAAACAGATTTTGGCATCTTTTGATACATGTGTTTTCAGAGAGTTTTTCTTTTACAATCTAAAGAAATGTTTGGTTGCATCCATTAAAAATCTAAGACCATGGGCTTCCCTGGTGGCGCAGTGGTTGAGAGTCCGCCTGCCGATGCAGGGGACACGGGTTCGTGCCCCGGTCTGGGAAGATCCCACATGCCGCGGAGCGGTTGGGCCCGTGAGCCATGGCCGTTGGGCCTGCGCGTCCGGAGCCTGTGCTCCGCAACGGGAGAGGCCACAACAGTGAGAGGCCCGCATACAGCAAAAAAAAAAAAAAAAAAAAAAAAAAAAAATCTAAGACCAATGCCCAGCCTATTCATAAATGAGCAACAAATACTTATTTTATAAATACATTCGTTCATTCACTCAACAGCTATTTACTGAGCACCTACTACGTACCAGGTACTATTCTAGGCTTTCAGGGACACTATCGTGCATGACACAGATAAAAGTTCCTGACATAAGAGGGCAGTAGAGAAATAAATACATAGCATCAAATAGGAATGTGTGCTATGAAGATAAAGTAGAGTGAAATGGTGGCTACTACCTGAGAGTCATGAGGGAACCTCTGAAACCATCTGAGTGAAGACTTGAATGCTGTGAGGGAGGAAGCTGCAAACGTATCTGAGAAAGAGCCTTCCACAAAGAAGGAACAGCAAGGGCAAAGGCCCTGAGGCAGGAATATGCTCAGCATATGTGAAGAACAGCAAGGAGGCCAGTGGTTGGAGCAAAGAAAGAGAGGAAGGGAAGAATAAGGGGAGATGACCTTGGAGAGGCTGCCAGGGCCAGAACAGGCTGGGTTTTGAAGGCCATGGTGAGGCCGTGGGGGTTAGACTGAGTGCAGGAGGGCTGTGAGCAGGGATGTGATTCTACACTATGGAGGATGAATGCAGAAGAGCGAGAATGGAAGATGGGAGATCATGGCAGAGTCCAGGTGAGAGATGATGGTGCCTTGGGCCAAGGCAGAAGCAGTGGAGGGTAAGAAGGGGTTATACACTGGACATACTCTTAAGGTAGAGCCAACAGGATTTGCCAATAGATTGGAATGAATGAATCAAAACTACTTTTTTAAAAAAGATCTCTCAACAAATAAGTCAACTAGGCCTCTTTGAGCTGAGAGAAATTTCCATGGGGGCTTTTTATTTTTATATTCACTTTTCTTTCTTTTTTAAAAATTCCTATCCAGTTTATTTAAACTGATAGATAGATGATAGATAGATAGATGGATAGATAGATAGGTAGACAGATAAAAACAGTTCACCCATTTCTTCCACTCCCCCCCACCCCCACTCCATGCCTCTTCACTTTTCTTAATTTTACTCAGTTTGTCAGTGATGGGCTATTAGTTTACTGTGACAATAAGTGGAGTTTAGTTATGTACCCGAATCAAACTCCCCTGGGCATGTTTCTCAGGTGCCGGCCCAGGAGGTTAGACCACACAAAGTCATTCTTTAGAAATTCTATTTCTGATCTGCTTATGCTGTATGCTATCTTGAGATACGTAGGCCTAGAAATACCTAACTCGTCTAGAACAGCATATTGCTAACCTTGAAGACGGCAATGAAAAGTATTGAGGGAATTGTGGAACAAAGGCCATGTGATTTTTCTCCAGCAATGAAAACTATGGGAAAACGCTTGTTTTCAAGAAGAAAGCATTTTAAAATTCTAGACACGTAGAAGGGGAAATCCACCACATTTCAGAATCTAAGCAAAAATAAAACAAAACCCAAAAAAGCCTCATCCCGCGATCACTGATGTCACTGTGAATTATCCTCTTTGCCATTTCCACCCACAGCATTGTGACAAATTAGATGCCTGAGGTCACACTCCAGCCTGAGGCCCAGACCTCCTTTTTCCCTTTTTTTTCTAAATCGGACACTCCCAGGCAAGAGGGATCTAAAGGAAACTTGGTGAGGATAAACATAACTTATGGGGAGCATGGATATGCCGTTTGTTGGTTTTAATATAACATGCTTCATCTTACACTTTGTGCAAGGTGTGTGTGGATCAGAATATCAGCGATTATAAAAAGATCAGATTTTCCCTGCCTAGAATCACAGAATGACAGATATACAAGAACACTGAAATTATCTGCTCCAGATTTAAGATATTTGACAACAGGAATGTCAGGCCAGAAGGCTTCTGGCAGCCTGGGCTAGTGCATACTGGTTCAGCATCAGCCCTGATCTTGTCCAGCTCCCTCATTCCACAAGAGGAGCTTGATACCCAGGGAGGTGTAATGATCAGATGTTCTTACAAGTCTTGTGATGTGTGGGAGGACGAGCTGAAGGGAGATCCTCTGGGACAGAATTTGGCAGTGGATAGGAAGGAGCAGGGGGAACCCATCAGAGACTGCTTCCTTGATAGTGTGGGCCCATGGCATTCACAACCCCTAGATCCAGTTGAAAAACTGGCTCCAGTATGTTACAAAGAATAGAGGAGTCCAAAAAAAAAAAGGAGGAACAGTGATTAGATTGGGGACGTGGTAAGATTTGTAAAATTGCTGGGGTTTGAATCAATTATTTTTTAAAAAGGAGGAAGCAGATGAATGGATAGAGAGAAGTATTTCAAGTGGGCACGAAAACCTGAGGCTGCCAACATCGTGTGTATGAGAGATGGAAAGCCTTTACTCACTGATTTATTCCTTCATTCAGTCAATGAATATGGATTGAACACTTACTGTGTGCCGCACACAGCAGGAAGTGCTGGGGCTGTGACAGTGAACAAGAGCGTGAAGCCTCATGGTGTCCACGACCAAGAGGCTGGAGAAGCGTCACAACAGGGAAAGCACAGAGAGCTATGGGCATGTGTGAGGGACACCTCCCTGAGACCTGGGGGAAGGAGGAAGGAGTCTAAGCTGAGATCTAGGGATGAGCCACAGCAAGATAAGCAAAGTGGGAGAGAGGGAGGTTCTGGCTGAGGGAGGAAGATGTGCAAAGATCCAAGTGGGATGGAAGAGCAGGTCAAGGTGGTGGAAGGCCTTGAAGGCAACGGGAGAGTTTAGATTAGATGAGGCAGGACATAGGAAACCACTGCTGGCCCTAAATAGGGTCAGACATCCTGAAAACAGTATGGAAGTAAAGCTGTTAAACCAGGTAAGAGGAGGATAGTCTTTAGGCTACTATCTTGCCAAGTAGGAAGTGGGATTTCTGACCTCAGGATATGAAGTCCAAATGGCGTGAGCCTTGAGGTGAGAAAAACAGACAGCCCAGCGAGGCAGACAAGAAGTGCTCATGGTCAGAAGGAAATGAAAGGTGGGTGATGTAAAGATGAATGCTGAGGGGAGCCAGAGAAGGACAGGGCATGGAGAGCAGTGGCAAAACATTATTTCAGCAAGAGTGCTGATAACAGAAGCCAGAATGCTCTGCCAAAAAATCCAGGAAGCTGGAGGATGCCAAGTGCTGGCAGAGGTATGGGGATTTAGGGGCCCTCGTACATGCTGCTGGGAGTGTGGGCTGTTGCAGCAACTCTGGGAAGGAATCTGGCACATTTGATGAAATTAAGCATAGGGAGACCTTATAGCCCAGCAAATCCACTCCCGGGTATAAATCCCAAATACATTTTCTAGTGTATAATGCTGATTGCAGCACTATTCATGGCGATGGGAAATTGGAAGCAATCTGAGTGTCCATTCTGGGAGAGTAGATACATAAGACTGGTAAACACACACCATAGCATAATATGCAGCACTTGAAAACCTGATGCTAAGTAAAAAATAAAATAAAAGTCAAAATGAGATGTGTAGTAATATTACTTATATAAACCAAAAATAGATGCTCAGAAAATTTAACACTGCCATTTGCCCAACCCCGCTAGTCACCAGTCCTGATACCCCTCTTCTGGATTATTTTTTTCCATAGCACTTACCGCCTTCTAACATACTGATAATTTTTTTATTTTTATGCTTATAGATTATTATCTTTCATTCCCTGTTAGCATGTATATTCCATAAGGGCAGGGATCCCTGATGGGTTTCTTCACTAATGCATCCCCAAATGCCTGGTAGGTACTCTACAAATACCTGTTTGAGTGAATCAATGAATAAGACGACGATATTTATTTTGCAAGGATGCATAGAAACCAAAAGATCCACTTGAAACAAATGAGAATAGTGTGTAAATAAGAGCTTGGCCAAGTGGGGTATGAAGGGTGAGACGGAGGCTGAAGGGGCCATGCTACACAGAATGTCCTGCCCTAAGAAGCATGTCCCTGGTTTCCTAGCTCCACTCTCTCCTACCTCCCAACGGCTGGCCTGGACCTGCGATCAGCCATGCCTGACTTTTCCAAGATACCAGGTCTTGAAAACATAAGTCTGAGATGCTACAAGTCCTCATCCAGGGAGACCAGAAGTCTGAGGGAGGCCAGGTGAGTGGCTCTCTCCAAACCCATTTTAGGGACACATTTTTAGCTGGGGGAGTCTGCCCTGGCCCCTTAGAAGTCTGGCCAGTTTTTGGATTTGGAATCCCCAACTGGTTCATATGCATTAGGAGGTTTAAAACAAAACAAAGACTGTATTCATGCTAGAAGGTACCTTACAAGTCATAAGTTTCCTCACCAGTAGCATGAGAAATATCTGGGGAGCTTTGGAAACACAAATTCTCAAGCCTAATCCCGATGGAGATTTGGATTCAAAAGATCTTAGGGGGGCCAAGAATGTGTTTTGTTTTGTTTTCACTCCTCAGGGGATTGTGGCCCATCCAGGACCAGAGCCTGAGCACCGGGCAGTCAGAATCCCAGTCTGTCCCCCACAGCCAACCTGGCCCTCCCCAGGGAGGCAAGAATTCTGTGCTTATCCTCCATCCCCACCCCCCGGAATGCTCCAAGGGGTTTCAAGAGGGAAGCAGTAGGAACTCTGGGTGGAGGTGGGTGGACAATGGCCCAAAACACCCCCAGCCCAGCTCTAGTATCAGCATTCCAGGCCCACCCACCTGGGCCCTTGGTCACCAGGAGACCTCACGCGTACACACAGGCCCTAACCTGCCCTGATTCCAGATCCGGCGCTTTGCAAGCAGCTCTGTCAGCCTGATTTGAACAAAGGAGATTGTTCTCCCAGGACCGTTCTGCCGGAGATGTCTGTCCATCCTTTTCCTCTCTCCCCATCCCTCCCGTCTCTGCTCCTGCCTTTAATCCTTAAGAGGGAAGGTATTCTAAATGTGATCGCTCTCGGCTACTTTTTCCTCTCCAACTTGAACATCACATGCTCTAGTGTGTGGTTATTTGTGCAGGAAGCCCTCCCCGCAAGCGAACACCCTCCAGCAGCTGGAGGTACGTTTTCCACACCGGAGGCTGAGATGTGGGCAGATGAGGGATTTTTTTCAATACACATTCGGAGTTGCAGACCTTCCTGTGGGAATCATCCTCTTTTAGTTAAAGGATAGATTGTACCTGTCCCTGCCCCCATCTGATGCAGCAGTAAATTGTAACAAGAGAATCTGGCTAAACGAGTTTCCGATTCAAACGTTATCTTGTGGACAAAGAACTCTTTGAATACGGTTTCTGCGTTTGGCTTCTTGGGTTGGAGAGGAAAGTTATGTTTTCACCGTTGCTGGAATTCTTTCTCCCTTCAGCAGTGACGGTGGCCACTCGCAGAGAAGGCAGCCTTGGGCCTTCGGGGCAGCAGGAGGCCACGTGGCTGGGAGAGCTGTGACCAGGCCATATCCTGCTGATGAACACGTGGACCTTGATAACATTTCTCTCTAGGAAGCTGCCGCTGATAAGGTGGCCCATCCCCTTTGGTCATCATGCAGCATCGATAGGCAGAGAGCCCCTTTCTTAAAGAGCCCATAATCCAAACACGCTTGGGGCGGGTGATTGATAGAAAGCTCCCATTTTAAAAGGATTCCAAATCTAAACAGAATGCGTCTGGTTACTGACAAAATTAAATTACCCTCTGCTGGAGGAACTTCCCCTTCCAGTGAAAACAGAGTTATAGTTACAGATTAAAATAGAAACTTGGGCATACATTCTTAGCGGCTTCTGAGAGCAAGCGTGATTTTGAAATTTATGGGCTTAATTTTATTTTATGTTTGTCCCACTTTGTTATACTCCATAAATGAGAAGGGAAGGCACGAAAAACCTTATATTTTTTTTTTGGTAGTATTTGGAAGGTCAAAAGTCCAATAGACTCTGTGGCTCTGTGGTTGAAAGCACCTGGAGGCCTGGATTTTACTGAACTTTCTTCTTTTGGCTGCTCTGGGAAGCATCTCCCTAGAAACACAATAACCAGTCTGCCCAGGAGAGAAGGAAAAGGCAGAAACTTCTCCTGTTCTGCTGCTTCTCTTTCTTGGGGAAAGATTACATTCAACACCCTGCCTTCGCAGACATTTCTTGTCAGACTTTCTCCTCACCTTTCCTTGCTTCCAGAAATGAGGCCAGTATAACAAAACAGGAAGCAGCCTGTAGGGATTTCAGTTTTCAAACTGGCCAACAAGAGAGCCGTTCCAGTCAATTATTTCATTTATTGGATGGGTCTTTGTTGAGTTTCTGCTTCAGGCCGCCACAGTTCTGGGCTCTGAGAGGGATAAAGGAGTCTTCAAGGGAACTAATGTTTGCAAAGTACATTCCCATTTACGAGATGCTTTCACCTGCCTGCAGTGACTCAGACAGATGCCAAGTGAGAGGGAAAATGGCCTCTGGATTTAAAATGCTTAGAGCCTGGCGAGGAAGGTCAGATTGCAGAAGAAAGAAACCTCAAGAGAATGGAACAAGGCCTCGCTTAATACAGGCCTAAACTGTGAGAGACGTATCAGAAGTGTCGCAGCCCAGAGAGGAGAGATCAGTAAGACCCGGGCCCCCAGGTGCTCTCAACCAAAGAGTCTAGAATTTCCAATTCTGTGGGTTTGGTTTGTTAAGTGTTTCAGCTGGAAAGACGTCTTCCTCTGAGACCCAAACTTCAACAATAACGCCCCTCTCTTTCCTTTGAAGTCGGTTTCCAATCTCTTCCCTGACAGAGAAACTTTATCTCCTATATCCTCTGCATCCTTCTGGGTTACATCCATGGATGTGGGGCTGGCGAGTCCACGTCCAGCTGGACCCAGACACAGCCCTGTTCTGAAGAGAGATATGTCATCCACAAGGGCTTACGGTTGGGGGGAGGTTTGCTTTTATTTTGCTTTTGATTAATGTGCTAAGATGTTACATTAGGAAAGGCGTCCTCAATTCCCTTCCATCCGTGAGCCCCACCGGGCCGAGTGGGCTCTCAGGCGAGCAGCTGAGGCAGATGAGTGTTCCCGGAGCTTGGCAGGGCTGCGCGGCTGTGAGGCGACGGCTCTTCCATCGCACCGTCATCGCGCTGCAGAAAACAGCCCGAGTGGCCCAGCTGCAGCGCTGCCAGCGGCGCAGAGCTGACCAAGGGGGCAGGGCACCCGGTCGACCCCTCCTGTCCTTAGCAGCTTCCCTCCGATGCCTGTGGTAGGTGGTAGGTGCTTCGCTGGCCATGAGACCACTGACCCATCCCTGGGCCGGGCAGGGTATTCAGCCGCTATGCTGAACAGTCTTGTGAGGACTTTGCTGCACCCAGAGTTCCCATCATTACCATTTACTACCACTGTTACCAAAGCCACCCATCCCTAAATATGCTCCAAGACAGTCACCTAGTGCCCCTGTCAACCAGACTGCTGTTCCTCAGCCCCCTCCTGGGGAGAAACTGTGGAGCCCTGACTGTGGCAGTGGCAGTGGCTTTAACATTCAATTCAGAACAAATTTAATGAGCACCTATTATCTCCATTTCACATGGATTCATCTCCCAGGTGCCTGCCAACCAGAATACAACAGTGAATGAACCTGGCCTTCAAAGTTTATTGGAGGAACATTAGGGATAGTGCTGGTCATCTGTTCTCCAATCTTCCTGAGAAATTCCCAGATGCCCTCTCCCCATGTATTTGGCTCTCCCTTCACCCCCACCATGAGAAATAGCCATCGCAGTTGGCTAGAGTATTAGAAACAAGAGTACGAGGGCTTCCCTGATGACGCAGTGGTTATGAATCCGCCTGCCAATACAGGAGACACGGGTTTGAGCCCTGGCCTGGGAAGATCCCACATGCTGCGGAGCAATGAAGCCCGTGTGCCACAACTACTGAGCCTGAGCTCTAGAGCCCACAAGCCACAGTTACTGAGCCCACGTGCCACAACTACTGAAGCCCGCACACCTAGAGCCCACGCTCCGTAACAAGAGAAGCCACTGCAATGGGACGCCCGTGCACCGCAATGAAGAGTAGCCCCGGCTCACCGCAACTAGAGAAAGCCCGTGCACAGCAACGAAGACCCAACGCAGCCAAAAGTAAATAAATAAAATAAATAAATAAATTTATTTTTTAAAAAAAGAAAACAAGAGTACGAAAGAGTGTGTTTAAAGTCAGACATGGGTTTAAATTGCTGCTCTGCTACTTCCTTATTATGAGACGTTAAGCTACTTAACATCTCTGAGCTCAGTTTCCTTGTTTGTAAAAATGGTGATAATAAACCCAATCTGCTAACTGCTAACAAGTACAGATGTTAATTTTGGTGCCAGGCACTTGGTAGTAGACCCTGTCACATGGCGGCTGCTATTGTTGTGGTGGTTACATGTTACTATTATCAGTATTGCTATGACTGTGTCATTAACAGGTTTGTGCTTAGTGAGGGAGAGGAGGCTTTTAGCGACAAGTAATATGGGGAAAACTTGGGAGAACACCCCTTCGAGGAAGCGACATATCTAAGACTCCAGTGGGGACATGTCACATTGTATCAATTTGGGTTTTTCATTGGAGGTGGCATTTTTCAGTGACAAAAGCAAATGTCCTATCTTTCTGGAGGAAACACCTCACTGAGTTGATTTTCTTTTACTTATATATGATTTCCATTGATTCTTCCACACCTGGGGCTCCATTGTCTTCAAAAAAATTAAGGTCCTCTCCGCCAAATCTGTCAAGAAGGGTGAATGAAAGATGCTGGGTCGGAGTTCTACGCTGAGGTTCCAGAGGGACGAAGGGAGGCGCCACAAACACCTACATTACCTTAGTTTTCTTTTAAAGGGTTGGCACATCATGATTTTAAAAATTATCATCATTTAAAATGCTTTACATGCGAACAAGTATTTTTTGTTTGTTTGCTTGTTTTTGTCTTTCCTCTTTTTAGCTTGAGACAGACAGTGCTACAAGAGAGAATTACAATTTGAGGTCTCCTTTCTTTATCACCTTAGACAAGGAGAAAAACTAAAGAACTTTCTTAATTCACCCAGGAATCAGTCCATTCAGACCAGATCAATAGTTTATAGCTGAGCTTACAGTGGTCAGCAAGCAAAAATATAGAAAAACTTACATGTTGATTTTGGCTTTTATTGTACAGAAAGAACTTTCATTCGTAAAGATAATCTCTAGTTTTGGTTTATAAGGCCCAAGAAGATAAACTAGACATATACCTCCCCACCCAAGCATAAAATAAATGTCTTTCATAAAGTGGTTTTCATGACATTCGTTTTCAGGTTTTCATTTTGAGCCCCATTCACAATTTGAGTACAGTTTTCCTCTTTTTATTGCCAATACATTGAACATATATATTTCTCACTGTTTAAATCAGAGGAAGAAGTTTCATCCAGGATTATTTATTTTCACTCTTTAATTTTAATTCATGTGCCTCTGGAGAATGTATCTTTTGTTTGATTTCATTTCTAAAAACCAAAGGAGAACAGAAGATGAGATACTATTGGTTAGTTCCTTTAAAATGTTGTTTGGAGGGGTCTCTCCTGAACTTTTTTTTTTGGTAAGTCATATTTCAAGTCTTTGATCTTGACAGCCCTGAAATACTACCTTACAATTACATAACTATGAAATGATTTTTGTTGGCTAGTGGAATGACTTTTCCAAAAGTTTCCACCAAATACACAAATATTATAGTGAAAGGATGTCAGAGTATTCCAAATGATTAGTGATGGTGTTAAAATTGCCCGTATTGCTATATATTGTACCCCTAAGAACTTTAGAATATGTGATGGCATATTTATGGCAAGGCCTTCATCTAAGTAGTCTGACTGGGGTTTTTTTTTTTTTTTTTTTTTTTTTTCCTTTTTAAAGAGATTGGTGGGGCTTCCCTGGTGGCGCAGTGGTTGGGCGTCTGCCCGCCAATGCAGGGCACACGGGTTCGTGCCCCGGACCAGGAGGATCCCACATGCCGCAGAGCGGCTGGGCCCGTGAGCCATGGTCGCTGAGCCTGCGCGTCCGGAGCCTGTGCTCCGCAACGGGAGGGGCCGCAAGAGTGAGAAGCCCGCGTACCACAAAAAAAAAAAAAAAAAAGATTGGTAATTTCTTCTTTTAGTCTTTTGCACACGCTTTGCTCTTTCTAAAAGACATTTAAACCGTTAATTTTTTTCAGTGGGGAAAAATAATCTATAGTCAAACAAGAGTTAGAGCAACTGAACCAAATAACTACTACCGTCTCAAATATTTGTTAATTCAATGAGTATTTACTCTACGGTCATAACATATCATATAATACAAATTCAACTATGCGCACTGGCCTGTCTCTCCCCCACCAAAAAGAAAGAGAAAGAAAAATAATACTTCCAACAGTGTGGATGTTCCAACCACTCACTCACTCAAGGACAGACCCCAGATTCAGTGAGATGAGGGGACGGGCCTGCTGTTGGCTGGGCTGGTTTTACTTCCCTTGTACCTCTTAGAGGCAAGGCTGAGTGTAAGGCTAGGGTTTGAAAGTTAAGTGTTTTGGGGGTACATCAGGACCTCTAAATAAGAGCCAGCTGATTCATCTGGTTTCCAAGCAAAAACAGACAAACAAAACAAAACAGCAGGGCTTCCCTGGTGGCACAGTGGTTGAGAGTCCGCCTGCCGATGCAGGGGACACGGCTTCATGCCCCGGTCCGGGAAGATCCCACATGCTGCGGAGCAGCTGGGCCCATGAGCCATGGCCGCTGAGCCTGCGCGTCCGGAGCCTGTGCTCCGCAACGGGAGAGGCCACAACAGTGAGAGGCCCGCGTACCGTAAAACAAAACAAAACAAAACAGCAATCTGATCCATTGTTGGAAAAAAACACAGTGAGCACTGTCCCTGTACTCTATTTCATAAGCCAATGAAGAGCTTTTTAGAGGATAATATTAACTCCAAGGCTCATTTGCCCAACCCCTTATGGTAGATGCTCAGTACAATGCAGTTAAGTAAGATTCACCTGCTGTATACAAGGCTCTGTTCTGAAATTACAGGGAAAATTAAGGGGAAAATTCCTGGATTACTTAGTGAACTTGAGAATGAGTCACATTTTTTTGTGTAGAGTGGGCAATCTTTTTTTTAAATAATAATGGCCAATTTTTAAAAATCAATTAATTTATTTTTGGCTGTGTTGGGACTTCGTTGCTGCACGCCGGCTTTCTTTAGTTGAGGTGAGCGGGGGCTACTCTTCATTGCTGTGCGCGAGCTTCTCATTGCAGTGGTTTCTCTTGTTGCGGAGCACGGGCTCTAGGCATGCAGGCTTCAATAGTTGTGGCACGCGGGCTCAGTAGTTGTGGCTCACAGGCTCTAGAGCGCAGGCTCAGTAGTTGTGGCGCACAGGCTTAGTTGCTCCGTGGCATGTGGGATCTTCCCGGACCAGGGCTCGAACTTGTGTCCCCTGTATTGGCAGGTGGATTCTTAACCATCGCGCCACCAGGGAAGTCCCGAGTGGGCCAATCTTGACATGTCCTTTTCTAACCTAATAAATTAATCTTTACTTTCCTTATTAGGAACTGTGAGCATGTCAATGATATACATTTAAAAGGTGAGATAATAAGACAGATTGTTTTGTTTTGTTTTTTGCGGTACGTGGGCCTCTCACTGTTGTGGCCTCTCCCGTTGTGGAGCACAGGCTCCGGACGCACAGGCTCAGCGGCCATGGCTCACGGGCCCAGCCGCTCCGTGGCATGTGGGATCTTCCTGGACCGGGGCACGAACCCGTGTCCCCTGCATCAGCAGGCGGACTCTCAACCACTGCGCCACCAGGGAAGCCCCAGATATTTGTTTTTAAACTTCTGTTTTTAGAAATAATTATTGATAGAGTCGGAGATTTTATTATCAGTGGTGGTGGTGGTAGTGCTTTAGAACAAGCTAGTAATTTAGAAACAGAAGTGTAAACACAGAGAGTTTATTTATTTGCAGATCACTGAGACACAGTAGCCAGTGGATGGCTTTATTGGTAACATGTACAGTATGTCCGCGTTGTATACACATGGGCCATAACATCAAAGTTAACTGATACGTACACAGGTTCAGTGAATTACCTCCCTGTTTCCAGTCTCACTTGCACCAAATCTGAAATGCATCATGCCAAGCCTTTCCCCCTAATTGTTTTAATGAAGGATATTTTCAAGAAAGCCCAATCCACCTGTTTTTAATTCTGTTACAGATTATTCTCTTAAGATGTTGCCTTGCCTGAGCTATCTCTATCCAAAAAACACACACAAAAATCTTTTTACTCTTTAAGGTTTCTTTGCAAACAGGTGGTTCTTCAAACAGCTGAGGGCATCTCCAGCCCTCAACTCATGTTTGATTCAAGCTCAGAATAAGCCTTGTTTAATCAGTTGGTCTCCCCAAGGGGTTGGAAGATATAACACCCCATGATCAGGAGGAGAGAGCCGAGAAGAAAGCATTGAATTTTCTCACAACTCAAACCTAATCCACCCCCCCACCTCCCTCCTTATAGGATCAAATGGAAATTGCAAATGTTTCATGCAATATCTCATTCAAGCTGACCTTTTCCATTCAAAAGGAACAGGGGTGATAAGGATGGGGAATGTGACTTTCAGACAGAGGGCCATCCTGTCTGGGGGCAGCACCATAATTTGGGATTACGTCAACAGGTCTTGGTAGCTTTACTTTATAACTAGAAAGAATGGCAGGAAGAGCAAAGAACATCCTCATTAAAGCTGATTTACTGGAGAGGCTCAAAATCCTCCTTTCCTTTTTGGTATCACCCAAGTTACTCATGTCAATTTGTGAAGCTGCACATCATTATTTTAATTGTCTGCAGTGCTTGGGTGAGTTTTAATAATCTCACTGGTCTGGCTACAAGCAGGGCTCTGGACACTACAGTTAAGAGTTTTCACACAGATTACAGCATAGAGAATATGGTCAATAACATTGTAATAATTTTGTACGGGGACATATGGTTACTAGACTTATCAGAGTGGTCATTTCATGATGTATGCAAATACCAAATCACTATGTTATACACTTGAAACTAACATGATATTGTAAGTCAACTGTATTTCGGTTTTTAAAAGATTTTTAAGAGTTTTCACAGAGATATTTGGTGGCCATCAATTCGGTGGAACTGAAGGAACATAGTCATTGACAAACTTTGGAACAAGATTTGTTTTGTTTTGTTTTGTTTTTCCTTCTCTTATAACATAGAAGCTGATTATCTTCTGATGTAACAAAGATAAATTGGAATCAGGCTCTGGCAAGGTTTTTATTTGATCAACAAAACACAGCATAAAGAATAGTCCTGCTCACAGACATAGAAAACAAACTCATAGTTACCAAAGGGGAAACGGGGGAAGGGATAAATTAGGAGTTTGGGATTAGCAGACACAAACTACTATATATAAAACAGATAAACAACAAGATCCTACTGTATAGCCCAGGGAACTATATTCAATATCTTGTAATAACCTATAATGGAAAAGAATCTGACATATATAGATATCAGATATATATATCTGAATCATTTTGCTATAAACCAGAAACTAACACAACCTTGTAAATCAACTATAATTTCATTAAAAAAAAAAAAAGTGTTGCATGTCTCTGCTTTCCATAACTCTCTATTCTGTAGGTTCATCCCTGCTGAAAATTTTCCCTTTTCTCCAACCCTCCTCACAACTTTCCTAGAGGAAAAAACCCTAAACAAAATCTCCCATTAAACAGAATCTTGGGCTTCCCTGGTGGCACAGTGGTTGAGAGTCCGCCTGCCGATGCAGGGGACACGGGTTTGTGCCCCGGTCCGGGAAGATCCCACATGCCGCGGAGCGGCTGGGCCCGTGAGCCATGGCCGCTGAGCCTGCGTGTCCGGAGCCTGTGCTCCGCAACGGGAGAGGCCACAGCAGTGAGAGGCCCACGTACCGCAAAAAAACAAAACAAAACAGAATGTTAGTTATCAGACAATGGAGTGTCAGTGGGCTCAACTTCAGAGAAAGAAATATCCAGCCTAGAGAAAGGGAAATCAGTCTGTCCTGTGCTGGAATCAGCTACATATATGCCCTTTCTATCGTTATTCCTTTCTCCTTCATTTACCTTTCGCCCTGGAGAACCCTCAGGCCCGTATTTCAAACCCCACTCCGAAGCGCTCAGCTAGAGAGTTAATGAACCCCCAGCTCTGGCTGCAGATTCCACCCACAGTCTTGGGTGTGTCCTGCCTGAACTTCTGCTCTTTACTCAAAGCCACTTGATGAATGGAAACTTTAAACATTCCTTGGATGTTCCTGGTGTTTGAATCACTGTCTAAAATGGGTTTGACATTTAAAAATTTGGAAACTTACTGGAGAGAGAAAGGGGAAAAGGTGAGGGAAAATGTGGGAACTATCTGTCTAAAAAATAGGTGATCCTGTGTTATCTCAGAACAGATCCACACCTTAAAGCAAACAGCGGTCTCCGGAGGGCAAGTGTGAGTGGCATCTGGACAGCCCATCAGGGACCATGAAGACTGTTGACATTGCTGCCACCCTTCTGTCTGGACCTTTCTTGTCACACCCTTCAGCCTCATTCTCGATTTGTGTGATTCTAAGTCTCTGTGGCTACAAGAAGAAAACTGAAGTCCAACGGAAGTAGAAGTAAAATTATTTTTCTTGTAGTTTGTTTTTGAGTGAGTATTAGAAAACCAAGAAGTTGAGGAGGTAAGCTGGGACCTCTGGAGGATCTTTTGGATTTTTTCTTTTTTTTTTTTTTTGCGGTACTCGGGCCTCTCACTGCTGTGGCCTTTCCCGTTGCGGAGCACAGGCTCCGGACGTGCAGGCCCAGCGGCCATGGCTCATGGGCGCAGCTGCTCTGCGGCATGTGGGATCTTCCCGGACCGGGGCACGAACCCACATCCCCTGTGTCGGCAGGCGGACTCTCAACCACTGCGCCACCAGGGAAGCCCTAGGATCTCTTGGATTTTAAGGGAGGTGTAGCTAAGGGTGGCCCATCCGAAGGTTCTCTGAAGTAACCCACTGGAGGTGCCAGGGAAACTGGCATGGAGGAAGTCAGCCCAAATAGGCCTTATTAATAAATACCTCAGATTCACTGTCACACACAAGGCGGGGGGATGGATGGGACACGACAATGGAAATGGAAAATGGGGTGAAGGCAAAGCGGGGGTGAAATAACCAGGGTTACATGGATACAGTGAGACAAGGAGAGTGGAGCAAGTGTAAAGGGCTGGTTGATGCTGAGATTCAGAAAAAAAATCTTTCTTTAAACAAATCAACACCATACTTGTGCCTCTTACAGAGGTAAGAAAAGTGGGGGTGAAGCAGCCCCAAATAATCTCCAAGAGCACCAGCCTTTTTGGAGATATGACAATCTATAAAGCCTCTGATCTCCCAACACTCTCCCTTCTGCAGGGCAGAGTGACGTCGATTTATGAAGCATAAGTGTACGAGGTTAATTTAGCTTTGAGGATTTCTCAACAGGCTTCTGCTAATTGGAGACAGTCTAGGTTGTTGTGAAGCTGAAGCTGGAAGTTCCTGCCATCCCACAAATCTGGGCCTAGAGAAACAGACTCACTGCCTCAGGGAGAAAAGAAAGAAAAAGGAGTAACCAAAACCCCCCTTTTCAGGTAACTAACCAGAAAAAGAAGAGGCAATTGTATTTAATATATGATTTTGTGGCCTCAGAGATCCGCCCTTCTGAGATCCAGCCGTGGGGTTGGTACTGCTGAGCTCTGGTCCTGGAGAAGGGACCTGCCGAGGCCGAGGGCAATGTGGAACTCAAGACAGCTGGGTAGAGGCCTAGACAGGAGCCTCTGAAGGTGAATCATGCTGGTTAGTGAGTTTCCTCAAACAAAGAGCACACACGCGCCCATGTACTAGATGGAGGACAACTTTCTAAAAACATTTCCTTCTGAGCTAAGCTCGAGGCACAGGCCAGCTTTTTCCCATAGAAAAGGAGAGAGCTGAATGGAGATCCCTACACTCACAGGTTTTCTTGATGAGGTCCTAATTTTTCATTATTTGCCGCAAGTAATTTATACACGTTGAGATGGATGAGCCACCTAACGCGGACACGGCCGAGCTTACGGCTCAGCCTCCTGTTGGAAAAAGTCTCTGAAATCCTTTAGCTCTAAAATAAGTCCTCCTTCCTACACTCCCAACCAAGCTTTTGTTAACAGCAGCCAGAGCTGTTTTCAATACTCTTCAGCTCAAGGCTGCATCTAAAGCGGAGACAGGCTCAGCAACCTCTATGGAGGCTGTAAGGCAGATGCTTACTGAATATCTGCCTTCTGCGTGTCCGGTGTCACGAGAGGCCCCAGGGGGTCACAGAGGAACAGGACCCAGTAGTTCCTGCCCTTGAGAAGTTCAGGGTTTAGCGGGGGAGCCAGGCTCCAAGGCTCCTCACATGGTAGCAGCTCCTGAATGGGGGCCATGGTTGCTAGGCAGAGGGTTCAGAACAGTTACTCAAGTTGGGAAGTCAAGTCCTGCTTTTAGCTCTTCCCCTTGACATGTGAGGTAAGTCACTTGTCTGGGGATCCTGTGCCTACCGTGTAATACATACAATTAGAGAATTACTTAACATCTCTCCTATAATGAGCTGCAGTTGCATATGCCTGGATATATTTTAATGATTAAAATTAAAAGGGAATATAATTTTGTTCCCAGATCATCGTGAGTAAAATCCAAGCACCTTTTCTCACCAGTCCCGCAGATTATTACTATATTTCTTTGGTGTCCTCCAAAACGCCATTCACAAATTCAATAAGTATTTGCTAAGAGAATGAGCAAAGGACTCATGCTACCATTTTGATTTCTTTGAATCATTTGTTGGCTCCTCATGCTACAATGTTTAGCATTTAGACACCTCTGCCCTTCACTCTATCATGGACCTCTGCCCTGTATCCATTTCCTCTTTTTCTAGTATATAATACCCCCTCGTTTGGCTTTAGGGACAATCCCTCCTTAGAGGAGACAATCATGATGGTTCTTTTATACAAACCTAAGCTAGGCTAGAAACATAACATCAGAATTTCAGTCTGGAATGTTCTTGAGAATGATCAGAGTTCAACTGTGACTACAGTATTCTGAAGAGATTATTCCTTAGTTCCTGCTGCCAGGACCCCAGCATCTGGCTCCTGTCCTCTTCGAACCTGTGTTTTCTGCTTTCCCTTTAGTTCTGTGACCTACCTTCATATCCTCAATAAATATCTTTTGTGCTTAAATGAATTGCAGTTGGTTTCTTTTGCTTGCAGTTGAAGTAGTCTACCTGCTACACACACCTTCAGGTTATTACACTAGGATTCCAAAGTAGAAAAAGAGAACTTTCAGAGTTAAAGAAGTCTTCAAAATCTAGTCCAACCCTTTTGTTTTGCAGATGATCAGATCCAGAGGAGTTAAGTGACTTGACCAAAATCCTAACATTGGTTGGTGAGAGTCAAGCCTAGAACCCAAGAGACCTGGCTTCCTGTCTAGGTGCCTTTCCAATTTTTCACTGTTTCCTGTCCTTAGGTCTCCTAAAGTTATTGCATATGGCTGCTTTCACACTACAATGTCAGAGTTGAATAGTTACGATAGAGGACATATCATTCCCAAAGTCTCAAATATTTACTTGCTGGCCCTTTACAGAAAAAGTTTGCCAATACCTGCTGCACACAATTCATAAATGAATGAGTGTGTCTGTGTTCCAATATAACTTTATTCATAGACATTGAAAAGCGAATTTCATATAATTTTCAAGTTTCTCCTAATATTCTTCTTTTGTTTTGTTCCCAAACATTTAAAAATGTAAAAGCCATTCTTAGCTCACGGACTGTACAAAAACAGACAGAAGTCTAGGTCTGACCTAGTCCACCAATCCCAGGCTTAAGCCAGTTTGAATTAGGGTTTTTGCTACTTTCAGTGAAATACAACCTAACTGATACAATAAAATTATCATACATTTATTGATCAACTACCATGTGTTAGGCGTGCAGTGAGAAATGACATACAGTCTCTTCGGAACCCACAGACCTCACAATGTAGTTAGGGACTCAAAGCCTTCCACAATCATAGCCACCATTTACTGAGCATTTATGACAATGTGCTAACCCCCTTGCCTTTAGATGAATTATCTCAATCTTCATTAACAATGCTACAAGACCGTTTATATTATTATTCCTACTTTACAGGTGAGGAAAGTGAGGCTCAGAGAGATCAAGCGCCTTGCCTAAGGTCACCTAGCTAGGAGGTAGCAGAGTGAAGACCTCTAACCAGGTTGTATGACTCTGAAGCCTGAGGACCCAACCACTGTGCTAGGTGAACCCTCCATAGTGTGGCTCACGCCCACACTTTGATTCCCACTGTCCATCATCTGCGCCCTCCTGCCCCACCCTCACAGACTGGAGGGCTCACTGTGCACCACGCCTGTCCCTCATAGCGTTCCCTGCAATGCTGCTCAGCCCTCTATCCCAGTTCTTTGAACATCCTAACCACCAACTCAGTAACTACTCCTTCTGAATACCCACAGCATCCGATGTCTTGATGACTCATCTTGAGCTTATAGAGGGTTTTGATTGCCATTTAACTTTTTCTGTTTGTTCTCTTTATACTACTGGTGTCAGGGTGGGAACTGCTTCTTGGGTAAACTTTAGGGACAGGCGTACAGTGAGCTTAAATTTGGGAAAAAACTCGGCTAAAGAATGAGATAAAAGGAGAGGTTGAGCAGCTAAAGGAACAATTAAGAACTAAAACAACAGCACCTTCTATAAATAAGAAAAAGAAAAGCACAAAAGAGACCACCCCCTCCCCCCAAATGAAACAAATACACCTGGGAAATACTTGAGGTAGTAAAAGTTAAAACAGGGAGACAAGATAAAGGTTAAAGCAACAATAAAGAAAGGAATAGAAATGGAGGATAAATTGGTGTCTATATCTGAAACAGAAGCCTCCTCCCCACCCCAAAAAAGATAACTGGAAAAATATTTGAGGACATGACACAGAAAAATTTCTCCAAACTCAAGGAACATTTGAATCTGCAGATTTAAAAGTGTTGGGCTTCCCTGGTGGCGCAGTGGTTGAGAGTCCGCCTGCTGATGCAGGGTACACGGGTTCGTGCCCCGGTCCGGGAAGATCCCACATACCGCGGAGCAGCTGGGCCCGTGAGCCATGGCCGCTGGGCCTGCGCGTCCGGAGCCTGTGCTCCGCAACGGGAGAGGCCACAACAGTGAGAGGCCCACGTACCATAAAAAAATAATAATAATAAAAAAATAAATAAAAGTGTTCACTCTAAACTAGGAAAATTTGATATAGAACCATCAATAAGACTCCAAAAATAAAGAATTCTTCAAGCATCCTACAAGGGGAAAATGATGAACTTGGCTTCATCCTTCTAAATAGCAACACTTGATGCCAGAAAGTAATGGAAGAATGCCCACAAGTTCTAAAGGAAAGCAAAGGTGACCCAAGGATATTACTCTCAGCAATCAGTCCTTTGCATACAGAGAGGGTAAGAGTCAGACATTCTCAACTATGGAGCAACTGGGCCCATGCGCCACAACTGCTGAGCCCACATGCCTCAACTACTGAAGCCCGCGCTCCTAGAGCCCCTGTTGGGCAACAGGAGAAGCCACCACAGTGAGAAGCCTGTGCACCACAGCAAAGAGTAGCCCCCGCTCGCCGCAACTAGAGAAAGTCTGTGCTCAGCAACAAAGACCCAACACAGCCAAAAATTTAAAAAACAAATTAAATAAATAAAAAAACAAAACAAAACAAAACTGCTTGACAATGAAATACAGCCATCGAGAAACTGATCAAATTAGAGGATTAGTAATGTGAAAGTTTGAAAAGAGGACTAGCAATAAACATTGAATCCAGAGAACTAAACCTCTGGAGAAATAAGTGAATGCGGAATCATTCAGAATGTAGGTGCTGATACATAATCAGAATGTAGGTGCTATAAACCCAAACAAATTAAAAATAATAGAGGGCTTCCCTGGTGGCGCAGTGATTGAGAGTCTGCCTGCCGATGCAGGGGACACGGGTTCGTGCCCTGGTCCGGGAGGATCCCACATGCCGCGGAGCGGCTGGGCCCGTGAGCCATGGCCACTGAGTCTGTGCATCCGGAGCCTGTGCTCCGCAACGGGAGAGGCCACAACAGTAAGAGGCCCGCGTACCGCAAAAATAAATAAATAAATAAATAATAGAAGCATCAAAAATTGGGAGACAGGAAGAAGCATGAGAGCACTAAAACATCTAATCACCTGGTGGGAAGTCAATCAAAACTACCCACCCAGGGCTTCCCTGGTGGCGCAGTGGTTGGGAGTCCGCCTGCCAATGCAGGGGACACGGGTTCGTGCCCTGGTCCGGGAAGATCCCACATGCCGTGGAGCGGCTGGGCCCGTGAGGCATGGCCACTGAGCCTGCGCGTCCGGAGCCTGTGATCCACAACGGGAAAGGCCACAACAGTGAGAGGCCCGCGTACCACAAAAAAAAAAAACACTACACACCCAAACTTTCAGTTGATTTTCATCATCTAATTTTTTTTCTTAACCTTGGACTGATCTTTTAGGAACGAATATATCTTGTCATTCAGGAACTAATAATATTTGAAGTTCAAGTTCACCTGAGTAGTCTGGAATATACTTACTACGTGTTATGCATTATTTTTGGATGGTAATAGTAGCAATAGGTAATTCTTGTTATGTGTTATCTTTACTACACTATGTGTCATGCACTATCTTAAGTGATTTAATACATCTGCATATTTAATACTCATAAGATTCCTAAAGTGTAGATACTATCATCACCCCCATTTTACAGATGAGGAAACAAGCATAGGGATGCTTCCTATGGTGGCACAGGTAGTAACTGGGAAAGCTAAGAGTCAAACCCAGGGCTTCAGGCTCCAAAGTCTGTGCTCTTAACTCTCACCCTATATTGCTTGTCCACAAGTAGGTAGGTAGGTCATTTTTGGCTGTCCTTGTACTTTGAATTTTTAATTGATGATTATGTATCATTTTTTAAGTCATTACTGAACTGTGAAAGAGCTTATACTTGGAAAACAGGATGAATACTCCCAGGTATTACACAGGCCAACTGAGCAGAGCCTAAAATAGCCCCTCACACACATCCTGCTCTCCTGACTACTAATCTAGGCAAGTTCTCCTCAGAGGGAGAGGCGGGTGTTCAGAGGATTAACTCCTTAACAAACTAGTACTGGGCTTTGGACCAATAGGTGGTCTGAGACTTTAATGATAATCATTGCAAAAGGGTCGAATCGAAATTCAAAACAGCATACCTGTGTGTTATTGGCTTTGGACAGATTAGCTGGAGGAAATAAGCATCCTTAAGGGATCACCTCAGTGAGAGAAGAAAATGTGTAATAAACCAAAGGTCGAAGAAGTCCCTGGTGTATGCGGTCACGCGTCCAGGTTACTGTATCTCTGAACAATTTGCTGGACAGCTTCCTTTCAAATGACATAACAACCAGCATGATGCATTCTGCCATCCAAGCGCTATGTAATAAGGGTGGTAATGGGCGGCAGTCCCGGGAGGGCGGAGGAACAGCTGTTCGTGTCACCTGGGAGTGGCGTCCACATACAAACCTCATCTCTCGGACAACAGTTCTAAAGTCCTCCATCACTGCCACTCACCCGCAAAACTAATGACTAAAGGGGAGAAGGAGAGGAAATGCCTTAGCCCCTGAAACAGAGAGAAAGACTGGGAGAGGGACAGAGCCAGTTAATAAATAAAACAAGAGCCTGAAGGGAAGAGCTGCTTTGTCAGAATATAAATATTTCCCTACCCCTTTTATCTTTAATGTAGTGTGAGAAGCTTATTAAAGGGAAATGCATCTCTGTCCCCGGAGCCCTCGCACAAGCCTTGCAGGGAGATGCCTGCAGAACGGGCTCGCCTAGCCCCATGCTTATACACTCTTCCCCGCGTAACGTGCAGAGCAATAAAGAAGGGCCGAGGGAAGAAAGGGAAGCCATTGTGGCCATTAGGATCCTTATCTTGATGGTCTGGTGGCATGTTATGTTAATCATTGGGAGATGCTGAGAGACTGAGGGTGAGAAATGCCTATCTGCTTAAAGGCTTGGCTTGAGATTCCAAGGGAAGCTAGCATTGCTACACTTTTACTCCACTCCATTAGAGAGAACAATATCCAAATTTAGACAAAGGGGAATTTGTCTTCAAGAGTAAGACAGACATAGGGCTTCCCTGGCGGCGCAGTGGTTGAGAGTCCGCCTGCCGATGCAGGGGACACGGGTTCGTGCCCCGGTCCGGGAAGATCCCACATGCCACGGAGCGGCTGGGCCCGTGAGCCATGGCCACTGAGCCTGCCCGTCCGGAGCCTGTGCTCCGCAACGGGAGAGGCCACAACACTGAGAGGCCCGCGTACCACAAAAAAAAAAAAAAAAGAGCAAGACAGACATAAAAGCTGATGAGCATCCTGTGAGTATTCCTCCTCCAAGGAGCTCTCCATGGCTGCAGACCTCACATCTCCGAGAAGACAGCCAGGCTGGGCAGTCCCTGTGTCCAGACTTCTTGCTCCCAGAAACATCATTATTCCAACAGTGCAGAAGATTTTCACCATCCATGTCTTCTTCCCGAAAGCCCTAAAAGGAGGATTGGACTTTCACAGCCTGCAAAGCAACTCAGGCTAGCACAGAGCCTTGTACTCATTGGATACCCAGGAAGCTTGAATGGTATGACCATAGCAGGGACTGTGCTGGCCCCGTTTATCACTGTATGTGTAGAGCCAAGCACGGCACCTAGTACACATGCTTTTGGATGGAAGAATTGAGCACATGCATTTGGACACAATGAAGGTGTCTTTTTAGTTGGCTATCTTTTCGGCCTCTTCAAAGGATCTCAGTTCGGATCAGGATTGGGGTTCTGCCAAGCCCTGGTACTATCACACCTTTGCTGACCATTTAGAGATATTCAGCCATGTGATTACACAAGAAAAAGCCATCCGTTCATCAGGTACCATAGTCTAGCCTAAGGCCGGACGGGGGTGTGGTTTGGAGACAGCTAAAATAGGCTGCCAAAAAGTGCTTCTCCTTCCTCTGGACCGAGCTTGCCCAGGGGAGCTGGCCCCAGTTGCTTTATACTATATACTATACCTACCCCATAGCATACACATGCATTTGTATTTCTACAGTGTAATTAATGGAGGGGACAGAAATTTTTTTCATCAGCATTTCTGGCTCTCTTGCCAGGGTATTCATATATCCCTTGCACTTAGCGAGGGTTTACTGCCATTTCAAACCCAACAGGCATCACGCAATCATTCCTGCTGCAGAACCTACTTTGCATCCCCATTCAGGCCCCTCCCCATTATGATGTCTTTTTTTGGTCTCATCCTCCCTAATTTTGTGCGTCTGGTTCCCTTTCCCACTGAACCTCATCTAGGCTGGAATAAAGACTCAGCTACAAATCAGAGGGCTCGAGTCATTGCTATTCCACTGCGCTCACCACTTTCAGGACCAATTACATCTTATGGCAATGTCTGTGTTACAGGGAAGTATATAATTCAGGGATGATGAGCCATCCTTAGCCGGTTCCTAGGGAATTCCCTGCCCACTATTCTAAACACTGACTAAGAACTATTTACAGTACCTGATTTAACATTCCGCCTCCTACATAAGCCCTGTCCAGCCTCCCCTCAGCCTCAGCCGCTTTGGGGGCCTGGAATCTTGAGAGGGCCTATTTCCAGTGTTCCCACAAACAGTCCAGAGGAGGAGGAGGTGTGGGGGAAGGGTGGCACACACATATCTGAGGGGCAGTTGTGTGGAAGAGGGATTATATTTATACTGTGAAGATCAATGGAAGCCTTGGAGAGGCAGATTTCAGTTCAATAGAATGAAGGACTTTTTAACAATTAAAGCTGTCGGAAAAATGGAACAGGAACCCTTTAAAGAGACCCCTCTCTCCCTGGAGTTCAGGCAGGGGTGAGATCTCTCCAGCCAGAGCTGCCCGATTGTCAGCAACACACACACTTCATAGTTGTGTACTCAAGCAGTGCCTCCAGTTCCTGAGCCAGACTACCTGGGTTCACATCCTGCCCTAAAACTTACTAGGTCTATGATCTTGGGCAAGCTATTTAGCCTTTCTAAAAAACGCAGATAAAAACACATTAGACTTTCAGGGAAATTGTGAGGGTTTCTTTTCTTTCTTTCTCTCTTTTAAATGTTTATCAAAAGAATCTTTACACAGTAAGATAGTGTTCTAAGCCTTTGGGTTCTCAAAGTTCTTGCTGGTTTAATAGAAGTCATAAAAGAGAGGCCACCATTTTTCACTAGCTACAACATAAAACAGCATTTTGTAATTAATTGTTATTTTACATACCTACATATGTAACACAAACCTTACTGTTTAAGCTTTCGGAAATTGTGATGAGGAAAACTCTTTTAAACCAACAAATTGAATTGCGGAGGGTAAAGAAAGGTAGAAAACAACAACTCATTTATTCAACCAATATTTATTAAGCATCCACATTGTGCAAAGCTTCTTGGGAAATACACATATGGCCGAGATGCAGATGTGCCTGCCTGGGGCTTGCCTTGTAGCAAGTAACTGTTTCTGACCCTTCCATTTGCAAAAATGGGCAGTGTTCCACAGGTTCTGTAAATTTTAAAATGCTCGGTAGGGCGTTTTCAATTGGTTTGTATTCTAAAAGAAATGGACAAGACAATAATATAAAGCATGGTAAAAAAACATACCACTTAAATTTTCTCCCCGTTTTCCATTAAAAGGTTAGCTTCTCTAAAGATTGTGATCATGTTAATAAACTATGTACATATTGCCTAGGAATGAAAAATAACTTTTTTTCTTTCATTTGTACTTAGCACAGTTCTTGGTTCTGAAAGCCCTCTGCCTAAAAAGGACATGGGTTGAAATAAACATGCAGTGCCCAAAATATCTTTTTTCTATGGGTTGTAGGCATCCAGATTTGGAAGAGAAAGCTTTCTCTTCGGTAGCTCCTGTGCTCTGCAGGAACTTTCAAATATCCAGCTCTTCAGCTTATTAATTCATTGGAAACACTCAATTGGAAACAAGACTTTCCCTTGGCCCTGCCATTTCTACAGTATTTTCATTCTCAACTGAGCATAGAGGATGCTGGTGGCCTTCTGAGAAACCAGGAACTTTAGCCCCCATCTGCCTCAGCTCTTTAAAAACATTAAAGAACAATAATAATTACCCTTTATTGAGCATTTACAACATGCCAAATACTAAGTTCATTGTATTATCGCATTTGATCTTCATAATCCTGTGTGGCAGGTGTTAGTACTATCACCATTTTACAGATGAGGAAACTGAGGCCCAGGGCAGTTAAGCAGATTGTCCAAAGCCACATAACCAACAAGCTGCTGAACAAGGATTTAAATCTACAAAACCTCTGCTCTCAACATTACTCTCAAACTGCATCTCCAAAGAAAGAGGATAGGAGTCCCAACTATACCAAAAATGAAAACATTCAAAATAGATAATGGAAAGGACTCCCCCGGGGGTCCAGTGGTTAAGACTCCACCTTCCAATGCCGGGGCACGTGTTCGATCCCTAGTCAGGGAACTAAGATCCCACATGCCGCAAAGAGAAAAAAAAAAAAAGTTAATGGGAAAACTACTTTATCACTCCCCCTAGCAGAGTGAAAAATGTAATATGGCTCCTGGGGGATGCCCGGCATCCTATACACCTCACAGTGAACCAGCATCCCATGAATGTCCTGGTCTTGTGATGTCCTCTTGGACAGCTGGCTACAAAAGAGGAAGATAGAAACACGTCCTCAAGGAGGCTTCCACAGAATACACATGTTCACCCTGTCTGTTTGCTCTCTAGGGCTTTCTCCAGGCCAGACATACTTAGGTGTTTAGGTGGCTCACACTCCTAGGAGCAGACTCAGCTTCTTCCCTATACTTCTTTCCTTCCCACCAGTTTTTTGTTTCAAAGCAAGAACTGGGTTCAAAGTCCTGTTCTTTTACCCACTATCTGTGTGATTTTAGACCTCTCTTTACTTTGGTTTCCCCATCTATAAAATGGGTCCAATAAATAGTCGCCACCTCAAAGGGCTGCTGTGAGGATAAAGATTCAAGGAGAGAGTGATGGTTAAGGGTTTAGCGCAGTACCTAACCATGGTAAGCCCTCAATAAGCATTAACTGTTAATAAAAATAGTAATGATAAGACTAATAGCAGACACCAGAGTCTGTCAGCTGGCTTTCTCTTAACCGTTCAACTGGAATTTAAGTCAGGGTATCATCAACCCTGGGTGCTAAGACACAGCAGGACCAGTATGGTCCTCAGAACTAAGGCTTTAAAAATAACGAGTCATCTCTGGGAGCGGTGGACTAGCTTTATAAATTTTAGGCCAGGGGAAGAGGAGGAGTGAAGTTTCACAGGTAAACCAAAGCCCCTTTTGCTAGAGTGAGGAGTCTGTCGCCTCTTTTGTTTATTTCTTCTCTAAATGTTTCCTCTCCCGCCTCCTGGGCTGTTTTCAAAACTCCTCCGTTTTGGTAGCAGCTCTTCACAAGTCTGCTGGAGGCCACAGGAACAGGCCAACAACCCCTCCCCAGCTCAAACAGCCAGCAGGAACTGCCCCAAGGCCCTCCCCTGGCTCGGGTCTGGCTGCCCCACAGTGGTTTCTGCAGCCCCCCTTCCGGCGCCTTCCCGACAAAGCACAGCTGAAGGGGCTCAGCTCAGAGCAGCCACGCCACCAGGGCTCTGTGCATCTCCCTGCACAAGCCAACCTGGGGCCCCTTACTTAACCTCTGATCTTTCACTCTGGAGCTCACGCAAGTCATTTCCAGTGTGAGGAGAATAGGAAGCAGAGATAGATAGGTAGATAGATAGATAGATAGATAGATGATAGATAGATAGATAGATAGATAAAGTCAGGCTATTACATGCAAAGCTCTTGGATTAAAGTACAGGCCCAGGAACCCAAAAATGTGAATACTAGTTCCATCATTCTGTGATCCCTTGGACAGTTCAGTCCACCATCTTGGGCTTCAGTTTTCTCATCTATAATATGAAAGGGAAGAATTACTGAACTCTGATGTCCTTTCTGAAAAATAAATCCCCAAACCATTCTCCAACTCGGCCCGTCCTTTTTTTTTTTTTTTTTTTTTTTGCGGTACGCGGGCCTCTCACTGTTGTGGCCTCTCCCGTTGTGGAGCACAGGCTCCGGATGCGCAGGTTCAGCGGCCATGGCTCACGGGCTTAGCCGCTCTGCGGCATGTGGGATCTTCCCGGACCGGGGCACGAACCCGTGTCCCCTGCATCGGCAGGCGGACTCTCAACCACTGCGTCACCAGGGAAGCCCTGGCCCCTCCTTTTTAATCACAGGATGTGCTGGCTCCTAGCCCAGTGCCAAACTCCCCTTATAATTTTGATACAAACTCAATGTCATCACCAGATTCATTTGTTCATCAGGATTATTAATTCCAAAGAACTAAATAGACATTTCTCCAAAGAAGACATACAGATGGCCAAGAGGCACATGAAATGATGCTCAACATCTCTAATTATTAAAGAAATGCAAATCAGAACTACAAATGAGGTACCACCTCACACTGGTCAGAATGGCCATCATTAAAAAGTTTACAAGGTGTGGAGAAAAAGGGACAAACCCTCCTACACTGTTGGTGGGAATGTAAGATGGTGTAGCCACTATGGAAAACAGTATGGAGGTTCCTCAAAAAGCTAAAAATAGAGTTGCCATATGATCCAGCAATCCCACCCCTGGACGTATATCCAGACAAAACTATAATTCAAAAAGATACATGCACAGCAGCACTATTCACAATAGCCAAGACATGAAAACAACCTAAATGTCCATCGACAGATGAATGGATAAAGAAGATGTGGTAATATATACAATGGAATACTACTCAGCCATAAAAGAAAAGAAATAATGCCATTTGCAGCAACATGGATGCAACTAGAGATTATCATACTAAGTGAAGTAAGTCAGAAATAGAAAGACAAATACCATATGATATCACTTATATATGGAATCTAAAATATGACACAAATGAACTTATCTACGAAACAAAAACGGACTCACAGACATAGAGAACAGACTTGGTTCTGTGGGGGAGGGATGGATTGGGGGTTTGGGGTTAGTAGGTGCAAACTATTATATAGGGAATGGATAACAACAAGGTCTTACTGTATAGCACAGGGAACTATACTCAATATCCTGTAATAAACTATAATGGAAAAGAATATTTTAAAAAAGAATGTAGGGCTTCCCTGGTGGCGCAGTGGTTGAGAGTCCGGCTTCCGATGCAGGGGACACGGGTCCGTGCCCCAGTCCGGGAAGATCCCACATGCCACGGAGCGGCTGGGCCCGTGAGCCATGGCTGCTGAGCCTGCGCATCCGGAGCCTGTGCTCCGCAATGGGAGAGGCCACAACAGTGAGAGGCCCACATACCGCAAAAAAAAAAAAGAATGTATATATATGTATAACTAAGTCACCTTGCTGTAAGCAGAAATTAACACATTGTAAATCAACTATACTTCAATTTTTAAAAAATTATTAATTCCTTGATGGCAGGGATACATTATATTCCCAGCAGTGCCTAGCACACTGTAATCTGTAAACATACATTTTTTAAAATAAATGAAGGCCATGGGATTTTATTTCATCCTTTTCAACTTAAGATGTGCCTTACTCATTCATTCAATCAATCCCTTATTGAGCACCGCTATGTGCCTAGTGAGGTATCCCACTGCAATGTAACTACCCAAGACTTGAATAAACTTCTGTGACTACTTAAAATCAAAGTAACTGGGGACTGAGGAGGGGAATTACAAGCACGGAGGGATTCCTCAACAGATGAATAAGAGAGTTAGCTAAGAAATAAAGAGTTTCTCTGTTCCCCTCCCAGAGACTTCTGATAGCCAGCATTCTGATAAAAGTTGCTTTTACCAGCTTCACAGTTTCAAAGCCAAAATTAACACCATACAACGGAAGGCCCCACATAAATTCAGAAGGTAAGACCCGAGCCAGGGAGGGAGTCTGATTTGCAAATGAAAAAGAAACCTCAAAGCCCTCTCTAGTCTCAACCAAGCTCCCTCCGCCCTCTCTTAACCACCTCTCTCCAACCTGCCACCTTCCTTTAGGGTCCCTGCCAGGTTGCTCGGACCCAGCCACGCCTCGGCTTTTCCCGCAGGTGAAGGTATTCTCAAATTAAATCACAAAGAGGGGCAGCCAGTCTGCAAGGATCTGTGTTTATTTAGTAAATAGGTTGATGGCCCTCATTTGTGGAGATTAAGAGTTAATTTCTCAACGCAAAGTGAGCCATCTCTCGAAGGGCAGCCCCAGATAATTAACAGGAAAAAACAAAATTCAAATGCCTTCCCCCACCCTCCTGGCCCCTTGCCAACCAGGTTCGGCCTTTTGGTGGCCTCTCCTGCAAGGTAGCCATAGGCCCCGGCTTCAGAGAGGTTCTGACAGAGAAGAGAGGGGATTTGGTAAACAAAGGCTTAGGAATTCTTCAGGCCCCTTTAAACTGACATCTGGCAAATTCGAGATCCCCTAACAGTTCCTCTCTCTCCCCCCCGCCCCAGCTTTGAAAGGCAAATGTTTTGAGGTTTGTGTTCTATCCCATTCACAGCGTTTTTAATCAAGCGGAGTCAAACCACTTTGTCTACACCTTAGTTGAAGAGCCTGGCTCTAGAGCTTAAAGTACTATTTTACAATAGGAGGGGGGAGCCAGGGAGGGGGAGAAGGAACTAAGTGGAAATGTGTACGAGAAGAAAAGCGATGGGTAAGTGGCCCTCGAGGACGCTCTCAGGGGGCTGTGTGCTTGCCTTCTGGGCACACGTCGGGCACAGACGGCCAGCAAAGGGGCTGCTCTGTGCCAGTCATCAGGAGCTGGGAAGAGACTGGCTCAGCTTTGTGGGTAACTCCCACAGAACATTCGACAAAGCCCCTACTGTGGGAAGTCCTGGCCCAGGGGAGGAACCCCCAAATAAGCCAAAGGCTCTCCTTGGGCCAGATCACAAAGCCCAGCTTCCTGGCCTTACTGATGAAGAAACAGGCCCACAGAGGTTAACCGATTCACCCAAGGCCAAGGGGTTAGTGGCTGGATCAAGACCCCAAGAATTCTTCTCATTTCCTTAGCTGTAACTGAAGCCTTTCCTCTGTTTGATCCTCTGGAGAAAGAAATGCACCACATCCACCTTAAAACAAATTTCCCTTACTCGGGAAGACAGTTAAATGACTTCCTATATTTTTCCAAGTGAAACAACCAAATATTTTCACCTTGTCTTTTCATCAGCTGTTTGGGATCCTGGCTGCACATTCGATGCACATGGTGAGATTTTAAGCAGATTTTCTTGGGTAGGACCCAGGAACTAGTTTTGTTTGTTTGTTTTTTTGTTTTTTTCTTAAGTAGATTTTTTAAAATAAATTTATTTATTTTTTGCTGCGTTGGGTCTTCACTGCTGCGTGCGCGGGCTTTCTCTAGTTGCAGTGAGCGGGGGCTACTCTTCGTTGTGGCGAGCGGACTTCTCATTGCGGTGGCTTCTCTTGTTGTGGAGCACAGGCTCTAGGCATGTGGGCTCAGTAGTTGTGGCTCGTGGGCTCTAGAGCACAGGCTCAGTAGTTGTGGTGCACGGGCTTAGTTGCTCTGCGGCATGTGGGATCTTCCTGGACCAGGGCTCGAACCCATGTCCCCTGCAATGGCAGGCGGATTCTAAACAACTGCGCCATCAGGGAAGTCCTTAAGTAGATTTTTTTATTATTAAATTTCTCCACCATTACCCCCACCTCCCCTTTGAGGATCACCTTTTTTTAAAATTAATTTTTAGCGGAGTATAGTTGCTGTACAATGTTGTGTTAAGTTTCTGCTGCACAGCAAAGTGAATCAGCCGTACATATACACAATCCACTCTTTTTCAGATTTCCTTCCCATTTAGGTCACCACACATCATTGAGTAGGGTTCCCTGTGCTAAAAAGCAGGTCCTCATTACTTATCCACTTCATACACAGTAGTGTATCTATGTCAATCCTAATCTCCCAATTCGTCCCACCCCCTCTCCCCACCCTGGAAACCATAAGCTTGTTCTCTACATCCGTGACTATACCTCTGCTTTGCCAATAAGTTTGTACCATCCTTCCAGATTCCACATAGAAGCGATACCATACAACACCTGTTTTTCTCCTTCTGACCTTCTTCACTCCACATGACACTCTCTAGGTCCATCCACATCTCTGCAAGTGGCACCATTTCATTCCCTTTCATGGCTGAGTAATATTCCATTGTATATATGTACAACAGAGGATCACTTTTTAATTTATTTGGGTTAGTCACTCTTCCTACTGGTACCTTCATGCCACTTAATTTGGTTCATGTATCCCAAAGCATGTTCAATTGAAAACATTTCACAGTCAACCCACATTTAGCTTGTGGTCTATCCTGATTCCCAGATCTCGTCCTTAGCTAGTCTTTCACCATTCTGTATTTCTGTAATTTTTAGGTTTTTAAATTTTTTTCCCTGAACTTCATCTGAATTGTTCAATTTGATTCAACAAATGGAAACTTGTGAAAGGCAAAGGAGAAAAATAAGACACCGTTCCTATTCTCAAGGACCTTTGAGATGAATAGGTGTGATAAGGTAGGCACTAAAATAGAAGAGAGAATAGAAGTCATATCATAAGAGCTATAGCACCTTCAAAGAAAGATGGTGAAGAAAACTGACATTTGATGAGTACCTACTATGTGCCAGGCCCCATGAGACAAATTAGGATTAGGCTTGGCTGAGAGGCATAAGAAAACCTAAAATAACGTTGGCTTAAACAAGGCATAAGTTTACTTTTATCTCATATTGGAGAAATCCAGAGGGAGTCCATCACAGGCTGGTATGGTGCACCACAGTGCTAGGGACCCAGGCTCCTCCTATCTCTTTCTCTTTTCCAAGGTTACCTCATGGTTCACAGCAGCCTCCAGACTTCCAGCCATCGGGGGGGAGGGAGGCGGGGAGCACATCTACGCCCTTTGTGTTGAACACAACAACATAGCTGATGCTCCACTGGCCAGAACTTAACGATGAACACATGGAAGGCTTTTATATGGAGTCTTTATTCCAAGTGGTCATATGTCTGGCTAAAAACTGGGGGCTCCACTACCATGAAAGAAGGGGAAAACATATATTGAGGGGCAATTTGCAGCCTCTGCACCTTGCTAAGGACTTTATATATGCTTTAGAGCATTTATTTCTCTTTCTTATAACAGCTCAGAAGAAAGAGTTCTCCTGGGTCTCTACAGATAATTCCTATCTTGCAACACGTTTGCAATCATTCAATTGAGTCAACTCAGTGTCAACTGCAGTCCTAGGAAGTATCTTCTCAAATGCTTTATCCAGGCCATTGAGCAAGATGAAGGTGACTGCAAGACAGCCTTGTTAGTCAACCCTGAATGGATGCCTCTCCTGGGCTGGCGCTGATCCTCGGAGGTCAGCCTTCCACAGCTGTGGGCCCATGCCCCAGGAGAAAGCCAGAAGACACCTGTGTTTTCACCCTTTTGCAGACCCCAGCACTATGGTTAGTGAGGTTCTCTCTAGTTGCTAGAGCAGACAGGCAGGCAGGTGACTTCATTAATGGGGATAGTGGGATTCCAAGGGAAGGAGCTAGGAAACAGCTCTTGTGACGTGGTCTTCTCGTCTTCTCCTTTTAAAACAGGTGTTCCTTCTCCTCTTCCATCCATCCTTTATTCCTTCCTTCCCTCCTTTCTTTTTCCCTTTCTCCTTTCCTTCCTTCCATCCATCCTCTCTTCCTTCCTCCCCTTCTCCCATAGTATTCCACTGTGAAAGGTCTTTACTCTCCTGTCTTTCCATCCGCGCTCCTGTTACCACCATCTAATTGTTCTCCCTACTCACCTCACTACATCATGGCTCTTGCTTCCCCCAGGCTTCTACTCCTCCCTGGTTTCTGCTTGCTCCTTTCTCATTGAATGTTTCTCAGCTTTTCTTGTCAATGTATTTTACACTCAGACTCCCCACATGAAAGGATCTGATTGGGTGGCCACTGTATATCCAGTGGGCACACATGTTGGACACAGGTCTGATGCCAGACAACCTCATGGTTGGGTCAGATGCTTGCCTATTCCTGGCTCGATCATCTGGGGTCAGGGTTCATAGAGTACAGGGGGCAAGGATGGCAACATCAGTCTGAGGAAATGCTGTGAATGAACTGTAGGAGTAGCAGCTGTTACCTTTTAGAATAGCCACTGTGAACTCACTGAGCTTCATAAATAAAAGTCTCAGACCTAACATCACACCCTGCAACCAGACATTCATCCAACCACCCCCCTTTCCCTCTCTTATCCTCTCTCTTTTTTTTTTTTTTTTTGTGGTACGTGGGCCTCTCACTGTTGTGGCCTCTCCCATTGCGGAGCACAGGCTCCGGACACGCAGGCTCAGCGGCCATGGCTCACGGGCCCAGCCGCTCCGCGGCATGTGGGATCTTCCCAGACCGGGGCACGAACCCGTGTCCCCTGCATCGGCAGGCGGACTCTCAACCACTGCGCCACCAGGGAAGCCCTCTTATCCTCTCTTACACATACACACAGCACGCACATACACACATGCACACACACACACACACGCACACACCCCTCACACACCTCATCCTCCTTTATGGTTCTCATTATTCCATCCTTCAGTTCAAAACCTAATCAAGTAGAGTGAGGACTTTATGCAAGACCAGAGACCTTTTATGAGGCATCAGCGACACAATACAGTTTTTTAATACGAGTCTGGGTCAGCAGTTCTCAAACCTGACTAATTCAAAAGAATCACCCGGTGAGCTTTTAAAAATTAAATCCCCAAGTCCAACGCCAGAGATTCTGACTCAACATGTCTGACGTGGGGCCCAAACTTCTGAAAAAACTCCTTAGGTGATGCTGATGACCAATCAGGTTTGAGATCCACTGCTCTAGCTCCCATGTTCACTCTTCTAGAAGGTTCTGGGGGATTTTATTACTACTTTGAGTCTTCTTCCTGCAGCTTTTCCTAGCTCTCTGCTGACTGTCCTGGCCTGCCAAGGTGGGGAGGGCCTGGTACCCTGCCAAATTTCCCATCTGCCCTAGTGGGCTGTAGCAGAGCGCCCACATTTCCTAATTTAGAACTCACTGGTGCAGTTTCAGTAATGGGAATTAACTTGTTCCTTGGAAAATTAGAAAAAAAATAGTGGTCATTACCGAGTGGGTTTGAAACCTATATAATATTCAGGACAATATTCAGAAGGTCATCGCCAATCTAGGCTTGATAGCCCAAGCCTAGAAAGTCTGGGACTTCTCTAAATTTTAGAATGGCTTTTGATCTGACATATAAAAGGACCAAAATTAGTGATATTTACCATGAAGACATCAAGTAGCAGTGCAGTGTGAAGTGAAAAATATTATATAGATCAGGTTTTAGTCCAGGCTTTGCTACTATAAAAAGGAGCTTATACCTGGAACCTTGAAGGATTGTTATAAAATTAGAGTTAGTGTACCTACAGCACCTGGTACCTTATAAATGGTAGTCATTCTATTAAAAATATAACTGTTTTTGATGCTCTTAGTCATCTGAAAAGAGTAAGTCCTTATAAATCCAGTGGTGTGCTAGAATCAGCCCTTAGGGGCTTGTGAGAGCTGATTATGTGCATCTTTTCCAAACCCCAAGTTCAGTAACATCATGTGGCTGGAAATCAGCCATGGTATCAATATTCACACCATGGAAATTGGCAAATGTATAGATCAGGGCTTATTTCCTGGAGAGTTAGTTATTAAACATTTACCAGCATACCACTGTAAAAAATCATAACCTCAGCAAAGAGCCAACACCATAAAACACGTACCTAACTTGGTCTTTTATTTATCACTATGATTTGCATCAATATAACCAAACCAGGATTCTGCCCTCATGATATTTTGCCCGCAGATCGCGAAGCATTTTGTAAATATTATCTCATTAATTCCCACAACACCCTGGAGAGCTAGAGATGTTAAGTGACTTGCCTGAGGCAGGACAGGAAATCAATGGTGAAAAGCAGAACTAAACCAGTCTGTACTAACACCTCTGCCACACTTCCTACACATCATTACTGTCCAGACTGGCCTAAAGCCACGGGTAGTGATTACCAATGATGCTTCTACTTCATAACCCAAGTAGCCAATAGTCAAAGACTTGGTCCAAATGCTTGGTCCTTTGAGTACAAATCTGACTCCCAAGAACGGCTTCCTTCTGCACTTGGAGGTTTTTCCCCTGGGTTGCTGATGGTCTTGTGTTAATCAACTTTCCCACATTCTTTCTCCCTCTAGTCCAATGACATGTGTTTGAAAAAGACAGTGGCCAGAGAGGGTTAGGGTTTTGTTCTGACTCCAGTAGATGCAAGTGGCATTATAACCAACCAACATGGGTTGTTATTTGTGACCCTTTCTCTGGACACTGCAAGGGCAGAGACCCAAGAGTTGTGTCTCTCTGAGGCCTTATCTCCATAATACTTTGGGAAGGAATAAGTAACTCTTGTGGTGAACCACCTCTACAGGGGCTCACCCTCCAATGGGTTTTCACACTCTAGAGTAACCCTGCTGCCCCTTGATTCTGGGTAGACTTAGTTTCTTGCTTCTAATGAATAAAGTAAGGCATGTCACTTCCAAGATTACAAAAAGACCATGACTTCTATCTCTCGGGAGCAAGGTGCCATGCTATAAGTGGCCTCATAAGAGGTGCACATAGCAAGGAACAGATGTCTCTGGCCAACAGCTAGCAAGAAACTTTGGCCTGCCAAAAGCTACGTTATGAGCTTGGAAATGGATCCTCCTCCAATCGAGCCTTGAGGTAACTGCAGCCCTGACCAACACCCTGATTGCTGTCTTGTGGGAGACCCCAAGCTAGAAGAACAAGCTAAGCACACGCAGATTCCTAACACACAGAAACTATGAGATATTAAATATTTGTTGTTTTAACCTGCTGTGTTTGGGGGTAATCTGTTACACAGCCATAGATAACTAATATAATCCTCAGCCAACAAGGAAAATGGTCAAATAGACTCAGTCACCGGATCTACCACACAAGCCACCTCTACATGGGAGGGCCTAGCATACCCGACAGGACTTCAGCATGGCCCTCCTCTAACTCCTCTCAATCTAGACATCTCTAACTTTCATAACACTTAGGGATAAAAATGTTCCCATTTTTTGAATGATCCAACACCCCAAACTAAAATGAAAAGAAGTCAATGGCAACCTGCAACTGGAAATTCCAAGTCCTCAATGTTATAAAGTCACAAACTGTCTGGTAAAAGAGAGGCCAGAAAGGAAAGTATATGCTAAAAGCTGCCCTTTTGGGGCTTGCATTAGTAATTCTTGCAGCTGGAGTTTCACTACAACCACAGGATTGTGGCACCACGAAGGTGGCCATTTTCAAATCTGGCCTGACATCAGAATGTAATTCAACTAGATAAACCTGGGACTTGGCCAAGATAAGTAACATTTAAATAATTGGAGCCAATGAATAGCACCACTTTTCTATGGAACCATATGACTATGATGTGAAGAAATAAAGGCCTTTGTTGTTTTAAAGGGCAGGGACAATTGGAAGTTTTGCAGCAGACGGTTACAAAATTTTCCACCCTTAGCTCTCCAAAGAAGATACCAGTTAATGGCTTTGGGAGTTGGGTGTGGAAGTTGTTACTTGGAAAAGACAATTAAATTGATTCTGAACAGATGTGAACCAATGTTACTACATTTATCATAGAGCCTAAAACAGACTATTTAGGCCCCTACACTGTGAGCTTACTTTTCTGAACTGCTCCCTTTTATTACTTAGCTCCTTGAAATCAGCATTCTATATCAGGCAAGGCATAGAAAGCTACCACACCCCTCTCACAAACAGCAAATTCTTATTTTTCAGAATAATTTTGGAGTGGTTTTTTAAAAATCATCCTAAAAAACACTACACTCTCCACAAAATTGGCTTTGCTTCTCTGTTTTTTGCACTTGTCTGCCTGGGTCAGAGAAAGAGGACTCCCATCTGTGATACATTTCATCTAGATAAATGGGGCTGTGTTTTCTTCACTTTACATGTAGATTGTTTTAAAAATATCTTATTTGTCCCTCGTATTTTTTAAATAGATTTATTTTATTTATTTATTTATTTTTGGCTGAGTTGGGTCTTCGTTGCTGCGCGTGGGCTTTCTCTAGTTGCGGCGAGCAGGGGCTACTCTTCGTTGCCGAGCCAGGGCTTCTCATTGCGGTGGCTTCTCTTGCTGCGGAGCACGGGCTCTAGGCGCGTGGGCTTCAGTGGTTGTGGCTCACGGGCTCTAGAGCGCAGGCTCAGAAGTTGTGGCGCACGGGCTTAGTTGCTCCGCGGCATGTGGGATCTTCCCGGACCAGGGCTCGAACCCGTGTCCCCTGCACTGGCAGGCGGATTCTTAACCACTGCGCCACCAGGGAAGCCCCTGTCCCTCGAATTTTTTAAGGGCTCTCTTTTTCCCCCCCTCTTTTTAAAAAATGGTTCCTATTACCTCATCAGGGAGTTGTCTGGGGCTATAATATGAGGAGAAGAAGCTCATAACTAAACTGGTTTTAGTGGTATTTAAGACAGTATTTTATCCTGTCAGTTTTCATTTTATTAGATGACAGTGCTTGTAATTTCTCCCTCAATAAGCAAAGATGACTTAGATCAGTGGCCTGATGAATAAGCACGAACATTTGATTTAGAAAAGGAGACCATCCTGGAGCTCACAGAGAGAAAAAAAGATTTCCAACCCCCCACCACACACACTTTAAATGACAAAGCAAAGAAGCAGCACCGTCTTTAAACAACATCTTTCAAGGCAATCAATATCAAGGCTCCCCAGGGTTAGGTGATAAGAATAATAATTTAGAAAGAAAATGAGGAGCCCTTAAAATATATAAGGAGGCAATGAAACATTTTTAAAGAAAATATTATTAATCCTTCCTATTACCTTGAGGCAGACACTCCAAAAGAAAGAAAGAAAAAAAAAAGTCCTGGGTGTGAAGGGAAAATTGATGCTTTGGAAGAAAAAGATGAGGACTCCCGTTGAGGGCCGGACGGAGAATGGGAGCAGTCTGACACCCTACCTTGGCCTAAATGATTCAGCCCTCCAGACCCATTAACAAGAGTGGAGAAGGACAAAGAACTGTGAAGTGGAAGGACAGATTCCCCTTAAACCAGTAATAGAAAAGAAAGAAAAGAAAAACAGAGGAAGCCAAAGTCTCCCATAGAAGGGAACCCAATTAATTGTCTTCGATTTCAGGATCAGTTTTTTTTTTTGCTGGAGAAGAGGCTCACCGGGGGCAGCAGAGGCAGCAACTTCTGCAAACATGCATCCTGATCAGAAATCCCCCAGGGCTCTAACGCCTGGAACTGAGCTCTCAGGAGTGAGGGCTCAGCCAGGAGTTAACACTTTTTAAGGCATAGGATTGCTGTGCGTGTGCGTGTGTGTGTGACAGAGAAGCAGATTTTTCCTTTCTCAACATGTCACTTTCCTGCATAGGAATTCATGATATTCCTCGCAGTCCAGCCAGAGAGGAGAAACACCCCCCCACCCCCCCGCCCCCGTAACTTCTGATCTCGCCGGGAGTAACCAGAGAGAGCGCGCCCGCGCCCAGTGCCTTCAGCCGGGCGAAGATTTGACCAGGAACAAAAGGACGCTTGCCAATCAGAAAACGCTACCCGAGAACAAGGATAACCACTCTTTGTGTTTGGAAAACTCTTTAATTAGCAAATGCCCTTGGTTTCTAGTACGCATGAAAACTTTTCTACGGAAATTCTAAGGATCAAAACCATTGCTTCTGCGACGAAGGTGGGACCCCGAAGGGCCACGCGTCGCAGAACTAAGGAAAACAAGGCAATCAAATACTCGCTTTAAACCGTACAGTGTTCCTGGACACTCGGCCGCAGGTTTTTTTTACAGTAATTTCCCCCAACACTGTCTTAGTTTTCTAATGACTTCACTAAAGCTATACCAGATCCCTAGACTCTGGGCCGTGCGCGCGGTCAAGGTGGGCTGGGGCCTGGGTCCCCCGCGCCCGCCGCTCCCCGGCTCTCTCCCCTCAGAGGGGTCTGCACTTCCTCCTGCCTTAAGCCGGCCCCCTCCGCCCGACTCCGATTTCTCCTCGGACGCGGCCCCTCCTCCTTTTTACCGCGGGGAGAGGGGGTGAGAGGGGATTGTGGCCTCACGTGGTCTGAGTCCCGGGAGAGAAAAGCAATCTGCGAGGCGCACCCCTTTCTTGCCCCATACCGAACCCCACATTTAGGATCCCGCTACCTAAAAGCGCCCAGCCAAACCCAGCATTTTCACCCCGGGGAGAGCTAAAGTGACTCCGGATCACGTCTCTCTCCGCTGAGGCGCTGCTCTATTCTCAGCTTCTCCTTGCAAAAGCCTTGCCCGGTGTGCGCCCTTCTGTTTAGGAATGTGTATTTTAGTGTATCCGGAAGAGGAACAAATCTTTCAAGCAAATTCCCTTTCTGGTGCTCTCCCCCCCCCCTCCCCCGGCGAGCGAATTCAGGGTAAAAGTTTTTCTTAACTTTTCCCTCCCAGCCCCCTGCCCCTCCCCTCAGGAATCCGCCCAGAGCGCTGCGGACAGTGCCTCTCCGGTTCCCTAGCCCGCCCCTTCCGACTTCCACCCAATCCAAAGGCGGCCACACAGAAAACAAAGGCTGCCATTGGGCCGCACTGGAGCTCGAGAGCCCGCCCCCGGAGTGGTTTGTGAATGGGGGGAGGGGAGGGGGAGGGGAGGGGGCGGGGCGGCCCGGAACCCTGCGAGCCCGACGCTTCTTCTGGCGAGTTGAGCGGCTCCGAGGCGTTACTCTGCGCTCCCTCCCGGTGGGCGGCGGCGGCTGCGGGCGCCGGGACTCACCGGCCAGGGTTGCGCGGGGCTGGAGAGGCCAGGCCCAGGCCGCGGGCACCGGGATCTCGCAGCTTCGGACGCAGTGTGACTGGATTTCTTGAAAGAACTGGCTGAGCTCTTGGCTCCAAGACGCCGATCGGACTCAGCGAGAATCCGCCGTTTGGTTGAAACTTGGGGCCAAGCTTTTGGGGCTGAAGAAGGAGCGGGGAGTGGAGAAGGAGGCGAAGGAGGAGGAGGCGGCGGCGAGCGGAGCCTCGAGGCGAGGAGGCGGAGCAGCACCGTAGAGGCGGCGGCTTTGGCTAGCAAGCGGCGGCGCCCGGCTCTCGCCTGCTCGGGGGCCGGACTTGTTGTGGGGGGCGCGCGCGTTACTGTGCGCTGTGAGTCAAGAGACTTGGGCAAACTTTGAAGGGTAACCGGAGACGCTTGTTGCTCCTCGCCGCAGAAAAAGCCTCACCGTTACGTCGCGGCGAGCGGAGAAGGCGGCCCCCGCCGGCGCCCCCGGCCCAGGCAGACGAGTTTGGGACCCCGGCTGCTGCGCGAGTGCCGGGCGGAGGTGGCGGCGGCGCCCCCGCGGCGCGAGCACCCCTGCTGCAGCGCCCTCGGCTGCGCACCGCCCACGGCCCAGCCCCGGCGCCGCGAGGACTCTCATGCGCCCGGCGCGGCGGCGCCTCCCCGGATCCCAGCCTCTCCCGGCTGCCTTGTCAAGATTCTCGGGCTGAGAACGCCGCTGCACCCGCGGCCGGCGATGCTGGGCCCCCGCGCGGCACCGTCGCGCTCGCCTCTGGGCCTGTGTACTCTGGTGATTGCGCTGCTGGGCGCACTGCCCGCGGGCGCCGGGGCGCAGCAGTATCACGGCGAGAAGGGCATCTCAGTGCCGGACCACGGCTTCTGCCAGCCCATCTCCATCCCGCTGTGCACGGACATCGCCTACAACCAGACCATTCTGCCCAACCTGCTGGGTCACACGAACCAAGAGGATGCGGGCCTCGAGGTGCACCAGTTCTACCCGCTGGTGAAGGTGCAGTGTTCTCCCGAGCTGCGCTTCTTCCTGTGCTCCATGTACGCACCCGTGTGTACCGTGCTCGATAAGGCCATCCCGCCGTGCCGCTCCCTGTGCGAGCGTGCCCGCCAGGGCTGTGAGGCGCTCATGAACAAGTTCGGCTTCCAGTGGCCTGAGCGGCTGCGTTGCGAGAACTTCCCCGTGCACGGCGCCGGAGAGATCTGCGTGGGCCAGAACACTTCGGACGGCTCCGGCAGCGCGGGCGGCGGCCCCACCGCCTATCCCACCGCGCCCTACATGCCCGACCTGCCCTTCACCGCGCTACCTCCGGGGGCCGCTGACGGCAGGGCCCGCTCCGCCTTCCCCTTCTCGTGCCCACGCCAGCTCAAGGTACCCCCCTACCTCGGCTACCGTTTCCTGGGCGAGCGCGACTGCGGCGCCCCTTGCGAGCCGGGCCGCGCCAACGGCCTCATGTACTTTAAGGAGGAGGAGAGGCGCTTCGCCCGCCTCTGGGTGGGCGTGTGGTCAGTGCTGTGCTGCGCCTCGACGCTCTTCACCGTGCTTACCTACCTAGTGGACATGCGGCGCTTCAGCTACCCGGAGCGGCCTATCATCTTCCTATCGGGCTGCTATTTCATGGTGGCCGTGGCGCACGTGGCCGGCTTCCTGTTGGAGGACCGCGCGGTGTGCGTGGAGCGCTTCTCAGACGACGGCTACCGCACGGTGGCGCAGGGCACCAAGAAGGAGGGCTGCACCATCCTCTTCATGGTGCTGTACTTCTTCGGCATGGCCAGTTCCATCTGGTGGGTCATCCTGTCGCTCACCTGGTTCCTGGCGGCCGGCATGAAGTGGGGCCACGAGGCCATCGAGGCCAACTCGCAGTACTTCCACCTGGCCGCGTGGGCGGTGCCCGCTGTCAAGACCATCACCATTCTGGCCATGGGCCAGGTGGACGGGGACCTGCTCAGCGGGGTGTGCTACGTGGGCCTGTCCAGCGTGGACGCGCTGCGGGGCTTCGTGCTGGCGCCCCTGTTCGTCTACCTCTTCATCGGCACGTCCTTCCTGCTGGCCGGCTTCGTGTCGCTGTTCCGCATCCGCACCATCATGAAGCACGACGGCACCAAGACCGAGAAGCTGGAGAAACTCATGGTGCGCATCGGCGTCTTCAGCGTGCTCTACACCGTGCCGGCCACCATCGTTCTGGCCTGCTACTTCTACGAGCAGGCCTTCCGCGAACACTGGGAGCGCACCTGGCTCCTGCAGACGTGCAAGAGCTACGCGGTGCCCTGTCCGCCCGGCCACTTCCCGCCCATGAGCCCCGACTTCACCGTCTTCATGATCAAGTACCTGATGACCATGATCGTAGGCATCACCACTGGCTTCTGGATCTGGTCCGGCAAGACGCTGCAGTCGTGGCGCCGCTTCTACCACAGACTCAGCCACAGCAGCAAGGGGGAGACTGCGGTATGAGCCCCGGCCCCTCCCCCACCCTTCCTTCTCCCACCCCCCAGCAGGGGGAAAGGCGCGGTAGGGGGAGAACGGCGGGGTAGGGGGGGGGCTTGTTTCTGTCACCTCCTTACGCTCCAGTGAGAAGTGACCTGGAAGTGAGAAGATACATGTAGAGATATACGTGGGTTTGGAAAAGAGGCCTGAGTGGAAAGACGGTTTGGATGAAAAGACTTCTGGCAAAGACTTGCAGGATGATGATGACAGTGATCGTGTTAATCCTGTACGGTACGGACCGACCGGGGCCAATCGAAAAGACTGAGATCAGAAGGTTGCTGTGAGTTCTTCCCGGCTCTGGGGCCGAACTGGGACTGTGAGCCATTCCCCTGCTGCAAGACAAGTGGCCTGTCCTCACTCCTGTGAGGCCCGGGAGAAAGGCACAGCTCTGTCTGCGGCGGCCGCTTTGTTGGGAAAAGGGAGGACTCCCTGCAGAGTCCTTGTTAAGCGGTGGTCAAACCGTAATCTCTTTTCACTGGGGCCATACTGGAGCCCAGATGGGTTAATTTCCAGGGTCAGACATTACAGTCTCTCCTCCCCTGCCTCCTCCCGCCTGCCTTTCCTCCTTTACTCCTTTCAAGTCCTGTAAAGTAAGCATTTTGAAGTCTTGGGAGGCCTGCCTCCTAGAATCCTGATGTGAGGATGCAAAAGAAATGAAGCGAACATTTTGCAACAAGGGAAAGACAGCGAGTAGTAGGTATTTCTACTACTTTTTTCCTTTTCTGGGGAAGGCAGGAGGAAGAAAGAAGGGTGTTTTATTCGGTTTAATACCCTGAAAAGAAGTGATGACTTGTTGCTTTTCAAAACAGGAATGCATTTTTCCCCCTGTCTTTGTTGTAAGAGACAAAAGAGGAAACAAGTGTCTCCCTGTGGAAAGGAACAACTGTGAAGACAGCAACTTTTATAGGCAAAGCAGCGCAAATCTGAAGTTTCCCTTTGAATGTTAATTTGGTTGCGATAAACATTCCTTTTTAAGGAAAAGTGAAAGGCAGTGTGCTTCCATACCCCTTTCCGTCGGAGGTTCTGACTTGGCTAAAGGAAATGCAAGGGGTCTTGTTGTGTTTGTTTTAAGTAAATTTAATTCAGAACACAGGATCTAACAGGCTCTGTTAAAACGTTCAGGGAAATCTCCCCCTTCATTTTTTGTCTTCCCATAAACCTGCATTTAGGGTTTTTTTTTTCTATTTTTTCACTCCAATTTGAATCCTTCAAGATTAAAGGAGAAGCCTAATGCCTTTAGCCTCATAATAAAGGAACGTTAAATTTTTTAAAAAGTAAAAAAGCATTTTGTCCTGTTTCCTTTGTTCCATAAATCCGTTTATAAAATATCATGTGTATGCTGACCCTGTCTTTGTGTGGCCGGGTGGGAAGGTGACCTCCAGAAATGACAGTGAGTGAAGCGGACAGTTCAAACCATGGGCCCCATTTTTAAGGAAAGTCATTAAAAGAAGGTAAACTTCAAAGTAATTCTGGAGTTCTTTGAAATGTGCTGGATGACTTAAATTTATTAATCTTAAATCATGTACTTTTTTTTCTATACTAGAACTCCAATTCTTTTGCGTAATGGGCTAAAGCTGAGCAGAGAATCATGGGAGCTAACCTTTACTCCACCTTTGACACCACCCTCCAATCTGGCAACACTATCCTATTTATCAAAACAGTCTTTAAATGCTGTTTTAAATAGTTTTTAAATCATAGAGGGTACTGTCAGGAATACAAGTTGCTTTATATATGTAATGTTAGGTTGAGTGGAGCTGCTTTTTATATTAAAGTTAACATTGACCTTGTGTTCCTTAAACCTCCAAAACTGTCTGATTTGTCAGATTTTTAAAAGTCCCACTACGCAGTTTTTGGCATCTTTTGTGTTGTATCTCTTGCATGTGAAATTTGTAAAATAGAGACAAGTGCAGTATGTATATTTTGTAAATCTCCCATTTTTGTAAGAAAATATATATTGTATTTATACATTTTTACTTTGGATTTTTGTTTTGTTTTGCCTTTAAAAATCTACAAGGAAGCCCCACTTTATCACTTGTACAGATCACAAATAAATTTTTTTTAAATACAAAGTGAACGTATATTTAGTTTATGGTTCCTATGTAAGCCAAAGAACAGAATGTTGTATTATGGAAAGATGGTATGGAGGGATGCCACTGTATGTGTCCCTCACAGAGGAAGATGTTACATATATTAAGGTCTTTTTTTCTTGCATTTTAAAACACAGAGTGTGATGAATGCCTTAACTGTCCTTTATTTTTTTTCTGTTGTTGTTGCTTCCGGCCTCTCTCCACACCTCCCTACCACACACACCACTAAGCTTTTTCACATCCTGCTCTGGATAAATTACTGAAGGTACAGAATAAGCATCTCTTTTAGAGGGGTGTTATGTGATCCATGTTTTTACTACCCTTCAGGCATAGAGTCCATATTTGAAAGAGGACTAGATATTTTTGGTCCACTTTTCTGGTGATGTTTTCCTTGGGAAGAATTCTGTGATTTTTTTTTTTTTTAATCACTGATTGGTGTTTTTGTATTCTAAGGCCCCTTATCTAAAGTGTTGGGACTTAAATCCTTTGGGTTCAGGTGGCTGGCAAAGTCTGTAGTTGATTCCAGAGATCATAACAGGGACATTGCATGTGGAGCCTTGCCAGCTGTAGGCTTCACTCTACCTTGTAGGTCAATTGAGCCAGAGGTCAAGTGATTCCCCAAGATGGCAGTGACTCAGCAGCTCCGGCAGGAATAGACTCCACGCCTGACCCCAGGATGGCCTCAGAAGCCACTGAAGCTATTCTCTCCTCTTGTCAGAGAGGCTAACTTTGGAATCAGATTAGACCGAGAAGCCTTCGCTAGCCAGGCACTTCGATATTAAACAGTCCCTCAGGGAAATAATAAAGGCATTCTAAATACTTCCAATACAAGCCTCCCTAGCTTTTTTTTTTCTTTTTTTTTTTTTTCCTTTCCACTTTAATTCAGGTGTCTATTTGCTGGCTTTTCATAATAGAGTCCCCTCATTCTCTGGCAGCCATCACAGCAGCAGACAGGACGCTGCTGTTTGTCCTTCCCTGCTTTGGCTCTAAGTTTCTGTACTTCTAAAGCTCAACAGAAACAGTTCTGTTTTTGTTTTAATTAATAGGCTCACACACATGGCTGGTGTGTTTTACAAACACATGGAATGAAAACCAGTGACAGTCCTCACCAAGAGGCGGAAGGCTTGCGGCTGCACTGTGTGCAAAGCGGCTTTAAGATCCTCCTGGGTTTTGAACATCACAATGGGCGGGAGGTCATCTTAAGCTGTGAAGATTTTGGCATCGAGGACGGAGCGACTTCAAGTCTCTTAAGGTTTATCCCGTTTTTGCTCATAAAATGACACCTTTTAGGTTAAAGCATGCCTCTTTTAACACCACAGTAATACTGCCTGTTAAGAATGTTTGCTTTTGGAGTAGGTGGAAGGCTCCCAATGGGGTTTTTTGCTCGCAAATTAACTGCTGAAGGCACTTAGACCCTTCTGTGGGAGAGCTCTGTGACTGCTCCTGTAAACGTGTCCCCTTCCTCTTATCAGTGCTGGGCGCTCACAGATTGCAGAGTGCTTGTCTTTAGCGAGGGAACAAAGACTGTATGAATAAATTACTAGCTGCTTTTTTGCGAGCAGAGATAAAACTGTTCAGTTTAATTCCTTTCACAATGTGGTACGTCCTAACGTCGTGGATTCTTACCTAAGAATTTTAGAGGCTCGGGGATCCTTAAGGAGGTGCATCGTTGCAGAAAACAGGTGAGAGAGAGGGTGCTTGTGAAAGGGCATGTGTGGAGTTTAGGAAAAACATTGGCAGGAGTTTGGTGTTAATCCCTAGTTAAGGAGCAGAAACACTTGGGAACATTTTCTTCAGTTTATAAAACAAAATTAGTCTATACAATAACCCTATGCAACACCTAATCTTTTAAAGTAGGTTTGTGAGAAATCTTGGTGAGAAACAAATAAATGTCCTCTTGACAACATCTCACCATTAAAGAAAAAGTAGATTTTTTTAATGTGCTTGATAGAAAATAGTGATATCAGAAATTTATCTGGGTAGAACTATAGAAGTATAACAGCTGTAGGTTTGAGCTCTGTAATTATACTGGGAAATTCTCTTCTAACTCTCCCATCTTTAATTTCACTGAAAAGGCAGGTGGCTATTTATAGATGGTATATTTTTATATATGCATATGTGGATGGTGAATAACAGTCTACAGGGCTCCAGGAAATTCTAGTAGAGACCGAAGCACGCCAATGTGGACTTAAATATTTCATAGATCTGTTCTATTTTTCTCTTATTTCACTGTCAGTGATATTAAAGTGATTTCATAAAACTTGGTTTTTCAACTCTTACTTTCCCATTTGTGATATTTCTTACCTCTGAATCTGTATTCCTCACATTTCATAGAAAAGTGAACTAGTTAAAAAGGTACCATTAAAACATCAGGTCTTTGGTAAATACACATTGTGCCTCTTACTCTCTGGTTGGAAAAAAAAAAAAAAAGTTCTAATTGGAATTTTCTCAGTTAGTACCACAGCGGTGGAAAAAGGGAAGTTTAGTCAAGACAATAGTTTATTATGAGTGATCTAGTCCAAGAAGCACTGATCAAGCAACCACTACAGAAAAGGTAGTATGACAGGTACTAAAGGGATTACAGGATTACAGATAAAAGCAAGAAAGACACATTCCACCTAAAGTAACTTGCAGCATAGTTCAGGGTGAAGGAGGACAGCATCCCCCATGGAGGAATAAGCAACTAATTATCTTTCTAGGAAGAACTTGACAAGCATCATCACAGAGGCCCAAATGCTATTTAGAATAATATTACTTGACATCTGGTGGCATTTACTGTTTTAAAGGCTGTTTTCACATTCACTATTTGACTTTATCCTCAAAATTATTGTAACAATCATGTAACATGGAATAATTCCTATTTTAAAAATGAAGAAGCTGAGAGGCTTAGTGAGTTGAAGTGACACAGGAAGAGGAAAAGAATCATCTCCCGTCCTCAGATTCTGAGCTCAGTGCACTCCCTGTAACATGCCACACAGCCTCCCTCTAAAAGTACTAGGAAGTTCAGTCGTGGGAATAACCCATCGAATTGCAGAGGGTGGGTATCCAGCAAGAATACATTTCCTAAGAACTCAGATTATGTGATTCACCATAACTTTCATGCTCTTAGATCAATTCCTTCATCTCCGTGGGCCTTGCTTTCCTCAACTGGTGAAGTTGACGTCTGAGACCAAGGCCCTCCTCCAGCATCCTGCGATTCCAAGCGGCTGGTATGAAGTACAAATATGGCTCATCCATTTGTGGACCATCCGCGGCTATTCTGAAATCCCTGACTGGTTGTTTTTTCCTCCTGTAGGCCAGTGTGTCCCACCTCTCAGCAAACCAAGCCAGTGTGTGCTCAGTGAAGGAAAATGAACTTTCCGTCGGCCTTTATAAGCGTAATTCAAAAAGTAAAATCATGAGTGTATTACTGTACACTGAAGCCAAAATATGAGTGTGGGAGGCTGTCTACCTGTCTACTAGCTACCATCTTCTCCTCACTCCTCTTCATAAGCAATTGCTTTCTGCCACTGGGAGTCTGCCTTCCTCAATACCAAGGGGGGTTATTGCATCAGATCTTCTTGGTTTCTCTCAAAGACCACGTCCATATCACAACCAGGTTGGCTGCAGTCTCCTTATCCTGGAATTCTCATTGCTGGGTACTTCAAAGCCAAATCAACGTCTTATGTGGCTGAAATAATAGGACAAAGGTTTTTGGTTCTGAACAGTTATACCAGCCAAAATTTTAAATGCTTCTCTAGGTCATTGTCCTTAAAGCCTCTTTCAGAAGACTTCAAACTAACAAAAGAATATTGAAACTACTATGAGTGATTCCAGTGTGCTTTGGCTGGGGCTCTACTTCACTTTGGGAGGACCTTTTGGGGAGCTCAAGGCCACTTCTTTTGCTGTTGAGCTTCCTTTAAAATGCTTCACACCTGCAAATCTGTTTATGTGGCATAGCCTTAACATCAGTTCAGCTTCGAGTTCAAGAAGTGGTCTCCGAGAGATGGGCATATCAGAATAGAAGCAAGAAAGGGCATTTAGGAGGCAAAAACAAAGGGAGGAAAAGTGAAGAGATAAAGTGCCATATAGTCCATAAATGAAAACAAGCTGCTCAATTGATTTAGGTAAGACAACCACCTAATACCACCTAATTCCACCTACCCTTAGAAAATGTGATCCCCAAACTTCAGCGTGGCCTTGCAGATTCTGGAGGACAATTCATTCAAAAGGAAAAGCATCTTGGGGAGAGTTTGGTGAGACAGTGGATAGGAAATGTAGTAACCAACAATGAAACTTGTGTGGCATAACCTAGCACCAGTTATAGTTTTTAATTTCCAAAGGAAAACAAATGGCATGTAGCATTTAGTTCCAGTTTCCAAATCTGGGTTAGCTGGAAGGAGGGATGCATGGCAGCTGGTCCCTGAGTTGCTTTTTGTAGCAGATGATGTACAGAATAAGCCCTTGAGCTAAAAATCATGAATTATCTTCAGTGCCAACAAATTGTTTCTTGAGGACCTAGGACATGCCAGGTGCTGTGCCAGGCACTGGGTTTAGCAGACTGACTTCTGGAAATTGTTATCCTGAGTCTTAGCCAGAGCTAAGCACACACTTCTCACCTCACTTATTTCCCACACCAGCCTCTCAAGTGGGGAGTGGGCCAGAAATACCTTCACTGGTGTTTACAAACTATCTTTCTCACCACTGTCCTAAAGTACAATAAGTGGTTAACGGTATCTTGATCACATTCTGAAGATGGGGAAACTAGTGAGGCTAAAAGCAGCTTGTTCAGTGTCTCGAGTAATCATGGGCCAGGCCATAATGAAGGATACACTCAGGATTCCCAAAGACCCTGAATCTGAGCTTCAAGATGGGGTGTGGCCAGAAGGAGAGGGACATAAGGTGGACAGGGGAGTGACGGGTGATTTGGACCAGCGTTGGGAAAGGGAGCATGATTGCACAAACACTTTGCCAAGGGCAGTGAAGACTGGCTCTTTGTACTTTGCTGATATTTTCATTATCTTTTTTTTTTTTTTTTTGCAGTACGCGGGCCTCTCACTGCTGTGGCCTCTCCCGTTGCGGAGCACAGGCTCCGGACGCGCAGGCCCAGCAACCATGGCTCAAGGGCCCAGCCGCTCCGCGGCATGTGGGATCCTCCCGGACCGGGGCACGAACCCGCGTCCCCTGCATCGGCAGGCGGACTCTCAACCACTACGCCACCAGGGAAGCCCTGTCATTATGTTTATAATTGCTAACATGTATTGAATATTGGCCATATGCTAAGCCCTAGGTACAACCTGGTATAGCAGTTAAGATAATCCACACAAAGCCCGAACCATAGTACTTGACATCTAATAAGTGATCGATAAATGTCAGCATTATTATTATTAATATATAATTATCTCATTTATTCTTCACAACAACTCTATGAGGTAGGTATCATCATTCCCCCTCCTCGGTTTACATGTGAGGAAACTCAGGCTCTGAAAGGTGAGCTACAGAGCAGCAAAACTGACTATCGCCTGTGTCCCTAATCACCCAGCTACAAATATTGATTGAGGTCTCACTGTCTTCTGTCCTCTATTATTCTTTTTACTTTAATCCAGGATTGAAGAGAGGGTAAGTGAGGAAAATAAGTTACATCAGGACAGAATGGAATCGAGGAGGACATTTGCAGTGCTAGTCCCAGGAAGTTTTTGTTTGTTTGCTTTGTTTTATTTTTTTGTGAGAAGCAGACTCATAAGTGCTGTTTAAATTCTAAGGGCTGAGGACTTCCCTGGTGGTCCAGTGGTTAAAACTCCACGCTCCCTATGCAGGGCGCCCAGTTTGATCCCTGGTCACGGAACTAGATCCCACATGCCGCAACTAAGAGTTCTCATGCTGCAACTAAATATCCAGCATGCCGCAACTAAGACCTGACACAGCCATATAAATAAATAAATATTTTTTTAAAAATTCTAAGGGCTGGATGCTCCCTGTTCTTGCATGTTTCTACACTGGGGTCGAAGGGCCTGTTAGCAAGAATGAGCTTGTGGAAGTGCTTCCCAGAACCACCCAGATGGAGCCCCTCGGAGGGTTGCTTTGAGTGCCTCCAGAGGTTTCCTCCATTGCTATGGCCTCCTTCCCTGCCCATTCCAGCCTCAGAGTTGGGACAGGGGCTTAAAAGGAAAACTCATGCTCCTTGCTAACCAGGAGTCGGTGACTGGGAGCATGAGGAAGACAGCCCTAGCATGGCAGAGACCCCCTTCCTAAAACCCTGTTGAGAGAATCACAGGAACCATCACAGTACCAGTATCACATATATGATATCAGTGTTATCGTAATGAAATGCTAATATGATAGCTTACTCTGTGCAGGTTCTGTGTTAAGCACCTAACATTAACTCATTTCATCTATACAACAACATTACGAGTTGGAAATTATTCTTGTTCTCATTTTATATGCTCTCAATATGGAATTCTGGAATCTTACTGAGCGCTAGAGAGAGCTTAGGTAAGCATCCTACCCTAAAAGCCCTTTTTTTGTCCCCAGTTTACAGAAGGGACAATTGAAGCACAGAGAATTGATCTGGGCCTTAAGGATATCGAAGGAGGAATATTTTAGGTCAATTCCCCCCGGAGTGCTCTTTAACAAAAAGGAAATGATTTGCTGGAAAGAGTAAAAACAATTCCAGAGAATGGAGTTAAATCCTCTTCCTCCCACCCCTGGCTCCAGAAAGTGTGACGAAGTGGGAGAGAAGCTCTCTCCCGATGCTGAACGCTCTGGTGGAACCCTGAGCCCACTACACCTCCCCTGCCACATTTCTGCAGGCTTGCGGCATTGCCGGCAAGATAACTGGATTTCCAACCGGGGAAGGGTCCAGTCATAGAGGACTTCATAGCAGAAACGGGTAAATGAGAAACTCAAAAGGTTTTGCCCAGTACAACTGTCTGCTAATCTGCTAATCAAAGCCTGCTAGTTAGATGGAAGGGGAATCTAGAGCCCATTCATTAGTTTATGGGTCTAGGTAAGCTTTAGGTTGCTTAGAAATTATAGAGAGTCTGTTGCTTAGAAATTATAGAGAGCCTCACAGAAAATCAAGTCATGCATAGAAGAAATGACAGATTGTTGGTGGGATGTGTGTGTGTGCAGACTATCATAAATAAAGGAAGCTTGCACGTGAGAGTGAGTTCAAAATGAACTTTGAGGCTCTAACGGGAGGCAGATTTGAGGGAAAAATCTAAATCTTAAGGTTAGATCTTTTTAATTTAACTTGTTATCAAAAGACTGTTATACATATCCCACCGCGCCCCCCGCCCCCCGCCTTTCTGTCTCTTTCTCGATCCTTTGTGATTAACACTGAAATACTGTAGTTATAGCTGCATTTCTCCACGTCAACTTCTGGGTCTCATTCCACGAGGGTTGACGTGGATGTCAAATGGATGTCATTTGACACCCTTGCACAAAGACACATACCAGCCTAGAAGGAAACAATTTAACTTTTAGCAGAAAAGAATCCATCCTAAGGATGATTTGTTGCCATTTTCATCACCAGTTGTACTTAGCATTTCCATGGAATTAAATTACTAAATAGCATACTTTCTTTAGGAAAAAGTCAATGCCATATTAACTTGCCACCAGTACTTAGGGCTTCCAGCAGAGCACACATTTGCCAGTGCTTCTTACAGCTTTCTTTTTTTTTTTTCTTACAGCTTTCTTAAAAAAAAAGCCAAAAGGCTTGATAAAGTCAGAAGAGCCCCAGAAAATGAGAACAAGTGTTCAAACCAAATCATTCTCTCAAGCCCTAAAGATGTTTTATTTTACTGCTAGCACAAGTAGCTGACAAAAAGGAAGGCTAAAAATTAAGCTTTCAAGTTCTCCGTTCAGGGTTCACTTAGGGGAACTCCCTCTACAAAAGTGAATTCATATTTCTTTTAAGGTGGGAATCTATTTCACTGTAAGAGTTAAGTGAAACAGCAAGGAAATTCAGTTAGTTCATCTCTGATGAGAGGAAGGTGACATACAATTCTTCCATTCACCAAGTCGTTTTTGGTCTACAGGTTATACAAAATGTTTACTCCAGATAACTAAGTCCCCTTTCAGCACACACACCACTATTATGCATTTATAACTGCACTGTGCTCGTCTCTCAGCATTGCCCAAATCTGTCTGATCAGTTGAAGTGGAGGCTGAAAAAATCTAAATTCGATCTCTACTATCCAATCAGAATCTACCTAAATTGCCTTTTCTTATTTTTAAGTCATAAAACAATTTTCTGCTAGTCAGAACACCAGGTTTGGACTCTGCTTACAAACAGAAATACTCAATGGGTTCCACCTCCAAGACAGGTACTGCATGTGTAGGGTAAGCATTATGGTATCTTTTAATCGTGGCTATTCGATTTAAAAAATGAAAGAACTTAACCCAAGTTTAGCCTTCTGCATAGGATCAGCCTTCAAGAAAAAGCAGAATGGAGTTAGCCTCATTTTCCTCAGGGACACTTCTTTTACCCTAGAGATCTTTCTTACCTGTTACTGTGAACCAAGAAAAAGGAAACACAAAGATGGAATAAGTTAAAAAAAAAAAATCAAAAGGAAAACCCAGGAAGGAGAGAGAGCAAGACAGCAAGAGAAAATTCTGAACACAGCCCTGTTTCTGAGCCACTGACACCTCGATTCAATCATTCCTTTGACAACTATTAGTTGAAATAGTTGAGAGATCATTACTGTCATTCCCTGTGCCCCAGAGTTATGATGAATGGTAACATTAATTGAGGGTTTTGATGCACCAGGCGCATATGCAGAGTATACTAAGCACATCTTATCTCACTTGATTCTCTCAACAACTCTCTGAGATAGATACTATTATCCCAATTTAAAGATAGGGAAAGCTGAGTCACCAAGAGGTTAAGTTACTTGCCCAAGACCCCTTGATTCCTATGCTGTACTGCATTCCTCTTTCTGCTTTTTTTCCTACCCTGACTACTGAATTGTTGGTAGCCATAGAATAGGCTCTGTTTCTCTGAAATAACTCTAAAACTGTGATTAGCTTTTCTTCGGATTGTGAAATATATCTATTCCGAGTCATGTGTTACTTGTTAGCAGGGTATTAGACACTGTTTTTCTGTTATCTATGCTTAATGACTTTACCCCACATGGCAGGGTATCACAGGAGGATCATGGCCACCAGTGGGGGAGCTGGTGACTGGTGGAGCCAAAGTGGATTTGGATTGAGCTCATCTCATTGTGTTGTTACATAAAAGGGGTTGCAGGGGAGCTCAATAAGAGCCCCCCTTGGGCAAAGTGACTCCAGAAGATCAACATCCAAATCTACATGACGACTGCGTGTGGTCCCCAAGTGTTCACTCTGAGTCCAGTCTCCAAACTCCCCATGAAGATGAGGATTTGAGAAATAATGACAGGTTCCCTAAGGAGTTTGGGAGTTGTTTGGGAAAATGAGTTAATGGCTCCCTCTAAGCATTAAAAAAAATCCACTGCTGTTATTCAGTTTGGGGAAATAACTTCAGCTCATTTGTTGAGTGCATGGTGCTAAGATGGTCAAAGGACAAAAGAATGTCTCAAAGCCAACCTAGGCTCTGCCACTCCGCAGCCTGAGATGTCCCCTTTCTCTACCAGAGGCATCCTGGGTAAGAGAGCACTGTTGGCAGAATAAAGGCAAGCAGGTATCTCTCTACCGGAGAACTAGTTATTGTAACTCCTCTATGGGACTTGCCTCAGGGGAGAGAAGGTGGTTACAAGGAAAATCACGCTCCCCCTATGGTTGTCGGAGGCTGGCTTTCTCCACTGTCTTCCCCTGCAGACCTGCAGGCTCTTGGTGTGTAAGAGGCATTGTGGCCCGCCATGACAAAGTCAATAGTTTACTCTGCCAGCAACTGCAATTTATCCTTGGCTCTGACCTCTCCCTTAACCCCTACAATCAGCCAACCAACTTGGATTCCAGTTTCCCCACGACCACCATCTCTTGCTTAGATCACTGTAATGTCCCCCTAACTGGGCTCCCTGCCCTCATTGTGGCCCCTCTTCCAAGTCATCCCCACTCCATGCCAGAGGGAAACATGGTAAATGCAGCTATAACTATGTCTCTTCCTTGTTGAAAACTAAGCACAGCATACAAGGCCTTCCATGGTCTCTGCCTAACTCTCCAGCCTCATCTCCCACCATTCATGCTCTGCAGAGAGTACTCTGGTAATGCTGATCTGTTTAGAGTTGCCCTACATACTCATGGTTCACTCAAATTCCTTTTTATTTTCATTACTGAAGTATGGTGATTCACAATATTGTGTTAGTTTCAGGTGTACAGCAAAGTGATTCGGTTATATTTTTTCAGGTTATATTCTATTATGGATTATTACAAGATATTGAATATAATTCCCTGTGCTATGCAGTAAATCCTTGTTGCTTATCTATTACAAATTCATGTTTTGATGAAAGGGAGAATTTGTAGCTATTTTGACTGCTGAAAGTGAATCATGCCCCTCATTGGATGCACTCCAGCTCTCTTGCTCCCTACAAAAATGGACAGGAATGTAGATACAGAAGAAAATCAAAGTGGAGACCTAAATACCTCCATCATCACCCTGGGACACTCCTACATCACGCCAGGACAACTAAAAGAATTCCAAGAAGAAAGGGCACTGCTGGTCAAAAAAAAAAAAAAAAAAGTTAAACAAGGTCATTAAGTAGTATTAGTACCTAGGCAGAGATTTGTCTTATATTTAGTTTCTGGTGCCCAGTGTGATATCCAATACATAGAGATGCTCAGTGTACTCGGTTGGATAGTGTCCCTCCAAAATTCATGTCCTTTCTGGAACATCAGAATGTGACCTTATTTGGAAATAGGGTCATTGCAGATGTAGTTAACTGAGTTAAGATGAGGTCATACTGCAGTAGGGTGGACCCTTAATCCAATAAGACTATTGTCCTTCAAAGAAGAGGAAGAGAGACACACACGGAGAGAACGTCATGTGATAACAAAAGCAGAGATTGGAGTGATGTGTCTACAAGGCAAGGAATGCCAAGAATTGCTGGCAACCACCAGAAGCTAGAAGAAGCAAGGAAGATTCCTCCCCTGGAGGCTTCAGAGAGAGTGTGGTCTTGTTGACATCTTATTTCAGACTTCTAACCTCCAGAACTGTGAGAGAATAAATGTCTGTTGTTTTAAGCCACCTAGTCTGTGGTAATTTGTTACAGCAGCCCAGGAAATTAGTACACTCAGTGAATGTCTGTTGGATAACTAAATAAAAGAATGAATGATTGAATCATATGTGGAAAATTATTTGGAGCCAAATAAAGTATTAGCACCCTTAGAAATATGATTTAGAGGTTATCAGGCAAAATCATTCTCTCCTGCCCCATGACCCCATAACTAGATTAGAGCTGAACGTATAGTTGGAACTCTAAGTACTAGTTTTGCTATAGACTGGCTACAATACCTCACTACAGCTAGAGAACAAAACTAAGAACTCAGAGGTTCTTTTCAAGGAATCATAGATCATTTTGAAAATCTGATGGAAACTACTGGCTCAGTCCTCAGAAAAATGCATATATGGTCATAGGCATATATGACCAAGACTGCAGACAATTTCCTCCTACCTCCCAAAACCCACTGAACCAAGATTAAGGACCCCTGAATCAGAAAATACAGGTAGAATATTTAGGATTTTTCACCGATTCTTTGGACACACCGAAAACAGAGAATGGTAGCAGAGTTTTTTCTCCTTTTTAAAAGGCCTTGCCAAAGCACAATGCCCCCATCATTTGAATGGGCTTCAGTGGCTCATCGAAGAGTGAAGACAGGCTACAGGAGAGCAACCCAGTCTGGAAATGTAGAGACCTGAATTCTAAATCCAGCTTTGCCATTTAATTATTTTGTTCTTCCTCTCTTCTGTTCACACCAAGCCCCAGTAAAATGTGAATGCTTTTGGGGTCAGAGGACAGGTTAATGAGATAATGCTGGTAAAGCACTTTGCCCCAGGGAAAAGTTCCTATGTAAACATGAGATATTATTAGACATTATCAAACTTCAGCCTTGCCAGCATTGACCCAGCCAGTGGTGAGTCCACTTTCTTATCTACTGTTTGGTCAAACTGGGTTCTTTCTCTAAGGCAGAGAGTGTAGGAGGTCTCCTATGGCTGGTGTTGGGAACTCTGATAAGTGGACCCTATCACCTCCCCTTGAGCAATGCAAACAGCTCATTTGACCACGTTCAATTAAAGGCTCCATCTTTTACTAACAGTTAGCCCTAAATCTCTTTGTGCATACATATTAAAGCAATAATCTTTAGGGAATTCTTCCTTTCCTGTGTGTGTTAACTTCAATGCAAATTATTCAAATATATCAACAGGAAAATAAATGTTATTTCATATTTGGTGATTGCGATTTTTTTTTATCACCTGTGAGGAATGATTACATAGAATTTCCCCTTTATTTCTGCTGTTCTTGGACAATTTGAAAAAAGGAGAAAAACACGATGACCACTGGTTTAGGGAACATTAGTTTTAGACCTTATGAAACATAACAAAAAGAAAAGAGTAATTTCTACAATTAGTAAATTGTGGTTAAACTCAAATGTTTCACACTAACACTTTTTTACACTCCAAAAAACTAACACTTTTTTATACTCCAAAGAAAAGGAAAAAAAATAAGCAATCACTGAGTTCTATGGGAATTTGTTTTAAAAAAAATCTCAAGGGAGCTTTTTTCCTCATCAGAATTGACAAGGACATAGTGAACTAAGAGAAACCTAAAACGACAGCAGTAATTTTCATCAACATGAAGATAACATGGAATCTTCATTCAGACCCTTAAGAAATCCCACTACAAAGGGAAAAGTGTTCCCCGACAATTACCCACTCCTCATGCCACATACTAAGGGTACCTGACACATGACATTAGCCAGTACTCTGCATTTGGTCAAAATACATTTCACCAAATTTCACCAGTCATGCATTTCAATCAGAAGAATGATCTTTCAAAGAGATTACTGAATCCTAACAATGTAGAATATGAGCATCTTTCCTCCATCCTTCCTTCCTTCTTCCCTCCCTCCCTCCCTCCCTCCATCTATCCCTACTTCCTATTATGTACCAGGCACTGTGCTAAACAAAGGTGAATGACATACATTCTACTCCTATAAGATCAGTATTTAAACCACTGGGATGGCAGGTCTCACAAACTTGGATAGACAGAGATGCACTTTGGGATGAGGAAACTGTCTTATATGTGTGTGGGGGGAAGGGCAGGGAGTTGCAGGAGCAGAAGAGGGATAATGGATAAGAATGATTGCCCTTGGGAAGCCTATTTCAGACAAGTTTGAAAGGCATAGTTATGATCTACTGCTAATATTCCTGCCATTTTACTTCCTCTCCTTCCCCTCCAGTGTATCAAATATTTAACTCAAAAATTAAATGACCCCCCCAAAAAAACCTATGTATATGTGTTTGTACCTAGGACACATGTATTTATATCCCAGGCTCAATTATGAAGACATGGTGTTCTCCTCATTTCCTCCCTGCCTAGGAAACATTCATGCCTAGGAACATTCATGCCTCATCAAAAAGGAAAGAGGATGAATGAAAAGGAACCCGAGAAGGTTTTAGAAGAGGTATACATTGAAGTTGTTCAAATACATATTTAACATTTACTACAAATAGCTCTGATTGCAGGAGAAAATTAATTAAAGCAGACAAAAAGCTACTAATCAGATTTATGCTATCTGATCGTGCAATTAGACCTGGCTTTTAGGCCATCCTAACAAGTTGATCTGAAAAGGAAGAGAGATCATTGTTTACTGGAATGGCAATAATTTTTAAAATTTTATTTAATTTACTTATTTACCTGTTTTATAAATTTATTTATTTATTTATTTATTTTTGGCTGCCTTGGGTCTTCATTGCTGCGTGTGGGCTTTCTCTAGTTGCAGTGAGCTGGGCCTTCTCTTCATTGCGGTGTGAGTGCTTCTCACTGCAGTGGCTTCTCTTGTTGCAGAGCACAGGCTCTAGGCACACGGGCTTCAGTAGTTGTGGCACGTAGTCTCAGTAGTTGTGTCTCGTGGGCTCTAGAGCGCAGGCTCAGTAGTTGTGGCACATGGGCTTAGTTGCTCCGTGGCATGTGGGATCTTCCCAAGACCAGGGCTCGAACCCATGTCCCCTGCATTGGCAGGCAGATTCCTAACCACGGCGCCACCAGGGAAGTCCCCAGGAATGGCAATAATTTGGGTTTCTTTAATTGACTCCTGGTGTGAATACCTTGATATCTGCTGTTCTCTAAGAGGCAGCATGGAAAGTTTCCAGGAAAAGTTCATATTCCAGGACAGCTTTGGAATCTACTTACCACTGCAACCCAAGTCTGCCACTGGGGCTTGAGTTCTTCCCAAGGAAACACCAGTTTTCACGGGTAGCCTCACCAGGTGGCAGTCACTGCAGCTGTGCCAGGGGCTGGACAAGGAGCTCAGCATTGAGCAGGGACATCAAGGTAATGGAGGGCATTTCTGAAATCTCACCTTCCCCATGTCCAAAGCACTAAGGGCGCCAGAGGCTGTGATTTCAGGAGACAACAGTGAGGATTTGGAGACAGCATTAACATCCTAACATTAAGTCAGCCCAATGGAGCTGCAATGAAGTGCGGGAGGAGCGCACCAGATCTTTCTCCTCCCACTGCTCCCAAATGCCCAAAAACAGTGTGGCCAGGTGCCTGCTAAACATGAGTACATTCCATAGGAATTTAATAAAGTGCAAAATAAAAATAATCCATAACCTACTTGAAGGCAGAGGCATGTTTTGAAGTCCCTCACTGCCCGAAGCTCTAGTAAACTGACGTTTTCTTTTTTTTTTTTTACATCTTTATTAGAGTATAATTGCTTTACAATGGTGTGTTAGTTTCTGCTTTATAACAAAGTGAATCAGTTATACATATACATATGTCCGCATATCTCTTCCCTCTTGCGTCTCCCTCCCTCCCACCCTCCCTATCCCACCCCTCCAGGTGGTCACAAAGCACCGAACTGATCTCCCTGTGCTATGCGGCTGCTTCCCGCTATCTATCTACCTTACGTTTGGTAGTGTATATATGTCCATGCCTCTCTTTCGCTTTGTCACAGCTTACCCTTCCCCCTCCCCATATCCTCAAGTCCATTCTCAAGTAGGTCTGTGTCTTTATTCCTGTTTTACCCCTAGATTCCTCATGACATTGTTTTTTCTTAAATTCCATATATATGTGTTAGCATACGGTATTTGTCTTTCTCTTTCTGACTTACTTCACTCTGTATGACAGACTCTAGGTCTATCCACCTCATTACAAATAGCTCAATTTTGTTTCTTTTTATGGCTGAGTAATATTCCATTGTATATATTTGCCACATCTTCTTTATCCATTCATCCGACGATGGACACTTAGGTTGTTTCCATCTCCAGGCTATTGTGAATAGAGCTGCAATGAACATTTTGGTACATGTCTCTTTTTGAATTATGGTTTTCTCAGGGTATATGCCTAGTAGTGGGATTGCTGGGTCATATGGTAGTTCTATTTTTAGTTTTTTAAGGAACCTCCATACTGTTCTCCATAGTGGCTGTATCAATTCACATTCCCACCAGCAGTGCAAGTGTTCCCTTTTCTCCACACCCTCTCCAGCATTTATTGTTTGTAGATTTTTTGATGATGGCCATTCTGACTGGTGTGAGATGATATCTCATTGTAGTTTTGATTTGCATTTCTCTAATGATTAATGATGTTGAGGATTCTTTCATGTGTTTGTTGGCAGTCTGTATATCTTCTTTGGAGAAATGTCTATTTAGGTCTTCTGCCCATTTTTGGATTGGGTTGTTTATTTTTTTGTTATTGAGCTGCATGAGCTGCTTGTAAATTTTGGAGATTAATCCTTTGTCAGTTGCTTCATTTGCAAATATTTTCTCCCATTCTGAGGGGTGTCTTTTGGTCTTGTTTATGGTTTCCTTTGCTGTGCAAAAGCTTTGAAGTTTCATTAGGTCCCATTTGTTTATTTTTGTTTTTATTTCCATTTCTCTAGAAGGTGGGTCAAAAAGGATCTTGCTGTGATTTATGTCATTGAGTGTTCTGCCTATGTTTTCCTCTAAGAGTTTGATAGTGTCTGGCCTTACATTTAGGTGTTTAATCCATTTTGAGTTTATTTTTGTGTATGGTGTTAGGGAGTGTTCTAATTTCATACTTTTACATGTAGCTGTCCAGTTTTCCCAGCACCACTTATTGAAGAGGTTGTCTTTTCTCCACTGTATATTCTTGCCTCCTTTATCAAAGATAAGGTGACCATATGTGAGTGGGTTTATCTCTGGGCTCTCTATCCTGTTCCATTGATCTCTATTTCTGTTTTTGTGCCAGTACCATACTGTCTTGATAACTGTAGCTTTGTAGTATAGTGTGAAGTCAGGGAGCCTGATTCCTCCAGCTCCATTTTTCGTTCTCAAGATTGCTTTGGTTATTCAGGGTCTTTTGTGCTTCCATACAAATTGTGGAATTTTTTGTTCTAGTTCTGTGAAAAATGCCAGTGGTAGTTTCATAGGGATTGCATCGAATCTGTAGATTGCTTTGGGTAGTAGAGTCATTTTCACAATGTTGATTCTTCCAATCCAAGAACATGGCATATCTCTCCATCTATTTGTGTCATCTTTAATTTCTTTCATCAGTGTCTTATAATTTTCTGCATACAGGTCTTTTGTCTTCTTAGGTAGGTTTATTCCTAGATATTTTATTCTTTTTGTTGCAGTGGTAAATGGGAGTATTTTCTTAATTTCACTTTCAGATTTTTCATCATTAGTGTATAGGAATGCCAGAGATTTCTGTGCATTAATTTTGTATCCTGCTACTTTACCAAATTCATTGATTAGCTCTAGTAGTTTTCTGGTAGCACCAGAACCACCTTTTAAAGCACAAATTGCAAGCCACTCTGAGGCTTCAAACCTTCAATGGCTTCCCATCCCAAACACTTTAATGTGGGCTCACAAGGCCCTGCTTGATCTGGCCTCTACCTCCCTTACTCTGGTCCTTTACTACCCTCCCCCTTGCCCACTGCTCCCCCCCGACCCCCACCATACTCCTTTCCATTGGTCGGACCCAAGAAACAGTCTTACCGTGAGGCTCTTGGTGTGGGAATGCTGTGTCACCCTTAGCCCAGCAGGCTCCTTTCCTCTCTAAGGGCCTCAGCTGAAATGTCCTTCGAGAGGATTTCACCAACTCCACTACCTAATTAGGTACCTCCCCACCCCATCATTCTCCATCCACATTCCCTGTTTAATTCTTTTTTTGGAACTTATTACAACAACTTGTAATTGTATATTTTTTGTTTCTTTGTATACTTATTGTCTGTCACCTCATCTGGGCTCCTAGCACCTGGCACATATTAGATGTCCAAAAAAATATTTGTTAAATGAACAAATGTGCTAGCTCCAAAAACTGTTTTATTATTCTTGACAGAATGGCTATAAAACACAAAACATTATATCCAATATATTTTTTCAAGTAGAACTGGAAGACGCCATTTCCTGCAGAAATGCCAATATGTGATTACAGAAAAGAAAAAACTCGTGATACGGGCAAGAAAGAAGAACTTAGCTATAGAAATATCCTCATTCATGATCAAGCATTATCATGTAATTTTTTTTTTTTTTTTTTGCGGTATGCGGACCTCTCACTGTTGTGGCCTCTCCCATTGCGGAGCACAGGCTCCGGACGCGCAGGCTCAGCGGCCATGGCTCACGGGTCCAGCGGCTCCGCGGCATGTGGGATCTTCCCGCACCAGGGCACGAACCCGTATCCCCTGCATGGGCAGGCGGACTCTCAACCACTGAGCCACCAGGGAAGCCCTATCATGTAATATTTTAATTATCTGTGTATGTGTCTGCTACCCCAGTAGACACCAAGTTCTCCAAGAGCTGGGACTGGGTTTTGTTTTTATGTCCAAATCATAGTGCCTGGTATATACCAATTGTTCAATAAATGTGTTAGGAGGGAAACAAGGAAGGAAGGGAGGGAGGAAGCCAGTTAGTCAGTTAGTTATTTTCAAGTGAGAGGGTAGTGCTAAGCATAAGAAGTGCCCAACAGATTTTTAACAGATTGAAAATGTATTGAATCATAGGATCTTTGAGTTGGGAGTCACCTTCACTTGTCTGAATCCCCAACTGAAGAAGTTTCAGTGCAGAGACTAAGTGGCACATAGCTGGTTAAAGGCATAATCAAGATAAGGCCTCCTGACTCTAAACCTAAGGCTCTTTAGCTCTGTTATAAAGATTCCTTCTGGTCAGAGAAATAAGAGGCACTTGAAAGGAGAGCTCTGCAAATCTGATGATTTGGGGAGGCTAGGAGAGGGTTTCTAGTAACTTTGAGGTTGCAGTCCCTAGTGGAGCTGATAACGTCCAAGAGCTGTGTGCCCTGACACGGGTTCATTCCCTGCTCAGGTCTCCTCCTGAGAGGTTGTCAAGCTCTCCGCAGAAGAGTGAGGTCTCAGTGCTTATGCATGGCTGAGCAGCGGTAAAGAAACATACATTGCCAACATATTCTGTGTAGTGGGACTGTGATTTTGTCTTCTCAGCAACCTTCCTTCCTTCTTCTGAGAACATCCAACATGCACATAGTAACCATGAACCCCACATTGTTGGTATAACATGGACCAGTCACGGCCTCTTCCCTGACCCAGTCTCCATGAGCACAGTTGATCGTGGTGAGGGTACGCATCTGACAAGCTAGGCCAAGTTGAGCTTTCCCCTGGGAATCAGAACTGGCATTGAAAAGGGGAAATCAGTCTCTCTTTGGGTCCCTGGGTTGTAGGATATAAAGTCCAAAAGCCATTAGTGGCCATCTCACGGGCCTCAGAAATGAGAGGTAGCAATAGCATCCTAATGCCATTCCGGTCTCAGATTCTGCTTGTTCTTGCGATGAAGGAACTCAGCATCATCATCATCATAATAGTTCACCATTTTGCTTAGTCTAGTTTGCATTGAGTTCCTGTCATTTGTAACCAAAAGAGTCCCGACTAACAAAACAAACCTTTCTTTAAGAAACAAACTATAGGGCTTCCCTGGTGGCGCAGTGGTTGAGAGTCCGCCTGCCGATGCAGGGGACACAGGTTCGTGCCCCGGTCCGGGAAGATCCCACATGCCATGGAGCGGCTGGGCCCGTGAGCCACGGCCGCTGGGCCTGCGTGTCCGGAGCCTATGCTCTGCAGCAGGAGAGGCCACAGCAGTGAGAGGCCCGTGTACCGCAAAAAAAAAACCCAACAACAACAACAACAACAAAAAACTATATTTAAAGAAATAATTAGCATAATAAGAAAAAATTAGGATGTCTTTCTCATCATCCTTTTCTCCGGGAGACTTTGCTATATGCACTTCTTACTACCTAAAATACATCTCACCCTGGAGAGTAACCAATGATGCCAACTTCTAAAACACAGTGGTAACTGGGGAAAAAAAGGTGAGAATAATAAAGCAAATGCAACAGCAGATTTGGAATGCATTGAAGACACCCACCTGGCACCTCCACAAAGACTGGGTGTCTGTCCAGGTCCTCCAAGAAGCAGACACCAAGACAGGATTAGGTGTGCAAGGGATTTATTATGAAAAACACCTGTAAGGGAAAATGGGAAGGGAGCCAGGAGAACTACCAGGGACAGGTCTGACCACATGAAGAAGAGAGAAGAAAGTTTGGATTGGAAGCATCTTAGACTCTGTGCAGTTCTAAAGAAGCAAGTCTACCAGGGGTCCTTGAGCCAAAGTCACTCCTGAGGAGCCCCCATTGGCAGTGCCTCCTGAGAGCATACCTGCCTGTGGTAGCACCTCTCTCATTCTCAGTCCTCTGCTGGGAGCAGCCTGCGGGAAGCTTGGCCTCAGCGCAAACGCAGTGATGGATTTCAGAGAGCACAAGTGGGCCCTCGGCCAGTTATGCTTCTCAAAGTTGGAGATCTGAGAAGCGTTGGTTTTTTTTTTGACCTCGCCACCTGCATGTGGGATCTCAGTTCCCCGACCAGGGGTGGAACCCATGCCCCCTGCAGTGGAAGCACAGAGTCAATCACTGGACAGCCAGGGAGGTCCCGAGAGGTGCTTCTTCATGGCCACCACAAGCTGCCTCTTCTCTCCACATAACCCCATCCAGTACATATTTCTTCAATGTCCACTTGAATATCACCTCCTCCTCTGCCCTGATTTATACAAGCAGAGGTACTCTATCCCCCTGAATTCCCATAGCATTTTCTCCATTCCTCTCTTACACAACTTAAAAGTTTCTATCTTGTTTTACTTTCTTGTGATACTTTCTATTTTGTATTGTGTGTGTTATATGCAGCACACCCGGATACAACTAACCCCTGAAAGACACGATTCTGTAAGGGGACTGCGGAGTGGGAGGAAGCTGCTTATCTTAGTTGCTAACTCTGGGCACTGGAATCTTGAGCTAAATGCTGAGAGTTTACCTCATTTAGATATCCTCTGTATTCCCTTCATTCTCAGACTCTTATTTGTTCACATCTTATCAATTCCAAAATTGGGATGCTGCTTATATCATGTCCAAAGAAATTTGCCACCTGCTGGCAGGAGAGTGAGTGGAGACAGAGTTATTTTCTACCCATGGGAGAGCTTAGCAAAGCATATTTACAATAAGTGAAGCAAATATTTATTGCTGAAGGCATGACTACACTTTCATGTTTTCTTGCAAAACAACAGTCAAGCACTTCAGAGGACACAGGAAGGGGATTGCCAGTCTACACAATGGGCACTGTAATTACATACAATAAAAATCGACAGATCTCTCAGGAGAAATAGAATTTTTTAAGTTAAAGGAGGTGGGAATGATCAACTCATTCATTTCAAAGTCACCTGCAAGTGCCAAAGAGTTTTCTGAACCTTCTGGATGACTTTCAAGACAAGCTGTTTACCTTCCAGAAAGGAATAATTTAATTAAGGGTAGGACAAAACTATGAGTTTAGCCAAATAGGAAATACAGATGAAGCCCTGGTAGTCTTCAGTATGACTAACAGACTGCCTAGCCTACATTTGCTAAGGAGGTCAAGATCTCTAGGCCAGGTGATAAAAAGCAGAGAATCCCCATAATGCTATGTCCAGCTGCCAATGGTCAAAAATGATTCAGGAAAAATCATTAGGCTGAATTTGAAAGAGATTTATTCTCATCAGTTGAGTGAAGTACTGAAAAAAAAATGTCGGGATAAACGTTACCTTTAGTGTTCATATTTATGGTAGGTTTTTATCCTTAAAACCTGTTATTAAATTAGCAATATATCTTAAAATATATGACGTCTTGGAATTGAGGAAATGGGTTTAACATACTAATAAGTAGAATTGTTCTTTAACTTTTTATTTTACATTAACACCAAGAGGATTTGTTAAGAATAATTAAATCCACACCCTGTAATGACAGTTTACAACAACAGTTGTAACATTGAATTGGCAAAGCTCAGTATATGTATCACAATTCACTCTTCCTCCCTTGCCTATGGAAGACATAACAATCAACTATGGAACTCTGTTTTGCTAGGCTAGGATCCTGCAGAATTATTCTCAATCAAGTGTTCTAGGGAGCCACCACCAACTGATTCTACTTGGTACATAACAGTAAACCTATATGCCATCCCTGTGCTATGTTCTTTTATGGAATTAACTCCAAAGAATATACAAGGGGTTCTAACCCCAGTCTCTTCTTTCCCCATCCTAAAGAATTAGTGATGGGAACTCCCTGGCGATTCAGTGGTTAGGACTCCATGCTTCCATTGCAGGGGGCACAGGTTTGATCCCTGGTTGGGGAACTAAGACCCCACAAGGCTCGTGGCATAGCCAAAAAAAAAAAAAAAAAAAAATTAGTGAAAACTCACAATAGTGTGGCTAAAAGAACCATTTGCGGATCAGCTTGGAATCTTCTTGCAGGTTCTGGAATCTCTAGACCTTGTGCCCCACGTTGCTGTGGCTGCCCCCGCCTTGTTAGTAACCACAAAAAGTTGTCTTTGTTTACATATTTACTCTTATAGAGCCTTTAACACCAAGCATCTTTCAACTGATGCATATGAAAGATTTTCTTCCTTAAACTATGCCCTACAAATGCTTGCTTGCTGTCTATTCTGCTAACTAATGAAAATGGCAGTGTAGTATTTCATAAAGTCAAGCGCTCTAACCAAGGTTTCTGTTTCTTTATTCTCTTGGTCTTTAATCAGAGTGTGCTATCCTTTGTTAGGAAGTATAAGAATCACCTCCTGCTTAGAATGCAAGCTGAAAATGTGTTCCCCACTTCAGAATGTCTTGAAACTTCCTGTGTCACACCATCAAGCTTCCCCCAAGGAAAAACAGCTCAGAGTCTTGTTACTTAATCATGCCCAGCCCAGTAACATACAGGCTCACTGTAGCACGTCTTCTTTTCCATTGCTAGGCTGTGAGCTCCCTGAACCCAGGGACTATATATTTATCTATTTATCCCTATTACACTATCTTTTATCGAAACCTTCATGTAGATGCTCAAAAATTTTTTTCCTTTTTTTTTAATGTAAAAACTATTTGACTAAGACCTATCCGGAAAGGGCTCAAAGACAGAGAATGAAAATGCTTCCACTGCCCCAGGCTACACCTCCGTTCCAATCTGTTGTAACTCCTGGATCTGAAGAAAGAGTTTAGGAATTTTGCTTCCATTATTACCTCCTCTTCATCTCCATCCCCAAGAATCCCTGATGTTCAAGGAATTCCTCAGCCTAAAAAATAAATAACCAAAGAGAGCCTTCCGTCTGCTGCATCTGTGGTTCTCAACACTGGCTCAATATTAGAATCACCTGGGGAGCACCTAAAAATGATTAGCGTCAGGGCCCTACTTCAGAATAATTTAATCAGAATCTATGGGGGTGGCACATTGTTTCTCCTAGTCCTTGCCATAGCCCCACATGATAAATGCTATCATCCCCATTTTCCAGATGAGGAAACTGAGGCTCAGAGAGGTGAAGAATTTTTCCATCACACATCTAATAAGAGATGGAACAAGCCTAGTCCCCAAATAACTCTCAAATGTGTGTTGTTTCTGTTAAGTGCCCTCAATAACATATTTTAACAGCTTGTGAGGTAGCACTACCCAGAGCCCTTACCCTGCTAAGCTGCAGACAGGCTGGCATCAGACACAGAGAGCCTTTCATCCACACACACAGCTGCAGGAGAGGACCTTCGCTTGCCAAGCAGAGCAGCCACAAACCCTGCCTCTGAACTGTCAACTGTCCCATTACATTTTGGCACCACGACCAGGATGGCTGTTTTCTCTTGAGGAACCAGAGGTTAGGGCAGCACAAATACTAGGATGGATGGCCAGGCCAAAAGTCAACACCTTTTGTAGATACTACTGTGAAGCTTGAACACTTTAATTCCTGAGTGATGCTATGTGTTTAGATTTCAGTGAGTATAATAAGTACATGGGATGAAATTTGACTTTAGAAAAAGATAAAATGAATTGAATGGATCGGTATGGGTGAACCAAAAGTGAGAACAGCTTGTCTTTGTCCTCATCTCTACTTTATTGCTTTCATTTTATCCATTCCCTAGACAAAACAAGAAAACTCAAAGCGATTCTCCATAAGGTTAAAGAATTCCCCTAAAAATGCCCATCTTTATTAGAGAATCTCATCAACTTTTTTTCCCCCCAAATGCTGCACGAAGAGCTACTTTTTCCTGCTATTCTTAGCAAATCTGGAGCTGCTGAGACTTCTTGGGGCGGGTGGAGCAGCCGCCAGACTCCCCGGGTTCTATTGGAGGCAGACTTCTTCCCCCAGCTTGTGGCTGACTGGGGACAAGCCTTCCACAATATGGATTTCGTTGTCTGAACTCCCTCAGCTCAGCAACGCCCCTTGTCAGAGCACAGAGCCCGCAGTTATAACACAGATCAGCCCAGGAAACAGCTAGTCATGAATCACAGAGGCTCATGGGTTTCTGCAGAACAAAGAAAGCCAGCTCTGGGAAACTTTCTGGCCCAGGCTTTCTCTCTGTCCCAGCGGAAAAGCAGGTAATTTCCAACTGGTCCTATAGAAAAGCAGTACAAGGATCACGCAAGGCAGGTGTATCCAACCCAGTCCATTGCTTTATCTTCTCACATCCACAAATAACTATTTTTCATACCAGCTGCATCCTAAGCCCTGAGTTAAGATGGTGATTAGTGGTGGTGGTGGGCGTCTCAGTAGGAGCTTTCTTAAGAAGAAAGGGCTTTGATTGAGCCAATGAAAGCTGTTGCCAGGGAACCAGATGCCATGAACAGGCCACTCCAGCAGCGTAAGAATACAAGCCGGGAGTGCTGGACTGAGCATTAAGTGTACTTGGCAGGCGAGTCCTACGAGACCTGTTAACCCTTTGTGCACCTAACTACGTCTAGACAGCGAATCAAGAGGAGGATTATGGTAAAATCTGAAAAGCTGACCCTGCTATCAGCCTATCTCATTGGAATGTACCCTTTCAAAGATGTTCTCCCTGCTTGACTAATAACTGGCCCGGACACCTGCTGTAGAGCAGGTTGGCATCCGAGGTGGGCATGAACAAGGGCTGGCTAGGAGCACGAGGTTCTGCAAAGGGTGCTGCCCATATCTGATCACACTTGTTTTAACACTAGTGAGTAGAGTTATATCTGGTCTTTGGCCTCTGAGAAGGGACTCTCCTGCCCCAGGTGGGTCTGCTCTGCGAGATAAGAAGGAAATGCTCCCCTCCTTCCTTAAACATATACTTAGAGAACTTCCTGGGGCAAGCCCGAGGTTAGCAACCCCTGCCCCGTTTTAAGATTGTTGCCTGGAGGAGCATGGGCACAGGCTGGCTCTCTGGGAAAATGGGGAAACGGGCAAAGCCTCTGTGGACGGGCCTTCTGACCTACATCCCAAGGGAAACCATCCTCCATCTTGCCCCACCTCTTCCTCTCCCTCATTTCTCCCCCATCAATCCCAAACCCAGGGATGCACTCTGCGTCCCATTCCTGCACAGCATGGTTAATTCAATCTCTGCACTGGGACTTGCCTCTTAACTCAGTTCTCGGGAAGATGTGAATGCTTTCCCAGAGGAAACTATAAAGGTTGAGTGACAGGCAATCAGTTTACCTGTGGACTCGGGGCTCCGGGGTTCACAAAGTGAACTCCAGCAATGTGGGCCTTGAGGGGAAAGTTCTCCCAGAACCCAGGCTCCCTGATGCCCCTTCCTCTTCCTCCGATTGTCAGCTCCAGCTCCCTGGCTGCTCCCCTCCTAGGCTGAGAGTGAGGACTTTGATTTGTACATCAAAACCTCACTAATGTGGGCAAATAGTGGGGAGGTATTTGTGTACCTTGCGTTATGCAATACAATGTCCCTGAAAAGATACATGTTATCAAATTAACATTTCTCTAAAATGATTAGCAGACAGCTCACAATTTTTACTCTGTAGTAGTTAGAAAGTGTACAAACCATTCTCATCATAGAGTTTAGAGTGAACTAGAAGCCAGATGGCAAAGAAGTATCTAGTTGTACAACCCAGCGACTTACTGTCTACTACAGATGAGATTCCCTAGTGTGAGAAAATGGCTTTCAGAGCATCATTTTGCACAACAAAACTTCACTACTGTGTGCTAATAGCAGGGAGAGAATTCATGTGTATTCTCAATTTTGTGATGCAAGTACGTCTGTCATACAGAGTTACGTAAGTCAGAAAGAAAAAAATATTATATATTAATGCACATACGTGGAATCTAGAAAAATGGTACAGATGAACCTATTTGCAGGGCAGGAATAGAGACGCAGACGTAGAGAACGGACATGTGGACACAGCGGGGAAGGGGAGGGTGGAACGAACTGGGAGATTAGGATTGACATATATACACTATCATGTGTAAAATACATAGCTAGTGAGAACCTGCTGTATAGCACAGGGAGCTCAGCTCGGTGCTCTGTGATGACCTAGAGGGGTGGAATGGGTTGGGGGGGGGTCCAAGAGGGAGGGGACATATGTATACATAGAGCTGATTCACTTCACGGTACAGCAGAAACTAGCACTACATTGTAAAGCAGTTATACTCCAATAAAAAAATATATATATATATTTTTCTATTTATTGAGTACATACTATGGGCCAGGCATTACACTCAGTGCCTTACATAAATCATCTTATTTGTTAATTAAATAAGCATCACTGTACCAATATTTAACAAAAATCAAAAGAAAAAATTTATCCACCACCATACAAACCTCATAAGTAAAGCATTTTACCTTCTTACGCTAATAGTCAATGGTTCTAAGTTATCACAAGTTGGCTCCTATGAAGGTCTGTTACATTTGCCCCTAGTGACTGAGCCGCTAGCCAAAATAATGATTGATTTCCCCCATGTTACGAAAGAACGAAGAATGTGTGATTTTTATTTCTTCTCTAAACTTACTATCTCTCCACCATAAATTTAAAAGCTTGAAATTACTGTGAGCACTCCTACTAATAAAATGAAGCCCTGAGCAAAAGCATAACTAAATACTTTAGACTCCCAAAGCAAACTCTTCAGAAAGATCTAAAGTAAATAGATCCCCAGCCCTCTCACTACTCAACTAGGCGGACCACGTGGTCCTAATTTTTCCATAAGGAGAGGAAGGGAGCAGTCATCGCTGACACTTTCTCCCCTGCTATGATTCTAGAGTATTCTTGATTGCCTTTTGCATTTTCTTCTTTCAAACCTGAGCTGGGCTACATGAGAAATTAACCCTAGCCTCTGAACAAGCCAAGGAACTTATCCTCAGCAAGTCTGTGCTCCTTCCAACAAGCTGAGAGCTCTGTGTCTTCCACACTGATTCTCCTGGTGCCCTTCAGCCTCTAAATACCAAGTTTTTGTTGGTCAGTGACTCTGACCTAGGACTCTGAGCTTTGTACTACAGGCAAACTACTAATCACTGAAACAGGCTTTGACCTAATTCTCTTCTTTGCATATACCGCTCATACTGGCTCAAGATCATTACACATCTCACATGTTAAAAGCAAGCAACAAATACTTATTCAGTTGTTCCTATATGTAAGGGGTGCTATGGGAAGTATTAAGGATTATAAGATGTGGTCCCTTCCTTCTAAAGACTTACAGTCTAGTTGGGAGTATAAAACACAAGCAAATGGAAAGAGCTTTAATAATGCAAGGCCATGCGGACTGTCATATACACAGCCCATGTTTTAAAAAATCCTTTGTTTGGACTTTTTCATACAACTCGTCTTTGGTGCTTATGGCAGATAACCGCAGACGGCTCTACCAACCTTCATTCCACCTTTCCTCCAGTGTAGGAGGCTGGAAAGCTTAAACTGTGATTTCCTAGATTCCCCTGCAACTAGATTTGCAAACTAAAGTGAGGAGAAACAAGGTTGGGGAGATATGAGTGTTCTGAGGTGGTCACAGTGGCTGGACACAGATCCAGGGTCCAGTCACCAGCTTCATGGCAGAAGAGGGCACTGTGATGGCCTCAGTCAGCAGCTTCCTGACGGGTGGATGTTAGCCATGATGTAATGTAGCTACTTATGAATAGCTGCTGCTCTGTTGCAGAAGTGGGATGAACAGTAGGCTTGGATTAGGACCACATATGGACAAGGTCTCGTTTCACCTCTGTTTCATCCGTGGATGATGAATCATTTGCACTTGTGCAAATCGTTTCATTTCTCTGTGCCCTGATCCTTCCTCTTGGAGTAACAAAGACAACAGCAACGGCTCCTCTTGCAGGCTGCCCATGCAGGTGACTCCAGTTCCTACACCACACTCTCACACTGCCCTTTAAAGGGAGATGAGGACCCTGGCACCATCCCACAGGCTACTTCCCCAACGTGGCATCCATTTACCCCAAAGCACTTTGGAGCAAGGGACAAATTCCTGGATGCTCTGGGGACATGGCCATTGAATAACATCTCTTTCCTTTGTTTCATGTGGTTTCTATTTATTTACAGAGTACCATGGTTATTCGTGATGCTTTACAAACCATAAAAACAAGGTCTCCACCCTAGAGAATTTACAGAGTAGTTTAAACAGACATGCTGCATGGGCTGACAGGTCAGGCATGCCAGGAGATGGTGTTGGTGTTATATAACATGGGTGTAGAGGGTTTCTTCTTGAGTTATAAATACTTTCCAGTTACAAGGGCCTTTCATCTGGGATCCCCTACCACTTTAGAATAGCAATAACTTCGATTGCTTTCTAAATGCACTTTCCATAAACTGCTGTGGGGATGGAGTAAATGCTTTTAAATGTCTATTAATTGATCTGTACATCTGTTCATTGTCCATATTAAACAGCATGGATGTAAACACGACAGTTTAGGAGAGGCCCACTTGGGGCTCTGGTCTGGCTGCTCCCAGACTACAACCCCAGAGGGGCCTAGCAGCCTTGCTATGCAGCATTGAGAGGGCCAGATGGGCACCTGGCTATTTTCCCAGGTGAGATGCTCATTCAACCTAGACTCAGAAAGATCACTTCGTGGGGACTTACTTCACCATTTATAGATGAGTTAACATTTCCAAGTCAGGTGAGCTCAGAGGAAGAATTTCCGATGGAAAAATTTGGAGTTATTCCTTGGATGACAACAATGGCTCTCATTCCTGTCCCAGTCACTCCATCACTTTTCTCTTATGCTACCTTACTTCTCTTCCCTGAGCAATGGCATTTTCAAAATGGCAACATTTATATTTCATTGCAGTTGGTATGGAGTTTCCCCTTCTATGTCTCTCTCAAAGGCCATTTAGCAAGTGACTATTCCTGGGCTATTTGACAAATTCATTCACACCCAAGGGAAGGTTGGCCGGGGATGCAAGGTCCTAAAAGTTCACTTTTATGAAATAAGCTAACATCCCTCATTCTATCCATCCTTTATACTGTTCTCAGAGTTATCTTTCTAAAATCCAGGTGGAATCACATCACCCCCCATTTTAAAAACTCTACCTGAAGAATAAAGTCCAAGGTGCCTTCGCAGGGACATGTGGTCTTCATGGCCTTGGCCAGCTGGCCTGTCTCTCCAGCTTCATCTCTGTCCACGGTACCCGAGGCTGTGGCTACACCAAAGTAGTTGTCCCTTCCCCAGAGATCTTAGACTTTCCTTTCCATGCCTCCTGCAATATGCTCTCATCTTCCCTCCTCACCATCCACTACTGTCCATTAAAGCCCACCTCTAATATCCCTCATCTTCGTGACCTTCTACAAGGCCCACCACCATGCATCATCCCACCACCACTCCCTCTTCTTTCCTAGGGCACCTACTCATTTCCACCTCCATATCACCTTGTCACATCATCTTTCAGATACTGGCTCACATGCACCTGTCTTCTCACCCTGCTGGGAGCTTCTTGAGGGCAGAGACCACATCTCACATATAGTAATCTCCCAGTAGAGCTTTGTTGAAGGGTCCTTTTGGCACTTTGAAGGGATGGAGAAGGGGATGGGAGAGAGCAGCTGTAGCTTAAGACCCGGGAAACTATTTGGAACCCTCATTTTGTTGAATTTTGTCTCATCTGTTGTGAGGAATTCACCCTACAATTATGCTGACCAATTGGCTTTCACATTATAAAGTGCTAAATTCAGTTTTTCGTTTTCTTTGCTCTACATTATTTTTAGATTTTAACTCAAAATCTAAAATATGCATAACATAAAATTTATCATTTTAATAATTTTAAAATGTACCATTCATTGGCATTAAGTACTTTTACATTGTTGTACAATTATCACCATCGCCTATCTCCAGAAATTTTTCATCTTCCAAAACTGAAACTCTGTACCCATTCAACACTAACTTTCCATTCCCTTTTACCACATCCCCTGGGAAACACCACTCTACTTTGTCTCTATGAATTCGACTACTCAAAGTATCTCATATAATTGGAATCATACAATATCAATATTTGTCCCTTTGTGACTGGCTTATTTCATTCAGCATAATGTCTTCAAGGTTCATCCATATTGTAGCATGTATCCAAATTCTTTCCATTTCAAGGCTGAATAATATTCCTTTGTATATGTTTGTTACATTTTGCTTTGCCATTCATCTATCATCTGTCAAGTGGACACCTGGGCACTTCCCTGAAGGTCCAGTGGTTAAGACTCCATGCTTCCACTGTGGGGGGGCTCGGGTTGGATCCCTGGTCGGGGATCTAAGAGCCCACATGCCATGCAGCATGGAAAAAAAAAAAAAAGTGGACACCTGAATTTTTTCCACATTTTGGCTATTGTGAATAACGGTGCTATAAACATGGGTGCTCAAATATCTGCTTGAGTCCTTGCTTTCACCTCTTTGGGGTCATATACCCAAAAGTGGAATCGCTGGACCGTATGGTAATTCTATGTTTAATTTTTTGTGGATCTGCCATACTGGTTTTTGTTGTTCTTGTTGTTGTTGTTCTAGGCTGGGCCACGCAGCTTATGGGATGTTAGTTCCCCTACCAGGGATTGAACCAGGGCCCTTGGCAATGAAAGCTCAGAGTCCTAACCACTGGACTGCCAGGGAATTCCTGCCATACTATTTTCCATAGCTGTTGCACCACTTGATATTCCCACTAACAGTGCACAAGGATCCCAATTTCTCCACGTCTTCAGCAACAATTGTTATTTTCTGGGCTTTTTGTGCTTGTTTTTATTTTTTTTAGTAGTCAATTCTAATGGGTGTTGAAGTGGTATCCACTGTGGTTTTGACTAAATTCTGTTTTGAGCCTCTGCATTCACTGACTTGATTCCCCCATGACAAGCCCAATCTAATTATATACACGATGACCTCTATTTCTTCCTCATGAGACTTGAGCCTGCCTCCGAGAAAAGTGACAGCCACAGGGGGAGATCTAAAGGTAAGTGGGCCTGGGGCCAGCTGCACTTCTTCAGGTCAGCAGGGGGCGCTCCCATGGGACTGCCCTGAAGGCTCTGATGACAGATGACAAGGCAGGTCGCTTTTCCATACCAAAGCAGAGTCCTAGATAAGCAAAAATGTCTCTTTGTTCCCTGACCCTCTCCCCCCAGTTCTGTCCTCCTCACAGTGTCAGTACCAAGGAGAACCAAGCAGCCTAGGCCACAGCAGTGGTCCTCAAAGAGGATGCCATTGACATTCGGAGTGAGACTATTCTTCATTATGCAGGACAGCGGACAGTCACTGTGACAACAAAAATGTCCCCACCCGCATCTCCCAAGTACCCCCTCCCTCTAGAGATGGGAGGTGCCCAAGTGAGATCCAGGTATGCAAAGGAATCTGGAGATTCCCAGTGTCCTGCACTCACTCCTGCAAAGCAGTGACCACCAGAAAGAGGACTCCTGTCCAGCTGAGGAGACCCTGGAACTCAGCCAAGGAAAACATCACAGGTCGCTTTAGGTGACCTAGACGATTCCTCTGAGTCTGTTAATGATCACTTGACAGTGAAAGGCTCGCCTATCAGGAGAAGGGGGAAACGCTACCTAAAAGCAAGACCAATACTATAACAGAAAAAATATCCCAACATACCCACCCTCCCAATCCCGAAATCAGGACTTGAAATCTGAGCCTGGTCTCTTCGATGTCCATTTGACCCTCCCTCCCCGCAGGGTGTGAACCCTGTGCTCCGCAGTCCCTTGCCTTGCCTAGTCCGGCTTAAGGGACTTCACTTCCCTGTGCTGCCATAGCAACCAGGAAACAACCTCCGCTCACAATGAGAAGGATGGTGCTGGGGCCCAGATCGGCCGAGGCGCACGGCCGGTAACAGAGCAACAGGACCAGGGGACAACAAGGGCACAGGCGAAGGGGAGAGAGAGGTTGCCCAGAGAATAGACAATCCAGGGCTTGAGGAGTCTGGGTTTGCGGTTTATTTTTTCTCCCGACAAAGACACACACTGTCTAAACTGTGTGACTGGTTGTTATTAAGAAGCTGCTGTATGAGGGGAAAATGTATTTAATAAAAGGCCCAGTGTTTGTGGTCTTCTTGGGCTCCCTGCTGAGCTCAGGAAATCTTGAGGTGTGACCAGTTTTCAGCCTTCAAAACCAAGATGAACTGCCCTTGAGAAGGGTGGTCAGAGAGAAAATATGTTCACCGTCTCTCTCCTGAGCCGGTGACACGGGAAGTTGGTCCAGAACAAACAGAAGTTAGAAGTCTATTTTGAACCAGAGGTGAGTCTTACAGCTGAATAAAAGCATATTTGGGGGGTGGAGGAGGAATGTTTTATTTTTTCGTTTGGGGCTGAGCCCTGTGTGTTTTGGTTTGTTTTGTTGGTCCAGCGGTGGGGGTCACTGGAAGATTGTCCCTCCTCCTTTTCTTAAATTCGAGAAAATAAGATAGATTGCTTGACACACAGAGATTGCCACTGGGGCCCTCGTCCTCCCCCTCACACACTGACTTACAGCCTCATTTGCTTTAGACTGGAGGAGATTCCAGATTGTCTAGAATTTGGGCGGTTTGGTACAAGACCAGAATTTCCACCTGTGTTCTAGGCAAGCTGATGGCTGTTTGGTTTTTAGACGTCATGCTCTGTGGTTGAAATGCTGAAATATTCCTGCCAATTCAATGGCTTCCTTGAACCTTCTGGAATTCAACCCCCAGGACTCACATTTAATATAGGCAAAAAATTTTTCAGTTTAGAAGATTTTAAAGAGGTAGCAAAATTCCCTTGTTGTACTGGAATTTTATTTCATTGAATCCTGCCAGGAATAAGAAATCCACTGGGGGTACTTTGAAAAATTTTGGATCACACAGAGATTTCCTTTGTTGTTGTAGTTTGTCATGATATTTGACTTTCACTGTATTAAAAGACATATAAATTTTCAAAGGACCTCTGTGGCCAATGGCATTTACTTACTTACAAGATATGTAACTACTTTATAGGCTCTTAAACAGCCAAATTAGGTAATGTTACATAGCATCCAGAATGTATGGAAATTCTCCCTGTGTACAGCTGAAGTGATGGGCTGGAATGGTTTTCTCCTATTTAAACTGCCAGCTGGTCCAGGTCTAATTTCAAAGTTATCTGCTGCCCTTGGTAATTCTGACTACTTACTTGCATACCAGGAAATTTTAACTGTCCTGGAAGCTACACTCTACCCTATTTAAGCCTCCAGGCATAAATGGCTCTCCTGAAAGTTATATAGGGTAAAATAGAATCGTGCCCTAGGTTCTACTAACTCTGAGAGGCAGAGAACAAAAACAGTTGCTAAGAAGCGTGAATGTATTCTGTGACACCATGTGAGCAATTCAGAGAAAACCAGTCACTAGAAACACGTCAAACACCTGCCCAAGCAGTATTTCCTATAAAAGGGCCTTCCACTGTGGACCAGTCAAGGAGGTTTCTTTCCACTGCAGGATTACTTGAACTGGAAGTCCCCAGAAGATTATATCCTGGTCAGCAGACTGCAGGATGAGGGCAATGCCGACCAGCACATGTGGAGCCTCTTTCTTCCTAAAACATTCAGCACTAGAAAGGGAGCCCTGATCCTCTACTCGGAAGGCTTAGCCATATCAGCATGGACCCCCAAAGAGAGGAGTAAAGACCCCTACTGCCCCAAAGGCCACAGAAAGAGGCTGGATCTTGAACTGCGCACACTTCAGGACCTCAAAGAAGCCATCCTGGCGTACGGAAGGAGACAGGTAGGCAGGGCACTGTCCAGGGTTCAGGGAAGGCCCTGGTCTGTGTCTCTAGAAATCCAGTTGCAGCTTTGGATATAACTTCTTTGCAGACCCTAGGAAGGTATGCAACCCTCAGACTTCCATTTCTTCATCTCTAAACTGGGACTGTACTCACAGTACACAATTGTCATGAGGCTTAAATGAAATAATCTATGTGAAAGGGCTCTGAAAAGCATAAAGGGCTCTATTATTATCATTTTGTGTTTTCCTTTCCATTAGAATGACACAAAGTCCTTTTCAGCATTCAGACAGATCTGGGCTAGCACACATTTCATCAGAATCCTTGAAGTTCTGTCTCATAGCCACGAGCATCATCATCACACCTCTGATGTTCTTGGCTTTGTGGAAATGAGGAGAACATTTAAAATATTTACCTTGAGCCCTTCAGCATCTGCAGGATAAGTTAATGACTTTTTCCACTCTGAATTTAATATTAAGGGGAAACCCCTGTGCTCATTTCTCTGATTCATAGTCTCTAATGTCTTATGAGATGTGTACATGGCCCCTGCTTTATATAATGACATGCATCATCCCTATGGTTGAGGCCATGAGAGAGCTGGGACAATGTGTTACTTCATGAAATTCTAGCTTATAGATGGTGGGTGACTCCCTAGTTTAAAAGTCTCTGCTGGCTTCTCATTCCCCACAGGATAGAGTCGTTAACTTCTTGTACCAAGCGCTTCAAGCACTGGCTTTCTCTTCCATTTCTAGCTGTATCTGCAACTTGTTCTAACCACCGCCATGACTATGGACCCCTCAAGGCCCCACTCATGTGAAGAGCTTACCGTGCCACTAACACCCCATGCCCTTTTGTGACTCTACACTTTTGTACATGCTTCTACATCTGGAAAACTCCTATTCATCCTTCAAAACACAACTCCAATGTCATCGCCCACTGAAGCTTCTCCCACTTCCCTAGACAGAGCTATCCCATCACTCCCTCCTCTGTGAGCATTCCCATACCATCATGCATTGCAATTCATCTCTTTGTACAATGGTTACCATCTCCTTGAGGGCAGGAACCACATCTAAATCTTAGTTTCCAGAAAAAAGTGAGTACCCATAAATGTTTGTGAAATGAATGAATCGATCATGCACGATACCGTCAATGTTTTTTAGATCATCCCCCAGTATCATTATTGAGCAATTTATCACCTACCCCACCAAGGCAGAGTTTCCAAAAGGAAGGTTCCTCTGGTCCTTTTCCTTCTTTCAAAATACAAAGAAGCTTAATGACCTTGACCAAATGCCCAATTGCCCTTTGTATTAAAAATCATAAATTCTTGGATGAAAGGAAACCAATTGTTGTTGAATGCTTAGTATTATATTACAGCTATTATTTCATTAAATCTTCACAATGACCTATGAGATATGGTTTTTCTTGCCCCCTTTTGTAGATGAGGAAAATGAGGCTCAGAGGAGTTAAGTGACTTGCCCAAGGTCTCAGAGCTAGTTAATGACAGAGCCAGTATTCAAACCCAAGACTGCCTACTCTCCAGGGCCAGCATGCTTTGCACTCCACCCTATTGTCCGTGGGCTTGGAAGGCCTCCAGGAGTCTCTGTGCCAGGCCTTGGCGTGTTTGCCCTCGCATCCACCCCTCACCCTTACCTCACTCTACTCTGCATCACAGTGGGGTTGACCACAGGCTGCATATAAGTCCACAAACATCTGTGTCAACTGGCTTCTAATTGAATTTGCCACTGGAAGACATTGGAAGGAGATTGGAGAGGGAGAAGAAAAAGCCCGGGTATTTCTCCCCTCCCATTCCACCTGTAGTGGTGAGAAGCACCTGCATCACCTCTGTGGCCCAGCTCCCAACAGACAAGCAGGGCCGTTGTAGCTCTAGGTTCCTCCAGGTGACCCTGCCAGCTCCTCCTTCTGCCCTTTCACCTAGGGGTCGACTGGCTTCCTGATGTTACTAATCTCAGTGTTGCCTCAACATCTTTTTGGCTTCTGAGCTCTCTATTCACTTGTGTAACTGATTACCTGAATTAAATTCCTTCTATGCTTAAATATTTAGAGTGGTTTCTGTTTTCCTGGCTGGACACTGATATGTAGGCTGACTTACTGCCCAGAGCAAGAATACCCTCCACAGCTTTCAGATGCTTGTCTATAGGGCTTAAATATTCCAGACAACAGTGATCTTATTACTTTATAAAGTAGATGAGTCTGTTTGGGGATGGCTTCAATTTTAGTTAGACTTGGGCTCCGTGAAAAAAAAGTTCCTGTCTTCCTGAGGTATCCATCTACCAGATTTACAACATGTAACTGTACAAACAGAACACTGTAGTCTCACTCCAAATGAATAGAAGGGAAATGGTGTGAGGAAATCAGAAAGGAAGGAAAAAGTTTGGAATAGTAATAAGGCAGGAATTTAAGATTAGAGGACATGGTATATTAAAATAGGAGGGAAAAAACTCAAGAGGGATTTGGAATTAAGTACAATGAACACGGGCTTCCCTGGTGGCACAGTGGTTAAGAATCTGCCTGCCAATGCAGGGGACATGGGTTCGAGCCCTGGTCTGGGAAGATCCCACATGCCGCGGAGCAGCTAAGCCTGTGCACCACAACTACTGAGCCTGCGCTCTAGAGCCCGTGAGCCACAACTACTGAGCCTGCGTGCCACAACTACTGAAGCCCATGCGCCTAGGGCCCGTGCTCCACAACAAGAGAAGCCACTACAATGAGAAGCCCGCACACCACAACAGAGTAGCCCCCGCTCACCGCAACTAGAAAAAGCCCGCACACAGCAATGAAGACCCAACACAGCCAAAAATAATAAATAAATAAATTTATAAAAAAGAGATAATGAACACCTCAGAAGGGGAGAGCTTTGGAAACTACAGAGCACCATCTGATTATGAAAACTATAGCCTGGCAAGAAACTTTAAAAATCATAATATCCAGTGCTGGGACAGCTATGGGGAAATGAGATGTCTCATACATTAGGAGTACAAATTCACGTGACATTTCTGGAGGGCATTTTGGCAAAAACCTAAAAAGGGCTAATACTCTTTGATTTAGCATTCTACTTTTAGGAAGTTGCCTTAGGAAATAATCAGAGATGTGGCCAAAGATTTACACAAAAGAATGTGTACTACAGGGTTATTTATTACCATACAAAACATTGAAAATAATAAAAGTCCGACAATGGGACAGTGATTAAATAAAGTACAGTCATACAATGGATTTGGGGTCAGGCAATAAAATCATGTATTACTCATGAATAACATGAGAAAATACAATGTATTTTTTAAAAGAAGGTTATAAAATAGTATTCATATTAAAAATAGCGAAGTTCATTAACATTTTTTGAGTATTTACTATGTTCCTGCCACTGTTCTAAGTGCTTTCCATTACACAACTCAATATTCTTTCTATCAATTGTAGGGGTAGGTACTATTATTATTCCATTTTAAAGGTCAGGAAATTAAAGCACGGAGAGTTCAAGTAATTCACTCAAGATTTATACAGCCACATAGATAATTACACCAGCATTCGAAACTAGACAGTGTACAAAACATCGCCTCTCGAATATAATCCCAATTTTTAAAAATTAGTTATACAAGAAGGAAGATACACATCAAAATTTAACCATGGGTGGTGGGACTATAAGTCATATTTTTATTCATACATATCCTTTCACCAAACATTATTTTTTTTAAGTCATGGAATTTTTAAAATAAAAAAATTGTCTAAGTGACATACCCACCAGCACCATGACAGTTCTGAGGCTGACCATCAAAGATCAAAAAGTGGGTGGTGGCCCCATTCCTAGAAATCTCCGCCCCTTCCCCAAAATATTGATAGTTGAAGTAATCCTTCCCCTCATTAGCCTATGAAATTACCCAGCCCATAAAAACTAACCATGCCATATTTCCGTGCCTCTCGCCTTCTGAGATGGCCCGTACTCTGTCTATGGAGTGTTTCTCTCTAAGTAAATCCACTTCTTACCTATCAAAAAAAACCCAAAAAACAAAACAAAACTATGATTTTGAAGGAGGTAGACAATGAAAGGGAAGGCCAGGTTAACCCTAGAGAGCCAGGTGGGAAACAGAATAGAAACAGTGCTGTAAACTGAGCCCCGCAATAACCACACCATCTGTTCCTCGGGATCAGTATTTCTTCGTCCAAATAGTATAGTCCAAGAGTTAAAAACACCACACTCAAAGTAAAAGAGCCAAAGTGGGGAGGGGAATAAAAGGGAGGTTGGGTAACGAATAGAGTAGCGCTGCTCACAGAAGGATCTCTCCTGCCTAAACTGTGAATCAGGAAACCTACACAACGCAGGCTCCACTCAGACCTGTGACAATCAAGGCTGTCACAGGAAGGTGAATTAAATTTTTAAAACATCTCACACCATCTCCAGTTCTACATATGGATCTAATGACATGCATGTGGCAATCCATCTGGGTTTCATTTTATAGCTCAATACACACCTACTCTTTAACTTTCTTGATGGCCCAACTTCCTAATGAGCAAAGATAAATGCGCTAAATCAAGAGATTAGATGTCAGAGTTCTTACACTTCTAGATACACGCAGATGTGTTGCTTGTTTGGGTTTTTTTTAAAACAGAAGGAAATACGGTACAAACATTCCCAAAATTAAAACCATTCTTCTTGAGGCCTCCAATTCGTCCAGCTTCCCATCACATATTTAAAAATCAAATAGCTATGAAATCGAAATAAACATAATTTGGGGTAGTATCTAAATGATACTCATAATGATGCTTTTGAAGCATAGCAGAAACCTCAAGTACCTCTCAAATCATTGGAAATTTTAAACAATTCTCACATTGTTTTCGTATTTCTTATTCTTATATTTTTAAAATTTTGCAAATCTGGCAATATTTTTTACATGTCCAACATGGTACATTGATTAAATAATGTATTAGAAATAATATGTTTTAAAAATTCAGTTCACAGACCATCCCATTTCTTTATCCCATTGAAGCATGCACAGGATTCAGTTTACTATAGCTGGTTTCAACCAAGATTGTATTGCGTCTGCCATCTCCCTTATAAGTGTGATTACATTTAAGAGTATTGTCAACCTTGTTCCACTGATTCCATACTGCCTAATCTCCCCCACATCTCAGTACTCAAGGTGCTTAACTCTTTAGTTGGTGTTTTCAGTCAATATACAACCCATGAAGGCACTTTCAGACTACTATTTTATCAAGTAATATTGTGATAAGTTATGTTTTTGGAATGAAGTTCATTTTTCCACTCTAATCATAACATCAGCTCATTATACAAAATAGAAAGATGTAGAAAAATAGGAAGAATAATAAATTATCCTTTCAGCCAAAGATCAGGAAGACAAAGTTCCCTTTGCAAGTCCTAATCAATTACCTGCTGCTGGTTTGATGGTGTCCCTAAGAAGTGCTCTGATGGCTGTCAGCAAGGTTCTAGGAGGTACCAACGCAGCAAGGGGAGAAAGAGTGGCTTGACTGCACTCATTCTGCCAAGTGTGCTCCATTTGAGCAGCTCCTGAGCAGTTGTACTTAGAGCCTTTAATAAACCTGGAAGTAGGAAAGATCAGGAGAGAATCATGGGTCATCCGTAATGATGAGGTCAAAGGTATTGTCAGTAATAGCTAACACTTGTTGAGTGCTTGGTGTAGGCCAGGCATTTAATCTCTATAACCACACCCAATCTGCACAAGCTAATGAGCTGTGTGCCACCATTACTTCCATTTTGTAGTAGGAAAAATGGGGGTTTGAAATTAACTTCCCCCAAATTATACATCTAAGTGGTGGAGCTAGAATTAGAGCCTGGACAATTGAGTCCAAAGCCCCACTTTTAGTCCCTAGAGGGCCTAATTTTGAAGATCCCACATGCTCCAGGGAAAAGAAACATCCCTCCTGCTTTAACAGTATTTTTTTAAAGGGATCTTGGTCTTCCAACACATCCCTTAACATCCTTTCTTACACAAATCAGAACACAAATCAGACTTTCATTAAAACCAATCTGGGTCATTAGGTAACATGTTCAAGTAAGCCATATATATGATCCAGTAGGCTTGGCTTTATGTATTTCATCCATTGGTTCCCTTGTATAACCACTAGATAGAGAATATTTATAATAACGGCTAACACTTAAGTAATAGGCTAACACTTAAGTAATACTATTGTACCCATCACCATTCTAAGCACTTTATACTTATTATCTCATTTAATCCTCAAAACAACTTTATGTGTACTTTTTATTGTTGTAAAATATACATAAAATTTACCATTTTAATCAATTTTAAGTATACAGTTGAGTGGCAGTAAGTACATTCACATTGTTATACAACCATTACCACCATCCATCCCCAAAACTTTTTTATCTAGCAAAACTGAAACTCTCTACACATTAAACAGTAATTCCCTATTTTCCATCATTCTACTTTTTGTGTCTATGAATTTGACCACTGTAAGTACCTCATATGAGTGAAATAATACATAGTTATCCTTTTAGTATTTTGTGATTGGTTTATTTCATTTAGCATAATGTCTTCAAGGTTCGTTCATACTGTAGCATGTATCAGAATTTCCTTTCTTTTTAAAGTTGAATAATGATTCACTACGTGTATATACCACATTTTGTTTATTCATTCATCAGTTGATGGACACAAATTGCTCCCACATTTTGGCTATTGTGAATAATGCTGCTATAAACCTGGATGTACAAATACCTGTCAATGTCCCTGCTTTTAATTCTTTTGAGTATATACCCAAAGTAGAATTGCTGGATCATATGTAATTCTATTTTTTGTTTTTTGAGGAAGCGCCATACTGTTTTCCATAGTCGTTGAATCATTTGACATTCCCATTAGCAATGCCCAAGGGTTTCAATTTCTACAAATCTTCAACAACACTTGTTATTCTATGTGGTTTTTTTTTTTTTTTTTTTTTTTTTTTTGCGGTACGTGGGCCTCTCACTGTTGTGGCCTCTCCCGTTGCGGAGCACAGGCTCCGGACACGCAGGCTCAGCGGCCATGGCTCACGGGCCCAGCCGCTCCGCGGCATGTGGGATCCTCCCGGCCCGGGGCACGAACCCGTGTCCCCTGCATCGGCAGGCGGACTCTAAACCACTGCGCCACCAGGGAAGCCCCTATGTGTTTTTTTTAAATAATAGCTATCTTAATGGGTGTGAAGCGGTATCTCATTGTGGTTTTGATTTGCGTACCTTAGTAACAAGTAATATTTAGCATCTTTTCATGTGCTTATTGGCCATTTGTGTCTCTTCTTTGGAAAATTGTCTGAGTCCTTTGCCCATTTTAAAATCAGGTTGTTTGCTTTTTTGTTTTTGAGTTGTAAGGGTTCTTTATACATTCTGCATATTAATCCCTTATCAGATATATATGATTTGCAAATAATTTCTCCCATTCTGTGGGTTGCCTTTTCACTCCTGCTAGTGTCCTTTGATGCACAAAAGTTTTACATTTTCTTTTCTTTTTTTTTTTTTTTGGCCACGTGGCATGCAGGATCTTACTTCCCCCACCAGAGACTGAATCCGTGCCCGCTGCAGTGGAAGCATGGAGTCTTAACCGCTGACTGCCAGGGAAGTCCCAAGCTTTACATTTTCATGAAGTCCAACTTATCTATTTTCTCTCCTGTTGCCTATTCTTTTGGTGTCATATCCAAGAAGTCATCACCAAATCCAATGTTTTGAAGCTTTTCCCCTACGTTTTCTTTTAAGAGTTTTATAGTTTTAGCTCTTAAGTCTATCCTACTTTGAGTTAACTTTTGTCTATGATGCAAGGTAAGGATCCAACTTCATTTATTTTTGCATGCAGGGTATGTACTTTTATCATCCTTATTTGACAGATAAAGAAACTGAGGCACAGATGGGTCAAGTAATTTCCCCAAAGCCACACAGCTAGTAAGCAATGGAGCCAGGATTCAGACTGAAGCAGACTGAGCTCTTAAAGAAACTGAAGCTTAATTTTTTCTGTTTTCATTTCTAGTTGTTGTATCTTCTTTGCTTTTGTGACATGGCTGGTCAAATCCTTGATGCTAAACAGTTTGGTTGAGAATCAAACCCTGTTACAACATTGCAACTATGGGAAAATTTAGACCACTTTGATTCTCTTCTTAATGGCTTGATACTCAGGAACATATGGCCACCAAAGATATGTGGGAGAGATAGTATCATTTGTACAGACTCTCAGAAATTAAACCTGCAGAGAAAAGAGCTAGCTGAAAGTGGCAGTGTTTACACGAGGCTAATTAAAGTCAGGCTGGGGCTGAGAAGACTTTTCAGGCACAGCTGCAAGTGGACACACATCTCTCCCCTCCCACCTCACCCTCACCTCAACTCTGGTTGTACTCACCTGGCAGCCCCAAGTCTGGCTCCAGGCACACCTGCACAGGTGCAACAACAATGGTGGTTACCCTCTGTTCTAATAAGGCTTGGCCTTTGCCAGGGCACACTAACTCCGGCAAGTCTGACCAAGGGGCAGGAGACACCAGCTATGCTCCTCTAGAGAGAAGGACTTCTGACTGGAGTGGGCAGCTCGAGGTACAGGTGGTCAGCAGGAAAGTACAGACATTTGGGGGATTTCTATTCCATTGAGCTAACATGTTGAATAGTTATTAAATAGTCAGTGCCTTGAACATTGCCTGACACATGGCAAATTCTCAACAGATAGCTGTTAGATGAACATATTAGTTGCCAGGGTGTGGCGGTGGGAGGTCATAACCTCTACCCAGCAGGGCTGGGTGTACAATATGGTCAGGTAGGCAGATTTGTGCTCCTGTGATACCTGATACAAGGCAGCCCATGAGAGGAACTAGACTATAATTTATTAATATGCTGTCAAAGTATAAAGATGGTAGAGACTGAGATTGCTTCCTACTAGGAAAATCTAGAGTGGTGTTGTGGAGGAGGTAGAATCCGAGCTGAGTCTTGTGGTAAAAAATAAACGGAGAGCGACCCTCTAGGCATAGGTCAGTGAAAGCTCAGAGGGGAGAGTAGGCAAAGTCAGAGTAATTAGACAGGTGTGGCTCTTACCTGGAGAAGTGGGTGGGGCCAAACTACGGAGGGCTTTGCCTGCCAGCCCTGGGAGAGCTGGATTTCTCTCTTTACCTCTCTGTTGACTCCTACACACAAAGGGCGCCCACCCTCTGTGGTACGATGACAGCTGGCGATCTGGGCATTTCTTGTCTTCCTGGGGACACTGGCACCCTGCCACCGCATATCTGCTGGGCGGGAGCACTGCACACATGGGCTCCTTCCATCTTCTGAAAACCCTTGCCTGCCAGGACCCAGGTGGGGTGGCCATGACAGCCAGTGTGGGGCTGCGGACAGATGCACGGGCGCCCCTTTGCCCCTCTGCACATGGAGGCCGGGGGAGCACCAGGAAGTTGGCGGGCCAGAGCAAGTCCCTCGTTAGAGGAAGCACTCCCAGTGGAGTGTGGATAAGAGACCCCTCTGTGCACACTAATTACTCATTTCAGAAGAACCAAAAGCTGGGGTTGATTAGCAAAGTCAAGGCAGGCCTGAGAAGCCTGGAACCATCGGCAGCCAACCTCCTGCTATCGTTTATTTCCCTGTTCCAGAAACTCCCTTCCTGGCTCCCTTCTGCCTCCTTTTATGTTTTAGAGTAATTTTGGTGGTTAGAGGTTCAGGATAATGTTGGAGAAGGAATAGAAAAATATGGAGAATGTATGCAAGGGCGGTGGGTACAATAAAATACATTAATTTTTAATGTGTTTTCCATTTATAATATAATCTATTTTACTGAAATTTTGATTCCATAAAAAAAGAGAAGAAAAAACTATCTGTAATCTTATGCCCAACACCCTAATACTGTTGTTATTAGAATTTTAATGTATTTTCTTCCAGTCTTTCCACCATGATTATACATTTATAAAATAAACTTTAATGGGATTGGAGTTGTACTATACTTTCTCTCTAATACCTTGCTTTTGTCCACTTAACTTATTATTCTCCATGTTGGAAATGAGTGAATAGATTTAACCCTGAGTGAGCTTTTTGGTAACCTAAGCAGGCCTGTGGCCTCCCGCAGTCCTTCAGTTAATCCAATGAGATGTGAAATTTATGAACCAACTTCACAGGCATAAGTTGAGAAATTACAAACAGGAACCAGAAAACTAGAAAAAAAAACTTAAAGAAGCTGTGGTAGGCAGAATAATGGCCCCCCAAAGATGTCTACAACCTAATTGCTAGAACTTATGAATATACTAGGTTATATGGCAAAGGGAAATTAAGGTTGCAGATGGAATTAAGATTACTAACCAGATGGCCTTAAAACAAGGCGGTTATCCTGGATTATCAGGGCAGGCCCAGTATAATCGCAGGGATCCTTAAAAGGGGAAGAAGAAATCAAAAGGGAGAACCAGAGAGATGGCAGCATGAGAAGGACTCAGCCCAATGTTGCTGGCTTTGAAGATGGAGGAAGGGGTCACAGGCCAAGGAATGCAGGCAGCCTCTAGAAACCGGAAAAAGCAAAGGAACAGATTCTTCCCTAGAGCCTCCAGAATGTCCTGTAACACCTTGATTTTAGCCCCGTGAGACCCATTTCAAACTTCTGACCTCCAGCACTGTAAAATAACAAATTTGTATCATTTAAAGCCACTAAGGGCACTTCCCTGGTGGCGCAGTGGTTAAGAATCCACCTGCCAATGCAGGGGGCATGGGTTCAAGCCCCAGTCTGGGAAGATCCCACATGCCACGGAGCAACAAACCCCGTGCCACAATTACTGAGCCTGCACTCTAGAGCCCACAAGCCACAACTACTGAAGCCCGCATGCCTGAAGCCTGTGCTCCACAAAAAGAGAAGCCACCACAATGAGAAGCCCGCACACCGCAACAAAGAGTAGCCCCCCCCTTTGCTGCAACTAGAGAAAGCCCGTGCACGGCAACAAAGACCCAACGCAGCCAAAAATTAATTAATTAATTAATTAATTTTTTTAAAAAATCCACTAAGGGGGGAATTCTCTGGTGGTCCAGTGGTTAGGACTCAGTGCTTTCACTCCAGGGGCCCAGGTTCAATCCCTGGTCGGGGAACTAATATCCCGCAAGCCACGCAGCGTGGCCAAAAAATAATAATAATAATAAAAAGCCACTAAGTGTATGGTAATCTGTTAAACAGCAATAAGAAACTAATACAGAGGCCAAGATCAGCTTTCAAACTCAAGGCAAAAATGTATCTAGATGTGCCAAATTCCAGGAGAAGGGATTCCCTAATCCTTCTCGGCAACTCCCTGCCACGTTGAGCAAGTGGCCGAGTAAAGCTACAGAACCAAGCAGGTGCTTCAGAAATGCCCCCTACTGAAAAACAAGGGGCTCTTATCCAGATCAGACAGGGCATCATGCCATCTGCACCAGGGCCACAGCATCTCAGAGGAGGCTTGGTTTTATCACATTTAGAGGGAAGTCATTGGAAGCAAAGATTTACAGGAGGAAATGAAGTTCCAGTTCATCCAGAAAAAGCCTTGGATCTAGTGGCTCCATAGACCAGGGCTTAACACAGTGCCTGGCACGTAGAAGGTGCTCAACAAATTTTTATTGCATGACCAAATGAAAAAATGGAGTGAGTGAAAGAACTGAAGTCATTTTGTGTCCACTGCCCTCCCTACAACTCCCTCTCCATGTCCTCTGGAAAAAGCCTCAAGATTTATGTGGGGCTGAGTTTTTCAGGCTCTTTTGGTACTTGAAGTACTTGCCACATAAACTGTCCAGACATCAAGGACCAGGTGATGCTCTGTGCTTGGATTCCAAGCATTCACTGAATTAACAGATTCTGAGAGAGTAGAGCCAATTGAATAATAAGCCATGCTTTCTTTTTTTTACCTTTAGTCAATTTATATAGTAGTTATCAATCTGCCTTATTTGTCGCTTTTTCTCCAGAGAAAAAGCAAAGACTCAGATCACAATCAGTTCTTCAGTCAAGAGTGCTGTGATTGATTGGTGATGTCTGACATGGACAACAGGGATGAGGAGAGATGTCAAGACAAGGACCACGTGTTTGCTATTCTTGTGCTTAACTGATTATCCTTAGAGAATTTCTGCCTCATTTAAAGTGGTTATGATATTAACTCGTCCACCTTAAAGGATTATAATGAGTATAATTATTTGTATAAGATAAAGCCCTAGCCAAGTGTAAGATGTTATTATTCACATTTATTTCCCATGATGTCTTGCATAGTGACTTTGGCAGGTAGATTCCCAGAAACTTCTCCCTGGCTGAAACGAAATGCAGGAGAGCCAGATGTTTTCAAAAGGCCATGCTCCTCGTGAACACGGACAGAGTTTGTCTGTCCCATTATTCATATTGCAAACACTGAATGCTGATGCTGATTTGTCGACCTGGCTTTCTCATACAGGGCCACTTTTTAAGATACTAAAATGATTTCCACAGGCTGAACTAAATGATGTGTTTTCTTTTGAGGCTCTTTATCCTTTTCTGGTTTTCTATCTCAAGATGGGATCTGGTATTTCTCATTTCTCCTTCTCCTTCCAACTGCAAATCCACAGGGGCCTTTCAGAGCTTTGCTTGGTGGGCTCTTGTTTTATGTCTGTTGGCCGAGGCATCTGTTTCTGGTGCCTTCCAGCACCTTCCGGGAGTCTCACAGATTACTGATGAGGATTGTGCTAGCCAGCCTGTATCACTGGGAGGCTCCCAGCTCAGCAGCCATGCTGTTTCCTGACTGGTGTCCCCACAGAGAGAGCAGGACAGAGCCTGGCAGCCGTACCTCCACTTCCGAAGCCAGCCAGAGAGCCAGGGCCTACGGCGGATCCAGCCTGGGTATTCAGCCAAGAGATACCTCCGCGGCCTCCTGTGGATGTGGCCCCCTGACACCATGTACAGGCTCCAATGTGCAGGTCAGTGGGGACATGGGAGGAGGTGCACCTTGAGCAGCCCCACCTCGCATTCTGGTGTGAGAGTGTGTTTTCCATCAAGGTTTGAAACAGCAGAATTTCAGGCCCAATTCTGTGTTAATTGTGCCGTCGCACCTTTCGCCCGTCAGCTTCCCCCACGTGTGCGGAGGGAGTGCAGCCTGAAGTCTTGCCTTCCCTCTACTGCCTCTCAACAGTCTCACGCTCTGCATCCCAAGCAGAACGTGCTTCCCAAGCTTCTCCATGCAGAGACTCCAGATCCTCCAGTGCAATCCCAATCTTTTCCAAGAGAAGGAAAAAGAGGCCCAGAGGGGCAAAGTAATTTGTCCAAGGTCATTCAGCCAAAAGCAAAGCTGAGACCAGAAGCCAGATCCTCCCCACACCCCAGGTGCCACCCTCTTCCCAACATCCCCTACTTCCCCTTCAGAGGGACCTCAGATCCCCCAGGACGTAGAAATGTTAGGCCTTCTCTTCAAAGAAGGTGGCTCTTCAGCACAGCCCACCCAGGAGTGAGATGGACACTCTGCTGCTGAATAGAGACCCCAAACACACTCGGTAATGGCTTAAAAATAAAAACAGGCAATGGCTGGGAATTAGAGTTGCCAGATTTAGCGCCTACACACGTGCACATGCACACAGAGGCACGCACAAAAAACTTACACTTGTAATATTTGGTACATATTCCTACTAAAAAAGTATTCACTGTTTATCTGAAATTCAATTTTAACTGGACATCCCGCATTTTATTTGGCAAACCTACTGGGGAAGAGAGGGGAGAGCAGTAGGATTTGCCAGTGCCTACTCAGCTAGCTGCCACCTCTTCAGCACCAACGAACAGACGGGACCAGAGGAAAACTGGCTTTCTTCTTGCTTTACAGGTTTACTTCGGGAAAGGAGAGAAAACAACTCTCTCCCCAATAAGTGATGACTTGAAGGAAAATGAGAGATGTGGGTTTGTCCAGTAATTGGTTTACCCTTCACGGCGGACCCACGGTCCCAGGCAGTTCCATTTATCTAACACTTGTGAGAAAGAGCCTCTTAACCAGAGATATGTTTATCGTTGGGTGGGGCGGAGGGCAGAGCAGGCCACTGCCCCATGGCCCAAGCCCAACGTCTTCAAGGAGGAGAGCCCCTCTTAACATCAAAAAATGTCTCAGAGGGCCTCCCTGGTGGCGCAGTGGTTGAGAGTCCGCCTGCCGATGCAGGGGATACGGGTTCGTGCCCCGGTCCGGGAGGATCCCATATGCCACGGAGCGGCTGGGCCCGTGAGCCATGGCCGCTGAGCCTGCGCGTCCGGAGCCTGTGCTCCGCAACGGGAGAGGCCACAACAGTGAGAGGCCCGCATACCGCAAAAAAAAAAAAAAAAAAAAAAAAAAATGTCTCAGACACTTCTGTGAAAGTCATGTAGCTATAATGCGTGGTTTAAGGAAAGGTCTATGTGTACGTGCATTCTTGGGCCTCTTGCCATAATTCCTCACCAAGGGCCTTCTTGAGGGTGAGACTCTCAAGCTGGAGGAGCAAAGACAATACTGGGATATGAGGTCATTGGCCCAGTGGACTCTGCCACCCCCTTCCTGCACATCTCAGAGCTCACCACCTTTGTGATGCTGGTATGTTCCCATCTTCCCACTCCTATGATAAATCCTCACCACCCTCCAGGCACACATCTTCTACAAAGTCTTCTCCGACAAATCCAGCCAATGTTGAGGTCCTCATTTTCTGGCCTTATATAACACTGACCCTTGGGACCACACACGTAGAACAGAGGAGAGCTTTGTCTCTCCAACAGACTATTCGTGCCTTTAAAAAGGACCCATGTCTGGTTTTGCTGTATCCACCCTACTGCCCAGTAGAGAGGTGGGACCATTGATAAGCCCTCAATAAATACTTATAGAATGGATTGAAAATCATGGGGGTTGCAGAAGCAAGCAGGATATATCCAGGAGAAACCTTTAGATTTCCTCCCGAGGCAGGAGGTGCCTTTTACCCAACCCCAAAGAAGCAGCCATGTTTCTTCCACGAGGGGGACCCAATTCCTGGGAATGGTGGAGAGGAAGAAGTATATATGTGGCACAGGACCAGAGGCACCCAAGACGCTAGACAGAGAACCCTCTACGGCTTCTATCTGATTTTATAAATCTTTTTAAAATTTATTTATTTATGGCTGTGTTGGGTCTTCGTTTCTGTGCAAGGGCTTTCTCTAGTTGTGGCAAGCGGGGGCCACTTTTCATCGCACATGCAGGCTCAGTAATTGTGGCTCACGGGCCCAGTTGCTCCACAGCATGTGGGATCTTCCCAGACCAGGGCTCGAACCGTGTCCCCTGCATTGGCAGGCAGATTCTCAACCACTGCGCCACCAGGGAAGCCCTCTATCTGATTTTTTTTTTTTTTTTTCTTTTTGTGGTATGCGGGCCTCTCACTGTTGTGGCCTCTCCCGTTGCGGAGCACAGGCTCCGGACGCGCAGGCCCAGCGGCCACGGCTCACGGGCCCAGCCGCTACGCGGCATATGGGATCCTCCCAGACCAGGGCACGAACCCGTATCCCCTGCATCGGCAGGCGGACTCTCAACCACTGCGCCACCAGGGAGGCCCCTATCTGATTTTTTAATCTCTTGCATCTTCTAATTGTCTTCCTTAATGGGCAATGTCCAAAACTAAGACTAATGCAAGTGGGGAACCTTGTAGTTATCACCAAGACCTCTAGACTGGCAACCATTATTTCTACCGATAACTCCTGACTTACTCTTCAGGATACATCAAGGATTCTGTGCTGCTCCAGGAAAGTCAACCTAATGTACCAAAGAATCTCAGGCCACAACAGGATCTTTCAGGTGTACCCCCCAAATACCATCTCCTGCCTGTCTTCCCTCCATTTTGGATTCAACCAGGAAAATCTTTTGAACAAGGTACGTGTTGATTTTATCAAACCAGACTTCAAACACTTGGATTTTTAACAGCTTAAAATGAAGTTTTCCAAAATAAGATCTAGGGATTCTGGGTTTCATTGTCCTCATCTGTACAATGAGGGAGTTAGTCTAGACCAGCACCATCCAATAGTACTTTCTGCAATGATGGAATGCTTTATACATATATATATATATTTTTATACATATATATGTGTATATATATACATGTATGTATATGTATATATACATGTATATATGTGTATATATATATGTATATGCTGTCCAATTCCAATATAGTAGCCATCAGCCACATGTGGCTATTGAGCACTTGAAATGTAGGTAGTGTGACTGTGAAAATGAGTTTTAAAATTCTATTTACTTTTAATTAATTGACATCTAAATAGCCACATGTGGCTAGTGGCTACTGTATTGGACAGTGCATATCTAGAGTCTAGATTTTAGATGATTTCTTATATCTTTTTCACTCTAACACTCTTTAACCTGTGGTTTTGTGGCAATATCATAAGAAAAAATACAGGCTTTGGAGCCAGAAATCTGGCTGTTCTGCAATGGCTGTTCTTTCTCTTACTAGAGGTAAGATCTTGAGCAAATCACTCAACCTCTTTGAGCTTGTTTGCTTATCTCTGTAATGGACATAATAAGGCCTACCTCGTTACTGCACAGAAAATTATTGTGAGCTGTCTGTAAGCTGTTCAGTACTATGGAGGTTCTACCTGTCAATATTATTCTTGGGAACTTGAAGCATTAAAAGAGCCAGATTTGCTTTGCTAAGGGAGATGGGGAAAGATGACTGGATAAAGATGACTGGGCAAAGAATAGGGTCTTGACTAGTACCAGGGTTTTTGAGAAACAAGAAGGAAAGGACAAGAGCCTAACATAATAAAAAGTTAATTTTTCTGAAATGACAAAGGAATTTTCCAGAAACAATAGTCGTGCCTAACCAAGCCCTGTACTTGCAAAAGGATCTAGTCAGGATAAGTAGAGAATCTGATCTATCAAATGGAGTGGAGAAGAACATGGCAGATTCTCAGAGCCTGGTGCCATAAACATGCCTACCATATACCTCCCTTGAGTCTAGACTCCATTATCAAGGAATTTTGGTCATAACCTTTTCCAATAGTTAATCTATGGGAAACATGCTGGTCAGGCAATTGTATTTCTCTTTGTAATTATACCCCGGTCTATACATCAGTCTCTATGCACTTTGCTAATGTGGGTCAACATCCCTGAGACCAGTTGATTCTGAGGCACTGATGAGATCAAGTTTCTGGGCCATCCATGTCCTAAGAGCAGGGAACTCACCCAGTAATCCTCCTGTGCTGGAACCTTCTGCCCTTCCCCAGATGGCACCCCACCTTGCCATTGCCTAATGCCTTCTTGCTTCAAAAATTCTACTGTCTCCAGTTAATATCCTTAGACTTTGATGCCCTAAGATCTAAAAATACTGGACTGTGGACTACAGTACTTCCATTTGAGGGTGGATCAACACTGCACACCTAAGGAATCAAGTGACTTCCCTAATTGATGCCATATATGGAGGAGTTGTCACAATCAGGCAGGAACAGAGAGGCAATATTAAATAGTGATTAAACACGTGCCCATTAGCACCAGATTCTAAGCCATGTGACCTCTCTGGGCCTCAGTTTCCTCATTTATAAACTGAAGATGACCATACCCACCTATACCTCACAGGATTGGATGTGGGACTTAAACGGGATAATGCAGTATCTGGCTCATAGCAAGTGCTCAATAAATGTTAGTTATAGACCTCCCTACCTTGTGTTTTTTAAGCATAATTGTAATGCCCAATTGCCCATGATCACAGGGACCAAAAATCAACTTGTAAGGAAGGAAAAATAGCTCAGAGACTATAGCCTGAACCCTGAGAGATGGTTTGTTTTCACTTTATCTCCCCTTGGTCTCCCTCTCCCTGCCAGACACTGTACTGGAGAAAGTAGCAAAAGTCCTGGCTGCAAATCTCAGATCCCCCAACAATGTGATGTTGGCTAAGTCACTTATGCTTTGTGCATCCTTAGTTTGCTCATCTGTAAAATGGTAGTAGTGGTGTCTGCGTTCCACTCTCTCTGGGTTGTTGTAAAAAACCATAGGAGAAGACACAGGTGAAAAAGCTCTCCAAGAGCTCTAAATTACTACCCCCATGCACACTATTTGGGTAATCTGAACCCATATTTGAGATAGAGAGAGACCAAGTAGTGTGGTCTCCTTTCAACAACTGAAACTTCCAATACCTTGCTTGCAAACCTATTTCTGTTAAGCATAGATAAATGAGCCAGAGATGGTGTTTACTGAGAAGAATCTTGGTTTCCCTCACATAGATTGAGTCATATATTCAATATCACCCAGGATACAGCCAAAGGGAAGAATGCCTCTCTATATCCTCCTGCCCCAGAGCACCCTGCTCCAACTTAGCCAGTCGGCCATATAATACCATTCAGCAGGTGAGTGGCCATTTGGCCAGAGTTTCACTTCCTCTACCCTCAGAAATGCATTCGGCTCCCTGGTGAATCTGACCAGGAAGGATGGCCCTGAAGTCCATCTTGACCCCAAAGGATCATTCTAGAACACACAGAAAGGTCTTTAGTGCTACATCCTATATGAAGTTGAGGCTTTCTTGGGAGCAGGCCTAACGTGGCCCTGGGCCACCCGAGATTCAGGGATTCCCTGGGTCACTAAAACCTGAGCAGTCCCCCTGAACCTACGCCTGAGTCTGCATCTGCCCCACCAACACTCTCAGCATCAGCTCAGACCCAAAGTAGCCTTCAGGAGCCAATGGGCAGAGGAAGGGGAGCTGCGGGGAGGGAGAAGTCCCACAGAGAAGCACTTGGCTCTTGACCCAATGACACCAAGGATGAGAATGATGTAAGGAATGACAAGGGTTGGGGAGTATGGGGGACAGTGAGGCTGGCTGGGAGCCTCCAGAAGCCCAACGCTCCAACATACACAGAGCCCCTGAGGGCTTCAAGCGCCTCTGGTTGAAAGACAGCCCCGCATGGAGCTGCAAGCAGAGAGTGGAGGTGTTGCTAAAGCGGCTCCAAACAAGGAAAGTTTGCCAGACTGTTTCAGCAATAAATCTACCTTGAGTAAGTGATGAAAATAGCTGCAGGACCCTTTAAACCATCGATGAAAGATTTGTTAACTATGCTGGAGTCATCTGTTGACTCAGATCCTTCCTGAGGGTTACACAGACAGGGTAAGTGCAGATTGCTAAGCAGTGCATTTGCCTGAGTTTTTCTACAAGTAAATGAACAGCAGACATCCCAGGAAATCAAGCGCTTCAGACTGAGCATCTCAGTGACAATAGAGCAGGGCTGCAGGTCACCCCGCCATCATCACACCTCTGTTATCCCCTAGTCCCTCACAGTTTACAAAGGGGTGTCATATTCATGATCTTATTTGAGCCCCAGACTACTCTGCAAGGAAGCAAGAGCAAGAAATTAGTATCCCCATTTTACAGATGAGGAAACTGAGTCCATGAAACAAAGACTCAACCTTGAGCCTCCTGACTCTTAAAGCAGTTCTGTTCCACTGACCTGGCTGCCACTTCCGTGGAGGCACTAGCAGAAATACAGTAATAAGGAGGGAGGAGGAACGAGGGCCTTGATCGACACTTTTGCTCAGAAAAGCAAGAAGGAAGGCAGTTTGGAAGCAGCTAAGAGCATCATACCCATCTCTGGGCTTGTGAACTTGACCCACTGTTCACCTTTGCAGGTCAGCAGGGCCTGGATGAAGGGGAAGCTGGGGCTGGTGGACACGTGGACCAGGGCTCTGTAGCCAAGAACCACGGCAGCCAGGGGACTCGCTTGCCACCACTCAAGAAGCAGCCCTGGCAGGAAGATGAAACCCAGGCAGAGGTACCATTTCTAATGGGGTCCCCTCTGTCACTATTCTTCTTGACTTTAGAGATAACGCTCCCTCCCTTCACCATTTCTTGGGGTCCTCCAGAGAAGAGAAGAGTACTTTGAGCCTACTGACCCGTTTCCCAAAGTGTCACCTGTGGAACCCTAGCATTGCCAGATGCTCCATGCAAAAAAAAGGGTTTCTTGGCCAAATACATTTGGGAAATGCAGCACACCATGTCCTCCTCCCAGAGAGTCACAGTGCACAGCTGACCATGGACCATAGGTAGTTCTATAGGTAAAGTGGCTGGTTTAGCTTTAACTCATGGTTTTCCAATCTTACTTAACCACAGATCCTCCCTACACTCTTCACCCCATCTAGGCAGCTCTAGTCTTCTCTAGAAAAAAAGAGCTTTTTTGGCCTTAGAGTTGGAAAAGCCTTGTTTTGAGTCCTGCATCTTGCTAGCTGTGGTGACTAACTTAACTAACTTTGAACCTGAATGACCTCTTTTGTAAAATGGAGCTGTTATCATACACACCTCCCAAGGTTGCTATGAGGATTAAATAAGTTAAAATGTAAAAATGCTTTCTAAACTCTAAGGCCTGTGTGTGTGTGTGTGTGTGTGTGTGTGTGTACAAGGCGACAGTGGTTCAAAGAAACGTAGACAACACGTGCTCCTATCTTGAATAAACATGTATGACTTACAAGCAGGTCACACGCCAATGAAACAGGAAAGGGGGAGAAGAGAAGTACCACCTAGTGGGAGAGAAGAGACATTTTATGATGGACAAAGACAATGATACTAGCGTGAATATACTTAATGCAGAACTATACACTTAAAAATGGTTAAAATGATAAATTTTATGTTATGTCTATTTTACTACAATAAAAAAAAGTTTGCCAAAAAGAAAAGACAGTGATACTAATGCTTGATTTTTAATTTTTTGATTTTGATTTTTAAATTTTTTGCAAGAAAGCACTATATGTCAGGCATGGTTAAATGTCATTCTCTCTATGACCAATAACAAAATGTTTTATTATAATAAACATAATGAAACATCTTGCCATTATAACCATGTTTTTCGTCCCAGGCTGCTAAGGAGATTTCCTCCTTGGAACCACCAGTCTAGCCACAAGGTCTGACTGTCATAGGAACCTGCTCTGTTCCATTACAAAACCTGTTTTCAGGGATGCGTATCTGTCGTTCCCTAGGACACGTCAAAAGGGAATCACCGTTGTATCCACGCTTCAAAGGAAAGCCACCATGAGAAAACACAGCAGACCTCCAGGGGGGCCCTTGCGCATGCCCGCATCCATCATTCTGCGCTCCTGCGTGACAAATCCCACACGACATTCTACGGAGGCGCCTTCCCCAACAGGAAGGCAGATCTCAGAGGTAAGAAGCCAAATATCTTGTTGATCTCGGTGAAACCTGATCCTGCAGAGAGCACTGAGGCAGGCTGAGTGTCACTTCCTCATGCCACTCACCTTAGAAAATAACTGCCAAAGTACAGCTGGAGGTAGGAATGAGACCAGTCCTCAACCGCACACATTCCGCAGTCGGACTGCCTGCCCTCAAATTACCCCCACTTACTAACTGTGACCTTGGGCAAGTTCTTCAATCTTACCGAGGCTCCGTTTCCTCATCTGTAGAATGGGAATAATAATAATACCTCCATAAGGCTCTTATGGGGATTCAGTTAATGCATATAAAATACTTTGCATGATTCTTGTCCCATAGTTAACACTTAATACATAGTAACTATTATTATGATCGTTATTATTCTCCCCATCACCTGACTCAGCCAACAAGAACCCAACCCAGATAATGAGATCAGGGCTCCCTGAAGCTGCCTCAGCCAAAGCCATGGCTGGCTGAGTGCCTCGGCACTCTCTTTGCCTCTCTTCCCATTAACGCAAAAGAGATAAAAGTTGAAAGTCAACTGTCCATCCCCACACCGGCAACTAATAAGTTCTTGTTCCCATCCTGTTTCTACAGACAAACAAGGGAATATGAAACTCCACCAGGGCAGAAGCAGCCACTTGTTCCAGGAGCCTCCTGCTGAAAGATGTCTTTTCCCTCCTGTAGCATCTGCCACTGGCTCAGAAAAAAAAACATCTGGAGAAGTGAGGAGGAAAAAGGTTGTTTGTGTGTGTGTGTGTGTGTGTGTGTGTGCGCGCATGTGCTTTTAAGCATGCGCGCACTTAAAAGATTAATCTCAATCTAGGAATGAGGTGACTCAAAGGGATGTCTCAGAGAACAGGCCTTACTGGCTTCTGAGCTCACCGGGTGGAGCTGGACTAAAGCTGTAGTAATTTACTAAATGTTGGAAATAGTGAAGTACAGGAAATTTCAGCTGCCGCCGATTAAAGCATTACGGTGTTAACCAAACTTTCTGGTGCCAACAGAATCCTTTTTTCTGTTAAGGGGCTGAGGTTTCTCTGTAAGCATGTAAGGATAGAATTTGAGTTTGTAAGCAGCTGACCCACTTCAAACTCAAAATGCTGGAACCCAGAAACGGTTTTGCTTAATTTGAGGGTCTGTGGGCTTCCCTGGTGGTGCAGTGGTTGAGAGTCCGCCTGCCGTTGCAGGGGACACGGGTTCGTGCCCCGGTCCGGGAAGATCCCACATGCCGCAGAGCGGCTGGGCCTGTGAGCCATGGCCGCTGAGCCTGCGCGTCCGGAGCCTGTGCTCCGCAACGGGAGAGGCCACAACAGTGAGAGGCCCGCGTACCACCAAAAAAAAAAAAAAAAAAAAAAAAAATTGAGGGTCTGTCACCTTTGAAAATGTAGGATAAATTTTGCAGGTTTATCAACCCCCTTCAGAAGTCAGGTACACCTTCCTTAAAGATGTCCTTTGCTGTCTCTGGCCTGGTCCTGCCTTGAAATTCTGTGTGGGTCTTCAGTTTGGTTGGGAGGCACCTGTGCTGAGTGGGAATGAGCAGGGACTCTGGAATGATCTGCCCGTGGCAGCTGTGTTACTTGAGCCAGTGGCTCACCACTCTGAGCTATAGTGACCTCCTCTGTGCACACAGATAATAATGCCAGCCTCACAGGGCTGATGGAAGGATGAAAGGAGATGAAGCATTTATGTGAAAGTAGCTTGTATCCAACTGGAAACAACAGCAGCGTTCGTTCATGGTGGGGACTCATGCCATCTGAAGTAGTTCTGAGGAGCCATGGGCACACCAGGTGGTCCCGGTGCCAGTGAGGGAGGTCGTTTTCAGCCTGTTCAGGATTTTCTCAGATTTCCCATGTCTAAACTGATCTAAACCTTTCCATTCATACCAGAAGGGCATCTGTCTTCCCAGGTTCCTTTGAACCAGGAGTAAACAGCAGGCCTGACCTGCCAGGGTCACTCAGGCCTAAGGAAAGCCCTCAGTCTCACACCCAGTTCAGCCCAGAACTGAGCCATGCTCAGAGGACAGGAGTCCCTTCCCTCAACCCATGTATATGATTTAGCAGAGGAAAGCAATATTTTCCACTATATTAAAACTCTGTAAATTTTTAATTACAATAGAGAAATTAAGGCTTGGCTTATCAGCCATAACTCGCACAAACCATTTGAGTTTCCACATAGATTTCCCAATGCAAACCTTGTCAAACAAAATACACAAGGTCAGTATTCAGAAGAGGGCAGTTGGTGGGCAGCTGGCACCTGAACAGTGGAGGGCTCCAGGGACATAAATATGCTACGTGCATGTGTTGGGTTAATCATTTTCTTAATGTCTCACAATTCTACATATTACCCTGAATATACTTGGGTGAATTTCCTTCCTCATTCAACTCTAAACACGTTAGGATACTTGTGTGTGTTTCTGATCTTTTTTTCTTTTTGAACACTAAAAAAGTGAGAGACGTTTTTATTTTTCCTCCTGTGAAATTGAAGTCCCTGAACCCAGCACACATATACATTTCATAGAGCCAAGTTCATATGTTAAAAGCTGCAAACTAAAAGGAGAAATTTTCAGCAACTTCTGAATAATTGGAAACAGGAGACTCTAAGTACTGCCCGCAGCTCCTTTCTCTCTCTCTCTCTCTCTCTCTCTCTCTCTCTCTCTCTCTCTCTCTCTCCATATACATATACACATACACCACACACACACATATGTTTTGGGGTTTTTTGGACATAAAAAAACTGGGTTACAGTTGTGGCTGATTCTGACACACAGTGATTTTTTTTCTAGCTATGTTCATATTACAGACGTGTGGAGACACCTAGGTATTCTGCTAGTGGCAAGGTTAGGTATTAAACCCTAATGAAAGAAGAGTCTTCTCTCAAAGAAATATCATAGAAAAAAGCCTAGTTCCAAACACTGTTGTAACTACATATAATTAACTCATTTAATCCTCATGGCAACTTATGAGGTGGGCAGTATGATTACCCCCATTTTACAGAGGAAGAAATTGAGGCTTAGAGAGATGACATGAGGAAAGCAAACACAAATGTGTATTCCTATTTTCTGCCCTTTCTTACCTACAGGTTTGCACAGTCCACAATCTGAGCCATACTTTTATCTCTTGACGACACAAGCCAAGATTTCTCCTTCTCCGGACACGGAAATCTCAGCTCTATCATTTTAATCTGGCTCAGTTTCCCGACTGCAAAAGAAAGACTGTATTTCCTCACAAAGGCTCTTGAATTTACCACATTTATACTTCTCAGAGCAATCAGAGGCTGGGTTAACGGGTGCATAACCAAGTTCCCATGAAGCAAAGCAGCCCTACTCTAGTGAGTTGACCAGTTTTCAGGTCTGTCAGCTTTATCTCCCAGCCCTGGGTACAGAAGCGACATTACACTCAGCAGCTTCTGATGCTGGAGATTCAATAAGATACAATGTCATTTATCCCTTGCAGGCAGCAGGATTTAGATACCTGCCAGATGGGGGTGTGTTTGTTTTTACATTTTCTCCAGGCACCAAAGGCTTTGAAATCACCTCCTATCTCAGAGGAATCACCCAGAGTCCTGGACCCCCTGAGGAGTCAACTTAAAGCCAATAAGCCCCCAGCAGAGGTCTTCATCTTCCCCGTGGAGATTCATTTCCATACCCAACACCCCCCAAAAGGAAAGGCACAAAGAAGAGGTAGGTCCCTGTGACTGGGTCTCCTGAGGGAACCCGGCAGGCCAGGAAGGATTGGGGTGTGGGTCCCGCTGACGCAGCCCTCTCCTAAATCGTGGCTGACACTCTTAAGGGTCACCCCCTTGAGAGAACGTTTTTTAAAGAAAGAAAAAGGATAAGTCTACAAGTAGTTCTCTTCTGGTCATATTCAACTCAATTTTTAAAATATTTATTGAGTCCTCATCAGGCAGAGCATTTTGCTAAACTGTGGAAGAAAATGGAAGTCAGCCATACACATAAATTAAGTCCAATGCACCGTAGATGTTATAAAGGTGCAAGAATTTTCAGGCAGCTTACAACAAATAAATGCAATATATTAAGAAGGACAAATAAAATTGAAATTGAAAAAATAAAACACCTGGTTAAAAAGAGTAGAGAAATAGATGTTATCGGACATCTTGGGATGAATTCATTGCTTTTGGTAAGCACTGGATTTAGATGAGTTACCTGGCAGCCAAGATAAAGAGGATATTTGGATCTTTGGACCTTTGCTTTATAAAAGAAAGATAAAAGTTTGTCTGAAGAGCCATTTTCCTGATTTTTTGTAATTTATTTTATTGAGGTATAGTTGATTTACATTGTTGTGTTTATTTCTACTGTACAGCAAAGTGATTCAGTTATACACATATATACATTCTTTTTCATATTCTTTTCCATTACGGTTTATCACAGGATATTGACTATAGTTCTCTGTGCTGTATAGTTCTCTGTGCTGTTCTCTGGACCTTGTTGTTTATCCATCCTGTATATCATAGTTTACACCTGCTCATTCCAAACTCCCCGTCCTTCCTTTCCCCACTGCCCTCCCCCTTGGCAACCGCAAGTCAGTTCTCTATGTCTGTGAGTCTATTCCATTTTCCTGATTTTGAATTAGGTACCATTATTATGTAACGTTAGATGATTTCTACAGTCCTTGTCAGGGAAGAGATTTTGAGCTTCTAAGCAAAGTGCTAAGAGAGTACAGGTAAGGGAGAGAGCAATTCCAACTGGGACTTAGAAAGGCTTTTGAAAGAGGCTTCTGAGTGACTGCTCAGCTCACCCGGCACCCTGCACAAGGAGAAATTCTTTCTGACCTTCCCAAGCCATTCCACATTCTTGCCCCTGGGACTTTTCTGGGCAAGCTGAGGCAAAAGGCAACTCTCTAAACAGCTGACTCCAATTTTGAAGAAGTCCTAATTCTGAGCTTTCTAGAAACTTCAGCAAAAACGGCCACTGATTTCTCAGTTTTTGCTCTACGGCTGTTTGGAATTCTCACTATGAAAAAGGATGTCTGTTAATCTTAAAAGACCAGTCAATGGAAGGGGTCATAAGGGAACTTTCTGAAGTGATGAAAATGTTCTAAATCTTGGTTGGTTGCATGGATATATACATTTGTCAAAACTCATTGAACTGTACACTTAAGATCTGCACATTTCACTCCGTAGATATTAACTTTCAAAAAAAAATTACTTAGCTCCTTAAAAAAACACATAGTATTACAGTATTTTTAAATGTAGGTTTTTCTTATTATTCAGGTAGGATGAGGCCAGTAGAGATCAGGAGACAACTGCCAGTGAAAAGACAGTCTGTTACAGTTCGCAAGAGGAGAGGGCATGCCATGCCCCTCGAGGCCACATGGAGAAGAACCAGGGTCAGCTAGGAAGCAGAAGGGCTGGCGGGGGTGGGGGGGGCGTGTGGGATGGGCAAGAGTCTTTTTTTTTTTTTTTTTTTTTTTGCGGTATGTGGGCCTCTCACTGTTGTGGCCTCTCCCGTTGCAAAGCACAGGCTCCGGACGCGCAGGCTCAGCGGCTCACGGGCCCAGCCGCTCCGCGGCATGTGGGATCTTCCCGGACCGGGGCACGAACCCGTGTCCCCTGCATCGGCAGGCGGACTCTCAACCACTGCGCCACCAGGGAAGCCCTGGGCAAGAGTCTTTATTGCATTTTTGGCAGGAAGGCACGGGCGAGGCAGGGCAAGCAGGCTGAGCCGGTTTGGGATTGGCTAGTTTGAAAGGTCTGGGCAGGCTCCGTGCATCAGGGCTGTCCTGGTTGTCTGGTACCTGGCCCTGGGGTCATGAAGGCAGGGGGATAGTGGCCTGGAAGTGTTAAGGAGGTCATGGCTGGGGAGGGGGGGAGGGGCTCTAGATTGGTTGGTTTCCATATGAAATGTGCACTTGCAGGTGGTCCTTTACTGTCTCTAGGAACTGGCTAGTCCTGGGAGGGACAGCCTCCCCAGGGTGAGTAAGGTCCCAGATGTCAAAACACTAGAATAAAAAGATATGCTTACTGATTCACTTTGCTGTACACCTGAAACTAACACAACATTGTAAATCAACTATACTCCAATTTTAAAAAAAAAGACATGCTTAATATACAAAAAGACAGGACTATTTCAGGATTTGGTTAAATCCTGATTATCTCCCATGATGACCCTGGAAGGAAGGTCACCGGGCCATCATGGACCAGATTCTTAAACCTATTAGATCCACTGAGCTTGCCAACACACTGACAAATGAAAAATAGGAATAAAATATACAGAAAGTGAATCCATTGAGTTCTTCCTTCTTTTGTATGTCAGTGAGGACTCCTTCAGTAACAAGTGTTAGAAGCCTAACTCAAACTCTCTTAAGCAAAAAAAGAAATGTATTCACTCATGTAATTGGATAGTGCAAGGATCAGCCAACTCCAGGCTCAGCTGGATCCAGGCCTCAGAAAATGTCCTCTGGGCACTATTTGTCTGAGTCTCTCAGCTCTGTTAGCCTTTCCTCTCAAGCACGTTGTCCCCATGTGGTGGTAAAGATGGCCTCCTGCAATTCCATGACAACTTGTTAACCCCGGTAGAAAGGATATGCCTCTTGGACTTCCCTGGTGGCACAGTGGTTAAGAATCCGCCTGACAGTGCAGGGGACACAGGTTCGAGTCCTGGTGCGGGAAGATCCCACATGCCGTGGAGCAACCAAGCCCGTATGCCACAACTACTGAGCCTGCGCTCTAGAGCCCGCTAGCCACAACTACTGAGCCCACACACCACAATTACTGAAGCCCCCGCACCTAGAGCCCATGCTCCGCAACAAGAGAAGCCACAGCAATAAGAAGCCCACGCACAGCAAGGAAAGTAGCCCCCACCCGCTACAACTAGAGAAAGCCTGTGCTCAGCAACAAAGACCCAATGCAGCCAAAAATAAATAAATGAATAAATAAATTTATTTTAAAAAAGGAAGGATATGCCTCTTAAAAGCTCTTGCAAAAAGTACCAAAATTGCCTGTGATTGGACAGGCTTGGGCTGTGTGCCCACCCCGGACCCAGTCACCGTGGCTAAAGCAATGAGGTGCTCTCATTAGCCAGGCTGCAGTCACTTGCCCATCCCTGGAGTCAGGGAACGGACCACCCAAACCACATAATCCGTTGAGTGAGAGAAAGATGGGTCCCCAAAAAGAAGAGACAGCTGGCAAAAACCACAGATGTCTACTACAACTTGGCTTTCTCTTTGTCTCCTAGGTGCTCCACACCCTGAGTCAGCACCAGAAACAGAAGAAGAGTCCAGGCCTTTATGGAGGCCTCCCCTGAAGCAGGTGCCCCTGAAAAGGCCAAGGGAATTAACAGTACATCTCCCAGTAGACACAGGGAGGGACCCACTCTCGCCTCAAGGTAGCTATTCCTTCCCTCCAGCATCCCACAGGGATCTCACTCCAAAGGAGAGCAAGGCAAGACACATCAGGGTCCTCAGCCATAAAAAGCAGGCTAGAGGGACTTCCCTGGTGAAGCAGTGGTTAAGAGTCCGCCTGCCAATGCAGGGGACACGAGTTCAAGCCCTGATCTAGAAAGATCCCACATGCCGCGGAGCAACTAAGCCCGTGCACCACAAGTACCGAGCCTGTGCTGTACAGCCCGCGAGCCACAACTGTGGAGCCGTGCTCCTAGAGCCTGTGCTCCGCAACAAGAGAAGCCACTGCGATGAGAAGCCCGTGCACCACAACTCACCCCAACTAGAGAAAGCCCGCGCTCAGCAACGAAGACCCAACGCAGCCAAAAATTAATTAATTAATTAATTTTTTAAAAAAAAGAGGCTAGAAGGGAGGCCACTCCTCCCCGGCCACTTGAAGATGGCTTCTGCTCAGGCAGCTGCTGCCTTCACCAAAGTGCTGCAGTGAAACCAACTTCCTGTCTAGCTCACAAGTTACTTACTCACTAAATCAAACCCCCTACTAATATTTCCTGGTTGCAGATGTAAAACAGCACCAAACTTACTACGTATTTGCTGCATGCTCTATAGTTTCTCCCATGTTTTTAACCAATGGAATTTCATTTCTAATCTATTTGGGACTATTCACGAGAAGTTCATAATATCAACAAAAGGCATTACTCCAATTTTTCAGAACATCACGTGGACATCTGAAATTATACACATGAGTGCATCAAAGTGTATATTTTTATGTGTTGATAGGTTGGAAACAATGGGCCCTATTTAGAAAGCTCTACATTTTCACAAAACTGAAGCTCCTTCCCCAAGGGCAACATGACAGTATCACAAGTGCTAGGGGACCTCTGAGTGGAGGTAATCAGAAGTAGAAGGATGAACATTCACACTTAAGGAGTTCTTCCTCAGTGCCAGGCACTGGCCTCAGGTTTTAACACTCACAACAGTCCTACCCTCATTTCACAGATCAGAAATCTGAAGCCCTGGGAGATCAGTGACTTGTTCGAGGTCACACAATTGTAAGTGGCCTCGCTGGGCTTGGAGCTGAGGCCTTCCAGTGCCAGGATCTGTGCTCTTATTCATTATACTGCACTGCCTCTCAGAATTAAAAAGAAAAAAAAATGAACCCAGGTCAGGATGTTCTTGAGACATTTCCGTTTTGAGAACGTCCTTTGATTATTGAGGCAGGGGCTTGTTTACCGTCTCTCTTAAGTGAGAGTTAATCATCCTAAAGACTTCGAAGTATTTTTTTAAAATCCACATATGGGGACTTCCCTGGTGGTCCATTGGTTAAGAATGTGCCTTCCAATGCAGGGGACGCGGGTTAGATCCCTAGTCAGGGGACTAAGATCCCACGTGACGTGGGGCAACTAAGCCTGCGCGCTCTAAAGCCCGCGTGCCACAACTAGAGAGAAGCCCGTGCCACAATGAAGATCCCGCGTGCTGCAACTAAGGCCCAATGCAACCAAATAAATAACAAATAAATCATTTTTTTTAAAAATCCTCATATGGCAAGGGTCACTCTGTGTGCAGACAGGTAAGAAAGCAGCTTTGCCCCTGTGCACCACAACGTCAGGGGCACAGCCTGAGCCACCAGGAGGGATGGGCAACACCAGGGAATTTCATCTTTGGGGCTGCTCACCTCACACTGCCCTCCACTTGTTTTGAGCTGCCATGTCCACTGGGGACCCAGTACCTAGAGCTTGTCCATCCTCTGCTACCCTGACAGGAGGAAGCTGGGCTAAGAAGTCCCTGGTACCTTGGTTAGTTCAGTACGTTAGTTCAGTGTGTGACTCAACTGGGTAGTAGATGCATGAAAAAAAAGAAAAAAAGGTCTAAAGAGGCAAGATTTTCATGGCAATCTTTCTCACACAGGCGTCCCTGGAGGAAGGGTGTTTAGAACTAGTCAGTGGGACTCTCATTGCTCCAGAGGTTGCACAGACCCATTTACGTGCTTAGCCCTGGATTGTTTCACTTCTCGTATCATAAAAATGAAGGCAGATTTTTTATACGCACATACACACATACATATTTTATTTTATTGCTGAACCATCCGAGACTACACTGCAGACTTTGTACATTTCATCCCTTATCGGCGCGTACCTCCCAAGAGCAAGGCTATTCTCCTTGTAACCACAGTACAATTATCACATTCAAGAAAACTAACATTGATGTAATACTATTTTCTAATATATAGTCCACATTCGACTTCCTCTAATTACACCAGCCATATGCCGTACAGTTGCTGTTCCCCCGATCAACCCAGGATTCCACTCAGGATCATACACGGTACTGAATTGCCACATCTCTTTCGGATCTTTTCATCCGGAACTCTTCCCCGGTCTCAGGTTTCAGGACACTGACATTTGTGAAGAGCTTAGGCTAGTTGCTTTACAGAATTATCCTCAGTTTAGGTTTGTTTCCCCATGATTCGATTCAGATCAAACACTTTTGGCAGGAATGGCACGTTGGTGACGTGTGCTTCTCGGTGCATCACATCAAGGGACACAGAATATCCCTGTATATTAATTCCGTTTGTTATAAGTTGTTCCATGATAAGCGATGTTAAATTGCATTATTTGGTTAAAGAGATGTCTTCCTCCGTTGTAAAGACACCTCTTCCCTTTGTAAATAAGTAGCTTGGGATACTTGGAGACTGTGTGTGAAGCCAGCCTTTAAACACAAACACCAAGAGTGTGTTGAACATGAAATAAAGACCACTCTCTCTGAGATTAAGACAAGGTCCCAATCACTTTTAGATTACTGGGTTTTCCCTCCCTAGAGCAGAGCCAGTTTTGGGAAGGAGTGAGAGAAAGAACAGGGATGGAGGCCAAGACGTGCTTTGTGGAGTTTATCATCCATCCTGTTACCCTCTAACTACCATCTAGAAGGGGCTACTTTGTACTTTATGACCTGGAGGAGTCATGAGATCACTGGTTCTGCTTAGAAGAATTGCTTTGTGGTTGGAACTCTGTAGCCAACAGTCCCATGAGCTTTAACGCTGGGGTCTCCCCAGTTAGGGAAGGACCTTGCAGCCTCCCTAGCCTTTCTCCCATCTCAGGAGCCCATCAATAGGATGAGGATGACAGCAACCACTGGTCAGTTCCTCCCAGTTCTTGGAGGTTCCCCAACAGTAGGGCTGCTATTCTAGCCAAGAGTAATCCCACCTTGGCTGTGGGAGATACCTGGCGTCTGCTCCTTAGCAGGGCTGGAAAAGAGAGACAAACTTGAGAATGAGGGGAATAAGTGATCCTAGACCCTAGGAGCCATCAACAGAATTAGAAAAGAGGTTCCTTCTCCTTCTTGCTGATCCAAATTCTCACTCATACTTTTTCTCCTTTTGCTTTTGAAGACGATGATGCTCCATCGCAGGATGGCACCCCACCACTGTCCCTGACGGAAGGAAGAAAAAGTCCAGAGAGCCAGAGGAGCCTGGACAGCCCCAGGACATCAGGCCACAGCAGCCCCGTGGGCCCCCTCCATGTGAGACGGGCCGGCGGGGCACTCCCAGCAGAAGGACAAGGTAATCACTCCCAGGGTGCATGGATGCACCCTCTTGGCTTGTCTGTGGCTCTGGGCTCATTTTAACCATCTTCCAGGGCCACAAGTAAGCTGTCTGAAAGCCACCCCATTGAAAAAGGGAAATCAGCAGTGTTTCCAACGCTGTCAGTGGGATTAACGGTCACCACGCATATTCCTCAAAAGTCAGTACATGTTTTAAGGGTTTTCTGCACCAACATGCGCTGCCAAGCTGTTCTGTGCTTTCCTCGCTCCTGGCAGCAGCGTGTGATGACACAGCTCCCTGCGCTCATCAGGGAGACTCGCTACTGGGTTTACCAGGCATTCTCAACACCGAGCCATAACCCTGCACGGGGCAAGGGAGCCTGGGGACCCTGCCAACAGGAAGAGTCCCCGGGGAGGAGTCACCCTCCGGCCCTGGGCAGAGCCTGAGGCCTGTGCACAGAGAGAAAAGGACTCTGGATTTCTACTGAAGGATGAGGCAGGCAGGGCCACACCCTCTATGACTTAGCCCCACTCAGAGTTCTTATCCTTAAGGGCCGACAGTCCAGGAGGAAACTAAGACAGTGCAATAACAGCTTCCATGGGGGCTTTGATCTAAATGCAGCACATAAAGCAAAAGTTGCTTAGGGTCCAAATTACCCCTGAAAATCCTTTAGGGATGGGCTTCCCTGGCGGCGCAGTGGTTGAGAGTCCGCCTGCCGATGCAGGGGACATGGGTTCGTGCCCCAGTCCGGGAGGATCCCGCATGCCGCGGAGCAGCTGGGCCCATGAGCCATGGCCGCTGGGCCTGCGCGTCCGGAGTCTGAGGCCCGCGTACCGCAAAAAAAAAAAAAAAATCCCTTAGGGAGGGGCCATGCTGGAGACCAACAAACCATTTTCTAGAAAGTGCAGCCCAATCAGCTGTTCCTCCCTCATCGGAGGATGGGCAGGCAGCTTTCTCTGACTGAGCACCAGATGAAGGAGATGGTGTGTGTTTGGGTGCCAGACAATGTGAACAAAGTATCTCTGTTAACAGCAGAATCACACTCAGGGCCTAGAGAAGCTCACACTCGAGAGGAATGTGGCAACTGAGAGCTACCAAGAAGACAACAGATACCACAGCTTTCATCCCATCCAGGCTCGCTCAGAGACAGATGCCTCACTATTTAAATCCTGCTCGCTTGCACTCCCCCTGCCCCGACCCAAGCATTCATTTATATTGGAAGCCTTGTGAGCATAAATTCAATACGTGGATCAATAATTCCATTAGGGCTTCCCTGGTGTCGCAGTGGTTGAGAGTCCGCCTGCCGATGCAGGGGACACGGGTTCGTGCCCCGGTCCGGGAGGATCCCACATGCCGCGGAGCGGCTGGGCCCGTGAGCCATGGCCGCTGAGCCTGCGCGTCCGGAGCCTGTGCTCCGCAATGGGAGAGGCCACAACAGTGAGAGGCCCGTGTACCGCAAAAGAAAAAAGAAAAAAGAAAAATAAAAAAAATAATAATAATTCCATTATGTGCTTTGCAGCTCCTCTGTTTAAGGCTGGAATTGGTCAAAGTCAAATTCTCTCTCTCTCACCAAAGAAACTTACAAACTATTTCCAGATGGAGCCTTTCTCTTACAACCTCCTCCCTTTTATATTTGCATGGCAATCATGCTCTCTTAACTTTGAGCTAATGAACTGAACTTTAGGTACAGTAGTGTCACCACCAAGGGTATTCCTAGGAGGTTGCATTGCCCAGAACAAATCACACCAAACACACACACACACACACACACCGAATTAGACACCCTTACAAAAGGAGAACCTGATTAGAATGAATGCCAGGGCTGTGACTATGACGAGTGCAGCCTGAAGCCCCAAGTGTGTAGGCTGAGTGTGTGTAAATGAATGTGTGCATGGTGGCACATGTGTGTCTTAGGGTATGTGTGTGCTTATATAGCTATGGGAGTACATGTGTATACTTGTGTGCTCATGTATGTATGTGTGATTGTGCAGGCATGCAGGCCTGCCTGCGAACAAGTACACATGTGTTGCTGTGTGTCCTTCATGTGTGATACACGTGTGTCCTTGCAGGCACACCTGCATATGTGTGCGTGCCTTGTGAGTGTGTATATATGTACGTGTGAGTGCACACCTTGGTGTGTGTTTCCGTGTGTGTGTGTGATGCCTCTGTGTATATGTGTGTTTTCACACTTGTAAGCATCCACTGTGGCTGATGGCCAGCTCTACCCCTGACCCTTTTGCCTTGGAAATGGGGAAGGTAAAGTCATAGAAACACCCTCAATCTTTCTAAGCAACTGAAATAGAGCTTCCTTCTCCTCCTTGGCCTGAGCCCCTTGGAGTCACTAAGCAGTCCCAGCATTTGATCCACAGGGCACAGCTGTGCCACTGAGTACTGCACAAAGGCATGTGACACAGCAGGAAGCAGAGGCTGGAACTACCGAGCCCTGTGCCCAGGAGCTGGGCTGCACACACTTGGAGGATGGGGCTCCCTTTCCTGCACACAAGGTGCCCCCTCCAGGCTCACCTTGTCCCTGGAGGGCTGCCTGAAACCAGAGGATTCCCCCTTTTCTAGACCTTCACAGAAGGCACGACGTAGGCTATGGCAGCCCCGCCCTGTTCATCCCACACTGACTCCAGATGATGGGGCGTGAACGCTGGCCCTGCTCTGCCGAATCCCAGGAGTGGGGCTGGCCTGCACCCTGGCAAGCACCTGAGCACACCGGCATCTGCCCGCTGGGGACTCAGGGAGCACGGTCCAGGTTCAGCCTCCCTCCCCTGCACTGGTGCTAACACTGCCCATGCTTGTGCTTATTTTCAAGAAAAATCCAGAGACCCCACACTGGGGCACTTCTTGCTGGGTCCAAATGGAGAAAACATCTGCCTGTCCCTCCCAAGGCCTACCCAAACCGAGGAGCTTCTGTAGGGTGAAGGTAAGATGATACATCCCAGGTCAGCCTCGCTTTCCTGGGGGAAGATTTTACCTGCAGCTTCCAAAACTCCCCAGCAGGAGAGACATCATTAAAAACAGACGCAAGTCAGCCAGTTTCTCCCCTCTCGCTGAACACAGGGATGCTTCTGTAGCTCAGACACAATAACCCAATGTCTGCATAACAAGTTGGCTCTTGCTAGAGCATCTGGAGAGAGACGTTCCCATGGAATGGCCTGGAGGAGGCCTAATGTGCCGTGCTGATGCCTTGATGAGGATGATAAAGCCCTCTTGGTATTTGCCCAAACTAAACACTGCCTTTTCTCTTCTTTCCAACCACCCTCCAGAGGTGGAGGTGGCTAATTGGTAATCCAATCAGTTATCCTTGTTATGTGTATTGGTTCCTTGCTGCGAATCATCTGGCTCCTGACAGATATCAAGGCAGTTTCCAAAAACCCTTCTGGCATGTTCACTTTTTGGAAAAGGGATGCTGGCTCTGGGCAATAACCATCTTGCAAAGGAAAAAAAAAAAATGAAGTCAGAGGGTGATGAGTGTCAACCACCCAGGAACCATCACGATGTGTATGCATGAGTCGTACAGCCAGCCAGCAGGCCTCTTAATGAGGGAGATTAAAATCTGCACTCGTTTGGTGGGTGATGTCATGACTGCCTCAACAAAAAGAGCATGGAATCAGAGCCAGGAGATTTGAGTAGCCCTGGCTTGTCCTCTATGTTGTCAGATGACTTTGGGTCAACCCTTCCTTGTGTCCAAGGCTCCTCTTCTCATTCGAAATAAGGGGATCGACTCCACCACCGGCAGCTATTGACTATTGCTGCATTTTATGTGTTGTGTCTGGTGCTGTGGAAGTAGCCACTTAGTACATGGATTTCCAGAAACCAGAATGCATTCGGTTCCAAATCCAGCATTAAAGAACTTCCATCACCACTTGGGCTGTCCCATGATATGAGTATAAAAATAACTTGGTTCTGAACTGGCGGAAGCAGGAGTGAGACAGGTGGAGGCCACTGTCACTGTGACACAGCTGGTACAACAGCTGGAACGCAAACACGATTCTGTTCACCTGCTGCACATTTGTCCACTCTCTTCCAAGAGAAATAGCTCCCCTTTGGGCAAAGCAAAAGCCAGAAGCAGAAAAGGAAATATTTAAGTTCCATGTTTAAGTCTGTTGTCATCTCGTCAGTATCATGTTTCGGTCATTTCGGCATCCTCAGCACTTAGCACAGTCCCTGACGCAAACAGAGCGGGATCACAATAAACGTTCATTGAAAATCTTTCAATAATTTCCCCACGAAAGAAGGAAAGAGAGAAATGAAATTTATGCTGAATAAATCGAGACTTGCCTGCCATCTTGTCTTAGGCCCATGAACAATGTATTTAATCCTACTTGCCTCTCAAACCTAAAGGCATTCACTGTGAGCTTGTTGAATAAATGAACAAATGAATCATCCGTCCTCCATATACAGCTGGTGGACCTCCAGCCTCGACAGTGATTGCATAGGGCTCTGGGAGGCAGGCAGAACCTTAACCCACATCTCCCTACAAGCGCCCATAGAACAGGCCCAGCTTTCTCAGAGTCTCTGTTAATGGGAAAGCCCTGTTTTGTTTTGCTCTGGGAAGCAGGATACTGAAAAACATTTTCAACTCCTGCAAAGGATTTGCTCCACCCACACCAAATTCTTTGCAGCTGTTTGTTCAAATGCATCTTGATCACCATCCCCACCCTACTCTTCCAGTCTCATCTCCCACTATATTCAGGCCCACCCTTTTCTCATCTGTCTGATGGCCCAAACATTCAGTCTTCCTTCTCTTATCTCCCAGCCTTTGCCCAAGTTGCCCTCAAATATTTAGAATCATTTTAAGTTCCAGGGGAAGGTTCATCTATTCTGGGATATTTTCCTCAATAAATCCACTTCATCTCACTGAACTGCTACGATGTAGCTTTCACCCATTTCTCTCTCTCAATCCCACTTTTGTGATTACTGTATTTATATGCATCCGCTTGTTGTTTAGCTCCCAAATATATTAGAAGAGTCCTAGAGATCCTCTTATCTTTATCATATGTCCAAGAAATGCGTGGACAGAATACCCCAGATGCCATAAAGGAAAGTCTGGGGGGGGGGATCATAGTTCTTTTTTAATTTAAAAAAATCTTGGGTTAAAGTGGAAATATGATCTGTCTGATCATTCTGAGACTTTCAGACTCTGCCAACATCTACTTGGAAATAAATTCTTAAGCAATTAGATCATGATATCTTGCTTTCAGATAGCATAGAAGAATGAGTATAAACCTGCAGAATAAAAAAAAAAAAAGATGTGAAGACTTGAGCTGGAATTCGACCCTCTTGGTCATGTTGGGATATTGCAACACTTAGAAAATTCAAAGGCTTAAGAAAGGAAAATTTAACTTGGAAGGATACGAGTCAAAACATTGGAACATTGGAGTTGCTTATCCTTGATTCAAATCCTTCATCTATTCTCCTAGTCACAGTGGCAGCAACAGAAGTTTTCTTTCAGAAGTTCTTTTATTCAGAAGTTCTTTATTGCAAGAAGCTCAAGAATGTCTGTGCCAGTGGTTCGGTTTGGGACTCCAGGTCCCATGCAAATTTAAATTCTTCATCTCTTTCACAGTTTCCAGTTGACACCTGCTCTTGTCCTAAAAGGATTTTTACCCCCAAAACTTGCCTTGTTTTTTGGTCATTTAATTAGCAACCTTCTCTCTTGCAACTCTTTCTTGGTATGGTGGTTTTAAAATATGTCTACAGGGCTTCCCTGGTGGTGCAGTGGTTGAGAGTCCGCCTGCCGATGCAGGGGACACAGGTTCGTGCCCCGGTCCGGGAGGATCCCACGTGCCGCGGAGCGGCTGGGCCCGTGAGCCATGGCCGCTGAGCCTGCGCGTCCGGAGCCTGTGCTCCGCAGTGGGAGAGGCCACAACAGTGAGAGGCCCGCGTACTGAAAAAAAAAAAAAAAAAAGTCTACAAATTCTTTGACACTTGTTCTTTCAAAAGGGGGAGCCCTTGGGGCTTCCCTGGTGGCACAGTGGCCCTTGGGGCTTCCCTGGTGGCACAGTGGTTGATAGTCCGCCTGCCGATGCAGGGGATACGGGTTCGTGCCCTGGTCCGGGAGGATCCCACATGCCGCGGAGCGGCTGGGCCCGTGAGCCATGGCCGCTGAGCCTGCGCGTCCGGAGCCTGTGCTGCGCAACGGGAGAGGCCACAACAGTGAGAGGCCCGCGTACCACAAAAAAAAAGGGGGGAGCCCAATTCTCCTCCCCTTGAGTGTGCGCTGGACATAGTGGCTCACCTCTGATAAATATAGAATATGACAGAAGTGACAGTGTGTGACTTCTGAGATGGTCCAACCCCAGGGAAATCCCCAGATGACTGCATCCCTGATTGGCAGTGTGACGGCAGCCTCACAAGAGACTGCACCGCAATCACAGGCCTAAGCCCCTCCCAGATTCCCATAGAAACTATGTGAGATATAGTAAGGTTTATTGCTTTAAGTCACTAGATTTGGGCATAATTTGTTTTCATAATAGATAATATACTGGTGTCATTTCCTGAGGGTCTACTTGGTAAACAGAAAAATGAAGGGTCCAAGAATATCCCAGCTGGTCTCAAAACACTGATTATTTGGGGGCAAACATATGCTAAGTGGTTGACTTTCTCTGTGTTCTCCCCATTTGTCATTTGTGATAATGTTGGTTGTGGGGACTCGTGGGTAAAAGGATCCTTCCATGTTGGTGGGATATTTGACAAAGTATGATTTTCCTTGAGTAGCCTTTCTCTTAGCAGCTTTTGCTTTAGTGAAGATGCCTAGAGATTTAAAAGTGAAGAAGCCCGGGGCTTCCCTGGTGGCGCAGTGATCAAGAATCCACCTGCCAATGCAGGGGACAGGGGTTCGAGCCCTGGTCTGGGAAGATCCCACATGCCATGGAGCAACTAAGCCCGTGAGCCACAACTACTGAGCCTGCGCTCTAGAGCCCACGAGCCACAACTACTGAGCCCGTGTGCCACAACTACTGAAGCCCACACGCCTAGAGCCCATGCTCCCAAGAAGAGAAGCCACCGCAATGAGAAGCATGTGCACCGCAACGAAGAGTAGCCCCTGCTCGCCGCAACTAGAGAATGCCCGCGTGCAGCAACAAGACCCAACGCAGCCAAAAATAAAATAAAATTAATTAATTTTTTAAAAAAGTGAAGAAGTCCATTAGATGAGACAGTGTGAGGAAGAAGAAAGAACTTTGGACTAAATATCCAAAGTCTTGGGTTTTCTTCTCAGCTCTACCACCCTGATTTCTGTGATCATTGGCAAATAAATCTACTGCTTTGGAGCTCAGCTTCTCCATATGGAGAAAGAGGAACTGGGATGAGATCCAATCCTCCCAGTGTATATCCCATAGAACTCCAAGTCCTCAGAAGGTTACCAGGCATTCTGTTAAAAAAAAAAAAAAAAAAAGTTCTGAGGCCAAATAAGTTGGAAATCAGTAGGCTAAAGCAAAGCAGAATCCTTACTGCAGGAGCCTCTACTGTGTTAATATGGATTATGGTTCCTCAAGATGAGGATATGCAATGTTTCCCAAACTTATTTGACCACTGAATTCTTTCTTGTTTTTAGTAAAGCATCATGTGCATCTAACTAGTTTTTGGAACACACTTTGGAAAATACTAAACATTATTTCTAAGGTTCTTTCCAGCTGTAATGCTGCATGTTACTAAATAACCCCCTTTCCCAAGGAGACTCTCTCCGTAGAGCAGTTCTGTTGTCTAGGTCCTGAAGCAGGATCTCAGTCATTCAATAATTCATGACTGTTCTTGCTTTCATTTTCCAAACATCAGTTCTGAATCACTGAGTCCACAATCCCTCCATCTCCAGGTAAAAAGAAGTAGAGGAAGGTAGGAGGAAGCCTGGGTGGCAATAAGGCCCTTTTGCCCAATCAGTGTTTGTTAATAATCCATAAGCAATCATGTTGGTGGATTTACCAGTTCTCAGATGTTGAAATAAAGAAAAACATGGCTGGATACGGTCGCTTGGTACCCAGCATTTCCTTCCAGTGCCCTCCTGTACTGCAAAGGCTGGAAGGCTAAAAACCACATTTCCCAGATAACCTTTGCAGTTAGGGGGTGGGATGCAGATGTGGTTCTGCCAAATAGATGCACTTGCATGAGATCTGAAGGGCAGAAGTGAGGCGGAGGCACTTTGGCTACTTACACCAGCAAGCGAGCTCGTGAAGACTGTCAAGAGGCAGCTGCTGCAGCAACTTCGTAAACACCAAGTGCTCTATAGTAGCTCCATTTCTTCTTAAAATACCTTGGTGGTTTCTGTTCTCCCCTGAGTCCTGACCCATATACTCTCCTCCCCTTGCAGAAGTTATGGGGGATTCCCATGAGGCTCGGCATGGGGCTAATTTGGGTCTGTCACATGGACCACAGGGCAGGGAAGCTGTGTTTGTCAGGACTTCAGAGGGAAGCGGGGTTCTTTCTCTCACAGCAGCGAACCCAGCACCGCATCAGCAGCCCACACTGGAAGGTGTTCTGATGGCCACCTGCAGAGAACCACTAAAAACCACTGGGGAGTCTTCTTTCCTTTGACAGAAACCTCTCATGATTCCTATAAGTACAAAGACTCCCCTCCCTCGTATTTGGCTGAAAATGTGATGTTATTGCCACTTTATGCCTTCCAAAGAAGAAAAATGTCAAAAAGAATAGTTCTCTTTGAGTCTGCTGAAAATTCTTTTTTTTAAGAAAAAAGTCAATATGAAGTGTTGAAGAATATTTAATTCCTCTTTATTTTTTGCATATGTACTTATACTGTTTCTTACAGAGCCTGTAAAGCTGTAAATTCTACCTCCCTCGCATTTTTTCTGTTTCAGAGAACCTTAGAGTTGAGATGGAATGTAGGCATCACCTTCATCAGCATTTAAGCAGGGGAAGCATTTTATCAAACAGACTTTCTGAGGACACCTATAGATAAAATGGATAAAAGCAGAGCTGCCTGGTTAAAGTAGGGATGGCCTGTGTCCCCCAACAACTTCTTCAGAGCCCAGCTAATTCTTTCCCTCCTGAAATGATTCCCGGCTGTGGGGTCTATGCAGAGTCACTAGAACTATGAGACCACAGTTTGAAAACTCTCATTTTATGGATAAGAAAACTGAGGCCCAGAGAGGTACGGTGACTTACTCAAAGTCACACAGCTTCTATGCGGCAAATCTAAGGCTCAAACCCAGATCTTCCTGCACCTACTTAAGCCAAAGCTCTTCTCACTAGAATTTACTGCCTCTAGGCCCTCTTGTCCAGGTTTCTAGGCTTCAAGGACTAGATGCAGTCCCACCTTCATTGTACCACCTCACCTGACCACCTCAGCCCACACTGATTGCTACTATCTTAGGTCAGCAGTAATTCTTACTACCTGGGTCTCTCACCAGGCACTCCCTACTTCCGCTATTTTTTTTACTCTTTTTCTTCATCCTCCTCCAAGATAGATCCCCCTCCTCTACTTCTGAATATCCCAGAGAACATCATAGGTACTCGCAGAACGTTGCCCATAAATATTGATTGAAACTGTCAGTAGCAAAGACTTACTTGTTCCCCAATATCCATTTTTCCATTACTCCTGTTATTAGCAGAATCCCCTACCATGAAGTTTAGTTGAACACAAGGCTACTTGGCTAGAAATTATATTTCCCAGCCTTCCTTGCAGCCAGGTATGGTCATATAACTGATGTGGCTGATGAAATGTGAACAGAAGTAACTTGTGCGACTGACTTCCAGGTCATTTCCTTAAAAGGAAATCACTGGGGACTTCCTTGGTGGCACAGTGGATAAGAATCCGCCTGCCCATGCAGGGGACACAGGTTCGATCCCTGGTCCGGGAAGACCCCACATGCCGCGGAGCAACTAAGCCCGGGAAGATCCCACATGCCACAACTACTGAGCCTGCGTGCCAGGCTCTGCAACAAGAGAAGCCACCGCAGTGAGAAGCCCGTGCACCACAACGAAGAGTAGCCCCCGCTTGCCACAACTAGAGAAAGCCTGCGCGCAGCAACAAAGACCCAACGCAGCCAAAAAAAAAAAAAATTTTTTTTTTAATTTTAAAAAGAGGAAACCATTGCCTTCTTCCTTTTCCCCTTGGACTTGGTTGCCGTGGTGAAGTAGCTTCAACCACGTGGAAGAGGGCAATACTCTAGGGGATGATGAAGCCATAAGATATAAGGGAGCACAGAGCCCAGATACCTTCAGGGAGCAGACCTACCCTGGGCTACCCCCTCCCTCTAGACTCTTACCTGAAACAGAAACACGTGTTTATCTTTCTGAGTCTCTTTGTTACAGCATATAATGCAACTATATATTCTTTCTTAATCTGGACAAAGCAAACCTAACAGATTTTTCTGATGAGCATGTGTTTGAATCCTCTATTGTGCTCCATTCTATCACACGTGCATTTTTCATGTTAAACTGCAATTACTTAAACTCTTCCCCTATCCTTCTAAATTAATTTTCCAAAGTTGGAGTGTAGTCTTTTCCCCCTTAGGCTATGCACTAATTGAGGCTTTCTTTTCACCATACTTTGTGATGTCTAGTGTACAGTATTTCTACTTCCCACATCTTTGCTCTGCACAGTCACCTTGCCCTTCCTCCTACCACCTAAGAAGGAAAGATGGTCAGACTAACAGGTGAAGTCTACAAGGTGTCTGTGTGTTCTGTGTAGCTTCAGAGTTAGATTGAAATTATCAGGCACAGATTTAGTCTTGTCATTTTGTTTACACATTGGGGAAAAAGAATTCAGTTTATTAAACGTTTCGTGTAACTGCACCCAAGTTTTGCCAAGCTGGGAACTTGGACCTTTTCTGTGTAGGGACATTTTAATTCTAGTTTTCATAACCTGGAGATCAGACTGTTGCTTTTGCATGATGTACATAGTGTCTCGTGACTAGAGTTTGCTTTGTTTTATAGTATCTGTACTCGTATTTTTCAAGAGCTATTTTGTAAACAGATGATGTACTTCTCCCTTGAAAACACAATAAAAAGAAAAAAGCACCAAAAGAAAAAAAATGCATCTATAATAATACCTCCCATCCTAGATGGCATTGCTTCGTGACAACCAAACCAGATCATACTTGCAGTATATAATAAAGTATTAAGTAAAATTCCAATATAAAATATCATTGGACCTAAAAGAGAGAAGACCCATAATATTGTGTCCGACTCTTTTGATCAAATGGGCAGAACGCCTACCATGTTCAAGGGAAAGAGAAGGATGTTGATATCAAGAGCAAACATGCTCAGGCACACATCATCTCATTCTATCATCCAATCATCCTTTGAAGGGAGTATCTTCATTCACATACCACAGGTGAGGAAACTGAAACACAGGAGGTTAACCCCCTTGTGCACATTGATCACACCTGGTGAGCAGCTGCGCTTATTCATTCCCAGGCCCGCCTATCCCAGATACTGTGCTCTTTTCTTCCCGCTTCCCAGGGCTCAACCCCAGGCCCTGTGGCTGCTGCCCCCAAGAACCTCACAGCCCCTGTGAGAAAAAATTCACAAGCAACTGACTCTTCTGCAAGGCAGAATGAGATGAGTGCTGTAACAGAAGTCTCAACAACACGATGCAGGGGCCTCCAAGGAAGGAGCGATGAATTCTAACCTGGGGGATGAGGACGGATTTTTGCAGAGGAATCTCTATTTGTACTGACTTTAAAGAAACTGGTAGGGAATTCCCTGGTGGTCCAGTGGTTAGGACTTGGTGCTTTCACTGCTGGGGCCTGGGTTCGATCCCTGGTTGGGGAACTAAAATCCCAACAGCCTCGAGGCACAGCCAAAATTTTTTTTTAAACAAATATAAACAAAATTCTATTAAAAAAAAAAGAAAAGAGGGACTTTCCTGGTGGTCCAGTGGGTAAGACTCTGTGTTCCCAATGCAGGGGGCCTGGGTTTGATCCCTGGTTGGGGAACTAGATCCTGCATGCATGGTGCAACTAAGAAATCTCATGCTGCAACTAAAAGATCCCACATGCCGCAACTAAGACCCGGTGCAGCCAAAAGTAAAAAAATTAAAAAAAGAAGGAAACTGGTAGAAGTGGATAAACAGAGAAGAGAGAAAGACATGACCAGCTGAGGGACCAGCATGAACAAAGGCAAAGAGATAAGAAAGCAGAATCCATGCGGGAAATGATGAGTAACCTGTAAGAATGCCCTGTGGAGGGGCTTCATGGGGGGAGATGGGGCTGAAAGGCAGGCCAGGACCAGGCCAGGGAAGGCCTTGTGTGCCAGGATAGAGCTGAAATGCCGCTTTTTAGGCAACAAGAAATCACAGGTGCTTGAGGAAGGATGTCACGCAACCCACCCTGTGTGCCAGGAATAGGCAAGAGAAAAGGCCGAGTGCTCAGGCTACTGTAGAATCATCCAGACAGCAGCTGACCAGGGCCTGGATGGAAGGCAGTGGGCAGACGTAGGAGACGCAGCAAAGGGATAATCCCCAGGGCCGCCGACTGGATGTGGGGAGCCCACCCAGCACTCTGAGCAACCAGTGACAAACCTGTTTATAGTGTCTCTACAAAATTGGCTACAATTCTCATCTCCAATTTTCTACTCAAACTACCATTTTTCTGTTTTCACTTTCAGCTAAGAGGATGACTTTTGGGGTGTCTTGTGTACAATAATTAAGATAAAACAACAGTCAAGGCCTTGGAGCCCGAGTCACCCCACGGCGGCACACAAAGGACCACAGCCCTCTCCCATGTGGCACTCAGCTCCAGTACCTCCTTTTATTTAAAGTCAAACTCCCACCGACACACATAAAAAATAAATTCCAGTGCTGAGCGCCTCTCAGCTTGTCATGCACTGTGGCTGTTTTCAGGCTCATGTGCTCTTGGGGAAGTGGCTGAGCTTCCCAGCAGTATTTACCCACAACTGTGGTAAATAATACGAGTTCTAAGGAAAACCCTGATAGCAAATTCCTTGGGAGCTGTGAGTAAGGAAGAGGCAAAGCAGTAAGCAGTGATGGAGAGTGTTTGTATAACCCTCCTGCACCCTCTCACCCTGACACACATTGAGCTTTCTCTTTCATGATTGTTTTAGCCTCTTTTTCCCTTCCAACCACCGACCACTCAATTCTTTGAGGGAAAATTAACATTCATTATGCAATTTCTCTCTCTCTTTTTAATCCAGAGTGTCTGTCTCCAAGGTCCCTACTCAATAATTAATGTTTGTTCTCCTTTCCCATTCTCCAGAGCATCTATTCTTGAACTGTAAGGTCAACAGTTAACACTAATTATGGCTTTTTCTCTCTCCAGTGTTGGTTCTCAGAATCCCAAGTTGCCCTGCTCAGCCTAAGTTACGTGTGTGCACGTGGCTGCTTGCGTGCATATCCGAAGGTGGGAAGGCACCAAGAAGCAGGCTTCTCCAAGCCCCCCACTTTAGCGAATCAGTAAAACCAAACATTCTTTTTTGGCAATGTCTCTAGTATATGTATTATCAGTAATGAGACGATGAAGCATACACACACATACACACATGTATTTGGAAATGAGCTGGGGGGGTAGTTAGATCTCAAAATCTTTTTCAGATATATTTGATTCCCTCTGACCTTTTTCCTCCCTATTTCTATCTCCTTGATCTCTCATACCTCTGTCTCTCTGACATACACATGCAAACACACACACACACACACCAAATTTCTCATTAAAAGCCATTCCTCCATTTCAGATTCACTCAGCTGATCTCCTTGCTATCTATGACCTCTCCCCTAACTACCTTTCTCTGGTCTGTCATCCTAATTCTCCTCAGCCATTAAAACAGCATTACTGGGCTTCCCTGGTGGCGCAGTGGTTGAGAGTCTGCCTGCCGATGCAGAGACACGGGTTCGTGCCCCGGTCTTGGAGGATCCCACGTGCCGCGGAGCGGCTGGGCCCGTGAGCCGTGGCCGCGGGGCCTGCGCGTCCGGAGCCTGTGCTCCGCAACGGGAGAGGCCACAGCGGTGAGAGGCCCGCGTACCGCAAAAAAAGAGCATTATTTTAACTACTGTTCCTTTTGACGGTCAAGGACAGTTAGGAGAATGATTCTCATCCAAAGTGACTCTAAGAGATTGCAAAAAAAATTCATCAGGGCTGTGCAAAAGCCTATCTTTCTGGCTAGAATCAGATGGGCTAGAATCCCTTCTGTCTCCCTGGTCCAACCCTTGAATTTGCGCTACAGCTGGAAGCAGGGGCTCCTCACGTTTGTCTGTCATCCCCCCCATCGCTGCACGCACTGGGGTCCCGCAGCACAGCTGCTGTTCCAATCTGGACATCTCCTCAGAGCGGGTATCAGGCATTAACTCTTTCATGCTCTTGTTCTGTCAAAAGTTCTCCTCTCAGAACTTAAGCATCACAGTACCTGCAGGGTTTCACCCTTAAACATCTTATAATAAATAAAAATATTATTTTCTTCAATGTTTTTTAAATCCTAGATCAATCTTCCCTGCATGATAGCATCTAAGTGTTTTCAAAACTATCTAATTCATTATGAGGCTTAGGCATCAAGCCACCCACTTTGTTTTCCCCTGTCTTGGGGTAAGGAAAATAGCTCTTTTTCAAGACTTTTCCACACTCTCAGGTAAAACCCTTATTGTTTTTCAGCCTGTGAATCTGTCAGTTCAAATACCAGCCGTGGAGAGGAGGAGTCTAGTATTCAACACCTTCTGAAAGGTAAGATTCTCCCCGGGCTTTCCCGGTGGCGCAGTGGTTGGGAGTCCGCGTGCCGATGCAGGGGATGCGGGTTCGTGCCCCGGTCCGGGAAGATCCCATATGCCGCGGAGCGGCTGGGCCCGTGAGCCATGGCCGCTGAGCCTGCGCGTCCGGAGCCTGTGCTCCGCAACGGGAGAGGCCACAACAGTGAGAGGCCCGCGCACCGCCAAAAAAAAAAAAAAAAGATTCTCCCCAACAGAGTCACCTCTACTTCTCCTCTATGTTATTTGACTCACATACATATTATTTCATACCCAGACCTCCAGAAACACACAATTTCTCCCCAAATATACTAATAAGTAGGAAAGAAGATTCATTTCTTGGAGAGCCTGAGAAATGGAGTATCCTCAAGAGTTACTCATGGGCAGCCCTGTGTGCTGTGGTCTGAGAGAGAAGAAAAGTCGACCCAAATGCCTGTGCTGAGCTGGCCCCGGAAGGAGAACTTGCAGAGGTGTCCTGTGGGTTTCTCAGATCATACGGTGCATAACTCACATTGTAATGAAGTGGGCATTGCCTCCCAGAGTTGTGTACAGTTCAAACTGCACATCCACAAACTAGAAAGCTATCAGGAAAAGACTCTCAGGCTTGTATTCTAAATGGAAGACTGAGGCCAGTTCTGCCTCGTCCAAGCTTCCTTTGCTATTTCATTTCCCCCGTGGAGAAATAAGCAAAAGCTGAGAGTGTAGCTCATCCTCCACCCACTGCCACTGCTGCTTCTGCTTCAAACCAGGGGTAAAGGACGAATTATGCAAAGACTTTCTCTCACTCCTAAAAATAGTCTTTGATTAATAGAGAAATGTGTGTGGTCTTCCTCACTGCTTATTTTGGGGCAGGCAATGATGAATCCTTCATGAGAGACCTGCTATAGCAACAGGAAACAAGGTCATAGATCGAGGACTGGAGCCAGAGCTGGGTGGAGGGCACTGGTTTTGCTACAGACTGCAAAACTAGAAGGAGAAAGGGCACCATCAAATGCTTGCCAATCTCAAAATCTGCAAGCAGAGAAATACTTGGGAGCCCAGCATTCTGCGTTACCCCTCTCATCATTCCCCTTGGGTGGACATCCTGACCGTGGTGCAAAGAGTTTCAGGGTCCGTTCTGTTCATTCTCACTTGTTGGCTGGAACTGGGCCAGAGCAGCTCTTAATAGGGGCCTACCAGCGAAGGATATGACGATGATGATGAAGATGGTAACTATCACTGCTAGCTATCTTTATGCCAAACACTGTGCTGAGTGTTTTACATTCATTAATTCACTTCATCCTCATTGCAATGATATGAGGTAAATTCTATTGTTATCCTCACTTTTCATCTAGGATACTGTGGCTCAGAGAGGTTAAGGAACTAGCCCAAGGTCACACAACTAAGTGGTGAAGCTGGGATTTGAACTGTAGAAACCTATATTTTTACCACTATGCATGGTGACATCAATCTAAACAGGGACGTTTCCCAGACTCACAGATACAGAGAACAGGCCTGTGATTGCCAAGGGATGGTGGGGTTGGGGGTGGAGGTTTGGGAGTTTGGGATTAGCAGATGCAAACTATTATATACAGGATGGATAAACAACAAGGTCCTACTGTATAGCACAGGGAACTATATTCGATATCCTGTGATAAACCATAATGGAAAAGAATATGAAAAAGAATATATATATATATATATATATATATATATATATATAACCGAATCACTTTCCTGTACAGCAGAAATTAACACAACATTGTAAATCAACTATACTTCAATGAAATCAAAAAGTAATAAAATAAACAGGCACATTTCCATCTGACAATATGTGAGACTTTAGGAAGTTCCTGATTTCATAATGACTCATACTCATAAATGACTTCTGTTGCACATCCTTTTTTCCCTCCAATTCCCCTTACTTAGCCTCAGACACCCTTTTGTGGGTAACACTGAAAATGATTTGCAACTTTTAGAGATATGGGGAGAAGCTGAAACCCAGTAGAAACAGTTTGGAAGAACCAAACTCCTAAGACAGATTATCAAGCCAGATAGGCCTGTTTACAGGGTAGCTCTCCAGACCAAAAATATCCTTCCTAATATGGCTGAAAATGTTACAGTTTCACTTCATTCTCCTATTAAAGTCTCACTAATAATAGATTCACTTTGAATTCTGAAGTAGTCTCTTAAAAAGCTGATACTTCTGAGAAGCTAACAATCATTCACACTTCAGTAAAAATGTATTGAATCAGATGGCTGTCCTCTTGCAACCTAGCTGAAAACAGCTGCTCTGAGGGACTAAAAATTCTGATGGGATGGGAACAGAGGTGGATAATTCGGGAGTAAGTAGAGTCTTAAGGGTGGAAACATACCTGCCTGTTGGGGTACCCTGGAGGGCTTGTATGAACAGAAGAATATTAGCTATATGGAAAAAGAGGCACACAGAGAAAAGAACATAAAGGGAAATGGCAAAGTGACAAAGACAAACTTGAGCTATTTCAGAATTGCCCCATGGCAAGCTTTATATCCAGGAAAGGGAGAGAAAACTTTTATTCCTTGTCTTCTCTACTCCTAGTAACTAAATGGCCTTAGGCTAATGCAAATCTCTTTCTCATTTCCAAGTTTTTGAACACACAGTTCCCTTTGCCTGGAGCACAATTCCTTATCTCCTATCCCCTAACATCTTCTTTTTTAATTGTGGTAAAATACACATAACATAAAATTTGCCATCTTAACAATTTTTAAGTGTATGGTTCAGTAGTGTTCAGTAGATTCATGTTGCTGTGTAACCAGTCTCCAGAACTCTTTCATCTTGCAAAACTGAAAAACGATATCCGTTAAATAACTCCCCATTGCAATGGGACTACCCATATAAGCACAGAATACCTGCTTCAGGGCTTAGAATAGAGGAAACTTATCTGTTCCCTTGATTGGCTCAAAGACCTCAACAAAAAATTCTTACATCTCTTTGAGCTTAACACTCCCCATTTGTTTGTAAGAAAATGGATATAACACTACTCTGAAAATACCAGATACCCCCTGGAATTGAGTTCAAAGAGCAATTTATTTTTTATTTATTTATTTTTTTAATTTAGATATTTAGAAGACCCTCAAACAAGCACATGCACACAAACACATGCACACACACAAACACACAAGACAGAGAGAATAGGAGAGATTCTTCCAACAGTCTTCCAGGGGATCACAACTCAACACCTCTCTAAACTTCACTTTCCCCTTGGATTTTTTTTTAATTTTTAAATTTAATTTTATTTGTTTTTTTATACAGCAGGTTCTTACTAGTCATCAGTTTTATACACATCAGTGTATATATGTCAATCCCAATCGCCGAATTCATCACACCACCACCACCACCCCCCAACGCTTTCCCCCTTTGGTGTCCATACGTTTGTTCTCTACATCTGTGTCTCAATTGCTGCCCTGCAAACCGGTTCATCTGTACCATCTTTCTAGGTTCCACATATATATGTTAATATATGATATTTGTTTTTCTCTTTCTGACTTATTTCACTCTGTATGACAGTCTCTAGATCCATCCACATCTCAACAAATGACCCAGTTTAGTTCCTTTTTATGGCTGAGTAATATTCCCTTGTATACATGTACCACTTCTTCTTTATCCGTTCGTCTGTCGGTGGGCATTTAGGTTGCTTCCATGACCTGGCTATTGTAAATAGTGCTGCAATGAACATTGCGGTGCATGTCTTTTTGAATTATGGTTTTCTCTGGGTATATGCCCAGTAGTGGGATTGCTGGGTCATGTGGTAATTCTGTTTTTAGTTTTTTAAGGAACCTCCATACTGTTCTCCATAGTGGCTGTATCAATTTGCATTCCCACCAACAGTGCAAGAGGGTTCCCTTTTCTCCACACCCTCTCCAGCATTTGTTGTTTGTAGATTTTCTGATGATGGCCATTCTAACTGGTGTGAGGTGATACCTCATTGTAGTTTTGATTTGCATTTCTCTAATAATTAGTGATGTTGAGCAGCTTTTCATGTGCTTCATGGCTATCTGTATGTCTTCTTTGGAGAAATGTCTATTTAGGTCTTCTGCCCATTTTTGGATTGGGTTGTTTGTTTTTTTAATATTGAGCTTCATGAGCTGTTTATATATTTTGGAGATTAATCTTTTGTCTGTTGATTCATTTGCAAATACTTTCTCCCATTCTGAGGGTTGTCTTTTCATCTTGTTTATGGTTTCCTTTACTGTGCAAAAGCTTTTAAGTTTCATTAGGTCCTCCTTGTCTCGTTCCTGATCTTAGAGGAAATTCTTTCAGTTTTTCAGCATTCAGAATGATGTTTGCGGTGGGCTTGTTGTATATGGCCTTTAGTATGTTGAGGTAGGTTCCCTCTATGCCCACTTTCTGGAAAGTTTTTATCATAAATGGGTGTTGAATTTCATCAAAAGCTTTTTCTGCATCTATTGAGATGATTATATGGTTTTTCTTCTTCAATTTGTTAAGATGGTGTATCACATTGATTGATTTGCATATACTGAAGAATCCTTGCGTCCCTGGGATAAATCCCACTTGGTCATGATGTATGATCCTTTTAATGTGTTGTTGGATTCTGTTTGCTAGTATTTTGTTGAGGATTTTTGCATCTATATTCATCAGTGATATTGGTCTGTAATTTTCTTTTTTTGTAGTATCTTTGTCTGGTTTTGTTATCAGGGTGATGGTGGCCTCATAGAATGAGTTTGGGAGTGTTCCTTCCTCTGCAATTTTTTGGAAGAGTTTGAGAAGGATGGGTGTCAGCTCTTCTCTAAATGTTTGATAGAATGCACCTGTGAAGCCATCTGGTGCTGGACTTTGTTGGAAGATTTTTAATCACAGTTTCAATTTCATTACTTGTGATTGGTCTGTTCATATTTTCTATTTCTTCCTGGTTCAGTCTTGGAAGGTTATACCTTTCTAAGAATTTGTCCATTTCTTCCAGGTTGTCCATTTTATTGGCATAGAGTTGCTTGTAGTAGTCTCTTAGGATGCTTTGTATTTCTGCAGTGTCTGCTGTAACTTCTCCTTTCTCATTTCTAATTTTATTGATTTGAGTCCTCTCCCTCTTTTTCTTGATGAGTCTGGCTAACGATATATCAATTTTGTTTATCTTCTCAAAGAACCAGCTTTTAGTTTTATTGATCTTTGCTATTGTTTTCTTTGTTTCTATTTCATTTATTTCTGCTCTGATCTTTATGATTTCTTTCCTTCTGCTAACTTTGGGTTTTGTTTGTTCTTCTTTCGCTAGTTCCTTTAGGTGTAAGGTTAGATTGTTTACTTGAGATTTTTCTTGTTTCTTGAGGTTGGCTTGTATAGCTATAAACTTCCCTCTTAGAACTGCATTTGCTGCATCCCATAGGTTTTGGATCTTTATGTTTTCATTGTCATTTGTCTCTAGGTATTTTTTGATTTCCTCCTTGATTTCTTCAGTGATCTCTCGGTTATTTAGTAACGTATTGTTTAGCCTCCATGTGTTTGTGTTTTTACTTTTTTTTCCCTGTAATTGATTTCTAATCTCATAGCGTTGTGGTCAGAAAAGATGCTTGATATGATTTCAATTTTCTTAAATTTATTGAGGCTTGATTTGTGACCCAAGATGTGATCTATCCTGGAGAATGTTCTGTGCGCACTTGAGAAGAAAGTGTAATCTGCTGTTTTTGGATGGAATGTCCTATAAATATCAATTAAATCTATCTGGTCTATTGTGTCATTTAAAGCTTCTGTTTCCTTATTTATTTTCATTTTGGATGATCTGTCCATTGGTGTAAGTGAGGTGTTAAAGTCCCCCACTATTATTGTGTTACTGTCGATTTCCTCTTTTATAGCTGTTAGCAGTTGCCTTATGTATTGAGGTACTCCTATGTTGGGTGCATATATAATTGTTATATCTTCTTCTTGGATTGATCCTTTGATCATTATGTAGTGTCCTTCCTTGTCTCTTGTAACATTCTTTATTTTAAAGTCTATTTTATCTGATATGAGTATTGCTACTCCAGCTTTCTTTTGATTTCCATTTGCATGGAATATCTTTTTCCATCCTCTCACTTTCAGTCTGTACGTGTCCCTAGGTCTGAAGTGGGTCTCTTGGAGACAGCATATATATGGGTCTTGTTGTTGTATCCATTCAGCAAGCCTGTGTCCTTTGGTTGGAGCATTTAATCCATTCACGTTTAAGGTAATTATCCATATGTATGTTCCTATGACCATTTTCTTAATTGTTTTGGGTTTCCTTTTTTTTTTTTTTTTTTTTTTTTTTTTTTTTTTTTTTGTGGTACGCGGGCCTCTCACTGTTGTGGCCTCTCCCGTTGCAGAGCACAGGCTCCGGATGCGCAGGCTCAGCGGCCATGGCTCATGGGCCCAGCTGCTCCGCGGCATGTGGGATCTTCCCGGACCGGGGCACGAACCCGCGCCCCCTGCATCGGCAGGTGGACTCTCAACCACTGCGCCACCAGGGAAGCCCTTGGGTTTCCTTTTGTAGGTCCTTTTCTTCTCTTGTGTTTCCCACTTAGAGAAGTTCCTTTAGCATTTGTTGTAGAGCTGGTTTGGTGGTGCTGAATTCTCTTAGCTTTTGCTTGTCTGTAAAGCTTTTGATGTCTCCATCAAATCTGAATGAGATCCTTGTCGGGTAGAGTAATCTTGGTTGTAGGTTCTTCCCTTTCATCATTTTAAGTATATCATGCCACTCCCTTCTGGCTTTTAGAATTTCTGCTGAGAAATCAGCTGTTAACCTTATGGGAGTTACCTTGTATGTCATTTGTTGTTTTCTCCTTGCTGCTTTCAATAATTTTTCTGTCTTTAATTTTTGCCAATTTGATTATTATGTGTCTCGGCGTGTTTCTCCTTGGGTTTATACTGTATGGGACTCTCTGCGCTTCCTGGACTTGGGTGGCTATTTCCTTTCCCATGTTAGGGAAGTTTTCGACTATAATCTCCTCAAATATTTTCTCGGGTCCTTTCTCTCTTCTCCTTCTGGGACCCCTATAACGCAAATGTTGTTGTGTTTAGTGTTGTCCCAGAGGTCTCTTAGGCTGTCTTCATTTCTTTTCATTCTTTTTTCTTTATTCTGTTCCGTAGCAGTGAATTCCACCATTCTGTCTTCCAGGTCACTTATCTATTCTTCTGCCTCAGTTATTCTGCTGTTGATTCCTTCTAGTGTAGTTTTCATTTCAGTTATTGTATTGTTCATCTCTGTTTGTTTGTTCTTTAATTCTTCTAGGTCTTTGTTAAACATTTCTTGCATCTTCTCGATCTTTGCCTCCATTCTTTTTCCGAGGTCCTGTATCATCTTCACTATCATTATTTTGAATTCTTTTTCTGGAAGGTTGCCTATCTCCACTTCATTTAGTTGTTTTTCTGGGGTTTTATCTTGTTCCTTCATCTGGTACATAGCCCTCTGCCTTTTCATCTTGTCTATCTTCCTGTGAATGTGGTTTTTGTTCTACAGGCTGCAGGATTGTAGTTCTTCTTCAAAGAGCAGTTTAAAACATCTCTTCGGGCTTCCCTGGTGGCGCAGTGGTTGAGAGTCCGCCTGCCGATGAAAGGGACACGGGTTCGTTCCACAGTCTGGGAAGATCCCGCATGCCGTGGAGCGGATAGGCCCATGAGCCATGGCTACTAAGGCCTGCGTGTCTGGAGCCTGCGGGAGAGGCCACATCAGTGAGAGGCCCGCATACCACAAAAAAACAAAACAAACAAAAAAATCTCTTCATTGGAATCTATACAGCTTTTACAACTTTTTGTTTTCTTTTTGGTCTTTTGTTCTTAAGGAATATTTTCAGTAGGTGGTCTGTGAGAATTGTTTCACATTAGATGTATTTTTGATGTATTTGTGGGAGGAGGTAAGCTCCATGTCCTTCTATTCTGCCATCTTGATCTCTGCCCCAAGGAATATTTTCAGATAAAAATGATAGAATTTTTAAAAATTATATAGATGGCAGACTTTGGGTGGACTTGAAAGCCAGTTTTGACTATTTGCAAATGACTTCAGAAGTCAGAGACACATACAGTTTGTCATTTTACAGAGGCAGGAAGTCAAATCATAGATATGGCGAGGCTGGGAGACAGAAGACCATCACTAAGCTAGTGAATACACCCAGCCAACCTCAGCGTTGTGGTCTGTATTCACTGTAACATGTGCAAGAGCTCTTGTGAAGTTATTTTTTAAAAAGAAGAACATTGATTTTTTAAAATTTTTTATTGGAGTATAGTTGATTTACAATGTTGTGTTAGTTTCATGTATACAGCAAAGTGAATCAGTTATACATATACATCCATCCACTTTTTTTTTAGATTCTTTTCCCATGTAGGCCATTACAAAGTATTGAGTAGAGTTCCCTATGCTATACAGTAGGTTCTTATTAGTTATCTATTTTACATATAGTAGTGTGTATATGTCAATCCCAACCTCCCAATTTATCTCTTCCCCTCCCCCATGTCCTGGTAACCATTACATTTGTTTCCACATCTATGACTCTACTTCTGTTTTTGTTTTTTGTTTTTTTAAGACTTTTTTCCCATGTAGGCAATTATAGAGTACTGAGTTTCCTGTGCTATAGAGCAGGTTATTGTCAGTTATCTATTTTATATATAGTAGTATGTATATGTCAGCCCCAGTCCCACAATTTATCCCTCCTCCCCACCCCCATCCCCTGGTTCTTTTATAATGGCCCTATAAAGTAGGCCAATTGCTGGGACTGGTGATGGAACTAAGAGAAAATGAAGTGGTCTAACAATTTGATGATTCTCTGCCAAAAAATAGTTTTATAAATCACTCTAATCCTTTATCTATCAACTCATTAAGAGTCTGAAGAACTCCCCCTCCTTTTTCATTTCTACTTTAGTTTTACTGGTCATATGAATACACACTAGGGGTATTCACAAATCTAAGGACTCTTGAAACTCTCAGGATGTGTCCCTCCTAAAGCCAGGATCCACTGTCCATTTAGTGTATGATATGCATGAGGGATCAGGACCTTGCTGAAGTAGTGAAGTCGTGCTTAGCACAATGCTTTTTTTTTTTGTGGTACGCGGGCCTCTCACTGTCGCGGCCTCTCCCGTTGCGGAGCACAGGCTCCGGACGCGCAGGCTCAGTGGCCATGGCTCACGGGCCCAGCCGCTCCACGGCATGTGGGATCTTCCTGGACCGGGGCACGAACCCACGTCCCCTGCAACAGCAGGCAGACTCTCAACCACTGCATCACCAGGGAAGTCCAGCACAATGCATTTTAAAGCTGGTATGGATTTCAAGATGTCTGTGTGTGTATATATCAGCTATATTTCTCAACTATAATAAAGCTGAGAATATTAAGTTTTGTTCTGTCAGAGTGATCAAAAAATAACTTTTATTAACTAGTAATCCATAAATACTGTCTTCTGTTTCATCACTCTTCAGACATTTGTGTTATCTTTTCATCAAAAAGACCATAAAGAAGCATGAGGCTTTTCTTAAGGATACTTTTCCTCCTGCTTTCTCTCTTGCTTCTTTCACACATCTCCCTGTGGCCTAAGGATTTACATTTGCTGTTGTCTTCATTCCTAGCAATTACTCATTTGAAAATTAATGAAGACACCAGCATCAGAACATGTCCAATAGAAAGAATTAGTGTGTCTGTTTTACAGAGCACATAAAAATTGCTCATTCATTCATTCAGCAAACACTAGTTGACCATCTACTAATGCCAAATAATGTGCTGGGCATAAGGATACAGTTGAGAGATAAAGTCCATGCCTTAAAGTCATCCACAGTAGTGGAGTGTGCTGAGAGCTATGGATGAGCACAGGCTAACTCAGCCTAGAGTTTAGGAAGGCTTTTGGAAGGAGAGGACACCTAAGCTGAGTTTCTAAGGATATATGTAGGAACTAGCCAAGTAGAAAAGAGGAAAGAATGCTCCAGGGAAAAGGACCATATGAAGGTTAGAGAACATGGTGGCATGGGAGAAATGTAAGCAGCCTGTAATGCCTGGACCCCAACGTACATGTAGGGGAGGAAGTAGTGAGAAATACAGCTGATGGGGTAGGCAGTAGCCAGATCATGAAGGCCCATAAGCAGCAACTAAGAAATTTATCCTAAAGAATGTGAGATCCTGTTTACACAGAAATTGACATAACCAGATTTTTATTTTAGAGAAATGACTCTCCCGGCTATGTAGAGAATGGATTGAAGGGGGTAAGACCAGAGGCTGGGAGACCAAATATCTATACTCATTTGAGAGCAAGTGACCAAGAACAATATTTTCTGCAGAATATTGAATTGAATTGATTGGCTGCTTTACATGTAGCTCTACCTTCAGCCTCTTTTTTGAATTCCCTTCTTCCATACCATCTTCCACCACAGGTAACCTTATTAATCCTATGATGTACATCAATTGGAGGGTTTCTCGTGTAGTTGATATTTTATTGCTACACAACTCGAATTTCAATTCCGTCATCTAGCTTTCCTTCCATTTGGGGCTTGGTAAACTGCCATGTACCTTTGGACCTCTCCATAAAAAATAATTTACGAACTTTTGAGAGAAGTTGGTGTTCCCAAAGCTAGACTCTTGAGACTGAGCAAGCCTTGGTCTAAGAAGATATAAGTAAGTAAAAGAAGTTATTCTAAATTGGAAGAAAAATATTGTCCTTTTATTTACTAGGCATTTCCATATTTAAATTCAGACTGACTCATATCTTCTAGATCTACTTGGCTCCTTTAATAGAGCTCCCTGGGGTATGTCTTTAGGCTGGAGACTTTCTCAGGTCTTAAGCAACTGTTTGATATGCCCATCTCACCCTCCTCCTCAACCAGGAAGATTTAAAGTGAAAATGTGTAGCATAAATAAGGTCTTAAATCTTGTTCCAATAATTTGATGATGACAATACCAAAAGGCCATCTTGGGTCTTGATCTCCTGCATTAAACAAACAGGCTCAAGATTTATTATAACATGATGAAAGCTCTACAGGTCATGGGCATCTTGAGTCTTATTATATAAAGTAAAGAAGGAAAGATCAGCAGGGCTATGTAAAGGGACCAGAATTATCCTTCCTTTTATGGTTATTTTCTACTGGGAAGAATTTTTTTTTAACAATCTGGAATTTGCATTTTCCATTCTTGACCAAAAATACAAAACCACGAAGGTACAGAGGCTAACTTTTAGGCCTCCTCCCATTGGCTTCTGCTGCAAGTGCACATGCAAAGCTGTGAGAAAGCAAAGTTACTTTCTGAGATCTGTTTGGCAATGGATACATCCCCTCCTCAATGATGAACTACTGCAAGTTATGGGGGGGGAGTTCCATGAGTGCACACTAGTGGTCAAAAGGTATCCATGGCTCAGAAATGGTATGTGTGGAAAAGGACCCTACACATAATTTAGAGGCTCCTGCCAGCACTTTTGATAGCTCCTGCCCTTGTACCTACCAAATGTTTGGCCACTTTGGAGCCTGCAGGTCTGATGTTCTCTCACAAGCCCTGACACGCATCTAGGAAGGAATCAGGTGGTCCACTGTGCCTGATAAGGTGACTTTCTGGAGTTCAGTCTCTATTTTGATATCAGATGAGCGTCCTATACCAAGGGAAATAAATATTCTGAAACAATGGGAATAAATATGTCTATGTTTCATTTTTATTTAAAACAATAAACAACTTGGGAATTAAACACGACCGACATAGGCTGAAATAGAAGGAAATTTTAAGGCACCCATATTCCATGCTAGCATCAGATGCTCTTTCCTGCTTTTCAAGTTTTGAGTGTTTGCTGAAGGATCCCATGATTTGAAGAAGGCAGAAGAGGTTTGGGATGAGACCCCATCTAGTAAGGGTCATCTCTGAAACCGCCTGATTATCTGGTGGGAATGCTATCTCCTTGCTAAAAGCCTGTGGCTAGATTAATGCTAGCGTTTGAAAATCTACTCAGGCCTGATGGTGGGCGGCCAGGGAAAGAATGTGTTTTCTGTTTATCTCTTTCGTGGCAGAAATGTTCATCACAGAAAGACTCTGAGCTCCCAGTTTCAGGCAGGCCTGGAAGTTGTGCTGTCTGTAGTCTGTGAATGTACACACCAGCTCCGGAATAATGGGAAAGAACTAGGCCTGTGTTCACAGCCAGTTGCCTGCATTGGTTGATGATGGGTCAGTTTCTTCAACTTGATAAGAGGGGTAGATTCTGCCACATGGTTCAGGGAGAAAGTTTTACCACCCCCATTGCTTTATCTCCCAGGAATGCAGTTTGAGTTGTGTCTCCTCCTTGACAGCTCGGACCTCCGTAAATTACCAGGGTCTTGACCCAAGAAATGGAGAAGTCTTAAGCAATTTTTCAGTCTCCTATCTAAAAATGTGTTTACATTTCTTGAACTCTGGCTGACTGATTCATTCTCCTGGTGTTGCAAGAACTTTCCTTATGCATTAGAATTTATAAGTTTCATTTCTAAGAGACCCATGGTTCCTTCCAAGCCACAGTGAAGTGAACCTCATCGCAACACAATTCTGTTAGGCTGGATTTGTGCAGAGGATGGATCCGGGCCAAGCAGCTGTGATGTGGCAAGACCAAGTGAGGTTAACAGGAGGCAGTGTGAGGTGGAGGGGAGGGTAGGAGAGGCTAAGTCAGGAGGTCTGGGTTCAGGTTCTGGGCTTGTGCTCTTTCAAGGTATGGCCTTGAGTCAGTCACATGAAATCACTCTCTGGGCCTCAGTTTCCCCAGCTGTCTTAAATAAGAAATGTTTTAAATCTGTGCAGAAGCCATTTTCAAACAAGATAGATGAGAACAGCTGAGACACAACAGAAAAGGGAAGGTCAGCCCACAAGGAATGAGTAGAGGCTTTAGGTCAAAGAGGCAAAGATACAGCATCACATATGGCCAGGCTCTTAACAGAGCTACTTAGGAGTAGCAAGCATGTAAAGAACTTTTTGTTGGACACTGGTCCCACACAAGAGACTAAAATCCTTGTCAGGGGAGCCATGCACTTAGCTAAATCTGTCCCTCAAATAAACATTCCTTTATAAACATTAAATTTACTTTCTTAGGGGAAAAAAAGGAAAACAAAATCAATCCTATCCCTTTGCAGCATGAGGTTTGAGTGAGGCAGTCTTGGACTCAAATCCTTACTCAAAACCTCACTAGTTGTACATCCTTGGGTGGGTTACTTTATCTTTCGAGCCTCAGCTTCCACACCTATAGAGAGTATGATAACACAACCATGGAGGAGAGTCGTGCAGATTACACGCCAACCACATATCGGTGTCTGTGTAGTGCCTGCTTCAGGGTGAGCGCTATGATTTCCATTAGTCCCCTCCCATCAGCCCCCTTTTGGCCTCCGTCTTTGTTTGCTTCATGTTTCACTTCTCCTGTTGCCCTTCCACAACATGAGGGAAAAGGGAAGTCTCTGATCTCTCTATCTGGAAGGTTGCAGAAGCATTTTCCTACCTCAGTGAAGTAGGATCATACAAAATTTATATTCAACAGGATCAGCAGATTTTTTTCCATCAATATTTCCTTCTTAATTTCAGCTTTATCTGAATTTTAGTAGCACAAAGAATGTACTTTGTTCTTTTAAAGAGCAACCAAAACAAGAAAAAAGAAATTTGAATATAAAGTTTCAACACTATATTTAACGTGGCACTTAGACTGTGCCTGTAGAGGTTACATGTGTTATTTGGTGAGTAAATATGAATGCCATAGGCATGTGTATGTTTCCAATCTTACACATATGAGCTAGGTATGTACAGGTATGGTATATATAAAAATTCATGAGACCTAGGTCTGACAACCTTGACCCTTTTCTCTCTGATTTTCATCATAGCAAACACTGAATCCAGAACTGATCTTCACATGAATCTTAATGAAACCTCACCTTTGACCCAAAAGCCAGAGAAGCAGGTACAGTACTGACTCTGCATGAGCATGATACTGGACTTTGGGGTTGTTGTCCCTACTTGCTGTGTGACCTTGGGTGAGATTCTTCACCTCTCTGGGCCTCATTTGCCTCATCAATTAAATGAGACAAGTAGACTATAAAATCACAAATGTTCCTTAACTCATAGACTTGGAATGTCTTAACTCAACTTGGACTGTTTTGTCTGGCTCTTTGTGTGCGCAAATAAGCTGAATAGGCCCTTCCCCGACTTCTGCAAAGTCAAAAAGGGAACAAGGAAACACAGAAAGGCATCCTCCATCGAGGCAGTAGGCACTAAGACTTTGTGCCAATGGGCCCATTTTTCTACTCCAATTCTCATTCCTAATAGGGAGGAAAAAATAGCAATCAAGAAAAAAATGCAAGGGCACTGTGAAGAAAGGGAAAAAATGCTTTATCTGAATAGATTAAGAATACCGGGCTTTCCTGATGGCGCAGTGGTTGAGAATCTGCCTGCTAATGCAGGGGACACGGATTCGAGCCCTGGTCTGGGAAGATCCCACATGCCGCGGAGCAACGAGGCCCGTGAGCCACAACTACTGAGCCTGCGCATCTGGAGCCTGTGCTCCGCCACAAGAGAGGCCGCGATAGTGAGAGGCCCGCGCATCGCGATGAAGAGTGGCCCCCGCTCGCCACAACTAGGGAAAACCCTCGCACAGAAACGAAGACCCAACACAGCCAAAAATAAATAAATTAATTTTTTTAAAAAAATATGTAACAAAGTTGATTTAACATTTGCCCATGTCAGATACGTAAAAGGAGCCCAATTTAAAAAAAAAAGAGAGAGAGAATATCCATTAGTGGTTAAAGGACATAAGTTCGCAAATATTTATAAATTTGTTCCTTCAGTTGAAGCTTTGAGGCTGGCACTGTCCTCAGATTCACTCTAGAGAGACAACTCAGGGGAATTCCTAGAGCTTCCCGGGTCTCGGAGAAGCTGGGGCGGAAGCCCCACAGCCCAGGGCTCTCTCAGGTCTCCCCCTGCTGGGCGACAGCAGGGTGGTGGGACTGGGGGTGGCACCCGCATAGTCTCTGTTTCTCCCTTATCTCCAACTTCCTGACTTGCTCCTCTTCCCTCACACTCATTAAAAAAACAGTAATAATAAAGGTAGCTTTGTTTTCCTGTGTGTGCCTAGCCAGTTCTGAGGAAGAACCTGAGCTCTCCCTGTTAGGACCCTGGGCCCGGGTCAGGCCTCCCCTGCACTGAAACACAACCCAGTCGACCCTTACCGCTACTGAGGAACCACAGAACCAACATTTGCATGTTTTTGTTTTTGTTTTACGTGCCTGCTTTGAAGACACCCTTTATAAGGGATCTAGAAGGTTTTCTTTTTCAAGAGAGTCTGTGACTGAGGAAAATGTGCTGACGTTCGATAATTCCACAACTGCAAAGGCCTTTCAAATACCTCATATACCCTAAACTCTCCAAATTCACACAGCCCCGTGGTTGCATTCCAGGAGACCTCATATCACCTGCAATAAAAAAGTGGCTCAGGGCTTCCCTGGTGGCGCAGTGGTTGAGAGTCCGCCTGCCGATGCAGGGGACACGGGTTCGTGCTCTGGTCCTGAAAAATCCCGCATGCCGCGGAGCGGCTGGGCCCATGAGCCATGGCCGCTGAGCCTGCGCGTCCGGAGCCCGTGCTCCGCAACGGGAGAGGCCACAACAGTGAGAGGCTCGCGTACCCCAAAATGCAGCCGTGGCAAACCAGCTCCCTTGGGTCATTGCCTGTGCCTCCCTCGTGAAAGGAGGAGGGCTGTTCCCACCAGTTGGTTTATTCAAGTCGCAGTAGTCTTATTTCCTTTTGTAGTAGCCCCCAAAGCAAAGCCATCTGAGGAAACGTATAGGAAGCCCCACCAGCCCCCAAACACAGAGAAAGGGGGGTGGGGTCGGGGAGGGGTCGGTGTCCCCCCTGCCTCCCCCTCCCCCTTACTTCTTGAGGCTAACGGCTCTTCACTAGATTAATCACTGACTTCAGTTTTCCCTACTTCCTCAACCTATTCCACGTAAATGACTAATTTCATGTTTACTGTAAATCATCTGGAAGGATTCAGAAACAAATTTCTGCCCAGCAGATTTCGTTTACGTACCCTGATGGGCCACTGGCACACTCAGTGGATTCCTTCCACTGTGGCCCTCCAACTCTGAAGCAGGCTAGGATATCACACAAAATTGATCTTTATCAGCATCAGCAGTTTCTGCTCTTTTTTCCTTTCCATTAATGCCCCCCGCCACCCCCGACTCACCCCCTCCCTCCCTTCACTGGGGTCTGACCATATTAGGAGTTCGGTCACACAAAATACCTTTACTTTTTTATCAGTGTGCTAGCTGCGAGGGAAAAAACAAAAACAAAAAACCCAAAGGTGGGATATGTTGTTATCATCATGCTTTATCGAGAAGTCACATACCTCGATTTGGAAACCCATTTCTGACGGGCGGGTGAGAAAGAAAGCCAGACAGCGCTTTGCAGACGTGACTGGCTTCCGGGATTTACTGGGTTCTGGAGGCCGCCTCTGGTGCCCGCTACTGGTTGGATTTTAAAACCTCCGCTGTGCGTTTCCGAAGCGGAGGTCGGCGCTGCGGGCGTGAGCAGGGAGGAGGAGGAGGGCTCCCGCCCCCCGACACAGGATGGCAGACCGTGGGACTCGCGCCTGAGGCACCTCTTCCGCACCTGGCCGAGAATCAGGGCCTCAGCGGTAAATCCATAAATAGAAATGCGTAGTCACTGACATCAACAACTTCCTAGGAGTTGGAGGAGGGGGAAGAAACCTACAAGGGGAAATGTGGAGATGAAAAGAGAAATAAAAAAAAAAAAAAGAAAACGAGGGCTTCCCTGGTGGCGCAGTGGTGGAGAGTCCGCCTGCCGATGCAGGGGACACAGGTTCGTGCCCCGGTCCGGGAGGATCCCACATGCTGCAGAGCGGCTGGGCCCGTGAGCCATGGCCGCTGAGCCTGCGCGTCCGGAGCCTGTGCTCCGCAACGGGAAAGGCCACAGCAGTGAGAGGCCCGCGTACCGCAAAAAAAAAAAAAAAAAAAAAAAAAGAAGACAAGCAGACATGTCTCAACTCCAAGCTCCCATTTCCTCTTTCAAATGAACTGCCTCCCCACTGTGAACAGAATCAAGTATTTATGAAGGCATTTTTTGCATATTAATAGCAGTATGTGGAGCATTGCCAGTTCTGAACTCCTAAAGGTATGGTGCCCTTCTTTTTTTTTTAACGCAGGTCCTTCAAACTCCTCACAGAATTTGGTATTCTCCTTCACATATATTTTCTTTTCTGCCCTGTGGCTCCTCTTAAGGAGTTTCATTTGATTAAGGGAAATTAGTTCCGGGGATACAGTCAGAGACCGAGCACTGCTCTTAACCTCGGTGGCTGACATCAATCACTAGAGAAGCCTTTCCTTTTCCCCAGGGCCTCTCTATGTAGATAGAGGTGAAAGGTTGGGTGAAGTGACCAGCACCTCAAAAGAGTATTAAAATTGTAAATGAAAAGTCTAGCAGGAAGTGTTAACATATCTATTCTGAGTGGGGGAGGGAGGAGGTAAACTTAAAAAAAAAGAAAAATAATTATAATTGAATTAACTACAGCAGCATTACTATCTACACTTGGTAAAGATCCCATTAAATTTTAAAAGAAAAACATTGAAACCAGTTAGAAAAATAAGCAAAAGACATAAACAATTCATATCAAAAATAATAGTAATAGAAAACAAATGTGGAAACAATATTCATCCTGAGTAGCAATTTAAATTCAAACTGAGGCGAACTGGAGGTACCATTTTATATTTGAGATGTGTGCCTCCTCTCACCTTTTTTTCATGGTAACACCCAGAACTGATGAGTTTTTGGTAAAACTGGTACACTTATACACTTCTGGTGGGTTGTAATTTGGTTCAATCTGCTTGTAAAGCAAAATGGCAATATGACTTGCAAAACATGAAAAAATATTCATACCCATTGATTCAGTATTTCTGACTTCTGGGAATTTATCCTAAGGAAATAATTCAGCAGAAAAAAAGTGAGTGAAGATGTCCATTGCAGCAGTATCTATAATAGAGAAAAACTGGAAACAGCCAGAGAAATGACTAAATTGTGAGGGGGTTAATTCAGGCATTAAAAAATGATGCCTGTTCATCCTAGATACTGTGATTTAATACAAAAGGTTTAACACATGGTTTCTCGCCTTCAGCACCATTGCCGTCTTGAGCCAGATAGTCTTTGTTGTGGGGAGCTTTCCTGTGCATTGTATCAATAGGATGTTGAGCAGCATCACTAGCCTCTACCCACTAGATGCCAGTAGCACAACCCCCCGATTGGTGACAGTCAGAAATGTCTCCAGAGGGCTTCCCTGGTGGCGCAGTGGTTGAGAGTCCGCCTGCCGATGCAGGGGACACGGGTTCGTGCCCCGGGCCGGGAAGATCCCACATGCCACGGAGCGGCTGAGCCCGTGAGCCATGGCCGCTGAGCCTGCCCGTCCGGAGCCTGTGCCGCGCAGCGGGAGAGGCCACAACAGTGAGAGGCCCGCGTACTGCAAAAAAAAAAAAAAAAATGTCTCCAGTCCTTGCCAAATGTCCCCTGGAAGGCGAAAATCACACACACCCCAGCCCAACCCCACATTGCAAACTACCGATTTCATTTTAAAAGTAGAAATCAAAGTGATGTCAGTTATGACTGCAACTATGTACAAAAAATACTGTATCTATAAAGACTTGCAAATAATGCTTGCAAAAAAGTGCAGTCATGCTCGTTTGAAATTGTCATGCTCGTTTGAAATTATGACTATGTTGGGTTGAGTCTTTTGTTTTTATTTTGTCTTCCTGGTTTGTCATTGTTTTTCTTTTTTTTTTTTTCAAAATTCTCCCTGTAAGGAGGAAAAATCAATCATGAGGAGAGCTGGTTTTATTCAAGTCTAGCTTAAAATGATAAGGAGTCACAGTAAACAACAAGTATACAGCAAGCGAAACAAGGGTCAACACCATAGTGCCATTATTTTTTAACTACTGTTAGTTGAAATTATTTAACATTAATTAGGTTTTTATTAGATTATTGGGTAAGACCATCAGAATGCTCCTCCTAAGGATCTCAACCCCTTTTCAGCATTTTATCCCTCTGATCCTAGACTTTGGTGGGGGTGGGAGGCAACAAATTAACCTGTTTTTCTGAAAAGTCTGGATCTCAAAGTATGAAACTCTCTAATCCATTCAGATCCATCTATGTAAGCTTGGGACAAGACTGGCCCTGAGCCCACTGGTTGATGGAGTTGTCAGGGCAGAGAGGTTGCCAGTAAAGAGTATCAGAGTAGAAGCTCACACTTCAATTAGATTCCCCAAGAATCATTGCATCTCTTTGTTTAAAATAAGAAACCGTCTCAGGAGTTTTGAGTTTTGACATTGTCGGTTTTCTCCCTTTGTTAGGGAAAGCAAACATCCTTTCTCACTTGCTTTATCTTGGGTTTTGTTTTTTTTGCTTTGTGGGGATTAGAACTTTGGTAGTGTCCTAAAAATCCTGTTAAACAAAAATTATGTCCCCTTTTCCCATTTCACAAAGCCACTTCTCTTTCAACCTATACTGTCTCTTGAGTTCAGGTTTCATGAGTTTATGACAGTATAAATTCATATTTGATCTTATGTGTCCTAAATTTACCTCTTTTGGACTTCAAAGAGTAGCCTGTAATTCTAGTGCACTAAGGATTTAGGTTGAATAAACCTGTGTTTACCCCATCTGTTTCTTTGGTGGTTTCACAGATGGTGTTCATCTCCCCTTTCAGCCTTCTTCTTTCAGGAGAAAAACAGAACACCTGTAGACACACTAAGTTTTTGTGCAAGGTACAAAGGAAGCCTTTTGTTTCAGTGTCCTTCTGAACCATACCCTGCCTTTTGTTGAACTTTTTTGCTGTTTTCTAAGAGAAGCTACTACTCTTTAAAGACAGACTTTTTTTTTCTTATTCTGCTTTATTCACCCTAGCATCTCACATGTTTAGGACAGTTCTTGGCACACGGTAGCTCCTCAAAAAAAGAAAATTTGACAAATAAATCTCTTATTGACATTAAGGTCCATGTCCTGGATGGGAAAAAGCCTCTAAGTAGGATTTGGAGATTGCACTTCTTTTCTTTCCAGTGAAATGATACAGAAGTTCAGCTGCCGTTTCTCTAACACCTCACACCATCTCAGAATACTTCCTGCTGTTGGTTGCCATGATTTGGTGTTTCAGTATCTGAGAAGCTTTGGGTCTTGTGCAGACTGGATGTGTCACTAGGCATCCTGCTTGGAGATCTTTTCGGAGGCTGATAAGTGGGACTGGGCCTAGCAGGGATGCCTGGGAGAATTAACCATCTGCATCTCCTCACCTGGAGAAGTTCCCTTTCCTCCCCACCTTCTATCCTCCTGTTTCTCATTTCTAAAGGCATGGCACAGCATGTCCCCAGCTCCATGCTCTCCCCCCTCAGCCCGCCCCTCCATCACCCCACCCACTGCTCTCCCTGGTTTTGTAAATAGCTTTGGTTGGGGAACTTGATTCAAAGGTTTTTTTGAAGATCTAAGCAAACTTCATCTTCTGGCTCAATCTTACCCACAGGATTACTTTGTCAAACCAAAAACTCCATTGACCATTTAAGGATAACTTACTGAGAGGGACTTGTTTTTAATTACAAAGTCGAGACTTTTATTTGTTGAATTTTCACTGCAACTATTATTTATTCCAGTAAGTCTGTATTTATTGATCTGTTGGCTACTAGATCCAACCAGACACATGATATGTGCCTGATTTTCTTTTTTATTTTTATTATGGAAAATTTCAAATACATGCAAAAGTAGAGAGAATAGTATAATGAACCTCCATGTACCTATCATAAGCTTCAATAATTATCCCTCCATTATCAAGAGGGTCTTTTTAAATGGTCATAACAGCCAATGTTTTTGAGGTTTTCTATGTACAGGATTTAGAATTATCTCCCTTAATCCTTAAAACAGCCCTATGAGGTAGGTACAGTTATTGTCATTTACAGATGAGGAAACAGATGTCATGACAGACAGGGCCCCATTTAACATGCTACCTGCACTTGCCAAAAGGCCTACTGGTTTGGGAATCCCACAAAGTTGCTTTTAGATCCCAGCTTCTTCCATACTGACTGTGTGGTTTCAGGCAGGTTACTTAACCTCTCTGAGGCTCAATTTCCTCACCTACAAAGGACAATGATATCTTCCTCATGGGGTCATGACAATGATAAGATGAAACAACATATGGAAGAGGATTAGCACAATGTTGTCACTAGGCAATCCTGATAAATTACAGTAGGAATTACTATTCTCTCCCCTCGCCCTCTGCTTGAAAGCTATTATAAAACAGAATTCGGAGCTTGTATACAATCTAAGGGTGCAGATGTAGAAGAGGAGAAGCTTGAATGGCAGGAATAACTTAAAGGGCTACAAGTCAATCTACCTACCGTTTCCCCCCTCCTCCACTCCGCCCACCCTCAACCCCCAAGCCCAGGCACCTCAAATATCCTCCATGCGGTCTGGAATTTTGTTTCACTACTTTATGTAATTCTACCTATTGCAGATTCCTTTGGGTTTCTCATATCTCATTGTGGATTGTTTTTTAATTGTTCTCCCTACCCCTAAGGGAACACAGCTGAAGGCTGAGGGGAGGGGGAGGGGCGGGGGTGAAGCAGAGAATTTCGTAGTGAGGACCCCGTCTCCAGCAGCGCCCCAACTCCCCCAGCACATGGCTGCCCAGGAACAGTGAGAGGTCAGAGGACAGGCGGGCAATGGAAGGGAAGGGGGCAGAAAAGAAAAGGATATCTTTCTCTTCTTCCAGCCCTCTGCTATTCCAGCATTACCAGGACTAGTTCAGCTCCTTAGCCCAGCTAAATCATGGGTTAGATCAGTTTTTATGGGCCCATGTGGGAATCAAAGCACCACAGGTAACATTTCTTTTTCTAGTGAAAATTTCATTTTTTTTTACAATGAAATCAGTTTGCAAGTTGAGATTCCCTGTCTCTCAGTTGTCAGATTGGAAAAGTCACACCAGAGCCAACGTAACAAGGAAGTCACACAGTTTGGGGTTAAAGTTTGGGGTTAGAAGGAGCTGGGGACTTGTTCAGATTTCCCACCCTGCACCCCACCACCTCCCATCTCCCCATCTAAGTCTAAAATACGATGTGTCATCTCTCAAATACAGGCAGAGTTCCGGCCTGAATGTAGCCAGACACCCCCTCACAGAAAAAGCTCGTTTCTATCTCCCCTGGGGCAGAAGAGGTCACTATTTTGGCTTAAATTTTTTCTCCTCCAGCTTCTGCTAAGCCAGATAAACAATGATTCTGTTGTGTCAACAAAGCACTTAATTAAACTGAGGACAATATCAGTTAGAACAATGTCAATTAGATAAGATTTACTTCCGGATAGTTGGAGCCTTGGAATTAAAGTCTAAGTCTCCTGGGTTTCATTATTCAAAAGTTCCCTGAAGAAAACACTGAGGTAGTGAGGTAGGGCTTCCCTGGTGGCGCAGTGGTTGAGAATCTGCCTGCCAATGCAGGGGACACAGGTTCGAGCCCTGGTCTGGGAAGATCCCACATGCCGCGGAGCAACTAGGCCCGTGAGCCACAACTACTGAGCCTGCGCACCTGGAGCCTGTGCTCTGCAACAAGAGAGGCCACGATAGTGAGAGGCCCACACACCACGATGAAGAGTGGCCCCCCGCTTGCCACAACTAGAGAAAGCCCTCTCACAGAAACGAAGACCCAAGACAGCCAAAAAAATAAATAAATAAACAAATGTGGGGTTTTAAAAAAAAAGAAAAGAATTTAAAAAAAAAAACACTGAGGTAGAGAAACTGAGGCACAGAAAGCTTAACGAGTTGACAAAAGTCACCACATGAGCCTCTCATAGAAGTTAAGACTAGAGATTGCTGTGTTTCTCTTCCTGGTCCACTGTTTGCTAGCTTTTGGGCTAATGTGTAAATGTTTAGGAGGATGTAAAAATCTCCTCCCATAGAGTTGAGGATGAAGTGGATGAAGACTAAAATTCGTGACAGGAGGGGAACAAAAAAGCTCTTCTCTGGTTTCCAACAAAACTGTACCTCCACCACGCATCCTTGTGGAGCCCTCCTAAAACTGTCCACTCGGCCCATTTCACCAGCACCAAATTGCCTTGAGAACATAAAAAGTGGACCAGGATGTCAGGTGGCCAAGATGAGCAGGATGAACGCAGGAGACAGGCACATGGACCACTGGGCAGACTTGCGGTGGATGGAACCACGCTGTGGTTTGGGGTCCCGTCTGCTCCTCAGAAAGAGGCTGTGCAGGCAGACCAGGTTGTTGAATTGAGATCCTGATGTTCCATCTGGCCTTCTGAAGACTAAAGTTCTCCTGCTTCTCCAGGCCAGGGAAACCTAAACAGAGAGAAGTTCTCAGAGTGGGACTGGGGGTGGCCAGGTGGCTGGCCTTGCACGTGCTGGGTCCCCTCCATATCAACCTGAGCTGAGAGTGTATACAGAGCCCCTGGCCCACTCAGATCCCTCCCCAGTAAGCCCAGTCGTAGGGAGTCCAGCAGAGTTCCATGCCCCACTCAGCCCCACCTATGTCCCCATTCCTACTGCCCACTTTTAGTTCCACAGACTGCCAAGAGCAAGAAATAACAGGGCCTGGGAAGGCCAAGCGCAGGGGAACTTGCCAGACCCCTGAGCTCCTAGCGCCAGGCAGGAGTGACCTTCTCTAGGATTTGGTCCCCACCCTCAGTGACTTCTACATCCCCACCGGGATCCAGAGCCACCCGGAGCCTCACCTTCCGGGAAAGTGGAAGGACAGACTCTCGCCAAGGAGGGGGGCCCGGTGGTCCAAAGAACTGTCTGACTCTTTTCCTTTGGTTTGCTCACAGGAGGGGACAAACACCCTGTGTGCGTAGAGGTTTGATGTGACAACTTGATGGACCACATGAGGGTTTCAGCAAAGGCCTCCCGACCCCACTCTCCATGCATTAAGATAATGGTGGGGTGTGTAGTGTATTTCAGGTCTTGGCTACAGAGGCCCTCCTTCCTTCCGTTTTCCTCCTCCAGCTCAGCTTGCCCACAGGTTCCCAGAGACTCTTGGCAGCTTGCTCTCAGGCAGAATGAAGCTGTGAGCTGTGTGGGAGACAGACAGCGAGAGTGTTGCAGCCTCCTTAATGAGGGACCATAGCTCTTCTTGGAACCACGAAGCCGCAGCTACCGGGATGGGGAACCCCAATTAGAAAGGAGTGGGAGAAGTAAAGAGCTGCCTGCGACAGATCTGTGTCTGTGGTGGCTCTGTGGGACCCGTAGGTGGAGATCTAGCTGCTTGGATTTAGAATCTCCTTTCCTTCTTAAAGTAAGACGTTCGTTCCAGTGACTTCAGAGCCAACCCATGCTGGTGACCCTTCAAACTACACAACTTGAAAGGCGGAGGAAAAGTTATTGGAGAGAGGGTTTCTCCTTGAGTTTGTAGCTCAGATAGTGTAATCCAAGAATAAGAAAGGAAATGATATGTATTTTGTTTAATGGGCGTCCTCTGTTAGTTTTACTACGTTATATATGTGTGTGCAAATGGATATTAGTAAACAGCCGATAGCTCTCTTTTCTTCTGGCTTTCAAGTGAATCACATTATGTTTACAGCAAGATAGTAAACCTGGAGGTCCCATGGCTCAGTCTGTCGGAGCGTAAGATTAGCTCTTAAATTCGTTAACAGTCATCTCCTTTTAAATGTCAGGTAACTTTTAAAATGCCAAGCACTTACACAACTGGCTTCTGTGCAATTCAAATCAGATTTGCCAAATTAATCTTTATTGTTTCATTCCCTGAAGAGAAAGGCTTCCAGGTGTTTTTAGCAGAACATAATAATATTAAAGTATTTACAATACAATGTAGGTGAAGGAATGGGTTTTGATTTTCTGCTAAGCATTTCACCCTTCCATCAGTTTCGTAATCATTCCCACTGAAGCGTACACAGAAAAAAACGAAACAGCTTCAGGCGTCTCCACTTTCTTCTACTTGCCCTGGTTTCCTTCCCTTTCTTGGTGTTTTCTTCTCCCCTCTGCTCCCTGAGGCCTTAACTCCCTCTTACTATTTATCCTGCCATCTTTAAGGCTACAAGAGTTGATTATGATGGCTCTACCATCTAGAAAACAGAGGGGTACCTCACAGGGTCCGGGATGGGGTCAGAAGACTGGGGCAGAACAGGTCTAGATATCAGGAATTCTGCTTTCCTTTTCAAAGAACCCCTCCGAATAATCAGATACAGGCTACACTGACTGCTAAAGATAGATCCTTCCAGGACTGGCCCCTTCTTGTCACCCAGCTCTCTGCTCAAATGTCACTTCCCTAGCGAGGTCTTCCCTGATCACCCAAAGGCAAACCCCATCCCCTCCCGCACCAAACTCCATCCTGTCACCATTTCATTGTCTTCATAGATTTATCACCATCTAAAATCATTCTGCTTATTCATGTGTTTGTTTGTATGACACACACAGTAGCACTCAATAAATATCAGTTAAATGAATAAAGTGAAATGAAAAACCACCCCAATGCATAGCTTTCTTTCCTGCTTTCAACTTTCTTTCTCTCCTCTTACCACTACCTCCCAGAAACCTCTTTAAGTATTTAATCTTCTTTCCTCCCATCTCCCAAACCCCCTTTCACTATCATGTGTTTGTTAGAATACTTGATCATAATAAGCAAAAACAGTACTGCACATTCCAGTGACTATAGAGCCTTCATTGGAAACATTCCATCAAGCCAGAATTGATGGCCCCTTAATGTTAGGGAGATGAGCCATATAATCAAGAGAATTGTTTTATCAAGCGATTTATAGGTCAAGTGATTTGGAGAGACTTTTCTCAAAGCCTCTCAACTCTCCACTCTTTAATCTGAGCCCCACATAAGGAGTTAAAGTAATTCCAGCCATTGGAACTAGTCTTGGCTGTGCCTTTTGTCCTCCGACCTAACACAAAATCTTCTCTTAGAGATAATAGAGAAATTTCCCTCAAATCAGTATTGTCTGATTTCTATTACTCCACCCAGTGATTCATGCGTGGTTTCGGAAGCTAGAAAGCTTGAAATACTTTGTCTGATTCTTGTTTGGACCAAACGCTTTCATTTGATCTAGAAACAGGGAGGGGAGGTCTCACTCTGAGAAGCGAATCAGATATGTAGCTGAGATGACAAAAACTTGGATATGTATTTGTCCAGAAGAATCTTTATCTCTAGCCACATTTCAAAACAAAGGAAAAGGGTGTGGGTGTTCATCGGAATGATGGCTGCTTGTGGGGACCCACGAACTGTTAATCCATCATTAACACTTAAAAGTAATATAAATGTGATGGGAAGGAGAGTTATGCCCAGAGAGACAGCCATCCGTGAGTTAGTCTCCTGAAAATATGGAAATGATCAAATCCACACCCAGGGTGATCTCATGGCACACTAATGTATGTGACCCCAGGAAATCAGCCCTGACAAATAACAAGTAACTTTCCTCTTTGGGAATGAGGAGCCAGTGCTATGCAGAGGACAGGCCTCTGGAGGTCAGCACATGCTTCCTGGAAAGCTGTCTTTCATGCCCTCATTTTTTTTTTTAATTTTTTTCTATTTCTTTTTTTCTTTCTTTCTCTCTCTCTCTCTCTATTTCTCTGTGCCGGGTCTTAGTTGCGGCACACGGGATCTTCCTTGCCGCGTGCAGAATCTTGCCCTCCCTATTTTAACTAAGTTGGGCCATAACATGTAGCTTGCCAGTAATGTTATCATTCCTCTTGTTCTGAAAGTATGTACCAAGTGTGTATTCATTTCCAGACTCTGTGCTGGGTACTGCAGCTACTTGGAAACAGCATAGTTGTGGTTCCTGCCCTCATGGAGCTTACAGTCTAGTGCAGAGGAGAGGTGGCTGTACAAGCATGAGTGTCACTCTGGGCAGCGGTGGGAAGGGCTCAGTTCTCTGGGTTGTCATGGGAAGCACAGATGAGCCAGGCCTGAAGGATGCAGAGGAGTTAGAAGGGAGGGGTGTGTTTCCTGGGGAGGGAAGGGCACGCGGGCAGCCTTGCTCCAGGAACTGAAGCAAGGGTCAGTGTTGATGTCAGCCCTCTGAACTTGCTGTTCCCACAGCGAGGTCAAAACTTCCTGCAGAGAGCCCCACAGAAACTTCCCTCGCCTTCTTGCGGGCTCTGTGCTAACACTGCTCTCTTGCCAGGGCAGGTGGGAAGAGGGGCCCTTGACTGATTAAAATTGCCGCCTCCACCCACCCTCGCCAGCTACTCCTCACTCCACTCTCTGCTTTATTTTTCTCTACATCATGAATCACCTTCAGACATTACTAATGTTCCACCCGTTCGCTTATTATCTCTTCCCCCTCAGTAGGATGTATGTGCAGTTTTCTTGAGAGTGAAGACTTCTGTCTGCTTCTTACACTGCCATATCCTCTCTCCTGGGCATAGAACAAGCATTCAATAAATCTTTGTTGAATGACGGAATGAGATAGGAAAGATAGTCCAGGGCCAGGCAGGAAGGGTCTTATAAGCCTTTTAAGAAGGTTGGCCTTCATCCTGAGGGTAAGGACCTTTGAAGAATGATGTGGTCCAGTTTGCATCCAGAAAGATCACCTAGGTTGCAGTATGGGGCATGGGCTGGAAAGCAAGTTCAGATTATACTTTGTCGTGCTCTGAGGCATGACACCATTTGCATGTTGTGGCGACAGGAGATGGGAGAGCCCCCAGGGCCTCCCAGACTCCTCCAACGGCCCACTCTTCCTTCCTTCTCTGCTAGATTTGTTCAAATCACCCTTTCTAACACATCAAATACATTTTAAATTTGGAAATAAACTGGAATCTTGATATAACTTTATTTGCTGCAAGGCAGGTGTGATAACTATTCATAGAAGCTGTAGATGTATCAAAAAAGACCTCATTAAAACAGGAGTTTCAGGCAGTCCATGATTCCGGCTCTACCGTTTAACAGCTGTATGGCTTTGGGCAAGTGACTTAACCTCCCAGAGCCTCCAGCTCCTCATCTGCAAAATGGGAATAACAATACGTGCCTCACAGGGTTGTTGAGAGGATTAAATAAAATGAGTACTACCCTCGAACATAATAAGGTCCCTTTTCCCACTTTCCCACTACACCGACCCCAGGTATGAATTATTAACCAAACTCGGGTTATTCTCTATACATATGGATCCCCTGTGTCTTCCATGGTAAAAATAGGTGTTACAATGAGTGTTCCAACGATGAAGAATTGCTTTCTATAAATATTTGGGGATTCGGACTAGCTCTTGTCACACTGTGTATCATTCCTATGAACGTTGGGCTTTCTGCTTCTCTTCGCAGGGAGCCCAGCAGTCCTTGGAGGCAGCAGCTCAGAAGACAGGAGAGCCTCCAAGTCGTATAAATAAAGGGCTGATGTGTTCAGACAGAAGAGAATTTCACACGCGTAAGCTGCACATCGACATGACGCCGTTCCTGAAGGTGATCTCACACTGAGAAGACTAGGGGTTTTATAGACACACACACACACAGGAATTCCAGTTAATGCACTTCTGCATGGTACAAAAACAGCTTCAGAAGTCCCTCGGAGATCTTGCTTTATCAGAAGGGACAGAAAAGAGGCAGTTTGTAGCAGATGAAGAGAGAACAAATTAGGACAGTAATCGCAGGCAGCCATCGGGGACAAATCAGTTGGGTGTCTGGTTTGGTTGGGGGAGGACAGGGAACAGAGAGGAGAAAGGATAACCTTGAACCACTCATAAAACAGGCAAATATCGTTCATTTTATCTTGACAGTAGCTAAAATAACTGTTACTGTTTTACCACCGTCGCTTGGTAGAGCTGATATTCCTACTACGGGGAAGACTAATTCTTGAGTTAACCATTTAGAAGGCAACTGCCAATCCTCTTCTGGATGCCTGACCCTGTTTTCTGCTCTCTAGGAGTTCATTACTCTCCCAAGCTCAGCTTTGTATCCAGCTTAGGGTACTGAGAGTTTCTGTGGTGGGGATGGCATGTGTCCATCTTTGCAATATGCCTTCCTGCCCCAGCATCTAACAGCACCTGGCACATGGAAGACACTTCCTAAATGATCCACAGATTGACCCCCTTTTCATCCCACAGCTCTCTGACTTAAAACCTTCTTCCTCCCCATTCTTTGCCCCCTCGGAGGTGAATGAACAGGAAATATATGACCTTGGAATATATGAAACTGATCAGGAACAAAGCGAGTCTTGGCATGGAAGGATCTCAGATCCTTCATCCTACCCTCGAGGACAACATCCCAGGCCCTTGATAAGAAGTGACTGAGAAAGACAGGAACAGAGGAGAAGAAACCAAATACTCATAGGGCTCTTGATGGTGGCACTATCCAGTGCTATAGACTGGCAGGGACTTCCAAGGTCGTGAGGGTCACCCTCCTAAACTCACTGATCCGAAGTTCTTAGGTTACATCTTCTTTGGACGACCCCAATCCCAGCTCTGCAAGGTGGGGCTTTGTTTAAGAGTCATGTATTTGCCCCAAATCTGTCTCTCTCCATGGCTGGGCTCTGCTTTCCTGTTTCCTCTTAGATAGGCTCTTTCCCCATGGTTGCAAGATAGCCATGAGCTTCTGTTTTCTAAATCGTTGGCCCAACTTGGGTCACATGCCCATATGCAAATGAATCGCCATGGCCAGGGGAATGGAATACTCTGATTTTCCCCAGCCTGGAGCCACAGGAACTCATAGGAGGGAAGGGAGGAGTGTCTCAAAAAGGAAAAAAAGAAAACCTAAAAGTTGAATAAGAGAATGATTCTGGGGAGCAAAACAAAAGATTTTTGCTACAAGTATTCAAAATAATTACCTTGATTCATTACTCATTGTATTAGCTTGCTAGGGTCACCACAACAATGTACCACAGATGGACGGCTTAAACAACAGAAATTTATTTTCTCACAATTCTGGAGGCTCGAAGTCCAAGTTGAAGGTGTCAGCAGAGTTGAATTCTTCCGAGGCCTTTCTCATTGCTTGTGTCAATAGATAGCCATCTTCTCTATGTGTCTTCACATGGTCCTCCCTCTACACGCAGTCTGTGTCCTAATCTCCTCTCCTTATAAGGACACCAGTCATATTGGATTACAGCCCACCCTAACGACCTCATTTTACCCCTTTAAAGATCCTGTCTCCAAACACGGTCACATTCTGGGGTACTGAGGGTAGACTTCAACATATGAATTTTGGAGGAACACAGTTCATCCCAAAACACTTATATTAATGAAACTATCCTTTTCGTTTACTTAGCAACAGTTGAGTTCTTCCCTCAGGGCTTGAAGAATTATGGTTGGTACTTCCTGGGATGAGATATCATCATTACCACTATTCCATTCATTCAACCCATAATGAGCATCTACTACCTAATATGTGTCTGGCACTTTCTGGGCATTTGAGATACAACAGCATATATGTTGCTCCAGGCAACATATATAGTAAATTGATAATTGCTATGGAAATAAGAAAATATTTATGGAGCCTCTAGAAGCTGCAAGTGAGGAATTTTACAATAATTTTTTGTGTATTTAGTGTCCACAGTGCTTTTGTGTTACACTTTTTCATCCAGCAATTTTGGCATCCTTTTCCTTATAGAAGGAAAGGCATTGTTATCCCTAAGGCCCGCTTTCCAGTCCACCCTTTTCAAGACTCACAGAAATTGTAACTTAGCCTGCTTCTACATGAGACTCACGGGGACACGCTAGACTTTCTGACTCCCAGACCAGTCCTTGCCCCAAAGACTATATCTTTTCTTGCAAATGTTCAGTGTTAACAGCTCCCCCTAGATAGACCTTCTCCTTGTTGACACGGTAGCTCCCAGATTCTTAAGGAGTGCCTTGTAGAGAGGCACAAATCTCAGGATTGTACAGCAAAGGATGGAGAGTTCAAATCAAGAAAGGCATACAGGCTGTCTAATTCAGTCTACACATTTCATTTGTGCGTTTCCTGCCTAGTCACAGGACATTTCATTCATTTTTGCCTGGTGCGTGTTGGAAGCAGTACACATTTCAGGGGATGAGGGTAAGAAATAAAAATATTGAGGCAGAAAAGGAAAATGGAAAGAGATGTAAGTAATCACAATTGCTAACATAAATGAACACTTACTCCGTGCCAGGCTTTGTTCTAAGTTTTACAGACAAGAACTCATTTAACTCAAAAAACTAATCTAAGAAGTAGATAGCGTTATCCCATTTTACAGATGAGAAAATTAAGGTCTTGAGAGCTGAAGTAACTTCTCAAATGACATACAGTTGGAATATGGCAGAAACAAGATTCAAAGTCAGGCAGCCCTGCTCCGGATCCCATGTTTTCAACACTGCAGACCCCAACTGAGTCCTATCCAATCAAAAGCACTACCTACCACATTAGCTAAGCATCCAGCACAGCTCCTTCTAGAAAATTCCATCCCTGTGCACTCATCCAGTCTGCTGCAGGAATATTTTCTGACTCTCCAGGACTCTGCCCTTCCCCTCACTCCCACCTGCATTCTGTGGACCCAACATAAAGCTTTCTCTCCCAATGATCATCCACTTTCCTTCAGACAACATATATTGAGCATCCATTGTATATCAGACACTGTGCTAGGCACTGAGAATACAGAGATGAATCATCTCCATCCCTGGCCTTCCAAGGAGCCTATAATCTAAGAGGAAGATAAACAAAGAAGCAGATAATATCAGCACAGTGTTGTGGCAGAGGCAGGCGCAGGTTGCTATAGGAGAGACTCATTCATTTCTCAGTTATTACACGTGGAATCCTCCTCAAATTTAAAAACCTCTTGATAACACTGAAGGCAATGCTATTAGCCCATTTTATAGGATAATCTGTATCATGCTTAGACTTGGGGAAACACGATTGATCCAGAGTACATCTGGGTTCACGTAAAAATTGAACCATGTTTTTAAAAAATCTATTTTTGAAAAAGAAATGGTAATTGATGAATAAATTAAGGTAGAGATTTTTTTTCCCCAGGAATTTTAATAAATTATCAGGGTTAGTTCGTGGTAGTGGGGAAGAAAATAGCAATAATGCCAATTAATGCTAGATACAGAATTGAATATGCTTATACTCAACATTGACATCAAAGAGTGTGTATGTTATGCCCAGAAGATGTGAAGAATGAGAAATAAGTTCCACCTCACAGCATTCACACAGGCAGTTATCACTTGGTACCCTCAAATCAAGGCAGAGGAGCCTGCCTGAAATCAGGTACTTCGAGCAGTCCCCTGCCCCTGGTTTGGGGCCAGCCCTGTGTTTTACTTATGCAGGCAGGTGTGGGCACATGCCACCAAGCAGAGGATGGCTGTCACTGCCACTGAATCCTGTGGTCATGTGGGGAAAGGACAGCATGGATTTCAGTGAGAAGAAGTAACAGCAAAACAATGTTGGGCTCAAGATGTTGTCCTAAGATGGAGCAGGCCCCTCAGGAGGCAAGTTCTAGTGCCTAGAGCCCTTGAAACCAGCTTTGTTGACCACCGGCAGGAGAGCTGCAAAGGGATCACAAGCTGGTTTCGAGATGCAATGATTCAAGGACACCTGAATAATAATTTCGCCAGGAAAAATTTTCAGGGCATTGAGTCTGTTACAGTTCCCAAAGAAAGAAGCCCAGGATTAAGTAGACTATTATCAGTATTAAAGTATCTGACCAGCAGTTGGGAAGCCCTGGGTTTTCTCTGACTCTGAGTAACCTTGTAATGCACCTGGGATTCCGCTGCCTCTTTAGTAAAATGGAGATAATAATGCTGGGACCTCCATACCTGCCTCTCAGCAGTGAGGTGAGAATTACATGAAATAATAATTTTCAAAGAATGTTCACATCTATAAAGGGTTCAGTTCACAAAGAGAAAGAAAGAAACATTCACTGGTCCCTGCTGAGAGCCAGGCCTCTCACATATTAAACCTTATTTAATTTCCCCAACCCCCTTCCTGTTAAGTGTGCAGTTCGCCACCATGCAAATGAGGAAACTGAGGATTGGCGAGATGAGAGGACCAAGGGTGACGTGGCTGGCAGCAGAGGGAACTAGGATTCAAAGCCACCAAACCCACAATTCCTGATATTGATGAGGCCTATCTGTTCTGTTCCTGAGAAGAATTTAATTGTACTTCTTTGTTCTGGCTTCAGAACCTGGGAGAGGAGAAGAGACAATATTTTAATAACACAAGGTACCTTATGACTTTCATAAATCCGTTTTCTCTATTAAAGAATAGGTGTGGGATCTTTTTAATACACAAGAGAAGTTGTACAACCTTAAAGCTGACACTCACAAATGAGACACTGATTTCCTTCCAGCATTAAGAAGGCATTGAAATTAGTCATTTAGATGCATGTGTTACGTATGTTACACAGAATGTCCAAATGTATTTTCCTAATTTAGCTTTTCAAGAACTCGTACAAAATTTATCATTACCCCCATTTCACAGATGGAGAGGCTGAGGTTCAATGATAGGTCATACAGCACATACAGGCCCCTGGAGCCCCGCCTCTGGCTCCTGTATTCCCCATCCTCCCAGCCGTTCCTTCCCGAAGCCTCTGTGAACCTAGAAGTACCATGCTCAGATAGGGCGCTGTGTGTGAGGGGTGAGGGCAGGACCAATGGAAGGTTCTCCAAGGACAGATGAGAACTTCAGGCCACCTGGCCCAGCCCCTGTCAGTTGAAGAAACTGAGGTTCAAGGATTAAGTACCTTGCGTGACCTGTAAGTCATGAAGTACAGGATCAGGGCTTCAGGGCAGGCAGTCTGACTCCAGGATCTGCACCACAACCACTCAGGCAACGGTCTCTCTTGTCTGGTTTCAGTGCTACAGTTTGTGTTTACAAAGTGTTTGTTACTATCCCCATGCACCCCACCCCGCCCCAGACCTATAACACCACCCTGTTGCCAGCGCTCTTTCTAAATACAGCTCAGTCATACCACTGGTTTGCTTGAAATTCCCTACCACGTCCCCGTTGGCCTTCCGGTTAATTCTGGCATCAAACATGTATTTCTTTTATAAATAGAAAAATAGAACAAATGAATGTCTTTTTAAAACTCCAGACTGCGACTTGGAAGATCTGGCCCGTGTCTGATTCCCACCGTCCGGGCCCTGCAGCCACACCAGAATGTGCCCCCCAGCCAGCACATGCTCCTTCCTCTGCGGGAACTGCCCTAACCTCCCCTTCTCTGCAAGACTTCGCACCATGTCCACTGGTAAACCAACCTTCCCAGCCTAACTTAGCTTCACCTCCCGCGAGGTCCTGCAGAAACCTGTCATAATCTGTCACAGCTTTTATCACACTGCATGGCGACAGTGAGATGTCCTGTTTCTCTACAAGTCACTGAGCTTCTTACAAATAGATCTTTCAGCTTTGTGCCCCCGGCGCCCGGCACAGTACCTGGCACGCAACAGACACCCAATAAATATTCATAAGCCAAATGTAGAGATGAAGAGCAAATGACTTGGCCAGAATAACAGAGCTGGGATTTGACTTTTCAGTCCTTCAGCTTGATTTGTTCACTCACCAAGTATTACTGCCTGTGTTTCAGTCACTACCTCTGTAACTCATTACAAGTGACAGGCTGCTGCCACGGTTTAGTTTTAGTTTTTTCAATTCAAATCTTGAATCCGAAACATACTCAGGAAGTTTAAACAATTTAAGTATAAAAGGGTATGTCTCCCAGCTGGGTTCCCTCCCCCTTGGACACCACTGTTGCTAGTTTCCTGGGTACCCTTCCTGAGTTGTAGTAAGCATACACAGGCCAATACAGGTAGAAAAAGAGACAGAGATATTTTATACATGTTTTTATATATTATACACATTGCTCACAGTCTTACTTTTTTTTACTTAATATATCTTGGAGTTCTGTTAATTCATTAAGAGATGCTTCTTAATGGCTGCATTGTATTCCATTGTGTAAATTACCATAATTCATTTTGTGGGGGTTTTTTTGGTTTTTTTTTTTTGCGGTACGAGGGCCTCTCACTGTTGTGGCCTCTCCCGTTGCGGAGCACAGGCTCCAGACGCGCAGGCTCAGCGGCCATGGCTCACGGGTCCAGCCGCTCCGCGGCACGTGGGATCCTCCCGGACAGGGGCACGAACCCGTGTCCCCTGCATCGGCAGGTGGACTCTCAACCACTGCGCCACCAGGGAAGCCCTGACCATAATTTATTTAACACATCCCCCATTGATGGGATATGTAGGTTGTTTCCAATCTGTTGCAACGAATGACCTTAGGTATAAGTCTTTTCACGTGTGCTTGTATATGTAAAAAAATTAGTTTTTTGACACTTTTCTAAGCAACAGGCAGAATGTTGTGTTTTTTTAAGACCTCGCAGCATGGTTTGTGGGATCATAGTTCCCTGACTAGGGATTGAACCCAGGTACCCAGCAGTGGAAGGGCAGAGTCCTAACCACTGGACCACCGGGGAATTCCCCAGACTTTCAAATTAAGACTACTGTATTTCTTTTTCTAACAGGAACTCATCAAAAGATTCTTCCCAAATCCCCAACTCTCTCTGCCTCCGTCTCCCCATCTGTGAAATGAGAAGAATATTTCTTGTCCCTGAAGGCCCATAGCTGCATGTTGTTAAGACTCAAGTTTTATTCTTCTGAGCTTTGAAATTCTTCCAAAAGAGGAAGCTTGTTTCTCCCTTTTAATCCAATTTCCTGTTAGACTAGAAGGATTTATAAACAGAATTTTTAAAAATTTATCTCTTTTCTAGTCTTCTAACTTTGCACTTTACCGGACTGAGGCAGGTTTTTCCTGCAATCATTTTTTTAAAACATTTCCATTTATTCAGAGATGATTTTTTTTTTTTTACTGCATCAGGCCAAATGTGCTTTGTCTCCAAAGAGATAAATGCAAAAGAAAGAAAATTACTTAGCTGCCTTAGGTTTTTTTACGTTACGTCAGAATATCTCATCAGCTGCAAACACTAAGCTAACAAGTGAGAAACACACGGGGTAAAAAGCCATCAAGCAAGAAGAGAATGTCAAACAAATTAGCAGATAACTGTGTCTTTCCAAAGCAGCTGGGGTATTTGATAATAAAGAGGAAAACTGTCAACTAAAGGGTGAGGAACTTTAGTCCCAGGAGAGGCTTCTAGGGTCCTCAGATTCCTTCTCCACAGCTGAAATGAAGCTGTGGATTAAGCAGAGATCCAGGTGACAAAGGCCAAGAGCTGGCCTCATCAAACACTGAGGGCTTTACTTGAGTCACTGACTCTACCTGCCACGTTTCCTTGACAACTGAAGAGCTGTTCTTCCAATCCTCTAGAGAAAACCCATGGTTCTCAATCCTGGCTGCATGACGGAATCACCCAAGAAGCCTTAAAAATGCCTCAGCTCCAGAAAGTCTGACTTTAACATTTGGGGTTAGGTCCTAGGAATCTTTTTTTTTTTTTTTTAAGCTTCACAAATAATTCTAAGATGCAGCCAGGGTTGAAGACCATCATTATAGAGATTTCTGGGTGCTGGGATTGCAAGCAGCTTGTGTGACTCAGAGAAAGAAGGAAGAGGGGATTCCATGTGATAAGAAACCTAATCTGGGGACTTCCCTGGTTGGCACAGTGGTTTAGAATCTGCCTGCCAATGCAGGGGACACAGGTTCGACCCCTGCTCTGGGAAGATCCCACATGCCGTGGAGCAACTAAGCCCCTGCGCCACAACTACTGACCCCATGTGCCACAACTACTGAAGCCTGCACACAGCAACAAAGACCCACCGCAGCCAAAAGTAAATAAATAAATTTATTTTTAAAAAAAGGAACCTTATCCGTGGTAATCCTGGAAACTCTACAAAAGGCCAGTCTGATCCTTCTGCTGCCCTGCTTTAAACCCTCAGTGCCTTCCATTTGTTTTCAAGGTAAAGGCCAAAATCCTTAAACTACCTCCAAAGCCCTGAGGGTCTGAGTCCTCCCCACCCTTCCCACTTCACCCCATCTCTGCTCTGGTCACACTGAACCTCCTTCAAGTCCCTAGAGGTACCCTGTTGCCTTCTGCCAGTTGGCCTTTGCCTGTGACATTCTTTTTCCCACATATGCCAGGCATGGAGCACTGCTCTGATGGGTGGGACAAGCCTCCCACAGAGGAGGACAGATAAGGACAGTGCTCAAGGCCACTGCTAAGCCCACCTGGCTCTTCAGGGCCCTTTGCGCTGGCAGCAGAATTCTTGGACACAAGTTAAAACAGATAGACAAAGAAGAAGAGACAACTAAGAAAACTGGACCCGCTTTTACTAAAGGGCATGGACCCTAGGAGTGCTGGCACTTATTTTGTCTTATGTATTTATTGTTGTTGTTAACCTAACAGGAAAGTGGAGATGAACTGGACTATCATGAAGAACCTGAAGGACCCCTCAGAGAAAATCATCCAGAACCTCAAGGTAGAAACAGCTGGGTTGGGTTTTATAGTCTGATTGCAATAATTGTGGGATGAACTTCGCAGTGTTCAAAGACGTTAATGAGGAATGACCCTTCCATTTCCTCTCAGGTCATGGGTTGGAAGTCAGAATACAGACTCTGATGTTCTCTTAATGTATCACAAGCCAGCTGATAATAACATGCTTTTATGTCCTTGGACTTATTGAAAGATTTATTTCCTGCCAGCAGCTGCAGATTGATAGAAGAGAATGGAGACTTTGGGGCATTACAAAAAAGATCCCACAGGCACCTCTACCTCTGGCTTCTCCTGCTTTCATAGGCTCTTGGATATGCAAGTGAGGGAGCTGAGGTTCTCTGCCTGGAGGGTTAACATTCCACAGAGGGGGGGGACCAGCATCTTTAGAGACCCAGCCCGTGTCACCCACAGCTCTGGGTGGCCAGAGCTGCCTGAGTGTGACTTCCTCCAAAAATGATGCTGCATTTGATAATGATGATGATTCTTGGAAAGACAGGGCCCACAACTGGGCTTTTTGGCATAGTTCATAGTTTGATACCCTGAACTAGGCTCTAAGCTCTTCCCTGGGGGCACCTGGGCATGCTACAGGATGCTGCAGTTAGCTAGTCCCAGGTAGCAGAGCTGGTCTTTATCCCTATTGCTTCTCGCAGGAGTCGAAACAGATGTGTGAGAGATGTATTCTCAAGGAGTGGATGCAGGGCCTGCCAGCCAGTTGCGCTTGTCGTTTGCTGTACAAAGGCGTCCAGCAGAGGGAGCGAGAGGGGCTGAAATCCAGCCTGTGCTGCGCAGCCTGAGCCACGCGCTCCAGCACTGGGTGCATCCACCCAAAGGAGGCTCCGTTCCCTACTTGGCCCTTCTACTGGAATGCCTTTCTCTAAGTCATATGAGGTGCTCTATATAGGCTAGCAGCAGCGGATCTGGGCAGCCGAGTAGAGAGCCTGGGCTCTGGAATAGGACTACCTCTGCCTTCACATCCCCGCCTCAGTGTCCTCAACTGAGGTTGAAAACAGTACTGCCCTCATAACGTTGCATGAGGAATAAATGAAGTAATTCATGCACCACAGCCCTTTAGTGCATGTTAATCTCAGCTTGGCCATCACAATGAATAAGTATCTACCCTCTCATGGTCACAGTTTACCAGTCTATGAAATGACACTATGATTCTTCCTATCTCATCTGGACCCCCACGGGGTGAGAGAGACCATAGAGCTCACTGGAGATAAATGTGCAAAGTCATGGATTGGGGATTTCACCCTAACCTGATCTTTTTCTGTTTATATCTTTTACTATTTCTTTCAGTTGACACTCCAAAAAAATTAATTTTTATACTCATTACAATTAATTTTTACACTCATTTTAAAAGATTTCACTGTTTCTGGATATCAGACAGTAAACTATTATGGTAGCCTGATCCCTGTGTTCGGTCAAACTTTTAAGCAAGGTTTCTGCTGACATAGGTCTCTCGCCACCTCCATTTCCAAAGCTGAGTGACAATAGCCAGGGAAATGTGTTCCAGTCTTCAGATCTTCCATATCGTAAATCACATATCTAGATTGTGAACACCGAAGAGGCCCCAGGGTCTTGGCCAAGTGCAGTGGAGGTTTTAGGCAGCGTAGAACACGGCCAAATCTAAGCAACGACGAAGTCAGTCAAAACAGATTTCCTGTCTCCTGACAGAGAGAGAGAGTCCCAGCTGAGTTCCATAAAGGTTATTCAGACAGTCTTTAACGCAGTGAAATATCACCACAGAAAATTAAAGAAGGCATTTGCCTGTCCCGAATGATAAATGCTAATGTTTAAAAAGAATTTCAAATCTTTGAAGGGAAAAAAAGGCGGGAGTGCCAAGGAATTTTTTTTTTTAACTATTTAAGGATCAGTTTTCCCTTCATAGATCTTACGACTGATTGTCAGGATTTTTTTCCTACTCTAAATTAAGTAGTGATCTATAAGATTAATTATAAGCAGTGAGCCGGGGCCACATCCAATGAGAAAAGCATGAGTCTTGGACTTGGTGAGAATACAGTATGCAAGTTTTCACAAGACAGGTCAAATCAGCAACCTCCAAATCAGAGAGGGTTTGGGAAATTGCTCATTTTAAATACAAAACTTTTCTTTCTCCCTCTCTTTCCCACCCCCAAAGTCCAAGGAAAGAACATAATTTCCATTCTTGTTTCAGTTCTTGTTTATTTACTAGGCCAACGGTTCTCAGACTTCCGTGTGCCTCAGAACCACCTGGAAGGCTTATAAAAATAAAGATATCTGGGCCCTGCCTCCAGAGTTTCTGATTCACTAGATCTGGGCTGAGGTCATAGAATTTGCAATTTTATTAAGTTCCTCAGTGATTCTGAGGCTAGTGGTCCAAGGACCACACTTTGAGAACCACTGCCCTGAGCATTGCTTCCAGAATTTAGTTCTCTGAATTTGGCAGTGACTCAATTTAATCTGTTCTTTTAAACGTAATGGGAGTAGGAGGATGGGAGGACACTGTTTAGGCAGCATCACAGTGATCAAGAGCATCTATTATCAAGTCTGAGTCCCGGGGCTCAAATCCTGGTTCCACTACTTACTCACTGTGTGGCCTTGAGTAAGTTACCAAACTTCTCTGGGCAACTTTTTTCTACATCTGTAAAATGGAGATACTAATAGTATTTATCTTGTGGGGTGGTTGTGACATAAAGGAGTTAATACATGCAATGTGCTTATAAGAATGCCTGGCACACAGTAAGTGCTCACTAAAGGTTAGGTATTAGTCTGTTTCTTAAAAACCTTAATTTTAGTAGCCTTATCAGGAGAGACTTGTTCTAAGTTGATAACATGATGTAACATGATGCCTTATTTACTTTCCAAGTCGGTCTCAATTGCAGGGAGTGGAGGTGGGATTGCTTGCTCCTGGGGCACTGACTAAGTCCTCTGCGTAAGTCCTCCTCTTACTTAAGTCCAGGGGTGGGCAACAGACCCAATCTGAATGAGGTTATGTTGCGGTAGTGACATAACCCCTTGGAATGTGGCAGAGCTTAAGATATTATCAATAGCTTTGAGAGATTTGGGGAGCCCTGCATGAGTGCAGAGGACGCCTAATGAGTAGCCTGAAACAATGGGGGGTGGGGGACAAAAGGCAAGTCTCACAGAAAACCTTAGAAACCAATGAGCCATTTCTATTCTACCAGGGAAAAAAAGGCTCCGGGCGTCATTGCTTTATTCAAGAGACAGACATGTAGCAGTTAGGACGTTGGTTCTAACAAAGACCAAAATAAAGTGACTGCAAACAAGGCGGAAGTTTTACTTCTGTCTCGTGGAAGAGTCCAAGCTGGCAGGCAGGCGGTAGGACAGCTCCGCTCCACAGGGCTGTCCAGGGACCCAGGCTCTTTCTCTCTTATCATCTCTCTGCCACCCCCTTTGCTATCACCCTTGTCTGCATGGTCAAAGCTGGCTCAGCTTTTCCCTCACCCTGCAGGGCAGGAGAGGAAAAGGCACAGCTGACTTTTAAGGACCTAATTCTGGACTTACACCTCTTCCACCTCTGCTCATGTCCGCTGGCCTCTTACAAGTGAGGCTGGGGAATAAAGTCTCTTGCTGGGCGTTCACGTGCCAAGCTAAAGCTTGAGGGGAGTGAACATTAGGTGGCAGTTAGCATCTCTGCCACGTGTGGGTAGACGGCTCTGTCTTGCAGATGCTACCACTTTCCTACCTCGTGGACTCAGAGTCACCATGGTGGGTCATTTCTCTGTTTGCTGCAGACACCATGCGTGTTTTAGGCGCCCCCTCTGTGACTTGCCTGAGCATCCCTGTTTCCTCCATCGGTCTTTACAGCGTCAAAGGGAGAGCTAAAACTTATAACGCATTTGTGAGTTTGCCCGATCACTTTGAAAAGTGCAGAGACTCCTGTGAGGCTTCGGTGCTGTCATTTCCACTGACACTAGTGGGAGCTGCCTAAGGATCCAGACACCCTTCTTTGACAACAAGCCCCGTATGAGGAAGTGGCCAATACCAGCTGTTCTCCATTGCCCTCTCTATCACTTGACGACACTGCCACTTCCCCCAGAGCACCGAAGCGTAATTCAATTTCACACATGCTTATTGGGCAACCACTAAGTACCACTTTATAGCCCATGTGTTATGTACGTTTCTTGAGGACAAGGACTGCGCCTTAGGTAGCCAGGCCTAGCAATGTTCCATAGATGAATGAATCCAATGAATGGAGGAATGAATGAGTATTCAAGAGGTTCAGAGATGACAAAACCAAGGTTCCTACCCTCAAGAGCTTGCAGTGAACACTCAGCTTTGGGCCTGGCACGCGCCCTGTGAAGAAACAGTGCCTGCAAGGCTTAGTAAGGTCCAAGTCCTCCAAAAGGGGTGCCCTCACAGACCCAGAGCCACCAGCCAGGACCTGCATCTCCACCAAAGACACAGAAGCAGCCAACAGGGGTCGTGAATGAATAACACTGCTGGGGAAGGACGAGCAGGTAAGGAGGGTGCTGGCCCCCCTGGCTTCTAGGTGAAGGGCCCACTAGCTGCCATGCCTTCATTAACCCGACAGGACTGGTCTCATCAGCGGCTAGTGCACTAAGTAGTTACATCATAGTAGAGCTAGAAGGTGAGACTCACTGGTCTAGACCCTTTCTAGCTAGAACCTGGGGGCTTGTTAGAAATGTAGAATCTGGGGTCTCACCCAGACCTACCTGTGCTTTAACAAGACCTTCAAGGGACTCATGTGTCCATTATTATTTGGGAAACCCTGAAATAGACTCACTGAGGACCCTGGGTTTCAGATTCGACAGATATCAGTTCAGTCACCAGCTCTGCCCATAGTCTAGGACACATAACTTCTCTGGGCTGTGGATTCCTTTTCCATAAACCATGGCAGTGGGTTGGATAATCTCTCAGTCCCCATCCCACCCTCATGCTCTTTGCATCTATGACTCACCGGGGTTGCACAGTGATAAGCGATAAGCAGCAGAGCCAGGACTGGGGCTGGGCCTTCTTCCCAAGCTCCTTCCACTACACCCGCTCCCAGAGAAAGCCAGCCACCATTTCAGTGTGTCGCACATAAAGCTCTGCCACCCCAGTCACCCTTGGGTGGGCCCTGACCAAGAAAGTCTGGAAAGAGACCAGCAGTCCCCATGCTGCACGGGGGCCCAGGCTCAGCCACAGTGGCCAGTGAGAGCCCAGCGGGTCAAGAATGAGAACACAGTCTTCACCACGGTCCTCCTGTAAGGGCATGAGGCCGCAAGAGACCTGCTGGCCTCTCTAGGCTTCCACTTCCTCATCAGAAAATAACAAAACTGATCTTCCAATCTCTTCGTCTCATTTCCTATGACTCAGTGACCTTGGGATTGTTTCTGTTAAGGGGAAGAGTGGAAGTCTCAGTGTTAGCGCTGAGACAGCTCCAGGGTTCAGACCCCAGGTTTGAGCCTTCTTAGGTCTTTAACCGCTCGCTGCATGAATGGAAATTGCCTTCATTTACTTAGGGACCATTTGCTGATCCCCTACTGAGTGCCAGGCCCTCTGTGGTTGGATGAGACACACTCCTTATGAAGCTCCCACTCTAATAGAGGAGCCAGACCTGGGCAGGCATGGTTAGAACCATCTCTGTATTCAATGTGTTTAGTGCTCCCAGAGAACACAAGAAGGACAACTGATCCAGACCAGCATGGGAGAGACGGGGAAAAGTCAGGGAGGGCTCCCTGGAGGAGGTGATGCTGGATATGATGGAAGGAGTTTAGTGAACCCAGAGTGCATTTGCAGTGAAGCCATTAAGACAGGGGTAGCAGTTCACACTCACTGTGTGCCAGGCATCAGGCTAAGCATTTTCTATAAATTGTTTCATTTAATTTATAACAATCCTGTAAAGAAGGAGCTCTTATTATCTGCATTTGCCAGATGAGAACACTGAGGCACAGTGAGGTTAAGGAACATGTCCTTGGCCACAGAGCTGGGCAGAGGCGAGGCTCCAGATCTGACTGACCTCCCAGACTCCATCTGTAGAGATCAAGTCTGGCTGTTAACAGTTACCAAAAGAAGCGTTTGCGGATGCTGGAGTTCTGGTAGGTAAAGGGCGAGAAAGCAAAAAGGTCAAGGAGAAATAGAGAAGAAATGCTTCACACACATATAAAGTGGAGAAATCGGAATGAAGAGAACCTTCAGGCAGGTTTTTCAAAAAGAAAAAAAAAAAAAAGTGTGGCAAATCGGGGGAGCGAGGAGAGGACGAAAGGTCCCAGCAGGCGGCGGCGGGGCGCGCCTTCCATCGTCTCCCGCCCCCCACCGGCGGCTCCAGGGGCCGGCGGCGCCCGCTCTCCCGCCGGTGCCCGCCCGGCGCCGCCGCTCCGCCAGCGCGAGGCCGTCTCCACCTGTCGCCTCTGACCTCCTTGCAAACGGAGCTCCTTGCAGCGAGCTCGGGACTCCAGGCTCGGCTTGCCCCAAAGGGTCGGCCCTCCGGGCCGCATCTGTTAGTCTTTTCTTCTCCTCTCTGCGGTAGCTTGTGATGTCGCTACCCGCTGGCACCTCCTGCGGATCCCAGGCCTGGGTGGAGACTCACAGAGCTAGACAGCCTCAAAATCTGCCAAACAGGCCAACTTAGTCTCTAGGGAGAAGGTGGGAGGCAGGCAAACGGGAAACACCCTGAAGTGCCAGACAAACTATTTAAACTTTTAAATTTATAAAGCTTATCTTTTGGCTAGTTTTCCACACATCGTCACCTGGGTGGAGAAAAGGGAAGGAATTTTTGGCACTTACTCTGCAGAAAGACACTTTGCTAGGTACTTTCTTTTTTGTACTTTTATTTTATCCTCACCACAACCTTATGAGATAAAGTACATTATCCATATTTCACGGATGAGGCAAATGAGGCTCAGAGAGGTTAGGTAAATAGCCCAAGGTCACACAGCCAGTAAGTGAAGGAGCTGAGATATGAACCCAGGTTTCTATGATTCCAAGCCCTGGCTCTTTAAGAGTTGTAAAGCCATCCATGTGTTTCTGATTAGGAAATAGTTACAAGGTTGAAGAAATACCACAAAATAATGGCAGCATTTTTTGAAAGCCAGCATGAAACTTGGAGATTATTTCGAATCTCTAGAAGTTCTTTTATATTGTAGATAAAGGAAACTGAGGTCTAGAAGCCAGGAGAATTATGCAAAATCGTGGCTAATTATTAAAACCAAGGTAACCCAAGTCTCTCTCAACTCAGTGTCTGTAGGTGTTTAGTTTAGTTCAATTTAGTTTGGTTTTGAAAGCGTTTCCTCAGGGGCAGTTCCTGACTCCAGGAATAAACAGCTCCAAACGGAGCAAGTGGGGACTTCCCTGGTGGTCCAGTGGTTAAGAATCCGCCTTCCAGGGGACACGGGTTCTATCCCTGGTCGGGGAACTAAGATCCCACATGCTGATGAGCAACTAAGCCCACTCACCACAACTACTGAGCACGCAAGCCACAACTAGAGAGCCCGAGTGCCGCAACTACTGAGCCTGCATGCCACAACTAGAGAGAAGCCTGCACACCACAATGAAGAGCCCGCAGGCCACAACGAAAGATCCCGCATGCCGCACCAAAGATCCCACAGGCTGCAACAAAGACCCAACGCAGTCAAAAATAAAATAAATAAATATTTTTTTAAAAAGGAGCAAGTATAATGACTGCCCAATCTGTGCCAAGAAGTGAAGCAGCCCGTGATGCAAAAATTTCTCTTAACGCTGGGGAGAAAATAGGGAGACAAGAAATATGTGCCCAGAAGTTGAGGCATTGCCATTACGTCAGAATCCACAGCCTGGAAGATGGCACTACTGCAAAGGGCCACCTCACAACATGGGTTGGGGCTCCTCACTTCCTCTCTGCGTGAGGGCTGCACAGTCACCCTACACTGCCAGGCTCTGCTATCTGGAGCCCTGGTACTGGCTTCAGCATAGTCCGCTAGTTCTTATCAGCCTAGATCAGGGGTCCCCAACCCCTGGGCCACGGACCAGTAGCAGTCGGTGGCCTGTTAGGAACTGAGCGGCACAGCACGAGGTGAGCGGCAGGTGAGCGAGCGAAGCTTCCTCTGTATTTACAGTCACTCCCCATCGCTCGCATAACCGCCTGAGCTCCTCCTCCTGTCAGATCAGTGGCGGCATTAGATTCTCACAGGAGGGCGAACCCTACTGTGAACTGCGCATGTGAGGGATGTAGGTTGCGCGCTCCTTATGAGAATCTAATGCCTGATGATCTGAGGTGGAGCTGAGGTGGTGAAGCTAGCGCTGGCGAGTGGCTGCAAATACAGATTATCATTAGCAGAGAGGTTTGACTGCACAGTGACCATAATAAATCAGTTGCTTGCAGACTCATATCAAAACCCTACCAGTGAGTGGCAAGTGAAGACAAACTCAGGGCTCCCACTGATTCTGCATTATGGTGAGTTGTAGAATTAGTTCATTATCTACTACAGTGTAATAATAATAGAAATAAAGTGCACAATAAATGTAATGTGCTTGAAGCATCCCGAAACCATCCCTGCCCCCAATCCATGGAAAAATTGTCTTCCACGAAACCGATCCCTGGTGCCAAAAAGGTTGGGGACCGCTGGCCTAGATGACCTACATCCTCTAGTATTACTCCTTTATTTCTCCTTCTGGAAAGTATTTTCAAAGTTCTCCTCTGTAGTGGGAAGTGACACATCCTTAAGACTGTTTCTGGCTCACTCCACTCAGCCCAGGATGGAAACCCCAGGAGAGACCCCAGAATCCCAGAATACAGCTGTTGCCCCTTGATCCTGAAAATTCTCTTCACCTTCCAGGAAGTAAAGCTCATTTCTAACTTGAGACCTAGATTCATCAAAACCAAAAAGCAGTTGAAACTAGAGACAAGAACAGCATAAGAAGAAAATTTATACACCAATCTCACTTATGATCAAAGATGCAAAACTCCTCAATGAAATATTAGCCAATCAAATCATTACACACACACACACACACACACACACACACACACATATCTATATACCATGACTGAATTCAGTTTACCGCAGAATTAAAAATGGTCTAACATTTGAAAATCTGTTTCTGTACTTAGGGTCATCTCAATACATGCAAAAGGAAAAATCAATTTATAAAATTCACCCATTCATGATTTAAAATTATCAAACTAGGAATAGAAGAGGACTTCCTGATTTTGATAAAGAGTACCTACCAAGGGGCTTCCCTGGTGGCGCAGTGGTTAAGAATCTGCCTGCCAATGCAGGGGACACGGGTTTGAGCCCTGGTCCGGGAAGATCCCACATGTCGCGGAGCAATGAAGCCCATGCACCACAACTACTGAGCCTGCGCTCTAGGGCCCGTGCCACAACTACTGAAGCCCCCGCGCCTAGAGCCTGTGCTGCACAACAAGAGAAGCCACCACAGTGAGAAGCCTGTGCAGCGCAACGAAGAGTAGCCCCTGCTCGCCGCAACTAGAGGAAGCCCGCACACAGCCACGAAGACCTAACACAGCCAAAAATAAATAAATAAATAAATATTTTTAAAAAAGAGTACCTACCGAAACCTGCAGTAAACATCACACTTTAATGGTAGAACTTCAGAAGCAGTCTCTTTAGAGGCAGGACTAGGATAAGGACGCCCTCTATCATTGCTTCTTATTCAACATTGTACCAGTACAGTAGGGAAGGCAAAATAAAGGAAAAGGAAGAGGATAGAAAGGAGGAAATGACACTGTCATTATTCTCAGACAATAGTATTACCTATGTGAAAAATCTGAGGGCTTCTATAGGCCCTCAACTTCGGCTATCCATTTCTTCAGGGTTTTTATGATTCTGAAGTTTTCGGAGTTTAGCCATTTGCTCCTCTAGCTTTTGGCAATGTTCGACCAGCTGGGCACAGAGTTTCTTCCATCGGCCCTCAATATCTTCAAATTGTGACGGATATTTCCTGCTAATATTAGAGGGCGCTTTCCTTGACATCTCTTTCACAGTGGTGCTGAGATAGTTTAGGCCATTTTGTTGTTCTTGTAGAGAGCTTTGTAAAGCCTGTAACTCCCCGAGTCTCTGCTCCATGATCTCATATTCAGTGACAGTAACCAGAGAGTTTGGTTTCTGACTGCTGGATCCACATGAGGATGGTACTCATGGTCTCCTGATAGCGCATGGGTGGCAAAGTGTCCAAAATTGTCTGTAGCTCTTTCTCTCTGGCCTGCATATCAGCAAAGACTTGGTTAAAATGATTTGCAAAGGCCACAAAGTCTGCATCCAGGAACATTAGCCCTTGTCCTTTCTCTTTCAGGGCTATGCTTTGAATTTTTTTTTTTTTTTTTTTTTTTTTTTTTTTTTTTTTTTTGCTGTATGCGGGCCTCTCACTGTTGTGGCCTCTCCCGTTGCGGAGCACAGGCTCCGGACGCACAGGCCCAACGGCCATGGCTCACGGGCCCAACCGCTCCGCGGCATGTGGGATCCTCCCAGACCGGGGCACGAACCCGTGTCCCCTGCATCGGCAGGCGGACTCTCAACCACTGCGCCACCAGGGAAGCCCTATGCTTTGAATTTTTAATCGCTCAATTTGAGGCTGAAGAACTGACAGCCGGTTGACTTCATCCTTACAGTTTTCTAACTGGCTTTTAATTGCTGTTGGCTCTGATGTGGTAGTGGGTTGGGTTTTCAACCAGTTTTCCGCAGTAGTTGTCATCTGTTCCAATTGTTGTGGAAGATTATAGAAAGTGATGATGTTGTTCTGATACTCCAGCTAGTTAAGTCTCTCACTTAGCAACTGGCAGAACTCGATCCACCGGCTGTTCAGTTAAAAGACAAGCCATTAAAAGACAAACAAAAAAATTCAGCAAGATTACTAAATATACATCAATAACAAAAATCAGTTGTGGAAAAAAATAGTATTTGCAAACATAAAGTACAATTTATAATGCAATTTAAAAATAATTCTTATTGTGGAAAACCCCAAACATGCACAAGGGTGGACAGAACAGCACCTATGAGTTTCACGTACCCATCTCCTGGCCAATGTTGTTCACCTATATCCCCAATTCCTTCCTGCCTTCTATGTATTTTGAAACAAATTTGAAACAAATTCCAGGCTCATATCATTTTACCCATATACACTTGAGTATATATCTTTAAAAGACAAGAAAAGACTCTTGACATAACTGTAATACCACGATTGTACCTAAAAATTAGAACAATTCTTTAATATAATTGAATATCCAATCAGTTTTTTCAACATTCTAATTGTCTCAAAATTATTGTAATTGTTTTAGAGTTTGTTTGCAATCGGTTGATATGGCTTTTTTTTTTTTAATTTATTTTTGGCTGTGTTGGGTATTCGTTACTCTGCCCGGGCTTTCTCTCGTTGCGGCGAGCAGGGGCTACTCTTCATTGCGGTGTGTGGGCTTCTCATTGCGACGGGCTCTAAGAGTGCAGGCTCAGTAGTCATGACGCACGGGCTTAGTTGCTCCGCGGCATGTGGGATCTTCCCAGACCAGGGCTCAAACCGGTGTCCCCTGCATTGGCAGGCGGATTCTTAACCACTGCGCCACCAGGGTAGTCCCAATATATGGCTTTTAAGGGTCCTTTAATTTATCGAGTCTTCTCATTTCTATTTTCTTTCCCCTCACTTAGTTTATTTTTAGGAAACTGGGTGACTTTTACTGTAGAGTTTTCCACAATCTAGATTTCGCTGATTGAATCTTCAAGGTATAGTTTAACATGTTTCTCTGTCTTCTGTATTTTCTGTAAGTTAGAACTTGGATCTAGAGACTTGAGCAGATTCAGGATTGGCTTTCACAAGACCACTGCATGGAGGGCACTGTGTTCTTCCATCAGGACTAGTAATGTTTGCCAGTCTCTTCACGATGCCACCAGCTACAGATCCATTCATTCATTAAAGGTTATGAATTACTTGGGAAACTCCTACCAAAAAAAATTTTTTTTCTCTTCTACTATTTAGTTATCTAGTGGTACATATTATATAGGAAGGCAGAATAAATGTAATTTTAAAACATATATATATCAATAAATTTTAAAAGCAATAAACCAATAAATCTAAAAAGATGTTAGACGTTCATGAAGAAATTATAAAATCTTATTAAATTAACTAAAAGTAGGCCTGAATAAATATAACATTCTATATAGTGCTATATATAATGTTCAAAGATTTGAAGGTGACAGTTCTCCCTAAATTAATCTATAAATTCAATGCAACTCTATTTTTTAAAATCCCCAGTAGGGTCTTTGGTGGAACATGATAAGTTGATCGCAAAATGCATAAAGAAGTGTCAAAAATAGCCAATACAATTTTTTTTTAAAGTGTGGGGTCCCTACCAATGAATGGGTCTCCCTGGAGTAGTTAGTTAGTTAGTTAGTTAGTTGTTTATTTATTTATTTATTTTGGCTGCACCGGGTCTTAGTTGCAGCATGTGGACTTCTCAGTTGCGGCATGCAAACTCCTAATTTCAGCCTGCATGTGGGATCTAGTTCCCCGACCAGGGATAGAACCCAGGACCCCTGCATTGGGGGGTCACCCACTGGACCACCAGGGAAGTCCTGCCAATAAAATTTTGAAGAAAAACAAAGAGGAAGAGTTTACCCAGCCACATATCAAAAATTACTTTAAGGCTATGATATTGACTTAGGGACAGACAGAAGGGAGAATCCAGAAATAAATGCACCCATATACAGAAATGAAATGTGACAAGAGTGGTATTAGAAAACAGTGGGGAGAGAATGAGCTATTATTCCCTATATAATTTTCAGATAACTGGTTATCCAATTTTTAAATCCTTACCTCACAAAATAACGGATGTATTCAGGATATAAATGTGAAAAAGCAAAATTCTTAATCTTTTAGAAGAAAATATACAAGAATATCTTTATGAATTTGAGAAAGGGAAAATTTTCTCACCCATGATTCAAAACACAAACCATAAAGAAAATTATTGACAAACCCAACTATATTAGAATTAAAGTTTCTGATATGTTAAACAGAGTTAAAAGACAAATACAGATTAGAAGACAACATCTGTAGTGCATATAACCAACAAAGTATTAGTATCCCAAATGCACCAAAAACTGCTACAAATAGAGAAGGCAAAAGACAATCAACCCCGGGCTTCCCTGGTGGTGCAGTGGTTGGGAGTCTGCCTGCCCATGCAGGGGACATGGGTTCGAGCCCTAGTCGGGGAAGATTCCACATGACACGAAGCAACTAAACCCATGTGCCACAACTACTGAGCCTGTGCTCAGGAGCCCGCAAGCCACAACTACTGAGCCCGCGTGCCACAACTACTGAAGCCCACACACCTAGAGCCTGTGCTCCACAACAAGAGAAGCCACTGCAATGAGAAGCCCGTGCACCGCAACGAAGAGTAGCCCCCGCTCGCCGCAGCTAGAGAAAGCCCACGTGCAGCAACGAAGACCCAACACAGCCAAAAATTAATTAATTAATTAATTAATTAATTATTTAAAAAGACAATCAACCCAAATGAAAAATGGGTGAAAGATACTAATAGGTAATTAACAGAAGAGGAAACCTAAATAAATGACCATTTATTTCTTAGTCAAACTTGCTAATCAGGAAAATTCAAATTAAAAGAAAAAGATATTTCATATATACAAGATTAGCAAAAAATTTTGTCTGTACACACTCATTATTAATGAGGATATGGAGTTTTAGAAACTCAGAGCAATTTGGAAATACCCAATAAATTGAAGATGCATATACCCTGCAACTGAACAAGTCCATTCCCAGGTATACCTTAGAGAAACTCTTTCATGTATGAACAGTGACTCACTCAAGAAGGTTCATTGCAGCATTGTTTGTAATCACAAAAAACTGGAAATAAAAAAGCCATCAATAGCAAAATTGATAAATAAATTGTGGTAAGTTTATATGACGGTATAATAAGGTACAAGATCTTAAAATAAGTGAATGGAAACTATATGTATTAACAGGGGTTAATCTCAAAAACAAGATTTTAAGCAAAATAAAGCAAGTTGCAAAAGTGACATAAATGATATTACTGGTACGAAGTTTTAATATGTAAAATAATATTATATGTTGTTTAGAAGTGCTTTATATGTGGTAAAGATATAAAAATATACATGAGGACAGTGTAGGAGAGAAAAAACTTTTCTTCTACTCTCTTAGAGGCCCTGCCTGGGCTGGAAAATTAAACTGACAAAGACAAACTAACAGGAGAAAAGCACACAAATGTATTTAATGTAAGCTTTATGTGATGCAGGAGGATTCATAAGGAAGTAGTTAAGCCTGAGCATTTTTATACTTGGTTTGATAAAGAGTGGACAATGTGATAGTACAAAAGGTAAGCGCAAAGGGTAATAAACTGGGGGAAACAGAGTAAGGCCTGTTTGTTTGGGTTCCTCTCAGAATCTCTCTGTCTTCAGGGATAAGGGCACCCCTTTCCTCCAAGTAGAACCTACCTCTCACATGAGTAGCCGTCTCATAACCTACACTGCCCTTTCTCAAATTCCTTCAGCTTAAAATACTCAGTATGCCAAGGTGCCATGTTTGGGGATAGCATATTCTGAACCCAGTCAATTGATAAATACCAAATTTAAGAGAATGTTTACCTCTGGGGGGAGAGTGAGGGAAATAGGATTATATGTGATACAATAAAGTCTTAGACTATATCTTAAATGTTTTCTTTAGAAAAAAAATGTGAATCAAATATGGCACAATGTTAAGATTTCACAAAGGTAGGTGGTAAGTTCCTGGGTAATCATTATACGGTCATTTTTCTATACTCTGCATTCCTAAAATATTTTACAGATTTTTTTAAGGCAGTTAAAAGTTGTAGGTTATTATTCAAAGTACTGACTTAGTTTATTCCAATTCTCCCTAAATATAAGGTTATTTTACTAGAGAAACAAAACAAAACACCCTGCTATGGTCCACGTCCCAGCGACAGGATTTCAATTCTAATCAAAGTGGTGAAATCACACCAATTGTAGAACCCCATCTTTTGGTCAATACAAACGCGCCCTCTGCTGGTCATATGGTGCCCTGTCCCAAAGTTCAAAATAGTGGTGAAGCGCAGTGAAACTTGTTCAATGAGACAGCTTTTACCAAGCCAGCCAAGTTAGGGAAAGAAACTCTCACAGAATTCCTCTCAATCACAAAAATACTTAAATCAGCTCCCACTCTCTATTACTATTACATATGATCCAAGACAAAACAAATTCCAGGGTACCACCGCAATCAACCTTTCCAGTTCCCTCAACCACCGTGTACATGAACAATTCTGTCCCTACTCCAAAGTCTGGAGGTTGATGTATGAGATAGTAGATGCCACCCTTAACATTTGGGAATGGCAGAAGAGAACCCAAGTTCCTCTGGGTGGTGGTGCAGACACCACTGAACACTGAAAAATGGATAAACTAGGATTAAGGGAATAATGCTGGTGGGATGACAGGTAAATTTTTTCTTTTCAAATCTTTCTTTAAAGTTATAAAACCTTTAAACAAATTTGAGGAAAAATCAATTAATTCATGCAAGAATCTACTGCTCAAAGAGAGAAGTGAGGATTGAATATTGAGTCTTCCTTTCAAAAAAACATTTTTAAAAATTATTTCGTTTTGCTTTGTTTTGCTTTGTGCTAATATCCATCTTCCCCACTAAAATTTAAGCTTCCTGAGACCAATGTGTGAATCCGTCCTACTCACCACTATATTCCCAGCACCTAACACAACGACCATCAGGTAGTAGGTATCTAATAAACATGTGATAAATAAAGGAATGAATGACCATTTCCTTGGAGTGTAAATTGGTACAAATTTTCTGGGGAGCAATTCAGCAGCAGACATTGTGCCTTTAAGACTGTACATTCTTCAGTAATCATAGATGTGGACAACGAGTAAGTCCTTTAATAATCAGAAACATTCCTTTCAGGGATATGCTATGCAAAGTTCATTTTAGTTATAAAAAAAATTCAAAACAACCTGAATTTTAAAAGTTACATGTTTGGTTAAATCTATTATGGTATATCCATATGATGAAATGCTATGTTGTTATTAAAATCTTTTTTTTTTTTTTTTTTTTTGCGGTACGCGGGCCTCTCACTGTCGTGGCCTCTCCCGTTGCGGAGCACAGGCTCCGGACGTGCAGGCTCTGCGGCCATGGCGCACAGGCCCAGCCGCTCCGCGGCACGCGGGATCCTCCTGGACCGGGGCACGAACCTGTGCCCCCTGCATCAGCAGGCGGACTCTCAACCACTGTGCCACCAGGGAAGCCCTATTAAAATCATTTTTAAGAATATTTAATGATATGGGAAATTCTAATAACATAAAAATAGATTAAAATTATATATACATTATTTTATCAACTCTATATATTTATTATATATGCATGAAAGTATACACACCAAAGTATTTTATTGTAGTTGTATATGAGTAGAGGGATCATGAGTCAGGGGTTTTTTGTTTGTTTGTTTGTTTGTTTTTGGTTCTTGTTTTTAACAGGTGCCAGCACTGTTTTAGACACTTTATTTGTATTAATATATCTTTAAGTTTTTTAAGCAGCTTTATCATGAGATAATTGCCTTATAATAAATTACACCTATTTAAATTGTACAATTAGATAAGTTTTCTTTAAGTGTTAAATATTACTTTTTCTATAAAGATTTTAATGCAATCAACTTCACTTTTCCTTAGATTTTAATTAGGTATAATTATTTGGTAGAATATAAAATTATTCAACCAACAATTTTCTTCTATTGAAACATTAAATATTGTTATGGTTTGTAGGGGGAGGTTCTAGATTTCTTGAGATTGATATATAACGTTGTATTAGTTTAAGGTGTACAACATGGTGACTTTATATTGCAAAATGGTTACCACAATAAGCTTAGTTAATGTCAATCAGCACACATAGTTACAATTTTTTTTCTTGTGATGAGAACTTTTAAAATCTACTAGGTAAGTTCTGATACTGTATATGTCGACACCCATGAAACTATCACCACAATCAAGATAAAACATTTCAGGGGACTTCCCTGTTGGTCCAGTGTCTAAGAAACAGCACTCCCAACGCAGGGGGCCTGGGTTCGATCCCTGGTCAGGCAACTAAATCCCACATGCCACAGCTAAGACTTCCATGCCGCAACTAAGAGTTCACATGCTGCAACTAAAGATCCTGCATGCCACAACTAAAAGGTCCCACATGCCGCAACAAAGATTGAAGATCCCTCGTGCTGCAACTAAGACCTGGTGCGGCCAAATAAATAAATTTTTTTTTAATTTCATCTTTCCCAAATGTTTCCTCATGCCTCCCCCAACTCCAGTCCTATCATTTCCAGACAAACACCGATCTGCTTTCTGTCACTATAGACTGGTTTGCAGTTTCCAGAATTTTATATAAATGGAAGCATACCATGTATAACGTTTCTTTGTCTGGTTGCTTTTACTCCCCATAATTCTTTTGAGATTCATCCATGTTGTTGAGTTTAACAATGCTTCATTTCTACTTACTACTGAATAGTATTGCATTGTATGTATATACTAGCCTGTTTATCCACTCACCTGTGGATGGGCATTTCGGCTATTTCAAGTTTTTGACTATTGCAAATAAAGCTGCTATGACCATTTGCGTATAAGTCCTTTTATGGACATATGCTTTCATTCCCCTTGTGTAAAACACGTAGGAGAATAATGGTTGAATGCTATGGTACATCCAATATTTAATTTTTTAAGAAATTGTCAAGCTATTTTCCTAAGTGGTTGTACCATTTTACATTCTAACCAGCAGTGAATGAGTCCCAGTTCCCCTGCATCTGTGTCAACTCTTGATATAGTCAGTCTTTTTAGTCATTCTAATAATTATATGTTGATTGGCAAGGAGGGTTCTTCTTTATGCTTGTGTTTTCCAAATTTTCTGCAATGAAATATATGTTTCATAATTAAAAATTGCTTACAGTATCTAAAATAAAAAGTAGCCTAATCTAATATGAGGTCAGTCTGGAGACTTCTCATTCTGAAAACTACTCAATATGGTCTTCAGAGCACCCAGCAATAGCTGTGCAGCCGGCATAAGCCTTCCTCAGAATATAACTTTTTTTTTTTCATCAGTTTTCTTTTCAATGATATAACCACACTGGGGTTTTAAGAAAAAGTTTAAACACATAAACCTCTTTATCTAGCATGTTATTTCCTTTTTCTGTTTTCTCTTCCAGCTTTTACAGTTTTAATACACAATTCTATAGTTTACTATTTTTACTTGTCATTATATCATATTTTCCATATCATATTTTCCATGCTGATTTATCTTTTCAACCATAATTCTAAATGTCAAATTAATGCATCATAAATTCCCCATTGTTTGGCTGTTTCTAATTTTTTATTATTAATGATAATGTTGTAATAAATAACTTTGTACAAAAAGCTTGTTTCTTTTTTTAAATTATTTCCTTATGAAAATACACAGGAGTGAGATTCCTGATCAAAGACAAGATCGTTTTTCTAGGTCTTGATACGTACTGTCCCACCACTTTCCCAGAGGGGCTTTTACTGATTTTAATGTCACTTGCCATGTGTCAGCACTAGTTTCTGCAGCATTTGCCAGTTTCCTAGGTATAACATACTTTGTCGTGCTAATCTGCATGCCGTTGACTGCTCACCAGAGGAGACGTTTTCTCATGTGTGGGATCACTGCCTGCTGTCCTTTGCTAATTAAGGATGCTCTTTGTCTTCACAGACCCAGAGCTGAGGAGTATGACCCTTGACCCTCTTAGTGCTTCCCTGGCTGAGCACACCCAGACCCCTGAGGCAGATACTGTCCAAAAGGCGTAAGTATTCAAAGTCATAATGACATGGACTTCTCTCCTTTTGTTTTTCTTTCCTTTTCATTCATTTCATTTCCGTTTTTTTCTAAGAGGCATGAAGATTCTCAGCTAACCAGCCCCATGCTCTACCAGCCAGAATTAAACTATTGTCTAAGAAACAAAGATTCTTGGGGAGGATTATACTGTGATGTGTTTCCTACTTAAACATATTCTTTGGCTGGGTGGGTGAAGAGCAAAGTTGAACTCTAACTACGTGGAAGCAGCTTTCTCCATTTTTCCACATATCTGAGCTCTGCAGACATGCCTCGAAAGCAGAGGTCTCTCAGCTCAACCATGGTTTCTCCTCTCAGCATTCACTCAGCTCTGGGTAAAATCAATAATACCAATAATACTAATACAAATTGCTAACGTGTATTAAGTGATTCCTGTGTGCTCACCATGTGCTTACTATGAGCTCGGCCGGTCAGGCCCAGTCACTTTACTCAAGCCCCGGTTGGCAGTGGCAAGCTGGACCGATAGCCTCTGTGACCTCCCATGAGCCTTGGTGACTTTAGAACCTGCCCTCACCTGCCTCAGGGTATAAGGATTCCCTCCTGGGTCAGAAAGGCTGGGTGATCTCTAGGAACAAAAAAGGGAACGGGCACTTGAGTATTGAGGCAGCTCTCGGAAGAACTCCACGTTTTAACTTTTGTATCTCATCTTCTCCAAAATGGATTTAAACTGCTTACAATAACAACCCCCTATCCACCAAAAAAGAAAGATGAGATAATCAAAAAGAATTTATTTTTAATCTGGAGGAAAAGAACAAAGAAAACCAACACTCCCCAAAAGTCATTATAGTCATTGTGACCAAAGTTCAGACTTTCAGACTGAATGTGAAAGCAAAAAAAAAAACAGGGGGCGGGGGGGGCAACACGATCGGGTTTTGTGGTTCTCATTTGCAGCATGCCGGTTTCTCAGGGGAAATAAAGGTTTTCCTAGCACTAAATTCTAAAGTATTCTTCTATAGGTTTTATAGAGTGACACTGAATGATTTAAGGACTCATATATTTACGGGAAATTCCATTTACCTCATTTGATAACTATTTCTCAAGTTTCTCTAGTAAGGCTCTGTGCTAGCCCAACTCAGTAAATATAATACTGATTTAGCTAAAAAATAAAATATCCAAGACCAGGCCTGGCACACAGTAGCTGCTGCTGCAGCTGTTACTCAATCCGTATGGCTCTTTCTCAGTGACCTTTTTACCCAGAGAACATAAGTCAGTTATCCTCCAGACACATGGTCAGCGGCAGCAGTTCTACAAGGGATCACACTAACACAGTACGTGACATTTTGGTATCTGAATTCCATCAAGAATAGAATTCAGAGGGCATAAAGAAATGGATATATAGGCGCATGTTTCTGTGACAACCTTTCTTAAAGGTCACTTTTTTTTCAGCTAAGCCTTCGATAGAAGAAATTTCAGTTAGGTAATCCTATTTCATTTTGTTAAAGTCATAAATATGCAACCCCAGAGAGGCAAACTATTCCTTCTTCGAGGGTGTGGAGAAAAGGGAACCCTCCTGCACTGTTGGTAGGAATGTAAACTGATACAGCCACTATGGAGAACAGTACAGAGGTTCCTTAAAAAACTAAAAATAGAACTACCATATGACACAGCAATCCCACTACTGGGCATATACCCAGAGAAAACCATAATTCAAAAATACAGATGTACCCCAGTGTTCATTGCAGCACTATTTACAATAGCCAGGTCATGGAAGCAACCTAAATGCCCATCAACAGACAAATAGATAAAGAAGAAGTGGTACATATTTACAATGGAATATTACTCAGCCATAAAAAGGAATGAAATTGGGTCATTTGTAGAGATGGGGATGGACCTAGAGACTGTCATACAGAGTGAAGTAAGTCAGAAAGAGAAAAACAAATATTGTATATTAATGTATATATGTGGAATCTGGGAAAACGGTACAGATGAACCAGTTTGCAAGGCAGAAGTAGAGACACAGATATAGGGAACAAACGTATGGACACCAAGGGGGAAAAGCAGGGGGTGGTGATGGTGGGATGAACTGGGAGATTGGGATTGACATGTATACACTAATATGTATAAAATAGATAACTAATAAGAACCTGTTGTATAAAAAATAAATTAAATTAAATTAAAAAAACAAAAAACTATTTCTCCTTCTCCCTAAGGTTTAGAACTTAGCCTGAGAGAACCCCAAAAGTGAAGACTAACTTTCTAATTTCCTTTATTCAGGAATGTGTTGAGAAAAAGAGGGCTGACCAAGTGTGTAAAATGCCCACCACAGTGCAGTTCCTGGCAGAAAACAGATGCTCAATTAATGTTTGTTCATTTTCCCTCTTCTGTGTCCACGAGTTTTTCTTTTTTCTTTTTCTTTTTCGTTTTATTTGAAGTATAGTTGATTTACAATATTGTGTTTCAGGTGTACTGCCATGTGATTCAGTTATACAATACATATCTTTTTTTTTCCAGTTCTTTTCCATTATAGGCTATTACAAGATACTGAATATAGTTCCCTGTGCTATACAGCAAATCCTTCTTGTTTATCTGTTTTACATATAGTGTTGTATACATCAGAGTTCTTCTTTAGTTTGGTCCTGTTGTTTTGCTTTTTTCAAAGGGGCAGAGATTATAATGTGCACCATCAACACAGAGGACTCCCAGGACATGGGCCTGACTCCCCAGAGGGGTTGGATCCTATAGATATATCTCTTCTTCCAAGAGGAAAAGAAGGGAAGACTGAACCAAGACTGTTCAACCAGCAGACACCAACCAACATCAGTCATGTGAGTGTAAACACCTAGGTAGGAGCTTGGTCCAGAACCCTACCTGGAAGGTGCTCCCATCAGGGCTGCCATGTACAGTTGTATAGATTGCTTACTATACAAGGGCACCTGCAAAGGGGGAAAGTGGGAGCTGAAATCCACTCTGTGGTCCACTCACCATGCCTTGCACCCCAGTATTGGGTTGCATTCTTCTGAAGGATGGGGTACCCATTTCTAATTTCTACTAAGGTACTAAAAGGAAACTCAGTTTTCCTATACTCACATCACTTCTGACACCACATGTGTGAAGGATTTTCCCACATCAACCAATTCTCCAGCTCTCTAGACACCAACCAGGTGTCCTACAATTCAACTCTGACACTAGCTACCCAGAGTTAGCACAGACCCCACAGGTTAAGGGCTCAGTCCCACGTGCCTGCTCCACTTAAGACACCAGTCACAAGTCCCAGGTTGTCACCTGTACTTCTGACCAACAATCTATAAAATAAGGGGTTCCTAAGACCCATCCTCATGTTCAATAATTTGCTAGAACAGCTCACAAAAATTAGGAAACACTTACTTACTAGTTTAGATTTATTACGAAGGATATTTTAAAGGATACATATGAACAGCCAGATGAAGAGATACACAGGGCAAGGCCCAGAAGGGTCCCAAGCACAGGAGTTCCTGTCCCCATGGAGTTTGGGGTGTGCCACCCTCCTACTACATAGATGTGTTCACCAACCCTGAAGCAATCTGAACTCCTTGGTTAGGGCTTTTATGGAGGCTTCATGACATAAGCATGATTGATTAAATCACTGGCAAATGGTGATTAATGCAACTTCTAGCCCTTCTCCCCTCCTCTGAGGTGGTCCAACCCTCTAATCCCCTGGTTGGTTCCCCCTCTTTAGAGGCTTTCCAAAATAGCCCCATTAACATAAGCTCAGGTGTGGTTGAAAGGGGCTTGTTAATGAACAACAAAAGACACTCCTTTCCTGTTTATGCTCCAGAAATTAGAGGCATACCTCTCATTTTATTATGTTTCACCTTGTTGCACTTCTCAGATAAATGTGTTTTTACAAATTGAAGGTCTGTGGCAGCCTGCTTCAAGCAAGTCTCTCAGCACCACTTTTCCAATAGCATTGGCTCACTTTGTGCCTCTGTGTCACATTTTGGTAATTCTCACAACATTTCAAGTTTTTTCATTATTATCATATTTGTTATGGTGATCTGTGATCAGTGATCTTTGATGTTACCATTTTAATTGTTTTGGAGCACCATGAACCATGCCCATATGAGATGGTGAGCCTAAGCAATAAATATGTGTTCTGACTGCTCCACGGATCAGCCATTCCCTCTCTTCCTTTCCTCAAGCCTCCCTATTCCCTGAGACACAACAATATTGAAATCAGGCCAGTTAGTAACCCTACAATGGCCTCTAAGTGTTCAAGTAAAAGGAAATGTTTCACGTCTCTCACTTTAAATCAAAAACTAGAAATGATTAAGCTTAGTGAGGAAGGCACGTGGAAAGCTGAGAGAGACCGAAAAGCTAGGCCTTTTGCACCAAACGGTTAGCCAGGTTGTGAATGCAAAGGAAAGGTTTTTGAAGGAAGTTAAAACTGCTACTCCAGTGAACACATGAATGGTAAGAAAACAAAACAGGCTTATTGCTGATATGGAGAAAGTTTGAGTAGTCTTGATGGAAGATCAAACCAGCCACAACATTCCCTTAAGCCAAAACCTAATCCAGAGCAAGGCCCTAACTCTCTTCAATTCTATGAAGCGTGAGAGAAGTGAGGAAGCTGCAGAAGAATTTGAAGCGAGCAGAGGTTAGTTCATGAGGTTTAAGGCATGAAGCCGTCTCCATAACAAAAGTGCAAGGTGAAGCAGCAGGTGCTGAGGCAGAAGCCTGCAGCAAGTTATCCAGGAGATCTAGCTACGATAATTAACCAAGGTGGCCACACCAAACAACAGATTTTCAATGTAGATGAAATAGCCTTATGCTGAAAGAACATGACATCCAGGACTTTCAGAGCTAGAGAGAAGTCAACGCCTGGCTTCAAAGAACAGGCTGAATGTTAGGGGCTAATGCAGCTGGTGACTTGAAGTTGAGGCCAATGCTCATTTACCATTCCAAAAATCCTAGGGCCCTTAAGAATTATGCTAAATCTATTCTGCCTGTGCTCTGTATATGGAACAACAAAGCCTGGATGACAGCATATCTGTTAACAACATGGTTTACTGAGTATTTTAAGCCCACTGTGGAGATCTACTGCTCAGAAAAGAAATTCCTTTCAAAATATTACTGCTCATTGACAATGCACCTGGTCACCCAAGAGCTCTGATGGAGATGTACAAAATTAAGGTTGTTTTCATGTCTGCTAACACAACATTCTGAAGCCCACATGTCATTTGTGGGGAGCTTCCCTGGTGGCGCAGTGGTTGAGAGTCCACCTGCCAATGCAGGGGATGCGGGTTCGTGCCCCGGTCCGGGAAGATCCCACATGCCGCGGAGCGGCTGGGCCCGTGAGCCATGGCCGCTGAGCCTGCGCGTCCGGAGCCTGTGCTCCGCAACGGGAGAGGCCACAACAGTGAGAGGCCTGTGTACCACAAAAAAAAAAAAAGAACATTTGTGGGGAATTCTCTGATGGTCCAGTGGTTAGGACTCAGCGCTTTCACTGCTGTGGTCCAGGTTCAATCCCTGGTTGGGGAACTAAGATCCTGCAAGCTGCAAGGCACAGCCAAAAAACAAAGGAACATTTGTGAGTCATGGAAAGAAGTCAAAACATCAATATTAACAGGAGCTTGGAAGAAGCTGACTGCAACCCTCACAGGTGACTTTAAGGGGTTCAAGACATCAGTGGAGGAAGTAACTACAGATGTGGTCAAAATAGCAAGAGAACTAGAATTAGAAGTAGAGCCTGAAGATGTGACTGAATTGCTGCAATCTCATGATAGAACTTGTATGGATGAGGAGTTGCTTCTTATGGAGGAGCAAAAACACTGGTTTCTTGAGTTGAAATCTACTCCTGGTGAAGATGCTGTGAAGATTGTTGAAATGACAAAGGATTTAGAATGTTACATAAATCTAGTTGATCAAGCAGCAGCAGGGTTTGAGAGGATTGACTCCAATTTTGAAAGTTCTACTGTGGGTAAAATGCTATCAAACACCATTGCATGCTACAGAGAAATTGTTCATGAAAGAAAATGTCAATCAATGCGGCAAACATCATTGTCTTATTTTAAGAAATTTCTACAGCCACTGCAACCTTCAGCAACGAACATCGTGATCAGTCAGCGGTCATCAAGGCAAGACCCTCCACCGTAAAAAGATTACGACCCACTGAGGGCTCAGATGATTTTTTTAACAGTAAAGTATTTTTAAATTCAGGTATGTACATTGTTTTTTTAGATATAACACTATGGCACACTTAATAGACTACATAAGTAAATAAAACTTTCATAGGCCCTGGGAAACAAAAATACTCATGTGACTTGCTATATTCCAGTATTCACATTATTGGAGTTGTCTGCAACCAAACCCACAATATCTCTGAGGTATGCCTGTACAAGAATTTTAGGAGTTCTGTGTCAGAGGCTAGCGACGAAGACCAAATATATATTTCTTATTATGTCACAACATCACAGGTACTGAGTGGGTAGTCGTGGCCATCCTCTCTTAGGAAGAAACTCTATATTGTTCCAGCCCATGGGGACAGGTGAAGACTGGCATGGCTGTGGTCATATGCTTGAAGTTTCCCAAAAGTTAGGAAATGATGCAGCAGTGAATAGAGCTGGCTTTGATTTGATTTAAACTAGTTAACCATTAATTGTGGCAACAGCAATCTATCAAAGGTGAAAACTGCTTCACTTTGATCCAGCTCTGTAGATGATGGTTTAGCATCAAAAAAGGGAGCAGGGAATTCCCTGGTGGTCCAGTGGTTAAGACTCGTGCTTTCACTGCTGTGGATCTGGGTTCAATCCCTGGTCAGGGAACTAAAATCCCACAAGCTGTGAGGTGCAGCCAAAAAAGGAAAAAGAAAACAAAATAGGGGGCAGATCATAAAGTATATTCTATTCCTCTTTCTTTTTATGAAATTATAACTGAAATTATATCAAAGGCTGAACCTTAGGATCTCCCTACAAGCTCCACATTCTCTAAATATCACTCTTGGGACTTCCCTGGTGGCGCAGTGGTTAAGAATCCGCCTGCCAATGCAGGGGACACGGGTTCGAGCACTGGTCAGGGAAGATCCCACATACCGTGGAGCAACTAAGCCCGTGTGCCACAACTACTGAGCCTGTGCTGTAGAGCCCATGTGCCACAACTACTGAGCCCGCACGCCTAGAGCCCGTGCTCCACAACATGAGAAACCACCACAATGAGAAGCCCGCTCCCGCTTGCCGCAACTAGAGAAAGCCCACATGCAGCAAAGAAGACCCAACACAGAACACCTACTGAATGCTGGCAGAAGACCCCAGACCTCCCAAAAGGCAAGAAACTCCCCACATACCTGGGTAGGGCAAAGCGGAGAGATTCCCGCACAGAGGATCGGTGCCGAGCGGCACTCACCCGCCCGAGAGGCTTGTCTGCTCGCCCGCCGGGGAAGGCGGCGCTGGAAGCTGAGGCTCGGGCTTCGGTCAGAGCGCAGGGAAAGGACTGGGGCTGGCGGCGAGAACTCAGCCTGAAGGGGGCTAATGTGCCACAGCTAGCCGGCAGGGAGTCCGGGAAAACTCTGGAGCTGCCGAAGAGGCAAGAGACTTTTTCTTCCCTCTTGGTTTCCTGGTGCGCGAGGAGAGGGGATTAAGAGCGCTGCTTGAAGGGGCTCCACAGACGGGCGCGAGTCACGACTGAAAGCGCGGAGCCCAGTGACGGGCGTGGGACGCTGGGGCTGCTGCTGCCGCCGCCAAGAAGCCTGTGTGCGAGCGCAGGTCACTGTCCACACCGCCCTTCCGGGAGCCTGTGCAGCCCGCCACTGCCGGGGTCCCGGGATCCAGGGGCGGCTTCCCTGGGAGAACGCACGGCGCGCCTCGGGCTGGTGCAACGTCACGCCGACCTCTGCCGCTGCAGGCTCGCCCCGCACTCCGTGCCCCTCCCTCCCGCCCGGCCTGAGTGAGCCAGAGTCCCCGAAGAGGCTGCTCCTTTAACCCTGTCCTGTCTGAGCGAAGAACAGACGCCCTCCGGCGACCTACACGCAGAGGCGGGGCCAAATCCAAAGCTGAGACCCAAGAGCTGTGAGAACAAAGAAGAGAAAGGGAAACCTCTCCCAGCAGCCTCAGAAGCAGCGGATTAAAGCTCCACAATCAACTTGATGTACCCTGCATCTGTGGAATACATGAATAGACAACAAATCATCCCAAATTGAGGAGCCAGGAGTCAGTGCTGTGCCTCTGAGGTGGGAGAGCCAACTTCAGGACACTGGTCCACAAGAGACCTCCCAGCTCCACATAATATCAAACGGCGAAAATCTTCCAGAGATCTCCATCTCAACACCAGCACCCAGCTTCACTCAACGACCAGCAAGCTACAGTGCTGGACACCCTATGCCAAACAACTAGCAAGACAGAAACACAACGCCACCCATTAGCAGAGAGGTGGCCTAAAATCATAAAAAGTCCTCAGACACCCCAAAACACACCACCAGACGTGGACCTGCCCACCAGAAAGACAAGATCCAGCCTCATCCACCAGAATACAGGCACTAGTACCTTCCACCAGGAAGCCTACACAACCCACTAAACCAACCTTAGCCACTGGGGACAGACACCAAAAACAACGGGAACTACGAACCTGCAGCCAGCAAAAAGGAGACCCCAAACACAGTAACATAAGCAAAATGAGAAGACAGAAAAACACACAGCAGGAGAAGGAACAAGATAAAAACCCACCAGACCTAACAAATGAAGACGTAATAGGCAGTCTACCTGAAAAAGAATTCAGAATAATGATGGTAAAGATGATCCAAGATTCTATTTCCCAGATCCAAAATCTTGGAAATAGAATAGACAAAATGCAAGAAACAGTTAACAAGGACCTAGAAGAACTAAAGATGAATCAAGCATCGATTAAAAACACAATACATGAAATAAAAAGTACTCTAGATGGGATCAATAGCAGAATAACTGAGGCAGAAGAACGGATAAGTGAGGTGGAAGATAAAATAGTGGAAATAACAGCTGCAGAGCAAAATAAAGAAAAAAGAATGAAAAGAACAGAGGACAGTCTCAGAGACCTCTGAGACAACATTAAACGCACCAACATTCGAATTCTAGGGGTTCCAGAAGAAGAAGAGAAAAAGAAAGGGACTGAGAAAATATTTGAAGAGATTATAGTTGAAAACTTCCCTAATATGGGAAAGGAAATAGTTAATCAAGTCCAGGAAGCACAGAGAGTCCCATACAGAATAAATCCAAGGAGAAATACGCCAAGACACATATTAATCAAACTGTCAAAAATTAAACACAAAGAAATCATATTAAAAGCAGCAAGGCAAAAACAACAAATAACACACAAGGGAATCCCCATCAGGATAACAGCTGATCTCTCAGCAGAAACTCTACAAGCCAGAAGGGAGTGGCAGGACATAATTAAAGTGATGAAGGAGAAAAACCTGCAACCAAGATTACTCTACCCAGCAAGGATCTCATTCAGATTTGATGGAGAAATTAAAACGTTTACAGACAAGCAAAAGCTGAGAGAGTTCAGCACCACCAAACCAGCTTTACAACAAATGCTAAAGGAACTTCTCTAGGCAAGAAACACAACAGAAGGAATATACCTACAATAACGAACCCAAAACAATTAAGAAAATGGGAATAGGAACATACATATCGATAATTACCTTAAATGTAAATGGACTAAATGCTCCCACCAAAAGACACAGATTGGCTGAATGGATACAAAAACAAGACCCATATATATGCTGTCTACAAGAGACCCACTTCAGACCTAGAGACGCATACAGACTGAAAGTAAGGGGATGGAAAAAGATATTCCATGCAAATGGAAACCAAAAGAAAGCTGGAGTAGCAATTCTCATATCAGACAAAATAGACTTTAAAATAAAGACTACTAGAAGAGACAAAGAAGGACACTACATAATGATCAAGGGATCGATCCAAGAAGAAGATATAACAATTGTAAATATTTATGCACCCAACATAGGAGCACCTCAATACATAAGGGAAATACTAACAGCCATAAAAGGAGAAATCGACAGTAACACAATCATAGTAGGGGACTTTAACACCCCACTTTCACCAATGGACAGATCTTCCAAAATGAAAATAAATAAGGAAACACAAGCTTTAAATGATACATTAAACAAGATGGACTTAATTGATATTTATAGGACATTCCATCCAAAAAAAACAGAATACACATTTTTCTCAAGTGCTCATGGAACATTCTCCAGGATAGATCATATCTTGGGTCACAAATCAAGCCTTGGTAAATTTAAGAAAATTGAAACTGTATCAAGTGTCTTTTCTGACCACAATGCTATGAGACTAGATATCAATTACAGGAAAAGAGCTGTAAAAAATACAAACACATGGAGGCTAAACAATACACTACTTAATAACGAAGTGATCACTGAAGAAATCAAAGAGGAAATTAAAAAATACCTAGAAACAAATGACAATGGAGACACGACGACCCAAAACCTATGGGATGCAGCAAAAGCAGTTCTAAGAGGGAAGTTTATAGCAATACAATCCCACCTTAAGAAACAGGAAACATCTCGAATAAACAACCTAACCTTGCACCTAAAGCAATTAGAGAAAGAAGAACAAAAACACCCCAAAGTTAGCAGAAGGAAAGAAATCATAAAAATCAGATCAGAAATAAATGAAAAAGAAATGAAGGAAACGATAGCCAAGATCAATAAAACTAAAAGCTGGTTCTTTGAGAAGATAAACAAAATTGATAAACCATTAGCCAGACTCATCAAGAAAAGAAGGGAGAAGACTCAAATCAATAGAATTAGAAATGAAAAAGGAAAAGTAACAACTCACACTGCAGAAATACAAAAGATCATGAGAGATTACTACAAGCAACTCTATGCCCATAAAATGGACAACCTGGAAGAGATGGACAAATTCTTAGAAATGCACAACCTGCCAAGACTGAATCAGGAAGAAATAGAAAATATGAATAGACCAATCACAAGCACTGAAATTGAAACTGTGATTAAAAATCTTCCATCAAACAAAAGCCCAGGACCAGATGGCTTCACAGGCGAATTCTATCAAACATTTAGAGAAGAGCTAACACCCATCCTTCTCAAACTCTTCCAAACAATATCAGAGGAAGGAACACTCCCAAACTCATTCTACGAGGCCACCATCACCTTGATACCAAAACCAGGCAAGGATGTCACAAAGAAAGAAAACTACAGGCCAATATCACTGATGAACATAGATGCAAAAATCCTCAACAAAATACTAGCAAACAGAATCCAACAGCACATTAAAAGGATCATACACCATGATCAAGTGGGGTTTATTCCAGGAATGCAAGGATTCTTCAATAAAAAAAAAAAGAAGACCCAACGCAGCCAAAAATAAATACATAATAAATAAATAAATAAATAAATAAATTTAAAATAAATAAATAAATATCACTCTTCTGCTTCATATGGAACCCACATGAATTCCATTCTCAGCCATTCTGTCTTGTTCAACATAATATCCCTTTTCTTTTGTTTTTTGTTTCTGTTTGTTTGTTTTATAAACTTATTTATTTATTTATTTATTTTTGGCTGCGTTGGGTCTTCATTGCTGCACATGGACTTTTCTCTAGTTGTGGCGAGTGGGGGCTACTCTTTGTTGCAGTACGTGGACTTCTCATTGCTGTGCCTTCTCTTGTTGTGGAGCACAGGCTCTAGGCGCACGGGCTTCAGTAGTTGTGGCACATGGGCTCAGTAGTTGTGGCTTGCGGGCTCTAGAGCGCAGGTTCAGTACTTGTGGCGCACGGGCTTAGTTGCTCCACGGCACGTCGGATCTTCCCAGACCGAGGATCGAACCCATGTCCCCTGCATTGGCAGGCAGATTCTTTTTTTCTTTCTTTTTTTTTTTTTTTTTTTTTGCGGTACACGGGCCTCTCACTGCTGCGGCCTCTCCCGCTGCGGAGCACAGGCTCCGGACGCACAGGCCCAGCGGCCATGGCTCACAGGACCAGCCGCTCCACGGCATGCGGGATCCTCCCGGACCGGGGCATGAACCTGCGTCCCCTCCATCGGCAGGGACTCTCAACCACTGCGCCACCAGGGAAACCCGGCAGGCGGATTCTTAACCACTGAGCCACCAGGGAAGTCCTGTTTGTTTGTTTTTTGGCCATGCCACAGGGCTTGAGGGATCTTAGTTCCCCGACCAGGGATTGAACCCAGGCCCCGGCAGTGAAAACGCCGAGCCCTAACCACTAGACTGCCAGGGAATTGCCAACATAATCTCCCTTTGATGGGTTTTTTTTTTCCTTGCTTTCTACATATATCATGTTCCCTTTCCTTAATTTTTCACCTTTAGGAGATGGAGTTGATTGACAAAGCCAAGAGAAAGAGAAGAACCAAGACAGATAAGTCCAAGGCACCCAAGAGGGAGAGAGAAGGAAAGCTCCGTGGGGAAGCAGAGGCTGCTGTTGGTAAGGGACCATCCAGGAGAACACACCTAATGGTAGCCAGGAGGTGCCATGGAGAATCAGCATGGATCCTATGGGACAAACTATCTGTGTTGAGTCTCCTTGACTACCACAGCTGAGGTGTTGTTGAAGCCTTACTTCATGTCAATATCTTGGGAGATAAGGATAGAGGAAACCAGGGGACCCTAGGGACCTGTAATCAGCAAGAGAGAAAATTACAATAATAACACTAACACCTATTAAATGAATACCCACTGAATTAGGAGCTCTGCATTTATGACGTCATGAAATCCCCACCACAGCTCCATAAAGTAAGCGCTATTATTATATCATGTGGAGAGGTTGGGTGACTTGCGTAACATCAAAGAGATCAAACGGTAAATTGGTGGACCCAGGGTCTGGACCTGTCATTTGATTCCAAACTCATAACTCTCAAACACTGCCTCTGTGAATAATAAATATGTCATAATCTGAGAATTGGTCCGTGAGAGCATTTGGGAAGGGGAAAGTTGCAACATGCTCTGAATGGTTACTCCAGCTGTCATTTTTCTTCTTGGTTCCTTGTGTTGCACCTCACAAGGAATTCAGGTTCCTATGCTTCTGGGGACTTTCTTTCCTTTTTTCTTTTTAATTAATTTTTATTGGAGTTGAGTTGATTTACAATGTTGTGTTCTAAGGACCTTCTTTAACCTAAAACCTACACTCATGCTTTCCCCGCCATATGAAGACCCTTGAAACAAATCAAGGGCTGTCAAAAAGGATGACACTGGATAGTTTCCTGGGTCAGATCTTTTCTTTTTTTTAAAATCCAAGTGTAGTTGATTTACAATGCTGTGCCAATCTCTGCTGTATAGCAAAGTGACTCAGTTCTACACATACATTCTTTTTTTATATTCTTTTCCATTATGGTTTATCCCAGGATGTTGAATATAGTTCCCTCTGCTCTACAGTAGGACCTTGTTGTTCATCCAGATCTATTTTTGAGATTTGCTTTTTAAAGTCTTGCTGAATTTACATCATTGTAGCCCGTAACTTGAGTAGCATTGGCAGGACTGGGAAAGGAAATACTTGTGGCCCCAGAGGAGAATTGAGGAAGAGGCCTTAGAGTATGGAAGGTTTAAACTTTACCAGGTTACAAAGCTGCAACCTCAAGCTAGACTCCTGAGGCATGACTTTCCAGCTGTACCTATAGGTCTTCCCTCCAGAGAGTCTTACCCCCACCATAGGTCAGGGTGTATCAGAAGTTCTTTAGTAGCAAGACTGCTGAATTACAGTTGATCCAAGTAGGATAAGACAGTTTCTCAAAGGGTAGTCTATGGACTACCCTTCTCAAAACGCTTGGAGTGGTTGTTAAAATGCAGATTCCTACAGAATCAGACTCTAGGGGTGTGGCTCAGGAATCTGCACCCAGGTGATTCCATTGCACACGGAAGTTTTAAAGTTACTGAAAAGGACGCAGAGATCACGTTGATTAGCTATGTCTCTATCCCCCATCACTCTCTCCCAGGAAAGTCAAAGGAATCAAAGGCTGAAAAGAAATCAGAGCTAATTCCCAAAGAAAAAAAACCTGGAGTCAAAGGGAAAAAGACACAGAAGGAAAGGAATCTGGAAATAGTAGCAGAGCTGAGTGGGCCTGATGTCATTAACTCTAAGAAAACTAAAGACACCTCAGATGGAGGTTTCTTTCCTTCAGGCTCTGTTGTAGAGGACCCTTGGCTTTCTTCCAAATTTAATGCCCCTGAGAGACAAGTTTCTATAGATGGAAGATCATCGCCCACCCAGACTGCAACTGTCCCTGGGAACATGGAATCTGAAGAAGAGGGAAGCCATAAGGACCCTTCCAAGGTAGGGTCCAATATTTTCACCTTGGCCAGAGGGATTTCAGTCCTCACTGGTGCAACTGCAGAGGTGGGAAAAACTGCCCTGAATTACATTGCAGTTACTGAAACAGCTCTACTACATAGTGGCTTTATTTGTTCTACTTTGGTACCTTCTGACCCTTTAAGAAGCCAGATCTGATCAAAGACACAGGGTGGCAAAGCCCCTCTGAAATGATGTATTCTGTGAGGCTCTCAAACTACTAGGGCAGGTACCCACCCATAAAGAGCAGAAAGTTGGCACAGCACCCAGTTGTGAGAGGTACAGGCCTCACAGTTACAAGGAAAGGTGAATTCAGGCCTCAGAGCCAAGTACATATTCTTGACTTGGCCTGGAGTTCATGTATTGCTTGTCTCTCAAAAGCTGCAGAAATTCCTCCATTCCTAATCTGCTTTTCTGCGGCACACATCTGGGCCATGGGTAACTTATACACACACACATCTATCTCCCTCTTCTTTAAACACTGCAAACGTACCCACAGCTAAACCACTATGGTTAAACTCTCATAAGTTACATGCAAATATGGTACAACTCTGCTGAATTTCATTTAATCTTTACAGACACACTTGTGACCCAGGTATGATTCATCCCATTTTACAGACCTAGAAGCTGAGGCTTAAAAGAGTTAGATGTTTGTTGCCAGAAGTTACACAACCATCAAGTGGTAGAGCCAAGACTTAGATCTTTCGACTCCAAAATCAGAGCTCTTGTCACTATTTTAAATTATTGTGTATTTATTTATTTTACAGCCTGTGGTCTTCCAAAAAGGATTTCAGAAAGATTTTTCCCTTCTAGTTCTCAATCTTCCTAGCTGCCTAGACTATAGGATTCTGCTTTATACAGCAGATGAAAATTTTAAGCTGTGGGCAGAACTTTTCTGAGCCTGCTATAGACTCAGAATTTCTAGATTTAGCCTCAGCAAAGGCTAAAAAGCAAGGAAGTATCCACCCCAAGTTGGATACACAGAGTGCCCATGGAAGAGTTGCCATTCAAGGTTCCCCTCATGAGGATATTTCTGACTGAGGAGGAGGCATCAGGAAGAAAAAGGAAGCTAAGACGCTCTTCACAGAAACTAAGAGAACGTTTCATTGGAAAAGTGGATTTGCATAGGATTAAATATGAGTCTGACACATCTACACCTAAGTCTGCCCCTAAAACAGCCTTTTTCTAGAACCTGTGGTTCTGAGCCTTGGTTTCACGTTAGAATCACCGGAATATGCTTTTTTTAACCATCAAGAAAAAAGTATATTAAAAAAAAAAAAAAAAAGGAGTTCCCTGGCGGTCCAGTGGTTAGGACTCCGAGCTTCTACTGCCGGGTCTGGGTTCGATCCCTGGTGGGTGAACTAAGATCCCACAAGCCCTGTGGCGTGGCCAAAACAATTAAATTAAACTTTTGAAAACCCATCAAGGCCTCCCACCTAGGTATTCTCATTTAATTGGTCTGGGTGGGGCTTTTGGCCTCAAGTACTTTTTAAAAGCTCCTTGGGTGATTATAACGTGCATCTAGACAAACGATGTACCAGACATTATGTTGTCTCTTTCATTATTTCAGTTAATTCTGGTAACAGCCAGCTAAAAGGAAGACAATATCTGAGAAATTAAGTTGTTATCCCCAAATTCTGAAGCAAGTAAGAGAGAGACTTAGATCCAGGTCGAGCAGATCCCAGAGCCCAGGCCAGTGGTGGCAGAGTTTATAGAGTTTATACGGCTGTGGTCAGAGTGTGGAAACCACCTAATCTCTAATTAGAGGCAACATCCCGTGGGTGGAGGATGGCTCGTTGCCGAGACAAGGTCCCCGTGATTAGCGTACGTCCCTTGCACTAAGAACACTCTGGTTCCTTAGGCCCTCCTCGCTAAGAGGGAGCCAGAGAAAGTTTCCTGGGCCAGGCTGCGAGCAGAGAGGGCCGAGATGAGACGGCTGGAGGTGGAGAGGAAGAGAAGGCAGCAGGAGCAGCTGGAGAGGGCAGAGATGACGGAGGAGCTGGAGCTGGAGCTAGAGCCGCAGAGCCACACGCAGGAGATCCGGTGGGTAGGGCGGCCACGGCGGCCACGGCCACGATAGGAAGCAGAAGATAAGGCAAGGGTTGACTTCCACTAGGGGTAAAGCTGGTTCTGAGGTTCATGCCCTGAAGTAAAACAGCACGTCTCATTTTTCACTATCCTGGTTATCTCAGGGACAATCTGGACCAAAGATAAGATGTGGTGTCTTGAACCATTAGGGTTACTCCAGATAGATGTTCACGGGATCTTCCCGGGAGGGCTTTGAGATCCGGTCCAGCAAACATTTGTTGCGCCTCTTGCCACATGTGTGTGCATTGTGTTCGGCTCTTCCATAGGCCTCTAGGCTCACTGAATCTTCACAACGCTGTGAGACAGGAATTTCAAAATCCATTTGATAAGAATGGAAAATGAGGCTCTGGGAACTTAGGCCCCCCGTGCCAGAGCACAGAGCTGCGTTGAAACTTCCAGGCTTCTAGTTCCAGGCCTGTTGTGTATCTTGCTTCTGCTCTTCAGTTAGGCTTCCCTTAGAAAACGAGTCTCCTCTGAATGGGACGCTCCGTGTGGCCTGCAGCCTGCAAAGCCTCCATCAGAGGCACGGCTTGTCCTACAAGGACAGTGTTTTCTGCCATTTCCCTGACCAATTTGTGGGTTTTCTCAGCTTGAGCAAACAGAAACTCGAGGAAAAACAGCAGAGGCAGGAGAAGGAGGAGAAAGAGCAGTGGCTCCAGTTGCAAATGGTCCAGGAGAGAGCTCGGCAGCAGCAGGAGTTCGGGAGGAAGCTGCAGGAACTGCAGAGAAAGCAGCAGCGGGAGGAAGCCAAGAAGGCTGGTGAGGGGGACTCAGCTGTCTGCCACGCCCATCTATCTGGGACAGAAGTATATTTATCCCACTGTGGGTGTCCATTTGACTCTCCCCAGTTATTCCTATCCTAGGTCTCAGTGTGAAGCACTCTAAATGGATAAGCTGATTTTTTTCAAAGTGATTAATATGTGTGACTCTAGTGAGTTGAGATATTAGATCAAAATAAGAAAGACTCGCTTGTGGAAATGACTTTTGGGTCCCACTCCCAATTCAGTAATCTCCTGAAGTGGGACCCTGCCCCTTTCATTGCCCTTCCAGCATTGCTCAGAATCTGCCTAAATTGGAGACATAGCCCTGCTCCTTGCTTCCTTCCCTAGCAGATGGAAACAGTCAAACATCTGGATAACTTCAGGGCAGCCTTTCAGGTGATGTGTGGAATCTCTACGGCCTCACGTTTGAGGAGTAGGAAAGCACTTTAGCAGATGACACTCTGTAGACTGGTCAGTCCAGCTGAGTAAGCACCAAGTTTCTCCAGACCCTGCTGTGACACCTGTTCCCAACCCATCTGCATACCACCCATGAATGTACCAGGCTCTGGAAACTTCTTCCCCAAGGTTTTGTATTCATTGCACACAGTGCACTGCACATAGTAGGTGCTTGATAAAGGACTCTTAAGTTAGTAAATTAACCCAAGGTAATCCCCACAGAGGATCTGGCAACCTGCTGTCAGGTAAGCTACAGAATATCTCATTGGGAGTCCCTGGGAATCACAGACTTGAGAGTCAGATCAGAGTTGTTTTCCCCAATAATGAGACCCCTGCTGAGCCTACCTGCCTTTCTATTCTGCAGAGGCAGAGAAGCAAAGGCAGAAGGAATTGGAAATGCAGTTAGCAGAAGAACAAAAGCGCCTGATGGAAATGGTTGAAGAAGAACGGCTGGAGTATCAGCAGTGGAAACAGGAAGCAGAAGAGAAGGCTCGGCTGGAAGCAGAGGACAGACGGCGAAAGGAAGAGGAAGCAGCAAGGCTGGCTCTGGAGGAAGCCATGAAACAAGTCCAGGAACAAGCCAGGTATTTGCTATTTGGGCAACAGTTGCAGTAGTGGGATTGTTCAAAGGCTTGACTGCCTGCTACTAGTACTAGCTTTGCACTGCCTTTGGGCGCGTGAAGTTCTCCCACTTCCCATAGCATGGTTTGGAAGAACTAAAAAATAGAGATTCTCCTGCTGCAAAGGTCACAGAATTTCTTGATGGCTTAAAGAACTCGTACGGAAGCTAGAAGGGAGTTTACAGATCATCTATCTCAGCCCTCTGGTTCACAGATGAGAAAACCAAGTCCCAAAGAGAAGGACCTTGATTAGGGCTAACAGTGACTTAGGGGCAGTACCAGGACCAGATCTAAGACCCCCTGGTCCTGAACCAGTACCTTTCTCAGTAAGTATTTATTGGGTACCTATTATGGGCCAAACACTATTCTGGACACTGGGAATTCAGGGGTAAACAAGACAGATGTCTCTTCTCCCACAGCATTTACATTCTAGGGGTGGGGGTGGGGAGACAGACTCTAAACAAAGATTTTTTAAGCTGGCAATAAATGCTATTCAGAAATTCTTTAAAGATGTGATAGGATTGCAGGAGGTTTAGTTCAGATGGATCGGCCAGGGTAACACCTTAGAAGAGGTGATACATAAGGTGAAACCTGAATGATGAGTTAGCCACATAAACATCTGGAAGAAAAATATTCCAGTAGGTAAACAGCAAATGCAAAAGTTCAAAGAAAGGAATGAGGCTGGCATGGTGGAAGAATAAAAGAAAGCATGGCTGGAATGAAGTGAACAAGGCACAAAGAATACTTCCAGATGAGGTCAGAGAGGTAGGACTTGTGAGGAGAAATAGCCCAGAATCAGCCATCAGGGGACAACAGCATTTCCCCCTTAGTTCTCTTGCAATAGTTATGATCACTGCATCATTCTGCTAAAAGAATCTCTTGAGTAAAGTGGTTTCAATTGACTCTTTAAAAACCAGGTCCTCCGTAGTGGTTATATCATAAATTTCCCCTTAGTGAAGGCAACAGTCATCCCCCTTTCGAACCATTAAAAGTGAAGGGTAAAGAAGCCCAACACAGAAAACCACAATTCCAATCTTAACTGTAAACAATTTACCCCTTGAAAGTTATTTTCTACAACTTAAGCTTAATCTAAGCTAATAAATACTCTTTAGGGGACCAAAAAAAGCTAATAAATACTCTTTAGGGGACCAGAAAAAAAGCCAGAACAACTCTATTTCAAGGTATTCCACCTAACCTTGAGTTGTTCCTCTCCTGAAACATTCCTCAGCTGTTATGCGAATTACAAAACAGATCATTAGGGAAGACTTGATTCAATTTCAAAATTATGTGTTCCATGTATCATAGCAGTAGGGTTGGGTTCATAAGTATTGAAACCAAAAGCAAGCTACTGGAGTTGCAGTTTTCCACGAAAAGAAAACTGCCAAGTAGTACGAGGGGAAGTTGAGCAATTTTTCAACACTAATCCAAGTAGCTGAAAGCAAAAAACCAAGTAATTGAAGGGTTATGTGAGGGGTGTGGAAGAGCCTCATTCCAGCAAGGGTTAGGAGAACTTGATGCCAACTAGCTTGATTTCGTCTTCACTTGTGTGACATTGGCCCAGGTACACTTAACTTCTCTGGCCTGTTTCTTCATCCCCAAAACAAGGGAGTCCCTTCCAGCAATACAAATTTAAGAACTGTTACACCTTTCCTTTTACTCTCCTAGTAGGAGGATCATGATACTCTAAACCTCACATGTAAAGTCACTAAATGAACAGAGTATGATCTTCCACTAAAATGCAAGATCAGTAGCCGCAAGTCTAACTGATGATGACTGAAATCCAAAATTCTTCCACGAGCTTATAAGGACAATTTCTAGGATGCTTAATCAGTATTGTGGTTGCGGGTGGGGTTGTTTCCTTAGGCAAAAAGCTGCTTTGAAGAAACATCTTCATTTCCACCAAGAACTCCGTAAGGAAGCCAATGGCCTACAGTGGACACAGAACATTTCCAGACCATGGGTCTACTCTTACTTCCAGTTCCTACAAGTACCAAGACCTTAAAACTAGAAGAAAACTAAAAAGTTAGGAGGTGGTGACAGAAAACGAGTAACTTCCTTCTGTAATGAAGTTCCATCCTGAGCTCAGTTAGCTCCGTTTCATCTGGTTCACCTCACCTCACCCCACACTTCACTTCACTCTAGGCCCTCCCTCCCCACCACCCAAACCTTACTCAACCCAAACTTGTCACACACCTAAATCCTTTATGTTCTCTGGAACCACGTAAATCCAGAAGCTTTGGTGCCTAAAATTAGCCAATAATTTCATAATTTGTTTGAATTTCAGTAAATTTCAGCTTAATTTCAGTAAGACATTAACATAATCTTAGGGTAGCTGAAGTATTTCATTTCAGTGTCTCTGAAAGAGCTGTAGGTAAATGGAAATTCTATAATGCAATAATTCTGAATTAGCAAAGAGGAGCTAATTCATGTATTTACATATTAAGAATTTTATTATAATTTATAAAGCAAAACCACATCCATTTCCTCCTAAGGATCTAAAGTTTAATTTCTACTTAAAACAAGGTAATCACTTGATAAATATTCATTTGAGCAAAATGAGCTGTTCTGTGAGGGCATTCTCACACCCTCAAAGTACAGATTAAGAGCTGCACTATCCAAATAAGTAGCCACAGGTAGCTATTTAAATGTAAGTTAAAACATTCACACTAGCCACATTTCAGATGCTCAATAACCAGATGTGGCTACTGGCTACTGTAATAGAACATTTTCATCCTCACAGAAAGTTCTATTGGACAACATTGTATTCTAGAGCCCAGAAAATTAACCGATCTTGAGGTTTTGCTCCTGTCTTGAAAAACCAGCCACTCACATAATTTCCCCATTTATAAAATCACACTGATCCTATAAGCGTCTTGATTAGATAATGTGTCTTTAACATCTCCTTAATATCAGTAAGTATCTGATAAGTATCTATCATAGATTGATCATTAAAGGGGATGAAGGACCTTTAGCAAATAAGATTATGTAATAAGATGTTAAAGCAAGCAGTATCTGAACCTGAATTTTCCCACGAATTTCCTTTGGCCCTATTCTATACTTCACTGTCTACAGCTAAAAAAACTTAGTATTTGCAGATGATTCCCTCAAGTCTCCCACTAATGCTTGTAAGGTGCTTTCTACAGGAACTGCGCTCCCACAATCCAGAAGTCAAGCTTAATTTTGAGTCTGTATTGCTGTGTTATTGGACTTGCATAGATTTGATGCTTATTTTCAAACACTTGCTTTATATAAAATAGAAATAAAATGGCCAAAACACTGGCTATCACAGTGAATTTAAATATGCCACTTAAAACTTCTTCTCAAACTTGTCGATCCTACTTGCACATTCATTCATTCATTCAATTCATTCAATAATACTTAGGTGAGAAAGGAGCATCTCAAATAATTCAACCAAGAAGAAAGAACACTCAAGGAAAACATCCTTGCAGGGGAAATTACCATTACTGATTTTATTTTCTCCCTTCTTTTACAAATTTAGGATGTTGCAGTCAAGCACCAGGTAGAGAGGCTACACTAAATGGTATTCGAGGTCCCTTCCAAATCTGATATTCTATTAATCGCTGCTGTGAAAAGCCTATTTTATCAGCACTACTAACCAGATAAGCACATTTTTCAGTTAACCATAGCAGACTGCAAAGCATTTAGAAGAATCCAATAAACTAAAATCAAGAAAATTATATCCCCCAGATTATATTATAGTTAAGCTCCACCACCTAAATGCTGAGAGCCCTCAGAAAGAGATGTAAACAAAGCTAAGATACCAAACTACATATTCACGCATTCTGGATAGCTCAAATAGCCTATGAGGTTTGCTACTCAGGCCTGACAGAAATGTGCAACTCAATGAGGACTTTCTAGAAATGGGTCTGACTCCTAGTTACTATTTAATATAATGATAAATGCCAGGTAATGGTCTAAAAGCTCTAATTTAGCTAGACTATATATGTACAATACAAATAATTTTTCAGTTAGGGTCAAATATAAGAATTTATAAGGCGAGCCAATTATTTTTCAATAGGGGACTTGAGAAGGGATTCAAACTATAACAGGTTATAAAATGCATTAGAGATAGGTCTTATTCGCTCTTCTAATGTAGTTAGATGACATTCTATTTGGAATAATATGAAATAGGATTATGTATATGCACAGATATACTGAATTCTGTGATTCATTAAGGATTTAAAAGAAAAAGTTAAGCCCTCTAATTTAGGAACTAATTTGGTATTTTAATTTTATACAGTTTAAAGAGAGGATATAAAGAAATAAAAGAAAATATAAACAAAATATACCAAACCTTAACTAAGCAGAGAACATTTTGTAAATTGTTAAGGGAAAAACTGAAATTATCAGTATCAATTAAGAATTTTTGGCGTGCCCATTTATTCAACATATTGGGTAATTGTATCATATATATGCACCATACAGGAATATCAAGTTTTTTAAAAAAACAACACTGGGTATTTAAAAAGGTATTGTGGCCTTAATTAAATCCTCAATTCAGAAGGCACTTCAGTAACTTTCAGGGCTTCAAAGTCATGATCGTCATCACTGCACAGTACTAAAGAAAACATGTGTACCACGTACAAACAATAATTTCCAGTATTATGCAAGAAAACCTTATGTTTTAAGCATTTTCTTTTTTCCTTCTGTACAATTAAAAATAAAATGAACATTGGTACGGTTTTTACAAATATTTTGTTTATTTTAATGAAGCTGGTACAGACAACGTCCATTTAAAACCCATATCCCAGGCCAAAAAGTACAAATAAAGTCAAAAAGAGCAGCGTTCTGCTGTATACACTTCTGCATGAATAATTTTAACTGCTAATGAAAATTAGAACTTTTCTGGGATCTTCTGACAAGATTTTTCTTTCATCTTAAAATGCTTTCTCTTCAGTGAAGCCATCTTTGGAGTTAGTCATTATTTTCACCACCTCTGTCACCTTGACTCCAACCTGATATTCCTCTTCTTTTGGTCCAGACCCTCAGATTTTAAAAGTAGCTTCAAGTTAAGGAAAGGTCATTTTTCCACAGTTCAGTTCTCTGAAAAACTTCCATCTCCCACTGAAAGTCATAGTCCAGGAGTGAAGCGATCACATGCTAGAACTTCAGGGCCAATTGGAAAGTCACTATGAACACTCGCATTAGTCAATCTTATTTATCACAAGCCTGTAAATGCACAGTCTTGGAAAAGGCGGCCTCTCTGTGCACACATGTAATTTTTAAAAAGGAGAGGGCGATATGAATGGGGCTGAGGTTTGATCACCAAAAATCAGCACAATGAAAACAAACAATAATGAATAATGGGCACTAGAATTCAAATTACCAGATGTTCTAAAGAGATGGGGTGCCAGTTTTCAATTCTGTTTTGAACACCACATTACAAAAGAACTATTTTTAAAAATAAAAAAGGATTAAGGGAAAAGAAAAAAATAAAAATATCTAAATTGTTGAACGACCCCCTGTTTGTTCCTGATAAACTTCAATCACATCTTCTTCCTCCATTCCCAACTGTAAGAGAAAAGAAAAGTGTTAGTAGTACAATATAAAAGTACTATTTTTGTTAATTGGCTGCAATTATGTGGCCACTGTTTTAAAGTGCAAAAGGATACAAAAGTAATCCATAGTTATCCTGTTCTAAGAATACTGTTTCCGGGCTTCCCTGGTGGTACAGTGGTTAAGAATCTGCCTGCCAATGCAGGGGACACGGGTTTGAGCCCTGGTCTGGGAAAATCCCACATGCCACAGAGCAACTAAGCCCATGCGCCATGACTACTGAGCCTGTGCTCTAGAGGCCGTGAGCCACAACTACTGAGACCACGCACCACAACTACTGAAGCCCGCACGCCTAGAGCCCATGCTCCGCAACAAGAGAAGCCACTGCAATGAGAAGCCCGTGCACCGCAAGGAACCCACTCGCCGCAATTAGAGGAAGCCCGCACACGGCAACGAAGACCGAACGCAGCCATAAATAAATAAATGAATTTATTGAAAAAAAAAAAGAATACTGTCTCCTTTCATCTAAAGAACAGAGAGGGGGACTTCCCTGGTGGTCCAGTGGTTAAGACTCTGTGCTTCCAATGAAGGGGCATGGGTTCAATCCCTGGTCAGGGAACTAAGATCCCATATGCTGCATGGCGCAGCCAAAACAAAACAAACAAACAACCAAGTTTTTTTTTTTTTTGCGGTATGCGGCCCTCTCACTGTTGTGGCCTCTCCCGTTGCAGAGCACAGGTTCTGGACGCGCAGGCCCAGCAGTGATGGCTCACGGGCCCAGCAGCGATGGCTCACGGGCCCAGCCGCTCAGCGGCATGTGGGATCTTCCCGGACCGGGGCACGAACCCATGTCCCCTGCATCGGCAGGCAGACTCTCAACCACTGCGCCACCAGGGAAGCCCAAAACAACCAAGTTTTAAAGAACAGAGAGGTATAACTTTTCCTCTGATACTATGTCTATGAAGTCATTCATGTTATTTTGCTGAGCCAAGTTCACGTCCCAGTTTATTCACCATATAAAATTTAAGTGTTTCTGAAAAGTACCTTAAGGGAGTTTTAAGTCTAATGAAACATGTATATAATCGTTTAAATAATAGTTTGATGGCATATTTTCTAAAACGCATTTTACTTCTAGATGTAATTACCTGATAGAATCTCTTTCAAAAAAACCTGATCTCACTTTGAAATATATGTGGTTTTAGTTAGAAAAATACTGCCTAAGGATTAATTTCTAAGTGGTTTGCTTTGTCATCTACGATTCCTTCTGGCATATAACTATTATTTTCTTTGATAGTAACCACTCAATGTTAAGAAAACTTACTATACTTCTACTCTTATTTGACACCTCCAATTGTATAAGCTAGATTTTTCAGACCAACCCTTCTCAACTCTTACAGAAAAGGAAAGGAAAAGAAGAAGAAAAAAGACCCTTTAAAATGCCTTATACAGAACATTAAGCAAAGTATAGGCAATTAAGTTTTTTTTTTTTTTTTTTACTGTGCTTTATATGCATTGAAATATTCTGGAATTTTTTTCTAAAAGACATTATTAATAATGGTTGCCTCTGAGAAATGGGAATGCAGAGATATCTAAAGTGTATTTTCCATTTTATATACTTTGGTAGTTTGGTTTTCTAATACTTGTATTTATTTTTAACACAAGTATTCCTTATTTAAAAAATAAAGGGGCTTCCCTGGTGGCGCAGTGGTTGAGAGTCCGCCTGCCGATGCAGGGGACACGGGTTCGTGCCCCGGTCTGGGAAGGTCCCACATGCCGCAGAGCGGCTAGGCCCGTGAGCCATGGCTGCTGAGCCTGCGCATCCGGAGCCTGTGCTCTGCAAGGGGAGAGGCCACAACAGTGAGAGGCCCGCCTACCGCAAAAAAAAAAAAAATAATAAAATAAAAATAAAAATAAAAATAAAAATAAAAAATAAAAAATAAAGAAGTACATAAGGGGGCTTGGTGTGGCATAGAAACCCAGGTGTTACACTCAGTGAGGCTTGTAAAGGACTGTAAATCTGTTGATTCTGATGTGCAGACAGGGTTAAGGAGCACTGTAATAGACAGACTGAAAACAAAAACTATCACTGTTTCCAATGAACTATAGTGGATCACAAAAGAAATGAAAAATAACATTTCAAAGTTAAGTCCAAGATCAGTATTTTATAGGTGACAATATTGTGAATTACAAAATATGAAAATGAAAATATGCTAAGAAATCTAAAAATAAAACATAGACTTAAGTGGATTTAGAATTTTTTAAAAGTGATTAACTGGCTCTAGTATTATGGATATCTTGATTGTGATAGACATATGAATATTAAAATAATTATTAATTAAAGAGGCTATTAACTTTTAATTTTAATTGCACATATAGCCTGGTAAATACTGCAAGGACTAAAATTCCAAACATTACAAGGAACCTTTAAATCAGGAAGGCACCACATGTCCTCAAACTATGGAGAATATGAAGCCATCAGCTTTAAGGAGTACATTAGCAGAGGGACTTCCCTGGTGGCACAGGGGTTAAGAATCTGCCTGCCAATGCGGGGGACATGGGTTCAATCCCTGGTCCGGGAAGATCCCACATGCTGCAGAGCAACTAAGCCCGTGCGCCACAACTACTGCACCTGTGCTCTAGAGCCCGCAAGCCACAACTACTGAGCCTGCATGCCACAACTACTGAAGCCTGCATGCCTAGAGTCCATGCTCCACAACAAAGATGAGCCACCGCAATGAGAAACCCATGCACCGCAACGAAGAGTAGCCCCCGCTCGCCACAACTAAAGACCGTGTGCAGCAACGAAGACCCAACACAGCCAAAAATAAATAAATTAATTTTTTAAAAAAGTAGTACATTAGCAGAGATGAGTAAACAACAGTACAAAGAGGTCACTCCCTAAATACCTACTCTCTCCCACTGCCCCATTATTATTCTTCTAAGAAGATAATTCTCTTAATGATAGTGAGGGAGGTGTCACTAAAATGTATTAAATATCTTCTGTGTTGCAGAGATTATGCCAAGCTAGGACAGGGAAAATACAACATGAGTTTGGAATATCTTGTGCCAGACAGTAAGGAAGTACTTAAGAAAGTGGGTAGATACTAAACCTACAGGGAAAAGTTTGATGAGAAAAAGGATAGTCACATAGTTTCAAAGTATGTGCCCACAAATTACTCAATTAAAACAGGAAAAATAGTAACTACACAGTAAAGGAAAAAGACAACTGTTAAACTCAATGATAAGGGACTTCAGATACTCCAGATATTACGCCCTGAGAAAGACACATCACCATTTATGTAGTATTCCAGCCAAAAATACATAATCCGAATCTGGTCATGAGGAAACAGAACAGCCCAAATTGAGAGACTTTTTAGAAAATACCTGGTTTGTATTCTTCAAAAATGTAAATGTCATGAAGACAAAGATAGGCTGAAGAACTGTTCCAAATTAAAGATAATTAAAGAGACCCCTAAATAAAACATGCAGATACTAAACTGGATCCTGTGACGAGGGAGAAAATTTATTATAAAAGGCATAATTGGGACAGATGACAAAATTAGGTTGAAGACTAAAGTTTTCTAACAGTGTTAAGTGTCCTGAATTTTATTAACAGTACTGTGGTTATGTAAAAGAATATACTTATTCTTAAGAAATACACACTAAAATATTTAGTAAATGGCATGGTGTATGCAACCTACTCCCAAGTGGTTTGGATGATATATACATATATATACACACGCATATATTATATATGAGGGGAGGGGAATAATGAAGCATAGGTAGCAAAATGTTAAAAACTGGTGAATCTAAGTGGAAGAGAGTACAGTTTTTGGGACTATTCTTGCAACTTTTCTGTAAATTGAAAATTATTTCAAAATAAAAACTTTCTAAAGAGATGGAGAGGTGTCAAAAAGGAAAGACGCCAAATTGAAGGGGTCCCCACTGGCCAATATCTAAAGAACGTCATTATTCACACAGTTTCAAAGTATCTCCCCACAAATTACTTATTAGTTACAAATGAAAATGATAACTTTACAATGGATTAAAAATCTGGCAGTTACCATCTTAACTACATGACCAAAGTTAATATTACCCATAGCAGGACAAATGGACATCATATAACTCCTGATATGATGCACTCGGAATTTCACAGCTTCACTCTGTGCTACTCCTACCAAAAATGCAAAACTGAATCTAATCATGAGGAAACAACAGACAAACCCAAACTGAAGGACATTCTATAATATAGCTGGCCTGAATTCTTTTTAAAAATGTCAGTGTGATGAAAAACGAAGACTGAGTAACTGTTCCACATTAAAGCTAAGAGGCATGATAACTAGTTAGAATGCATATCCTGGATGAGATCCCGGGTCAAGTTAAAAAAAAAAAAAAAAGGGAGGGAGCTATAAAGGACCTTACTGAGACAGATGGCAAAATCAGACTATTTTGATTATATACTCAATTACAGTATTGTATCAAGGTTAATATCACTTAAATTAGATAATTTAACTGTGGCTCTTAGGAGAACAATAACACTGAAATATTTAGGGGTAAAGGGCCAATATCAAATGGCCCACCAATAATGATAATCTGTATATACAGAGAGAACAAAAAAGCAAACATAGCACAATGTTAATAACTGGTGCATCTAGGAAAAATGTTATAAAGGAGAATATTATACTAGTCTCATAATTCTGTAAGTTTGAAATGTTTTTAAACCAAAAAACTAATAATAACCATACACTGTTCCCACTATCAGAAATATCAAAAGTGTTATTTTGTATTTGGAGGGGGGGAATCTGTATAAATATAAATACACACATTCTCTCTCTCACACGTTATTACTTTCAGATGCCTGGGGGGTGGCGGTGGGGATGGGAATAGAGAGGGTGGAGTATATAAACAGAGAAAACAGTCCATACATACAACAAAACAAATAAAGGCACAGAAGCATTAAAAAATGTAAACCAAGATGACAGAGCCAAATATATTAATATACACTAAGCTTCTATATTAAGTTCTCAAAATGGGTCAAAAGTCAAAATTGAACCGTGAAGGTCACCATCATCATGAAAATGTACCAGAAATCTGCCAAATTTGAGGACCATCTGTCCATCCTCAAAAAGACGTAGTATGTGCCTTATGACAATTTCAGTACTCATTTTCTACTTTCTTCCTCTCTTTTTACAGGCACTTTTTGAAGGCAATACAAGGGAAGTTCAACCCAAAAGATTATTTTTCTCTTTGACAAATGATATACCAGTTAAATCAGAGAATATTCAAGAAAAGGACAGATTAATGGTACCAGTGAACCAAATCATTCAATGCAGAATTAAAAATATGCCTTGAATCAGAGAAGAAATTATACTCACTTCTTTTGGAGTGTGATTATCAGCAATTCTCTGACCTTCAAAGAGAAACCTGAGTGAATTCATGGGAACTCCCTAAAAAGGTAGAAAACATACAAATATACAAATCTTAGAAGAGATAACAGGTACTTTGATGCACAAAAAGCAAGTATGAAAGCTTCACCAGAATATGTAGAACATAATAAAACTAGAGAGCTAATTCTATCGTAATTATCATTTACTGAGTACCAACTATTTGCTAGGCACTCCCTGTACCAAGTATTTTATAAACATAATCATAAATTTTCATCACAACAGCCCTGGAAGGTAGGTATTATCACGTTATCTTCATTTTACAGCTAGGGAATCTAAGGTATGGAGAAGGCACACAAGCTAGCCAAGAACTGAAGGCTAAATCTGCTCCTAAGCCTGTGCATTCTTAACCACTATTCTATATAGTTTCCTCTCAAATCTGTAGGCTAACATAAAGATAAAGTCAGATATTGGATGAGCAGCCTCACTAGCTTCCAACTGTACAAGCAAAATTGGTTTTTAAACAGATTAAATCATAGAAATTCGGTAAAGCACAGTAGCAAGCCAGATAAACTACAGTAAACCTGTGAGGCCATTTACAGCACTATAAATATCACAAAAGGTATTAAAATATATTTTTCTAATCACTTATTCCACAAAAATAGCTAAAAGAGAATAGGTGCCTCATTTAAAGAGAAATAACTTCACTAATAAGTACAAATCAATAATCATTTAGTCCAAAAGTATTAGAAAGTTCTGCTCAATAACTAATGTGTTAAGATTTTCACTGTTTAAATACAATACTATCCCAAAAACATCCAAAAAAATTCAAACTATCTTCCAATATGTACTATACTTAAATATGAGACCTTGCAAACTTACCCTGTATTTGGTTTTAAACTATTTTTTGTGTTTTCTTTGGCCACGCTTCTGCGATCTTAGTTCCCCGACCAGGGATTGAACCTGGGAGCAGTGAAAGAGCCAAGTCGTAACCACTGGACCGCCAGGAAATACCCTGGTTTTAAATTATTTCCAGGGTTGGAACTTCCCTGGTGGTGCAGTGGTTAAGAATCCACCTGCCAATGCAGGGGACACGGGTTCAATCCCTGGTCCAGGAGGATCCCACACGATGTGGAACAACTAAGCCCGTGCACCACAACTACTGAGCCTGCATTCCGGAGCCCACAAGCCACAACTACTGAAGCCTGCAAGCCTAGAGCCTGTGCTCCACAACAAGAGGAGCCACCGCAAAGAGAAGCCTGCACACCGCAATGAAGAGTAGCCCCTGCTTGCCACAACTAGAGAGAGCCCACATGCAGCATCGAAGACCCAAAGCAGCCATACATATACATACATACATACATACATACATACATAAATAAATAAATAAAAATTATTTCCAGGGTTATATTAAAAATAAACATGACTGGGCTTCCCTGGTGGCGCAGTGGTTGAGAGTCCGCCTGCCGATGCAGGGGACACGGGTTCGTGCCCCGGTCTGGGAAGATCCCACATGCCGCGGAGCAGCTAGGCCCGTGAGCCATGGCCGCTGAGCCTGCGCGTCCGGAGCCTGTGCTCCGCAACGGGAGAGGCCACAACAGTGAGAGGCCCGCTTACCGCAAAAAAATAATAATAATAAAAAAATAAACATGACTGACAAGGGTGGAATATTCTTTGATTTTAATTGCAGGATCTTTCAAAAAAGAAATATCTTATGTTGGAGTCAAAAAAGTTTCTATAGAAACCAGTCTATAAAATCAAAATGGAAAGATGATTCAGTCTCTCTCTATTGGGTAAGTATTCCATACTTCAGATATACTGAGTGTCCCATTCCTTGTATATCAGCAAATATAAGAAAAAAATTATCAAGCCTCTGTGAACTGAGTATAGAAACTTCTAAAGACTGTAGACTCTGAAGCATAAAAAAGAAAGGTAGAAATTATACTAACTTGATGTTATATTATCTCCCCAAACCTAGTACCTTCAATTCTGGATCAGTTTAGTTTTCACTTTTGCACTGTTTTTTCTCAATAATCAACTCCCTCATTTACAGATGAGGTAAAAAGACCATATAATTTTCTTCAGAGTTGTTGTCAACAGTAATTGACAATGTATCCAAGTACCTACTAGCATATTGCACTTAATACATGTTCGTTTCCAATTTTAGCTCCCATCACATAACAAATGTGAGCTAGTTGAACCTCAATTAAAAGACTTTACTGAGCATAACAATTAATATCAAAAACAGAAACAGGGAATTCCCTGGCAGTCCAGTGGTTAGGACTCTGCGCTTTCACTGCCAAGGGCGCGGGTTCGATCCCTGGTTGGAGAAGTAGGATCCCACAGTTCATGCAGAGTGGCCAAAAAAAAAAAAAAAAAACAGAAACAAATGTTTATTGTTTTACTTATCTTAACACCTAGATGATCTCTTTCTTCTCGCAAAGTCCTAACCATTAGACCGCCAGAGAAGTCCCAAAGGATTACTTTTCTTTTGACAAGAAAGAAAAATTAATGATATATAAAGCACTGAATTTAATATTATAACATACAAACCTGTCTTTGACAGTATGATTCTTTGAGTTTCTTGAGATGTGTTGTCATTTTCACTTTGAAGTGAATCTCACTGCTGTCCTATGGAGATATGAGGGAAAAAAGTCACTCTCTGTGTAAGCTATTTGCTTTGCTTGAAACAAAATTACTTAATTACACATATACTACAAATAGAAATGTATACCTTGTCTCCTATATTTTCCCACCAAAATATTCTTTTTAGCATTCCTAACAGGTTTATTAAAATACTCTAATCATCCTCAAAGTTGCTATATACCCATTTCAAAATAAATTTAATAAAACGAACATAAAGATAATCTGTTTGGGGTGTTATAATTAGCAGCATAAGTGAAAGTATGTATGTGAAAGAATGCATTCCTTCAGAACTGCATGCCTATTCTGTTTTCAAAATGAAAATGTGAACTGTCACAAACTTCCAAAGGCAACTCAAAACAAAAAGTACCCCCACAACTGAAGTGTGACTGAAGATGGTAAAACCTACAAAAGGGACGTTGACCACAAAATAACAGACACTTACTCCTGCCATAAAAAGTCACCACACAGAGTCTGGCTTCTCTTGCATGAGTAAAATGAGTCAGTCAAATTGATATATGGGATCACAGATAATTTTTTTCTACCCAGACTGTCAAGTAAACTACCAGGCAACCATCAGAAAAAAATACTGGCACTTGCATACTGTAAAAATTTCAAAGCCAATCCTAATGATTACATATCACATTCAAAAATACATGTTAGTGTAAGTTGCATGTTTTGTTTGTAACTATAATTTTTTAATTATTTATTTGTTTGTTTATTTTTGACTGTATTGGGTCTTTGTTACTGCGTGCAGGCTTCCTCTAGTTGCGGCGAGCGGGAGCTACTCTTCGTTGCGGTGCGCGGGCTTCTCATCGCGGTGGCTTCTCTTTGCTGTGGAGCACCGGCTCTAGGCACATGGGCTTCAGTAGTTGTGACACGTGGGCTCAGTAGTTGTGGCTCGTGGGCTCTAGAGCACAGGCTCAGTAGTTGTGGCGCCCGGGCTTAGTTGCTCTGCAGCATGTGGGATCTTCCTGGACCAGGGCTTGAACCCGTGTCCCCTGGATTGGCAGGCGAATTCTTATCCACTGCACCACCAGGGAAGTCCTGTAACTATAATTATTTAAAAAAAAAACGGAATTCCCTAGCAGTCCAGTGGTTACGACTCAGCGCTTTCACTGCAGGGGCTGGGTTCAACCCCTGGTCAGGGAACTAAGATCCCGTATGCTGTGAGGTGTGGCCAATTTTTTTTTTTATTTATAAATAAATAAATACAAATTCTTGTCCTATGTATAATTTCACAAACAGACAAAATTTCTAGAGCAATACCTCACACCATAAGCTAAAATCAGTTCCAGATGAATTAAAGAGCTAACATTAAAAAAAATTTTTTTAATATTTTCTGTTCTTCTTAGGGAGACTTTTTCCCTAATCTTGACACTGGGAAATCCTTATTTTAAAGCAAGATTTTAACTCAGAAACCACTAAAAAAAAAAAAAAAAAAGGAGATTGATAAATGTGACTTAATAAAAACATAAACCATCTATACAGTAAGAAGCACCACAAAAGTTAAGAGACCCTGAAGAAAATATTCACAACATATATAACAGACAAGAAAAATCAAGAAAATATAAAGCATTCCTACAAATCAGTAATTGTTAAAAAGGTAATCCATGGCATAGGACAAACATACACAGGCGTACCTCATTTTATTGCACTCTGCTTTATTGCATTTTGCAGATACTGTGTTTTTTTTACAAACTGAAGCTCTGTGACAAACCTGAGTTGAGCAGGTCTACTGGCACCATTTTTCCAATAGCATTTGCTCATTTCAGGTCTCTGTGTCACATTTTGGTAATTCTCTAAATATTTCAAACCCTACCCCTGCAAAAAAAAGGCTCACTGAAGGCTCAGATGATGGTTAGCACTTTTCAGCAATAAAGCTTTTTTTTTTTTTTTTTTTTTTTTTTTTTGCGGTACGCGGGCCTCTCACTGTTGTGGCCTCTCCCGTCGCGGAGCACAGGCTCCGGACGTGCAGGCTCAGCGGCCATGGCTCACGGGCCCAGCCGCTCTGCGGCATGTGGGATATTCCCGGAATGGGGCACGAACCCGCGTTCCCTCCATCGGCAGGCGGACTCCCAACCACTGCGCTACCAGGCAAGCCCTAAAGCATTTTTTAACTAAGGTATGTACATTGGTTTTTTTAGACAAAATGCTATTGCACACTAAAACTACATTATAGTGTAAACATAACTTTCATATGCAATGGGAAACAAAAAATCCATGTGATTCGCTTTATTGCAGTGGTTTGGAACCAAACCCGCATGTCTCTGAGGTATGCCTGTAAATCAGTGGAATAAAATTGACAGCCCAGAAGTAAACCCATATATATCTATGGTCAATTGATTTTGACAAAGATGTCAAGCAATTCAATGCGAAAAGGACAGACTTTTCAATCAATGGTCTGGGACAAATAGATAGCCACATGCAAAAGAAAGAAGTTAGACTCTCCTTCAAACTCATACAAAAATCATTCATAAAGTACTCAAAATGATCAAAAACTTAATGTAGGGATTCCCTGGTGGCGCAGTGGTTGAGAGTCCGCCTGCCGATGCAGGGGGCGCGGGTTCGTGCCCCGGTCCGGGAGGGTCCCGCGTGCCGTGGAGCGGCTGGGCCCGTGGGCCATGGCCGCTGGGCCTGCGCGTCCGGAGCCTGTGCCCCACAGCGAGAGAGGCCGAAGCGGTGAGAGGGCCGCGTACCGCAAAAAAAAAAAAAAACTTAATGTAAGAGCTAAAACCATAAAAACCTTAGAAGACTCTATAGGTATAAATTTTTGCAACCCTGGATGGGGTAATAGTTCCTTAGATATGACACTAAAATCATAGCTACAAAAGAAAAAATAAATTCAATTCATCGAAATTAAAAACTGTTTCTGCAAAGGACATAACCCAGAAAGTGAAAAAGACAACCCAAAGATGGGAGAAAACATGTGCAAACCATCTATCTGATAAGGATCTAATATCTTAAATATATATGACGACTTATTACAACTCAAAAATAAAGACAAGTAATCCAATCTAAAAATGGACAAAAGATCGGAATAGACATTTCTCCAAAGAAGATGTACAAATGGGCAATAAGAACAGGAAAAGATACTCATCATTAACCATCAGGGAAATGCAAATCAAAAACACAAGATACCACTTCACACTCACTAGGATGACTATTAAAAAAAGACAACAGCAAGTATTAACTAGAATGTAAAATAACAAACCTTCATACATTGTTGGTGGGAATGTAAAATGGTGCGGCCACCACTGAAAACAGTTTGGAGGCTCCTCAAAAAGTTTTAAAAAGTTACTACTATATTAGACCCAACAACTCCACTCCTAGATATATAGAGAACTGCAAACATATCCACACAAAACTTACAATGAATGTTAATAGCAATATTATTCATAATAGCCAAAATACGAAAACAACCCAAATGTCCATTAACTGATGAATGGATAACAAACTCGGTATATCGTACAGTGAAATGTTATTCAGCCATAAAAAGGAGTGGAATACTGAAACATGCTACAATTTGAATGAACCTTGAAAATATTATACTAAAGAAAAGAAGCCAGACACAAAAAGGTCACAAATCATGTAATTCCATTTACATGAAATGTCCAAAATAGGCAAATCCATAAACGCAGAAAGTAAAGTAAATTAGCGGTTACTAGAGGCTGGGGGGAAAGGAAGATGGGGAGTTACTGCTATTGAATACACCGTGTCTTTTTTGGGGTGATGAAAATGTTCTGGAATCAAATAATGGTAATGGTTGTACAGCCTTGTGAATATACTAAAGCACCTAAATTATACATTTTAAATGATGAATTTATGGTATCTGAATTATATCTTAATAAAAATTTTCAAAATAAGATGATCACAGAAAATAGGAAAAGGATATGAACACACGATTAATATAAACTTAACAGACAAAAAAATTATACCTCATTGATAATCAGAGAAATGCAAAATAAAAGGTCTAGCTATTACACTGGCCCAAAACTGAAAGACTGGTAATATCCCATGTTTCAGAGAATGTGGGGAAATGGTACTCTCATACTTCCATGGTGAGTAGAGTCTACTAGTTCTTTCTTTTGTCCCTTAAAAAAAAAAACAACTAGGAAGATGCATTCCTCCAATAATTTTCAGCTAACCTTAATTATCTGTTAACATCTCAAAAAGAGTCAATAAGATACAGGCCAGAGTCTGTAGAAATAAGGTGCCAAGAAAGAGAAAGGGGTCAAGAAAAGGCCTGAGAGGCCCTTTGGTTTAAGGGCCCTAGCATTATCACTCAAGAGTAGTCGCTACATTTGCCACCGAAGCACGCTAACCAAGAAAAAAGTTTTATTCGAAGAAATAAGGTGATCTAAATCTGCCTAGCAGAGCAACTAAGAAAACAGTATCACCCTCTTCTGCCTCCAACAGAGGCATATGTAGTAAATGAATCGCCATTTTTAAATAACTTGCCTTAGTTAAATCATTTTCTCTGTGTGTCAGAAATCATTCACACATTCCAGGGTCAAAGGAGAAAAATAATGAAACTCACCTGTCCAATGACTTTGAGTTTAATATATTCTCCTTCCTTCTTATCCCCCAAGTCCTCAGTTGAAGGTTTTGCCTCCTGAAAGAAAAGTACATATAAAGATAAAAGTTCCTATATGCTATTTTAATTATTCACCCATTACTTTGACTTAAGGTACGAAATTTGCACCTGAAAATAGAGCGAGCATTTCTGTGCTCTGCCAGCCAATTAAGCAAAAAAGGTCCTAAGTCAATTACTCTCTCAAACACCAGTTCTAAAGATCACTAAAAATCAAGAAAGAAGTCTCTTTTACTATAATAATCCTATAGTAATGGTTCTAAAACTTCACTGAGCATCAGAATCACCTAAAGTACTTGTTAAAAGACTGCTGGGCCTCACACCCTGTTTTTTATTCAGTAGGTCTGGGGTAGGGCTGTAATATACATTTCTAACTAATTACCAGGTGGTGCTATTGCTGCTACACAAAGGAACAACCTGGAAACCATTATCTTCAGTCAACTCCTATTAGTCATAGGAAGCTCTTCTCCATGAATCCTTAACCAAACATGTTGAATCCAAGATTATTTTCTCACAACCTACTGGGAGAAGTTAACTACTCCAATTACAAAACTGTACTAAGGAAACATAAATTAATCATATTAACATAAGCAAAGTCTACTTAGAAAGGAAAATCAAATAGCAAAGTATTGGCCTAATGTAGTCTTGAGTCAAAACAAATCAGTTTTATATCAGCTATTATTTTAGACTATCTGAAGCAGTATATCCGATTTTAAAAGATTAGGCTTGGCTGAAAAAAAAAATTAGGAGACTTAAACTGGAATAAGAAAAAAGCCCAAACAGAGTAAGCAGTAAAAGGAAAGAGGAGACAAAATTGGAAGACAGAAGAGTATAATCCTCTTATAAATTATATCAGAAATAAGATAATTTCAAATGAAGGCATACTGAAAAGAAAATGAAGTTAGAATAAACTAGTTAAAACAACTTTGCCATGAAGTATTTAAGAAAAGTAAGCCATTTTTAGTAAAGGCGTAGCTTGGTAAATTTCAGTCAATGGTGTGATAAAAGTGGCTTTGCCGGGACTTCCCTGGTGGCGCAGTGGTTAAGAATTTGCTTGCCAACACAGGGGACACGGGTTTGATCCTTGGTCCGGGAATATCCCACATGCCACAGAGCAACTAAGCCCCTGCGCCACAACTACTGCGCCTGCACTCTAGAGCCCGTGAGCCACAACTACTGAAGCCCATGCGCCTAGAGCCCATGCTCCGCAACAAGAGAAGCCACCGCAATGAAAAGCCCGCGCACCACAACGAAGAGTAGTCCCCGCTCACCGCAACTAGAGAAAGCCCATGCGCAGCAATGAAGACCCAATGCAGCCAAAAATTAATTAATTAATTAAAACAACAACAACAACAAAAAGTAGCTTTCCCATGCACTTTACCTTAGTTTGGCCACCATATTAGTCACTTATTTAAATATATGCTTTTTTATGATTCACAGCAATTTTGAGCTGTTAATCCATGCTCGATAAGAATATAACTAACTATACTGTATTTCAGAAGTAAAGTAACAAGGCCATTACCTGTTTATCTCATGCCAGTAAGTGAAAACTAACAAACTCTTTAACATTCAAATTTTATTGAATATATTAAACTAGAAGTAGCTTTTAAATTTAAGATACAGGCTAGAGTCGTGGGAAATGCTTAGATAACAGAACTGACTTCATTAGTGTGAAACCTTGCCTGTTTACCATTCTGCAGTACTTTCAACATTTGCTGACTACCGCATATTATGGCAGCGGGCCAAATTAACCTTCTTTAGTGAGACAGTATTTCACCTGAAAACTAGAAGACTGTCTTCAAACATAGTCTCACAACCACATTTCTAGGAATTTATATTCAGAGTAAACAGTTCCTTCTTCCTTTACATATCTAGAGAGGACAAGGACAGCTTACTCCACGCAGTGAAGGGCAACAAAGAGCAAAGAAGCCCTGAGTCCTCTTTAACTAAGAGAAGGGGCGTTAAGAAGCTTTACAGGAGTTACCACAACGAGAAAAACATCCCCAGGCAACCGGAGCAGCAATACATCAGCATAATGGAAGTGATTTTGCTCCAGTGTTTCCTAGACAGGGTAGCTACAGAGGCTACTCAGAACAAAAGAGTTCTTCCCCCTTCTCCAATCCATTGTCCACACTGCTTCAGAACTCCTTCTAAAGCACAGCTTCTCTGACTGTAATAACTACCCCTAACAAAAAGGTGCTTTAAGGCCTAGAACCAAACTCCTCAGCGCCTCATTCAGTTCCTCCATTACCAAGCTCAATTCTCATTTTTCTCTCTCCACTTCCTTTACAAACCACGGATTTGGTTAAATTGGACTATTTGCTATTCCCTGAACATGTCTATAAACATTCTTCCACCTTCAGCCCTTTGCTGTTCTTGTGTCCTTTACCTGTAATACATATCCTCTCTCAACCTCTCTTGAAATCATCTCACAAAAATCCATCCCACACATCACCTGAAGTCCAGTATTTAAAAAAAACTCTTCCAGGAACCACGGCACCCCTCAACCTTCCAACTGGGATTAATATTTTCCTTTAACGCTCCCACTGGCAATTTATTCATATCCTTTATGGCATTTATTCTCAATTTAAAAACACTCCCCCTTTACTGTCTTCTCGAGGAGTCAGCCTCATCTTTTTCTTCAAACTTATGAGAATACTCAGCATTTGCTGTTTCCACTTTTACTCTCAACCCACTGAACTCTGGTTTATACCCCACCATTCCACTTGACACTTCTCTCACCAAGGTTACCAGTTCAACTCCTTATTGCTAAACCCAGTGGACAATTTCAAGTCTCATCTTTAACCAACAGATACTTATGACTTCTTCCTTGAAAACTCTCTACCTTTGGCCTCCAACATTCCATTGTCTCCTCATCTTGACCACTTCCTTAAATGCTGGTGCTCCTCTAGGTTCCATGTCTTTAATCCTCTTTTTCTTCTTCTTTCTGGGTGATCCATAACTCCAACTACCTCTCAAATACTAATGACTCACAACCATCCTCACCAACCTGACAACTTTTCTGAGTTTCACTCATTTTTTCAAGTGCTTGAACATCTATCTCCACTTTGGATGTCCCCATAGGTACCTCAATTTAAGTGTCCAAAACTGAATGCATTATCTCTAACTCCTCTGTTAGCTTTAACTCCTCTTTCTGAAAACCAAAATAAAAAAAACCTACAATTCCTCCTGGATTCCCAATTACAATAAATGGTTACCATACACTCAGCTGCCCACAACAGAAATTTAGTAGTCATCTTTGGCTACTCTTCCTCTCTTAAATCTCACACTTAATCATTCATCATTCTGACAATTATATCTCTTAGTGACTCTCATTCTCCATTCCACTGCCTTAGTTCAGGCACTCACTGTTGCTCATTAGCATTACTGCAATAGCATAACAAATGTCCCAAGTCTAGCTCCCCTCAATTAATTCTTCCCAACTACAACCAGAGACATTTCTCTAAAATGCAATCTGATCTGCCGAGAATCTTCAGCATTAAGTTCAAACTCCTTAGCCAACATACACTGGTCTTCCGTGGGCTGGTCCCTGCGTAGCAATCCAGCCTTGTTCTCCTACTTCTCCTGCTAATAATATCTTTTGCTCCAGCCACAATGATCTACAATTCCTTAAACACGGCACCCTCTACCTTATCTCCACTATCTCAGTACATATTAATCACCTCTGCTTGGTATGCCCTTTCCTACCCTATTCGCCTTTCAAGACCACTCAAGCATCACTTCCTACGAAATGATTTCCCTCATCACCCTCTTAAATGTTCCCATACTGCTTACTTTAATCTTATTATAACATGTTTGCATATCTGCGTCTCCCACCAGATTGAGTTCCTTATTGGCATGCCTTACTCTTCTCTGTGTTTCTGGTCAAGCACAGTGTTTAGTATATATTTTGAAGATACTCAATACGCTTGTTAAATTAACATTTTCTGTGACAGTTTTGTATGTCTTGACTTCCCTTACAAGGGTCCAAGTTTTTCATCTTTATAATCTCTGTAGTGTCAGGCAAATACCAGGCAATTATTTAATGCTGGCTGAATTAAGCTGACGGCACTATTTTCTGTATCATACCACAAAATCTTACTAACGCTTCATACTTCTACTGTACACAATAGTCAATACAAACAAAATCCTTTCAGCATTTTATATTCACAGTTGGGAATAAGAAATAATTCACTTCAATTTCATAAGAACATGTGAATATTAGGATTTGAAATTTCCAAAAATAAACTGCCACTTTCCCTAGTCACTCCATTTTGGTGATCTCTTCCCAACTCTCAAGCACTAGAGCAATGTCATCTACACCCACTTGTTTGATAGCCTCATGCTTGCCTAATGCAGTCATCCAACTTTTCATGTGCTATCTTTTTTTTCTTTTCCTTTGACAAGCTAGTCTGGAAAATGAGAAGATCTTGGACAAAAAAGGCCAAAGTTTGTCTCCAGTGATCTTAGTGTCTTTTGTATGCCTACTTTCCTTCTCTCCCCTGTAAAAAAGCAGTCAATACAGAATGGTATGGCACACTAGTCACCAAACAGTGAAAGCATTCAGCACTGGGTGTGGGACAGTAGGTCATCAGAGAAAAGAGAATCCCAGAGAGGGCTGGTTGATTTGGCTGGAAAGGTTACACAGCCCCAGAGCAGAAGAAACTGGTAATGTAAAGAAAAGTAAACGTATGTACAAGATCAAAGACAGGAACTGGAAACCTCTAAATTCTCTCCTCTGTGTCATCTAGAGATTAAATCATGGTAACTGGAACAGTAAAAGGAATTTATCAGACACCAGGCACTACCAACTCTTCTTTCCAAGATATAAATTAAACAGCTTAGAAATAGAAGATAGCTGGATCTGAAAAGAAGAACTGGACAGGAAAGGACAGAGAACACAACAATCCTCATTTACAAAGGTACAGAATTCAACAGAAGGATTTTGTTGTGCCATTTCAAAGTCAAAAGAACAAGAACTTTGCTAAAAATCACTATGGCCATCAGTATGTTGACAATTCAATCACAGGAAAACAGCACCACACTTAACTACCCCCAGTCAGTCACTGACCCTTCCAGTTGTACAAGGATTGTCCATTCTTCTGAAAGAGGGGAGATTCTGGGGAAAACTAAAAATAAAGAATACATTTACTCTTATTTGATGACATTAACAAACCTGTTCAATTTTAAAGGTCGGACAACAGTATCCTGGTTTTTGTTAAAAGAAAAAGTCCTTCTCTTTTAGAGATATACATTGAAATATTTGCAGATGAAAAGACACAATGTCTGGGTTGGTTTCAAAATAATGTTATGAAGTGGAGTGGGGTCATGCAAATGAAATACGATAGGCCAAGAGATGGGTATATGCGTTCAATTATATATAAATTTTTCCATAATAAAACACTTCATTAAAAATACATTCAGGGCTTCCCTGCTGGCACAGTGGTTGAGAGTCCGCCTGCCGATGCAGGGGACACGGGTTCGTGCCCCGGTCCGGGAAGATCCCACATGCCGCGGAGCGGCTACGCCCGTGAGCCATGGCCGCTGAGCCTGCCTGTCTGGAGCCTGTGCTCCGCAACGGGTGAGACCACAGCAGTGACAAGCCCGCGTACCGCCAAAAAAAAAAAAAAAAAAAAAATGTGGATGATTCTAATAACTGTATCCATTATTTAAAGATACAGACCCCCAAATTACAATAAAATCATCTTCCTCATACTTCAATGGATTTACCACAATTCTAAAAATACACACACACATATTTTTTCAGTGCATGCTGCCTATGTTCAAATTTAATGAGACAGTACTAGACATTTGGAATAAAACTGACCAGACTTAGCTCCATAACTTGAAGGTTTAAGTCAAGCTGTCAAGACACTGGGACTTCCGTAAATTTACATTCAACCCTAGAATTGCAGTTAAACACTAAACAAAGGCAACTTCTCAGGAACTAAAAATTATAATTGAAAATCCCACTGGTTGGACTTCCCTGGTGGTGCAGTGGTTAAGAATCTGCCTGCCAATGCAGGGGACTCGGGTTCAATCCCTGGTCTGGGAAGATCCCACATGCCGCAGAGCAACTAAGCCGTGCACCACAACTACTGAGCCTGCACTCTAGAGCCTGTGAGCCACAACTCCTGAGCCTGCGTGCCACAACTACTGAAGCCCGTGCGCCTAGAGCCCATGCTCTGCAACAGGAGAAGCCACCGCAATGAGAAGCCCGCACGCAACGAAGAGTAGCCCCCGCTCGCCACAACTAGAGAAAGCCCACGCACAGCAACGAAGACCCAACACAGCCAAAAATAAATGTTTTAAAGTTAAAATATATATATATATATACTTATATTAAAAAAAAAGAAAAGGAAATCCTGCTGGTTATATAAACCCTACTCTCTGCAGCTAGACTACAGACCTATGCAAAGCCTAGAACAAACTGGCTTCACTGTATCCAAAAGTACTAGCAGGCAGATTTAGAGGTATGGCAGACATTGTTAATTACCTATCCAAGATCCATTTCCCCCTCTTCCTTACAAAGGGAAGCCTAAATTTGCCAGCCAAAAAAAAAAAGAAAGAAAAAAAATTCTAATCTTCTCTTATGGCCACATGATGCAGTGCTGGCCAAGCAGATAGAAGGTGACATAATTTTTGCTGGTACATACTTTTTGGCATACTTTTATCCTTTGCTCCATCCCTTTCTCCTGCCTGGAACAAGACACAAAGTAACCTTCCCGGCAAGGAGACAAGCATCAGAGTGAAGACACCTGCTAAGGACAGAGGGGAAAGAAGTATGAAGGCATGGTGGAGCTGCCTTACCATCCCTGAACTACTTATGTCCGAATTTCTTGTTTCATTAGAAAAATAAACTGCAAACTTGTTTAACCTACTATATATCAGATTTTCTGTTATTTAGTCCAAAAGCAATCCAAATTGACATAGGAGGTGCTCTAAATAGGTAGCATTTGGCTTATATTAAAAAACAGCTCTTAGAAAACCAGCTCAGTGTGCATCAAAAACAGAATAGTTAAGTAAATTGTGGTATAGTCATACAATGGAATGCAATGTAGCAATGGGATTTAACAACATACAACTATACACAATAATATAGACAAATCTCCAAACAATGCTGAGCAAAAGAAGCCATACACTGAAATATATACACACTGTATGATTCCACTTATAAAAAGTTATAATGTATAAAAGCAGGCAAAACTAATCTATGTTAGTAGTCAGGACAGTCATTCTTCTTTTTTTAAAAAATAAATTTACTTATTTTTTTAATTATTATTATTATTTTTGGCTGCGTTGGGTCTTCATTGCCGCGTGCGAGCTTTCTCTAGTTGCAGTGAGCGGAGGCTACTCTTCGTTGTGGTGCACGGGCTTCTCACTGCAGTGGCTTCTCTTGTTGCGGAGCACAGGCTCTAGGTGCACAGGCTTCAGTAGTTGTGGAATGTGGGTTCAGTAGCTGTGGCACACATGCTCAGTAGTTGCGGCTCACGGGCTCTAGAGCACAGGCTCAGTAGTTGTGGCGCACGGGCTTAGTTGCTCTGCAGCATGTGGGATCTTCCCGGACCAGGGCTCGAACCCGTGTCCCCTGCATTGGCAGGTGGATTCTTAACCACTGCGCCACCAGGGAAGCCCTGGACAGTCGTTCTTAATCTGGGTGCTGGCTGCATGGATGTGACCAGTTTGTGAAAATTCAGCAAACTGTACATTTATGTACACTCTTTCATATATATATATTTATCTTCAGTAAAACCTTTAAAAATATCTGACCCTGGCTACTGAGAACAGCAGGTCCAGCAAATAGAACTCCACCCTTTCTTCCTTCAGGTCTTTTCCTTCAGATTCTCAATAGCTCAGTAAAAGCAATCAAATGCAAAAAGAATGGTCAAAATATAAAAGTATAACAAATACAACATATCTTTAAATAAACTTAAGTCATGTTGCAGGAATTCCAAATTTTAAACCATAAGACTAAGGTACTCAATAATAGGATCTGTGTGGCCTTACCCACATGACTTTTTAAAAGTAGAATATCAGAGAATAATCTACAAAACACACACACACACACACACACACACACACACAATTTTAATACATTCCAAAATGGGATACCAAACATGACTTAGAGAAAATGGGAATTCCCTGGTGGTCCAGTGGTTAGGACTCAGTGCTTTCACTGCCTGGGCCCAGGTTCAATCCCTGGTCGGGGAACTGAACTAAGATCCCACAAGCAGCACAGGATTATTATTATCCATAGCAATGGATAATATCCCAATGTCCTGGAAGAAGCAAATGATTCAATTTTGGAGATAAAGTTCCTAGGTCTATTGCTAATAGAACTAAAGATGGAGAAGGTATGCAAACACATCGTAAAAGGAAAACTACTGCATGACAACCAAGCCTTCCTCAATAACAAAACATCATGGGAATTGAAAGAGGAGGAGAAAGATACCTGCTGCTTCACGTTTTTGAGGCAACCTTTCAATTCTAGGGCCTAGAATGCTGCCTGGAACATCAATAAATACTTGTTAAGTGAATGAATCTGACCACTCATTCCTTTTAAAACTTTCACTAAGTATTCAGTCACTCTGCTAGGCACTTCAGAAAAAAAGGGTGAATAAAGCCTGATTCCTGACCCTGGAAAGCAAACAGTAAAATGGAGAAAGGCACTTAAATAAATGATTACAACACTAAATATATAACCTATAATAGAAACATTCTAACTGGTATGGGGGGCTAATGAGTGTCAATACATATTTGACAACTGCTTTACAGTTTTGAAATCTGAACTACTCCACTAACCCTCATGAGTACTTTTTTTTAAAATTAATTTATTTAATTTATTTATTTTTGGCCGCGTTGGTCTTCGTTGCTGTGCGCAGGCTTTCTCTAGTTGCGGCGAGCGGGGGCTACTCTTTGTTGTGGTGCGCGGGCTTCTCTAGGCGCCCGTGCTCCGCAACAAGTAGTTGTAGCACACGGGCTCAGTTGTTGTGGCGTGCAGGCTCTAGAGCGCAGGCTCGTTAGTTGTGGCGCACGGGCTTAGTTGCTCCACAGCATGTGGGATCTTCCCGGACCAGGGCTCAAACCTGTGTCTCCTGCATTGGCAGGTGGATTCTTAACCACTGCGCCACCAGGGAAGCCCCCCTCATGAGTACTCTAACATAATAATCATACTCAGTTTTTAAAATACTATTAAATAATATTCAGGTAACATTTTATTTGAAATGTTTTATTATAATCAACATTTACTAGCAGCACTTCATAGATCTGTCAGAGAGAAGACAGAATCCATCATTCCTCTCCTGGGGCATGGAATGTTTAATGTATGTATCACTAACTAAATGCTCAAGTCATAGCTACAGTATGCGGCTATGTATGTTAATACTTATTCTTAACATACTTATAAGTATGCTAATACTTATTCTATGACATAAATAGTATACGTAATTATGAACTTTAATATACACCTAGTTTATCATATTCTTCTGCTATCTCAAGCTAACAGAAAGATCAGCAAACAACAACAACAGAGAGATATAAAGAATGCTGCAGGGAATAACGCTATCCTAACAAAAGAAATACAATTAATGTGGTAGATTAAGGATAACTGCAAATTCTTTGTTACTCTTCCTATTAAGAAATGGAGTTTAGGGCTTCCCTGGTGGCGCAGTGGTTGAGAGTCTGCCTGCCGATGCAAGGGACACGGGTTCGTGCCCCGGTCCGGGAAGATCCCACATGCTGCGGAGCGGCTGGGCCCGTGAGCCATGGCCGCTGAGCCTGCGCATCCGGAGCCTGTGCTCCGCAAGGGGAGAGGCCACAACAAAGAGAGGCCCGTGTACCGCAAAAAAAAAAAAAAGGAAATGGAGTTTAGATGCCTTTCCCTTGGTGACCATAGTTAATAATACTGTATTGTATATTTGAAAGTTGCTGACAGTAGATCTTAAAAGTTCTTATCACAAGAAAAATTTGTAACTGGGAGATTGGGATTGACAATATATACACTAATATGTCTAAATAGATAACTAATAAGAACCTGCTGTATAAAAAATTAAATAAAATTCAAAATCAAACAAAAAAAGAACATTTGTAACCATTGTGGTGATGGATGTTAACTAGACCTATTGTGGTGATCATTTCACAATATATACAAATACTGAATCACTATGTTGTACACCTGAAACTAATATGTTATATGTCACGTATATCTCAATAAAAATAAATGCCTTTCCCCTAATTTGGGCTGGACTTAGTGATTTGCCTGACCAACAGAATGCAGAAGTGGCTTCCAAAGTTAGGTTCTAGGAGGCTTGGGGTTTCCACCCAAGGTTCTCTAGAACACTCTCTTGTGAGCCCTGAGCTGCGGTAAGTCTGAATATCCTGGGGTCCCCATGCTCAAGAGAATACATGATGAGGGCACTCACAGAGGCCTTGAGACTATATGAAGAACCCATCTGTTACAGCCCACAGTCATGTGAGTAATCCCAGCAGAGGCCCCACACATCAAGGAGCAGTGATGAGCCCAACCCACAGAGCCCTGCCCAAATTGCAGATTTATGGGCAAAACAAGACTGTTGCTTTAAGCCATTACATTTTGAAGTAGTCTGTCAGGTACCAACAGATAACCAGAATTACATAATGCTTCAAAATCCTTGGCTAAAGATAAAAGGAGATCATTCAATCAATATCTCTATCTCTCTCCCTCTCTGCCAGCCCTCTCTCTGAGGTGGGGATGGACCGAGTAAAACTACTACAACAGATTCAGTCAGCATTTGAAGCAAATCAGTCATCCAATTATTACAAATTAACAGACCTGAATTGAAGAGGTGAAGTCCATGCTGCCTTTCATGATTCTAATATGAAAAAGAAACACTATAAATGTGAATGTAAGGAAGGAGGAAGGAAAAATATTTGTACAAATTACCCTTACCAGTTTGATATTAAACTTCTTGTTCTACATAAGTGCTCAGTTTTGCTGCAACGTGAAATTAGGCTAAAAGTGAGCACCCAATCAGGTCTCTATTATTGGTTAAAGGCTAGTCCTTCACCTTTTTTGAGGGATCACGTACCCCTTATGAAAGCTATGGATCCTTTCTCCCTAAAAAAATACACATGCACAAATATAACTTCATACAATTTCCATACAATTTCAGTGGATTTTCAGCCCTTAGGATTCATGATCCTCAGGTTTAGAACCTGTATTAGAGGATTATTCAATAATGGTACACTGGATAATGATGGCATTGTTAGAATTATAAGAAATGATTTCATTCAAATTCCAAAAATAATCATTTTTCATTAGTCAATGGAGAACCCAGCAATTCAAGTCTTGTGTGACTTTAATGTCCACCTATTTTAACTTGAAATTATTACTCAATTCCAATATCTTAGCACAGACAATAACCTTCTGAGAGATGCCTTAGAAAATACATCGTTCCAAAACAACCTGGTTTATATTGTCTTTTGGGGACAGTGGTTCAGTCTCATGCTGCTGATATGGCACAGCAGTAACTTGGGATTCTTACTCTCACTCATAAGCCTCATCAGGGTAAGAGTTCAGCTTCTTATCTCTTTAAATCCTTAGCATCCCAACACTAAAATTATACTGGGTCCCGATTATTATTAACAATGATGTTGGTCAATCAGCCTAGAGCAACAGTGCTCATACTTTATGGTCACAGGACTCTTTTACACTCTTAAAAATTATTTAGAACCCCATAAAGCTTTTGTTAGGTTGGTTATATCTATTGAGGTTTGCAGTATTAGACACTGAAACTGAGAAAGGTTTTATATACATATTAATTCATTTTAAGATAATAAACCCAATATATATTAGCAAATAATGTACTTTTATTAAAAATATTTTTCATGTTGCTATTTATGAAAAAAAACTTTTTTTTTTTGGCTGCGTTTTGTCTTCGTTGCTGCGCATGGGCTTTCTCTAGTTGCGGCGAGCAGGGCTTACTCTTGGTTGCAGTGCACGGGCTTCTCACTGCAGTGGCTTCTCTTGTGGCGGAGCATGGGCTCCAGGCACGTGGGTTTCAGTAGTTGTGGCACACAGGCTCAGGAGTTGTGGCTCGCGGGCTCTAGAGCACAGGCTCAGTAGTTGTGGCACACAGGCTAAGTTGCTCCATGGCATGTGGGATCTTCCTAGACCAGGGATTGAACCCATGTCCCCTGCACTGTCAGGCAGATTCTCAACCACTGCACCACCAGGGAAGTCCCGAAAAATATTCTATTTTTTGGAATATGAAACACTGGTAAGGATATGATGATACCCTCATTAAATGGTACTGTGTATATAAATCACAATTTCTTGAAAGTAGCAATGAAGCATCAATCTTAAAAAATACATATTTTTCAAAACAAAACTAGTAAGAAAAGTGGCACTTTTTTGCATTTTTGCAAATCTCTTCAGTGTCTGGCTTAACAGCAGCTGGATTTCCACATCTGCTTCTACTGATACATTTCAATCTGTTGTGATATACCAGGTCATGTCAATCTCTAGAAAACTCCACTGAACACTCATGAAAGAATGACAGTGGAAAAGACAATGTCCTAGTATTATCGTGAAAACTGTTTTGGCCTCAAGGACCCCCTGAAAAGAATCTAAACAACCTCTGGCCTAGAGGCACCTGTTAGTGGCCTAGGTCCTTTATTTCTTCCTTCAAGTCTCTTTTAAATGACTGGAATTCAAACTGGAGCAATAAATTCTACAATTTACTGTATAATCCCTTCTGTACACTGCTCTTTTATCAGACTATAGTAAATTTCAACAGGCTTCCTAGCCACTTCTGAGCATCAAAATAAAAGGCTGATGAAATTAAGCATTTACACCTGTTCTTTCCTCCCTGGTAACCAAGTAAACAACTATCTAGGGAGACAGTTATAATGCCATTCCCATACCAATTTGGGAATTAATCTAGACTGTTAGTAAGAAGATCCACCCAAAACGAATCTAGATTATGGTTTAACCTTAAAAATATAAATGTACATTTTGCGCAACAGTACAAATCCACAAAAGCCTCACTTGCTCTCACCAAGTGGTACAAAACTGAACTGGGTTAAAAGCCAAGGGAATAAGTGTGTTAAATTTAAAAGTTCAAGTACATTATGGGGTTGAATGAGAAACAGTTTTCTAGATAACTATCACTAAACAAGCAAAAGGTCCAAAAATACTTTAAAAAGTCAAAGTCGTCTGAGCAAACAAAACAAAGTCCAGACAAAAAACCTATAAAGTAAAAAACTAGCCATAAACATGGTTAACTAGAAAAGGAGGAAAAAAAGCTTACCACGTAGAATCGAACACTCCTGATTGAGTGCAAATCCCAAGTAAATTCTTGACATTAACATTCAGATGCAGCACTCTGCTATAACTAGAAGCTTTCTGCAAATGTTCTGCTTCTGCTCTACATACACGAAGTTTTCCTATCCTTTTCCTCAAAGGTATCAGTCATCTTCATGTTAACGCCCAGATGAAACGCTTTCTGTTGCTCTAGCAGTTTTGTTCTACTTTGTTTCTTGATTATTCTGAGTTCTCTCTTACAACTGGAGAGCTACTGAACCAATCCCGAGTAAGAAATGGGAAAGTACAAGAAAGAGGCGACAGCTCTGCACACCCACACGGAAAAGGACTCAGAGCAGAGCAGAGCAGAGGCAGCCCGGCCCCAGCTGCAATCCGAACGGAAGGCAGAGCTTTCCAGGCTCCCAGCAACACCAGACAATGTCTCCCTCCCCCCCGCCCCCACGTCCCCACTCCAAGACTATCTAAAGACTAAGAACCCAAAAGTGGAGTCCACCCGCTTTTCAGGGCCACGGAGGCTCCGGGGCAGGTATTCTCTCCCGTTACATAACTGGGGCCTAGGGCCCTGCTTCTGCAATGGGTCCTCTGAAGAGGCAGGCACACGGGTTCCCCACGGACCCTCTCGGGAAAGTAGAAGCTGGGCTCTGCACCTGGTCGGCCCCGCAGAAAGAAGGGAGACGACTTGAGGCCGCGACCAGAGGCGCTGGGGCATAGGGGGTGATGAGCCAGCCAGGAGAGGGGCAGGGCGGCTCCCGAAGGCCCGCGGCAGGCCCGGGCGTCTCCGGTTCTACTCCACTCCCCTCCCTCGCCAGCCCAGTCCCCACCGGCCGCCCCCTCCCCCATTCCGCGCTCCCCTCCCCCGCGCCTCCATCCCGGGCCCCAGCCGAGTGGCTGGCGGACGTGCAGAGTAAGGCCTCGGCCACCGCCATCGGATGGCTCCCAGGCCAGTACCTGGTCAGACATGGTGACGGTGGTCTCCCCCGGGGTCTCCGCACAGCAGCGGCCTCGGGTAGGCAGTACCTCGCTCCGGGGTTTACAAATCCGTCTCCCTTCCCCACAGCACAACACCGCGGCTGGAGGGACTTCCGGTACGCCTGGCGTCACTTCCGCTACGCGCTAAGAGGACGGGGAAGGAAAAGAGGAAAGGCGAGGCGGGAAAACCAGTCGGGGGTCTGCCCGGAGGCGGGAGGGTCGAGCGGCTTTAGTGGTGGTCGCGCGAGTGAATAAACGACAGTCCCCTCAGCTGCACCTAGACTAGGCCTTGTGCCTGGGTCCCGAGCCCATCCCCCTGGGGAAAAGTTCCGGGTGCCTAGTCTCGATGTTTGGAAGCGTACTGACAGCACAGACCCCTCCCTCCGATACCTTGCGCGTTTCTGAAGGCTGAGCCAAGATACTTCTATTGTCTCCTCCTGGCCTTGCTCATCGATCTCGCTGAATAAATTGGACTGTATACCTAGTGTATACAGTAGTGTATACTGTATACCTAGCACTTTAGTGCTTCTTACACTAGAGCTAGAATTTTTGGTTAACCAACCCTGGCCAAACACATGAACTTAATTGAAACAAAACAAAACATGATCCCATTGGGCAGGATTTTGATGGCTACTGATGAAAAAGATGCTCCTGAAAGTTCTAAACTGGTGGGGAGAAGAAGCTGATTCCGATCCTTGACTTCACTGCTTTGAATTAAAGAATGGTCCTTCTGTGAGTTCTTTAAAATATAGTGGCCCTACTGACAAAAGCATAGAGCATAAGGATATGGAAAAACGGAACAGAATTGAGATTCCAGAATAAATCAGTAAATCCTCACACATCAATTAATTTTGGACAAAAATGCCAAGACAATTCAATGGTGAAATAAGTCTTTTAACAAAACTTACTGGGACAACTGGACATCCATATGCAAAAGAATGAATTTGGATCACTATCTCACAATATTTGAAAAATTAACTTAAAGTGGATCAAAGGCCTGAATGTAAGAGCTAAAACTATAAAACTCTTAGGAGAAAACATACGTATAAATCTTCTTGATCTTAGATTAGGCAATGGCTTCTTAGATATGACACCAAAATCACAAGTAACCAAAGAAAAATAAATAATATAGACTTCATCAAAATTAAAACTTTTGTCTTTTATGTTAGAAAGACAACCTAAGAAATAGAAGAAAATATTTGCAAATAATATATCTGATAAAGGTCTAATATTCAGAATACATGAACCATTATAATTCAACAATTAAAAGACAAGTAATCCAATTTAAAAGTGGACAAAATATCTGAATAGAAATTTCTCCAAAGAAGATATACAAATGGACATGAAAAGATGCTCAACATCATTAGCTATCAGGGAAATGCAAATTAAAGCCACTATGAGATACCATTTCAGACCCATTAGGATATTGTCTATAAATGAAAAGAAAAATAATAAGTGCTGAAAAAGATATGGAGAAATTGGAACCCTCATACTCTACTTAGTGGGAACGTAAAACGCTTTGGAAAACACTTCATTTGAAAAACATTCTGGCAGTTCCTCAAACTGTTAAACATAAAGTTACCATGACCCAGGAATTCTACTCCTAGGTATACACCCAAGAGAACTGACGATGTATGTTCACACAAAAACATGTACACAGATGTTCACAGCAGCCATATTCATAATTCATAATGAATTCATAATTCATTCATATTTTTGCTATTCATAATAACAACAAAAAAGAAAACAACCCAAATGTCCATCAACTGACTAATGGATAAAGGAAAGTGGTATAGCCATATAAAGGAACATTATTAAGCCATAAAAAGGAATGAAGTCTTCATATGATGTGGATGAAACTTGAAAACATTATGCTAAGTGAAAGGAGCCAGTTGCAAAGTATGATTCTGTTTATATGACATACACAGAATAGGCAAGTCTATAGAAACAGAAAATAGATTAGTGGGCTACTGCTCCAGCATTCTACTAGGGCTGGAGGATTAGTGGGGAAATGGGGAGTAACTATTAAAGAGCAGAGTTTCTTTGAGCGGTGATGAAAATGCTATAAAATTGCTTGAATGATGACTGTACAGCTCTGTAAATACACTGAAAAACTAAAAATTGTACACTTTAAATAGGTGAGCTCACAGGGAATTACATTCCAGATTTAAAGAAATGAATGGAAAGGATACAAAACATTAAAGTGTAGCAGGTTATTGTTCATACGTGTAAAGCACCTTATATGATTGAGAAAATAAAGAACAGTGCCTTAAAAGACAGACTAAAAGGTAGACTGTAACTTAAAATGTTGGTGATTTGTTCTTTCACATTAATGAAGGGAAAGGTTGGTCTGAGGATGTAACTGTTGATGTGAGCAGTAGTAAACCAACTTTTAGATACCATACTGTTAGTATTTAATTGAAAACTTACCTACTTTATTTCAAGCCTGAGTAACTTAAAGGATGTTATACAAAGTCAAAACCCTTCATCTATTGAATCTCCCAACATTTTGCTTATGGCTGTTAAAAAGTATAGAGATAAAGTTGATTTAATTATATTTTCCTTTGTACTTCAAAAAATTATCTTAACACTGTTGTACCTTAAAAGGATTTCCACGAAGCTTTCTGGAAAAGTAACTTCTGTAAGGCAAGAAAGAAAGAAGTTGTTTTAGAATCATTTATTAACTCTTTAAATGAGACGATCATTTTAAGTTTTGAGACAGCAAACGTGAGCAGTATAATTTCAGAAAAAATTTTAGTTGATCAGATTACTGTAGATTTTTAATGATGATTGCCCTGGATAAACAGGTTGTACTTTTTCTTTCTCCTTTTCCATCCTTTCTTCTTCTCAGTTTCAATTGCTGTAGTATAATAAGCATGCATACTTTTATTTCTTTAGCTTCCTTATGAAGCACTAGTTTTTTCAGGTTTAGAGGGATACTTCTTCCCTGTCTTTGACACATTGGATTAGTTCAGAGGCTTAAATCAGTTTAAAATGAGCTTTTGCTTTTCTAGGTCATTAAGGTTTTTTGTTTTAGTTTCTTTAGCCTATAGTGGCTGTGTTTAGCACTTGGTTTTCAATATTTTATGGGAAGAAATGACAAGTTGCTTTGGTCCATTTCATAAGCCAAAATTCCTTACATTTAGATAATTAAAGGTTCTTAAAATGAAGATTTACTGTTTCTTCTTTACTTGCTGGTACAGCTAAAGTTTGTTTTACTTGCACATTGGTACATATACCTAAGTTTTCAAGTGCCTTAATTGTTTAAAATCTCTGGCTTCAAAGGTTTTGGGGGAAAGGTAGGCTTACCTCACATTTTTGTTTCCCTCAGTAGTAATATTTTACGTACCTCACAAAAAATTTTATTATGGTGCCATGGCTATTAGTTTTTAGTGAGTGCTTTAAGATACAAGATTCAGTTGAAAATATACAGAATTTCCATTCTCCCAAAGTGGTAAAAATTAGCTACAATGGTATAATTGTCATTTACCTAGATAGGAATACCTTGCCACACATTAATGTTAACACTATAGCTATTTTTGTGAAAATATAGCTGATGAAGCCTCTCATCTTCTATAATTTTGAATACTGCTCTAACAGACTCATAATATGGAATTAGATTTTACAAAAAGAGCTCTTACAACAGAACTCACAGGCTTTCCCCCTCTTCCTTTAGCAGTTTAGTATCTTGGGCCATTAATAATTTGGGGGTTCTTTTTAATCCGGAAGGTATATAGAAACCTTTTCAGATTTTTCATCTGATTTGTTCATGCAGATTGTAGTTCTATTAAAATCCCTTATTTTACCTTACAGATATTTGTTGCACAGACACTGCTGTATTTAGAAATTTATATTTCAGTTCATTAAAAACTGCAAAACCAGAGGGAGGGAGACGCAAGAGGGAAGAGATATGGGAACATATGTATATGTATAACTGATTCACTTTGTTATAAAGCAGAAACTAACACACCATTGTAAAGCAATTATACTCCAATAAAGATGTAAAAAACAAAACAAAACAAAACAAAACAAAAAAAACTGCAAAACCAATCTGTATCATGTACCAAACTGATTTAAAATAAATCTACGTTTGTTGGATTAAAAAATAATAATAATAAAAATAAATAAATAGGTGAGCTGTATGATGTTAATTATATGTCAATAAAACTATTGTTATATAAAACAAAAACAAAAATATAATGCTAATAAGTGTAGAGCTGCTAATAAGTGAAGTATAGTGTATTATTAAGGGAGTATATAGAACCTTCACATCCAACCAGGATGGTCGTGAAAAGCATGCAAAAAAATAAATAAAATCTAAATTGAAATCCAAAGGGGAAGTTGAAATAGGCTAGAGCAGCAGTTTCAAAACATTTTGGTCACAGGACTCCTTTAAACTTTTAAATTTATTGAAGACCCCAAAGAGCTTTTGTTTATGTGTGTTATATCTATTGATATTTACCATATTAAAAATTAAAACTGAGAAAATTTTAAAGTATGTATTAACTCACTGAAAAATAATAATGTCTTTTTTATACAAGCCCACATTTTTATTATTAGATTCAGCAAATGTAAGATTACATTTCAATAATATAATCAGAAAAAACACAATAAGGATGACCAAAACTACACACTGTTCATTGAAATTATGGATATAGGTGATTAATAAGAGCATTGCACTTGTACCTTTTTAAACTTTTGCAGTTTTAATTAAACAAAACATTATTAATGAAATAGTGATTTCCCCGTTTTCAAAATCTCTACATACATTTTGAACATAACTGTGGGTATCTATGTATATCTTTTTTTTTACCAAAAAACTTCCCACCATTTTATTGACACCATGAAATCTCATATGTAATCTTTTTTTTCTTTTTTTTAAACATCTTTATTGGAGTATAATTGCTTTACAATGGTGTGTTAGTTTCTGCTTTATAACAAAGTGAAGCAGCTATACATATACATATATCCCCATATCCTCCCTCTTGTGTCTCCCTCCCTCCCACCCTCCCTATCCCACCCCTCTAGGTGGTCACAAAGCACCGAGCTGATCTCCCTGTGCTATGCGGCTGCTTCCCACTAGCTATCTATTTTACATTTGGTAGTATATATAAGTCCATGCCATTCTCTCACTTTGCCCCAGCTTACCCTTAATAATAAGTCTTTGGGGACTTCCCTGGTGGCGCAGTGGTTAAGAATCCACCTGCCAATGCAGGAGACATGGGTTCGATCCCTGGTCCGAGAAGATCCCACATGCCGTGGAGCAACTAAGCCCGTGCACCACAACTACTGAGCCTGCACTCTAGAGCCTGCGAGCCACAACTACTGAGCCTGTGCACCACAACTACTGAAGCCCGTGTTCCTAGATCCCGTGCTCCACAACAAAAGAAGCCACTGCAATGAGAAGCCCACACACCGCAATGAAGAGTAGCCCCTGCTCGCCGCATCTAGAGAAAGCCCATGCGCAGCAGCAAAGACCCAACACAGCCAAAAAAATAAGTAAAAAAATTTTTAAGTAAAAATAATAAATAAATAATAAGTCCTTTACGTGTTAGCATAAATAACATATTTGTATGAAAAATGACCATGTTTTCCAAATACAAAAAAAGCTAGTGAGTAGACTGGCAGTGATTTTGAGTTTTGCAAATGTCTTTAACTTCCTTAATGCCTACTTGGTAGAAGACAGCAGGATAGTTATAACTACTTCATCCAATTGTTGCCATATTGGTTGCAGTTGGTCGAAATATGTAAAGAAAATCCAGCCTCATACAGACATGTAATTGGGAGAGGGGAGGAGGACTATATTAATAGCCTTTGCTGATAAATGTAAATATTTTCTTTCATAGCACACCCAAACTTGACGAGTATAGCTTCTTAATTGAAATGTGGAATTTGAAACCGTATCAATGAACTTTTTGTGCTCTGTTACATTAAAAATCCATTGGTCTGTCTTGCACTTCAGAGAGGTCTTTCACCCATGCATAATTCTGTAACATGATGGATTGGTCATTTAGAAAACACTGATTCACTGAGTTATACAGATCTCCTAAATGTTGACGCATTTCATTATACGGTATCTAAAAATAACATTCATTGTTTTCACAGACTTAACAGAAAAAGTCTTTAAATACTGGGAAACTGTCAAATTCACAATGATCAGTACAATTTTTCCAAAATGCTAATTTTTGTGTGAAAGGTCAAATTTTGTCATTGACAACAAATATTGTCACTTGTTTTCTTTAAGTGTTAGGCTCATCTGTTCATTTTTTGAGAAAATGTCTGCTATATTTCCAAGTCTGAATAACCATTATTGACCTGTCATTCATTCTGTCACATAAAAATACTGTTCCTTTTTTTAAGGGCTAAACAAGCCTATAACTCAATCTCTTGTGAGCTTTTCCTAGAGATAGCAATCTTTTTTTAATAAATTTATTTATTTTTTATTTATTTATTTTTGGCTGCGTTGGGTCTTCATTGCTGTGCGCGGGCTTTCTCTAGTTGTGGTGAGCGGGGGCTACTCTACTTTGTGGTGCACAGGCTTCTCACTGTGGTGGCTTCTCTTGTGGCGGAGCACGGGCTCTAGGTGCGTGGGCTTCAGTAGTTGTGGCACACAGGCTCAGTAGTTGTGGTACACGGGCCCAGTTGCTCCACGACATGTGGGATCTTCCTGGACCAGGGATCGAACCTGTTTCCCCTGCATTGGCAGGTGGATTCTTTTTTTTTTTTTATCATTTAAATTTTATTTTATTTATTTTTTTATACAGCAGGTTCTTATTAGTTATCTATTTTATACATATTAGTGTATATATGTCAATCCCAATTTCCCAATTCATCCCACCACCACCACCCTCCCCGCCACTTTCCCCCATTGGTGTCCATACGTTTGTTCTGTACATCTGTGTCTCTATTTCTGCCCTGCAAACCGGTTCATCTGTACCATTCTTCTAGTTTCCACATATATGCAAGAATATATGACATTTGTTTTTCTCTTTCTGACTTACTTCACTCTGTATGACAGTGTCTAGATCCATCCACGTCTCTACAAATGACCCAATTTAGTTCCTTTTTATGGCTGAGTAATATTCCATTGTATATATGTACCACTTCTTCTTTATCCATTCGTCTGTCAATGGGCACTTAGGTTGCTTCCATGACCTGGCTATTGTAAATAGTGCTGCAATGAACATTGGGGTGCATGCGTCTTTTTGAATTATGGTCTTCTCTGGGTATATGCCCAGTAGTGGGATTGCTGGGTCATATGGTAGTTCTATTTTTAGTTTTTTAAGGAATCTCCGTACTGTTCTCTATAGTGGCTGTATCAATGTACATTCCCACCAACAGTGCAAGAGGGTTCCCTTTTCTCCACACCCTCTCCAGCATTTGTTGTTTGTGGATTTTCTGATGACGTCCATTCTAAGTGGTGTGAGGTGATACCTCATTGTAGTTTTGATTTGCATTTCTCTAATGATTAGTGATGCTGAGCAGATTTTCATGTGCTTCTTGGCCATCTGTATGTCTTTTTTGGAGAAATGTCTATTTAGGTCTTCTGGCAGGCAGATTCTTAACCACTGCGCCACCAGGGAAGTCCCAAGATAGCAATCTTATGGAGAAGAAATGACTGCTTTTCTTCACATAGAATATTTTTTAAAAGTTACTCAAGCATTAAAACTTAGCAAAATTAGTGTTTTAGTTTCCTATTGCTGCTATAACAAATTACCACAAACTTCATGGCTTACAACAACACAAATTTATTATCTTACAGTTCTGGAAGTCAGAAATCCTAAAATCAAGACATTGCTGGGCCAAGTTGCTTCTGGAGGCTCTAGGGGAGATTTTTTTTTTTTTTTTTTTTTGGTCAGGCTGCACTGCTTGTGGGATCTTAGTTCCCCCACCAGGGATCGAACCCGTGCCCCCTGCAGTGTAAGCTCAGAATCCTAACTGCTGGACCACCAGAGAATTACTGGGGAGAATTTATTTTCTTACTTCTCCAGCTTCTAGAGACCACCTGCATTCTTTGGTTCGCGGCCCCTTCCTCCATCGTCAGGGCCTGCTGGATCTTTAATAACTCCCCTCCTCCCCTCCCACCTTCCCTCTCTCCCTTTCTCCCTCTCCGTCTCCTTAGCTTCTGTGGTCACATCTCCTCTGACTCTGACCCTTTTGTCTCCCTCTTATAAGAACGCTTGTGATTACATTGAACTACCCGGGTAATCCAGGATAACCACCGCATCTCAAAATCCTTAACTTAAATCAAATTAGCAGGAGGGAGTCAAGATGGCGGAGTAGGCAGACGCAGAGTTCGCATCTCCTTACAACTAGGGCACCTACCAGGCACTGGTGGGGAACCTAGGACACCTAAGGGGATGAGAGGAACCCCCGTGCGACTGGGTAGGACATGAGGGGGAGCGAGGGGGGGAAGGAGCAGTGGAGGCGGGACGGGACTGGTGCCCCTGAGGGGCAGCTGGGGGAGGGGAGGGGTTCCCACGCTCAGGAGGGGCCCACCCACTGTGAGGGGGTCAGCAGGGATGGGGAGGGACCCTCGGAGGACCGAGGATCGGAAGGGACATGTGGACACGGCGGAGGGGGGGAAGGGGATGGTAGGATGAATTGTGAGATTAGGATTCACAAATCTACACTACCATGGGTAAAACAGAGAGCTAGTGGGAACCTGCTGTATAGCACAGGGAGCTCAGCTCGGTGCGCTATGATGACCTAGATGGGTGGAATAGGGGGCGGGGTGGGAGGGAGGCCCAAGAGGGAGGGGATATATGTATACATAGAGCTGATTCACTTCGTTGTACAGCAGAAACTGACACAACATTGTAAAGCAATTATACTCCAATTTTAAAAAAATCACATTAGCAAAATCCTTTTTGCCAAGTGAAGTAACATATTCACAGGTTTCAGGGATTAGGAAGTGGACGTCTTTGGGAGGCCATTCATTAGCCTACCATAATTAATTTTTTACTGTTTCATCAAGGATATTCTCAGGTGAAACCTTTTTTTCAAGTGCATCACAGTATGGAATACAATGAATACTAGTACATTTGGTGTCTCTCTCGATTCATGCTAAAATGACAGCAGTTTTACAAACCATTGGTTTTGCATTATCAGTGCCAATGTCCACACAGTGAAAAAAAACAAATAATGTCTTATTATGAAAATAGTCTTGAACTTGCAGACCCCCTGAAAAAGTCCCACGTCCTCTAGTAGTCCAAAGACCATATTTTGAGGTAGAGGAAGGGAAGTGAAAGCTTTTCCTGGCCTAGACAATTGACAAGAGGTAAAGAAGCAAGCATGACAAGCTCTGTATAGTAGGAGCATGGTTTGGAAAGTAGGAGCTAGAAGAAATTGCCAGAAAGGAAAGTAAGGGCCCATTCACAGAAAGTCTAGTAAACCATATTAAGAAATTTGGGCTTAATCCTGAAAGGCATAAGGATGGCAGTGAAGGGGTGTAGGAGGCATAAAGAGTTTCTAATCAGGGGAAGTGATAATACCAGCCTGCAATGTGAAGAAGCAAGACAAAAAAAAGAGGGAAATAAGTTAGGAGGCTGCAACAGTAGTCCAGAAGAAAAAAGAGAATGACAAGAAATTAGATCAATGGTAGTAAAGATGGAAATGGAGACGATACAATCAACAGGTTTTGGAAACTGATTAGATTCTGACTTGGGTAACTTGACGTGATGTTATCATTTTAAGATTTGATAGAAAACCTTGGAGAAGAGGAACAGATTTGCAAAGGAAAAAAAAGGATAAGATTTAGATGTAAGTATGCAGTGCCCAGAGTCACCCAGGGAAACATGTCTAGCAGGCAGTTGATGTGATTTGGAGCACTGAGAAATCCAGGCTGAAGATAAGAGATTTGGAAATCATTGGCATAAAAATGTTGTTGATGATGATCATTCTTAACATTTATTAAGCTGCAGACCCTCTTCCAAGTACTGTACATTTATTATTTCACTTGATCCTATAAAGTATGAATAAGTGATAATGCTATCCTCACAGGTGCAAAAGCAGAGGCAAGAGAGATTGAACTCACCCAGATAAGTGATAGAGTCAGTATTTGAACCCAGGAGATCTTTACTGCAGTTCCTTCAGTGATTTATAACAGGTAGAAAAGGCAGGAGAAATGCTACCTGTAGAATGCTCATCAAAATCACCCGTGAGGGGCTTCCCTGGTGGCGCAGTGGTTGAGAGTCCGCCTGCCGATGCAGGGGACACGGGTTCATGTCCCGGTCCGGGAAGATCCCACATGCCGCGGAGCGGCTGGGCCCGTGGGCCATGGCCGCTGAGCCTGAGCGTCCAGAGCCTGTGCTCCACAACGGGAGAGGCCACAACAGTGAGAGGCCCGCGTACAGCAAAAAAAAAAAAAAAAAAAAAAAAAAAAAAATCACCCGTGAGGGTTTTCAAATTAAGCAAACCTCTGAGATTCAGATGAATGCCCTTAGCAGTTCATTCCTTTCCTCCTCACTCCTCACCTTGAGAATCACAGTCAAGGTAGACCACAATTATTGCTGGGAGGTCTTACATTCCTCAGGTGTGTTATGGCAATAAGAGTGTGGCTTGAATTTAATATTTCAGAGGTGAGAAATTCTTGGTGATAACGGAGTAGGGTGAGGGCTCTGAAGTGAGTGGCTAAAGTGTCCTGAGAAATGAGGAGATAGGGCAATATAAGATTAGGGTGTTGGATGGGTTATAAGATAGAGCAATATAAGATTAGGGTGTTGGATGGGTTATAACATAAAAACTGAAGTTACTGTAGATGACAGTGTAGCTTGGGAGTGTAGGGAAGACAGGGTCCAGTGAATGAGTTTAGTGTATGGCAGTAAGAGGAAGAACAAGTTTTTAAATTAAACAGAAGAATGCTGGTCTGAAAGTAATATTGGAGAGGCTGGGAAACAAGAAGAACTTTGACCAGTCTTCTAGTGTTTCTCAAACAAAATTCTTGGAGAAATTAAACATTACCTGCAAATCTGTTCTTCCTCCATGCCCTGGGCCATTCTTTGGTCAATCAGCTCTTTGTCTCTTCTCTCCTTCCCTTCCCCAAAAAAGAATCACAACAGTTTTTTCGTACACTAGCAGGACACTATGGGTGAAGCAGAATTCCACAGCTATGTTAATTAATGGGCAAACGAGCCAAGAATAAATTCCTGAGTTGAGGGATAAACAACTTCTTTGCCATCTGAGGGAGTTAAGCCCCGTGTGTGGAAGCCATTGGTAGTTGGAACATTCTTAAGGGCTGGAAAAGGTATAAAACGTAAAAGTAAGGAATGGTGGGAAAATGGTAGAGAGTTACCTTTGTTAGGATGTGGTACCTTTTGCCTCAGGTGCAAAAGCAAAGTAACAAAAAGTGGAAGCATTTCCCATCCATTGGCAGATCATCCAACAGGCTTAGAAAAACTTCAACTATTCCTATTTTTCTAATAATTTCCCTATTATAATATCAGTAGCTCTGAAGAAGAGGCCTTTTCAATAAGACTACATGTGCAATCGACATATTGTCTTCTATGAATAGAAACAGTGCATAAAATTAGAAACTGGTGAAGCCTGCAATTCCCACACTCATATTTTCTCATTGGGGAAAGAAAAGAAGTCAGAGATAGAGAAGAAGTTTTTAATCAAAAAAAAAAAAAAGGAAGAAAAACCGAGTCAAAGGGGAAAATACATAGAATGAAAAATTTGAGGGCTTCCCTGGTGGTGCAGTGGTTGAGGGTCCGCCTGCCAATGCAGGGGACACGGGTTCGTGCCCTGGTCCGGGAAGATCCCACATGCCGCGGAGCGGCTGGGTCCATGAGCCATGGCCGCTGAGCCTGTGCGTCCGGAGCCTGTGCTGTGCAACGGGAGAAGCCACAACAGTGAGAGGCCCACGTACCGCAAAAAAAAAAATTTGACTTTTTTCCAACTTGATTTTTAGAGTCAAAATATGACTTAGTCGCTCTTTGGAATGATTTTGGAACCTAATCTATTTTTTTGTTTCTGATTTCAACATTTTAAGTATATTGTATTTGTTTCAACAAATCCATTGTATTTGTCTCAACAAATCCATTTTTTAAAAACTGTGTTAAAGGGCCTCCCTGGTGGCGCAGTGGTTGAGAGTCCGCCTGCCGATGCAGGGGATACGGGTTCGTGCCCCGGTCTGGGAGGATCCCACATGCCGCGGAGCTGCTGGGCCCGTGAGCCATGGCCGCTGGGCCTGCGCATCCGGAGCCTGTGCTCTGCAGCGGGGGAGGCCACAGCAGTGAGAGGCCCGCGTACCGCAAAAAAAAAAAAAAAAAAAAAAAAAAAACTGTGTTAAATATTGACTAACATCAGAGTAATTTTTTTTGAAAATCAAAAGGAAATAGCCCACTCAGATAAAAAGAACAGATGAACTTAAGAGGAAACATTACTAAACAAAATATTTTACCTAAGTCACCATATCTCATAAAATTTACAAAACTGGGACATAGTGAGAGTAACATATCTTATTTTTTCCTCTTTAAAAAAAACCAGTTCAGGGCTTCCCTGGTGGCACAGTGGTTAAGAGTCTGCCTGCCAATGCAGGGGGCATGGGTTCAAGCCCTGGTCCGGGAAGATCCCACATGCTGCAGAGCACCTAAGCCCGTGCACCACAACTACTGAGCCTGCGCTCTAGAGCCTGTGAGCCACAACTACTGAGCCCGCATGCCACAACTACTGAAGCCCACATGCTCTAGAGCCTGTGTTTGGCAACAAGAGAAGCCCATGCACTGCAACGAAGAGTAGCCCCTGCTCGCCGCAACTAGAGAAAGACTGCGCACAGCAACGAAGACCCAAGACAGCCAAAAATAATAAATAAAAATAAATTTATATATTAAAAAAAAAACAGTTCAGGGGGACTTCCCTGGTGGCGCAATGGATAAGACTCTGTGCTCCCAATTCAGGGGGCCCAGGTTTGACCCCTGGTCAGGGAACTAAATCCCACATGGATGCCGCAACTAAGGAGCCCATGTGCCACAACTAAGGAGACAATGAGCCACAACTAAGACTCAGCGCAACCACATAAATAAATAAATAAATAAAACAAAACCAGTTCAACCCAAAGTGTGTGTGAAATTAATGATCTAACCATTAGTGAAGAATTATTTCAAGGGCAGTAATTTGATCGTACATAGCAAACGGGATATATTCTAGGAACAAAAAGAACAGATTTTTTTTTTTTAAAGCACAAATCTTGGGGCTTCCATGGTGGTGTGGTGGTTAAGAATCCACCTGCCAATACAGGGGACACAGTTTCAAGCCCTGATCAGGGAAGATCCCATATGCCACAGAGCAACTAAGCCCGTGCGCCACAGCTACTGAGCCTGTGTGCCACAACTACAGAAGCCCACGCACTTAGAGCCTGTGATCTGCAACAAAAGAAGCCACCGCAATGAGAAGCCCACACTCAGCAATGAAGACCCAATGCAGCCAAAAATCAATAATTTTTTTTAAAAAAAAGCACAAATCTTAAGTGAGTTAATATTAATAACAATGTTAGCAGTGTTATTCTGAAACTTTCTATATCAAGTATGAAGTATATAAATATTTTGCTATCTTTTTAATGTCTGTAGAATCAGAAGATGCCCCCCTTTTTATTCCTGATATTGCTTGTTTATACCTTCTCTAATTTTTCTTGTACGTTCTCATTAGAGTTGTATTAATTTTATCAGTCATTTCAGAAAATAACTTTTGGCTTTCTTGGTTCTCTATATTGTAGGTTTATTGCTATTTTATTTCTGCTTTTATCTTATTTCCTTCCTTCTTCTTTCTTTGGGTTTAATTTGCTCTTCTTTTTCTAGCTTCTTGAGATTAATACTGAGGTCACTGATTTTTTTTTTAATTTTATTTTTTTATTATTTTACTACTTTTTTTTTTTTTTTTTTTGGCTGCGCTGGGTCTTCATTGCTATGTGCGGGCTTTCTTTAGCTGTGGTGAGTGGGGGCTACTCTTGGTTGCAGTGTGTGGGCTTCTGATCGCGGTGGCTTCTCTCTTGTGGAGCATGGTCTCCAGGCATGCAGGCTTCAGTAGTTGCAGCATACGGGCCCTAGAGCACAAGCTCAGTAGTTGCGGCATGCGAGCCCTGGAGCACAGGCTCAGTAGTTGTGGCACATGGGCTCAGTTGCTCTGTGGCATGTGGGATCTTCCCAGACGAGGGATTGAACCTGTGTCCCCTGCATTGGCAGGCGGATTCTTAACCACTGCGCCACCAGGGAAGTCCCCGTCACTGATTTTTAAATTCTTCTTCTTTACCATCTATAAATGGTAAATATTTCATTGTAAATGCAGCTTCAGCTTCCTCCCACAAAATTTGACATATAGTGTTGATATTTTCATTACTATTTAACTCAAAATATTTTATAATGTTCACTGTAATTTCTTCTTTAACTCATGGATTGTTTAGAAGTGTATTCCTTAATTTCAAAATGTATAGGAATTTTCTACATGTCTTTTTGTTATTAATATCTAGCTTAATTTCACTGTGGTCAGAGAATATACCATATACAACTTCAACTTCAGTGCTTTGCAATTTGTTGAGACTTGCTTTAAGGCCTAGCATATGGTTAGTTTTAGTAAGTGATACACATGTGCTTGGAAAAAAATGTGTATTATCCAATTGAACTCCAGTTTTTGTGGCCCCCACTCCAAAGCTCTGTTTAGTTTCTCCATCTCTCAGCCACTGCTTTCTGTTCAGTTTCCCATTCCCCTAGTCATCACCTTTGGGTTAGCAAATTCCACAAAGTGAGAAGTGGCACCAAAGTAGGGGCTCACTTCTCTGGACTTCTCTCTTCTGACATCTTTTCCTTGAAAATCCTCACTGCCTTAGTAAGCCTCACATACCTTCAAATAAGTGTATATTTTTCTTTTTCTTCCTTTTTTCTTTTCTTTTTTTTTATTGCTTTGGTGTCGGTTGAAAATTAAGTTAACTGATAAGTGTCAGACCATCTGATATCTTCTTTTTTTTTTTTTTTTTTTTTTGTGGTACACGGGCCTCTCACTGTTGTGGCCACTCCCGTTGCGGAGCACAGGCTTCGGACACGCAGGCTCAGCAGCCATGGCTCACGGGCCCAGCCACTCCACAGCATGTGGGATCTTTCTAGACTGGGGCACGAACCCATGTCCCCTGCATCGGCAGGCGGACTCTCAACCACTGCGCCACCAGGGAAGCCCTATCTGATATCTTGAAATCAGATAGTGTAAGTCCTTGAACTTTGTTCTTCATTTTATTTAATTAATTTATTTATTTATTTTTTGTGGTACGTGGGTGTCTCACTGTTGTGGCCTCTCCCGTTGCGGAGCACAGGCTCCAGACACACAGGCTCAACGGCCATGGCTCACGGGCCTAGCCGCTCCACGGCATGTGGGATCTTCCCGGACCAGGGCACGAACCCCTGTCCCCTGCATCGGCAGGCGGACTCTCAACCACTGCGCCACCAGGGAAGCCCACTACTTCCTTTTTTTTAAAAATATATATATATTTAGTTAGTTAGTTAGTTAATTATTTGGTTGTGCCGGGTCTTAGTTGTGGCAGGCGGGCTCCTTAGTTGTGGCACGTGGGCTCCTTAGTTGCGGCCTCAGGGCTCCTTAGTTGTAGCATGAGAACTCTTAGTTGCAGCATGCATGTGGGATCTAGTTCCCTGACCAGAGATCGAACCCAGGCCCCCTGCATTGGGAGCCTGGAGTCTTATCCACTGTGCCACCAGGGAAGTCCCTATGCTACATTCTTAAAATAGAATTATATGCCATCATTTTTAAAAATGAGATTAATCTATAGAGACTGACATGGGAAAGATATCCAAGCTATACTTACTGTAAAAAAACAAAAAAACAAAAACAACAACAAGCAAAAAAACCCCATGTATGTTTATTATGATTTCCATTTCTGTGAAGGAAAAGAAACTGTTACAAAAGTAGTATTATTACTAATAACAGCAAACAGTTACCGTTTGTAAGACACTGCCCTAAGCAAAGTATAAATTATTTCATTTAATCTTCAGAATGACCCTATGAGATAACACTATTTCCAGATGAGCAAAATGGGGAAGAAATAGGTTACGTAACTTGCCCAAGATCTCATAGACAAAAAACTGGAGTTTGAACCCAGGCAGTCTGGCTCTGGAGTCCATCATCTTAACCCACTATACCAAGTCACCTAATGTATGTATGTAAGCATATACACACACAGTTTACAATAACATACATCAAACTCTTAACAATGGTTCTTTACCAAGGAGGGATTACAGGAACTTTCAAATTCTGTTACATTTTTTGGATAATAGTTAGATTGTTTGTTACACCATGAATGTACTACTTTTGTAAACGAATAATTATTTAGTTCCTGCCATGAGCCAGATACTGGGGAGAGCAGTATTTTAGTAACAAGGTAACTAGCTACTAACAAGTAACTCAAAGATCTCAATGTCTTAACAAAATTAAGCTTTATTTTTCATTCACATCACAGCCTGAATTGGGTGTTCAGCAGGCAGCATTTTATATTTTGATTCAAGGATTCTGTCTCCAATCAACTTGTGGTGGCCCCATCTTCTCAAGCAGAGATCTGCAAATATTTTCTATTAAGGGACAGATAGCAAATATTTTAAGTTTTGTGGGACATATTGTCAGAACTACTCAGTGCTACCATTGTGGCATGAAAGCAGCCCTAGACAATATGTAAATGAATGGGCATAGGTATGTTCCAATAAACCTTTATTTACAAAAACATTTGGTGGGGGCCTCCCTGGTGGCGCAGTGGTTGAGAGTCCGCCTGCCGATGCAGGGGATACGGGTTCGTGCCCCGGTCCGGGAGGATCCCATATGCCGCGGAGCGGCTGGGCCCGTGGGCCATGGCCGCTGGGCCTGCGCGTCCGGAGCCTGTGCTCCGCAGCGGGAGAGGCCACAACAGTGAGAGGCCCGCATACCGCAAAAAAAAAAAAAAAAAAAAAAAAAAAAAAAAAAAAACATTTGGTGGGCTAGATTTGACCCATGGGCCATAGTTTACTAATCCCTGTTCCAGGATCTTCTCAGAGTCCTGAATTGGATCCTCTCTGCATTCAAGTGGTCAAGAGAAAGAATGAGGCAGGCCTAGAAATGGGACATGACTTCAACCCATATCCTACTGGCCAGAATCTAGTCACATGGCCTCAACCAGATGAGTCTAGGATATGTACCTTTCTTGTGACTCAATGAAAGGAAAAGACATTGCTGACCCGCTGCCAGGCTGTGGCACAGTCAGCTCTTTTTGTCACCGTATATTGTTTACTATTTTTCCTTTGTATAGATAATGTTTTCTCCATCACCAAGGGGATGGCCCAAAGTTCCACCCAGTAAATACATCCAGCTCAAAGTCCAGGCTCTCCAGGTAATGTCCAGTTTTCTTCATCAGGCTCAGATATGACTTTTTATGGTCTGGTGACCTAGGAACTAAAAAGACTAGTAATCTGCCAAGACACAGCCACACCCATTAGTAATGCAAGGAAGACTGCAAAAAACATTCTTATTCAGAACAAGGAAGAACTGAAGATACACAGTATTCACTGGGCCAGAGCAGTTCTGAAATCCCACTGGTAAATACTGTGAAGGTCTCTTTCTCTGGGAGTAAGTCAACCCCTTTGGTGTTCTGATACCTCACACCAGCCTGCTACCCCACAGGGATGCCCTCACTCCACTCAAGCTCTAATATCCTATGCTGGACAGCCATCCACATGAACGTCTCCCTCCCCCACCCAAGTTCTGACACCGCTTGCTAAGCCTCCCCTCCGCAGGACACCCTTCTCACCCCAGGCTGTGCACTCCTATTCAGGTGACACCAGGTCATTAGTTAATGACTCTACTTAATGACTTGGGGTAGAATAATTCAGGAAGGAAAAGAGAGAAAAAAGAAGAGAAAATGAAGGGAAAAGAGCTGAAGAGGAAAAGAAAAATCTCAAAGACTATTTTATCTCTTACTATTGAGGTCTAGAAGCAGCCAGAGTTTTTACCTGCAAGGCCCCAACTTTTAGACTCTATTCCCTTCTATTTCTTACAATCCCATGAGGAAATTCTTTCCTGATCTCATCTCTTTCTTATAATATCTTGCCACACACTGCTAAAAATAACCTCTGTTAAGTTTCTATTTTCTATTCCAGTCCCCTAGGACTCAGTAGACACATGGTCTGCTGCTCAAGTAATCTCAGGCAACAATTTTGCCAAATGTTTTGCCACTGCATCTCATGGCTAACCATCTTTTCAGCCACTAATACTAGGTTCATTGCAGCCCACCACCACCCTGCTCTGTAAATGCCACACAGGTATTTGTTTTACAGTAGTGTTCCACTTCAAGCAGTGAACAAAACAAATAAAGTGTCTACTCTCCCTGAGCTTACATTCTATAGTATTCTTCTAACTCCTGATACGTGTTTATTTTGGGAAGGGCATGCTTGTTTTAAAATGTGCTCAGGGAATTCCCTGGTGGTCCAATGGTTAAGAATTCATGCTCCCAGTGCAGGGGGCATGGATTCCATCCCTGGTCTGGGAACTAAGATCCCACATGTCCCCCCACCCAAAAAATAAAATAAAATAAAATAAAATAAAATAAAACGTGCTCAGGATTTGTTTTAATCAAGTATGATAAGACATGCAGATATGGAAATGACTGCCATAAAGGAAAAAGATTTTATATTCACAGATCTCTGGAAGCAGGAGGCATGGCACGCCACACAGGACCACACGCGGAAGCACCGCGAGGCACAGGGAGTGAGAGGAAAGCATGGTTAAAATCCTTTATTGTGGGCTTCCCTGGTGGCGCAGTGGTTGAGAGTCCACCTGCCGATGCAGGGGACACGGGTTTGTGCCCCGGCCTGGGAATATCCCACATGCCACGGAGCGGCTGGGCCCGTGAGCCATGGAAGCTGAGCCTGCGTGTCCGGAGCCCGTGCTCCAAAACGGGAGAGGCCACAGCAGTGAGAGGTCCACGTACCGCAAAAAAAAAAAAAAAAAAAAAAAAAAAAAAAAAAAAAAATCCTTTATTGTGGTTTTCACAGGAAGGAAAGGATGAGGCAGAGTCAGCAAGCTGAGCAGGTTAGGACTCGACAGTTTGAGTTGAGTGGAGAGCTGTACGGTTGGTCCCTGGATGTCCAGCGTCTGGCCCTGGGGCTATTTTAGGGTAGAAGGACAGCATCCTGAACTACAACAGCCTGGTAGAAGGAGCTGGGTGGGGTGTGGACTCAGGATTGATTGGCTTGCCTGTTCCCAGGCAAGTCCTTTACTATCTCTGGGAATTAACAGGGAGGGACAGTCCCTCCCTAGGTCCTTAAGGTCATCATAAAATATGGAGGGACTTCCCTGGTGGTGCAGTGGTTGGGAATCCGCCTGCCAATTCAGGGGACACGGGTTCGACCCCTGGTCTGGGAGGATTCCACATGCCACAGAGCAGCTGGGCCTGTGCGCCACAACTGCTGAGCCTGTGCTCTGGAGCTCGAGGGCCACAACTGCTGGGGCCTGCGCGCCTAGAGCCCGTGCTCTGCAACGGGACAGGCCACTGCAATGAGGGGCCCACGCACTGCGGTGAGGAGTGGCTCCCGCTTGCTGCACCTGGAGAAAGCCCGCAAGCAGAAACAAACACCCAACGCAGCCAAAAATGGGTAAATAAAAAATAAATTAAAACAACAAAAAAAGGAACATTTAAAAAACTTATTAATACAATACTGCTCTCTCTGACTAGAAGAGAATCCTATCCCCTTCCTAGTTCACTTCACTCGGATCATTCCTATCTATTTAGTAGAACCCAAAGAGTATCTCCATCAGCCACCTTTTCTCTTGCCCAAACATCCAGATTCAAAAATCATTAAGATTTTGCACAGTTCCTGACTCTCTGTCTCTCACCATCTCTCTCTCTCTCCTGAGTTCTCTTAAGGCAACCCAGACATGTCATTTCACCCCTACATACTTTAGAATGCATTGCTCAAAAAAATTAATATTTTCTTAAATTACATATTATTTCTAGATACGTAGAAATAAAATCACTCTTCTTTTAAAAAAGAGTAACCAATCTGTTGACAGTTCTGATGTCTGTCTGTGGTAGCAGAATAATGCCCCCCTCCCAAATGTCCATTTCTAACCCCCAGAACCTGTGAATATGTCACCAAACAGAGCAAAAGGGACTTAGCAGATTCAATTAAGTTAAGAACCTTGAGAATGGGAAGTTATCTTGCATTTTCCAGGTGGGTCCAATCCTATCACAACAATCCTTGTAAATAAAAGAGGGAGGCAAGAGAGTCAGAGTCTGAGAGGACATGTGAAAACTGTAGTAGGGCCATGAATGTGGGAAACCTTTAAAAGCTGGAAAGGGCAATGAAACAGATTCTTCCCTGGAGTCTCCAAACTCTAGATGCCCTACTGAGACACTGATTTTAGCCCATTTTGGACTTCTGATATCTAGAACTATGAGAAATAAATTTGCGTTGGTGTTGTTTTTGTTTTTGTTTTTAATTTATTTATTTGGTTGCACCGGGTCTTAGTTGTGGCAGGCAGGCTCCTTAGTTGCAGCACGTGAGCTCCTTAGTTGTGGCTCGTGGGCTCCCTAGTTGTGGCATGAGAACTCTTAGTTGCGGCATGCATGTGAGATCTGGTTCCCTGACCAGGGATGGAACCCAGGCCCCTGCAATGGGAGCACGGAGTCTTATCCACTGTGCCACCAGGGAAGTCCCAAGTCTGTGTTGTTTTAAGCCACTAAATTTGTGGTAATTTGTTACAGCAACAATAGGAAACTAATACAGTTTCTTCATATGTGAACATGAGTGTGTTTCTAGCCAACCTGAAAAGTACACAGTTACTGAAGCATACTCATATCAATAATTGATATCATTTTGATTCTATATAATTAACTTACAGAAGTTTTTTCTTTTTTTTTGCTGTATGCGGGCCTCTCACTGTTGTGGCCTCTCCCATTGTGGAGCACAGGCTCCGGATGCGCAGGCTCAGCGGCCATGGCTCATGAGCCCAGCCACTCCACAGCATATGGGATCCTCCCGGACCGGGGGCACGAACCCACGTCCCCTGCATCGGCAGGCGGACTCTCAATCACTGCACCACCAGGGAAGCCCCAAGTTTTCTTTTTTATTTAGCAGTTCTTCTCAAATTTTGAGCTTGAGAAACAAGAGAACTTTCATAGTAGTGTTGAAATAATTAAATATCCAGAGAATGCCAAGCATATTTAATTATAATCAGCATCATCTCCTTTGTATCAGGTGAAAAAGAACTTCCTTGTTGTCTACTGCTGTCTAGGAGACTCCAAATAAAGTTTAGGTGTAAAAGTCATCTGGACAGTTTTATTATTTTGAATTTGGGGTTTGAATTGCAGAAGGACTGTAATTAAAAGACTTATCAGAAGGAGACAAGATATGAACATAAGTGACATAAGTAACTATTAATCTCTATAAGCCAAACAAATAGGAGCTCTGTTAAACTTAAGATAATTTTTAGGGAATTCCTTGGCGGTCCAATGGTTAGGACTCAGCGCTTTCACTGGCCCAGGTGCAGTCCCTGGCCAGGAAACTATCAATAAGTTCCTGCAATCAGCATGGCGAGGCCAAAAAAAAATTATGTATATATATATATATATATAATTTTTATTACTTTTTTTCTGGAGATAGGCAAAAGTATACTAACATATTTACTCAAAATATATCACATTCACACAATAGTAGAATCTTATTTAAATCTCAGGCAAGCTAGGGTTTTCTGAAGAATTTTCTTTCTTTTTTTAATTAATTAATTAATTAATTTTTGGCTGCGTTGGGTCTTCGCTGCTGTGCGCGGGCTTTCTCTAGTTGCAGCAAGTAGGGGCTACTCTTCCTTGCGGTGCATGGGCTTCTGATGGCAGTGGCTTCTGTTGTTGCAGAGCACGGGCTCTAGGCCCTCAGGCTTCAGTAGTTGTGGCTCACAGGCTCTAGAGCACAGGCTCGGTAGCTGTGATGCACGGGCTTAGTTGCTCCACGGTATGTGGGATCTTCCTGGACCAGGGATTGAACCCATGTCCCCTGCATTGGCAGGCAGATTCTTAACTACTGCACCAGGGAAGTTGCTTCTGAAGAATTTTCTAATTGGAACTCTCCCTGAGCCATCATGCACTGTGTTGTATAATATTTGTTCAGTCAGATTATGAATTAATCTAGGGGCACAACTTTAGGATTTGTTAATATTGAGTTGGCCAAAAAGTTCGTTTGGGTTCTTCCATGAGATGTTACAGAAAAACTTGAACGAACTTTTTGGCCAGCCCAATACTTTGTTTATATATGGAGCTTTCTGTCACACCTTGACTTAGTTCATTTGTATATTTCTATGGGACTTTCCTATGTCCCTATAAGAAAGGGGAGAGAGGGCTTCCCTGGTGGCGCAGTGGTTGAGGGTCTGCCTGCCGATGCAGGGGACACGGGTTTGTGCCCCGGTCCGGGAAGATCCCACATGCCGCGGAGCGGCTAGGCCCGTGAGCCATGGCCGCTGAGCCTGCGCGTCCGGAGCCTGTGCTCCGCAATGGGAGCGGCCACAACAGTGAGAGGCCCGCGTACTGCAAAAAAAAAAAGGGGGAGAGAAAAAGTCATGCCTCCAGAACGCTTTAGATTTCTTAGGAGATTATGAAGCTCCAGACAAGTCATAAACAGTAAGTCCTACTTTATTTAGAATTCCATTCTATCACACATTCAGGCTCATTCATATAGTTGTTATATAAAACAACTGAATCCATTTTAAAGTTCTCTTTTCTTTGTTCTAAATCCATATGCCTGGAGTTAGCCAAAGTGAAGAGTTTAGAGCCATCTGTCCTGTTTAGAGAACACACAAGTCTTCCACAAGACTGCCCTCACCTTGGACACTAACTGCAAGTTGAGAGGGTTCCCAAAACCACTCTCAGGTTAGACAATTCACTAGAAGGACTCACAGGATTTACTGAAAGCTGTTATGTTATATTCATGGTTACAGTTTATTACAGGGAAAGGATACAGGCCAAAATCAGCCAAGGTAAGAAGCACACAGGGAAAAATCTGGGAGAGTTCCAAACATAAAGTTTCCAGAGTTCTTTCCCACAGAATTAGGATGCTTTTATCCTCCAGCATCCATGTGTGACAATATTCAGGGGTATCACCAACCAGGGAAGCTCACTTGAGGTTTCAGGTCCAGAATTTTTATTGAGGCTTTATCATACAGGCATGATTGATTGATTGATTGATTGATGATCCATATGGTTGAACTCAGTCTCCAGGTTGGTCACATGGTTGGCCTTTCTGGCATGGCCAAGGCCAACCCCCACTTTAAAGGAACACACTCCTATCAGGTGTGACACAGATTACCTCCCAGAAGCCAAGGGCAAAGGCCAGACCTGTCTTTGAGCAAGGTCAAATTATTTACCATACATCATATGAAAAGAATTCCAATTTTTTCTTTTCTTTTTAAAAATATTATTATTATTTATTTTGGCCATGCTGCGTGTCTTGCAGAATCTTAGTTCCCTGACCAGGGATCAAACCCTCGCCCTCGTTAGTGAAAGTGCAGAGTCCTAACCAGTGGACTGCGAAGGAATTCCCCCAGTTTTTTCTTTCATTGTATACATTTTCTCCCCTTTGATGGTGATTTTTCTGATTGCATACAAATGACAGATTTTTATGACCAATTAATCTCTAATAGTTTTCAGAGAGAGGGTAGACAGCTAAAGATACAGAAATATAAATTAACCATTATTAAGGCTAGCTACCTTTCTTTTGCAGGGAAGGAAAAGGCTTTTTTTCATTCATACACAAACAGCAAACCAGTAGCCATAGTTCTCCAACTTCAGCCAAGGGTTGAAAGGAAACACAGAACATAATACTCACCAGTTGGTTATAGCAGTTCCAGACCTCAAAAAGCTGTTTTCTGTTCACGGACACATAAAATATTTTTAGTTCTTTAACTCATAATGACCTACAGACAAGACAAACAACATAGACTGCCAGGTCAAACAAACAGAAAGACAAACCAACAAAAAAATTTTAAAATACAAACATAGAAAGACAGATACTCTGACTTCTGCTACACAGTCATGACCAGATTCCCTCTGTCTGCCATCTGGTGTAGACAAAAAGGTTACATCATAAACAAACAAACAAATAAACGCCAGATTCCATGTTTCTGCCACCAGCAGTTGTGCACAAATCAAAACCAGAACTATATCCAGACTTGGCCATTAACTTGAAACATAGAACCAGAAACCCAGAAAGAGATTTGGTCAAAGTCTATTGCCACATGAGAGTGAACTCAGGAATCAGCAAGATTATGTCTAGGTGAAAATAGCCCACTGGTTCCCTTCTCTGGCAATGGAGTGTACTCAGATCTGATAGGGAAAATCCACATGGAATTCTCAGTGGAATCTGAAACTGCCAAAAGAAGACTAAGGAGGCCAATAAATTAAGAAGGCCAGTATTTAAAAGGCTTGCTCACCACCAAACAAAGCAGAATAACTGAACAAACATCTTCTAAAAGGAAAATACCCACAAAGTACCAAGATTATCAAATTAAGTCTGTTAATAAAGGACAAATAGCAATTTTCTCACATGATTATCTTATCCATAAAGCTTCCCCCCATATCTTCAGATATTAGCATGGCGAAAGTCAGAAATAGAATTGTTTTTGTTTGAGAGTCAGCAATTTACAGGAAGGCTCAAGGTTTCATTTAATTTGGGATCCAGAACTAGACCCTGGTTTTGTTGTGTTTTGTTTTTGTTTTTTCAGTGTGCAAAGTGTTGTGCATGCGTGTTTGTTTCCTACCTGTAGGATGTGATACGTATGCTTATCCCTAGTAGAAGCAGGCAGTGTCGATTTTGTTCCACATTTCTTTAGTTTCCTTCTTGATATCTCCCTCCCCTAGTCTATTTGAATTATTGTTTTAGTTTAATTTAATTGCATGATAACAAAGGCCATTTACTGAGCACTTAAGTTATGTCAAACGAAAATATTATCTTACTTAATAGTCACAATAACTCTATGAGGTAAATGTTACTCTTATTTTGCACACACACAAACACACACAAAAATGCCAAAGAAGCTAAATCATTTATCCAAGGACCCAAAGATCCATAAGTAGTAAGAGGCGAAACTGAGGTTTGGACTCCTGCTTACTTCCATTGTATTGTTGTCATGTTGTGCTAGTTTGCTTTCTCCACCAATCATAGACTCCTTGACAGCAGGGATTATGTATTGCATCTCTGAATGACCAAGACAAAATATATGGTGTAGTATGTAGTAGGCATATAAACAAATTAGCTATCCTTTAGAATTTTATAATTGTCTAACATGGATAGATCTAATTTTTTTAATATATATATATATATAAATTTCTTTATTTTTTGGCTGCATTGGGTTTTCATTGCTGGGCACGGGCTTTCTCTAATTGCGTCGATTGGGGGCTACTCTTCGTTGTGGTGCGTGGCCTTCTCATCGTGGTGGTTTCTCTTGTTGCACAGCACAGGCTCTAGGTGCACGGGCTTCAGTAGTTGTGGCACACGGGCTCAGTAGTTGTGGCTCGAGGGCTCTAGAGTGCAGGCTCAGTAGTTGTGGCGCACAGGCTTAGTTGCTCTGTGGCATGTGGGATCTTTCCGGACCAGGGCTGGAACCCGTGTCCCCTGCATTGGCAGGTGGATTCTTAACCACTGCGCCACCAGAGAAGTCCTAGATCTTATTTTCGAAAAAGATATTAAGCTCCCTGCAGGCAAGGAATGTTGAAGTTAAAGCAGAGATGGTAATGTCAAAGGTAGATACCAGCTAATGGTCTGCCTGGGCCCATACTATGATGTAGTGCAGGATATGGACCTCAGCTTTACAAGTAAGAAACTCAGTCTTGGGGAATTCCCTGGCAGTCCAGTCGTTAGGACTCTGCACTTCCACTGCAGGGGGCCTGGGCTCGATCAAACTAAGATCCCTCATGCCATGTGGCCAAAAAAATAAAAGAAACTCAATTTTGACCATGTATCCAGAGTTGATTAGTTTACAGGGATTACTCATTTTGTCCAAGCTCACAAGAAAGTGATGAATGGGCATAACTGTATTTTATCTGGTCAGAGATTAGACTTTCTTGGACAAGTTTGTCACTAGAACATAGATCACCTTTGTGTTCTCTGGATAGACTAGCCTCCAAAGTTTTAAGTTTCAATGTTCAGGAAACTCTAAAATGAGCATAGGAACTCAACTGAAACAAATGCTTTTGATTTACATAGGGCCCACAGGGTAAGATAAGGGGAAAACTTGGGTTACTTAACTTCTCTGAGAAGGAAAATGAGGGTAACAATAAGAGTACCTACTGCCGTTTCTTATGCGCACTGAAAACCAACAAATATATTAGTTGTTACACTGATAAAATTGTAACTCCTTTTTTTTTATAATTTATTTATTTTTGGCTGCGTTGGGTCTTCATTGCGGTACGCGGGTTTCTCATTGCGGTGGTTTCTCTTGTTGCAGAGCACGGGCCCTAGGCGCATGGGCTTCAGTAGTTGTGGTGCACAGGCTTAGTTGCTCTGCGGCATGTGGGATCTTCCCGGACCAGGGATTGAGGCCATGTCCCCTGCAATGGCAGGAGGTTTCTTAACCAATGCGCCTCCAGGGAAGTCCCTAAAATTGTAATTCTTTTTCTTGTTTGTTTGTTTTGCTTTTTTGTTTTTGTTTTTTTGGCCGCAAGGCTTACGGGATCTTAGTTCCTGACAATGGGCCCTCAGCTGTGAAAGCTCAGAGTCCTAACCACTGGACCGCCAGGGCATTCCCTGTAATTCATTATTTTTTTGTTTTTTTTTTTTGTGGTACGCGGGCCTCTCACTGTTGTGGCCTCTCCCATTGCAGAGCACAGGCTCCGGATGCACAGGCCCAGCGGCCATGGCTCACGGGCCCAGCCGCTCTGCGGCATGTGGGATCTTCCCGGACCAGGGCACGAACCCGTGTCCCCTGTATCGGCAGGCGGACTCTCAACCACTGAGCCACCAGGGAAGCCCTGTAATTCATTATTTTAAAATGGAGGTCATTTATAGTGACTCCAATACTGGTTCCACTGTTCTGAGAACATACCAGGCTCCCTCCTGCCATGATGTCTTTGAATACGGTGTTCTCTTTGCCTCTTTTCCTCTGTGTTATTTATTTATTTATTTATTTATTTATGGCCGTGGGATCCTAGTTCCCCAACCAGGGATCAACCCATGTCCCCTGCTGTGGAAGTGCAGAGTCTTAACCACTGGACCACCAGGGAAGTCCCTCTTTTCCTCTATATATCTTCATCTATTCAAATGTCATCTCCTCAATCAGGCCTTTCCTGATTATCCTAAAACATCTTATTTTTCTCTCCTGTTTTACTTTTCTCTGTAGCATCTATATAATCTAATACACTAGGTATTTTTGTGTTTTCTGTTTCCCCTTACTAGAATATAAGTTCCATTAAGTATGGAGGTTTTTCCATGTTGTGTTCACTGCTATGTTCTTAGTACCTGTAAGAATGCCTGGCAGAGAGTAGACACTCAAATATTTGTTGACTACATGAAAGATGTTCACTACATAAACTACGTGAAAGATCCAGAACATCCCCTTCCTGTTACAAGGCACACAGGAGGTCTCTGGGCAAAAGATAACTTTTGCTAATATCAGTAGGTCTCAAAAAGTACCTGGAAACCTCTGTTAGCACCTTGATATAATTGGATCCCATCATTCATTAATTCCAGTCATTCATTTACCCATTCACTATTCATACTCATGCAGTTCTTACTATATGCCAGATACTAGCTTAGTACTGGGGGTCCAACAATGAATTTTCATGGAACTTATTCTAGCTGGGACAAAGATGTGGTTGGGATGGGGAGAGAACAGAAGAACCATGTTTCTTATTTTTGTCACCTTGCTAAGCCACTAGTTAATTATAAGCCCCTTTTTTGGGATATCTATGGTCTCCCATATTCTCCTCCTCATACTTTGTGCTGTTTGCCCTTGACCTAGCAGTTTGTTTAATGAAGTATGGAATCTCTTGCTCTTCTCTTGTAACAGAGAATTTTCAGGCAATTACTGTATTTGGTCAAGATCCAAATCCAAAATCAGAGGCAGCTCTGAACCCCTGACTAACGCATCAATAGCTGATTATATAAATGGTAATGTGCAAAGACAACTTCTCGAAGATGCCACAGTAAAGATGTTTCTCGTTAATAAGTGGTTTCATTTCTCTTTGGGTAAAGGATGCAAGCTTTGGATGTAAGGAAAATAATTTTACTTCCCATTCACTCACTTAATGTTTAAGAATTACTTAATGAGATCTTACTTCATGCATAGCACAATACGATGCTCTATACGGATACAATAAGTGTAAGATATAGACTGCGCTCTCTGGCAGATGGCACTTCCATTAAGGAGACCAGACACAGACATAGTGTTTCCACTTCATCCACCCACCCACTCCCTCTCCACATCAAGCCATTTTGGTTTCTCTTGCCTCCCTGACCACATGGTATACTGTGGCTATACTCTTGTCTATATCCTAGATTCTCTCATGCCTTGACTTTTCCCCACTTTCACCTTTTCTGTTACTCAGTTCAAGATTTTCATTCCTTTTGATCCCAGGTTGCAGAGCTGCTCGAGAAAATCAAGTAACTTAGTATTACATAACTTTCAGCAGGTTGCAACTGAATGTTTACAAGCAGTCTGCATACAGGGCCTGGGAAGTGGGGAAGGAAATTTTACTCCTATTGGAAGCCAGACTTGTGGAATAACTGAGGTATTTAAATCAGTCATTGAGACTGAAAGGACCCAAATTACACTAAAACAAGGAAACAAAGTCTAAATGCAGACGAGAGTCCTTGAAGCAAAAACGGGAAAGGTCTACATATATTTGGACGACATCTATGGTAAAAATCAGTTTGGCCAGAGAGAAGGGAACGGCTACGAGTGTTCGCAAAAAAAGTGACAGTCATGGTGAGGTCATTCTGATGACTTCAAAGCAGGGCGATCGGGGGAGTAAAGTCTACCGGCTAGCATTTTCCAAATGCCAAATGCTTAAGGCAAACAGACGAGACAGCTTCGCATTTCTCTCAAGGTAAAATACATCATATATGGGAGTTTAAAAAACAATTTAAAAAACGCGACGGTTGGGCTTCCCTGGTGGCGCAGTGGTTGAGAGTCCGCCTGCCGATGCAGGGGTTCGTGCCCCGGTCCGCGAAGATCCCACATGCCGCGGAGCCGCTGGGCCTGTGAGCCATGGCCACTGAGTCTGCGCGTCCAGAGCCTGTGCTCCACAACGGGAGAGGCCACAATAGTGAGAGGCCCGCGTACCACACACACACAAAAAAGCGCGATGGTTTTCTCTTTCAGATTTCCGTGAGCCTAACCGTGTAGAGCTCACTTTCTTCCCTAAGAAATCTCGCGATATTTTCGTGGTCCTCTGTGGCGGGAACAAAACGGAAGCCAGGGCGCACTATGAGCACGTCATCTGGCGGAAGTGAGGTCATAACCTAGAAGCCTTGGAGAAGGAGAAGTGCGTTCACGGGTTCTGCTTGTAGTGGAGTGTGGAACGTTTAGGCAACGTGATCTGGTTTTTTGCGGGAAGGTGGGCGCCCTGGTGCTTGGCCAGCCGTGGCGTTGCGGGCCTTTGGGGGCCGCAGATTTGGTCTTTTTTCACTGATATAAGAGCTCGGCGGCGGGCCGCGCAGTGCCCTGACCCGTCGTCACCATGTTGGTGCTGTTTGAAACGTCCGTCGGCTACGCCATCTTTAAGGTAGGTGGGAGATTGAGCCGTTGGAGGGGGAAGGCAGGTGTTGGGCAGGAGAGGAGACGGAAAGACGTAAGGAGAGGACGATGGTGCTCAGGATCGCGTGGGCGCCTTTTCTGTCCCCCTGCTCTGAAAGGAAGGGGGAAGGCTTTGGGCCTGGGAGGCGCATGTTTCGGTGAACACGTGGCCGCGCCGTTTGGGGCGCTGGGTTCAGTAAGAGGATTTGGCCCAGTTAGAGAGGTGGACAGGAGCCGTATTCGAATTTTACAGGTTATGAGGAGTATGGGTTTTGTTCTGAGAGTTTTGAGGAATGATTGGAAGGTTTTAACAGAGGAGTGACCTCATCTAACTTTGTCTTTTAATGCACTTGTTTTGCTCTGTGCAGAATAGATTACGAGGGATGGGGTGCAAGAACGGAAGAAGGATATTTTTGCATTAATGTAGACGAGATGAAATTGCTTGGGTTAAGGCTGGCATGGAGGGAAAGAAATATCAGGAGAAAATTAGAAGGTAGAACTGACGAGATTGGCTGGTTGAAGAATGCGAGGTTTGGGTTTAAGTAAGTGGGTTTGTGGTGGTAGGGAAGGGAAGAGAAGGTTTAGGGATTTGGGGGCTGGGAATGGGGAGGATACTAAAGAGTTGCAGTTGGGCTGTGTGAAGCTTTAGATGTCTGTTAGACGTGGAAATACAGTGGTCATTTCAGATTTGAAGCCCAGGGGGGAAATCTGAGCTGGATATAACCAACCTGAGTTTTGGTTTTTTTAATAGGGAAAGTTTGAAATTAACTTCAAGTTCATCAGCAAGGAAATAACTGAGCAATGGGACGTTCATGTAATAGGGTGCTGTTGAGATGTTAGGAAGCATGAGGTAAATTGAGTTCTATCTACGTGTCGGACTCTTGGGTTCAACGAATATAGCAACGAAAAACAGATTTTTCATATGTACTGACAAGTCAAAAAATGCTAGGTAAACTATATACAGTGTGATTCTAGTTATAAATCAAAAACCTGTGTGGTACGGGTGCATAGCGTCTGGAAGGGTACATACCAACATGTTTATTTGGGAAAGTTTTTCATTTTATTTTCCAAGTTTCTCTTTGACATTTGAAAATATACTTCTATTTGCATGTTACATTAAATACTTGTTATTTTTAAGAAAACCAGTGAGATAATTAAAAACCGAAAGCTGATTTTGCCTCTTTTTCGTCTCGTTAGAGTTGTCTGAGATTGTAGTATTAGCAGTTTTAAGGGACTAAAAGGCTTTGGACCCTGGGAACGGGTCTATTAGACTTTCCCCAGCTTTTTGCAGTCTTTTCTAAATTATTATTATTATTTTAATATTTATTTGGTTGCAGCGGGTCTTAGTTACAGCAGGCACGCTCCTTAGTTGCGGCTCTCAGGCTCCTTAGTTGTGGCTCTCAGGCTCCTTAGTTGTGGCATGTGAACTCTTGGTTGCGGAATGCATGTGGGATCTAGTTCCCTGACCAGGGATTGGACCCCGGCCCCCTGCATTGGGAGTGCAGAGCCTTAACCACTGCACCACCAGGAAGGTCCCTCTAAATTCTTAGAGTTCTGCACATGCCCCCAAATTCTCTTAGCCAGAGTAGTCTGTCATATTTTGAATCAGCGTCTGTGGATGAATTTCATCCAAATTGATGTTACGGATACTGTCCTGACCTGGATGCTAAGCGGGGAGGGGTAACTTTGCACTGTCCAGTGGTTGCTTCTAACAATGGGGAGGAGTTGGGTTTAGCAATTGTATAGTTTCTAGACCTGGATCATAAAGTATAAAGTCATATGATTTATTGATTTCTACTAGTAAAGAGTATTCTCCATAAAAATAAGTCTTGAGTATTCTGTTGCAGTTTTTAATGTTGTTTATCTGCAAGCTACTGTTCAACATTGTTAAAAATTGTGGTTTATGTTTTATGTAACCTAATATTAGAGAAATAACTAAAGGCTTAAATATATTGAAATATTGCTTCATTTATAAATATTTGGAGTTAGTAGCTGTTATTGATTCTTTCTGAATAAAATAGGCATACAGAGTATTCCGGAATTTTGTGAAAATTACTAAAAAGTAAATTGTACACCTTAAAAGGGTGAATATCATAGTACGTGAAATATCTATGTGTGTGGAGATATGCAATACAAGGTTATTAGCTCCCTTTCCCATAATCTTTCAAAATGCTGGGGTATAAAATTACCTTGGTTGCAAAAATCCATGCTTGAATGAGAATGCTTTAAGAAAGTTTTTCAAACTTTTTTTTAATCTCAGTTCACAGTAAAGAATACATTTTATATCATGACCCAGTATATGCATATCCATATATACACAGTGATTCAAAAAGCATTTAAAACTTTCCAAAAAATGTTGCTTGTTAATAAAGTTATATATAAATGCAGAGACAATACCTAAAAGAACTATTATTATTATTTGTAGAATATTGCAGAAACTCAAGCCTGTGTCCCTTATGTCACATGGCACACAGAGTAAGACTAGACATTCTTCAGTCTTATTCATCCCGGACCTTTTGTAGCTGTGCTTCCCGGTATGGTAGCCACTAGCCACATACAGCTATTTAGCATTTGAAATGTAGCTAGTAAAGCTGTGGAGATGAATTTTAATTTTAAGTCATTTAAATTCTTAGTAGTCACATTGTACAGTGCTGCTGTGTAGCATAGTGTTGTGTGTTCCTTTATTTCTCAAGGGCTCGAGGAAGAGCTTTTTATGTGACTACCAAAGTTCCTATATAACATGATTACTATGCAATAAGCTTTTCCAGCTTTATTGGGTATAACTTACATACTATATAACTCACTTTTTGTAAATGTAAATAGGTACATATAGTACTTATTATAGTAAAACTAGCAAACAATATAACAGCAGTGCTAAAGATTTTAGTGGTGACAATAGCTAAATTATTCATTCCATCTTAAAACAAAATGATAAAACTTAAAATGGATTTTGCATATTAATATTTCAGATTTCCTTGTCTGAAAATGAATGATTAAAAATTTGAGATAGATGGGGCTTCCCTGGTGGAGCAGTGGTTGAGAGTCCGCCTGCCAATGCAGGGGACGCGGGTTTGTGCCCTGGTCCGGGAAGATCCCACATGCCGCGGAGTGGCTGGGCCCGTGAGCCATGGCCGCTGAGCCTGCGCGTCTGGAGCCTGTGCTCCGCAACAGGAGAGGCCACAGTGGTGGGAGGCCCGCGTACTGCAAAAAAAAAAAAAAAAAAAAATTGAGATAGATGTATAACAGAAAATGCAATAGTTATTTCTAATTCTGTTTTGTTCAGACTTTATTAGTAATGTTCTTTTCAGTCTGTTGTGCACGACTGGGAACATAAAGTAGCCAAGGTTTTGTTTGCCATAACAAAGTCCTTGGAGACCTTTCAGTGGTCATGAATTAACATGATTTCATTACATTTCCTTTGTTGTTTTAACTTGAAATAATATCTCTTTAATATACCAATTTTGTTATCCAAATTTTATCTTCAAATATACTTGCTTTTCAACTAGAAAAAAAAGTGAATTTTACTCATGAGTCATATCCCCTATTTGGTACGTATCCTGTCAACAGTCATTGAACTTTAGGTATGGTTAACCGCATACTGAGTAAACTACTACTAAAAATCACTACTATTCTGTGAATTTCCTCTAACAAAAAAACTTTGAATTAAAGTTTCAGTGCATTCATGAGATTTGATGGAATGTCTTTGTATTCTAAAGTTTTAATGATATACAAAACAGAACTGTTAGTGGTTTGTACTTTTTTAATATAAAACAGTGTGCTTTGCAGTTGTTCACTGCTTCATTACTGATTCCTGTTTTTCCAGTTCTGTAAATATGTTTGATTCAGCTGTGTGTGGGATTAAATTTAAACAACACAGTAAATCCTTAAAGTCATCTTGCCAGTCTCATCTGACAGAAAATAAAGGTGTTGTGCAATATCGTATTTCTTCATGTTTCATCATGGAAATATGTACTAGGCTATAACTGGGTAATAAGTCTTACTATGCAAATATTCTGTGGTACTGTGGATTTGGTGAAATGTGGCTTGTTGGTAAGGTATAATTTTTAGTTGAGCAGCAGCCTTTTCCCACAAGATATGTATAATATCTATAATACAATATTTCATCAAGTATAATACACTGTTATTTTACACTGCTAGTTAAACTGACTTGCCATCAATTGTAAGACATCCCAATTTCAAGGATGTTAAATATGGGGTGAAATGGATTTTAGGATTGATCCTACCCCAGCTTATACTTGGGCAGCTGACTTATCACACAGTATTGGTGAGGGTGTAGGAAAATAAGAACTTTTATTCACTCTTGATTTAAGTGAAAGTAATAGAAGTTTTTGAAGGCATTTTGATAATACATCTGTCAACATGCGTTTCTTATATGATCATTTAACTCCACTTCCAATAATTTGTCCTAAGAAATACAACATGTATACATACAAAAGTATATATATTTATCAATAAGGGCATAAACGATGGTATATTCATACAAGGCAATTCTTGTTAAAACCTAGAGTTACGTCCACAATATGTTAAGTGTTAACTGTATAGCACGATTCCTAAAAGTACGCATTAATAAAATGAAGCATAGACAGTCAAAAAGTCTTGAAGAATATATACCTAAATGTTAATGGCTGTGTTTCATAGATAAAAGTACCCCTTTTTTCCCTTGGCATGTTAAAATTTCTTACATAAGGATGTGTCTTAGAACTAATGGTATCTTAGTTTTAGAAAAATCCGTAGTTCTTGTCAGGATGTTCATAGCAATAAATAACAATTTTTTTAAATTATTTATTTATTTATTTTTGGCTACATGGGGTCTTCGTTGCTGGGCACAGGCCTTCTCTAGTTGCGGCAAGCGGGAGCTACTCTTCGTTGCGGTGCGCGGGCTTCTCATTGCAGTGGCTTCTTGTTGCGGAGCATGGGCTCTAGGCACACGGGCTTCAGTAGTTGTGGTGCGCGGGCTCTAGAGCGCAGTCTCAGTAGTTGTGGCGCACGGGCTTAGTTGTTCCACGGCATGTGGGATCTTCCTGGACCAGGGCTTGAACCCGTGTCCCCTGCATTGGCAGGCGGATTCTTAACCACTGCACCGCCAGGAGAGTCCCTAAAGAACAAATTTTATTCTGTAGAAAGTAGGCAAATAAATTCTTTTGATCTGTGAATATGACAGGCTTTGTGAAGGGGTTAGGGAGCTCCTTAAAAATAGAAAGTTTTAAACAAATACCCAGCTAGATCTCAATTCCATCCAGTTACTCATTGGGCTACTTGATTTATTAGTTTGACCAAAAATTTGTGCTGGGTAAGAAAACTGGTAATTTCAGAGAGAAAAATAGCTCCCACCACCCTCATTTTGCATGTACAATTGTACTTGAAGAGTATAGTTGTATATGCCTAAGCTGTGCGATTTAAAGAAAATTATTTAAAATATTTATTTACAGGTTTTGAATGAAAAGAAACTTCAAGAGGTTGATAGTTTGTGGAAAGAATTTGAAACTCCAGAGAAAGCAAATAAAATGTAAGTCATCTTGAAACTAAGAACTTAGCAGTTAACATTTAGAGGTTTTTGTTTTTGTTTTGTTTTGTGTGTTTGTGCCCCCCCTTCATGTAATATATCCATAACTTTTTGTTTTGAACTCTATGTCAGGAATAATATTGGTATGAGCTCAATTATTAGATTCCTTATTTGGAGCATAGGCTATCTCAGCTAATTTGTATTAATTGCAGATGAGATTGGACAGCACCCAAAAAAACACTGTTTTTGTAAGATATTTGAAAGCATAAATTGATTGTGAATTAAGTATAAATTTCTGTTTAAAGTAATAACTGTCAAAAGCATGGGCTGCTAATTGATTTAACTTATAATTTCTCTAAGTTAGTGATATTCAGGTGTTTTTGAACTTAATTCATAGTTTATTTATTCTTTATGACTAGTATTTCCTAACTCCCTGTGGCGTAGTAAAATAACTAGCTAGTAAATACTGGAAAGGCATACCTTTGTTCCCCAAGGTCTCTGGACAGGAATATAGAATATAACCTTGATGCCCATTCTAAGAAAGGAGTGGTGGGAGAGAGAGCTGGTTTTTCCTCAAGGCAGAGTCAAGAAGGCTGTTTCACCATCTGGGAATCACCCTGTGAAATATCCCATTTGGTGAGTGTGGTCCTAGGAAGGAGCCGACTGATCTCTTGATTATGTCCTTGGATGCCAAAGGGCATTTCATAATTCATCTGCTAGTGCTAATAAAAACTCACTAGAATAGAAGGAAACTACTCCAAGCTTGCTAAAGAGTGTTGAACCCAAAGAGATGTCATACTAAATAGTTAGGGAAACATGGTATACTGGAAAACCATGCTTCAGAGTAATGTGTATAACGTGATTGCATTTTGCAGGTGTTGCTGTACACCTATATATGCATTTATGCAAATTTACAGAGATATGAACAAATGCCACTTCAGTTGAGTGGAAATGGGGTTAGGTGGAATAAGGTGAAATAATTGCTTTTTTCTTACCTCTTTCTATTGTTAAGTGTGCATTTAAGGTACCACCAGGGTGTTCCCTGACGAGGTGAGAAAACCTTGCTTAAGATAACATTATTTTAGACAAAGTGGAAGACTAGTTTTCCTTTTTAAAGGGCTGTATGCTTTAGTTGTCTGAGTTAACTTGATTCATTGTTGTCGATGATGTATCCTTTTTGGACCTGAATTTACGTGATCTAACTCAAATATTCGTCACTACCACTGAGACAACAATGGATTAACTGTATGTATTTGTTTTGATATAAAATAATGTTACCCTGCACATAAGTGAGTAGGGAGGAAGGGGGTAAAGTAAGGGTAACAGGAATTAGATCTAACAATTAGTTATTTTTTAATGGAACCTGTACTGGATGCACAAATCAATGTCATGAGATTTCTGGCGTAAGAGGGACCCTTACACCTTTTCTTAAGCCACTTCTGTGCTGTATAGTAAAAGGCATTTGTGTCTAACTTTAAGCAGCAGAGGTTATGTTGAAGCTTCAACATCTTTCCTGTAGTTTAGATGTGGTAGCAAACCTCTTTTCTGTTGTTCCAAGTTTCCTTCAAAACCTACAACCTCTATAGTAGTTCAGACATTACTAGCCTGGCATTTAGAGAAATTGGTCATTTTATTGGTCATTTTAGAAGAATATCTAACTTTACACCAATACCCAATGGCAGGAAAATTTCTTATTGGTGTATGCTTTGGAAACAGTCCAATACCTCTTCTCCTAAATATGTGGCTTTTGCACAGTGTGCCCCCATAACGTTTTTTTTTTTTTCCCCTTAATTCTAGAGTAAAGCTGAAACATTTTGAGAAATTTCAGGATACAGCAGAGGCATTGGCAGGTAAAGTCAAAGACTGGCTTTTTTGGTTTTTTAGATATTGGTGATTTGTCATCCTCATTAAAAGATTGTTTGCTTCAGTTGCCTGCGTTAACCCTATTCAATGTTGTCAATGATGCATTCTTTTTGGAACTGAATTTAAGTGATCTAACTCAAATTCGTCACTACCACTGAGACAACATTGAGTTAGCTTTTTTCACTATAGGGCTGGTTTTTCCCCTACATGTGATGAGAGGTGAGAAGTGGTTAAGTTGATCTCCCTGTGGAAACCAACAGCATAATGCTGAAGCACAATTCAGTAAAAGCTGTTCTACAAGGGATCAAGGTAATGTGGTCAAGTACACTGCTCTCTGATCATTTCAATCCAAGGGTAAAGTTGAGAATAGCCAGGATTTAGAGTTGGAATAATAATAAAGCAGCTCTCCAGGTATATACATTTTTAGTTTCAAAAAGCACAGTATTATTAAAAGATTTAAGAAAACTAGTAGAGGGGTGTGTGTGTGTGTGGTGTTTTTGTTTGTTTGTTTTGTTTAATACACAAACTACAGAATTGCATAACAGTTTACCTGAAGGGGGCATGATTTTTTTATGATTTAGAAGAATGGAGGACTGTTATATCCTTCAGCTAGTCCTAGGGATGAGACAACAGACATGAGTAGGGTTTAATGACTAGGCTTGGCTTCAGTAGGCACTTGGTCTCAGTGTTCTTTTAATGCTAGGGAAAACAAGGTCAGATATAAAACTCTAATCATGAATTTTCAGTTGCTTAAATTCTGTATCCCAGATCAGCCAACTACTTAGTGGTATAATTTGAAAATGAAGGACCATAATGAAGAGTATGGCTTAAAATTAAGCCATAAGATTCATTTGACTGAACCAAGTAATTTTGTTCACCGCCACAGGAGAAGGGTATAGTTCTCTTATATAGTGAAAATTAAGAATCTTATTAAATATGTTGGAATATTAATGGGCCACCCCAACCTTGGCAGAGGGGTGAGCTGAAGGAGGAGCCAACGAGGCCAATTTTCAAATTTTTAAAAATAGTTCTAGGGCTGCACACATCCAGTAATTGAAGTCTTATAGAGCCATAAAGCATAAATGTGGTAATTTTTGCCTGGAAAATTTTAAAAAGATAGTTCTGTTCATCACAGCTTTAAAAATAAATATGGGGGGCTTCCCTGGTGGCGCAGTGGTTGAGAGTCCGCCTGCCGATGCAGGGGACACGGGTTCGTGCCCCTATCCCGGAAGATCCCACATGCCGCGGAGCGGCTGGGCCCGTGAGCCATGGCCGCGGAGCCTGTGTGTCCGGAGCCTGTGCTCCGCAACGGGAGAGGCCACAGCAGTGAGAGGCCCGCGTACAGCAAAAAAAAAAAAAAAAAAAAAAAAAAAAAAAAAAAAAAAAAAAATAAATATGGGTAGAATTTTGGTAATATCCCAGGCAAGATTGTGTTAGCTGTTCTCCAACTGTGGGGAGCATCATTCATATAGATTGATTTGAGTAGCTCCTCTTGGAGTTGTAAAGTGCTGCAGCTCTGATCTCAAGTGGCCCTTTTTTGGGGGGCAGGTATTCCTTAAAATAATGTAAGATAAATGGAGAAAATAGCATGCTGGGTAAAGTCAACCCCACACACTCTTCAGTCTAAATTCCATGAGGGCAGAGACTGTGTTGTTCACCGTCAAATCCCTAGCACAAAAATATTTTTGGGTAAATGAATGAAGGTAGTGAGCTCTGTCAGGAATCTAGTCATAGAAATCTACAATGCCTTTTCCCATCAGTTTTCACCAGAAAGTTGAACATCATCTTATTATTATTAAGAGAACAGAGTCCTTCCTGGGAATTAACTTCCCTCTCCCAGTTATAAGGCAGTTTTGACATGACAGAATTAGAACTAAGTGGTTGTAGATGTCAGGGAATACATTTAAAACCTGTAGCCTAAGAATGAGTCCAGTGTGTCAACTTATAGTGGTCTCAGCAGCTAAAATGTGCCATTTATTTGCATAGCAAGGTTTATTTTTACTCTTGGTTAGACTTGTAAGTTTCACATCTTACAAACAGCCACAGTAAAATTTGGAGCCAGCCTAAATTTGGATGAAGGGAGAAGACTGCTGAGGGATGCTGAATAGTGGCTAATAGAGAAGAGGAAAGATTGAGCTTCCCCTTATCCCTGTCACCATCTCTGTATACCATCTTTTAAAAATACATATAATGAAGAGTGATTAACAGGGAAGTTAAATGTTTGTGAATGTTAGAGTGGATCTAGAGTAGAAATTTTTTTACTTTTAAGAAATCTTAAAGGAGAACACTAGGTTAAAGTGTGAGTAAATGATAGGAAAGATTGAGAGCTAGAAGCAGGACATTGAATAAAATCTTTTAATTAGAAAAGATTAAACACTTGTAAGGAAAATACAATTATTAGAGAAATGTATATTAGAAAGGAGTCAATGTTTTACAATATGTAAATTGTTAGAACTCAACAAAAGTAGCTTGAATCTTAGCTTCCTAGAGTGTAGAGACCTCTGTAAGATCTGTGTGGGTTTTGTCCTCACCTTTCATCTTCCAGATAGCAGATAAAATGCACTTGAAATTCAAATGATTGGGAATTTGAATTCCCTAGGAGGAAAGAGCAAGTACCTGGCTGATTAAGCACAAACTGCTGCCTGACCTTAGAAATTGTGACAGACTTCCTGCCAGGCATACTTTAAATTCAGCCAAAACCCAGACAACTAGAGAGGTATTAGTATTAATTAGTCCATGTGGGTCTAAAGGATCTAAGTATAGGTCTAAAGAAGGGTGAGAGTTATTAAGTAGCACATTTAGAGCTTGCCAAAAATGAAAACAGCCTCCAACTCAAATTGGCTGCCTTCAGTAGTAAGTTCTCAATCGCTGGAGGTTTTAAGTTAGAGGCCTGTTGACACATCTGGATCAAGGATTAGCAAAAGTAAGACCTCCACTCGGACATACTTAAACTGTGGCAAAACCTTCAAAATGAATACACTCCTTTTTACAGGAGTGTAAACAGGGTTGACAGAGTTTTTATGGTATTTCACAATCAGGCCAGTCGGTCTATAGTGACACAGGAGAGTGAATCAATTTATCATTCCAAAACAGATTGTTTCTAACAACTTACAATTCTGAGTTCAGAAGGATTGTGTGACACAGAGAAAGGAATGCTGGGTCTGGTTTAACTCCTGGTTCTGGAGTGGAAATGAGAGTGGGAAGATCAGATGAGATTGTGAAATATGTAACGTTTATCATTTCACTTCAGAAGTAATATTAAATTCAGCTCTTCTGAAAAGAAGTGGGTTTTTTTTCTTTATTTATAAAATTTAAATAAAATCTTAAGCTCTTACAGTTAAAGTTTTGAGTTAACTGTTTTGTTTTTCTCCCTAAAAAAGCATTCACAGCTCTGATGGAGGGCAAAATCAATAAGCAGCTGAAGAAAGTTCTGAAGAAAATAGTTAAAGAAGCCCATGAACCCCTGGCTGTAGCCGATGCTAAACTAGGAGGCGTCATAAAGGTAGTTATAATATTCTTTTATGCCTGCTGATCAGAGCTCACCATACAGCATAAAGACTGCGCCTAGCCTTTGCAATGAGTTGTTTATCATAAGTTCTCAGATTTGAATACTTGATCTTTTTCCCCTACGCTACATAATAATTGGTTTCCAATATGATTATCAAAACTAAGGTTATATAAGTGATGCCCCAAATGATAATACTTTATGTATATCCTGGGATTTTTTTTTTTTTTTTTTTTTTTGCGGTACGCGGGCCTCTCACTGTTGTGGCCTCTCCCGTTGCGGAGCACAGGCTCCGGACGCGCAGGCTCAGCGGCCATGGCTCACGGGTCCAGCTGCTCCGCAGCATGTGGGATCTTCCCGGACCGGGGCGCGAACCCGTGTCCCCTGCACCGGCAGGCGGACTCTCAACCACTGCGCCACCAGGGAAGCCCATATCCTGGGATATTTTTGTTTAGTGACATTTTTTTCCCTTTCAACATAAATCACATTTCTTTTTTATTGTATGTGTTTATTGGAAAACTTTAGTAGGGAGTAGAATTGCTAAGGTTAAACATAAAGTGAGAATGGAAAGAAAGGCTGGATATATAGACTCCCAAACATGCAAGGCAGAAAATTTTAGAGGCCAGTTGCGATACTTTGTATGTATGTATGTATGTATGTATTTTTGGCTGCATTGGTTCTTTGTTGCTTCGAGCGGGAGCTACTCTTTGTTGCAGTACGTGGGCTTCTCATTGCGGTGGCTTCTCTTGTTGAGGAACACAGGCTCTAGGCGCGTGGGCTTTAGTAGTTGGAGCACACAGCCTCGGTAGTTGCGATGCACGGGCTTAGTTGCACTGTGACATGTGGGATCTTCCTGGACCAGGGCTCGAACCTGTGTCCCCTGCTTTCGCAGGCAGATTCTTAACCACTGCACCACCAGGGAAATCCCAGTTGCGATACTTTGATTTTCAATAGTTACAGTAGGTATTACAGTGCAAGTTCATGAACATACCTCTCATTCTTTTTATTTTTTTCTTTTTTTTTTTTAGTTGAAGTATAGTTGATTTACAGTTCTCTCATTCTTGAAGTAAGGATCAATTCTAGGCGTTTGGAGGTAGGAAAGTGCTGAAGAGATTAAGGGTTTTTTTTTTTTTTTGAGGTAGGATTGTGAATTAAATAAGTTCGTTTGGATAGATTATTTCTAATACCGTCAGGTAATGAAGTTTTCAGTGATACCAATCTATCTTCATCCTTTGAAGTGCCCAGAAGTCTTAGTTTATATTTTTCTGTTAAAAACATTAAATTTTAGCATAATAAACATACAGAAAGGCACATGGGACAGCAAGTTGCTGGCTGGTGGGATTATGAATATCTTTAATTTTTTCTTCTCAGTTTCCCCTTTTGCAAAACTTAAACACTGGTTGTCTCTTGTATGCATACTAAATATTTGTTTCTTTAAATGTGATGCAACATACACAATTTTGCATGCTTGTTGTTTGCATTTGATGCAATAGAACTGTAAATTTGTATGGAGTTAGCAAATACACTGCGAAGTGGAAAAAATGAAGGCGTCCAGAACAGATTCATCCTGTTTGCCTGGGGTGTGTAAAAACTTAAATTTTATAAAGATTTATGTATATGTATACACATATACGTTAACGTTAGTATAGATTTGGAAGTACTTCAGGGATCCTAACAGTAGGGAAAAGGCCTAAGGCCCAGAACTTGTGCTTTTCATTCAGTTCCCTTCTCTATAGTACTATTGATTAAAACCTTCTGTGTGTATTACCTTTATAATTTTTATAAGAGGCTAAATAATGTAAGGTAGTAAAAGATCCCTCAAACCACCAAAAAGAACAAAATTACTAGGTTAAATTGTATTTATCTATTTATGGCTTTGATTCGTGTAGACAGGCTGCCTTCCCGGAAGCTTATACCAATTTTGACCTCTGCCAATAGTATATTCAAGTGTTCCTCCCACAAACACGAGAAACTGCTTTTATGAAACTGAGAAATGTATACATTTAAATCAATGCTATTTTAGTATTTAAATAATTTTAGGAAAAGTTTAGTTCTTTATTTGATACAAGTGTTCTTGTTCTTATAGGAAAAGCTGAATCTCAGTTGTATCCATAGTCCTCTTGTTAACGAACTTATGAGAGGAATCCGTTCACAGATGGATGGATTAATCCCTGGGGTAGAACCACGTGAAATGGCAGCCATGTGTCTTGGGTTGGCACACAGGTGAGATTTACTGGAAAATAGTCTTATTATTTTTATTTAATAAACAATTATATAGCACAGTTCAAGGTATGTTACAAATACTATCTTAATTCTCAAGAATCTTATGAGGAAGGTAGTGATAGTATCCTCATTTAACAAATGAGGAAATTGATGCCCAAAGTCTGTATAGCTGGTAAGTGATGAAGCCATAATTTGAACCCAGGCAGTTTGGCTCCATTGTCTGGGCTCTGAACCTGATGATAGACATTCTCTGCCTCTCTGGTATTAGATGCCACAATTCTTGGGCTTTCTTTTCTCTTTTACATCTCCTAAATCATTTGCTACCATTCCATCTACTTGCCATCTCCCTGAGTTTTCTCATCTGCTAATGATCTTCTCTTCTGCTTTGTGTGTGTGGCTTGTTTTATTGAGTTTTTTCTTGAGTTTTTATGAGGCAAAGAAAAACATTAACTTGTCATGTTTAACCAGAGGTCCATTAGACCAGGAATTTCTGCTGTACTGTGATATATATAATCCCGAAAAACTTGGCATTCTTTGAAATTGCACTACAATAATAGGGTTTGTGAAATAAAAATAGGATTACGGGTAAACCACTCAAAACCTAAGTAACTTTGTAACCCTAAAAAAATTAACAGTTAAAAAGACATGTTAGGGACTTCCTGGTGGTCCAGTGGTAAAGAATCCATCCTGCAGGGCTTCCCTGGTGGCGCAGTGGTTGAGAGTCCGCCTGCCGATGCAGGGGACGTGGGTTCGTGCCCCGGTCCGGGAAGATCCCACATGCCGCAGAGCGGCTAGGCCCGTGAGCCATGGCCACTGAGCCTGCGTGTCTGGAGCCTGTGCTCTGCGACGGGAGAGGCCACAACAGTGAGAGGCCCATGTGCTGCTAAAAAAAAAAAAAAAAAAAGAATCCGTCCTGCAATGCAGGGGACTCGGGTTTGATCTGTGGTCAGGGAACTAAGATCCCACATGCCGCAGGGCAACTAAGTCCAGTGTGCCGCAACTAATACCCGGCGCAGCCAAAAAATAAAGGACATGTTAAATTTATATTACAGATATACTACAGTAAACAAAGGTCTGGACCTTTGAACAAATAAAATAAGATTAATTGGCATTGTGCACAGCAGTAGTTCTCAATCAAGGGCAATCAGATACCCCTCAGAAGACATTTGGCAATTGGGGTTGAGGCCAGGGATGTTGCTACATATCCGACAGTGCACAGAATAGACCCCACAACAGAGAATAATCAGGCCCACAGTGTTAATAGTGCCAAGATTAAGAAACCCTTATGTATAATATTGTTCCTACATGGCTTTCTTCTTTTCAGGTGTTACAGTGCTGTACTTTTTTTTTCCAGTGGCATAAAGCATTAAATATGCTGCAAAAATCATATGTGAACCAGTATGGTTTGAGCTGCACAGCATTATCCTATTTATCATTCATAAATTAATTCATGTTTCAGAAATGTAAGTTATAGCAGGACAGATGTACTTGTTTTCTTTTTAAATGTGTATTTTTAGAGCTTAAATATTGTATTCTTATTTAGCTAATTTTCCCATACAGGAAAAAGGTAAACAGTATAGCTCCAGGACAGGGATTCTGGTAAAAGTTTTTTTAAGATGTTAATTAAATGCTTTTTTTTTTAGTGATGTATATTTTTCCCCCTTCTCCCCAGCTTGTCCCGATACAGATTGAAATTTAGTGCTGACAAAGTGGATACAATGATTGTTCAGGCAATTTGTAAGTATAGTACATGTGAGGGCTAATCTGTTTGTCTCTTTGTTGTGGTTTTTTCCTACTGTTAAAACTATATCTTTTATAATTGTTGAGGAAGAAAAGGGAGATGAGCTAGAACTTTTAGTAAGTAAAGTAAATTGAAAAATGCAGAATAGAAGAAAGGAAAAACTAACTATAATTTGACTAGTTGGATAATATGGATTACACTATTAATGTAAACTGATTGATTTCTCTTTTTCCATGAAAAATGATAAAACCATAAGTGGGATCTGTGTTGTGTTTTATTTTGCTTTTTTCACTTGTAGTTGTATATAATAGGTCATTCTCCCATGTCATTGGGTGATTTTTGGACATCAAAGTCTTAACGATTTCCAATTTTAAAAATCCCTTTAAACAGCAATTGTATTTGTAGGTGTATATACCCAAAGAACTGAAAGCAGGTAATCAGATACTTATGCAGCTAATGTTCATAGTAGCATTATTCACAGTAGCCAAAAGGTGGAAACAACCCAAATACCCATTAACAGATGAATGGATAAACAAAATGTGATATATACATACAATGGAATATTATTCGTCCTTAAGAAGTTCTAATACATGCTACAACATAGATGAATTTTAAATGTTATGCTAGGTGAAATAAGCCACAGGCAAGAAGACAGATATTGTGTGATTCCACTTATGAGGTACTTAGAATAGGCAAATTCATAGAGACAGAGAGTAGAAGAGATTACCAGGGGCTGGGGAGGTGGGGACGAGGAGTTATTATTTCATGGGTACAGAGTTTCAGTTTGGGTTGATGGAATAGTTCTGTAAATGGATACTGGTGGTGGTTGCACAGCATTCTGAGTGAATGTGAGTCACTGAAATGTACACTTGACAATGGTTAAATGGTAAATCTATATTTCATCACAAGTTTTTTAAAAATCCGTTTAAGTTCCTATTTTCTTTTTCATTTTAATCTACTGCAGCCCTGTTAGATGACTTAGATAAAGAACTAAACAACTACATTATGCGATGTAGAGAATGGTATGGCTGGCATTTCCCTGAATTAGGAAAAATTATTTCGGATAATTTGACATACTGCAAGTGTTTACAGAAAGTTGGTAAGTAACTTGATCCTGTAAGGCATTGAAAATAGCCATTTATTTTTATTTATTTATTTCACTGTGACTCATTTAAAACACGAGTTACAGTGGGTTTTTTTCTTTTTCTTAAACTTCCAAGAGATTATTATGTCTTGCAGGTTTGGGGAGTGTAGCCATATTAATATCTGTTAGAGTTCAGGAAAAAATTCACTTTGACTTCGATGGCCTGTGCAGCAGAAAACATGGTTCTCTAATTTGGTTTTTCTTTTTTTAAAAAAAAACAATATATATTATTTATTTATTTATTTTTGGCTGCGTTGGGTTCTTGTTGCCGTGCACGGGCTTTCTTTTAGTTGCGCTGAGTGGGGGCTACTCTTTGTTGCAGTACGCGGGCTTCTCATTTCGGTGGCTTCTGTTGTTGCGAGCACAGGCTCTAGGCACATGGGCTTCAGTAGTTGTGGCACTCGGGCTCAGTAGTTGTGGCTTGCGGGCTCTAGAGTGCAGGCTTAGTAGTTGTGGCACACAGGCTTAGTTGCACCAAGGCATGTGGGATCTTCCGGACCAGGGCTCAAACCCGTGTCCCCTGCATTGGCAGGCAGACTCCTAACCACTCCGCCACCAGGGAGCTCCTAATTTGGTTTTTCTGGAAATGGCTTCTTATGGTTAATGTGTCTCAGTGAAATTACCATTAATAAGGACAACTGTGGACTGGGGGTATCCTGAAATATATTAATAATAATATTAAAAATAGTATTGCTGTCTATACTGTTAGTGTTAAATTGTATACTTTAGTACAGCAATATTAGTAGAAGAACGTGAGGATTGTTAATAAATATGAGTTACTTGGCTCATATTATCATATTACTACCCCTAAGAACTCATGGCCCTAGCTTCAGTATAACCTTAGCTACAAATTGTCTATCACAGTATTGTAAGTCCTGTTTCATGGTGTATTTTGGTTTTTTTGTTATCTATATTTTTTGGAGGGAGGTGGTGGGGAGAGAAATCAAGCCTTTATATGAGGAAAGTTACTAGGTGAAACTTGTTCGCTTTTTGTTTTGTTTAGGCATCCTTTTCATTGGCTTATCTCTACTTTTTTTTTGACTATTTGGTGGATTTTATATAATTTATTGAAGAGTGATTCTCCCTCATCCTCTGCAAACATTCCATAGGCGATAGGAAGAATTATGCCTCGGCCACACTTTCTGAATTACTGCCAGAAGAGGTTGAAGCAGAAGTGAAAGCAGCTGCAGAGATATCTATGGGAACAGAGGTTTCAGAAGAAGACATTTGCAACATTCTGCATCTCTGCACTCAGGTAAACTATACACATAGAGAAACTAGTTGTGGTGGTACCAGCTCTGTAATTTCTGATGGCAATGATGATTTTTAAATGTATTGTTCACCTGATAAATAAATATGAGGGTGTTCAGTCACTACCTCATCTGATGCCATCTTGATTTATACTTAGAGGGGGAAATATATACTAAAATGAAGTTACGAGTACTGTCTTATTTATATTGTTAGCATTATCTGAATAATAAATCCATTAAAAAGGCAGAGAAGTATAGCTTCAATTATTTAATTTTAACTTTTATGTTTATAGCCTGTATTTTTTCTCCCTTTCATTTGAAGATAGCTATACGAGAATCACAGGGGATGACAGAAATGTCTAGCCCCTGGAGTTTTTTAAAATAACAGTAATACTGATTAACATTATTTTTAGGCAGTGTATTAGCTTGTTTCCATACATTATCTTATAAGATCTTCACAACAGCCCTTTTATAGGAAACTGAGGTAAGAAATGGTTAATTTTCCCAGGGTTGTACAACTGCTCTATGATAATTTGGGACTCCGATGTTTTAGACATATGAATTTTACACTGTTTTTACTCTTGTCATTTATGACTTACTCATTTTGTTCCCTACACTAGGTGATTGAAATCTCCGAATATAGAACCCAGCTCTATGAATATCTGCAAAATAGAATGATGGCCATTGCACCCAACGTTACAGTCATGGTTGGTGAATTAGTTGGAGCACGGCTTATTGCCCATGCAGGTGAGGATTTTAATGTAATTTGTAAACATGGTTATTGAGAGTTCAGTTGTTTTCTAGGTAAGATATTTTTTTCTTTTATCTTTAAACTACACTTATTAAAGTAATTCTAGGTAATAAATAGAAGTAAATGGTATATTTGTGAGGACTAAGGCCAAAGTGTTCAATGATGATTTTTATTTGTATGCCTGATTTCCTTTCAGATAATGAAGGCATCTTTAGTCACTGTCTCTTCTGAGACACTTGTGGTCCTTTGTCAAAAGTTTGTTATGGTTAATTAGAACAACCAGATGAATGCAGGAGGATGAAATCAGTTAGGATAGGCTTACCTCGTTTTATTGCACTTCACAAATACTGCTTTTTTAAAAAATTCAAAGTTTGTGGCAGCCCTGTGTAGACCAAGTCCATTGGCATCATTTTTCCAACACCATTTGCTCACTTCATGTCTGTGTGCCACATTTTGGTGATTCCCACAATAATTCAAACTTTTCCATTCTTAAATTTGTTAACGTTGATCTTTGGTCAGTGATCTTTGATGTTACTACTACAACTTCCTGAAGGCGAGTGTATGTTTGTTGAATTTTAAACATGTAATTAGTGGTTGAGCAACTGCATGAATATTGATGTTTTCTGGGGAAGTCCTTGGCGGTCCAGTCGTTAGGACTCCACGCTTCCACTGCTGGGGGCCCGGGTTCAATCCCTGGTCGGGGGACTAAGATACCACAAGCCGCATGGCCAGGCCAAAAAAAAGAGAAAGAGATTTTTTTTCTTAATTGATGTTTTGTGACAGAAAATCAGTGCAGCACATCTAACAAAGCATCAACTTTAATAATTATTGTGCTTATATCTCCTCATCCATATCTTTTTTTTTTTTTTTTTTTTTTTTGGCTGCATTGGGTCTTCGTTGCTGCCCGCGGGCTTTCTCTAGTTGCGGCAAGCGGGGGCTACTCTTTGTTGCGGTGCGTGGGCTTCTCATTATGGTGGCTTTTCTTGTGGAGCACAGGCTCTAGGCGTGCGGGCTTCAGTAGTTGTGGCGCGCGGGCTTTGTTGCTCCGTGGCATGTGGGATCTTCCCAGACCAGGGCTTGAACCCGTGTCCCCTGCCTTGGCAGGTGGATTGTTAACCACTGTGCCACGAGGGAAATCCTCCTCATCCATATCTTAAACAAGGGGTAAATAAAGTGTAAGAAGTTTATCACATAGATCTACTGAGATGTCCTAATACTAAATTTTCACTTTAATTATCTGTATGTTTTTTCATATCTATAGTAGTAGGATATCTGGTCTCTAAAATAAATCTCAGAAAAATAGGGGTAGATTGGGTGGTGTCTGTGAATACGTGTGTTTTTATCTCTCCCACGGTATGCTAATGAAATGTGAAATAGTAATACCACCTCTTCAGGCAAATAAGTAAAATTGAACAAGTAACCTTCAATTTGTCATAGACATTCATCACAGACCTCTGCTTGTGGTGTTAATGGATGAATCACAAATGCTGAGGTATCAGGAATTTGGGGTAATTCCAGACTATAGAATCCTGTATTATATCAGATTTTTATTTACTCTGGTAGCTATAATATTAATATAGGTCTTTTTAATACATGGAACTTGCAAATACTTGCAAGTACATTCCTGGTAACTACTTCTTTTCTTTTGAAGGTTCTCTTTTGAATTTGGCCAAACATGCAGCTTCTACAGTTCAGATTCTTGGAGCAGAAAAGGCACTCTTCAGAGCCCTCAAGTCTAGACGAGATACCCCGAAGTATGGTCTCATTTATCATGCTTCACTTGTAGGCCAGACAAGTCCCAAACACAAAGGAAAGGTCAGTTACAGTTTTCCTGGAGTAGGCCTTTTTTTCCTCCAAACCATTTTCCTCCTACTGTTTCTTTTTCATCAAATAGAGAATGGTGAATTCTTTAAATAAACACTTATGTACACTGAAAGAAAAGGTTAGAAGAAAGGGTTACTGCTTGCTGTTACTATTTTTCTAGACTCCACCCATTGGTGGGGACAGGGATGGCACATCAGAAGTTTTCTGTGTGGCAGGAAACATTTAACATCAATATTTATGACCTATAAAAAATAATAGCACATACACTGTGCTAACACTTGATAGGACTTTGGTGAATTCTCTTAATAGCCCTATGAGTTGTAGGTGTCTATTTTACAGAGGAGGAAACTGAGGCTTAAAGTACTTGGAAGCTTTTTACAGGATACACAGTTTAATAGGAATTGAAATGTTATAAAATTCAGAGCAGAGTGATGAGAGAGATAAAGGGTTCAGTAAAATAAAATATTAGTTAAGCTTGCGGGGGCTGAGGGCTGTACTTAATCTGGATGATCTCATAGTGTAGGACTAATGTCACACAGTAGAAACTAAAGGAAGATGGAAGAATGGTTTGAGCTAGTTTTAGACATAAGCTACTACAATATCTTTTCATCCAACAGAATAATGGTGGTTGTGTATATAACCAGTTAGCCATCATACTGTGGCAAAGATTCAAATAGAAGATAAGTGGCTTGAGTTGTATGGTTTACAATACTTTTGTAATTCCTGATTTTTAAAAAGTCCTAGAGTGAATTCTAGAGTCAATGATTTATCTGTAGTGTTCTCATGAATAAATTGAGAGAATTTTTTACATCTCATCTTGGAGTATAGTTTGAATGCCTCTAACTTCAAGTTCTCTATTAGATTTCTCGGATGCTGGCAGCCAAAACTGTTTTGGCCATCCGGTATGATGCTTTTGGTGAAGATTCCAGTTCTGCGATGGGAGTTGAGAACAGAGCCAAATTAGAGGCCAGGTTGAGAACCTTGGAAGATAGAGGGGTAAGAATCACATCCTGCATATTGCAGAAGTGTTACCTGTCAAAAGTTAATAAACCACGAGTAGTTTATGTACTTTTTCATTTCATTTGCTAACCAGTTTTACTTTTATGATACATTTTAGTATGTCTAATATATTCTTTTTGTGCCTGCTGTTAACAGTTTACCTAATATATACAAAGAATTGACATACTTCCATATATATTATAAAGAGATTATGCCTTAGAAAACTATTAATAATTTTTCTTTTCTTAGATACGGAAAATAAGTGGAACAGGAAAGGCATTAGCAAAAGCGGAAAAATATGAACATAAAAGGTGAGTGAGTACATTTGGGAGAGCATGAATGAACAATTTTTGCTTATTTAAATGTTAATTGTTGACAGTTTTTTTGTTGTTTAAAACAACTAAGTATCCCCCTAGTTTATTTCTTTGCCATTTACAGTTTTCCATATTCACGTCTAGTTTTTAGTCATACACACATTTATACGTTGTGCAATAAGTACACATATTTGTTTTGGCCTTTTTCCTTAATATTTAATTTACTCATTTTCGATAATATTTTTCCTTCATAGTTCCTATATAGTATAACATATCAAAACCAAAGTCCATTCAGAGTTAAGCCACAGGGAAACCTGTTTTTTGTTTGTTTGTTTGTTTTGTTTTGGGGGGGGTTGTGGTATGCGGGCCTCTCACTGTTGTGGCCTCTCCCGTTGCGGAGCACAGGCTCCGGATGCGCAGGCTCAGCGGCCATGGCTCACAGGCCCAGCCGCTCCGTGGCACATGGGATCTTCCCGGACGGGGGCACGAACCCGCGTCCCCTGCATTGGCAGGCGGACTCTCAACCACTGCGCCACCAGGGAAGCCCGAAACCTGTTTTAAAAAAAAAAAAAAAAAAGTCAAAGAAAAAGTCTATAAGTGGCTAAGAGCCATGATAAGTATTCAGACCTCACTATGAAATTACAAAAGATACTTGTGGGGAGAGGTGTTTTTGTTACTATTTGAGATAATGTTCAATACTGATGAGGTTGTGATGATAGAAATAGAATGTTGAAAACAGATTGACGGTATGTGTCAAGAGCCTTAAAAACATTTCTAGTCATTAATCCATAAACTGTGCTTTTAGGGCTTCTTACAGTCCTTTAGTAAAATCTTATAAGTGGGCAGGGAAAGCAATATAGTAACATCTCATTATAAATATGTATTTAGATATATGTTTTAGTATATACATTCGTAAAAATTGTTTTCCTTGATTCTGAAAAGAAACCAAATGTATTCAGTTACAGGCATTAATTAACATTTACTTTTATATTGTGAATTTTCTAAGATCTCTACAATGACCATGTATTTTGTAATTTTTAAAGCCTAATTTGTTGTGTTTAGTTGAAAAAAATATGGATCTTTGTTTTGGGGCTTGGTTTTTGTTTTTCTTTTTCTTTTTTTTACAGAAAGTCAAAAGTTTAATAACACATATATCTGGGAGAGACCCAGGAGAATAGTCACTACTTTGTTTCTTAAATTATAAATGTTTTTAACCTATAAAAGTTAATAGCTGTGAGCCTGCAAGATAGCTTAATAGAACATTCCTTAGCTTGTTTGTTTTTTTTTGTTTTGTTTTGCGGTACTAGGGACTCCCACTGTCGCGGCCCCTCCCACTGCGGAGCACAGGCTGTGGACGCGCAGGCTCAGCGGCCATGGCTCACGAGCCCAGCCACTCCGCGGCATGTGGGATCTTCCCGGATCGGGGAACGAACCCGTGTCCCCCGCATCGGCAGGCAGACTCTCAACCACTGCGCCACCAGGGAAGCCCCCCTTAGCTTGTTTTGAACAATTTTTTAATGTTCCCATGCCATTATGCTTATGACTTTAAACACATGTGCTTAAAGCACCAATTATGAGGTTTAGTTCACATTTTTGGCACGCAGTACTTTAATTTTTCTTTCTACTTTGTTAGAACAAAAGCAAACATTTGGGTTTCAAGGGATCTTTATCCATATATATCCCTTCTTGTTCCTCTGCCACTTGGAATCTTGTGATGGAGTCTTCTGTATTAAATTTGATTTAGGGTTTTTGTTTTGTTTTTCATTGAATTGCCCAGTGTTCTAAAACTCGAATTGGTTCAGTTTTTACTTTCTAGTGTAATCATTTGGTATAAAGAGGTTTCCTCCATTTTTTCCCCTATGCTGATTGACTATTTTTCTATACTATAGTCACTACATTGATTACTAAATCAATTCATTTAGCTCACCACTTCTCTTGAAGTGTGAAGTGTGACTTACTGTTGACACCTCTTTACCTTTTGGAGACTTTTTCATAAACTGCCCTAAAGCCACTAAAATGAAACAGCATTGTATGCTTGTGTAAGTATTACCTAATGACGTTTCCTTTTAAATCTCTTTAGAATTATTTGATTACTGATATTTGTAGGGATTTTCTAAAATTCTATGGCTCTTTCAGTGAAGTGAAGACTTACGATCCTTCTGGTGACTCCACACTACCAACCTATTCTAAAAAACGCAAGATTGAACAGGTAGACAAAGAGGATGAAGTGGTTGAAAAGAAGGCCAAAAAAGCCAAGGTTAAAATTAAAGGTTAGTTTGAATTCTTTTTAATGTCATTTATACTCTTATTCCTTAAGAAGTACAGACTTCATAAATCTTGGGAAAGTACATACCATTGAACTTTATTGTGAAACCATCCATATTGAAAGCTAATGGTGTTTTTTTTTTTTTTTTTTTTTTCTTTTTGCGGTATGCGGGCCTCTCACTGTTGTGGCCTCTCCCGTTGCGGAGCACAGGCTCCGGACGCGCAGGCCCAGAGGCCATGGCTCACGGGCCCAGCCGCTCCGCGGCATATGGGATCCTCCCAGACCGGGGCACGAACCCGTATCCCCTGCATCGGCAGGCGGACTCTCAACCACTGCGCCACCAGGGAGGCCCTAATGGTGTTTTAATAAACCATCATGTTCTCTGGGAATAATTAGGATATTGTTAAATTTATCATGTTTCATAGAGGAATGTGAGAAGTGCCTCTTTGAATATGTAGGATTATACTAAGTGTACTAAAACTTTAGTTTCTACCATGTGAACTATTTTGAGAATCAGCTTAAAATAGAAAAAAAAAGGTATGTGGTTTCTAAATTAGTTTTTGAAATATTTCTGTTATAGTAGAGCATAGAATTGATGCAGCAGTACTTTTCGTCATTGTTTCTGTTACATGGAAAGGACTAGAGTAATAACTGGGTAGCCTGCCAACAGAGTGATAATATTTAATAGGTGCTCACCAGTGAATTGGGCTCTCTTGCAGAGTTGATAAGTGAGCTCCCCCATTTATTAGCTGCACCTGTGTTGAGTGCCTACCAGCTGGTCTAGCAAGAAAGGCATTAAAGCAATGACTGATATAATTTTGGGTTTCTAAATAGCTTAGTGGTCAAAAGTACTATCAGGGCTTCCCTGGTGGCTCAGTGGTTGAGAGTCCGCCTGCCGATGCAGGGGACACAGGTTCATGCCGCGGAGCGGCTGGGCCCGTGAGCCATGGCCGCTGAGCCTGCGCGTCTGGAGCCTGTGCTCCGCAACGGGAGAGGCCACAACAGTGAGAGGCCCACGTACCGCAAAAAAAAAAAAAAAAAAAAAAAAAGTACTATCAGCAAATGTGGTCTCCTGCTCTGGGTGAAGAAAACATAAACAAGTTATTTATTTAAGTGATTCTATTTCCTAACTGAACAACAATAAAGAGATCCCTAAACCCATCAGTAACATTTGAAACACCCAACTCCAGATTTGTATCTTTACTCATATATTCATTAAGCTTTTCAAACTTAACATTCCTGGACCCTTACCACTCCCGGTCTGTGGCTCCATAATATTCTCCATCTTATAAATGGCAACTCTAGTTGCTTTGGCCTTTAACACTAACTCTTTTTATAACCCAAGTCTATTCTGGCAGCAAATCCTCTTAATTCTATTTTTTTTATTATTATTTTTTTTTTGCGGTACGCGGGCCTCTCACTGTTGTGGCCTCTCCCGTTGCTGAGCACAGGCTCCGGACACGCAGGCTCAGCGGCCATGGCTCACGGGCCCAGCCGCTCTGTGGCACATGGAATCCTCCCGGACCGGGGCACGAACCCGCGTCCCCTGCATTGGCAGGCAGACTCTCAACCACTGCACCACCAGGGAAGCCCCAATTCTACTTTTTTAAAAGAAACAAAATTTTTTGTTTGGCTGCGCCAGGTCTTAGTTGCGGCAGGTGGGCTCCTTGGTTGTGGCATGCAAACACCTAGTTGCGGCACACATGTGGGATCTAGTTCCCCAACCAGGGATCAAACCCGAGCCCCTCTGCATTGGGAGCGCAGAGTCTTAACAACTGTGCCACCAGGGAAGTCCCTTAATTCTACTTCGGAAGTGTATCTAGAACTGAACCACTTATACCCATCTCTGCTGTTCTTAATGTAGTAGCTACAGTGGCACCCCCATTAGCTCTCTGATCTAATTCTACTCCTTGCTCACTCTGCTCCAGCCACACTGGATTCCTTGCTATTCCATGAACCTGCCAACCCCCCTTCTTTCCTAAAATAACCATAGCATTTGCTCTTCTCTTTACCTGAATGTTTTCCCTCAATATAGGTGCATAATTCACTCCCTTCCCTCTTTTATTTTATTTTTATTTCTTTTTAATTCCTTGGCCACATGGCATGTGGGATCCTAGTTTCTCGACCAGGGTTCGAACCCGTGCCCCCTGCAGTGGAAGCGTGGAGTCTTAACCACTGGACCGCCAGGGAAGTCCCCTCCCTTCCCTCTTTTAGGTATCTGCCTGACTATCCTGTCTAAGATGTCCACATGTATTGCCCTCCTCAGTGTTCCTCTTCTTTATCCTTAGGACTGTTTACTATGTAAAATATTTTATAGCATTTCTTTTTTTCTTTTTTTGGTCTCTCCATTCTCCTACTAAAGTAAAAGATTCATAAAAGCAGGAATTTTTGTCTGTGTTGTACCTTGCTGTATCTAGTTGTCTAGAACAAGCCCTGGCATATAGTAGGTACTAAGTAAGTATTTGATCAATGAATTTCTAATGATAGCAACCAGTTATTAAGTCCTCATTCTAATGTGCCAAGCATTCATGCTAAGCATTTTGCATAAATTTTCATGTGTTAAATCGTTAAATCCTAGAAATTGACCAGTGAGATAGACATTACTAAATTTTATAAGGATGAGGAAGTTGAGTTTATAAAGGTTATTAAATGACTTACTCAGGGTTTCAACAGGTTGGATAAACCCAAGTCTCCTAACTCCAAACTCTTATTAATCATTTCTAATATAATTGACTAGACTCCCCCCAAAAATGGGTTTGGTACAGATGATTTGTTTTAATCCTGATCTCTCTGTATAGCTACATGATCATGAGAATTTTACTTCTCTGAGCTTTCTATCATTTGTAAAGTTAGTAGTAGTATACTAGGTAGATATTTGAAGGACCTTTGCAATTGTAAAATTATGTAATAAACATTGGATAGTTGACCTGAATGACAGGAAAAAACTAAGACTCTCAGAGGGGTTTTGAGGGAGAGAAGTCTGATGCAATGTTAATTGTAGTATTTTACACTTAACCTTATTCAGTTGAAGAAGAGGAAGAAGTAGTAGAAGTAGAAGAAGATATAGTAGAAGTGGTGGAAGAACAGGAGACATCTGTGAAGAAAAAGAAGAAAAAGGACAAAAAGAAACACATTAAAGAAGAACCGCTTTCTGAAGAAGAACCATGCACCAGCACAGCAATTGCTGTATGTTTGTTTTTAATTACCAATACTTTATTGACATGGGCAGGGTTTCTATATTTTATTCTACTCTGTATATTAGAAATGAACAGGTAGTTTTTAAAAAATGGTTTCATTGATGAGGAAGTACAGCAACATTGTTGTGTTTATATTATAAAGGGCCATTTCCTAAACCTAGAACCTTATTGCAAAACGGGTTTTGTTAAGGGTGGAAGAGAATATCATTTGGTACAGATGATAAAGGTGGTTTTATATTTTTAGATTTTAGTCTTTGCTCCAAACTTGTTTTCCAGGGAAATAGAATAGACCTACTTTGCTTTTTATGAGGAAAAGTTATTTTTAATCACTCATACATTTACAGGTCTTTCAAAAGCATTCTTGTTGGTTATTTTCAGAGTCCAGAGAAAAAGAAGAAAAAGAAAAAAAAAAGAGTTAATGAGGACTAATGGAAGGAACCATTCTTTCAAAGATTTCTTAATTGAATCACCTGGATACATCATGCTTAAAATTCAGTCAGAAATACACCAGAGATGCTCTCTAAAATAATCAATGGGAGGTTGGATGAAGCAAAATGATTAATCATCAATAGCATTTCATACCTATTTGTGTCTCAACATCACATCAACTCTGTTAATTTTATTATATCATCATTTCTTAGAATATTTGTTATACAAATAAAAATATTTTCTTTGTATTTTAAGGCAGTTCTGTGGTTTCTCTGTTTTATGTAGAGAATTTTTGGCCATTTCTGTACGTTATTTAGCATTTGATGATTAGTATTTTGATAATTATACCTGAAAAGTGAGAGTTGTGAACCATTAATTTGAAACGTAGCCTTTTGGAAGGTAGCAATTAGATGGACCAGTTTAAGAATCCCACTCTAATAAGTTTCTCTTTCCTTTTTGGACTGTCTTTCATTTTTTTCCTGTCTTTAAGTAAAGCTGTGTTTTGTGTTCAAGGTTTTAAAATTAGGTGAGCAAAACTTTTCGGTGTCTCTTCAGGAAGAAAAAAATTGTTCCTAACTTTATTTGTTTGCATTTCTGAAAGGTACAAGAAAATCATTATTAATTTAGACACTTGATTTATTTTTAGAGTAATCTAAAGTGACTTAAAAAAGGATAATACAAGATTATTTATAGTAAAGAATGGGGTTGGTTATAAAGGGAAAACAAGATGAGCAAAAATAAAATGTCAGTAGGAGTGAGGTGTAAACCAGGACATAGAACACCGAAGAGAAATCTTTGTTTCTAAAAGATGGTGTATAATAAATGAATGGCAGCCATATAGTCATGACAGCTACAAGTTTCATGGACTTTTATGTCTTGCATCTTTGGGTATGCCACAGGCATGGTGCGAAAAAAACCAATTTAATAAAAGCATTAGCAGTGGAGGAGCTATAATGACTGTAAGCTTTTGAGTTCCACCTCTGCTTTTCTTGTAACCTTGGGCAAGTCAAGTCAACAGCTCGTAATTTTAATTTCTCACTTGCAAATCAGAGATAATGGTCAACTTTCCTCCTAACAATGGTTTGTAGAAAATGAAATAGTACAAATTTTCAGAGGTGGAAATATGTTTCTGATGTAGATGTTTTGATTGAAGTAAATGCTACATGAAGTACATGTAGCCATCTCTAGAAAATTTTATATAATAAAACTGGTTATTTTGCCTCCAGGAGAATATTGTCATTTTGGACCACCTACTCCAGACACATCCTTGATTTGGGACATAACAGACTTATTTTTAACAAATTTTGATGAAAGGGATCTGTTGATGTGTTAGGGGCTGTATAGTCCAGAAGCTTTATATCTGAAACAAGATAGACCTTGAAAATACTAATCAATAAGCTTCTACTCGTTGAGTGGTCTCCTGTAGGCCTGGAGGAAACCTAGATGAATCACAGACCTATCCACTTAAGTGCTAAAGCCCTAACTATTTAAAACACTAACCAAGGGAATTCCCTGGCAGTCCAGTGGTTAGGACTCGGCGCTTTCACTGCCCAGGCTGTGTTCAATCCCTGGTCGGGGAATGAAGATCCTGCAAGCCTCTCGGTGCGTCCAAAAGAAAAAGAAAAAAACACTAACCGAAAGGTAGGTTGTGGTTCTTTGTGCTAAAATAAAACACTTGTCCTATTGAAAAGCCTTGGGAACTTAGGCTGAAATGGGAAGCTCAAGTGAATTGTGTGTACCTAATTTTGATTAGCAAATTTGAAGAACTTCTGTGACAAGGCCACATAAAATAATCTATGCTTAAAAAGTTACTGATTGTCCATTGTCCTCCATCCCCTTCCCTTCAAAAATGCAAATTTATATTTTCTGGTTTAAACTACTTCTGTATCTCTCCAGTGTCTGCTGGGTCCTCAGTATGCTTACTTATCAAGACCTTGTCTGAGCTCTGTCCTCTCTCCAGAATTCCAACCTCAGCACTTTCTCCAGTTCTCTATCCTTGAATTCTCTTCAATCCATTTGTTGCCTTTCTAAGGTCGTCTTTTAAAACTTAGCTCTGGGGATTTCCCCGGTGGTCCAGTGGTTAAGAATCCACCTTCCAATGCTAGGGGACTTGGGTTCGATCCCTGGTTGGTGAACGAAGCTCCCACATGCCGTGGGGCAACTAAGCCTGCATACCACAACTAGAGAGAAGCCCGTGTGCTTCAACGAAGACCCAGTGTGGCCAAATGGCTGCATATTTCTCAGTCTTAGCTTTGGTTGACTATCAATTTAACATGCTAAATCAGTGTTCATACCAGCCTCACCATTTTTTCATATCAAAGTGTTTACTATTTAGTATTTTTCTTTTAAGTATTTAGAGTTCTTGTTCTTTGCTGGTTTCTTTTGCTGTTTTGCTGGTTATTACAGAGCTGCAGTGAATGTTTTTGTACATTTATCTTCATGTACTTGTGTTCCTGTAGGATAAATTTCTAGATGTAAAATTACTGCATCAAAGGGATCAAGTGTAAAATAGTGTCAGTTTGCCTCCAAAATATTGTAATTTATATGCCAACTAATAGTGGTAAGAGAAAGCTCCTGTTTCAGGAACGGTCATACTTTTTATTAGCATCTACCCCAACCTCTTACTTGTTAACACAGTTTTGCACATGGTAGTTTTTAAAAAAATACTAACTTGAATTAATTGGTTTTAAATTCGATAATTTTCCCTTTCTATTTTTTGAAATTCTGTAGTCAAAATGTACAAGAGGATTCCAGTTTATCAGTACAGAACTGAATCATATCCAAGATACACTCCCACCCAACCCTGTGCTACTACACCAAAGAGGGAATTTGAGTAGAAAAAGATAACTTTTCTTCAACACACTATACCACTAGGTGCCGGAAAATACAGATCAATGACTCCCACCCCAGGTTTGCGCAAAGAACAACTTGCACGGTTGTAAGCGTGGCGCTGCACGTCTGTGGTTCTTAATTATGGTCCACTATCATTTATTGGAAAGTAGGAAGTAGTAAGCCTAAAATGATAATTAACATTTACTGAGCACTTATTATGTGTCAGGTGCTGTTAACTTTTAGTCAAACAGCCCTTTCTAGCAAATACTATTATGCCCACTTTATATGTGAGATGCACGGAGAGGTTAAGGAACTTAGTCAGTGCCATTCCAATCATTAGGAATGCCTCTAATGCTAATGCTCTATGATTCTGAAAAGTGCAAGCTACTCTATGTTGAAACATTTTATTAATAGCGAAACATTTTCTTAATAGCCTGAAGATAATTCAAATCTTGTTGAAATATGTGGTGGTGGATATATGGATGTTCATCGTATTTTTTTCTGTATGCTTGAAAATAATCCTAATTAAAAGGTTTATTTACTTATTTATTTATTTTTTGCGGTATGCGGGCCTCTCACTGCTGTGGCCTCTCCCGTTGCGGAGCACAGGCTCCGCGGCCATGACTCAGGCTCAGCGGCCCCGCCGCTCCGCGGCATGTGGGATCTTCCCGGACCGGGGCGCGAACCTGTGTCCTCTGCATCGGCAAGCAGACGCTCAACCACTGCGCCACCAGGGAAGCCCCAAAGGTTTATTTTTTTAAAACAATAACATGCTATTTATTTTGCTTTAATTCTGTGTTCATCTCTGAAAACTTCTAAGATCCTTACAACGTTGTTTTTTTGTGTTTTTTTTTGCTGTACGTGAGCCTCTCACTGCTGTGGCCTCTTCCCGTTGCGGAGCACAGGCTCCGGACACGCAGGCTCAGCGGCCATGGCTCACGGACCCAGCCGCTCCGCTGCATGTGGGATTCTCCCGGACCGGGGCACGAACCCATGTCCCCTGCATCGGCAGGCGGACTCTCAACCACTGCGCCACCAGGGAAGCCCCTACAACATTGTTGATCAACACGCATTTGGGGAAACCCACTCTGGGCACTTGTTAGATGGCCAGGAGAACTCAAGGGAACAGAAGATTCAGCAGCAGCTCCTCTCAGGAAGTTTACAAAGTGAACTTCAATGCTCACACCCTCCTGGGATGACGGTCTTTTTCTCTTTTAAGTCTGTTTTGAGGAAGGGGAAATTCAGGGAAGCGCTAGTAGAGATCCCAATAGAAGATGAGAATATGGAAATTATGAAGACAAAAGCTGCAAAGTGGAATTTGAATTTATGGAAGAGAAATCATCCCCCTCCCTTCTGAAGGAAGCAGAGAACAGCAGAAATAACAGCAGCAGAGACCTACCCCTTGGCAGGTAATAGAGTTGTTAGTACAACTGCATCCCGTTGTACCCTGTATCCTCATCCTAAAACTGCTCTCCAACAGCCTTTGAACCCTGGCAATTTTTTTTTCTTTTTAATAGCAGTTATTACCATCTGGTGATCACAGCAGTGTTTAGGTTTTTTGTTTGTTTTTGTTTTGGCTGCGTTGGGTCTTTGTTGCTGCGCATGGGCTTTCTCTAGTTGCGGTGAGCGGGGGCTACTCTTCGTTGCAGTTCACGGGCTTCTCATTGTGGTGGCTTCTCTTGTTGCGGAGCACGGGCTGTAGGTGCACAGGCTTCAATAATTGTGGCTCACGGGCTCTAGAGTGCAGGCTCAGTAGTTGTGGCACACGGGCTTAGTTGCTCCACAGCATGTGGGGTCTTCCTGGACCAGGGATTGAACCCGTGTCCCCTGCATTGGCAGGCGGATTCTCAGCCACTGGGCCACTGGGGAAGTCCTGAGCCTTGGCAATTTGATACTCACTTGGAGCCATGCTGTGTCATAGAAATGTGGGGAAGCCATCTTGTGAGTTCTTGGGGCCTCAAAACTCCTTCCTTCTTAACCTGAGCCGAGAAGCAGAGAAGGCCTTTGTTTCATAGCAAGAGTGAATGTTAAATGTGCCTGACTCCAGGGAAAAAAAATTGGTCAGGCAACAAATGCATCTATTTATATCCTATAATCTGCTGAGCCAGCAACATGCTAATAACCAGCTGGGCATGATGGAGAAGCCACAAGCCGACTGTCAGAATGGGAAGATCCCTACACTAGTGATCAGTGAAAATAATCTGCATGAAAGTGCTGCATAAGCCAAAAAATACTGTATAAAGTATCCTTCCTGTTAGTATGAGCTGGTTTCACCACTTACTAGTTCATGTCCCTGGACAAGTAAACTTGTGCCCTCTTGGAGCCTCAGTTTCTGCATCTATAAAATGGAAATAATAGTTCTCTGTTTATCTTAGGGCTCTTGGAAACTCGGGTGAGATCATTTATGTAAAAATTCCTTGTAAACTGGACAAATGTAAAGTATTATTACTCAAAATCTGTTCTAGTTAAAAACAGTAAGACTCGAGAATTACGTATGCCAGGGGAGAAATCAGTGGGAGGGATTGGGGAACCTTGTGTGGCAGCCACTAGCAAGCCATTTACCATTTATCCCTTTCTGGGCACACGACTTGACCATATTCCTCAGCCTTGCTTGCAGTTAGATGTGGCCATGTAACTGAGTTCCAGCCAATGGAATGGTAGTGATGTACACCACTTGGAGGCCTGGTCCATAAAATCCCCCACTGCACTCCTCAGTGCCCTATCACCCTGCTGTTGGCTTGATGCAGATAAACACTGTAACCTTAGAAGCCAGTGTTAAGATAGAAAAGCTACAAGGTAAAAGACACCTGGGGCTCTGAATCACCACCAGTGGCTTAGAGAAGAGCTACCCACTGATCTAGAACTTCCATTTTGGATTTTATAGAGGAAGAAATAAACTTTTGCTACACTTGGGCCATTATATTAGCTTGAACCATGTGAAACTGCCAATATTTGACTTTTCTACCTATAAAAATGATAATTTCATGTGATTCAACCTATTAGATATTCTTGTTTGTTTCAGCAACTACTGCACCCTTAATAACACCATCTTAGATAAGGTCAACCTTTTTTATTTTATTTTACTTTTTAAGTAATTATTATTTTTAAAAATATTTATTTATTTGGCTGCACCAGGTCTTAGTTGCGGCATGCAGGACCTTTGTTGTGGAGTGTGGGATCTTCATTGCAGCGTTTGAACTCTTAGTTGTGGCACATGGGATCTAGTTCCCTGACCAGAGATCGAACCTGGGCCCTCTGCATTGGGAGCCCGGATTTTTAGCCACTGGACCACCAGAGAAGTCCTTTAACCTTTTTTAAAAATTGAAGTATAGGGCCTCCCTGGTGGCGCAGTGGTTGAGAGTCCGCCTGCCGATGCAGGGGATACGGGTTCGTGCCCCGGTCCGGGAGGATCCCATATGCCGCGGAGCGGCTGGGCCCGTGAGCCATGGCCGCTGAGCCTGCGCATCCGGAGCCTGTGCTCCGCAACGGGAGAGGCCACAACAGTGAGAGGCCCACATACCGCAGAAAAAAAAGAAAAAAAAAAAATTGAAGTATAGTCAATTACAATGTTGTGTTAGTTTCAGGCGTACAGTAAAGTGATATATTTATATATGTATTCTTTATATATATTTTTCAGATTCTTTTTTTTTTTTTTTTTTTTTTTTTTTTTTGCTGTATGCGGGCCTCTCACTGCTGTGGCCTCTCCCGTTGCGGAGCACAGGCTCCAGACGCGCAGGCTCAGCAGCCATGGCTCACGGGCCCAGCCGCTCCATGGCATGTGGGATCTTCCCGGACCGGGGAATGAACCCGTGTCCCCTGCATCGGCAGGCGGACTTTCAACCACTGCACCACCAGGGAAGCCCTCTTCCATTTTAAATTATTACAAGAGACTGAATGTAGTTTCCTGTGCTCTGCAGTTGGTCCTTGTTATTTGAGGAAGTCTTTTAAAAACCATGTTCGCAGAGGTGGGACGGAAATTGGGATTGTTGAACCCGTGGATAGTAAACTGCCTGCTTTTGGTTCAGATTCTGATGTAAAGATATTTGATTTGCTCCATAGAATGCTGGCTCATATAGTTTTAATTCATTGTCAAATCGAAAAAGTTGAATTCATTGCCAAATCAAAAATAACTAATTGTCATGCAGTCAAAATATTTTTTCATTTGTTTTTTGACCTTTTAAGAATGAACATAGCAAAGAAAAAACCTAAAACCAAACTAAACAAGGCCAAAAGAACAGAACCTCTTTAATAGATAAATAATTAAGCTGTTTAGGAGACAGAGACAGAGAAATTTATAATTATGCAGGGAGGAGTTCTTTCTAAAATATAGGAAATTCAGAAAATGGGAAAATGTTGATAAAATTGACCACATAAAAACTTTTGTATGGCAAAAATAGTGTAAAATAGTCAAAATATGACAAGGAAATGTTTTAATATGTAAAGAGGTTAAATTAATAATAAAAAGATAAAAAGTACAAATAACAGGTAATCCTAGAAAGAGTATACAAATGATCAATAAACATAAGAGGAGTTATACCCTATCAAATTACCCTTATATAATAATAATACATACCTATACATTATAGGTAAGAGTATAAACTGGTAGAAGCTTTTTGGAGGGCATTTGCTAACATCTATTAAAAGGGCTAATCAAGTAATGATATTGCTAGTTTAATGTACAAATATAGTCATAAACATCACTAAGATGTAGGTACTAGGATATATATTATAGCATTGTTCATATAGTAAAACAAACCAGAAACAACCCCAATAACCCATAAATAAGGGCCAGTAAATAATCGTACGTCCAAAAACTGCAACCATTAAAATACAGAAAAATCTCCCAGGTACCTATTTAGTGGAAAAAGCAAGGTGCAGAACAGTGTGAAACCATTTGTGTAAAATCTTTGAAAGGATATATATGTAATTATTTTCTTTTTTTCTACTGGACCCATCTACAAGAAACTATTAACAGTTGCCACCTTTGGAGAGAGCAATTGGAGATTTGGGGATCAGAGGATAGGGAGACAGATTTTTGCTTTCCATTCCTTTCTGTATTGTTTCATTTTATAAAAGCCATGTGCTTATGTTATTTCTCACATGTATTATTTTTACTTTTTTAATATAAAATAAACAAAGTCATAGTCCAAAGCTACCACAATGTACATTTTATCTAAAGCTATGATACCGGCTATTTGTTTTGTTGTTTATTGGTTTAATTTTTTCCCTGCAGAGGGCAGGAGGGCTATATATTTTCTGTTAGCTTTGTGGTTTCACCAGTGTAATCACCAAGGCTTTTCAAAAAAGTATAAAGTGGGGAGTGTAAAGTAGGAATGAACAAATTATTTGAGATTCATCAGTTCTCCACATATATTCCCTCCCTTAGTCCCCAATTACTAGTCTTTATACTTTAGGCTGAGAAATCACCCTATGGTTTTTAAGGTATTAAGGTCTCATCCCCATTTTATTATTATTATTTTTTTTTAATTTATATTTTGGCCGCACTGTGGGGCACGCGGGGGATTGAACCCACACCCCCTGCAGTGAAAGCAGAGTCTTCACCACTGGACTGCCAGGGAAGTCCCTCATCCCCATTTTATAGCAGAAGAACTAGAATCACAGAAGAGTTATGGTGACAGAATTATAAGTCCAGCTTCCACCTGTTTAATATAATGGGAGAAACCTAATGTTTATGAAATGCTAGACTGGGGACCTAAGGGTTGTAGTTAAGTGTAAATTAAGGAAGATGATCTGATTTGATCTTAAATGATCTGTAATAATTTGAAAGAAAGCATAAATAGATATTAAGATTTTGTTATTCATTCTTGTTCTAGATGTGCTTTTCTTTCTCATGGTCTTACTTAGAGCTTTCCTCCATCTGTCATCAATTCTTAGAATTGGGTTTTCTTTCCTCTTCCCAAATCACAGATGTTTTCCCACCCTGTGAAATGTAGTGACTGGCTGGCCAGAGCTTACCATAATTGTGTTCTTCTGAAGGAAATCCTTTTTTTAACTGCCGGGAATTTCAGGCTCCAAACTGGGAGGTGGAGGGAGGATGTGGGGTGGGGGTGGGGGGGCGGGGGGAGGGGCAGATTTTTGGCATACCGCCAGGTAATTGCTGCCTTCTTTACCCTTCAGCCATCTGAAGGTGACTGGCTGGAGGCCAAGGATAAAACCACAGCCTCCCAGGGCTGGAAGGGACGGACTCAGGAATCCTGGGAGGTTGAGACCAGTCATTTCCCTCCCTACAGACAGGACCTCTTTAAACCACAGCCTAGCCTAACTTGAATGCTTTCCAAAAGGAGAAATCATATAAACTCCATGGATCACATATCCCAGTGTTAAAAACAGTATCATAAAACCTTTTCTTTCATCTAAACCAGAGTTTGGCAAACTTTTTCTGCAAAGGATCAGTAAATATTTTAGGCTTCGCAGACATTATGCTCTCTGGCAACCATTTAACTCTGCTCTTGTTATGCAAAAACAGCCATAGATAATATCTAAACAAATGAGCTTGGCTGTGTTCTAATAAAACTTTATGGACATTGAAATTTGAATTTCATCTAATTTTACATGTCACATAAAATAATCCGTTTTTTCCCCCAGCCATTTAAGACTGGAAAAACCATTCCTAACTCATGGTCCATTGAAAAACAGGCAGCCGAGTAAAGTTTGTTGACTCCTGACCTAAACCACTGGTTTTCAAACTGCTTTGGCAAGTCCTCTGAGGGGTGAAAGAGCTGTTTGTGCTAAGCTGTCCCCACTCAGGCTTCCATTATCCATTCCCCTTTTCTCTGTTTTATATATTGAGCTCCCAGGTTCCGTTTTATTTAAAGAAGGTGTTCCATTGCCAAAAGTTTAAAAGTTGCTGATCTAACCGGCATCTCCCTTTTGCAACTTAAGCATATTTTCTTTTGCTCTTCCCTCAGTGGAGATGAATAGTTTGTTACGTAACTCATTTTAAGGGCATCTCAAGAAATAATCAACGATTCAATCTTACATAAGCCTTGTCTTTTCATCTACTTCATAAGTCTGTCATATTTTGCCAATCCTTTATTTTGCATTTTTGATCTTTCTCCCCAAGTTCTCAAAGTCCTACAGAATTCTACAAAGTGAAATAATACTTCACAAGGAAGAGTACCTTGCTGCATATTCCAGCGTCTTTTCTCTATTATTCAGGATGGCTAGCAGCACCATGGCCTGAGGGAGAGTCCAAATTGTGCTAGAAGAAAGAAACAAGTGGCAAGGCCAAGGAGACTGTGCTTGGAGTCCAGTCTGAGGACAGAGAGAGTCCCTACATGGGGAAAAAAGAAGTCCTGAAGGTCAGAATCTAGGAAAATCTTGAATGGACAAGAAACAAAGTGGTAAGTAGGTAAAAGAAAGCAATTTAGGATAGGTGCCACGGGGAACACAGGGATGCCTCAAGATCATCTCCTACGCCTCCCTGATACACAAATAATACATGTTCATCATAGCATATATATACTAAAAAGAATTAAAATCACCCATAATCCTACCACTCAGAAATAATAACTTAAAACTTTGGTGTGTGTCCTTCCAGAATTTTTTCTATGAACATGCATATGTATACATTTTATACATTCGGTATTGCTACTTAGATGTCTCATGGGCAACTCAGATTCACCATGTGCCAAAAAAAAATGTCTTCATCTCCTCTAAACCTGCTTTACTCATATCCACTGCCCATTTCAAAACCTAGGAAGGAGTTCCTGACCTTGCATCTCCCTCACCACCATACCATGTCTCACCAACTCTCCTTGTTAGCTTTTCTCTTCCAGAAGTCAGAATAGTCACACTCTGATCCATTCTTCCTAAAACCTACATCTGATTCTTAAGCAAATATAAAACACATTTATTTCAAAGAGAGTTATTTACATTTGAATAACTAAAACCCAGGCTTCCCAGTGTAGATTGGGCAGTGTCACTGCCAGGTAATATTCTGCTACCTGCTGGACATCTGAAAGTTGTCGTCATCAGGGAAACAAATAAAGGCTGGTGCAAAGCCTTTTTCGAACTAAGACCTCAAACAGACAGACATCCACAATAGAATGAGCCAGTAAAGAGACTCTGGGTGGGGAGTTAGCTGCCCTGGACATTAAGGCCAGAAATCTGACACTGTCCTTAACTAAGTCCGTGACACTACTCCCAACTCTGTCACTGACACTGTCCTTAACTAAAGCCGTGAAACTACTCCTAACACAGTCATTGACACAGGTATCCAATTTCCTGTGTCCACTGCTGTACAAATTCATCATGTGCTGCTCATCTCCTAATTTAACAATCCATATGCAGAGTTACCAGAAACCTTTGGGATTCCAAAAACACTGTCATCCCACGTAGCACTCACTTCAATAATATACCGTCCTTGCAAGCCACCAAATGCCTGAAGATCAGTTACGCATTCATTCAGCAACTATGTACTGAGTACTGTGTTTCAGGCACTGTGTCAGATGCTGAGTACATAGTGAACAGGAAAACTAAAGTCTCTGTTTTCTTGGAGCATAGGAGAGAAAACAGTTGATAAGGGGTAAATTACAACAAGGTGTGAGGAATGATGTGATGAGAAAGTACACAACTAGGAAAACACAGAAAAGAGATTTTCCAACTTGGAGGTCAGTGAAAGTCTCCTTGAGGAAGTAAATTTTAAGTTGAGCCCTGAAGAAATAGACCTTAGCCACATGGAAGAGGAGGTAATAGGGGTCTTCCCTGGTGGTCCAGCAGTTAAGACTCCATGCTTCCAATGCAGGGGGTGTGGGTTAGATCCCTGGTCAAGGAACTAAGATCCCACATGCCACACGGTGTGGCCAAATAATAATAATAATAATAATAATAAAGAAGAAAGAGGAGGTAATAGAAGGCGAGCGATCTAAGTGGAGGAAGGGTAGCCTGGTGGCAAGGATGTAGAGAAGCTGCCAGAGGAGAAGGAGAGTGAGGTCAGCAGTTGGAAGGGAAAGGGAGGTCCAGGGAAAGGTTTTTGTTTTTATTTTTTATTTTATTTATGTATCTTTTGGATGCATTAGGTCTTCGTTGCTGTGCACGGGCTTTCTCTAGTTGCGGCGAGCAGGGGCTACTCTTCGTTGCGGTGCACGTGCTTCTCATTGCGGTGGCTTCTCGTTGCAGAGCATGGGCTCTAGGCGTGTGGACTTCAGTAATTGTGGCATGTGGGCTCAGTAGTTATGGCTCACAGGCTCTAGAACCGCAGGCTCCGTAATTGTGGCACACAGGCTTAGTTGCTCCGCGGCATGTGGGATCTTCCCAGACCAGGGCTCGAACCCATGTCCCCTGCATTAGTAGGTGGATTCTTAACCACTGTGCCACCAGGGAAGTCCCCAGGGAAAGGTTTTTGCTGTTGATATTTTTGAGGTTTTATAAGATGGGATAGAAAACAAATAAGGGTAAAATTAACCAACTGATGAATTTGAGTAAAGGTTTATGGAAAAGTTATCCCCTCCAAAGAAAAGTGATCATGTTAGTCCCCTGGTAGTAACTCTGATGGCTTCCGAAGACATGAAAAGGAAAACTCATTAGGACTTACAAAGTCCCTGAGAGGTAGACCCTGCTTATCTCCCTGGCCTTATCTCCTTTCATTCTGTTCTTTGATCACAGCCTTCCAGCCACATAGATCAGTGAGTACTTTAAGCACATTCCTGCTTCAGGGCCCTAGGACTCCTCCATCTGAAAAATTTCCTCCAACTCACCAGGCTGATTCCTCATTTAGACTGTAGCATATACATTAACTATTCAAAGAGCCTTCTGCAACCACGTTTCTAACAGTTGACTCATCCCTCTACCCAAAACTTTTCAGAATCTCAGGGGTTTTTTTTAATATAAATATATTTTATTTATTTATTTTTGGCTGCTTTGGTTCTTAGTTGCTGTGCGCCGCTTTCTCTAGTTGTGGCAAGCAGCGGCTACTCTTTGTTGCAGTGCATGGGCTTCTCATTGCGGTGGCTTCTCGTAGTGGGGCACGGGCTCTAGGCGCACGGGTTTCAGTAGTTGTGGCACGCGGGCTCAGTAGTTGTGGCTCGCGGGCTGTAGAGCTCAAGCTCAGTAGCTTAGTTGCTCCGCAGCATGTGGGATCTTCCCAAACCAGGGCTCGAACCCGTGTCCCCTGCATTGGCAGGTGGATTCTTAACCACTGCGCCACCAGGGAAGCCCTCAGTTATTTATTTACTCGCCTACGTGTCTGCCTCCTCCAGTGGACTGTAAATTCCCCAATAGCAGGATCCATTTCATCTTGTGCATCACCCTGTCTCCTGCACTTAATTCGTATAAGAATTAATGCTCAATACATAGTTTTTGAATAAATAAATGAACAAACAAGGAAGGAGACTGTGGCCGGAGAGCACATTAATGAAGGAAGTGAAGCCGTGATGATGACAAGGTTTGGGTGTAAAAGTGGATGTGAGTCCCCGAAGTGCAGTGGGGACAGCTCTTTGAATGATGAATGGAGAGAGTAGATGTCTATGAAGGTAGGAACAATGATGTTGCACAGAAGGAGAAGACAGTTCCTATTGTTTCCCTATTTCCCTCCCTTCCTTGGAAGCTGGAAAAGGAGCTGCCAGGGATTAAAGCATTTGCTTCTACTCACTGTTAAAGCTGCATTTGAATCTTTGCAGAACTCCTAGAATATAGAAGCTGGACCACAGCCTAACAGAGTCAAAATCCTGACTTTGATTCATAAACATGTTCAAAAAAAAGAAAAAGAAAGGAAAGAAAAAGAAATTGTGGTTAGGACCTAACCATAGTCAAGAAGTTTCTTTGACTTCCATTGGTTTGGTATTAATGGAAGCCTTTTATCTTCAGGACTTTGTACTTGGGCTGCCAAGCAGAGGAAGGGAAAATGCAGAAAGCTCGGTCTGCATAATCACACCCTCCCCAGATTCCGCGTGAAGGCTCACCCCCTGGTTCTCAGAGGCCCCAGGCTAGCATGAGAAATCAGTGGGAAAATATTCCTTTAGATGTCAAATCCACAGCTTCTACCAGAGAACAAGGACAGATGAATAAAGCCTCAGGCAAGGACAGGCAGGCCCTAATGTTGCTTATGTGAACATTCTAAAAATTTCCTCATAAATGCTTAGCGTGGAGTTCCTAGACCAAATGCTAATATGTTCTGACCTAAAACACAGTTTATAAAATTAAGGGATCCTTTCTAAGGGCACCTCACCCTCACCCTCATGGCCTCTATTTCTTGATAGGACCACTTTCAAGAGGGAATAATTTATACAAAAGTGTATTTTATAACCTGAGGCTCCCTCCAAAAAAATTACCTTGTATATAAGCATTTTTAATTTTTTAATTTTTATTTTTGTAAAATACATTTATTTATTTTATTTATTTTTTGCTGCGTTGGGTCTTCATTGCTACGTGCAGGCTTTCTCTAGTTGCGGCAAGTGGGGGCTACTTTTCATTGCGGTGCACAGGCTTCTCATTGCGGCGGCTTCTCTTGTTGTGGAGCACGGGCTCTAGGCGCGCGGGCTTCAGTAGTTGCAGTGTGCCGGCTCAGTAGTTGTGGCTCGCGGGCTGTAGTGCGCAGGCTCAGTAGTTGTGGTGCACAGGTTTAGTTGCTCCGCGGCGTGTGGGATCTTCCCAGACCAGGGCTCGAACACGTGTCCCCTGCCTTGGCAGGTGGATTCTTAACCACTGCAGCACCAGGGAAGCCCTGTAAGAATTTTTTAAATAAAAGTTTTAATTTGGGAATCATTTTAGATTTACAGAAAAGTTGCAACAACAATACAGTGCCCATAGACCCCTTATCCAGTTTCTCCTGTTGTTAACGTCTTATGTTACTATAGGATGTTTGTCACAACTAAGGAACCAACGTTGGTCCACTACTATTAAATAAACTCCACACTTTATTTAGATTTCACTGGTTTTTCCCTAATGTCCTTTTTCTATTCCAGATTCCATCCAGGGCACCACACTACGTTTAATCATCTTGTCTCTTTAGGCTCCCCTGGGTTGTGACAGTTTCTCAGCTATTCCTTGTTTTTTGATGACCCTGACAGTTTTGAGGAGTATATTTTGTAGAATGTCTCTCAAGATAGGATTTTTTTTTTTAATCACAAATAGATTGGAGTTATGGGTTTTTGAAAAGAACACCTCAGAGGTGAGGTGCCCTTCTTATCATATCAGGGGTAGATGACATTACATGACATCACTGGTGAAGTTAGCCTTCATCACTAGGTTAAGGCAGAATTTGCCAGGTTTCTCCATTATAAAGATATTTTTGGGAACTACCCTGAAGGTTCAGTGGTTAAGACTCCATGCTTCCACTGCAGAGGGCGTGCGTTCGATCCCTGGTTAGGGAACTAAGATCCCCCATGCCACGCGGTGCAGCCAAAAAAAAAAAAAAAACAGTTACTTTTTTCTCCCTCTCTGTAATCTATTCTTTGGAAGCAAATCACTAAATCTAGCCTACTCTCATGAAGGTGGAAGCTGAATGGAACGGGGGAGGGGTAGAGATTAAGTTCACCTCCTGGAAGAGGGCCAATCTACATATATTAAATGGAATTCTGTCAGTAAGATTTGTTTCTTCTTCCCCATTTATTTGTTTATTCATTAATTCATTCATATCTGTGTGGACTCATATATGCCAAATTTTACTCTGAGTTATAATCCAGCACTATGTTATTAATTTTGGTACAAAAATTGTTCCAGCTTTGCCTATCTTGAGTTCTTTCAGTTGGTCCCTTGTGTCCCTTTGACATGCTCCTTTTCTGGGTGTTGCACAGCTGGTGCTGGCCCACTAGTGAGTGGGGCTAGATCCCGGGTCTCTGGCTGCAGGGCCCTGGGGGTCCTGGAGCTAGTGCTGGTGTACTGGTGTGTGGGGCAGGGTCCTGGGCCATCTGGTAGACAGCGTCGGGCCCCATGGCGGGTGTGGGCCTAGAGGGACTCAAGGCCTACTGGTGGGTGGGGCTGTGTCTCCATTGGACTAGTTGCTTGGTCCAAGGTTCTAGTACAGGTGCAGCAAGGCTGATGAGCGGGGCCAGGTCTTGGTGCTAATAAGCTAGAGGGAGGAGTCCAAAATGGAACCTGCCATCACCAGCAGCCACATGGTAGAACGAGCTCCCAGAAATGACTGCCACCAGTGTTGTGTCCCCAGGGTGAGCTCCAGTTGCCTCCTGCCTCTCCGAGAGGCTCTCCAAGATCAGCAGGTGGGTCTGATCCAGGCTCCTTTCAAATTACTGCTTCTGCCCTGGGCCCTGGAGCCTGTGAGATTTTGTGAGCTCCCTTTAAGAGTGGAGTCTCCGTTTCCCACAGCCCTCTGGCTCTCCCTAAAGTAGTAAGTCTTGCTGGCCTTCAAAGCCAAACATTCTGGGGGTTTATCTTCCTGGTGTGGAATCTAAAAAAAAACAGAACAAATGAACAAACATAACAAAACAGAAACAGAGTTATAGATACAGAGAACAAACAGGTGGTTATCAGAGGGTGGAGGTTTGTGGGGAGGAAAGAAATAGGTGAGTGAGGGAGATTAAGAGGTACAGACTTCCAGTTGCAAAATAAATGAGTCACAGGTAAAAAATATACAGTGTAGGGAATATAGTCAATAACTATGTAATATCTTTACAAGGTGACATATCATAACTAAACTGATCATGGTGATCATTTTGAAACGTGCATAAACACTAAATGACTACGTTGTATAACAGGAACTAATATAGTGTTGTTAAGTCAATTATACTTCAAAAAGAAACAAACTCATAGAAACAGAGATCAGATTTTTGGTTATCAGAGGTGGCGGAAGGGGGAGGGGGAATTGAATGAAGGCAGTCAAAAGGTACAAACTTCTAGTTATAAATAAGTACTAGGGATGTGACGTACAACATGATAAGTATAATTAACACTGCTGTGTGTTATCTATGAAAGAGATGAAGAGATGTCAAGAGAGTAAATTCTGAGCTCTTGTCACATGAAAAAAATTTTCTTCTCTATTTCTTTAATTTTGTATCTGTATGAGATGATGGGTGTTCACTAAATTTATTCTGATAATTTCATGATGTATGTAAGTCAAATCATTGTGCTGTACACCTTCAACTAATGTAGTGCTGTATCTCAATTTTTTTTTTAAATTTATTTTTGGCTGCATTGAGTCTTCGTTGCTGTGCATGGGCTTTCTCTAGTTGCAGCGAGCAGGGGCTACTCTTTGTTGCGGTGTGCGGGCTTCTTGTTGTGGTGGCTTCTATTGTTGCTGAGCTTGGGCTCTAGGCACGCGGCTTCAGTAGTTGTGGCGCGCAGTAGCTGGCTTCAGTAGTTGTGGCTCGTGGGCTCTAGAGCACAGGCTCAGTAGTTGTAATGCATGGGTTTAGTTGCTCCGTGGTATGTGGGATCTTCCCGGACCAGGGCTTGAACCCGTATCCCCTGTATGTTGATTATATCTCAATAAAACTGGAAGAAAAAATGTATATATTATATATAGTTTAATCATTAATTTGTACCATAGCAACTAAACCAGTTATTTCTGTACTTTGATTTGTAAATTCTAGCTTCTTAGATCTTTACTGAAATCATTCAGCGTGATTTTTAAATTTATTTATGCTGCCTGTTGTATAGTTTGCACTATAAATATCAAAGCACTTGAAGCAGGACCCCTGCTTATGATATAAAAATGGAGGCAGGAGATGTAAATCTAAGGAAATATATAATTAAATGTTACAATAAAACATGATATAGTGGATATATAAATGCTGAAGGAATTCCAAAGAAAGAAAAATGATTTCTGACTTAGCTAATCTTGGTGTCACATGATTGCTTACATGTGGCAGAGGCTTGGTGCTCACCCATAATTGTGTTCTTTTCTTCCTGGCCCACAGCTAGAATCCATTCCGGCTTGCGCTACACTTAGGTGTGGCCATGTGACTATGTTCGGACCAATGGAATGTGAGCAGACAGGGCAGAAACCACTTCTGGGTCCATAAAAACCTCCCAAGCACAATCCTCACTCTTTCACCACCCATTCTCCTGCTGAATGGAGATGACTTTAAGGACAAAGAAATAGGTGGAGCCATAAGATGGAAAAAACCCTGTCCAAAACGTGGAAGTGCCAAAGATAACTCTGCTTGCCTCCAGTAAGATCTGGCTTAAAGCTCAGAAAATGTCTGGTACTTGTTCAATACATGATGACAGTGGAACTGATGTTGATACTAATCTGAAGAGCAAATAAAGGGTGCTAAGTAATCAAGACTGATTTAACAATCGTGATTTCAAATTAAAAGAATAGGGCTTCCCTGGTGGCGCAGTGGTTGAGAGTCCGCCTGCCGATGCAGGAGACGCGGGTTCGTGCCCCGGTCCAGGAAGATCCCACATGCCGCGGAGCAGCTGGACCTGTGAGCCATGGCCGCTGCGCCTGCGCGTCCGTAGCCTGTGCTCCGCGGTGGGAGAGGCCACAACAGTGAGAGGCCCGCGTACCGCAAAAAAAAAAAAAAAAGAATAACAATAGTATTTTACCTTTACAAGAGTATCTGAGAATGTTCAAAGCATCTGTGTGTCCATTAATTTATTCGAACCTGACTGAGGTAGTGAGGAATAAGGACACTGAGGTTCAGAAAGAGTGTTTCTATCACTAGCTCAAGGATCACGCCTAACTAGCAGAGCTGGACTAGACTCCAGGCATCTTTACTAGGGCTAGTGTCTTTTCATTTCACTTCTAGAACATATCTGATCCTCAGAGTGACATGATGAGAGACTTTCAAAAGAATCCACAGGAAGGGATATTCCAATAACAGAAAGTTCAAAGCAAAGATAGTGAAAAATTATAGTGTTCTGAAAAACAGAGGCCCAAACCATGTAATGTTGGATGATTGTTTTTGAATTCCTTGATTCCCCATCAAGTTAGGTCCTGCATAGACATTCAGGTTCACTCTTTGTTTATTACTTGGCTTGAGTCACTAAAGTCAGTTGATCACACAGTTACAGTGTGCAACCCAAACACCTGAGGGCTGATTTCTTCCCTCCTCTGCTTCGTGATGAAAATTTCTCAAGTGAGTAGGTGTTATTTGCCAAGAGGAAACTTCACTTAAAAATGCTTAACAGGGACTTCCCTGGTGGCGCAGTGGTTGAGAGTCCGCCTGCCGATGCAGGGGACACGGGTTCGTGCCCCGGTCTGGGAAGATCCCACATGCCGCAGAGCAGCTGGGCCCGTGAGCCATGGCCGCTGAGCCTGCGTGTCCAGAGCCTGTGCTCCGCAAGGGGAGAGACCATAACAGTGAGAGGCCCGCGTACCACAAAAAAAAAAAAAAAATGCTTAACAGGGACTTCCCTGGTGGCGCAGTGGTTGAGAGTCCACCTGCCGATGCAGGGGACACAGGTTCGTGCCCCGGTCCGGGAAGATCCCACATGCCGCAGAGCAGCTGGGCCCGTGAGCCATGGTCGCTGAGCCTGCGCGTCCAGAGCCTGTGCGTGCTCTGCAACGGGAGAGGCCACAGCAGTGAGAGGCCTGCGTACTGCAAAAAAAAAAAAAAAAAGCTTAACAGAAATGAGGAGTCCTAGTTTCTTATTCTCAGGAAACTTTTAATAAATAAGGGAAATTTAGTTGAAATTTAAAAAAAATTACAACTCATGGGGGTTAAACTCTGTATTATTTGATAAGCTTACTTCCTTTTATCATAGCTTTTCTTATTCAAGAGAGTTCTTTAAGTTAAATCATTTGGAGGTCACTTAGAGTAGTACTTCTCTGAGTAATATCGTTCTACAAAATGTACATGGATGGTATATTTTCTGGGTCCTTGAAAGAATGAAGAATGTGTGAGAATGCTTTCTGTTGTACAGCATATGAAGAACAACTTAGCTAGATATAGGAGTGTTGGATCACAATCATTTTCCCTCAAATTTTGTGGGTATTACTTCATTGTATTCTGCTACTTGGTATTAAAGAGGAGGAACGTGATTATATTTGATTCATTTTCTTTGAGGTAGCTTTTTTTTAAATTTATTTATTTATTTTTGGCTGCGTTGGGTCTTCATTGCTGCACGTGGGCTTTCTCTAGTTGCCGCGAGTGGGGACTACTCTTCATTGTGGTGTGCGGGCTTCTCATTGCAGTGGCTTCCCTTGTTGTGGAGCACGGGTTCTAGGTGCGTGGGCTTCAGTAGTTGTGGCACTTGGGCTCAATAGTTGTGGCTTGCGGGATCTAGAGCACAGGCTCAGTAGTTGTGGCGCATGGGCTTAGTTGCTCCCCGGCATGTGGGATCTTCCTGGACCAGGGCTCGAAACTGTGTCCCCTGCATTGGCAGGCGGATTCTTAACCACTGCACCACCAGGGAAGTCCCGAGGTAGCTTTTTAAATAAAATATCTCAATATTCGTCAGATTTCTTTTTTCTATTAAATTAAAAAAAAATTCTGATTATGAAAGTGAGATTGGAGATTACAGAAAATTTGGAAAGTACAGAAAATTTAAAGAAGAAAATTAAAAATAATCAATGAACCTAGTACCTCAAGATAACTATTGTTAATATTTTTTTGTGTGTTCCCTTCTAGTCTTTATTTTTAGTGTATTTTTAATATGGTTAACTCTTTTTTCTTTCTTTTTTTTTTTGGCACGCGGCCCTCTCACTGTTGTGGCTTCTCCTGTCGCGGAGCATAGTCTCCGGACGCGCAGGCTCAGCGGCCATGGCTCACGGGCCCAGCTGCTCCGCGGCATGTGGGATCTTCCCGGACCGGGGCACAAACCCGTGTCCCCTGCATCGGCAGGCGGACTCTCAACCACTGCGCCACCAGGGAAGCCCTAATATGATTAACTCTTGAACACAGGTTTGAACTAATGGGTCCACTTATGTGCAGATTTTTTTCAATAAATATATATGGAAAATTTTTGGAGATTTACGACAATTTGAAAAAACACAGACAAACTGCATACTCCAGAAAAAATTAGAAAAAGTTAGCTAAGTCATGAATGCATAAAATATATGCAGATACTGGTCTATCCTTACATATGCATAAGGTAAGAAATATTTAATATAAAATTAAAAATGTGTTAGCTTTCTTACTGTTTTATAATTTTGCTTTCCAAGAATTTCATTACCATACAGTATGCCTCTCTCTCTCTCTCTCTCTCTCTCTCTCTCTCTCTCTCTCTCTCCAGTAACTGGAGAACTGTGTATTGGCCTATCATCACAGGTAAGTGGTTTTTTTAAAAAAGAGTAATAATGTTTCCAATACTGTATTATTATTATTATTATTTTAATATTTATTTATTTGGTTGCACTGGGTCTTAGTTGCGGCAGGTGGGCTCCTTAGTTGCGTCTCATGGGCTCCTTTGTTGTGGCATGCGAACTCTTAGTTGCAACATGCATGTGGGATCTAGTTCCCTGACCAGGGATCGAACCCAGGCCCTCTGCATTGGGGGCGTGGAGTCTTATCCATTGCGCCACCTGGGAAGTCCCTCCAATACTGTATTATGAATATGACTGTAATACTGTATGCCATAAAAATTTTATAACAACTCATTCATTATTGTATAGGCTGACTACCATGAAGCAATTGTATTGATTACACTAGGCTACCGTAAAGCAATCATATTGCTAGTTCTTCGTTATTGATGCATGAATTGTTATACCTGTATATAAATATGAATTTCTTTTTCACATTATCTTTTCATTTTTGATGCTTAGTGTTAGTAATTTGTATAACATCCACAATGTTTTGTATCATATAAGACAATGTAGGTACAATGATGTAGGTACTGACGATTCATCTTATAAATAGACAACATAAATTTACGGTACTGATAAACACAGTACAGCACTATAAGTGTATTTTCTCTTCCTTCTGATTTTCTTATTTGTTATTGTTGTCAGTTTTTGGGGTTTTTTTTTTTTTTTTTTTTGGGGGGGTTTTTTAATTTAACTTTTTTTGGCCACACCACACAGCATGTGGGATCTTAGTTGCCCAATCAGGGATGGAACCTGTGCTCCCTGCAGTGAAAGTGCAGAATCCTAGCCACTGGACCACCAGGGAAGTCCCTAGAGCCTACAGTCTTAATCTTTAATTTATGTTGCCTCAACTGAGTTTTTGTGAAGGCGCAGTTGAAACAATTTGTAACCTCAGTTGAGAAAGTTCCACATCATGTTGCTACATCTAGGCTGACCAAGAAACCAGCTATAATAGTGACCACCACAGTTTGGAGATCATTCTTCTGAACTGTACCATTAATAGAGGGCTAAAAAAATGGCTTCAAGGCTGCTGGGTATATAGAGAAACCAAATGTTGGTGATTATAAAACAGCACCCAACTTTTTGGAAACTCCTCCCATTCATTGGTGAAGTCTGTGTCTTTCTCTCCTTGAAACTGGAGCAATGGATTTAAAGGACAGGACATGAAAATGGAAGGCAATTAACTTTAAGCACTGGATCATTGTACTGCTTGGTTAGTAAATCTCTCCCTTATTTATTCAGTCTCATTACAGCCTTATGCCCAATTCTGTCAAGTTACTGTTAGATCTGTTTCTAAAGTTTGGAGATGTTCATTCATGTTGACTTTCTGGCTGGTGAAAAGGTTTTTGACTTGGAAGACAAAGTACAATGAAATATGAGATTGGATTAACTTTGTTTTGTTTTTGTTTTGTTTTGTTTTGTTTTGTTTTGTGACAGTGTCACACAGCTTGTGGGATCCTAGTTCTCCCACCAGGGATTGAACCCAGGCCTTTGGCAGTGAAATCACGGAGTTCTAACTGGACTGTCAGGGAATTCCCGATTGACTTCTATTTTTAACTTATTGGTTAGAAAGATACATCACTAATGGTAACTGGGAAGACTTGTACTAATGAAGCAAATAAATATACATAGTAGAGCAGTTTGCAAAGAAAGAAAAATGCTTGCCACAAGAAGGTACTGTCAGCTAACCCCGTCAAAGGAGAATCCAAATGTTAATTTTGACTAGGACCCAAAGGTAATACTTATATAACATGTCACATGGTGTTTAACCCAAGTATCCTAAAATGAATGCTACATGCATGATCTGCATTTGGAATTAGATGATATAATAGGGAGTAACTCTCAGAATTAAAATTTTGGCCAGGGCAGTTAAAGTCAAATCAATCATAAATTCATTTTTATATTACATTAAGAACTGTTTTATAAAATAAGATACAGAATTTTCTTATTAACTAAAATGTCTTGCTTTGTGACTTTACCATACTACCAGGCATAAATGAGCAGGAATGAGCAGGGTACTGATAGACATGAATTAAGGTCTCAGTCATTTGGCACATGGACATAAAATGGGAGGAAACTTTTCAAGGTAGCAATAGAAAACGAAGTAGTGCAATATATGATGCATAATCTTGTTTCTGGATATGGGCACAGCACTAAGCTACATTTATATTTGAAATTAATGATATTCTATAGGTAGTAATCAAATATTATGGTGTTTGGCGTCTCTTATGCCTAATTGGACGGAGAAGGCAAGTATTCAGAGAGCCTGAAAATTCTGTATGTTTTCACAGCCTGTTTCTAGATTGCAAGACTGAAGTCAGTAAAGTGGATTTGAGAGGGATTTGTTGATAATATTGGCATAGCAAAAGTCCTAAAAGAAATCATGAGTAAATATATTAATAAAATTTGAATGAGAGCAATTCAAGCTGCTTCGTTTATGCAGAAATTGACAAGCTTATTCTAAGTTTCATATGGAAATGGAAGGGGCCCAGTAAAGCCAAAACAATCTTGAAGAAGAACAAGGTGGTAAGATTCACACTTCTTGATCTCAAAACTTACTACAAAGTGACAGTGAATCAAGACTGTGTGGTACTGGCATAAGCAGAAACATTAACATCAATGGAATAAAATTGAGAATTCAGAAATAAACCCATACATGTAGGATCAATTAATTTTTTTTAAAACAATTTATTTATTTATTTGGCTGCTCCGCTTGTGGGATCTCAGTTCCCCACCCAGGGATGAACCCGCATCCCCTACAGTGGAAGTGAGGAGTCTTCTTTTTTTGGTATTTTTCATAGATCCCCATGTCCCCTCCCTCTTGAGCCTGCCTCCCACCCTCCTTATCCCACCCCTCTAGGTGGTCACAGAGCATCGAGCTGATCTCCCTGTGCTATGAGGCTGCTTCCCACTAGCTAGCTATTTTACATTTGATAGTGTGTATATGTCAGTGCTACTCTCTCACTTCATCCCAGCTGCCCCGTCCCCCTCTCCGTGTCCTCAAGTCCATTCTCTACATCTGCGTCTTTATTCCTGCCCTGCCACTAGGTTCATCAGTACTGCTTTTTTAGATTCCATATATGTGCATTAGCATACAGTATTTGTTTTACTCTCTCTGATTTACTTCACTCTGTATGCCAGACTCTAGGTCCATCCACCTCATTAAAAATAACTCAACTGGGACTTCCCTGGTGGTGCAGTGGTTAAGAATCCACCTGCCAATGCAAGGGACACGGGTTCAAGCCCTAGTCCGGGAAGATTCCCACATGCCACAGAGCAAATAACCCCGTGTGCCACAGCTACTGAGCCTGCACTCTAGAGCCCATGAGCCACAACTACTGAGCCTGCATGCCACAGCTACTGAAGCCCACACGCCTAGAGCCTGTGCTCTGCACTAAGAGAAGCCATGCAATGAGAAGCCCGCGCACCACAGCAAAGAGTAGCCCCCGCTCACTGCAAGTGGAGAAAGCCTTGGTGCGGCAGCAAAGACCCAACACAGTCATAAGTAAATAAATAAATTTATAAAATAAAAAAAAAACCCTCAATTTTGTTCCTTTTTATGGCTGAGTAATATTCCATTGTATATATGTGCCACATCTTCTTTATCCATTCATCTGTTGATGGACCTTTAAGTTGGGAAGTGAGGAGTCTTAACCACTGGACTGCCAGGGAATTTCTAGGATCAACTAAATTTTTTATAATGATGCCAAAACAGCTCAAAGGGAAAAGAATTGTCTTTTCTGGGGACTTCCCTGGTGGTGCAGTGGTTAAGACTCCGTACTTCCACTGCAGGGGGCATGGGTTCCATCCCTGGTCGGGGAACTAAGATCCTGCATGCTTCATGGTCAAAAAATTTTTAAAAAGAATCATCTTTTCAACCAGTGGTGCTAGGACCAATGGATTCTCACATGCAAAAGAATGAAGTTGGACCTCTACCTTACACAATACACAAAAATTAACTCAAAATGGGCCAAAGACTTAAAACTAAGAGCTAAAACTGTACAACTCTTAGGAGAAAACATAGGAATAAATATTTATGATCTTGGATGAGATAATAGTTTCATAGATAAGACACCAAAAGTATAAACAAAAAAAGAAAACATAGATAAATTGGATTTTATCGAAATTCAAAAATATTATACTTCAAACGACACTACCAAGAAAGAAAGACAGCCCACATAACGGGAAAAAAATACTTGCAAAATTATATATCTAATTAGGCTCTAGTATCCAGAACATATAAAGAACGCAATCCAGCAACAACAACAAATCCAATTAACGAATGAGCAAAGGATCTCACTAGACATTTCTCCAAAGAAACTAAATAAATAAGCAAATGAAAAGATACTCAACATTATTATCCTTAATGTAAATCATTAAGGATAATCCTTAATATAAATCATAACCACAATGGGAAACAACTTCACACCTACTAGGATGGCTAAAATACAAATAGCAGATAATAACAAGTATTGATGGGAGTTCCCTGGCAGTCCAGTGGTTAGGACTCATTGCTCTCACTGCTGTGGCCCAGGTTCACCCTCTGGTCGGGGAACTAAGATCCCCCAAGCCGCGAGACCAAAAAAAGGAAAAAAAAGAGTATTGACAAGAATGTGGAGAAATTGGGAACATTACTGGTGGATCGTTAAATGCTACAGTTGCTTAGGAAGACTGGAAGTTCCTCAAAATGTCAAACAGAGAGTTACCAGATAACCCAGCAGTCCTACTTCTAGGTATCTACCCAAAATCACTGAAAACAGGTGTTCAAACAAAAATGTGTACACTAATGTTTGGGGTTTTTTTGGCTGCTTTGGGTCTTCGTTGCTGCGCATGGGCTTTCTCTAGTTGCGGCTAGTGGGGGCTACTCTTCCTTGCAGTGCGTGGGCTTCTCAATGCGGTGGCTTCTCTTGTTGCGGAGCATGGGCTCTAGGCACACAGACTTCAGTAGATGCGACGCATGGACTCAGTAGTTGTGGCTCTGGGGCTCTAGAGCGTAGGCTCAGTAGTTCTGGCCCATAGGGCTTAGTTGCTCTGTGGCATGTGGGATCTTCCCTGACCAGGGTTTGAACCCGTGTCCCCTGCATTGGCAGGTGGATTCTTAACCACTGCACCACCAGGGAAGTCCCTACACTAATGTTTATAGCAGATTTTTTTTTTTGCCGTGGAGCTTATGGGATCTCAGTTCCCTGACCAGAGATCAAACCTGGGCCCTCCTTAGGGGACTTCCCTGTTGATGCAGTGGTTAAGAATCAGCCTGCCAATGCAGGGAACATGGGTTCAAGCCCTGGTCTGGGAAGATCTAACATGCCACGGAGCAACTAAGCCTGTGCACCACAACTACTGAGCTGGAGTGCTGCAACTACTGAAGCTTGTGTGCCTAGAGCCTGTGCTCTGCAATAAGAGAAGCCACTGCAATAAGCCCAGCACACCACAATGGAGAGTAGCCCCCACTCACTGCAACTAGAGAAAGCCCTCGCAGAGCAACAAAGACCCAATGCAGCCAAAAATAAATAACAAAACAAAACAAAACAAAACAAACCTGGGCCCTCCTCAGTGAGAACGTGGAGTCCTAACCACTGGACTGCCAGGGAATTCTCACAGCATTATTCATAATAGCCAAAAAGTGGAAACAACTCAAATGTTCATCAATTGTATATTTGTAAACAATATTATTCAGCCATGTAAAGGAATTAAAAACAGATATAATACATGCCACAATGTGAATGAAACTTGAAAACTTTATGCTAAGTGAAGTAAGCCAAGCACAGAAGGCCACATATTGTATGATTCCGTTTATTTGAAATGTCCAGAAAAGGGCAAACTATAGAAGCAGAACTAGGTTAGTCATTGTTAGAGGATGGAAGGAGCGGGCAATGGGGAGTGATTGCTAAGGGGTATGGGTTTCTTTTTGCAGTAATGAAATGTTCTAAATTAGATAGTGGGAATGGTTGCACAACTCAGGATTATACTAAAAACCACTGAACTGTGTACTTTAACAGGATGAATTTTATGGTATATGAATTATATCTCAAGCTGTTACAAAAATTGTTTTGAATGAGAAAGGGCTCTCTGAACATGTAATGCAACCCAGAAGCCATAAAAGAAAAGACTGATGTGTTGGACTCCATAAAAATAATAGAACTCCAAAAAAATAAGACAAAACAAACCAAAACAAAAAATGAAGTAAAAAAAATAAAAACAATGATTGAGGGCTTCCCTGGTGGCGCAGTGGTTAAGAATCCACCTGCCAATGCAAGAGACATGTGTTCAAGCCCTGGTCCGGGAAGATCCCATGTGCCACAGAGCAACTAAGCCTGTGCGCCACAAATACTGAAGCCTGCGTGCCTAGAGCGTGCTCTGCAACAAGAGAAGACACCTCAATGAGAAGCCCGTGCACCGCAACTAGAGAAAGCCTGAACTCAGCAACAAAGACCCAACACAGCCAAAAATAAATAAAATAAATAAATTAAGAAAAAAATAAAAACAATGAACAACATCAAAAGACAAAAATGACACAAGACAATCTGGGGAAAAGTATTTTCAAAATATACTTAGAAAAAAGCCTAAGATCCCTAATACACAAAGATGTCATAAAATTTCAGGAAAAAACAATTTAGGAAAATTGCCAAAGAGCAAGAAGAGGCAATTCTCCAAAGAAGTCATACAGAGGGGGCTTCCCTGGTGGCGCAGTGGTTGAGAGTCTGCCTGCCGATGCAGGGGACACGAGTTCGTGCCCCGGTCCGGGAAGATCCCACATGCCGCAGAGTGGCTGGGCCCATGAGCCATGGCCGCTGAGCCTGCACGTCCGGAGCCTGTGCTCCACAACGGGAGAAGCCAACACAGTGAGAGGCCCGCGTACCGCAAAAAAAAAAAAAAAAAGAAGTCATACAGAGGGGTGGGCTAGGGAGGATGGGAGGAAGATGCAAGAGGGAGGAGATATGGGGATATATGTATATGTATAGCTGATTCACTTTGTTATAAAGCAGAAACTAACACACCGTTGTAAAGCAATTATACTCCAATAAACATGTTAAATAATAATAATAATATAATAAAACCATAAAAAAAAGAAATCATGCAAATGGTTAATAAAGAGGAAGAAATGCCCAACATCATTTCAAGAAATACGAGATGAAATCAAAGCAAAGTATTACTATTATCTATCCAACAGCCAAAGCTTTAAAAAATTCATAATGTTGGGCTTCCCTGGTGGTGCAGTGGTTGAGAATCTGCCTGCCAATGCAGGGGACACGGGTTCCAGCCCTGGTCTGGGAAGGTCCCACATGCCGCGGAGCAACTAGGCCCGTGAGCCACACTACTGAGCCTGCGCATCTGGAGCTTGTGCACTGCAACAAAAGTGGCCGTGACAGTGAGAGGCCCACGCACCGTGATGAAGAGTGGCCCCTGCTCGCCGCAACTAGAGAAAGCCCTCACACAGAAACGAAGACCCAACACAGCCAAAAATAAATAAGTAAATAAATAAATTTTTTTTAAAAAAGAAAAGAAACTTGAAAAAAAAAATTCATAATGTCCAGTGTTAGAGTGTTAGGGAACAGGCATATTTGATAAGAGTGTAAATTAGAAACAAATGTCCTTCAAAAGGTGATTTTATAAATGAGTTACGATCTATTTATAAATGGAAGATTATTCAAGCACTGAAAGGACTTTTTTTTTTTGTATTTATTTATTTGTTTGGTTGCACCAGGTCTTACTTGCAGCTTGCCAGCTCCTTAGTTGTGGCTCACCAGCTCCTTAGTTGTGGCATAAGAACTCTTAGTTGTGGCATGCGGGCTCTAGTTCCCTGACTGAGGATCAAACCTCGGCCCCCTGCATTAGGAGCGCAGAGTCTTATCCACTGCACCACCAGGGAAGTCCCTGAAAGGAGTTCTGTGTGGAAAGATATTCAAGATAACATAAGCGTGAAAAATAAAAAGCAAGATGCAGGAGGGACTGTGACTAGTTGAGGCAAGCTAGGCCTGGGCACAATACCTAAGTAGGCACTCACTGTTAGCACAACAGGAGTGCAGGGTTGGTCCCTGAGTCATGCCTCCTTGAATTCTACATTTAAGTCTCTCTCTCTCTCTCTCTCTCTCTCTCTCTCTCTCTCTCTCTCTCTCTCTCCCTCCCTCTCGCCTCATTCTAGCCTCAGCCCTGTAGTATAGTACACATAATATAATCCTGTATCTTTAAATAATAATGATATATACATATGTATATGTCTGTGTAAATTGGTACAAACTTTTCCTAGGATACACACACACACACACACACACACACACAGAGTTGACTATCGAACAACTGGGAGGGGGGTAGTTAGTGGCGCCAACTCCCTGTGCAGTTGAAAATCCAAGTACTGTTATCTTGCCTCAAAAACAAAGGGATTGGTAAATGACTCACTCAAGGGCAGGAAGTTAAAACAGTTTGGATAGAATCAGGACTCAAACCCTAGTTGTTTTCGTTCCACATATTGTGATCTCTAATCAAACACAAACTTTTCCCCCACTTAAATATCTGTAAAACAAAAACACAGGTACCATACCAAAACAACATCCACATGTAAGTGGACTTGTGCAGTTCAAACGCGTGTTGTTCAAGGGTTAACTGTATATGCAATATATACACATATACCCATTAGTTATATAATGTATATTAGTTATTATGTTTGTGTGTTTGTGTGTGTGTGTGTGTGTGTGTGTGTGTGTTAGTTAAAGGAAAAAAAAAGGGAGGAATATATACCAAACTACTAGCAGTGGTTTTCTGGGGCATGGGATTATGAGGGATTTTTTCAGTCATATACTTCTTTTTTTAAAATTTATTTATTTTGTTGAAGTATAGTTGATTTACAAAGTTGTGTTAATTTCTACTGTACAGCAAAGTGATTCAGTTATACATATATATACATGTTCTTTTTTCATATTCTTTTCCATTGTGGTTTATCACAGGATATTGAATATAGTTCCCTGTGCTATACAGTAGGACCTTGTTGTTAATCCATTATATATATGTAATAGCTTGCATCTACCAATCCCAAACTCCCAATCCATCCCTCCCCTCCCCTCCCCTAGGCAACCACAAGTTTGTTCTCTCTCTCTTTTTTTGTTTTTGGACGTGCTGTGTGGCATGCAGGATCTTAGTTCCCGAACCAGGGATCGAACCCGTGTCCCCTGCAATGGAAGCGCAGTGTCTGCCAGGAAAGTCCCCAGAGGTCTGTTCTCTATGTCTGTCAGTCTGCTTCTTTTTTGTAGATAGGTTCTTTTGTGGCATACTTTAGATTCCACATATAAGTGATATCGTATGGTATTTGTCTTTCTCTTTCTGACTTCACTTAGTATGATAATCTCTAGGTCCATCCATGTTGCTGCAAATGACATTATTTCATTCTTTTTTATGGTTGAGCAGTATTCCATTGTATATATGCACCACACTTTCTTTATCCATTCATCTGTCGATGGATATGTAGATGTTTTTCATGTCTTGGCTATTGTAAATAGTGCTGCAATGGATATTGCGGTGCATGTATCTTTTCAAATTATAGTTTTCTCTGGATATATTCCCAAGAGTGGGATTGCTGGATCACATGGCAACTCTATTTTTAGTTTTTTGAGGAACCTCCAAACTGTTTTCCATAGTGGCTGCACCAATTTTCATTCCCACCAACCGTGTAGGAGGGTTCCCTTTTCTCCACACCCTCTCCAGCACTTGTTATTTGTAGAGTTTTTAATGATGGCCATTCTGACTGGTATGAGGTGATACCTCATTGTAGTTTTGATTTGCATTTCTCTAATAATTAGTGATGTTGAGCATCTTTTCATGTGCCTGTTGGCCATCTGTATGTCTTCTTTGGAGAAATGTCTGTTTAGTTCTTCTGCCCATTTTTTGATTGGGTTGTTTGTTTTCTTGATATTGAGTTGTATGAGCTATCTGTATTGAATATATTTTGGAAATTAAGCCCTTGTCCGTCTCCTCACTTGCTTAGTCATATACTTCTGAAATCTTGTGTTAGAAAACAACAGTTGCATATTTTTGGTTATAGAAAAGACAAGAAAGATTTTTAAAAATAATAGTATAACCACACAAAAGAGTTCTATGTGCTGTATATGTCTGAATTGTGAACTGAGCATTTTGTGTATCTGTGGTTGATTATCATATAGCTACTATGTGAATAATGAAATAATGAAAAAATGAATGAGTATTATATACTTTTGAGACAGGCATTTAAAAAATTATATGACAGCATCCCTCTGCTAAACTACATTCTTTTTTTTAATTTATTAATTTATTTTTGGCTGCGTTGGATCTTCATTGCTGTGCGTGGGCTTTCTTTAATTGTGGTGAGTGGGGACTATTTGTTGTGGTGCACGGGCTTCTCATTGTGGTGGCTTCTCTTGTTGCAGAGCATGGGCTCTAGGCGCACAGGCTTCGGTAATTGTGGCTCGTGGGCTCTAGAGTGCAGGCTCAGTAGTTGTGGCGCACAGGCTTAGTCACTCCGTGGCATGTGGGATCTTCCTGGACCAGGGCTCGAACCTGTGTCCCCTGCATTGGGATTCTTAACCACTGTGCCACCAGGGAAGCCCTAAATTACATTCTTGCCAAGTAGAAATTCAAGTTATACAAGCAAGAGCCAATTTTTATCTTCTACGTGAATAGTGTCTTCCCATACAGGTCTTACACATCTCTCTTAGATAAAGATCAGATTAGATGTGTTTCATATGGAAATTTCAAAGCAGTTTAAAGACAGTAATTAGTTCTCACAGACAACACAACTCTGAAGTGGGTGTATTTTATCCTGTCTATTTTCCATATGAGAAGACTGACAGGCTGAATGATTTCCTAGTATTCCATACCTCATTATTGTTAGTGAAAATAAGAATGCCATTACTTCATTGGCCAATTATTTTTTCTTGAAAAGAGACAAAGCAATTTTGGGTGGATAAGCCAAACTAAAATAAATATTTATGCATCATTTTTTTAAAAACACAGATATTTTTATTATTTTGTACTTTCCTAACAATCTGGAGTATTAGTGTAGTTTACTCTACACCCCAATAGTTGGTTGGGAAAGTGTTTTCAAAATTAAAATTTCTGTTTTAAGATATATATAGATAGATAGAGGTAAAGCTCTGTCGTAACTTCATCAGAGATCTGCTTTGGGTATTTTGTCAAGTACAAGAAATGTACTTACAGATGAAGTAATGTAGTTTAGTAACAAGGAGTCCTATTTTTACAGATCCTGGCCTGGCACACTGAAAGGATACAATAAATTCTTAGAAAAGGCAGGGTTAAAATACCCTTTCATGTGCCACTACTATGCTAACCATTTTATATGCATGATTTCATTTAATCCATAACATGATGAGGTAGTTCCTATCATTGTGCTTCATGTTTTACAGATAAAGAGAGAGCCCGATAGTGAGACTTATTTAACATTGCATAGTCATGTTACATAAGGTAAGAAGGCAAGGCAGGATTCTAAAAATCAAGCCAATAATGCCGAATTTGATCTTGCCACTTTCTCCTCCTTGTTTTTTTATCCCTGCCACTTGAATCAGGTGCATGATTTTAATCTGCCATTTTGAACCCTGTTTTTATGAATATATCCATTTAAACAATAATTATAACCAATTTAATTCTTGATCAGATTCCTGTGCAGTAACAGTGAAGCTATTTCCAATTTCTTTCTAGTCTCATTTTTATTATACCGAAGTGATTATGCTCAGGATCAACTTCTTCCATGTATATTTTACAGTGAGATTTGTTTCCATCATCAGGTTTTTATCCTTGTCAAACTCTGTTAATTTTAACTACTTCGATGGTAAAATTTCTTTTGTAGCTATTATTCTATTACTTCCTTGAAATTGTATTTTTCCCTATGACCCAGTCAAAACATTCATTGGGTTAACGTGGTGGGGTCAAAATATCCCTTTTTGCCCATGTTAGAAGAACTCAATGTAGGTCATTTATTTATTTTTTTTTTTTTTTGTAGTTCTCTAATCATATGATATGGATCATCTTTTCATATGCTTATTGACCATCTGTATATCTGACATTTTTTCTTTTTTTTATAGTTTTTTTTTTTTTTTTAGATGTTGGGGGTAGGAGTTTATTAATTAATTTATTTATTTTTGCTGTGTTGGGTCTTCGTTTCTGTGCGAGGGCTTTCTCTAGTTGTGGCAAGTGGGGGCCACTCTTCATCGCACTGCATGGGCCTCTCACTATCGCGGCCTCTCTCGTTGTGGAGCACAGGCTCCAGACGCGCAGGCTCAGTAGTTGTGGCTCACGGGCCTAGTTGCTCTGCGGCATATGGGATCCTCCCAGACCAGGGCTCGAACCCGTGTCCCCTGCATTAGCAGGCAGATTCTCAACCACTGCGCCACCAGGGAAGCCTTATAGGTCATTTCTTAACGCTAGCGGATGATGAGACAAGTAATACCTGCTCTAGCTACCTCTCTGGAGAGAGGCTTAAATGCAGAAATAGATGTGAAAGTGCTTTGTAATCTGTAAAAGTTAAGTAAATGTCACTTTACTAATCGTTAAAACAAATCATGTAAATCCATCCTCCTGGAACCATTCTAGAAGGCAAGCACCTTCCTCTTCCTGTTGTGATGTTATTTGCAAAAATGATTACAGACTTCCTCTGATTCTAAGTATTTCTTAGAGAGCTAGTGACTTCACTCGCTGTTCTCCTGTCATTTGTTTTCCATTCTGACCTCACTAATTCTTTTTTGCCTCTGGTGCTAATAGTGAAATCCTCTGTGATGTAGGGACCAGCATTGGCACTGTAATGGATTCATACTATTGGTTATCAGTTTCATCATCTTGGTTGCTGTAATTGTTGCATGGGATTGAATGAGAGTATTACTGGTTGGCTGTTCTTTGAGAAAACTTAAAACAAATCTCACCAAATAGATAATATCTCATCAGGGGTGCAGGCGCACTGTTATTATAAGAAATTCTCCTCTTATCACAGCTCTGTTTCTTAATATAACATTTACTTATATAAGAGTTTTGAAGGAAGTAGAAAGGCCACTAGTAACTTAAACAAAGCTTACAAATTCTGATGTTTACTCTAAGGACTAAAGTTTACAGGTTAAGGATTTCTTTCCCTTTTGTATATCCAAAAACAGCTTAAGATTTCAGGCATTGTTTTCAACAAATCAAATTGTTTCTAAATATGCTGATAATATCAGGTAAAGGCCCATGGGGAAGAAGTGATCCAATTTCGTCACCCTGATTTTATCCTGCTCCTAAGGTTTGTATAAAGAATAAGAGATTTTTCCTTTAAGAATCTGCTGCATTTCTCAAATATCTTTGTGTTATTTAAAAATACCCTGCAAAATAAATGAAAGTTTGAGGATTAGCAATGTAATTGTTACTGGCAAAATGCCTTTCAGTTCCCTTTTTTTTTTTTGCGGTACGCGGGCCTCTCACTGTTGTGGCCTCTCCCGTTGCGGAGCACAGGCTCCGGACGCGCAGGCTCAGCGGCCATGGCTCACGGCCCCAGCTGCTCCGCGGCATGTGGGATCTTCCCAGACCGGGGCACGAACCCGTGTCCCCTGCATCAGCAGGCGGATTCTCAACCACGGCGCCACCAGGGAAGCCCCCCCCTTTTTTTTTAAACAGCTTTATTGAGATACAATTCACATAGAATACAATCACCCATTTAAAGTGGACAATTCAGTAGTTTTTATTGTATTCATAAAGTTGTGCAACCATCACCGCAATCAATTTTATAACATTTCATCATCCTAAAAAGAAACTCCTTCCCAGTACCAGTCACTCCCCATTTATTCCCAACTCCCCTCTTCTTCTAACCCTGGGCAAGCATTAATCTACTTTCTGTTTCTAGATTTGCCTATTCTGGACATTTCATATCATTGGAATCATATACTTTGTGGTCATTTGTGACTGGCTTCTTCAACATATTGTTGAAGAATATATCTGTACTTCATTCCTTTTTATAGTTAAATAGCATTCCATTAAATGAGTATAACACATGGACATTTGAGTTATTATATTTCTTCTTTATGGTTACTATGAATAGTGCTGCTATGAACATTTGTGTAGACATGTTCTCATTGGGTATATACCTAGGAATGAAATTGCTGTGTTGTATGGTATCTCTGCTTAATTTTTGAAGAATTGTCAGACTGCTTTCCAAAGCAGCTATACCATTTTACATTCCCACCTGTAATGTGTCAGGATACCATTTTCTCCACATCCTTGTCAACACTTTTATCCGTCTTTTTTATTTTAGCCACCTTAGTGAGTGTGAAGTGGTGTCTCTGGTGTTGATTTGCATTTCCCTAATGCTAATGATGTTGACATCTTTTCATGTTTTTTTTTTGGGGGGGGCGTGGAACCTTAGTTCCTGGACCAGGGATCAAACCCAGGCCCCCAGCAGTGGAAGTGTGGAGTCCTAACCACTGGACTGCCAGGGAATTCCTGATCTTTTCATGTTTTTAATGGTCATTTGTATATCTTCTTTGGAGAAATATCTATATAGATCCTTTGCCCATTTAAAAATTGGCTCACTTTTAGTTCAGGAAATTCATTTTATATCTTAAACTGATTTGAAAATTTCTCCTGATGCTTCTCTGCTTCTTAAAATGTATACTTTATGTTCGTTCATTTATTTATTCAAAATAAGTGCTGCATTTTTGAGGACCTAATACGTGTGAGATTTATGCTAAATCCTGAGGCTAAAATCCCATTCCTTAAGGAATTCATAATCTCCTGGCTTCCTAAGGAGATAATTTGCAATACAATACTGTAAATGGCTATTGTGGACCTCACGGTGGGAAATTAAAATGGCTCTACAGTAAAATCCTTACAGGGGTGTCGACATGGATGTTTGAAATAATGTTACAGAGAAAATATAATGGAGCCAACGTTTTTGCTCAAGGTGGAAAAAGTCAAAATATACAAATCATACCTCTCCTCCGTCAATACAGTTACAGAAAACACTGATCACATCAAGCATGGAAACAGCTGAGTGAGAGACCCTGGCATAAAGCAGAGTTTGCTGGGCAGAGCACTGGCCTAACCTCCTGGCCAACACAATTCATAGAGTCCCTATGGTCGGGGAACTAAGGTCCTGCATGCCGCATAGCATGGCCAAAAATAAGAGAGAGTCTGGAGAGAGTCTCTGTTTGAAGTGATCATTCAGCAATTACAGGTTAATTGCAAATAATAAAGTCATTGATCTCAGAAGCCATCTTGCATCCCAGCCAGACCTGCATGGTGCAAAAACAGAACACATAGAAGAAAATCAGCATTGGACTACACAAGAAGACAAATTCAAACAGAAAACACAACTCAGCCATTTGCAATGAAGGGTTTTTACCAGTTCTATAATGAAGAGGAGATGGAAATAACCATCAGAATCATCTACATATCATTTATGACTTGTTGCATATAGACATGCTTGTGTTGACTGTGTACGGGAGCACTTTTTTTTTTTAATAAATTTATTTATTTTTATTTATTTATTTTTGGCTGTGTTGGGTCTTCGTTCCTGCGTGCGGGCTTTCTCTAGTGGTGGAGAGCGGAGGCTACTCTTCGTTGCAGTGTGCAGGCTTCTCATTGTGGTGGCTTCTCTTGTTGGGGAGCACGGGCTCTAGGCACTTGGGCTTCAGTAGTTGTGGCATTCGGGCTCAGTATTTGTGGCTCGTGGGCTCTAGAGCTCAGCCTCTGTAGTTGTGGTGCTCGGGCTTAGTCGCTCCACGGCATGTGGGATCTTCCCGGACCAGGGATTGAACCCGTGTCCCCTGCTTTGGCAGGCAGATTCCTAACTACTGCACCACCAGGGAAGCCTGGGAGCACTTTTAAACTATGGATTTTAACCACGTGGTTAGCTGTTTTGCTGTCTTCATGATGCCTTGCTCTGCAGAAGCATTCCCATTCCACCTAAATATGTGGATCTGGTGGAACCTGCCAGCAACAGTTAAAATTCTAGGTCCCAAATGACTTATTACACCCTTTCTATTCCACCGCGGACTTGAGGAATGACACAATATAATACATGAACGATATAATATAATAAAATAGAAAAAATAAAAATAAAAAGTCACACCTGTAACAGGTAATAAACCAGAGTACTAAACAGAATGTTAACATATCCAGAAGATTTAAATATATATTAGGACATGGTACCGATGATAAAAGTATCATCTGTGAAGTAATTTGTTTTTTGATAAAATGCAGAGAGTTTGCTTAACTTTTTTGCATTTCCTTACCTTGAGTATAATTTTTGTTCTGGATACCAAAAGTTACTTGCTTTTTATTTTCTTTGTCCTGAACTACTATTTTGAGATAATATTTATATTTTTCTAATTAAAAATATAATATATTGTAGGAAGTCAAAATATATAGAAAAGTATAAAGAAGAAAATAAAATTACCCGTAGTCCCCTCCCTTCCCAAATCAAAATCAGGAGCAATAAAAATCGAATAGGAATGTTACACTGCTCCAGAGGGTGAACAAAGCTTTTTGGGAACACAGAAGACAAGACAGGTAATGCTGACCCAGGAGGTAACAATTAGGGCTGGGTTTTGAAAGAGAATAGAAGATTGCCTGGAGAAGGGGTAGCGAACAGCTTCGCAGGTGAAAGAAATAATCTTTAGAAAATTATAGAGCTCCCCTGGCCTTTTTAAATTAAAAAAAAATTTTTTTTGAAAGTTAAAAAGAAAGTAAAATTTGGGAAAGGGCCTGGATTGTTTAGCAAACTGTAAGAGGTTCTGTGTGTCTAGACTTCTGGACTCTAGGGGATAAAAAAGGGGGATAAAACTGGAAATAATGTGAGGACCTTTGTTCACAAAACTACAGAATTGTCCTTAGTTATACTGAGATAAGTGTAGTAATGGACACCCGGAAATGTAATGTTCATCACTAGCCTTTTAACTAGAAAATTGTTACTTAGCTTAATCACCCCATCAGATTTCCCCCTCCTTTCCCATTTTTCTATTACTGAAGCTTTGTGACCAAGAGAAAAAAAGTCCTTATAGGGAGATGTAGGAAGGCAAGACAGTGGCAAGTAAGATTTCTTACAGATGTTCTACATAAAAACTTGGCAAACAGAATGCTTATGAGTAATCCTTAGCTTTGAAACCATTCTAGTAATAGTTTGTGTTTAGTGCATTTTCCTAAAGGCGTTTATTTCTGGTATATGGGAAGATAATTGTGTAATATTTAGAAGAGAAAAAAAATCCCCAAGTCTGGTGGTTCCATTTCTTAATTCTGTGCTTTAAGAAGAATAAACGTATAGAGCCCATTTCTGTATGGTAGCAGATATATTCTGAAAAAATTGATTAATTTGAGAACTATACATGGGCATACAATCACCCCAAGAGCAATGAGTTAGCCAGTAGAAGGCAATGATGGTTTTGAAGCAAAAGTATATTAAAGATGCCAGAGATACTGTAAGCCTCATGCTGAGTGAAATAGGGTTGTGCCCTGAGAGCAGCCCATGATTAGCCTTCTTTTATTTTTATTTTTATTTTTTTGCGGTATGCGGGTCTCTCGTTGTGGCCTCTCCCGTTGCGGAGCACAGGCTCCGGATGCGCAGGTTCAGCGGCCATAGCTCACGGGCCCAGCCACTCCACGGCATGTGGGATCTTCCTGGACCGGGGCACGAACCCGTGTCCCCTGAATCGGCAGGCGGACTCTCAACCACTGCGCCACCAGGGAAGCCCTAGCCTTCTTTTAAATTGCTATTTTTATAACTGAAAATTGGATTTCTCTCCATAAAAAAGAGTAGGTAGTCCCCTTGCTTTTTGAACATTTTTGAGACCAAATTTAAACAAAGATTTTATCCTAAATTTGCTGTAGGACTTGATTTCCTACTGCAAAGGAGGTTTTAAAAATGATCTTTTATATATCTGTAACTTATATAATATTGTACATCAGCTATACATTAATAAAATAATAAACCCCGCTGAATTGTACAGTTAAAAAAATAGTCTATTAGTTGAAGGGAAAAGGAGGAACACATTCAAGTGGAAGAGGTTCAAATTTTAAAGCGTGATTTGTTTTATGTTTGGAAAATAAAAACATCACATTTTAGCTCTAAATATCTAATCAATTTTAACTAGAGAAATTCAAGATTAAGAAAGGAGAAACTAAGTTTTGATGTGGATATTTCTGTGTTTCAGGGACATCTAAAAAGGATGAATATGTACTTGTTTGGCACAGGGTGAAGGTTGTGAGGATGAGTATTACAGTAGCTTCAGCTGCTTTTGAAATTATTTGCGTAATTTCTGCAAGCAGATAATCCAGTGCAGTTTTTTGGAGGTCATTATGAAAGGCCAGATAAATATTTATCAAAAGCCAGAAAAACTAGAATGTAAGGCCACGAAACAGTCTTGTTTTCTAACTTCAGTGCATTTCAAAAGCTTATGCAACAGCCTCAGCATCTAAGTGAGAAACTGTTGACATGCTTAATAACTGGAAAAAGTATAGAAAAAGTATTAAACATTTGAAAATGTGCATTAAGAAATAAATGTTAATTATGATTTTTTTCTAATCCTCAAGATACAAATAAGCCTATTCAGGATCAAATATTTTTGCCTTGTTTTGTGTCCTCAATTGGCTTTTCACTTCAGTTACTATTTATTGAACATTTTCTGGGTATGTAGTGGCATATGATTTAGCCACTACTCTCCAATATTATGTCTTTCTGGGGAAATAAGATTTTCACACATCAAATAATTGTACACGAAATAATTAGAAATATGCTTTTAATGCTTCTTTGACAACATTATGCTCATCATACTGAAATAGAGAGCTTTTAAAATTTAGTTGTTATAGCATTTGTGTAAAGTTATACACCCAAAAGGGATTCAACAAATGCTTACTGATAAATTAATTAATTAATTTATTAATTAATTTATTTATTTTGGCCATGCCGTTTGAGGGGTCTTAGTTCCCCGACCAGGGATTGAACCTGTGCCCACTACCATGGTAGCACAGAGCCCTAACCACTGGACTGCCAGGGAATTCCCTAGTCATAGTATTTCTGAATAAGTTGTAAGGTATGATTCAGACCTTTCTGGGCATCATGAAGGGCAAATTGTATACTCTGATCACATATTAGTATGTAAGTGGGTAAATCCCTTGCTTCTAAATTTTGGCTATGAACAGCAGGAATCACGATTTCTTAAGAAGAAAAATGTGAAAACAATGATTTCTTTTCTGTAAAATCATATAACTCAGGACTCAACATTATACAAATAGCTCTAACTAGTTCATGAAATAATTTAAAAAAAAGAATCACTACATTTTTCACTAATATAAAGTAATTGCTGTAGAAAAGCTTTTGCTCAAATATTTCTGTGTTCAGCTTATGTCATTTCGGGTAAAAATGAAACCTGTCATGTATAATTTTCTTAATATAGGACAGTCAGTGATGTAAATAAATAATAAGTTTAAAGTTGAAGGGAAACAGGGATAGATATTCCAAACTTATTTTACAGCTGAGGAATTGAAGCCTAGAGAAGTGAAATGATTTGCTCAAGGTCACAGAATCAATAGAGCTGTTCCTAAAGCTTTGGTTTAATGTTTTTTCCCCACTACATCCAATTGTTTCCTTTAATTACAAATGGGAGAGATTTTTTTTTTTTTTTTTTTTTTTTTGCGGTACGCGGGCCTGTCACTGTTGTGGCCTCTCCCGTTGTGGAGCACAGGCTCCGGACGCACAGGCCCAGCGGCCATGGCTCACGGGCCCAGCCGCTCCGCAGCATGTGGGATCCTCCCAGACCGGGGCACGAACCCGCGTCCCCTGCGTCGGCAGGCGGACTCTCAACCACTGCGCCACCAGGGAAGCCCTGGGAGAGATTTAGATAGTTTACTGACATAAGGAGGTACTCTATGGATGCTGAATTTTGCCATTCTGTTTGGTTAAAAAAAAAAAAAAAGGTACTGCTTGAATTGATCCAGTAACTTGATAACTTGATATGGTTCTTTAACTGTGTGAACAACCAAATCCTAAAACTACAAAACTAGCCCCAAATTTGGTATTCAAATTCTTCCATTGCCCATTGTGACTCTTTTTACCATTATAGTTTCAGATAATTTCCTTCTAACCATCAGTCTTTGTAATTTGCCTGTGTGTGATGTACCCTTTGTACCCATGACTAAGGTCAGGTGCTCCAGACCCTTATGTTGATCCTCATGTAATCTTTGTATTTTTTAATGAGAATCCAGTAGTTTGTTTCAGTAATTTAAAAATATATTAGCTAGGGCTTACCTGGTGGTGCAGTGGTTGAGAGTCCGCCTGCCGATGCAGGGGACACGGGTTCGTGCCCGGGTCCGGGAAGATCCCACATGCCACGGAGCAGCTGGGCCCGTGAGCCATGGCCGCTGAGCCTGCGCGTCCAGAGCCTGTGCTCCGCAACGGGAGAGGCCACGACAGTGAGAGGCCCGCATACCGCAAAAAAAAAGAAAAAATATATATATTAGCTATTCTCCTTCATAATTCTCATTTGTGAATCACAGCCCAGTTTTGTAAAAATGTGCTGACTTAATAATAGTCTTACACTGATGTTACCTGTCATTTGATTACTTTATCTGTCTAAGGTAACACATGTCATACTAGAATATGCTCAATAACTATTCTGTAATCTCTGTATCTTAATATAAAAGTATATTTTTCACTCAAGATAAGTGTCCAGTGTAGGTTAATGTGGGGTTCCACTCAGTTATCAGGGACCCAAGCTAATGGAGTCTGCACCATCTTGTAGTTGTACTAGCTGGAGTACTTGGTCTCCTTGATTGTTGCGAGAAGGAAATAGCTGGAGTATAACGCCGGCTCTTCTGTGCTTTGGTCGGAAATGACACACATTACTTCTACTACAGCTTCACGAAGGAGCTGGAAAAATTGGGGAGCAGATGATATGTTTATGGAGTACCAGTGTCTCTGCCACTCATGCCAAAGTAGCCACACTTCCCGTAGGACAGCTGCCTGTTGCCCAGACTCTGCATCTTTCTCCGCACAGTTTACCTGAATTCCAGCTACAAGCCTTGTCTCACCTTTTCCCGTGATCACAGACAGGAAGGGATTCTGCAATGATAGTTCTGGGGCTTAGGATTTTAACCTTTGGGTTAAAACTCACCCCGGTTTTAAGTTTCTGTCTCTTTCTGAGACAGTATAGCAGCCCACCTTGTGCCCTGTTTCATCCCTATTTTATTCCTTGTACCTGAGTTCCTATTTTTTCTTTAAAGGAAGTAATTTTTTTAAATTGAAGTATAGTTGATTTACAATGTTCTGTTAGTTTCTGGTGTACAGCAAAGTGATTCAGTTATACATATATATATATATTCCTTTTCATATTCTTTTTCATTATACGTTATTACAAGATATTGAATATAGTTCCCTGTGCTATACAGTAGTACCTTGTTATTTATCTATTTTATTTTATTATTTTTTAAAAATCAATTTATTTATTTATTTTGGCTGTGCTGGGTCTTAGTTGCGGCACGTGGGATCTTTAGTTGCGGCATGCATGCGGGGTCTAGTTCCCTGACCAGGGATTGAACCCAGGTCCCCTGCATTGGGAGTGTGGAGTCTTACCCACTGGACCACCAGGGAATTCCCCTGAGTTCCTATTTTAACTGGTAATTTTGAGATTTGGTAACTTTGAGATTGATGTAAAGAACTAGTCTAAAGTTGAGTTGAAGTATCTCTGAAAATGTGGCTGGTTTTTAATAATTAGCTACGACCATGAACTATTAGTTCCATTATTAACTTCGGGTTACATAGCCCTTTTGGTGTAAAGGATTCTTAACATAAAGGTCTTCTCTCCTGCTGAGCTAGGCAGCCTCCTAAATGAACTCTTGATCCGCTCATTCTAAACCAGTCTCCATCTAGCAGTCAGAATGATTTGTGCAAGATGCATATTTGATCATGCCACTCCTCTGTTTAACACCCTTCAATGGTTGCCCAGCACTGGTAGGATAAAGACCAAATGCTTAACACAGTCCATCACCTATCTCTTTTGCCAGTGTCCTCTAAGCTCTCGAGAACTGGTCACACAGGTTGTTTAGATCTTCCAAAAAAGCCAGTGTCTTCCCATGTTTGCTCAAATTTTACTTTCTCAACAAATCTTACCCTATCATATTTTATACTATTACCTGATTGATCTCTCTACTCCAAATTCAATCACTCTTAACTTGTCTTCATTTTCTTTTTCCACAGTACTTGGCACCTTCTGCATACTAGATACTTTACTTATTTTTCATGTCTTTTATTTACTGCCTGCCTCCCTCTGCTAGAATGAAGTGTCAAGAAGACAGAGATCTTTGTGTTTTATTCACTGATGGGCACATAATAGGTGCTTAATACATATTAGTTGAATAAATGAGTAGATAACACTTTTAGTACAGATTTGCAAGTAACAGACCTGTAATTCTGACAATCAGGAGTTGATTAATATGGGACTTCCTTGGTGGTCCAGTGGTTAAGACTCTGTGCTTCCAATGCAAGGGGCGTGGGTTAGACCCCTGGTCGGGGAACAAAGATCCCACATGCCTCGCACTGCAGCCAAAAAAAAGAGTTGATTAATAATAAAGTTGAATAAAAGGAGATAACAAGATTAAGTGTATGGGGACTTCCATGGTGGTCCTGTGGTTGGGACTCCTCGCTCCCAAGGCAGGGCACCCGGGGTCCATCCCTGGTCAGGGAACTGGATCTTGCATGCATGCTGCAACTAAAGATCCCTCATACCGCAACAAAGATCCCACATGCTGCCACTAAGACCCAGCTCAGCCAAATAAATAAATAAATAAATGATGTTTAAAACTAAAGAAAGAACACAAGATCAAGGGTATGAACCCTGGGCTGAGTTGGGAGATACGAGTTCAGTGTCGGACTCTGCTCCTCTTTTGTAGATACATTTGAGTAATGGCTGGTTTGGAAGTGTGTGTGAACATAAAATAAGGATCATGTATAATACCTTAGCCATAGACATGGCCAACCCAGACAAATTAACGAAGTCATCGTGTCTCTAAGCTTCCTCCCTCTTTCTTTTCAATATCTGCTTTCCTTTTGGACAACTCCCAAACCCAAACAATTAATATCCTCATATTCTTTTTCCTCCCAAAGATGTTTTCTAGATTAACTGTTAGAAAGTATGTTATCAACTAACTCCTACCAAAGGTATACATGATTATGAGATTAATGTGGGATAGGTGGAGGTACCTAAAATTTAATAAAGGAAAATGCCTCTATTGAAAAAAACAAAAATTTTGGAATTCAGGCACCATATAGACATCGTTCATAACTGTATTTTTTAATATTTATTTTTATTTATTTATTTGGCTGCGCCAGGTCTTAGTTTCCTAGCTTCTGCACTTGGGATCTTCATTGCAGAGTGCAGGATCTTCACTGTGGTATGTGGACTCTTAGTTGCAGCATGCATATGGGATCTAGTACCCTGACCAGGGATTGAACCTGGGCCCGCTGCATTGGGAGCGTGGAGTCTTAACCACTGAACCACCAGCAAAGTCCCCATAACAGTTGTTTTAAATATAGCAAACCATTTTTCTGATTTTAAAGGCCTTGCATGTTTATTATTATTATTATTATTTTAATATTTATTTTTATTTATTTATTTGGCTGCGCCCGGTCTTAGTTGCAGCACTCGGGATATTTGTTGTGGCATGCATGTGGGATCTAGTTCCCTGACCAGGGATCAAACCTGGGCCCCCTGCATTGGGAGCGCAGAGTCTTAACTACTGGACCACAAGGGAAGTCCCTTGCATGTTTATTATTGAAAATATTTGAAAGTATAAAAAAGGAAAAAAAATATTCATACTTCCACCATACAGAGATAACAATTTTGTTTTGATGTCTATTCTTCAATAGATAGTATGTATTTTTTTAATAGCTCTTCTGTGTGTGTGTATTTTTTAAAAAATTAATTAATTAAGTTTTGGCTGTGTTGGGTCTTCGTTGCTGCGTGAGGGGATTTCTCTAGTTGCAGCGAGCAGGGGCTACTCTTCCTGGCAGTGTGCGGGCTTCTCATTGCGGTGGCTTCTCTTGCTGCGGAGCATGGGCTCTAGGGGTGCGGGCTTCAGTAGTTGTGGCACGCAGGCTCAGTAGTTGTGGCTTGTGGGCTTTAGAGCACAGGCTCAGTAGTTGTGGTGCATGGGCTTAGTTGCTCTGCGGCATGTGGGATCTTCCCGGACCAGGGCTCGAACCCGTGTCCCCTGAATTGGCAGGCAGATTCTTAACCACTGCGCCACTGGGGAAGTCCCAATAGTGTGTATTTATACAGAGAATTATACAGAGCATCTTATATACATACGGTTGAGATAATATATTATTTACATTTAACATTCTGATTTCCCAATTTAACACTGTATCATGGTCATGTCCCCGTGCCATTAATTATTTTCTGTAAGTACCATTTTAATAGCTCTATAGTATTCCATTCTTTTTATGTCATAATTTACCCAACTGTTCCTTTATTGTTGGATATTTGAATTATTTTCAACTTTTTACTACTATATATAACATGACAGGGAATTCCCTGGCCATCCAGTAGTTAGGACTCCGTGCTCTCACTGCCGAGGGCCAGCATTCCATCCCTGGTCAGGGAACTAAAATCCCACAAGCCATGCGGTATAGCCAAAAAAAAACAAAACAAATGTGATAGATGTCTTTGTCTGCCTTTCTGACTACATCCTTAGGGAAGAGTCCTAGAATTTCATAGCTGTTCTTTTTTTTTCCCAACCGTCTTCTTTTTGTTTGTTTTTTTCAACAATCTTTATTGAGAACCTATTCTGTGCTAGTTACTGTACTTATTGCTGGGGATAGAGTGATAAATAAGAGATCATCCCTCTTTTTAAGCTGCTTACAATCTAGTAGGGGAGAAAATGAAAGCAAGAAATCAGAACGCAGCCTGACAAGTGCAACATTAGAAGCTTATAAAAGGTATAGAGGTAACACAAAAAGGGAATAATTATTTCTGTTTGGGATTTGGGGTCAGGGGAATCCTCTTAGAGGTAGCACTGTGTGACCTGGATGTTGTATGGTGGACAAAAATTAATAAGACAATCAGAGGGGGAAAGGGCATTCTTGGCAGATATAAGTTCAAGTGTAAAGGCATAAAGGTGTGTTTGAGGAACTGTAAATTCTTTGGTAGCATAGAGCTCCTGAGAGCAGAGGCTTTGACCGCTTTGCTTAAAGTATCCAAAGTAGCACAGTACAGAGCCTGGAGCACAGTAGACAATAAATACTTGCTGAACAAAGGAATGAATGAGAGGAGCTTGGACTTAGTCTTGTACTTCCCATTGGCTGAACCTAACTGGAAGCCAGTAGGCAAGGGAGTCTTGGAAATTTAGTTTGTAGGAGTCAGTCTCTGAACAAAGAAGAGAAGGGAAGGGAATGGAACTGAGAACAAATAGGCAAATTATCTACACCTTTACTATGGCCTATTAACCTTGTATGATGTGGGGCATGCCTACCTCTCTAACTACATCTCCTATGCTCCAATAAACAGTCCTCCTTTTCATTCATCAGACATACCAAGATTGTCTTAACTAGTTCAGGGCTTTTGCTTGTTTCCTAAGCCAAAAAGGCTCTTCTACCAGATCTCTGCCTAGCAGAGATCATTCTGATAGAATCCTTTTCATCATTGAAATCCTAGGTCAAGTGACACTTCCTCAAACAAGCCTTCCCTGGTAAGTCCTTTTAAGGTAGAATAGCTCTCCCTCTCATATTGTCTCTCCTTGCTAAAAGGTAATGTGGTGAACATAATCTAAGGTGAGCCCCCAATCATTCACATCCTTGTAAAATCCCTTCCCTTGGAGAGTGATGGAAACTATGACTTGCTTCTAATCAATAGAATAAGGCAAAGGTGATGGGATGCCACTCCCATGATTATGTTATGTTATATACAACTCAATCTTAGCTGATTGGAGTAAGAGAGACTCTCCCTGTTGGCTCAAATGAATACGCTACTATGTTGTGAGAACAGCTATGGAGAAGGCCACATGGTGAGAAACTGTAGGGGCCGCTAGGAGCTGAGAGCAGCCCCTGGCAGACAGTCAACATCTGAATGAGCTTAAAAGGAGATTCTTCCCCAGAGAAGCCTTTGGATGAGAACACAGCTTGGCTGACACCTTGATTGCAACCTCGAGAGATTCTGAGCAGAGGACCCAGCTAAGTCGTGCCTGGACTCTTGATCCATGGAAACTGTGAGATAATAAATATGTGTGATTTTGAGTTGCTAGGTTTGTGATAACTTTTTAAACAACAATAGAAAACAAACACAGGTAAGTGCCATGAGAGCATGAGAGGAAGGAACTTGGCTCCCTTGTTCCTTTCTATATCATTATATCTAGACTAGTGACTGGCACATAGTTCAATAAACAATAAACATTTATTGACTATATAAATGAAAGAATGAAAGGATGGATGGGGGATGAGTGGATGAACTTCAGCTGGATGCAGGGAGAGGACAGGACTGGATCCTAGAAACATGGCTAATGGCTATAGGCTAAGGAACACTTTCAAAGGGAGAAGTGAATCCACTGGGCAGGTATTGATGCGGTTCAAGAACTACAGGGAGCCAGGAGATCTGATGTCCTGTTTTAAGATTTCTTTTATTATGTTAAACTTCTTTTTTTAAAAAATTCTAAGCCTTGGGCTTCCCTGGTGGCGCAGTGGTTGGGAATCTGCCTGCCAATGCCGGGGATGAGGGTTCGTGCCCTGGTCCAGGAAGATCCCACATGCCGCAGAGCAGCTGGGCCCGTGAGCCATGGCCGCTAGGCCTGTGCATCTGGAGCCTGTGCCCCGCAATGGGAGGGGCCACAGCAGTGAGAGGCCCGCGTACCGCAAAAAAAAAAAAAAAAAAAAAAAAAAAAAATTCTAAGCCTTAGCAAAAATTATAACCATATTTTAGTGTAGCTTAGAGAATAAATGAAGGATCCTGTTGCTACTCTTTGGAGGAAAGCAGAGCTCAGTGTCTGGCATTTGCAAGGAAAAGCTCTTACAAGGTGTCAGTAGAGAAGTCCAGACCAAATCAGGTAAATCTGTGGAAAATGTAAATCCTCCTCCTCTGGGATTGGGATCTTTCACATGCTTAGGGAAAGGCTGCGTTCTCCTGCTGTGAGTCATTCAGGATGGGAGGTTCAGATGACTCTATTTTGTTCTTAAAGGGAAGGGTTATCCCAGAAGCTAGGCTAACTAAAATTTCAAAAGTTATATAAAAAGAGAAGGAAAGAGATGGGACAAAGATCTGGGTTCCAAAAGCAAAGTTTTTTGTTTGTTTATTTTGTTTTGTTTTTAAAACTTTGCTTATTTCAGAAAGAGAGAGACTTAAGTTTGCTTTTAGGTCCAGAGGATGAGGGGGGTGGTGTCAGTCTCCAATTTAACTTTCCTTGTACTTCACATCAGGGTTTTCCCCTCTCCCCACAGCTACAACTTAATCTTACAAAAGGAGACAATGCCACGTCCCATAACGCAATTAAATCCTAAAGGTTAAATCCTAAAGTTTCTAAGCAGCTTTTTTTTTTTTTTTTTGCGGTACGCGGACCTCTCACTGTTGTAGCCTCTCCCGTTGCGGAGCACAGGCTCCGGACGCGCAGGCTCAGCGGCCATGGCTCACGGGCCCAGCTGCTCTGCGGCATGTGGGATCTTCCTGGACTGGGGCACGAACCCATGTCCCCTGCATCGGCAGGCGGACTCTCAACCACGGCGCCACCAGGGAAGCCCCTAAGCAGCTTTAAGTTGCCTTCTGTTACTGGACCCTGAAGGGTGTTCCAGTGCTAACTTCTGGGCATATGTATTGTTTTTATTCTAGAGTTAAGAATTTTTCTTTTATTTTTATTTCTTTTATTTTTCTTTGACACCACTGCTTTATGATGATAAGCTTTGTTCTTAAAAGTATTCATTATCTCTGAGCCCAGGTAACTCCTATTAGTCCTCAGAGGACATAATAGGGTTTCTGACTTGGTCCTTATTCCAATCTACTTAGTCCTGCCAGTTCCCTCCCTAAAATCAGGGCCTTACTTTGTTTTTGCAAGTCTTCCACCTCAGAGGAAAGATATAATCCATGAGGAGCCATACCACCTAGTGAAGATCCATCAGTCTTAGAGATGCTCTTGGTCTGTTCACCTGGATTTCTGTGTTGCTCCCCTCATTTCCCAGTTTTTTACAACAAAGTTCTTCTCGTATGTTAGAAAACCCTCCTATACTACTTGTTGGGCTTTTGGTGATTAGAGTACTGGGGATTAACTTCCCCTTGGGCACCATGGCAGTTATTAAGGTTGTTCACAAATTTTCATGTCCTCCTACTTCTAGTCATGTGGGATAGAATTACATTTCCCTTTTCTCTTGAGGTTAGGTTTAGCCATGTGACTTCTTTGGCCAATAAAGTGTGAGTGGAAGTGAAGCATATTGCTTCTGGGTGGAGCAAGACACTGTAGACTAGCAATTAAAATTTATGATCCCTATTGTGGCAATCTTGAAAGCATGTATCTCAGTGAAGCCTCCAACAGTCTGGGGACTTCAGTGACTACAATGAGCAGACTCCATGTAGTAGATACTGTACTGAGTTCCAAGATCCACCCTTTAGGACTGAAACACCACGTCTCCCAACTGCTGGAAATATTGGTGGCTGACAGCTCTCAACTGGGTCCCTTTCTGGAGGGGTTGCTCTTGGCTAAAGAGAGCCCTCTCACCCAAGGAGCACCTCCCTTCCATGGGTGCAGCCCACATCCAATGATGGGTTGACGTAAGCGTATAAAGACCTAGCCCCTGACTCAATTTAGGACAATGTTGAAGGGCCATCCTAGTGCCAGAGCTCCCTGCAGAACTGGTTGAAGCCTCAATTTTGTAACTGTGCTGCAGTTCAACTTCTCCCTCTGCTCAATCTTGTGACCCACAGTCTCCAGAGATTGTTCTTGAGAGCACTACCCCAAAACCTCCTATATGCAAATCTGTTTCAGGGTCTGTTTTCCAGTGAACCCCATTTGTGATGGGCTTCCTAATGACTTGTATCAAACATACAGTGTGTGAGAACTAAGCCTTTGTTGCAATAAGCTGCTGAGACGTTTGTTACAACCCAGTTTATCCTAACTAGTACAGATAACAAACTTGCCTGCCCTGCCAATCCTTTGTTCTCACCAGAGTTTGACTTTTATTGTCTGTCTTATTGGACAGATTGATTGCCAAGTTCTAGTTTTTCTCTGATGTTCTTTCTCATAGTGAGTGAACAGTCATGTCCCAGATGAGCTATTACAAGTGTCAACTACAAATTGGCACTCGCCATTGGCACTTGCCATCTACCTCTGCAAGGATTAAATCAGGTGCTTCTGCAGCTGCTGATTTTCAACACCCCCTGAAGGGAGTTCAGGGTGGAGAGCAGAAGTGAGGTACTCTGTGCTCTGGGAAAAACTGGCAGAACGGGTCTTCAGATTGTTATTTTCAGAAGACGATTTTATGAGCCCAATTCTTTTATCTCGTCATATCTAGAAAAACACTAAAATCCTTCATGGTGACGACTGCTCCTTGTGAGTAGCAGAAACCTTCTGTAAAAAAATATGGGCTTGATTACATGTATGCCCCCTTCACCAAAATCACATATATACTGACCTTCCCCCCACCTCTTTGGAGCAGTTTCTCAGAGCTATCTGGGATGCTATCTCCCGGGCTGCAGTTCTCATTTTGCCCCAAATAAAACTTAACTGGCAACTCTCACGTTGTGCATTTTTTTAAGTTGACACAAGGAACAACAGAAGAGGGAAGAGGGTTGTATATCTAGTTGTCTACTAATTATTCATACCAAGTTGGTGGCACAATTTTTTTCATATGAATTTCCTAGGACTCTTTCTTCTTTTCTATATAACTTATACATTTATAATATGTCTAAGGGTACTTCTTGTTTCTTAGGAAAATTTTTATGCAAATACAAAAAGAGTAATCAAGTACTTAATCCCAATTTGAGAAAGAAAAACAGTATACTACCAATTAATAAACTTTCTACACCTCTAACATACTTAAATCCTATTGCTCTGAGTGCTAGCTCTTATTTCTTGAAAGTCAAATGGTAAAACAATACCAGTTCCTTATTTTGGGCCTTTAGGGCAAAAATAAATAAATAAATAGATAAATAAATATATACATGTATAGTAATAATGCTAGTGAATCAAAGTATATGCTTTTTTTTTCTTTTTAAGGGATTTTACTACAAAGAAAAACTTCTCTCTGCCTGAAGGGTAAACAGTATAAAAATATTTCCACTAAAAAGAGTCCGAGAATTCTGAGCTGGTATTACCACAACCCCTATAAGATATTTAGTATGATAACAGCAACTAGTGTAAGGAATGTGAAGATTTATTTACATCAAGTTCAGATAAAGAGATAAAAGGGGACTTGAATAAGCAAGCAAAGAGTATGACTTCAGGAGTGTATATTTGAAGGTATCTTTGAACTGCCCTTAGCCACAATGAAAGACCAGCAAAACCAGTCTTCAGAATAACCCTTCTGCTTAGAAGGAGAAGGGAAAGTTAGACTTCACCTCTAAGATCGCCCTCCCACGCAGATTTTCCACCTCGCAGCTAAGAATTAAACCCAGACTTCCGATCATGGCGCCAAGCACGTCACCTTCTCCCTCTTCCCCCAGCAAAATCCCACCCAAGTCGACCGGATCCCTCAGGAGTGTGTAAGAGCTTCAGGGCGGGGGTGGGGGAGGTGGAAAGGATTCCCTTCCCCAATCCTGGTTGCTTGGGGTTTTGCAATTCAAAAAAACCCCTACGAAACAGATCCTCTCCAGATTCAAAAGAAGCTTCTGTACCAGCAAGACCTGCTCTTTTCCTCGGATGCATAGACCCAACCCCACTCTTTACCTTGACACGGCGACTCCTCACCGCAAATTTCCTTTCAAATGCCCTAAAAAGCCCCTAAGGCCCCCCAGCCTTTGTGAATAAAGGCCCACCCTCGAAGTGGAAACAGCGCTGCAGAGACAGATATGCACAGACAGCGGGACAGCGAATACAATTGTAAAAGAATGAGTTCTTTCTGGCTTTGCATCCTTTCAAATGTTCAGTACTCCTGTTAGCTAAGGAGGGTTACGGTAATGGGTGCTTGAGGGAAGCAGGACACCGATTAGAACAAAATTATCAATATAGGGGTGGTCTTTCCAAATTCCGGCTTTTGTTTGAGTCAGTGAGGGTAGCCCGAGGAGGCCAAGGTCTCCGGTTCTGCGAAAGGTGGGTCCTTCCCAATTCTTTGGGCTACGGACAGGCAGGCGCGGGCCCCAAGAAACAAAGGGGGTTGTTCTGTCCTTCGAGGCTATACTCGAGTCCCAGAGGAGTCAGAGGCTAAATCATCGAGCTCGGAAGAGTTTGCCAAAGGCTGGACAATACATGCGGCCGCCCTCTCTTAAGCACGCAAATCCCAAGCGTGGACGTCTGGAAGGTGTGTGTGTGTGAAGGAGAAAGGCCAGTGCTATCCATTGCGGGCTGCCGGCCGCGCCGTGCTCTGACCTCAGCGGCTGCGCTAGGGCCGCGGAGTCCGCCTGTTAGCCCCGGAGTGAGGGGCGGGGCCGGGCGGGGCCGCGAGCGCGCAGGCGCAGTGCGGCCTCGTCGCGCCGCTGCAGCCGCCGCCGCCGCCGCCGCCGCTGCGGCTGCCGCCCGCGCTGCACCACGGGCCCGAGACAGACTGGGCCGGGAAGAGCCGGAGACGGAGGAGGAGGCGGAGGCGGCGGCGGAGGCGGGGCGACTCCGGTGACCGGGAGCGCCGCAGACTGGCAGCTGCGGCGACTCCCCCCTTTGTGTCTGGTCTGCCCGGAGCCGCTGGAAGTGCTCCCCGGAGGGGCGCGGGGTGTCTCGCCGCCTTGCTGCCCACCCCCTCCCCAGCCACCTACATCCGCCCTCCCGCCGCCCCCCACCCTCGGCCCGCGACGCCCGAGCTCCGCCCGGAGCCTAGAGCTGCGGGAAAGCTAGGAGGCGGCGGCGGCGGCGGCTTCCTCGGGAGGGGGGGGTTGTGATTCGCTCAGAGGAGCCATTGACGGGAGAAGACAAGGCTTTCACAGTGGAATTTACCTCAGGCAAGATGGAGCGGCAGCAATAAAAAAGAGAAAGAGAGAGGAGCGCACCCGGGAGAGCTAGAAAGGGCCAGCCTCCCGGCACCTCCCCTCCGCCCGCTGTCTCGGGGAGCTCGGGGCCCAGCCTGAGGACCCGTCCCCTCCCCCGCTTCCCACCGCCCCTCAGCTCTCCCGCCGGGACCTGCCGGACCCTCGTAGGATTGTTCCGCGAAGGCGTGAAGGCCGTGGGTTTGTCCATGGAGGCCAGCACCTTTTATGATCCAGTCGAGGAAGAGGATTTGCTTTGCTCGAAATCGGAGTAAGGGAAGCACCGAAGCGAAACTTAAAAGGAATCTTGCCCTCCCGGAGCACAGGCGATGCGCCTCGGGCCGCCGGGCGCCGCCGCCGCCGCCGCCCGCCCGGTTTCGCCCTTCCCGGCAGTCGGGAACTTGTGCTGATCCTCGGCGCCCCTCGAATCCCCGCTCCCCACCCCTCTGCACCCTGGATATGTTTTCTCCCAGACCTGGATATTTTTTTGATATCGTGAAACTACGAGGGAAATAACTGCGGGGCTTTCTTCTTGTCTCCCTGCTTCTCCCCACAGACATGCCTTCACTTTGGGGGGCCGAGGCACCCTGTCCTGGGCGAACCAACACCCGCAGCCGCAAGGGAGAGAAATGAAGGGAATTTCGGCAGCGGAATGAAAGCTCTGCAGCTCGGTCCTCTCATCTGCCATTTGTCCTTTCAAACTGCATTGTAATACGGGCCGGATAAGTCCGACAAGAGCTAGGACTAGCCTCCCGGCCGCGTTTCTCCGCCCTCGTTCACTTTCCGTATTTCTTTTCTCTGCTCTCCTGCTTCTTGGCTGGCCCAGGGATGACTTCGTCGATGCGGCGGCTCCGGCGGGTGCCCTCGCTGCTGTGGACAGTCCTGCTGGTCAGCGCTGCGGCCGGTGAGTAGCCCCGGGTGGCGCGTCCGGGCTACTTCTCCTGCGGTTGGCCGGGGAGGGAGCCTGCAGAGGCCGAGGCCTGCGCTCGCCTGTCGCGACGCGGCCGCTCTTCGCCCGGTACCTGCGCGCCTTTCCCAGTCCTTCCAGGGAACTAACCTTTCACGTTGACGTGTAGTGTCGAATCCCCGCACCTCGTATTCCCCACCACCTCACCCCACCCGCGCCGGGGGGGAAAAAAAGACACATTGGGTGTGGTATCTTAACATTTTTAGCTGTGAGGTAATGCAAGGATTAAAAATAACATTTTAATCACCAGTGAACACTGTCTATTATGAGATCTTTGGAAACAGACCTGTAGATTTTTTTTTTGTAATATAAAGAAGCGGATTTGGCTTACAGTAAAAAGAACATCAACTGTAGGACGTATACGTGAACCTCATTTTTAGATGTAGATCACTCTTTGAGAATCCATGTTACTTTCATTATTCCACAATGTTCCCGAATGAATTGAATAAATAAATGTTGAGGAAGGCAGAACTGTGAGATGCTTAATATGCTGTATAATATTGTTAATTGTTATTATCGTTAGTATTACTTTGTTCCGAAGTATGTTAGTAATAATATTTTCATCTTTTCAATCTGGACAGTCGTGTTTTATATGCTTTTGGAATTACTGCTGGGCTTAGAAGTATTTTTGGTAGCTTTTCATTTAGGCATCTGGCATCTACTGACTTTCCTGTCATTGAGACAACTTTGACCTCACATCAGACTTCTAGGAGATTTGAGTCCTGAAAGTTCTTTTGACATTTTACTGAAGCTTAAGGGGAAATGGTAGTCATCCTTTCCTTAGAATATTTAGATTTTAGTTCTCAGACACCTTAGGAAAAACCTCGTTTCATTTGCAGTTACTTTTCAAACAGTCTTTTGGTGATTTGCTTTTAGAAATTTTGGGGAGTGAATCATACATATAATTCTTAAATTTGGTTTAGGATGACCAAATAGATTATACATCTAAAAATGAAAAAAGGGCAACATAACACCTTTCCAGTTATTTTTTCTTAATAAGTGTAATATTCACTTTCAGTAAATTTTTCATTGCAATGTTAGACACGGACAGTGTTTATTTCCGTTTAAAAAGTCTGCATTGGGAAGATACTGAAACCGTTTTTGAACTTTCTTTTGTGCTTTTGATATTGTTGATTAATGTCTATTATGTTTGTGATAGTTGTGTTAACATAATTTGAACTTCTGAATTGAATGTATTTTGACACTGATATTTTAATATTCTTAATCATCACAATTCCTTTTGGGGTAAAAGTGAATGATTTTTCTCTAGAGTTCTTTATATTCTGTTAGCTATTTAAGTTCTCTAGTAGTAGGCCATGGGGTCCCTGTAAAATATGAAGAGAGTAAAAGGTGTTAAGTTCAAGCAGTCATTCTAAGAGGAGAAATCTCAGAGCGTAGACTTGTTAGTGTTCTTTGTTATTCTTGACCTTTTTAGAACATAGATTCTCATTTATTGTTGACAGGCTTATCATTTTGTGATCAGAACTGATAAATGTAAGAGAAAGAGCAATTGACTTAAAAATAAACTTGATATCTATTTGGTAAATAAAATATTAGAATAATGGCCCTTAAAAGGGATGGCTTAAAGTAATCACTGTTTAAAAGTGATTTTAGTCATCTTTTTCTTTACTATTACATAGCACCAGTTGCCAAAATTTGTAAAATTGGATTTCAGAGCTGTAACAATAATAATAATAGTATTTATTGAGTGCTTGCTCTGCGCCAGCAACTGTCCTAATAGCTTTACATGTATTTTCTCATTTGATTCTCATGACAGTTCTTTACTCCAGGTTCAGTTATGCTCCTTTTATAGAGTGAGTGAAGTATAGAGAATTTAGATAACTCACCACACAGTCAGTAAATTGTGGAGCTAGAATTACAGTCTGTTCCCTTACCTATCACATTAATGATGACAACAACTTCTCACTCTAATTGGGAACATGAGAGAGTTAGTGTCTTCACCAGATTAGCCTTTGAAAAGAAGCAAGGACCCTTGACAGGATCTTGGTACAGCACTGGTTGCGCAAATGTCATGGCTCCAAATGTGTAAAACTTTGCCTAGTATTGGAGTGGCTAGAGCAGTTTCATTAAGTGCAAGGAGGCTAGAGAGGGCTTGTGTGAATTTGGATTATATAGATGCAGTGATGTAACTAGACATGTGCAAATGGTACAGCTGAACAGGAAAATAATACTGGAAGACTGATATCACATCTCTCTATGGGGTCATGGATAATCCTCTATTTCTTTTGAGTCCCTCTTTCCCACTTTATTTAGTTCTTGGATTTCTTAATTCTAAGAACAGTTAGTATGCAAAAATTAGAATTTATAAAAAATATGTGCTTGTTTGGTTTATAAGTGATTTCTTTTTTTTTTTATGGTCTGGAACAGGGGCATGAAGCTGAACTTGTTCTTTTTTTAAAATTATTTATTTATTTATTTAGGCTGCACCGGGTCTTAGTTGCAGCACGTGAGATCTTCGTTGTGGCATGCGGGATCTAGTTCCCGGACCAGGCATCAAACCCTGGCCCCCTGCATTGGGAGCAGGGAGTCTTACCCACTGGACCACCAGGGAAGTCCCATGAATTCTTAATTTTAATAAAAGGATACAATATAATGTAAAACTTAATTAAAGGTCAGCTTCTGTTTAAAAAAATTTTTTTTGAAAAAAAAAAGTTGCCAAGCTTTTTATTTAGGTTGCAGTGGTTACAGATAACATATCTAATCCTATATCCTGCCCCACCATATGCCACCCAATGAGCAGACTCAGCTACTCTTTTCCCTCCAGTCTTAGTTCTTGTGTTCATCCTTCTTGTCCTTCTTGGCATCCTTCTTGGCCTGGGAGGCCAGGGAGCCCATGGTATTTCAGATGGTCTCATTGGGATCCCTACCTGGAAGCTTCTCCGGGACACTGAAGGAATTCAGCGTCCTGCATCATGTCATAAACCTTTTTCTCCTTGGCTGGCTCACATGTGTCCATGGCTCAGTTGTCACCCTTGTCAGCTGATTCTGCCTAGTCAATGTCAGTTGATTCTTCCTGCATTTGAAATAATTCACTTGACTAGATTTCAGTTTTACATACATCTCTTCAGGAACACACACATTGTCTACAAAAGCTATCGTGGCATATGGGTTGCTGTAGTGGTGGTATTGGTATTAGTGTGTGTGTGAAATGTGGGGAGAGATGTTTATTCTAGCTTTCCTTCATTAAAGGCCAACTTTCTTTAACAGTGAAAGAGAAGAAGTTGAATATTGGTCTCTGATGGGTAAATTCTAACTATAAAAGGTACAGAGTGAAGTCAGTATAAATCAGTTAATTTTATAACTGGCCATATCACTTTTTTTTTTAACTGAAGTATAGTTGATTTACAATGTTGTGTTAGTTTTTGATGTACAGCAAAGTGATTCAGTTATACATATATGCAGTCTTTTTCATATTCTTTTCTATTATGGTTTATTACAGAATATTGAATATAGTTCCTGTGCTATACAGTAGGACCTTGTTGTTTATCTATTTTATATATAGTAGTTTGTGACTGCTAATCCCAAACTCCTAATTTATCCCTCCCCCACTGCCTTTCCCCTTTGGTAACCATAAGTTTTCTATGAGTCTGTTTCTGTTTTGTAACTAAGTTCATTTGCATCCTATTTAATATTCTACGTGTAAGTGTTATCATATATTTGTCTTTCTGTTTCTGACTTACTTCACTTAGTATGATAACCTGTAGGTCTATCTATGTTGCTGCAAGTGGCGTTATTTCATTCTTTTTTTAATGTAAGTTTTTTTTTTGTTTGTTTTGTTTTGTTTTTGCTGTACGTGGGCCTCTCACCGTTGCGGCCCCTCCCATCGCGGAGCATAGGCTCCGGACGCGCAGGCCCAGCGGCCACGGCCCACGGACCCAGCCGCTCCGTGGCACGTGGGATCCTCCCGGACCAGGGCACGAACCCGTGTCTCCCGCATCGGCAGGCGGACTCCCAACCACTGCGCCACCAGGGAAGCCCTCATTCTTTTTTTAAAAAAAATAAATTAATTAATTTATTTTTGGCTGCGTTGGGTCTTTGTTGCTGCCTGTGGGTTTTCTCTAGCTGCGGCGAGTGGGGGCTACTCTTCGTTGCGGTGTGCGGGCTTCTTATTGCGGTGGCTCCTCTTTGTTGTGGAGCACGGGCTCTAGATGCATGGGCTTCAGTAGTTGTGGCACGTTGGCTCAGTTGTTGTGGCTCGCAGGTTCTAGAGCACAGGCTCAGTAGTTGTGGCGCACGGGTTTAGTTGCTCTGCGGCATGTGGGATCTTCCTGGACCAGGGTTCAAACCCGTGTCCTCTGCGTTGGCAGGCGGATCTTAACCACTGCGCCACCAGGGAAGTCCCCTCAGTAAATTCTCTTTAAAGAAATTCCTTGTAAGGAACTGGTAGATGTAAGGTACAAGTTTTCTACTATGGCGTGCCTTTAAGAGTCAGTATGATATGTCAAGTTACATAGCAATAAGATGTTAGGGGAATTATTACCAGAAGAGCTAATGTGAAAGTTTACATACATACCTAGAGTCCCAGTGTCCAACACTGTCCGTCAACCTTGCCTTGAGCATATTAAGTAACACTTAAACTTCATTACACATATTATCAAGCTATAATACAAAATTTGTGTAATCATTCTCACCTTAAATGTGTTGACTGTGGACTTGATGGAAGAATTATGGAACATGATAAAGTATTGTGCCAGAGGTATTGGCTATAATAGTTTTAGATGGAGTTGGATGTTTGGGGGAATAGAAGGATCGTATGCACACATATCTCTTTCTGGCAATTCCTCATCTGTATCTGGAAGGCTAGATGCAGGTGGTGTTGAGAAATTTCAGTTTGTTAACACCAGAAGGTCTTCTCGTTTATCTTTTAAGGCAGTTTTCCCTTAAAAATTTCAGTGTCAAAAATATACTTAATAATTTACCTTCATTCTGTCCCAGCAATTTAAGTGCAAAATAGTGTGATTTAGAGCAAAACATGACTTAACAAATGACATAGTGTGTCATTTACATATATGTATATATGTGTATGTATCCAATAATCCAAACCCCTAGTTCTTTTCTTTCATTTAAATAAGGAAATAGTTGACTTTTCCCAACATTATTGATCTTTCTTCAGTCTTTGCCTTTGTAGACAAGAATAGTCTATGAACCAAGCTATATAATTGTAATAGACACTCCAGGCCAACCTTTTAGGGAAAGCTTTGTTTTTGTATTTTTGTTTTTCTTTGAAAAATAAAGAGAAAATACTGTTAATCCCATAATTCCAACACTGTGTTTTATTTTGGTGTATTTACTTCTAATTTTTAAATAAAGGTGTGTATATTTTTGTGTGGGTGTGATTGTATAATTTATTAATTATATTTCAAACTGTTTTTTGGGCCATGCCATGTGGCATGTGGGGTCTTAGTTCCCCAACCAGGGATCGAATCCGTGCCCCCTGCATTGGGAGTATGGAGTCTTAACCTTTGGACCACCAGGGAAGTCTCTACATTTCAAACTTTTAAACATGGAATAATATGTCACAAACAGTAACTGTGTAATATTCCATTGAGTGTATTTGTTAGTATTTACTTGATTCCTGTTAGGAGATGTTTAGCTTGTCTTGGTTTTCTTCTCTTGATAAAGAGTACTATATTGAATATTTTGTGCATATGTCCTTCTTGTGTTTTGGTTTATTTCTCTATTCTGATCTTGATCTATCAGCAGCATGACTCAGTTTGATCATTTTTTTTTCCTCCTTGAAACACTTCCTTCATTTGTGTTCTAAGATACCACACTCTTGGTTTTCCTTCTGCCTCTCTATCTCCTTTGATAGTTCTTCCTTATGTCCCTCACCTCTAAATGGTATGTTGTCCCAGGACTCAGTCCTTGGTCCTTTTCTCTGTCTACACTTACTCCTTTGGTGATCTCATCCAGTTTCATAGCTTTAAAAATAACATCTAGAGGCTGAAAAGTTTCAAATTAATTTCCATCCTAAACTTCTTTCCTTGAAATAAAGTTGCGTGTAGCCAGCTGAGTGAGTATTCTGCATCTCTACTTAGATGTCTAATAGTCATCTCAAACTTAGCGTGTCCAAAATGGAACTCCTGAGCTTCTTCTGTAGGCCTGTTCCTCCTGTAGTCTTACCCAACTCAGCAAATGGCAGTTCTGTCATTCTAGTTGTTCAGGCCCCAAATTGAATATATCCTGTCTCTTCATTTTTTTTTTTCCCGCACTCACATCCAGTCTGATAGAAAAAATTATTGACTCTACCTTCAAAATATATCTAGTCTGACTACTTACCACCTCCACTGCTACCATGTTAATCTAAAAGCCATCTTCTCTCACTTGTAGCTTTTGAGTAACTTTTGTTTTCTCTAATACTTTTGCTTTATTACATTAACTTTTCAGTATAGTATCCTTAGTCACCCTTCTCATACTTAAGTCAGATCATCACGTTTTTCTGTTTAAAACTCTCTGGTGCCTCTCCATGTGACTCAGAATCACAATCAGAATCTCAGAATCTCACTCAGTCACAAATCATTTAAAATATCCTACACAATCTGGCCCCTACTACTTATGGCTGTATCTGCTGACCTCTGTCTTGTTCAACTTTTATTGTGCTTTTAACTTTACAAAGAAGTAAAAATTCAGAAAATCAAATGTTTTAAAAGAGGTTAGATTTAAGATACTTTATATAATTTGATAGTGGCTGCAGTTAGTGAGTAAATCTGTATTGGGGGAGTAAGGGAGGAGACATGAATATTTCTTAAGCCTTTACTATATCCACTAAATGCCTTACATATTTACTGTGTTATCTCATTATCCTCTAAATAGACTGATCACTACTATTATTTTTTCCTTATTTTACAGATGAGTAAATGAAGTCTATTATACCTTCAAAGCAAAGCATTAATGTAATATATATAGTGTTAGCCTGCAGGTATAAAACACTTGGAATATTTCAAGCATCTGAAAATCTTACTGGCATTTTAATCATTCAGGAATAATTTCCTAGACTGAACTACTTCTTAGTTATGATTTCTTATTTTGCTATAAATGACAGCAGATTATTTTCGGTTTTGGTTTGGAGTATAGCATTCATATGTTGGTGGATAATAAAAATTTTCATAGAAGATTCAAAGCTTAAGTTTTGGAAAGGAACACCAGTTAGATCAGAAGGGAGATGATGACATACTTAGTGGAGGATACATTTTCAGTGTTTCCATCTGTTGTTAGTGATTAGAACCCCTAGGGGCCAGTCTAGTGTGAAGAGTAACTTTTTATATTTAGTTACTACCCAAAGGGCCATATCATGATGACAAGAAAGGCAAGATTAAGAACAGTCAAATGATGTCAGAGAATGAATTTATTCATGTTACTTATGGAAACGGAGTTTTTTTTGTGGGAGATAACTTTTCTGGGATGTTTAATTATTTTTTCCTTTTGCTAAACCAGTGTGTTAGCTTGATGAAATGTTATCAAGAATGTTAAATTAAATTCACTTTAGCCTTTATCACCAACTTTTTCCATTTATCCAGCACTTCTCTAGGAATCATTATTTTGTCCATTTACTTAGGTTTATGAGAAATTCAGTTTTACTGATTCTTGCTAAGACCTTTTAAGAGCAAGACAGTACTCTTGGATTTGTACTAAGTCAGATTTGTACACTAAATAGCTAATAGGCTGCTTCTACTTCTACTACTAATAAGCAGTAGAAGTAGAAGACTCACTATTTAGTCTCATGGTCTCTCCCAACCTCTAGGAAATGTGATCTTTCCAAGTATCTACAAAAGGAATTTGGGAAACAGCACCAATAGTTGACTGTAGGAAGTAGTAAGATAAACTTGTATTGACTTTGCTTTGTATTTTAAGACTTGTTTTTGCTTCTAGACTTTATTTCTTTAAAAGAATCTTTGTTTTTTAGAATCCTAAAGTTGTAACACAGAATCATGAAAAAAATTTTTAGGTGATAATGAAGTATAGAAAATAAAAAGACCCATTCCCTCTTTACTTTTTCTCTAATCCCATTCCCTAGATGTAACCACTGTTAGTAGTTTGGTGTATAATCTTTCATACTTTTTTTTTGTATGTACTATAAATAAACATCTGGGTATAACTAGAGTTTGTTTTTTAGACAAAGGTAGAATCATTACGTACTATGTAATACACAGATTTTTGTGATTATTCATGCAGGATAGTTCTGGAAGTAAAATCATTTGTTGAAAGTTTGCACATTTTAAAATTTTGATATGCATTTTCAAATTTCCCCACAAAAGATTGTACTAGTTTTCATTTCCACCAGTAGTATATCAGAATTTCCATTTTCTTATACCTTTTCCAAATATTGTATAATATCAATGTTTTCAATTTTTGCCAAAGCAAAAGCATTGTATTTTGTTTCAGTTTGCAGTGCTTTAATTATTAGGGAAGCCAAGCTTCTTTTTGTATGCTTACTGGCCACTTGCATTTCTCTCAATTACCTGTTCAGGTATCAGATTAATTTTCCTAATGATTTGTTCCCCCCCCACCCCGGTACGTGGGCCTCTCACTGTTGTGGCCTCTCCCGTTGCGGAGCACAGGCCCCGGACGCGCAGGCTCAGCGGCCATGGCTTACGGGCCTAGCCGCTCCACGGCATGTGGGATCTTCCCGGACCGGGGCACGAACCTGTGTCCCCTGCATCGGCAGGCGGACTCTCAACCACTGCGCCACCAGGGAAGCCCTGTTTTTTTTTTTTTTAATGTATAGATAATTTAAACCACCTGGAACTATTCTTTGTGTTGTCCATATATTAACTCAATAATAATAAGGTAGATTCTCTTATGTATTATCCCCATTTACAGATGAGGAGTTTTAGACACAGAAAAATTAAGAAACTTGCCCATGGCAACATAGCTAATAAGTGATAGAGGGGGAATACAGACACAGGCAGCTCATGCTCTAAACTGCTGCACTCTACTGCTTCTTATATAGGCAAATTGTCTTTTAATCACTGAATTCCAAGTAGAAAAAGTGTCTTGTTTGGGTAGTGAAAAGCATCATTTAAGGGCAGTTAATTTGGAATATATAAAATGTACTTCTGCTAACTTGTCATAATAGATTTTTTGCTTGTTATGGTAAATAGGTGACTAATATCAATTGCTTAAAATGCCTGAGCATTGGGACCCAGACATTTTAGCTCTCATTTAGAGCCTTACCTATTATTTTCATTTAAAAGTTTCTAAGAACCCTGGTTGTTTGGGTTTCTAACTTATAAAAGTTGAGGGATCATCAAGTAAGTAAATAATATGACTAATATCAATGGCTTAAAATGCCTGAGCATTTATATTCATTTAATGTATTCAGAACAAGTTTGAGTTAGAACCTGTTCTTTTCTTTGCAGCTGGTGTGTGGAAATACATAGCACTAAGTGAAATACTTTTGTCATCCTAGTTTTCCATTCTAGTGGTCATATTTCATAGGAGTAGTACAGATGTAGGAAAGAATAGTGGTAGCAAAAGGTAAAGGGACAGAGTTGGGGGTAGTCTGAGGGAGAAGGGAGAAAAGGTAATTTACTTAATTTCCTCTTTTATTGTCTGTCGTTCTCCACCCAAACCGCAGCTTGGTCTGGCCTTATTGTCCTTGCCTTTTATCTCTGTATTGGTGTACGCTAGAAAGCAGCATACCATTCTTTGTGTAAGATCTTCTAGGTTTGTGAATTCAGACATTTTTTAAACAGTAGCTTTGATATTGGAAAGTTTGGGAGCTATTACTTAAAGCAAAGAATTATATGTGAAAAGAAAACTCTGAACAATTAAATGACAATATCAGAAGGAAGTTAATACAGTCAGAAGTACTAAAATTACTGTGGGTTGCATTTATCATCCTGTCACTTAAGTGAACTGAGTCCTGAAATCTTTTCAGCCCATTTTACTTATTTAGGTCACAAATTATAGAATTTGTTGTTTACCAGATAACATCTAGTTAAGGTGTTTGGAGAGAGATTCCTGTGAGATTCAACTGAGTCACGTCCTCAGTAATTATCTTGAGAATTGTGTTGGAGAAGCAGTGAACTTCTGTAGCTAATGAATATTTCATTATTGTTTAAAGGAACCTGTTGTATAAAAGATTTACCAAAAAAATGTGACATTAATAAAGTAATACTTGGGCCCTCCCTGGCGGTCCTGTGGTTGGGACTCTGTGCTCCCACTGCAGGGGGCGCTGGTTTAAACCCTGTTTGGGGAACTAACATGCCACGAGGCACAGCCAAAAAGGAAAAAAAAACGTAATACTTAAATACAAAGAATTATAGTAGATGCTAATGAGAGTAACAACGTAAAATAGCTATTGTTTAATAACCATATTGTCCCTCTTTATGAGTGCCAGTTGTGTGTCAAGTACAATGCAGAGTGTTTTTAACATGTTTTTCTCTATCAAAATAGCTGAAAGGTAGGTATTTTTCCTATTTTAGGATTAAGGAAGCAGATAAACAGAGATTAAGTGCTTTGTTTGATGGTATATACTTCTAATAATAACATTACTTATTGAGTTATTTACTGAATACCTCCTTACGACAGGCATGCTAAGTTTTTAACTTTATTTCACAGAATCCTTATCCTTTATTTCATGGAATCCTTGTATCAGCTTTGCTGAAATAGATATTTTTTTCATAGATAAGGAAACAGTTGCACAGAGGTTAAATATATCACCCAAAGCCTTACACTTAGAAAATTGCAGAACTGGAATTCAAGCCAAGGTTTTCATGATTTCTGAAAGTCTCTGCTCTTAACCATATTTCCTCTCAAGACTTTTTCTTTTTTTTTTTTTTAATTAATTAATTAATTTATTTTTGGCTATGTTAGGTCTTCGTTGCGGCAAGCGGGGGCCACTCTCGTGGCCTCCCTCTCTTGTTGCGGAGCACAGGCTCCAGATGCGCAGGCTCAGTAATTGTGGCTCACGGGCCTAGTTGCTCCGCGGCATGTGGGATCCTCCCAGACCAGGGCTCGAACCCGTGTTCCCTGCATTGGCAGGCAGATTCTCAACCACTACGCCACCAGGGAAGCCCCAACTTTTTCATTTTTAAGAGAGAATTGATCACATTGAGCTGCCTTTCAACTTTGAAATTCTGTGGATTGTTCTCCGTAAAATAATAAAATTAGGATAGATTATCTTCACACTAGTTGTGTAATAAAAGATATTCATTGAATATGAATACGCTAACTGTGTTAGGGTATGGAAGAAGTATGGATCACTGTCCCAGTATTCACAGACTTACCCTATTATAGGACAAGAGCATAAATACAATGGTGTATGCTCAACTACTGGCTGGGTTAAAAAATCCAAATTTGAAGTAAGGTATACAGAATGCATATAGGCAGTAACAAGAAGGATAGTAATAATTTGGGCAGTGGATAAGTCATTGTGGCTGGAAAGGCATGGCATAGAGCTCACAATTCCTTTGTGGTTGGGCTAAGGGAATTCGTCTCATAATGGAGGTACTCTTTAGAAGAGCAGCCAGGTGGCCAAGGCACAGTGACCAAATGTGTGGTAAACATAGGTGTGAGCCAACTGTAAGGAGCAGGGACAGAGGCTGAGAGGCCCAGTCAAGTGGGCTACACTGTACAAAAAAGAGGAGGAGGGGAAGATTCAGCAACCTGAGTAGTCCTCTCTCATTCCTGTGGCCACTGAACTTTATATTTGGTTGACGGTCATCCTACTGAGCCCATGGTGGTGGAGTGGTGATGAAGGCTGAGGTTATTTGGGGCATATATATTCTATCTTATTTAAGATTGGCATAAGTGCTGTACTGAGCTCTGAAGACTTGAGAACTGGCTAATAATGTTTTATAATCCTTTGTGGGGAAAGTGTTGTGAGGGGAGTATAGATGATTAAGCAGGTAGCGATCAAAGTAGCAATCCAGAAGAGAGAGACACATGTAAGAGCTCACTGATACTGTTTAGGGTTGCATTTCCCAGCCACATTACTCCTACTACTTTCATTCTTTTTAAAAATTAATTAATTAATTAATTAATTAATTATTTAATTTTTGGCTGTGTTGGGTCTTTGTTGCTGTGAGCGGGCTTCCTCTAGTTGTGGCTAGTGGGGGCTACCCTTCATTGTGGTGTGTGGGCTTCTCATTGCAGTGGCTCCTCTTGTTGCGGAGCACAGGCTCTAGGTGTGTGGGCTTCGGTAGTTGTGGCGCACGGGCTCAGTTGCTCCATGGCATGTGGGATCTTCCCAGGCCAGGGCTCGAACCTGTGTCCCCTGTGTTGGCAGGCAGATTCTTAACCGCTGTGTCACCGGGGAAGCCCTACTTTCATTCTTGACAGTTGGAGTTTTTGGGGTATCTAGCTACGTTTGCTTTGTTTGACGACAAAATTTAAATCAGGTAAGAGGAAACACTTAAAATGAAAAGTAAGTAGTAAAAGAAAGCAGAAGCTGTCATAAAGAGATATAGGGGGCTTCCCTGGTGGCACAGTGGTTGAGGGTCCGCCTCCCAGTGCAGGGGACATGGGTTTGAGCCCTGGTCCGGGAAGATCCCACCTGCCACGGAGTAACTAAACCCATGTGCCACAATTAGTGAGCCTGCGCTCTAGAGCCCACGAGCCAGAACTGCTGAAGCCCGTGCGCCTAGAGCCTGTGCTCCGCAACAAGAGAAGCTACCGCAATGAGAAGCCCGCGCATTGCAACGAAGAGTAGCCCACACTCACTGCAACTAGAGAAAGCCTGTGCGCAGCAACGAAGACCCAACGCAGCCAAAAATAAATTAAATAAATAAATTTATTTAAAAAAAAAGAAAGATATAGGAAAAGAAGCCCCATTTTAACCCTTAGGTAACGTATTATATGATATATATTAAATGATTCACCAGAGGTATTATATGCTTGATTTTGTTTTGCTTTTTAATAGATTCAATATATTTCCTTGATAGGAGTGCCTTATAGTTTTCTTGAGCAAGAAAGTTTTATCGATACTTTAAATCTTTAGTGTATTAAGGGTGGGAGTGTTAATGAGTAACATGTCCCCTAAAAAATACCATGTTTCACTAAACCTAAGAACTTTTGATCTATAATTTTGTTTAAGCAGGTTACAGTAGTAAAGAGAAAATGATTATCTGGTTTCAATGTTTTATGATGACATTTCTGTAGAAAAAAGTATTGATAATTTAAATTCAAAATTCTTCATATTGCATCTTTAGAGATTTTCTTTACAGTGTTTTTGGGGAAATGATTCATTCAGTTCTTTTCTAATCCTGTGTGAAAAAAAAACTGGCTACTAAAATAAAAGGGCTATATGTGAAGCAAATTATATGCTGTAATGCCTCTTATGTTGCCAAGTACACTTAACGAATGAGGCAGGGAGGCCATTTAACCATCCAGGGAGGCAACTCAGCCTAGTGCTTTTCTCTTGGGCAACTGTTAAAATAAGTTTAAAGACATCATAAGTTTAAGGAGAAGGCAAGTTTGTAACACTCCTGAAATGAGCCAAGATAAAATATTCACCAGCTGATTTTTGAATATTCTTATGGTTTTCTCATGTCTTCTGGCATTTGAACACTGTTTAGTAGTGTTGAAAGGAGATGTTGAGCAAAGTATGTAGGACACCTTACATTCTGTAATCTAGCTTATACATGTTGTATTTATGAAGATTAGGTTAGGTTAAGAGAATATCATAGTATCTTGTAACCATGAACAAGGCATCTGGATTTCTGCCTCTATTGGCACTTACTTGTTGAGAAGACAGGTCATAAATAAGTAGTAAATACATAAAGGCACAAGATAGAGATTATGATAAATGTCACGGGGTTAAGGTGTTAGAGGGGTAAGGAGCCTTTCTTACAAGGTGACATCTGAAGAATTAAAATGAGGCAGATTTGTGAATAATTGCAGGAAGAGGAACAGAAAGCACAAAGGCTGGAAGGTGGGAAAGAGCTTGGTATTTTACAGGATCAAAAAGGAGACTGGTGTGGCCTATAGTAACTTAGGGAGAGAGATGCATGACGAGGGGTTAGATAGGCAAGCAGGAGCCAGATCTTGCGGGGCCTTTTAGGCCATGGTAGAAAGATGAAGAGTTTGAATTTTAGTCTAGGAAAATGGGAAATGCTGTTGAAAGATTTTAAACAGAGTAAATTCATTATCTAATTTTCATTTTTCAGTGGTGACTTTGGCTTGTATGTGGAGAAGGATTAGAGAGGAGCCAAGGAGAAATAGGAAGCCTGGTTAGGCAGTTGTGGTAGTCAAGATGGACAATGGAGGTGGCAGGTTGGATTTTTCTCCCTGGTACTGTCAAATAACATTTTGGTATCATTACACACCTCCTTCTGTGATACACTGTTTTTTAAATAGCAAGGACTATTTCTTGGGTTTAGAATGTACAGTTGAATTAGTTTTAAAAATCTGTTTCCTTCAAATGTTTATTTTAGAGATCTGTTATTTAATATTTTCAGTAAGTGCTACAAATATGTATTAGTATTATCTGTATTTTTCATTTATTGGAAAAAATGTAAACATGGGAAGTATTTTGCCTCAAAATAATTCAAAGAATAGGGCTGGAGTCCATCTCCCTGGACTCCCTTTATGATGCAGAGAATACAGACTATAAGAATAATTCCTAGTCATACGGCCCTTGTAGATCAGGACTTTCCTGTTTATCCTGTTCTTAAAAAGATTATTGCAATGTTTGAAGACTTGGGTCATATCTCATTTGTATTCTCATTTAAAGTACATGTAATCTTTCTTTTCCCACATAGGCACATATTCAGTATTTCACTTTGAGATTTTTGTTGTTTTTTGTTGATATTCTCCCCCCCCCCCATTATCACAAGGAAGTGCTCATTCATATATCCTGAATAGTTTTTGGCCAGGGTAACTGTTTTTCATTCTTGGTTACTTTCAAATAATATTAGAGGCTGATAGTTTTCATACGTGGACTCTAGAATAAAGTTGGCATGACTGCAGTCTCTAATGTCTCATCAGTTTTTTTCTAAACTGACCTTAAATTATGAGCAATAACAGAGTTTGACCAATGATTTTTTTTTTTTTTGTAGCAGAGTGAAAGTTCCATAAGGCAACATAATAATTGGGGGCAGAATTAGGGTAGAATTTAAATGGGGTAAAGATTTTACAGCTAACTGCCAGAAGACCTGACATAGCTGGCAGAGTCTATTTTCCTAACTGATACTTCAGCAACAGAAGTTTTACAGTTAACTATTTTAATTTGTAGGTATTAAAATACAACATCTGGGTAGTATTTCATTGTATATATGTACTATATCTTCTTTATCCATTTATCTGTTGATGGACACTTAGGTTGCTTCTATGTCTTGGCAATTGTAAATAATGCTGCTATGATATTGGGGTTCATGTGTCTTTTTGAATTAGTGTTTTTCTTTTTTTCAGATATATACTGAGGAATGGAATTGCTGGATCGTATGACAGTTCTATTTTTAGTGTTTTGAGAAACCTCCATACTGTTTTCCACAGCGGCTGTACCAATTTACATTCCCAACAGCAGTGTACGAGGGTTCCCTTTTCTCCACATCCTCCCTAACATTTGTTATTTGTGTTCATTCTGACAGGTGTGAGGTATCACCCTCATTGTAGTCTTGATTTGCATTTCCCCGATGATTAGTGATGTTGAGCATCTTTTCATGTACCTTTTGGCCATCTCTATTTCCTTCTGGGAAACATGTCTGTTCACATTTTCTGCCCTTTTTCTTTTTTTTTTTTTGGCTGTGTTGGGTCTTTGTTGCTGTGCGTCGGCTTTCTCTAGTTGCGGTGAGCGGGGGCTACTTTTTGTTGCGGTGCGTGGACTTTTCATTGTGGTGGCTTCTCTTGTTGTGGAGCACGGGCTCTAGGTGTGCGGGCTCCAGTAGTTGGGGCTCGCGGTCTCTAGAGCACAGGCTCAGTAGTTGTGGCGCACGGGCTTAGTTGCTTCACGGCATGTGGGATCTTCCTGGGCCAGGGCTCGAACCCGTGTCCCCTGCATTGGCAGGAGGATTCTCAACCACTGTGCCACCAGGGAAGCCCTCTGCCCATTTTTTAATGGCAGAGGGTCTTTTGTTTTTTTGGTACTGAGTTGTATGAGCTGTTTATATATTTTGGATATTAACCAAATATTTGCAAATATTTTCTCCCATTCAGTAGGTTCTTTTTGTTTTGTCAGTGGCTTCCTTTGCTGTGAAAAAGCTTTTAAGTTTAATTAGGTACCATTTGTTTAATTTTGCTTTTATTTTCTTTGCTTTAGGAGACAGATCTAAAAAAGTATTGTTATGATTTACATCAAAGAGTGTTTTGCCAATTGTTTTTCTCAGAGTTTTATGGTTTCCTATCTTACATTTAGGTCTTTAATCCATTTTGAGTTTATTTTTGTAAATGGTGTTAAAGACTGTTCTAATTTCATTCTTTTACATGTAGCTGTCCATTTTTCCCAGCAACACTTATTGAAGAGACTGTCTTTTTTCCATTGTATATTTTTACCTCCTTTGTTGTAGATTATTTGGCCATAAGTGCATGGGTTTATTTCTGGGCTCTCTATCCTGTTCCATTGATCTCTGTGTCTGTTTTTGTGTCAGTACCATACTGTTTTGATTATTGTAGCTTTGTAGTATAGTCTGAAATCAGGGATCATGATTCCTTCAGCTCTTTTCTTCTTTGTCAAGATTGTTTTGGCTTGTCCAGTCTCTTTGAACCTTTCTCTTTTGAACCTGTTTGTATTACAATAATAGTATTTATGTTAAAGATGGGATTTTTATTTTTTATTTACTTTATTTTTTTGGCTGTGCTGTGTCTCCGTTGCTGCGTGTGGGCTTTCTCTAGTTGCGGTGAGCGGGGGCTACTCTTCGTTGCAGTGTGCGGGTTTCTTATTGTGGTGACTTCTCTTGTTGAGGAACACAGGCTCTAGGCACGCAGGCTTCAGTAGTTGTGGCGCGCAGGCTCAGTTGCTCTGCAGCATTTTTTTTTTTTGGCTGTGTTAGGTCTTTGTTGGTGTGTGTGGGATTTCTCTAGCTGTGGTGAGTGGCGGCTACTCTTCGTTTTGATGTGCAGGCATCTCATTGAGGTGGCTTCTCTTATTGTGGAGCACAGGCTCTAGGCGCACAGGCTTCAGTAGTTGTGGTGTGCGGGCTCAGTAGTTGTGGCTCGTGGGCTCTAGAGCGCAGGCTCAGTAGTTGTGGTGCACTGGCTTAGCTGCTCTGTGGCATGTGGGATTTTCCTGGACCAGGGATCGAACCCATGTCCCCTGCATTGGCAGGTGGATTCTTAACCACTGCGCCACCGGGGAAGCCCTGGGCAGGCAGATTCTTAACTACTGAGCCACCAGGGAAGTCCCAAAAGATAGGATTTAATTTCAATTATCTGCAAAAGTATATTCTTATACATAACCTTAATAATATTTACAACTAAGACGGGGAAGACAGTTAAAGTGATATAAAGTTAATCTTTATCAGGGTTGATCTTGGATATTTAAAATTTATTTTTACTAGGGTAATATTAGAGGAAATAGCCATCACTTAAAACACTTAAATTTAAAAGAAGATTTTTGATGAGTAGTAGGCGTGTACCATTTAAAATAACACAAACCTATGTATTTTGGAATTTTTTTTTTTTGGCTCCACCATGCGGCATGTGGTATCTCAGTTCCCTCACCAGGGATCGAACCTGCACCCCCTGCTTTGGAAGCACAGAGTCTTAACCACTGGACCACTAGGGAAGTCCTATGTATCTTTGAATTTTAAGTTATTTTTGTAATAGATGTGGATTTTAAATTCAGTAACCAACTGAATTTGGTAAACCATCTTTGCTGGATTAGCGTAAGAAGTTTGCAGTATTGCGCCATGCATCAATTTTCACTTTCTCCTTTTCATTTTTAGATTTTTCTACTCGCTTTAACCATCCAAAAGGGAAAAAGCTTTTTTTCCGCCACATATGTTATAAATTAGAATTAAATGTTAGATTCTAGAAAATAACGTATTAGCTATCATTTTTTGAGTACTTAATATGTGTGAGGCATTGTGCCAATTTTATCTTTTTTAATCTTTTCAACCCCTATGAAGTACAGTTTGTTGACCCTGTTTGTTTGTTTATTTATACATACATACATACATACATACCACAGGCTTAGAAAAGTTAAGTAAATCTCCATGGTAATTTAGCTAGTGGTAGTGCTGGGATCCGAATTCAGGTAGTCTGTAATTCCTGAGCTCATCCTGTCATTGACAGCATGTAACTCTTCTTGTTTCTTTGGTTGCTGTCATCAAAGGTCTAAGAATCTTTTTTTTTTTTTTTTTTCAAATTTTTTAAAAGAAGATGTTGGGGGTAGGAGTTTATTAATTTATTTATTTTTGTCGTGTTGGGTCTTCGTTTCTGTGCGAGGGCTTTCTCTAGCTGTGGCAAGCGGGGGCCACTCTTCATCTCAGTGCGTGGGCCTCTCACTATCACGGCCTCTCTTGTTGCGGAGCACAGGCTCTAGACGCGCAGGCTCAGTAGTTGTGGCTCACGGGCCTAGTTGCTCTGCGGCATGTGGGATCCTCCCAGCCCAGGGCTCGAACCCGTGTCCCCTGCATTAGCAGGCAGATTCTCAACCACTGCGCCATCAGGGAAGCCCCAGGTCTAAGAATCTTAAGTTGAAAGGAACCAGTACTTGGTTCTGATGGCTCAATAGTACTGTCTTGTGCTCGAGACCTGGCAATAATAATTTTGTCTTTCTTCCAGGAAAATACCTGTCAAAGAAAGGAAATAAATGAATTGGGTCTGTTTTCTGGAGAATAGCAGAGTCATATACAGATTTTTTTAAAAATGCATTTATAATGCCCAGGATAATTAAAAAATGAAAAGTTGGTATCCAAACTACCAAGAATTAATAAAGTATATGAAATAACTCAGAGAAACACATCTTTGCTTCTTTGAAAGGAAATGTAACTAATTTTTTTTTAAATTTAATTAATTTATTTTATTTTTGGCTGCATTGGGTCTTCATTGCTGCAGGCGGGCTTTCTCTAGTTGTTGCGGTGTGCGGGCTTCTCACTGTGATGGCTTCTCTTGTTGCTGAGCACAGGCTCTAGGTGTGCGGGCTTCAGTAGTTGTGGCTTGCAGGCTCTAGAGCACAGGCTCAGTAGTTGTGGCACACAGGCTTAGTTGCTCCGTGGCATGTGGGATCTTCCTGGACCAGGGTTTAAACCCTGGTCCGCTGCACTGGCAGGCGGATTCTTAACCACTGTGCCACCAGGGAAGCCGGTAACTAATTTTTTTACTGAAACATTCACTTCATAAATGAGACTCAGGCTTGGATTGTAGTGGTTTTAAGTTTTTAAGTTTCTTTTTGTTGTTTTGAAAAGGGAGTAAATATTGTTTCATTTTCAGATATTAAAATTGCCTAAATATGGACTTATAAGAAATACTTCAAGGCACTTTCTCTACAGTGACTCTACTTCTGTATGTTTTCAAAATTATATAGTTAAAAATTTAAAAATTTAAAAATTACTGAGGATGATTTATGGGATATGCTTAATTTACATCTTTTTTTCTCATAGTGTTTTTCTCTTTGTAGGTTGAGTGTCCCAGTTCTTTGGTTAAAAAGGAAATAAGTGGTTTAGAATGCCTAGGTTTTCCTACAATATCTTTGAAAGTCTATAATGATATTGCTTATCATAGAACAAATGGAATAGTTGAGTAAAAAACATTTATCACAGCTTGTAAAATTTTTAGATTTTCTAGGCCACAGGCCATATTTTTGTTAGTACACAATATTTTAGCTGCTGAATATGTAGTAAGACTCAGATTTGGGGAGTTTATCTTAATTATTGGCTTCTATAATAGCAAAAATTAAAAGTCGTTACTAGATTTGATATACTTATTTTTAGGATTAGTTGATATTAAGCACTGATATATTAAGAAATGTTGATATTTGAAGGAAAATTACACACACAATTAAAATACAAAACATGTGTTTCGCGGATTTCATGATTTTCTTTGGCATGTCAGATAAATTGGGTATCTAATTTGTTTGTTTCCACAGGAGTGCATCTGAAACTTAAAAGGTATTTTAGTTCAAGTATTATTTTATTTGTTTGTTACAAAGTGAGTCTTATGTAAGAGTTAGTTAACTGTTTCAGAGATAATAAATAAATAGAAAGAATGAGAAAGAATGATTTGTTTATTCTCTTTCATTTTTATGTGAATAATTTCCTACAAAATTAGTACTATGTCAGATCTTTTTTTTTTTTCATTATTATTAATTAATTTATTTATGGCTGCATTGGGTCTTCGTTGCTGTGCATGGGCTTTCTCTAGTTGAGGTGAGCGGGGGCTACTCTTCCCTGCGGTGCGTGGGCTTCTCACTGTAATGGCTGCTCTTGTTGTGGAGCATGGACTCTAGGCGCGCAGACTCAGTAGTTGTGGCTCGCAGGCTCTACAGCGCAGGCTCTACAGCACAGGCTCAGTAGTTGTGGTGCATGGGCTTAGCTGCTCCGCGGCATGTGGGATCTTCCCAGCCCAGGGCTCGAACCCGTGTCCCCTGCATTGGCAGGTGGATTCTTAACCACTGCGCCACCAGGGAAGTCCCTATGTCAGATCTTTAGTTAGCATTAACTTTCTTCCTTTCTTTTGATACTTTCTAAATGAAACAGTAATCTTTTCTGGAGTTAGGCTATTAGCATTACAGTATTTAAAAAGAAAGTGTTCAGAAAAAAGTACTTAGAAAAAAAAACCTCTTTCTTAGTTTATTTCTGACAGGTATGGATACCCGGATAGACAGCTTCTACAATTAACATGAGGTATTGTTAGGACAGTTTGATTAGACATAAGCTAATTGGTCTCTGAGATAATTTCTTTTTTTAATATTGTTTTGCATATTTTAAAAATATTTATTTATTTGGCTGCATCGGGTCTTTGTTGCGGCATGTGGGCTTTTTGTTGCGGCACGCGGGCTTCTCTCTAGTTGTGGCGTGCCGATTTTCTCTTCTCTAGTTGTGGTGTGGGTTCCAGAGCGTGTAGGCTCTGTAGTTTGCACATGAGGGCTCTCTAGTTGAGGTGCGCGAGCTCAGTAGTTGGGGGGCGCGGGCTTAGTTGCCCTGCGACATGTGGGATCTTAGTTCCCCGACTAGGTATCAGACTCGCGTCTCCTGCATTGGAAGATGGATTCTTTATCACTGGATCACCAGAGAAGTCCCTCTGAGATAATTTCTGTCCTTTAGATTTGGAATGGTCTCTCAAAAAAAAAAAAAAAAAAAGCCACACAAATAAACACACACATTTTATTATTATTATTATTATTTTAAACACACATTTATTGTCAAAATCAAATTTAAGAGGCTAAAAATGAATTGTTTATTTATTTATATTTTTGGCCATACTGCACAGCTTGTGGGAATCCCAATTCCCCAACCAGGGATCGAACCCATGTCCCTTGCATTGGCAGGCAGATTCTTAACCACTGCACCACCAGGGAAGCCCACCAATTCTTTTTATTGTGGTAAAATACACATAACATAAAATTTACCATGTTAACCATTTTAAAATGTACAGTTCAGGTGTATTAAATATATTCAGAATGTTGTGCAGCTATCACTACCATTCATCTCCATAACTCCTTTCATTCAGTAAAACTGAAACCAACTGTACTCTATGCCCATTAAACAGTAACTCCCGTCTCCCTAGTCCCTGGCAACCACCATTTCACTCTCTGCCTCTATGATTTTGACTACTCTAAGTCCCGTATACAAGTGGAATCATACAGTATTTGTCTTTTTGTGACTGGTTTATTTCACTTAGCATAATATTCTCAAGGATCATCCATGTTGTAGCATATATTAGAATTTTCTTCCTTTTTAAGATGTTTAGTAATTTTTTTGATCCTGAAAATAATATATAAACCTCAGAATTCTTAGTCTTGTTTGCCATCTGCCTTCCACATATTCCAGAAGAGTAGTAGTTTATTTGTGTCTTCCTTCAGGGGGGCACAGACGCTCCATTTAGGGACTTGGCCTGAGCCTATTTGGTTCAGTAATTACTAGTGGTGAGATGTTCCCACGGTTTGATAACTTTGACTTTTGACTTGACTTCAAGTTTGAAGACAATATCATACACCATGCTCACTGTATGCTTAGTACCTAAATGAAGAGAGCTGCAGAGTTCAATAGAAGATAGCAGACTCCTTCCAAGTTCTAAACAAAAAGGATTTCAGCTATAATCATTTGCCATATCATTGCTATTTTGAACTCTCTTTTGCAACTTGCTGTTTGTCCAGCTAAACTTCTGTGTTCAGTGAAAGCTATTGAATTTTCAGTTGCCACCAAGCCAGTCCTTTTTATTTTGCTCATAGTTCCCATAATCAGTTAACTACTGCAGTTTGAAGTGTTGCTTGAAAGTATCCATAGGTATCCTGCTCTTGTAACAGTAATACTCTCTGATATGCCTTTTTTCTTTAGCCTACTGTGCACTGATTCCTTGGATATTCTGCTGACATGAAGCGTTTCTGGACTAACGAGCCTCACTGCACTAGTGGAGGGGACTGCTCTCTTAGGTCTAGCTATTAGTGACATTGGCAATAACATTTTTTAAAAGCTTTTTATTTTGAAATTATTTAAGACTTATAAAAAGTTGTAGGAATAATACAAAGAATTCCTGTATGTATGGGGAAGAATTCCTAGCTTCCCCAAATGTTAATATTTTACTACATTTGCTTTATCGTTTTCTCTGTATGTTCGTATTTTCTTGTTCTGAAACACTTGAGAGTAAATTGTAGACATGATGACCATTTACCCCAAAATATGTCAGTGTATTTCCTAAAAAATGAAGATATTTTCTTGTATAACCACAGTTATCAAAATCAGGAAATTAACATTGGTACAATACCTCTTTCTAATCCAGAGGCCTTCAAATATCGTTAATTGTTTTAATAATGTCCATTATTGCCAAAGAGAAAATTTTTCTAGTCCAGGAGACAAATCCAGGATCATGCATTACATTTAGTTGTTTTCTGTATTTATACTCCTTTAATCTCTGACAGTTCCTCAGTCTTTGTCTTTTATGACCTTGACATTTTTGAAGAGTACAGGTCAGTTATTTTGTAGAATATCCCTCATTTTGAATTTATCTGGTGTTTTCTTCATGACTAGAGTCGGTTAATCATCTTTTAGCAGAAATGCTACAGAAGTAATTTTGGGCTTCTGCTATCCTAGCCCATCCTATTGGGACACATGTCAATTTGCCTCATAACTGTTTTTTTTTTCCTTTTTTAATAAATTTTATTTATTTATTTATTTATTTATGGCTGCATTGGGTCTTAGTTGCTGGGCGCGGGCTTTCTCTAGTTGCAGAGAGGGGGGGTTACTTTTTTTTTTTCTTTTTGCCGTACACGGGCCTCTCACTGTTGTGGCCTCTCCCGTTGCGGAGCTCAGGCTCCAGACGCGCAGGCTCAGCTGCCATGGCTCACGGGCCTAGCCGCTCCGCGGCACGTGGGATCTTCCCGGACCAGAGCTCGAACCCGTGTCCCCTGCATTGTCAGGCGAATTCTTAACCACTTCGCCACCAGGGAGCTCCCTGCCTCATTACTGTTAACGTTAACTTTGATCACTTGGTTAAGGTAATATCTGCCAGAGAAAGTTAATATTTTCCCCTTCATAATTAAAAAGCAACTTGTGAAGAGACATTTGAGACTATGTGAATAGCCTTTTTCCTCAACAGACTAGTTTCAGCGTTTATTGATGATTCTTGAGAAAGTGATTTTTTTCTAAACCTAATATTTCTTCTACATTTATTGTCATTCTACCATAAGGAAGAACTTTCCTTTCTTCTTATTTATTTTATTCATTTGTTTATGTCAATGTGGACTGGTGGGTTTTCATTTTAGTCAGTGGATTTAGTTATGCATTTCTGGAGTGATGAAGGAGACCTGCTTTTTAGGTTCTTATTAAATGTGTGTTATGTTCACTTAACTGTGTTAAGCCTCAGTTCCTAAGGTGTTATAATTTAATTCAGTTAAAGATATGAAAATGCTAGTTGAATGTTAGTTATTATAGGTTTACAATCTCGTATGAAATTTTGAAAATAAAAACTGAGTATCAAAACTGTTTTGTTAGTTTGCAGCATACTCATTTGGTGGCAAAACAAATTTGAATAGCTATAAAAATATTTACAGTTTTATCGAAGTGTAAATTTTCATACTTTTTGCTGAAGAAATACTGATAGGTTTAATAACTGGGAGCTTCCACAGACTCTGCAGGGAATGTTGTGTAAAACATGGCATAGGGCTTCCCTGGTGGCGCAGTGGTTGAGAATCCGCCTGCCAGTGCAGGGGACACGGGTTCGAGCCCTGGTCTGAGAAGAGCCCACATTCCATGGAGCAACTAAGCCCATGCGCCACAGCTACTGAACCTGCACTCTAGAGCCCGCGAGCTGCAACTACTGAGCCTGCACTCTAGAGCCCGCAAGCCACAACTAGTGATGCCCGCGCACCTAGAGCCCATGCTTCACAACAAGAGAAGCCACCACAATGAGAAGCCCGCGCACCACAACAAAGAGTAGCCTCCGCTCGCCACAACTAGAGAGAGCCCACGCGCAGCAACGAAGACCCAACGCAGCCAAAAATAAATAAACAAGTAAATTTATTAAAAAAACCCCCAAAACATGGCATATGCACATGGTACTTTGTAAAACCTGGAAAAATTCAGAATTTAAAGCACATTCGGCTTTAAGGGTTTCATGCAAAGGCTTGAGGACCTATAGTACTATAGAGGTTCTATTTATTTGTGAGTATACTTTGAAATTACCAACTAATTTAGTTGGAAAAATTGATGCTGATAGTTACAATAGTATTTAGTAACCATGACTATCACACAGTTAGAATAGTCCTATCAGCATTTGCATAAAGAGCAAAGAATAAGGAGAAAACCCAGCACTTTCTTTCCTATCAGGTATTTTCTCGTGCTATTTAATATACAGTTAGGGAGATCAGATTCCCTTGTGAGTTTTTTTCATTCTTAACTGCTGAGCTGGCTGCTCTTCCTAAAGTATTCCTAATGTTCTTTCTACTCTCTGCCTACTTAGGCAGGTTGAAAGGATACGTTATGCAGCTATAGAATATAGAATATCCTGCCGTTCCTCAACTGCCCAGTGACTTTAGCTAATGTTTAATGTAGTGTTCTATGACTGCAGAATTAGATTCCTATTAAATGATATAAAGACAGATTTTAACTGTTCCTTGACTGAAAAGTGAGTTCTTTTTAGAGTACTAACAGGAAGTCGTCTTACATTTTAGTAGAATATAATAATAATAACATACTTTGATGTCTTTCCATGGTGTATGAACATAATGGTTATACTGTATATAACGGGAATTTTAAAGTTTGTTTTTATAACAAACGGTGCTTATGTTCAGGTCTCAAAATAAATTAGCTGAATAGTGCATAGTTTTAAAAGTCTTTAGCTTTATCACTAGAAATTCTCTTAATTATTAATTTAGCTACTATTCGTGAAACTTATTTTTGATTAGTTTTTTGTGTTCTATTATTCATGTAAATCAATTCAAACTTTTTAATTTAAATTAATTCGACTTCTATAATCTCTAATTCTAATACTGAATTTTCAGCTCTCCTAAATTAATGCTTGATTTAGATAAAACAGTTTTAAACTAGTAACTTAAAAATGTAAAACTAGTTCAAAATAATACATACCATAACCAAAAAATTGGAAGTTATATGAAAGGGCATACAATGAAATGAACATTTTATAACATTCTTATTATCTAAGCCAGGCAAAGGTTGGTAGCTTTCTTTCAGTTACATGTCACTCAGCCTGTCGAGTATGCAGATGTCTTTTGTTCTCTTGCCACCCACTCGAAGTAGTGAGTGAAGGGGAACTAGTGAAGATTGCCAGCAGTACCCCACATCTCATCTCCCCCGTTAGGTAATCATAAAGTTGGATGGCATGTGGTGGCATCCAACTTTATGATTGGAACGTGGTTCTAAAAGTGAATTAGAGAGTTTTGTTTTTATCAGTTGTAGATTTTTTTTTTACTATAGTGGGTACAAATTTTCCTGGTAGCTGATACAGTTACAGTGTACTAAGAATTTTGTAGAAGCATTTCAAGGGAAAGTTATTCTGAAATGAGAGTAGATAGAAGTGATTTTGTTTTGTTAATGAATTTTGGAGATATCTTTCAGTAAGGCCACTTCATGTTTTTACTTCAAGTGTTGCATGCCAGCGAAAATGACTTCATCGTCTATATAGGTTGCTAATCCTTAAAATATATATGTATTTAGTCAGTGTTTTCATTGGTGTAAGTCAATAAGATGATAAATCTTCATTATGTAACATTTTAAGTTGATGAGCAGTATTTTAAGAGTTTTATTTTTAAAGCAAAAAGGTAAGCCAAATGTTAATCTTTAACACATATAGTGGTACAAAAATTTGTTGAAGTGCCAGATTAAGGAATCATGTAGCAGCAACCAACGAGTCTCAACATATTAATTAACCCAGCTTCTTAACGAATAAATATAATTTAGTTTTTGTTGCTGAATGATTTCAAGACTACATTTTTCTTTTAGGATTGTTAGTAATTATGATGCAGTAAAATGTTAGAAATTAGAGTGGTTGCTTAAAATGAACATGCAGCAGAAAGGATTCAACAGTGCTTTTTTATAAAGAGCTCTGTTGTTAGCACAATTTTGCCTGTGGTTCCTCTCTTTTAGGGCAAGTCTGTAATGCCTAAAAGTTGCCAGGACTTCATTAAGCTAATGTTGGATTACAGCCAGACATTTAGTTGGTTGAGACCCCAGGCTTCTCTGAGACTCAAGAGGAGCGGGTGGGAAAGGGAATGAGGTGGGAATGGGAGGTAGAAGAGACTTTTACACAGTAATTTATGTATTTATTGTGTCATATGGGTTTAGCAGACTTTTAGAATTAATTTAAGTCTTTAAAGCCTCAAATAAGGACCCCTGGAGAGTCCTTAAGACCCTTTCAGAGTATCTGCAAGGTCAAACATATTTTCTTCGTAATTCTAGGATGTTATTTGCTTTTTTCACTATGTTGATATTTGCACTGATTGTGTAAAAGCAATTGTGGGTAAAAGTGCTGGCTCCTTAGCACAACTCAAGTTGGTGGCACCAAACTGTACTAGTTTTCATTGTAATCTTCACTGAGAACTTGCAGTTAAAAAAAACCAAAACAAACGAAAAAAACCTACTCAGTTTCACGTAATATCTCTTAGTTGAAGCAATAAAAATTAATTTTATTAAATCTAGTCCTTTGAATAAAGGATTTTTTCATTGTTTTTCTAATTGTCTTTTTAATATTTTGTGTGGCAAAATGGGGAGCACAAGTATTTCTGCTGCTAACCAAAGTGTGATGATATGTACTTGGATCCAGTTCTTCTAGAAGGTAATGAATGCTCTTATCTCACCAGTTAAAGATGATGGGAGTCCTAGAACATTATAAACCCTCAATCCAATGATCTTTCGCTTAGGCCAATGATTCTTTCCTTTTCATTGAAAGTCATGTATTCCTGTAAGAATCTGATGAAATCTGTGTACTCTCTCTGAACACACCATGACCCACATATATGTACTCACACACTCACAGGGTCACATAAGCATACACTCACTCAAAGTTGTAAACAATTTAAGAGTTCTTAATTGGTCTCCTGGAGCATATTCATGGATTTCTAGTTAAAACTCTGTTACGGGTTAAATTTTGTCCCACACAAATTTATACGTTGAAGTCCTAACCCCCTTTACCTAAGAATGTGACCTTTTTTGGAAATACGGTTAATGCAGGTGTAATTAGTTAAGATGAGGTGATATTAGGGTAAGGCCAAGCTGTAATCCAATATGACTAGTGTCCTTATAAAAAGGGGAAATTTGGACACAGACATGCACATGGGGGAGCACCACATGAAGATGAAGGTAGAGATCTGTAAGTCAAGGAATGTTAAAGATTGCCAGGAAATTACCAGAAGCTAAGAGAGGTGTGGAACACATTTTCCCAAATAGTCCTCAGAAGGAACCAACCCTGCTGGCACCTTTTTTTTTGTTTTTTTTTGTTTGTTTGTTTTTGCGGTATGCGGGCCTCTCACTGTTGTGACCTCTCCCGTTGCGGAGCACAGGCTCCGGACGCGCAGGCTCAGCGGCCACGGCTCACGGGCCCAGCCGCTCCGTGGCATGGAGGATCTTCCCGGACCGGGGCACGAAGCCGCACCCCCTGCATTGGCAGGCGGACTCTCAACCACTGCACCACCAGGGAAGCCCCCTGCTGACATCTTGATTTCAGAATTCTAACTTCCAGAACTGAGAGACAATACATTTCTGTTGCTTAAAGCCACCTAGTTTGTGGTACTTTTGTTTCAGTAGACGTAGCAAATTAATACAGACTTCCTGGCCTGGGTTGTAGTTTCATAGCACCTTTTGAATACTGGCCAGAGTAGTTTCCATAGGGAACCATGCTCTAGCTTTAGGATATCTTATATTGTACTTTATCGATACTTTTTCAATATCAGAAAATTTAAAACTTCTTTCTGCTTATGGAAGATTAAAGGTGGAATATAAACTAGTGATTCAGTTTAGTTTAGCAAACTGTTTTCAGTTAATTCACTATGGTGTATTGGGCAGAGAAAGACACTGGAGCCAAAAGGTCTAGATTTGAATTCTTACTCTATGGACTTTGTAACTCATTTAACTTTTCTAGACCTCAATTTTATTCTTTTAAAATGAGAAGTTGAACTTGAACTTGAGCCCTTTCTAACTCTAAAAGATACTGACTCCTATCTGACTTGATGAATTTGGATAGTATTTTTGTTTTTAATAAATTTATTATTTTTTTTTTGGCTGCATTGGGTCTTTGTTGCTGTGCGTGGGCTTTCTCTAGTTGCGGTGAGCGGAGGCTACTCTTCAGTGCGGTGCGTGGGCTTCTCATTGTGGTGGCTTCTTGTTTCAGAGCAAGGGCTCTAGGCACATGGGCTTCAGTAGTTTTGGCACATGGGCTCGGTAGTTGTGGCTTGCGGGCTCTAGAGCGCAGGCTCAGTAGTTGTGGCGCACGGGCTTAGTTGCTCTGCAGCATGTGGGATCTTCTCGGACCAGGGCTTCAACCCATGTCCCCTGCATTGGCAAGCGGATTCTTAACCACTGCGCCACCAGGGAAGTCCTGGATAGTATTTTAACTTTAAATTGACCTGATGTGTTTTAATGTTTCTGTTTTTGTATAGTTAGGCATGTATTTCATAGAGTTGCTTGTAGGAATATATTTTGTGGAACTTGACTTCTGGTTAAAATTTTTACTTTAAATAGTACTAATAGCATAGAAGAAGACTATTATGATTCAAGCTGTGTCAAAGGCTGTTACCTGCCCTCCCTCTCTACCTTTTATCATGTCAGACTATATCTATCCATTTAGAGCATTGGTTCCCAGCTTTTTCTTATTATACCATAAATTGGACACTACTGAAGTCTTGTGTTCCTGAAGCCTGAAGAGAAAATCAGATACAGTAGTTAGGACTGTTTAACTGTTCTGTCATTTCCTCTACTATCATGTTTTTATTCATTCATTAGAAGTCCAGACATGGAAAGGTTGAGTGTTTGCAGGGTACTACACAATTTGTGGGACCTAGGGCAAAATGAAAATGTGGACCCCTTTGTTCAAAAAGCATGAAAAGATAGTAAAATATGTACCTTTTTCTTTTCTTCCATGTCTGTCTGACTTATGGGGTTTTAAAATTTGTCATTTAATGTCATTTTAAGTAAATAAGAATTAAAAACTTAAATCATTATCATGTATTTTAGCATTCATTTTTATGTTGTGATGCTCATTTAAAATGCAAATATAAGAATATTTAACTGATTTGTGGGATCACTGAAATTAAAGTTATATTTTATAACTTGTACTTGCATGTGTAGTTTTTACCAGAACAGTAGAAACGCTTACGAAACTAACTCAGCTGTTTTTATTTTACTTCTCAATACATGAGTATTCTACCAACATTCTACGTTTGGCTCACTGATGAGTAAGGAAGGCCTGAGAGAAAAAAGGAGTTATGGGTTGCCCTGTCTTTACCTTTCCTTCTATGTCCTCATATTCTGCATAAGTGGTTGCCTAAAACTGGCAAGTAATAGGAGTAAGAAAGGATATGATAGGGTTCCTTGGTTGTTCATGTTTCATAGAACACCATTGCCTTTTGTGTTCTAAGCAAATTGTGGCCTCTTGGGGCTGTGAGCACCCTATTCTCCAGATTAGAGTTGATATAATATTCTTTGTACTCTGTGGCTGGGGAAGAAACTGTTATTTTTCTGAGGATCCTTGCTAGTCCTTTTGCAGATCATCGTCAGAAGGACCCTAGGTTGTAACCAATGAGATAAGGAAATTGATATTAACCATTTGCATGGAATTAAATTGTTTAATAGGAATCCAAGAACCAGAACAGGAGTCTTACTGTTCTGTTTTCTGGGACATGAACATAGTTTCATGAGTGAGGAATATTTTTAGCAAATTAAAATTGCTCTCTAAGGTACAGTTAATTAATCCATTATGGTTTGACCCCAGTTTTAAGGGAAACCATACAAAGTTGAGCATTAATGAGTAAATAAATCTCTGTACCAGAGATTGGGAGACATTTGGGTCATGGTGTCATACAAGCTTGGAGTTAGGCACATGTTAGAGGTTGTCAGTTGGTAATTCAGCTGTTTTACTTTATCACCAGTGTGCCCTGACTGCTACGCAGGGACAGCAAGAATGTTCTAATAAACTTAAAGCTGTGGTGATGCTGTAATTGATATTAGTAGTGGCTTAGGTCTGGGGTAGTATAGCTGAGCAGTCCTGTTCAGGCATCATCCACCATGCTTATATTTGTTCTGTCCATCTGTGGCACCTTGTTATTGTAAATATTGGTGTGATCCATCTAGTTCAGGTACTTCTTAATACTGTATTCACATTATATTCTGCATAAATATTATACCCGGGAGTTACACCACTAATGTTTTTTTTTTCTGGAGAGTTGTTTTTGTTTTTGTTTTTGGACACGCTGCATGGCGTGTGGGATCTTACCCGGGCACCCTGCATTGGGAGCGTGGAGTCTTAACCACTGGACCACCAGGTAAATCCAGAAGTTATACATTATTTTTATAAAATAGATTTAGTTTTTCTCAGTGAATCCTCTGTTTTCTTTATGAAATCCCGAGTTTAAAAAATCTCTTCAGGGGAGTTCCCTGGTGGCCTACTGGTTAAGATTCAGGCTTTCACTGCCGTGACCCGGGTTCAGTCCCTCGTCAGGGAACTGAGATCCTGCAAGCTGTGCTGTGTGGCCAAAAAAAAAAAAAAAAAAAGTGTAACTCTTGACTATAATTTTCTGGAATGATGAGTAAAGTGCTAAAAGACGTAATGGCCAGGTCTTGGTATCCAAAAGTTTGTGTATTGTCTTATATAAAATACTTTCTATAAAGTGTTTTTTTTTTGTTTTTTTTTTGTGGTACGCGGGCCTCTCACTGTTGTGGCCTCTCCCATTGCAGAGCACAGGCTCCGGACGCGCAGGCTCAGCGGCCATGGCTCACGGGCCCAGCCGCTCCACGGCATGTGGGATCCTCCCGGACCGGGGCACGAACCCGTGTCCCCTGCATTGGCAGGCGGACTCTCAACCACTGCGCCACCAGGGAAGCCCTATAAAGTGTTTTTTAAAAGCTTTGTAATTTTAGGTGGCAAAATAATTCCATATGTTCATTTTCTCATAGAAACCATATATCTGTGGTTACTTCTTAGGTCTAACTATCAATATCCACCCATCTGCACTGGTAGGTTAAATTGCTTCTCATAAAAGATTGGTCTTCACAAATTTTTGTTGTTAGCTTTTCATTAGCACTAGATGTTAATTGTACTGGCACAATAGTATATGAAATCTAGGGAAGAAACAAATCTGTGTGAAGCATAGGAGAGTTAATGGGTCTTCCCCAGAGCTCTCATTTAGTTAGATAAATGTATGTAAAGCACTTAGCACTGTGCCTGGCACAGAGGATGTGGGCAACAAGTGTTTTTAAAATAAATAAAAATTTAGATTCTTGTAAGCATTAGTATTAATTATATTAGGGACTCTAATCAGTCTTCTATCTTTGAGATTTGAATGAAGCAGGAAATAGGGCGTAGGACCTACAAGGAAACAGGAAGTCTACCCATGTTTTTATTTCACATTCCACTTGAACTATCTTGGAAACACAGGGTAAAGCATCAAACAATGGTTATATATGGGTTTTTTTTTTCTTTTTAACTATCTCTTTATCTACTTTGTATTATATTCTTATTTTAGGATACTGGGGTTGGAGTGTCCTGTGTCTGGACATTCTGGAATGTCTTTAATTGATTCATTAATATCAGGAACATTGTGTTTCTTTGTCAAGGAGATAACAAGTTTTCTTTCATTTCCCATTCATTAGTCAAAGAAACAAAGTATTCTTATATGTTCATTAAAACTGGTATGTGACTCAAAAACCAAATCATTCAGATCAAACAGGATGTGGAAAGAACTCAAAAAGATATGTAAATAATAACCTAATTGTATTATAAATGAGCAATATATAATCACACTGAGGGAGGTGGAGAGGAAAAGATCTAACCTAAGTTACTTTGAAAAATGATAAAGCTAAAGACAAAAAAATGTTATACCCAAATATTATACTCTAGATGTTTCTTTCTCATAGAGGTATGGATTAGCATTTCTAAATTGCTATTAGCAATTGTACTTTAAATGTATACTTGTATTGAACAAATAAGTAAAAATATTATGGATATTGAGAGTTAGGTTCTTAACTCTCTCCACTGAGAAGACCTAGAAGTTATGACACCACTGTAGCAGTGAAATACACTGCTGCCCAGATCTTGGTTTCTAAATAACATTCTCCAGTAAAAGGAACCCTGGAGAAAAATGATTGATTCCAGGGCTGGGACAGGGAAATCAAGATGAACTGGAACATTTAATGGTACCAGAAAGTAAGGAAGTGCTCAAAAAATGATGAGGGTATGTTGGAAGGATACAGCTAGTTTGAAGGTACTTCCACTGGCCAAAGCTGGGACAAAATAAGCAATGATAGCAATTGGATCACAATCCCTAGAATAAAATAAATATCTGTGAGTCTATACTAACATTAACAAGGGAGAAGGGACAGCTCTTTATTTTATTTTATTTTTTAATTAATAAACTTTATATTTTAGAGAAGTTTTAGTTCACAGCAACATTGAGGGACAGCTCTTTTTTACAGAATTCCAGCTAATAAATGGAGCATGAATGATGGAAATAAAAAAATCATCATTAGGCAGATACTGCATAGGTTCTTGTTTCAGGCAAGAATCAGTCAGTGGATACTAACATTAGTGAGGGAAAGCATAGGGAGAAACAGGATATTTGTATAGTCTCAAAGTATCTTTCCAACAAGATATTTTTTAATTACAAAGGGAACCTTATTTACAGTGGAAGAATCCGGGAGGCACCACCTAACCAAGTGACACATGAACATTTCAGGCTTCCTTGATAAGATGCACTGAGGACACAGCATCACCTCTGTGGTGTTCTTGCCAGAGAAGCTTAATCTCAATGCAATCATGAGAAGACAGCAAACCCAAATTGAGGAACATTCTATAAAATGACTTATCATTTCTTTAAAAAAGTCTCAGGGTCATGAAAGACAAAAAACTGAGGAACTGTCACATATTAGAGGAGACTAAGGAAACATTACAGTTTGTGAGATTCTGGATAAATCCTGGACCAGAAAAAGAATATTAGTGGAAAATTGATGAAACCTGAAAAAGGTCAGTAGCTTAGTTAATTGTGTTTTATCAGTGTTAATATCCTGGTTTCCATAATTGTACTGTGGTTGTGTAAGATGTTAATATTAGGGAAAGCTAGGGTAAGGTTATATAAAGACTGTACTATTTTTTGAAGATTTTCTGTAAATTTAAAATATTTTCTAACTGTTGAAAAGGTAAGTGTGTGCCTTATAATTCTAAAAATATTTAAGGTGGTAAAAGGAGGTCTTGAGGTAATAAAATGATGAAGTCACCAAAACTTGTGACTAAATTTCAGTTAATTCTTTAGGCAGATTCATTCATCCTTGACAATTTTTACTTTAAAATTGTCATGAGGGACTTCCCTGGTGGTCCAGTGGCTAAGACTCTGCACTCCCAATGCAGGGGGCCCGGGTTCAATATCTGGTCAGGGAACTAGATCCCACATGCTGCAACTAAGAGTTCGCATGCTGCAGCTAAAGACCCCACATGCTGCAGCAAAGATCCTGTGTGCCAGAACTGAGACCCGACACAGCCAAATAACTAACTAACTAAATAAATAAATAGTTTGAAAAAGTCACGAAAGGTGTCCTTTCCTCTGCCTAAGTATTTTGTTCATATAATCATGATCTTAAAAATTTCTGCCCCATAAGAATTAGGAAATAAAATCTTTGAATGTAAAACAAGAAACTCCCTGACCTGAGAAAAGTCTCAGACATAGGAAAACAAAGCTAAATCCAGCGTTAGATTGAGCATTTACACGAGTCAAAAACCAAAACAAAAGCCTCTGTCCAAAATCATTGCGGATGAGGGTATTGTCAAGTTGGAGAGGAGTGGTGCTGTATTTGGGTACAGAAAGCAAATGGTTGAGAAGAAAGAATGTCTGGATGTTTGAGCCCTGTAAGTGAAAGGGATGAGATTAGTGAGTGGGCTCTATAGGTATTGGGTTGGCCAAAAAGTTCGTTCGGGGCTTCCGTAACATTACGCAGGAAAACCCAAACGAACTTTTTGCCTAACCCTATAGAATGACTTTGTGGGGAAAAATTGGGAGTCCAACTTATTGGTGTAGAGATTGCAAGATGGTTAGACAGTCAGTGTAAGCTGTTATGAAAGTTTTAAAATAAGAGAAAGAGGAGAGAGCAAGCTAGAGGGAACTTCTGGGGGATGTGTTGATCAAGATAGAAAGGTTCAGCTTAGAGAAGCTGAATATACATTTCTGTATTTTCTGAATATCACAGAGGTTAGTCAAGAAATTTCTAGGGGAGTTGTCGGTGTCAGAGTTTTTTTTTTTTTTTTTTTTTTTTTTTTTTGCGGTAGGCGGGCCTCTCACTGTTGTGGCCTCTCCCCTTGCAGAGCACAGGCTCCGGATGCGCAGGCTCAGCAGCCATGGCTCACGGGCCTAGCCGCTCTGCGGCATGTGGGATCTTCCCAGACCGGGGCACGAACCCGTGTCCCCTGCATCGGCAGGTGGACTCTCAACCACTGCGCCACCAGGGAAGCCCGGTGTCAGAGTTTTTAAAATGGAAGTTTTGACTTTTAAGCTTGAATAGACTTTGTTCTATGTGAATCCTGAAATCCTTTTTCAGCCCTCAAATTTAATCGGAAAACATAAAAAGAATTAAATCAGTAAATTAGACGTAATAAAACTCTACCTGGGTGAACATGTCATACTTTATAGATGGCTTCTTTTGTATCTGTACTTGAAGATGATTATAGGTGTTTTTCTTTTAAAAATTTTATTTATTTATTTATTTATTTATTTTTGGTTGTGTCGGGTCTTCGTGCAAGGGCTTTCTCTACTTGCAGCGAGCGAGGGACACTCTTCGTTGCGGTGTGCTGGCTTCTCATTGCGGTGGCTTCTCTTGTTGTGGAGCACAGGCTCTAGGCGTGCAGCCTTCAGCAGTTGTGGCACGCGAGCCAGTCATTGTGGCTCGCAAGCTCTAGAGCGCAGGCTCAGTAGTTGTGGCGCATGGGCTTAGTTGTTCCGTGGCATGTGGGATCTTCCCGGACCAGGGCTTGAACCCTTGTCCCCTGCATTCGCAGGCGGATTCTTAACCACTACACCACCAAGGAAGCCTGATTATAGGTGGTTCTGTGCTGCTTCTGTATCATTTTAGGATGGCTAAAATTAAAGCTTTAGAAAAACTTTCTGCTTTGGTATGGTATCTGCACAGCAAGAGAGTAATCTTCTCAATATAAAAATATTAAAAGATGTCTTTTTGGTGCTGATTCTCATAAACCTTGGTGTCCCTCCAATATGTTTTTTTTTTTTTTGCGGTACACGGGCCTCTCACTGTTGTGGCCTCTCCCGTTGCGGAGCACAGGCTCCAGACGCGCAGGCTGAGCGGTCATGGCTCACGGGCCCAGCCACTCCGCGGCATGTGGGATCTTCCCGGACCGGGGCACGAACCCGTGTCCCCTGCATCGGCAGGCAGACTCTCAAGCACTGCGCCACCAGGGAAGCCCCCAATATGCTATTGATTTAACAGTTTCTAACACTGGTGCAAGAATCATTATAGATATTGAATTCTCAGTTTACTTCATTTTCCATTTTTATCCTTGTTTACATAGGCTTGTTTTCAGTTTGACTTGAAGTCTTAGATTGAGGCTCAGACTGTCACATGTTGCAAACAGAATAATATTGTAGGGAAGAAAAAGTCTTTTCCTCTACCCTTCTGTGTTCTCAACTGGGGCTCTGTAACAAAAAAAACAGATTACAAACAGAAAAGCATATAAATTTATTTGATATAAGTTTTAAATGATATAAGAACCTTCATAAGGAAATGAAGACCCAAAGAAGCAGATAAGCCTGAACATTTTTATACTAGGTTTGATGAAGAGTGGAAAATTGTGAGAAAATGTGATAGAACAGAAGTATTTGAGCTAAAGGTAGTAAACTGGGGGAAACATAGCAAGACCTGTTCCTTTGGATTCCTCTTGGTGTCCCTTTGTCTTTGAAGATAAGGATGCTTTTTTTCTCCAGGTATAGGGATGGCATCTCTCACATAGAGGTTTTATGATCTGCTTCAGGGGAGATGGAGGAGGTCAGAAAGTCCTTCCTGCACCTGCTCTTTCTCAGATTCCTTCAGCTTGATATATTCAATATGCAAAGGTGCTATACTTTAGAATGGTGGGGTTTTTTTGTAATTCTTTCTTTCTTTTTTAAGAGTGGTGTGTTTTGAACCCCACCAATATTACAAATACTATTTGTGGTCAAGAACTTAGAACTCTACTCTTCACATTAGAGTACATGTCCAAAGATAGGTCATTAGAGTATAGCTATTACTCTGTAATTTATGTATTACTAATTTAATGTTATATGTACTGAAATTGTCCTATGTTGGTACCTTTCTGTCTAATATCTTTGGCTTCAGCTTTAAAGAGATGAATTTTGTTGGAGCCTGCCCAGGTATACAAGTGATAGTTTTCTGAATATTCTCCGTAGTGGGCCAACATATTTTACTTGCTAAAATGTTATTTAAGTGTCTGTGGAAATGAACTACAGCATACTTCAGGCTCCCCTGTTACTTACTAACCTCATTTTGAAATGGCTAATTTGTAATAGTGCTGCTATCCTATTGGCTTTGTGACAGATGGAATGAGTTTTCTGCCCTTTAGCCTGGAAAGTATGTCTTGAGTTTTTACTATTTTATTTGAAGTCATATAAAGAAAATATCCACTACATCATGGGGAAGTTTGCTAAGATCAAAGATTATCACTTTGAATTTTAGTAGTATTTTATAGTATTCAAAGTGTTCTCATGTATATTTCCTCATTTGCTAGAGGTAATATCAGTACTTTTTCTATGGTGGGAATAGGAGTCCAATCTGTCATCACTTATTAAGGTATGTTTTGTCATAATTTTGAGAAATAACTTATATTTGGCATCAATAATTCTCAATAAAAATACAGGCAAGAAGTGTTAGTTTTGTAAATTTTATAATCAGGAGATAATAAATCTTGTAGGAAAACTAGAGTTTATATAATCACTAACCATACTATTTAAAAAAAATTTTTTTTTCCTCAAACTTATTTTTCTATGTTTATACCTGTGCTGGGTCCAGTGTCTTCAGTAATTACTATTTCATTGGTGGTTCTAAGATTATGTAATTGAAACAGGAAGAGGAAAACTTTTTTTTTCAGTTTCATTTTATTATTTTAAAATATTTATTTATTTATTTATTTATTTTTGGCTGCGTTGGGTCTTCGTTGCTGTGTGTGAGCTTTCTCTAGTTGCTGTGAGCAGGGGCTACTCTTCGTTGCACAGGCTTCTCATTGCAATGGCTTCTCTTGTTGCAGAATATGGGCTCTAGTCGCGCGGGCTTTAGTAGTTGTGGCTCGTGGGCTCAGTAGTTGTGGCATGTAGACTGTAGAGTGCAGACTCAGTAGTTGTGGCACACGGGCGTGGTTGCTCTGTGGCATGTGGGATCTTCCCAGACCAAGGCTTGAAGCCATGTCCCCTGCATTGGCAGGCAGGTTCTTAACCACTGGGCCACCAGGGAAGCTGGGAAAACTATTTTTTACATGTATATTGTGTACCATTTGCCTATATGTATAAGTATACATACAGTTGATCCTCATTATTTGTAGATGCTTTATTTGCAAATTCACCTACTCACTAAAATTTGTAACCCCAAAATCAATACTTGTGGCACTTTTGTGATCACTTGTGGACATATGCAGAGCTGTGAAAAATTTGAGTCATCTGATATGAATGTTCCCAGTGAGGTCAAACAAGGCAGTGCACTGCCTTCTTGTTTCAGTTCTTATACTATAAACAAGTGTCCTCTCCGTGGTCTATTTAGTGCCACATTTTCTCATTTTTATGCTTTTCTTGGTGATTTCACTGCTTAAAATAGCCCACAAATGTAGTACTGAGGTGTTGTCTGGTGTTCCTGAATACAAGAAGGTTTTTGTGGAGAAAATACTTACATTAGATAAGCTTCATTCAGGCATCAGTTGTAGTGCTGTTGGCCATGAGTTCAGTGTTAACGTATCAACAATATATATTAAATAAGTTTTCTTTAAGCAGAGACACACACATAAAACAATGTTATATATTGTTTGGTTGATGAAAATGTTGTGACCAGAGGCTGTAGGAATCTAACCCTGTACTTCTCCTAGAGTTCATTATTTGTTAATTCAGTGTTTGCAGCAACTTTATAGAACATACAAGAATCAGCTGTGTGTGTGTGTGTATGTATATATGTAAATATGTATATGATACCTATGTTCCGTATTATATATTAAACATATTATTAATGATACTACATATATTGTATATTATTAATTATGTATGTGTTATATATATCCCAGTCTCATCTAATCCTACAGAAGCATCCATACTCTTATGAATGAGGAAAATAAGGTAGACGCAATTAATATAGTAGCCAAAATTCATGGTCAGGCTCCAAAGTCTGTATTCTTTTTAGATTACACTATCTGCTTTGACTAAGAAATATCATATAAAACATGTCAATATATCTTGGCATTCAGTTAGACTGCAGGAATAGTAAGTTTTCCCCTCACATCCATCTTTCTATTTGAAAATTCAATTGCCTTGATTTTAGGGTAAAATTCAGCATCATGTACTTTTTTGCTTTAAAATTTTAAATACCTTTTTCTACAGTGATTGGTTTATTTAAAATGACATGATGCTAATTAGGTTAACTTTTTCTAGGTAGTTTTTATTGATTCTTTTTTGGGTTTTATGTTTTAAGTACAGCCGTGACTGGGAAATGTGAAACTGTAGAGTTTCAGTTTCCCTAAGTAAGGTCTCATACGTTTAGTATATCTAATGTCTCGAGAAGAAGACAGTATCTTGTTGATTCTTAAGCTTTTCACTACTATTTGTCTTCCAAAAAGCACAGTGAGAAATTAGAAAAAGAAATTACTATATAAATAAAAGAAGGGAATGATGTACATTTCCTCCAAAAGGAATCAAAAGATTTCTATTAACAGTGCTTACTTATCCCTTCCATTTTTCTCCTAGAGGTAGAATTGATTAATTAATTGCCTACTGCTGCTTATTGCTTACCGTAAACAGAGGAATTAGGATGTATCTAACAAAAAATAAAAATAAGACACTAAGAAAAAATAAAAAACTAACCCTTGACAATAATTGAAAGGTCTAACATCATTTAAAATACACATATCCAAAGAAATATTGAGCAATTGCAAAGTTAAGCTTGAAGGGTGTGTTTTTACTAAATAGTATAGCACAATTAATGAAATTAATTTATACACAGAAACTTAGTGAATTTTATTGATTAGTCTTACATATCCAGGCTCCTTTCAAATACTGCTTCCAATTAAGTCTTCTGGGTTTAAGTTGGAGGATGGGGCCTGCTGGCATTACTGAATATGCATTTGTAACCCTACATCCTGCCTGGAATATGAAAACATTTGTAGAAGGGTGAAGAGTTTTAAAGGCAATGTTTAGCAATTGTCTTTTTGTATATGAGATCCAGTTTAGAAGAAAAAAAATATTACCAAGTTTCATTTAAAAAAAAAAAAAGAAAGAAAGAAAAGCTGTGTCTTTCTTTTAAAATCAGGCAGTGGTATATTTGCAGGTGTAGTTACCGATCACTGAAGGATTTTTCCCCCAGAATCTTAAGTCTGTATAATTATTACTCTTAGCGCTTTCTATAGTATTTGGTAGTAAAGCTATCCACTTTAAACAAGTTTTTTAATGTTTTTAATACTGAGAGTTGCTTAGAGGAGGGGAATTTTAGAAATTTAGAGGCAAGGAGGTGAGTAGTACTAGAGTTCAGCCACAGATAAGAAACTTCCCCTTTTTGCCACTCTCCGTCCCCAAGAAAAGAGACACTAAGATTCATAGATGTTGGGAAAGCAACAATGGGAGAAACTGTTGATTTTTTGCATGTGGAGTGGGATGAGGAAGGGAACTCAAGAATTTGAAAAGTGAGTGTACAGTAAATAACATGTACTGTCATTTTAAAGTTCATTAAATGTTTCTTTTAAGCTCACTTCAAAAAGCAGAAAATGCTTTCAAAGAAACTTGTGAATGACAGCTACTTTTTATCTTATCCTGTAGCTCATTTGAAGTATTCTATACAGAGTTCTTCAAGTTGCCATTTCTAGTATCTGATCATCAATGAAGTTTATATATTGTTATGAAGTAATAAATATAAGGAGCTAGATATTAGCAGGAAAGTAGCAACAAAGATATGAAGACCAGATGATGACTCAAGGACTGTCAGTGAAGATGTATCTAACTTCATGGTTTGACACGTGACTTCTTTTCCAAAAACAGCATTGACAGGTATACTATTAAATAAGCTCAAAAGCAATGTTAACATCTCCTTGGAGTAGAAGAGCAAAGTGGCGTGCCTAGCCACGTTCTGGGACGGGAAGTTGGCAATGATGAGTACGAACTAGGTTCCTATAGGGTTAACAGGGTCCAAAAGTGACCATGTGACAAGGTCAGAACCAGGCTTCCTGCCTTGAACCCAGGTGTTCTTCCTCCTTGAAACGAGGCCAAAAATGCCCCCCAAAAACAACAACAGCAAAAAACAGCTTCTTCCTTCTTGGTGGTAAAAAAATTAAAAATTTTTTCATTAACTATGGACCTAATGAGTATGAGAATGAAGACACTTACCCTTATGACCAGAACTTAGCCAAGGTCCCGCCGATCTGTGATGGCATCTGCAGCATCCCCAGTATCTTTGCAGGGTTCGAGTTTCAAAATGATATTATAGGAACCTAGTTTTGGACTACGAGCAGGAGATAGATATCCGGGCAAAATACCTGAAAGTATCCTGGGGAGGAAATGGTGAGTGGGAGTTGGGAGAGAGAGAGAGAGAGAGAGAACAAACAAAAAGCCTGAGACTGCAAACTCAAATTTCAAAACATATGCAGAAAAAAATCTAATACTGAGGAAGGTCATTAGAAATGATCCAAAGGTGACACTTATATGTGGAAAAAAAAATCTATATGTGAAAAACTTGAAGAAAATATATGTCTTTTTGACCTTGGTCTAGAAAAGGATTTCTTTAAAAGTACAAAAAACAAGTAATAAAAGGAAATTAATAAATGTAATTACATTAAATTAAAAAATTCTGTACAACAGGAGATATCACAAAGTGAAAAAAGCAGCTCCAGGTTGAGAAAGATATTTGTAACATATGTAATCAAATAAGGATTATTATCTTAAATAGGAAAAACACCTTAAAAAAATTCAAAGGGAAAATGAGAAAGGATTTGAATTCACAAAATAGGGAACCTGGATGGTTAATAAGCTTCTGAAAAGATGCATGATTAATCAAGGAAATGCCAGAAAGAAGATAAAAAAAATTCTGGAGAGTCTGACATTAGCAATTCAGTGCTGTGGTTGGAAGTAATATATCACTTAGGCCCTGAGTTAGGATATGGAGCAAGACCAAGAAATGAACCTTTCTTGTTTAAGGCAGTGGAGATTTTGGGATTATTACTGCACATAATCTAGTTTATTTTGACTGATAAAAGAGGAAGTAAATGGCTTCAGGACTAGGATGAAGGGGAGACTTTTAAGTATATGTCCCGGTATACCTTTAAATTACTATGTGCAGGTATTACATTAAAAAGTAAAATTACTTTGGTTACCGTATAGAGACTAGATTATGAGAGGATGTGGAGGAACCAGTAAGGAGGCTATCAAAGTTGGTTAGGCAAGAGATGATGACAGTCAAAACTAGGACGGTGGGCTTCCCTGGTGGCGCAGTGGTTGAGAGTCTGCCTCCCGATGCAGGGGACACGGGTTCGTGCCCCGGTCCGGGAAGATCCCACGTGCCGTGGAGCGGCTGGGCCCGTGAGCCATGGCCGCTGGGCCTGCATGTCCAGAGCCTGTGCTCTGCAACGGGAGAGTCCACAGCAGTGAGAGGCCCCTGTACCGCAAAACAAAACAAAAAAACTAGGATGGTGCATTGGATACAGATTAATACAGATAGAAGGAGTCTAGAGATATTTTGAGGTAAAGTTCATTGCACTTTGTGATTAATTGGATGTTATGTATTTCTGCAGTGGAAATTTTTTTTTTTTTTTTTTTTTTTGCGGTACGCGGGCGTCTCACTGTTGTGGCCTCTCCTGTTGCAGAGCACAGGCTCCGGACACGCAGCCTCAGTGGCCATGGCTCACGGGCCCAGCCGCTTCTCGGCATGTGGGACCGGGGCACGAACCTGTGTCCCCTGCATCAGCAGGCGGACTCTCAACCACTGCGCTACCAGGGATGCCCTGCAGTGGAAATTTTTATAGTGAGCATATAATACATTTGTGGGTCTAAAATAAAGTGATTAAGTAAAAAATAAAGAAGTAGGCCTTTAGCAAGGTTTCATTATCAAAATAAAGTTATTTTGGTGACTAAAATAAAAACACACAACATGAGAGCTGAGAGTTGCAGTTTTATTTGGGGACTTACTGAGGGCTATAGCCTGGAAGACAGCCTCTCAGATAGCTCTGAGGAACTGTTCCAAAGAGGAAGGGGGGAGGTGAGCATATATGTGATTTTGGAGTAAAGGATACATGCAGTCAGGCATACATGTTGGTAGAAGGTTGCTACTAGTGACGAGGAACACATATCTCAGTTAATGATTTTAGTTCTTTTCTAAGTATGGGAAGATGCAACAACTGGGTTCATAAAATTTTCTCCTGAAAATAATCTGGAGGCCTGTTCTGCTACTTTTCTCAGAGCACAGAGTGCCTCATTCCTGATCTCTTTCATAGCTCCTTTTAGGGTGTGTTTGTTGAAGGTCAGTGAATGCAGTGGCTAGTGACTTAATTCCTGTAGAACCAGACGACGAGTGACATTCTTTCGTTGGCAGTTGTTAAGTAAAAAATACGTAGGCCTATAACAAGATTTCATTATCTTCTGAGCCTTAAAACTTTTTCATTTCTATATTATCATTTCTCTGAGGTAGTTTGATTTCTTCACTTACACCCACCCACCCCCCTCCCTCCCCCCTCCTTCCCCCCTCCCTCCCCTTCCCTCTCTCTCCCCTTTCTCTTTCTTGCATACACTCACTCTCTGTAGTTCACAGTTCATCAGAACTTAACGATTTATAGTTCCTGTTTCTTTGGTTCTGTTCATATTGTTCTTTTTTTTAAAAAAATATTTATTTATTTATTTATGGCTGTGTTGGGTCTTTGTTGCTGTGCGTGGGCTTTTCTCTAGTTGCGGTGAGTGGGGGCTACTCTTCGTTGCAGTGCACGGGCTTCTCATTATGGTGACTTCTCTTGTTGTGGAGCATGGGCTCTAGGCACACGGGCTCAGTAGTTGTGGCACGTGGGCTCAGTAGTTGCGGAACGCAGGCTCAGTAGTTGCGGCTCATGGGCTCTAGAGTGCAGACTCAGTAGTTGTGGCTCACAGGCCTAGTTGCTCTGCGACATGTGGGATCTTCCCGGACCAGGGCTTGAACCTGTGTCTCCAGCTTGGCATGCAGATTCTTAACACTGTGCCACCAGGGAAGCCCCTCATATTGTTCTTGAATGCCATTGTACCTCTTGATATCTTACTTGACTTTTTTTGGGTCCATCACGAATCCTTCATCTTTCCTCATGCCTCTAGCTAGAAGTTTTCACATGTGCCCATAGCATTCTGTTTACTTCTGTCACAGCATTTTTCCTTCCAAAACTGTTCTTCCTTTATTTCCTGGCTAAGTTATTGACACCACTATTTACCCTATTGCCTAGGCCACAAATACAGGTTGTATCTTTGGTTCTTGATTATTCTCTCAATTTCCAAGCCTGTTTCCACCAGAGCATCCTACTAGACACCAAAGTAATCCTGTCATTTCTAAGGAAATTAACTAAAATCATCTAGAAACGGCTATAGCATATACAGCATACAGAAATTATTTTCTTACCTCTTAATATAACACTTGAGGGATTTTTCTTATTTCCATTATACAGGTGAGGGAACTAGGTTCAAAGAGGTTAGGGTTAAATGTTAAAATTTTTATGTGATTTCAAGGCCTATGCTAAGTTTGTTTGGTCCTATAAATATTTCTATAATCTATTGCCTTTATTTCTCTCAGTTCCTGCCTTTATCATGTTTTTCTCTGGATTATTGCAATAGCTTTTTAAAAAAATATTCTTTTCCATTATGGTTTATTATAGGATATTGAATATATGCAATAGCTTTCTAACCGGTACAATGCCTCTCTTCTCTCCCTCCCCCAATCTCTTTTTCATACTCTGCCAGAGTGCTTCTTTAAAATACAAATCTGTTCATTTTATTCCCCTGCTTAAAATTCTTCAGTTGTTCCCTGTGGCCCACAGAATGAAGTTCAAACTCCTTATCATGGCACATCCATCATCTGGTTCCTGCTTACATTTTCAGCATCATTTCCTACTACTCTCCCTTCCCCAGTCTGCATTCCAGCAACACTGAACTGTTTATGGTTACTGGAACTTAACATGTTCTCTTCAAGATTTTGCTTTTGGAATTTTCCCCTTGCATGGAATTTCCTTCTCTCCTGGTCTGCCTTGTGAAACCTTACTTTTCTATCACAGTTCAGTTCAAGCTATAGTTCTGTGATGTGGACATTTAAAAATATTCCTTGACTTTCCCCAGAAGGATGAGTCAGTGTTAGGATTGTCTGCATCCTCTTTTTTTGCTTCCAGTAGAGCATTTTACCTCATCGTTCTCTGTTTCTCTCACCTATTAGTGGCATCCTTGAGGATAGAATTGTTTTCTTGAATTTGAGATTATCTTTTTAACTCTAGTCCCTAGTATATATGAGTCTGGCACAGTAGATATTTGTTTTAATCTGCTTGGGCTGCCATAACAAAATACCATAGACTGGGTGGCTTAAACAACAGAAATTTATTTCCTTGCAGTTATGGAGGATATAAGTCCAAGGGCATGCTGACATGGTTGGATTCTGGTGAGGGCTCTCTCTCTCTGACTTACAGACAGCCACCTTCTTGCTCTGTGCCCCCAGGGCCTTTCCTTGTATGTGTATGTTGGGGGAGAGAGAGAAATCTCTTTCTCTTCGTCGTCTTATAAGGCTACCAAGGCTATTGGATTAGGACCCCACACTTATGACCTCATTTAACATTTTTTGTTTTTTGGCTGCGTTGGGTCTTTGTTGCTGTGTGGGCTTTCTCTAGTTGTGGCAAGTGGGAGCTACTCTTCATTGCGGTGCGTGGGCTTCTCATTGCGATAGCTTCTCTTGTTGAGGAGCACAGGCTCTAGGCACACGGGCTTCAGTAACTGTGGCACGTGGGCTCAGTAGCTGTGGCTCGTGGGCTTAGTTGCTCCACGGCATGTGGGATCGTCTCGGACCAGGGCTTGAACCCGTGTTCCCTGCATTGGCAGGTGGATTCTTAACCACTGCGCCACCAGGGAAGCCCGACCTCATTTAACATTAGTTACCTCCTAAAAGCCCTATCTCCAAATATAGTCACGTGGGGGGTTACACTGAATTTGGAGGATACAATGAATTTTGGGGGGGATACACTTAAGTCTATAGCAGGATTCAATGTTTGTTGAAAGAATCATTTAAATTATTTTTATTTTATGATTTACTGTTTACATGATTGTCTTTGCTATTAGATTATACATTTCTTGAGACTTGGGGTGGTTTCCTATTTTTTGTATTTCTTGGACTGTGAATATATGGATTTTCAAGAGTTGTTGAATGAACCAATTTAATTGCATTATAGAATGAGATTGATGTGTTATTTAAGTCAGATAGATGCCTAAGTAGGGCTTCTGAACTACTACTACTTTTGACTGACTTTCTTCTACTCTAGATCTCTTATTCTTTGTCTTCATATTTCAAGGCAACCACTGTTACTAGTTTCAGAAGTATTCTATTTATATATAAGTATTATATTTATTTATCACTGCAGGGTTTTTGTCATTAGAGATAATAAATTATATAAAATAACCAGTATGATGTAATAAATCTAGTAGATTTATTACTGCTCATGCAGTCAGAAAATTCCTTTAGGATTTGTTTTCATTTTATAGTTTAAAATACTCTGTTAATTATCAGATCACGAAGGTTTCCCATATTCATGTGTAAGTAGAAAGTAGAAAAGTGATATCTAATATCAGATAATGAATTATATCTTACCAGTTATTTGAGGTTATTCTATATCATGATGTTTCATTCCATTAGCACAGTGGTACTAAACCAGAGGTGATTTTGCATCTGGGATATTTGGCAATGTCTGGAGACATTTTGGGTTGTAAAAACTAGGGGATGCTACTAGCATTTACTAGATAGAAGCCAGGGATGCTGCCAAACAGTCTAAAGTGTACCGGATATCCCACATAACAAAGAATCATCTGGCCCAAAATGCTAGTAGTTCTGAAATTGAAAGACCCTGTATTAGCATAAAACGTAATGAATTGAGTATAAGCCATGGCCTCTCTCGTTCTTTATATAATTATAGTCTATGTTGACTCTTCATTTCATGATTTTATAACTTTAAGTGTAAAGCGATCCTAGATTAGGTGTTATCTGATATGCAGCAGATGTGTACATCTGTCCTATTTCTCAGATTCTGATCTTAAAGTCATTTTATCATATAGTCTTGACATTTGCTTTTGAAAGTTTTCACCTTAATTAAAAACATACCAAAGGCAGCAGAAGATATGTGTTTCTTAAACTAAAATGATAAAGTGATTCTTAACTGTTCAGTACCTTGCTGCTTTTGAGTTTGATCTGACCCTATCTCATAACCCACTGAGGCTAAAATTATGTAGCCATCTGCCAGCTGGTAAAATAGTAGCAGTCTAGGATGTTCAAGAGTGTTGGTTTGCCTCATTGGAGGCAGGTAAGGCCTACGTCTAAATTTCATCTTTATGGGACCTCCAAGGTATTTAGGGCTATTAATAATGTAATTTTCTCTGGAATTTGGCAGTTAGATGGTGGAGGTGATTCCTGGTGGATGTGAAGTCATGAGAAGTAGGTGATGTGAACCGATGTAATAACTGGTGTCCTTTTAAGAAGAGGTGAAGGCAGAGACACTTGGAGGAATGCAGTGTGATGATGGAGACAGTGATTAGAGTCATGCCATCTGCAAGCCAAGGAACACCCAAAGATTGCTGGTTAGAAGTTAGAAGAGCCAAGGCAGGCTCCCCCACTACAGGTTTCAGAAGGAATACAGTCCTGCTGACTTCTAGCCTCCAGAACTGTGAGACAATAAATTTTTGTTGTTTTATGTCGCTCAGTTTGTAGTACTTTGTTACACTAGCCCTAGAAAACTAATACAGTATCCACATTATTATCTTTAATGATGTTGAAGAAATTCAGTAGGATTGAAGGTAACTCTGAATTATTAAAAAATTTAGCCTTTTTTTTTTTTTTTTTAAATTTAGTCTTTTAAATAGAGTCGCCTGAAGGTCTTGCCGAAATCCAGTAGTGTCTCTCGGCTGTCCTGAATTCCTGACAAGGGAGAAACTGGTCTCTTCATAACTGTGGCATCATAAGTCACAAATTGCCAAATTGCCTGTCAGCTGATATATCAAGTAGTAGTTTGGATCACAAACAATATTTTCATATTTAGATTAACTTTCTGTAGCCTGAATTGATGCTGTTTTCTTTGTTTCATAGTGAATTTTGTTGGTATTATATACGCTACCTAATAAATATTCTTTCGGGAAGTTGCAGTGGTTTTAACTGGATTAAAGCCCTAGTTCTTTTCCTTGAAGAAATGATGTAGTTGCTGGACAGTAGACAGCTCTGCTAGATGATCAAGAGATATTCAGGTTTCTTGGTTTATAGTGACTGCCATGCCTCCAGTTTTTCTCCTTTAAGATGAAAGCTATGGGCATTTCCCATTAAAAACATGGGAAATTCTTTCACCTCTACAAAATTTCCAAGCCTTTAGATTTAGGACCCCTGGAACAGAGGTTGAGACTAAAGCTCAGTTCATAAGAGGCAGTGTCTAATTATAGTGGCTGTGGTAGAGCAGAGAATGGTAAGCAACTCCTGAAGGGAAGAACAGAGATAGATGCTCTTTGTGATAACATTCTCCTGATTGGGACCATGGCTTAGGTCATAGGTTTTCTATTCTAGGGCCCGGGCCTACCCTAAATAAATGTCTTGACATTTTCAGTTGTTGATGTTTAATTAATATATATATTTTTCCTGTTAGAAATGCATATTGAATTTTTAACAAAGGCTGAAATTTGTTATTTTCTGAGGAGGAGTAGCATGTTACCAGAGATAACATGTTACAAATAGAAAGAAAAAAATATAACTTAAGGGAAATTATTTACAAGTGAATTTATGTTTCCCAAATTGATAACTGGTTTCATTTTTCTCAGGAACATTTGTAAATGTGGTTACACAGTTTATAGCTATGATCATATACAGCAGATACATACAAATTAATTGAAAGAAGTATCAATTCTAGGAAATATCCATTCATCTATCCTCTATGCATGGGCATATGTGTCATTATTGTATGTGTATAGGGAATAGAAGATCACTCACCACACCCTCACCTGCCCTACCAAGTTCTTTAATTTAAAAATGAGCGTAGGGATGGAAGTCAACTTTAATTTGTTAAAAAAATACAGCCACCTGGCAAAAGAGGATAAGTGCAAAATCATTTGCAGTTAACCCAGCCAGTGGGTTGGTAGCGATAAGAATCCATGTTGGGTTTCCCTGGTGGCGCAGTGGTTGAGAGTCCGCCTGCCAGTGCAGGGGACACAGGCTCGTGCCCCGGTCTGGGAAGATCCCACATGCCGCGAAGTGGCTAGGCCCCTGAGCCATGGCCGCTGAGCCTGCGCGTCCGGAGCCTGTGCTCCACAACGGGAGAGGCCACAACAGTGAGAGGCCGGCGTACTGCAAAAAAAAAAAAAAAAGAGAATCCATGTTTTATTAACATGTTTTCATTCAAAAGGATATAGTTTATCCTGAGCTGTACCTCTATTGTGGTATGGAGAGTTTTGTCTTCTGAGCTTTTGAGTTGATCTGTGGGCTGTGACTAGCATTAAAAGGTATTAGTATATTGCCCATAGTAAGAAAAGTATTGTTTCATGAATTTTTTGATTAACTTATATGTGTATGTACGTGTGTACTAGGTCATATGACTCAAAAAAAAAGCATTGCTTACACTTTTGTAAGTTAACTATAAAATGGCACATCATTTTTAATAGTGTTAATAAATTGTCCATTTTCATGAAAACTTTATCTTGATATAGAATTTTCATTTGGTTCTTGGCTTTGTAATTTGCAACAGTGCATGGCCTATCTTTTGAATTAGCAAACTCTGAAAACATCCAAGTAGATCATCTATCAGAGATCTTACATATAGGATGAAATTCTGCCTTTTTATGGAAAATTTGACTTCTTTGATTCTTTCCAAGTAATATTTTGTGATTCTAACTTATTTATGGTCCTACTCCTAGAAAATGATATATTTTGTACAGTTTTTCCAGTTGTACTGAAAATAACCTCAGCCCAAATTGGTTTTGCCAAATTTGGCAGTTTTGCAAGAAACATGACTACAGAATTCTTTACTAAGTCTTTGCAAAATATTTTGTCGTGCTGTAGGAATTGTGCTTTACTCAGCTTGCTTTTTCTTATTTTCATGCCTTCCCATGTTACCCAAATGGAAAATTCTTCTTTTTAGTAAATTAACATCTCTCTGGGGGCTTCCCTCAAAATACTTAAATTTACCTCTCTCCGGAACTTCAACTGATTGTTTATATCTTTGCTTCTTCTGTTTCCAGTTGTTGCAAATAAATTTTCACTTGTTGTATTATGTTTTACAGATGTGGTTTTTATTCACATGTAATATTTTCTATAACAGCTTTAGGAGAAATAATTTACATATCTATAATTCACTCATTTAAAGGACAAAATTCAGTGATCTTTAGCACATTCACAGTTGTTCAACGGTCACCTTAATCAGTTTAAGAGCATTTTTATCACACACCCCCCCTGCCCCTGCCAAAAAAAAAGAAGTCCTGTACCCATTAACCGTAATTCTTCATTCACTCCTTCCCCCAGCCCTTGGCAACCTCTAATCTACATTCTGTCTCTTAAGAATTTGCCTATTCTGGACATTTCATATAAATGGTATGATAAAATATGTGACCTTTTCTGTCTGGTTTCTTTCAGTTAGCATTCTTTTTGCATGGTACATCCATGTTATAACATGTATTAGTAATTCATTTGTTTTTGTTGCCTAACATTCCATTATGGATATACCATATTTTGTTTATCCATTTATCAATTGACATTTAGGTTGTTTACATTTTTTGACTATTGTGAATAATGTGGTTATGAATATTTTTGTACAAGTCTGTGTGAACATGTTTTTATATCTCTTGGGTATATGGTTAGGAGTGGAATTGCTGGGTCATATTGGTTGAGTTGTAAGCGTTTCTTTTATGTTCTGGATACCAGACTTTTATGAAATGTATAATTTGCAATTTTTTCTCATTCTGTAATTGTTTTTCCACTTTCTGCATGATGTGCTTTGAAGCATTAAAGGTTTAAATTTTGATGTTCAAATTACCTATTTTTCCTTTTGCTATTGTGCTTTTTTGGTGTCATAGCTAAGAAACTATTGCTTAATCCAAGGTCACAAAGAAATATGCTTATGTTTTCTTCTGAGAGTTTTATAGTTTCAGCTTTTACATTTGGAGTCTGTGGTTTGAGTTAATTTTTGTATATGGTGTGTGGGGGGATCCCACTTCATTCTTTTGAACGTAGATATGCAGTTGTGCATGGACATACAGTTCAACTATTTGTTGGAAAAGCTAACTTTACCCTCACTGAGTTGTCTTGGCACCCCTGTTAAAAATCAATAGGCGATACACGTAAGGATTTATTTCTGAACTCTCAATTCTATTTCCTTGATATATATGTCTGTCTTTATGCCAGTAACACAGTCTTGATTAATGTCACTTTGGTAGTGAGTTTTGAAACCAGGAAATGTGAGTCCTCCAACTTTGCTCTTTTTCAAGATTGTTTTGGCTATTCTGAGTACTTTGCATTTCCATATGAATTTTAGAAGCAGCTTGTCAATTCTGCAGAAAGGAAACCGGTATTTGATAGGGATTACATTGAATATGTAGATCAATTTGGGGAGTATTGCTATTTTAACAGTATTAAGCCTTACAATCCATGCGTGGGATATCAGTGACTTTCGATGACTTTTTGTAATAGTTTTCGGTGTACAGATCTTGTACTCCTTTGTTAAATTTATTCTTAATAATTTAATTGTCTTTGATGCTATCGTAAATGGAATCATATTCTTAATTTCACTTTTGGATTGTTCACTGCTAGTATATAGATACACAATTGCTTTTTGTATATTGGTCTCGTGTTCTGCAACCTTGCTGCACTTATTTATTAGTTCTGATAGTATTTTGTGATCACTTAGGATTTTCCATATATATGACTGTGGCATCTGCAAGTAGAGATAGCTTTACTTTTTCCTTTCTAATCTGAATGCCTTTTATTATTTTTTTCTTTGTCTTTTTTTCCTTTTTGCCTAGAATCTTCTGTACAGTGTTGAATGGAAGTTGGGGAGCCAACTTCTTTGTCTTATTCCTGATCTTAGAGGAAAACTTAATTTTCAGTTTTTCACCATGAAGTATGACATTAGTTGTGGGTTTTTCATAGATGCCCTTTATCAGGTTAAGACAGTTCCCCTCTATTTCTGGTTTGTTGAGTGTTTTAATCTTGAAAGGGTGTCATATATTTCTTAGGATGCTAAATAAGCATTGGGTAATATTTATATATTTTTCCGCATGATAAAATAATCATAATACTAGTCTTTCAAAACTTTTCTCTCTTCATTTTTTCTCTTTTGTGTTGAAGGGAAAGCAGAGATGACAGCAGGAGAGTTGTTTACAATAAGTATCTTTTTGAATTTAAAAACGCTATTTGATGATTATAGAATAGTCATTAATTTAGTTCATTTAGAAATTACAAAATATAGGGCTTCCCTGGTGACGCAGTGGTTGAGGGTCCGCCTGCCAATGCGGGGGACACGGGTTCATGCCCCGGTCCGGGAGGATCCCACATGCTGCAGAGCGGCTGGGCCCGTGAGCCATGGCCGCTGGGCCTGTGCGTCTGGAGCCTGTGCTCCGCAATGGGAGAGGCCACAATGGTGAGAGGCCTGCGTACCGCAAAAAAAAAAAAAAAAAAAAAAAAAAAATTACAAAACATATTGAAAGTAGGATAATGGAAATGTTTTCTTGAGGAAGTCAAATAACTTATCTGGGTTAACTTCTCATAAATAAAGGGAATTACCCTAAGTGAACCTTAACATTATTATCCTCTTCAAATTTCAATGATTCTGGGACTTCCCTGGTGTCTCAGTGGTTAAGAATCCACCTGCCAATGCAGGGGACACGGATTCGAGCTCTAGTCCGGGAACATCCCACATGCTGCGGAGCAGCTAAGCCCATGTGCCACAACTACTGAGCCTGCATGCCTAGAGCCCGTGCTCCACAACAAGAGAAGCCACCACAATGAGAAGCCCGCACACCACAACGAAGAGTAGCCCCTGCTCGCTGCAACTAGAGAAAGCCCGCACTGGGCAACAAAGACCCAATGCAGCCAAAAATAAATAAATAAATAAATAAATAAATAATTAAAAAAATTCAATGATTCCGTGGTTTTACAGCTCAAATGTATTATAGGTTCCCCTCAACGTGAAACCCTGTACCTGTTAGCAGTTAAATCTCTTTTACCTTCTACACACACCTCCCTATCCCAGCTGTAGGCAACTACCAATTTATTTTCTGTGTCTGTCTTCACCCATTCTGGACATTTTATATAAATGGAACTATATAATTTGTGTTTTCTTGTGGCTGACCTCATGGTTCATTCATCTTACAGCATGTATCAATACTTCTTTCTTCCTTTCCTTTCCCTTTCTTTCTTCCTTTTCTTTCTCCCTCCCTCCTTCCTTCCCCCTCCTTCCTTCCTTTCCTTTTTATTGTGGCAGAAATCATAACATAAATGTCACCCTCCCACCAGTTTTGCAAGTGTGCAACCAAATGCACATTGTTTTGCAACAGGTCCCCAGAACCCCTCTATCCTGCATAACTGAAACTCTAAACCCACAAAACACCTCCCCTTCCCTCCTCCTAACCCCTGACAACCACTATTCTACTTTCCATTTCTGTGAGTTTGACTGCTTTAGATCACTCATTTGAGTGTAATTATACATTTGTCTTTTTGTGTCTGCTCTATTTCTCTTAGCATAATGGCCCAAGGCTCATCCATGTGATAGTATATGACAGTACTTCCTTCTTTTTTTTAAGGATGAATAATATTCCATTGTATTTATATACCACATTTTCTTTATCCATTCATCTATCAATTAACATTAAGGTTGCTTCTACCTCTTGACAAATATGAATTAGGCTGTTAAGAACATGCGTGGTATAGGCTGAATTGTCCACCCCCCCCCCCATTCATATGTTGAAGCCCTAACTCCCAGTACGACTGTATTTGGAGATAGGGCTGGTGAGGAGGTGATAAAAGTTAGGCCCTAATCTGATAGTCCAACAACGTGGTGCCCTTATATGAAGAGGAGGAAACACCAGAGCTTGCCCTCCCTATCACTCCCCCCACCCCCTCTCCTCCTCCTCCTCCTCCTTATACCCACCCCACTCTCTCTGCCATGTGCAGACATAGTACTGAGAAGATTGCTGTCTCAAGCCAGGAAGAGACCCCTCACTAGAGAACCAAATCACCTGGCACTTTCAGCTTGCACTTCCAGCCTTCAAAACTATGAGAAATAAGTTTCTGTTGTTTAAGCTACCCAGTCTGTAATATTTTGTTACTGCAGCTGTAGCTGATTAATATAATTGGTGTGCAGATATCTCTGAGATTCTGTTTTCAATTCTTTTGGATATATATCCAGATGTGGGGTTGGTGGATCATATGTGGTCGTTCTATTTTTAATTTGTTGATGAATCTCCATACCGTTTTCCATAGTGGCTGCATCATTTTACATTACCATTAACCGTACCCAGGAGTTCCAATTTCTCCAAATACTTGGTAACACTTGTTATTTTCTTTGCTTTAAAAAATATTTATTTATTTGGGGGCTTCCCTGGTGGCGCAGTGGTTGAGAGTCCGCCTGCCGATGCAGGGGACGCGGGTTCGTGCCCTGGTCCGGGAAGATCCCACATGCTGTGGAGCAGCTGGGCCCGTAAGCCATGGCCGCTGAGCCTATGCGTCCGGAGCCTGTGCTCCACAACGGGAGAGGCCACAACAGTCAGAGGCCCGCGTACCGCAAAAAAAAAAAAAAAAAAAAAAAAAAATTATTTATTTGGCTGTGCTGCATCCTAGCTGCGGCATGCGGGACCTTCATTGCGGTGTGGGATCTTTGTTGCGGCATGTGGGACATTTAGTTGCAGCACTTGGGACCTTTAGTTGTGGCATACAAACTATTAGTTGAGGCATGTGGGATCTAGTTCCCTGACCAGGGGTGGAACCTGGGCCCCCTGCATTGGGAGTGCAGAGTGTTAGCCTCTGGACCACCAGGGAAATACCAACACTTATTATTTTCTTTCTTTTTTCTTAAAGTGGGCATTCTAATGGGTATGAGGTGATACCTTGTTGGTTTAATTTGCATTTCCCTGATGATTAGTGATGTTCAGCATCTTTTAAAATTCTTCTTAGCCATTTATATATCTTCTTTGGAGAAATTTCTATTCAGATTTTTCCCATTTTTAAATTGGGTTATTTGATTTGTTGTTTTTGAGTTGTTGGAGTTCTTCACATTCTGGATAATAATCCCTTATCAGATATATGATTTGCAAATATCTTCTCCCATTCCATAGGTTGCCTTTTCACTCTTCATGGTTTCCTTTACTGGGCAGAAGTTTTAAAGTTTGACAGAATCCCATTTGTCTATATTTGCTTTTATTGCCTATTCTTTTTGTGTCATATCCATAAAATCACTGACAAATTCAATGTCATGAAGTTTTTCCTCCTATGTTTTCTTCTAGGACTTCGATAGTTTCAGGTCTTAGGATTAGGTCTTTAATCCATTTTGAGTTAATTTTTATATATGATGTAAGATAAAGAAGGGTCCAACTTCTTTCTTTTGCATTTGGCAATTCAGTTTTCCAGCACCATTTGTTGAAGAGGCTGTTCTTCTCCCCTTTGCGTAGTCTTGGAAGGGTTTATTTCTGGGTGCTCTCTTCTGTACTATTGGTCTATATGTCTGTCTTTATGCGGTATCCTACTGTTTTGATTACTGTAGCTTTGTAGTGTTTTGTAATCAGGAAGCTTCCAAGCTTTGTTTTTCTTTCTCAGGATTGTTTTGGGTATTCAGGATACTTTGAGATTCCATATGATTGCTTCATTTTTTAAAAAGTATCCAAAAATCCATTGTATGGCTATATCACATTTTGTTTATCCATTCATCAATTGATAAAGATATGGGTTATTTCCAAGTTTTTTTTTCTTATGGCTAATGAATATTTAGCCATATTATATTTAGCTGCTATGAATATTTGTGTACACATTTTTATGTGGATATATGTTTTCTTTTTAAAAATATCTTTTTAAAATTAATTTATTTTATGTATTCTTTTTTTTTTTTTTTTTTTTTGGCTGTGTTGGGTCTTCATTGCTGTGTGCAGGCTTTCTCTAGTTGAGGTGAGCGGGGGCTACTCTTCATTGCGGTGCGCAGGCTTCTCACTGCACTGGCTTCTCTTGTTGCAGAGCACGGGCTCTAGGTGCGCGGGCTTCAGTAGTTGTGGCATGCGGGCTCAGTAGTTGTGGCTCGCAGGCTCAGTAGTTGTGGCACACGAGCTTAGTTGCTCCGTGGCATGTGGGATCTTCTTGGACCAGGGCTCGAACCTGTGTCCCCTGCATTGGCAGGTGGATTCTTAACACCTGCGCCACCAGGGAAGCCCCTGGATATATGTTTTCGGTTCTCTTGGGTACATATCTAGGAGAGTAATTCCTTGGTCATAATGGCAACTCTATGATTAACCTTTTGAGGCTCTGCTAGATTGTTTCTCAAAGCAGCTGCATCATTTTATAGTCCCATCAGCAATATATGAGGGTTCCAATTTATATGCATCCTTGCCAACACTTCTTATTGTTTGTTGTTTTCATTATAGCCATCCTAGTGGATGCTGTTGTAATTCCCTGGATGTGTCACATAAAAAGATTTTTTAAGATTGGTGCAAGAAAGAATATGCCTTTGTGTTTACTTGTATTTCCAAATAGGGGATAATTCTACTGTTGATATATCTCTGCCCACTATCTCAGAAGATATATTGCATTGTAATATCCTTAGAGCAGGGCTTTTCTGCCTTGGCACTATTGACATCTTGTGCTGGATGATTTTTTTTGCGTGGGGAAGTGTATGTGCATTGTAAAATTTTTAGCAGGCCCCCTGTCCTCTACTGCAGATGTCAGTGGCACCATCACCTGCAGTTGTGACAACTAAAATTGCCTCCTAACATTGCCAAAAGTCCCCTGGGGAGTAAAATTGCCCCTGGTTGAGAACTGTACTGCCTTAAAAAAGAAATAAAATATTCTTCTTTGTTTGTATCCTTTTTTTGTCAGTCTAGATTTTGCTGTTTTTGTCATTCAGAATATTTAACTTTGCTCAGCAAAATTTTAATCTTTCAAATAAGAATAATGGATTATTACCTAAAATCTTGCTAATTAATTCTCAGGGGAGTTTTTCCTCAGTGAGTTTGAATTGAGATTTGTAGGATAGGGATAAAGTGTCGTCTTTTTTTTTTTTTTTTTCTTAGAAAGTTTATTTTTGAAATAAAGATTTTAGGCACATATGCTTGTGAAGAAATTTTTAGAATTATATAACCCTAGATGTTGACTTAGATGGGACCTTAAGAAAGGCTTAATTTAACATATTTTTTGATTTTTAGAATGCAGCCTAGAGAAATTATGTAATTTGTTTCAAGTAACATTGTAACCTGACTGGTGACAGAAATAAGATAGAAAGACCTGCGGTGTTGTTTTGGGGTTAGAGGGTGAAGGTTTGCCTGTTTGTTTTTTGGATTTTGTTTTGTTTTTTATTGGTGAAGATAAATGTATTTAATATACGGGGTTGGAAGGATTAGTTTGCTTTTGGGTAAAAGTTAATTCATAGTCTTACTTCATATCATACGTACAAATAAATGATAGATGGATTGTAGTGATAAACAGTACAAAAATAATTTTGTAAGAAAAGTGAGGCAATGAGAAATAGAATAAAATAGAAGTCAACATTTTAGGGCAGTGGAAACACTCTATATGATACTATAATGATGGATTCATGTCATTATGCATCTGTCCAAACTCATAGAATATATAGCACCAAGAGTGAACCTTAAGGTAACAGGTGGTTATGATGTGTCATTGTTGTTTCATCAGTTGTAACAAATATACCAGTCTGCTTGAGGATGTTGATAATAGGGGGGGCTATGCATGTGTGGGGGCAGAGGGCATATGGGAAGTCTCTGTACCTTCCTCTCAAATTTGCTGTCAACCTCTAAAGCTGCTCTAAAAATAAAGTCTTTAAAAGCAAAAAAAAAAAAAAAAGATGAACTTAAGCAAATTTTTTAAAAAAAGAAGTTGAACACTTATCTCTGGAAGGAAAAGGCTTTTTCTGTATTTAGTGTGATGGAAAATTAAAGTGAAAAGAAAATCTTGATAGATTGACAATGTAAAAGTTGTGCCTCTTTGCCTTTTTAAAAAATATTTATGTTTGTTTATTTATTTATTTATTTAGTTGTACTGGGTCTTAGTTGCAGCAGGTGGGCTCGTTAGTTGTGGCATGCATGTGGGATCTAGTTAACTGACCAGGGATCGAACCCGTGCCCCCTGCATTGGGAGCGCAGAGTCTTGTCCACTGCGCCACCAGGGAAGTCCCTCTCTTTGCTTTTTGACAAAATAAAACTTCTGTGTTCCATTATATCATTAGGAAAACCTGTTCTTTTGATTCCCAGTTCAGTGCTTTCTTCATAACACCATGTTTTATAGAACTAATAAACTCTCTCTGCCCTATTTAGTTTGTTCTGTTCTGTCTGGAATAGATCATATTATGAAAAATATATTGAATATATTTCATAAATATTGAATATATTTGAATGAAGAGCTGGTTACAGTAAAAGCTTAGTGCTTGCTTTTAAGAATTTATATTCTTAGATACCTGGGAGCATGGATATACGTATACTTATATATCCATGTGGCTATTGTAGATATACTTATTATAATGACATTTGACCCAATAGCATGTATATTTTACTTAAGACTTTGGAGATGTTTTTAGTGGGGTTTGTTTTGGCGAGTAGTGGATAATAAGTTACGGCTGAGTTGTCAGTTTGTGTGTGTGTGTGTGCGTGTGTGTGTCTGTGTGTGTAGTATTGTTGAAGTATAATTTACATAAAATAAAATTCCTTCTTTTAAGTACCCAGCTTGATAAGTTTTGGAAAATGAATATGATTGTGTGACCATCACCACAATCAGTAACATCTCAACATCCTCAAAATTTTCCCTCTTAACTGTTTACCATTGCTTCCTGCTCTCAGCTCTTGCTCCAGGTTACTGTTGATGTGTTTTCTGTCTCTTTGATTTTATCTTTAGTATTTAATATATGTGAAATGAATTTATTAATTAGTATAATAAATTAATGTAGAATTAACTGTTCATTTAGAAGTATATCTTACGCTTTTTCATCTTTAAAAATGAATGACTTTAATAGTGATTAGACATTTTTGTATTTGTCTGTAGTATTTCATATATATATGTTTTTTATATTTACTCATGTTGTTACATGTATATGTAGTTCATTCCTTTTTATTGTTGAGTAGTATTCTTTAAGCTGTTGTGAATAATGCTGATATGAATGAACATCTTGAATACTGGTATGTTTTCATTTCATGGAGTACCTAGGAGGGAAATTGCTGTGTAGCACTGTAAACTGCTCAACTTTTCCAAAGTGGCTGTAGTGTTTTGCATTTCACCAGTAATGTATTAGAGTTCCACTTGCTCTACATTCTTTCCTGTGTTGTTTTTTTGTATGTTTATATTTATATATGTCATGATTTTGAAGACCTTGGTTTGTTCATATGTGAAACTCTTTTGCGTAGAAATGGTTTTATGGAGGTTGCCAGTGTTTTTGTTTTGTGTGTGTGTGTTTTAAAGAGCACTAGAAATTTGATCAATATAACTTTGGAACAAAGAGTTCTCTTTCATTTACCCATCTTTACCCCTATAATTAACTCTCCATTTAGAAGTATATCTTAGGCTTTTTAATTTTTAAAAACCAAAAACAAATAACTTTTTTAATGAATTAGACATTTTTGAAAGAGTAGTAGATAAGTGACATCCTTGGTGCATTCCATCACCATATACTTTAAGGTACTATCTCTGTCCTTTTTTTTTTTTTCTTTATTTTTTGGCTGCATTGGGTCCTCTTTGCTGTGCGAGGTCTTTCTCTACTTGCAGCGAGTGGGGCTACTCTTTCATTGCGGTGTGTGGGCTTCTCATTGCAGTGGCTTCTCTTGTTGCGGAGCCCAGTCTCTACATGCACGGGCTTCAGCAGTTGTGGCATGTGGGCTCAGTAGTTGTGGCTCGCGGGCTCTAAAGTGCAGGATCAGTAGTTGTGGCGCACAGGCTTAATTGCTCCATGGCATGTGGGATCTTCCCGGACCAGGGATGGAACCCATGTCCCCTGCATTGGCAGGCAGATTCTTAACCACTGAGACACCAGGGAAGCCCCTTTCTGTCCTTTATTTATTTATTTATTTATTTATTTATTTTTGTGGTACGCCGGCCTCTCACTGCCGTGGCCTCTCCCGTTGCGGAGCACAGGCTCCGGACGCGCAGGCTCAGTGGCCATGGCTCATGGGCCCAGCCACTTTGCGGCATGTGGGATCCTTCTGGACCGGGGCACAAACCCGCGTCCCCTGCATCGGCAGGCGGACCCTCAGCCACTGTGCCACCAGGGAAGCCCCCTCTGTCCTTTTTTAATAGGTATTCTTTAAAATATACAAGCATAATTTTTATAAAGAATTTTAAATTTGAAAATTAATATACTGGGAGGAAAATTCATAATTAAATATGCACAATAATTTTTAATTTTTACATTAAAATTTTTTTAACCTGTACATTTGTTTCTATTTTAGCTAATTGATAGTCTCTCTATAAACCATAATAATGGGCCTTTTAGGTGTTCAGTTTTGATATCCTGTTAGTTTAATGTAATAAAGAGTGTGTTACCAATACTAAGTCATAATCCCACCATATTTTGGAATATATCCTTCCAGAAGTTTTTTACATACATGTGCACACACACGCGAACACACCCACAGTCTCTCTTTCTCTCTCTCTCTCTCACACACACACACACACACACACACACAAATTTACAAAAATGGAGTTATGTTCACTAGTTTTTTTTAAAGGAGAGTTTATTTGTAAAATCATGATCCTTGTTTATTTACTTTGAATTTTTATTTTATTTTTTATACAGTCACCATGTTTAATATGGTCTTTTCCATTAAAAAATATATCACTGTCCCCCACCACGTAAGCAGATCAAGTCTAAACGATTTTTTATGGCTGTGTAGTATTTTATTTTTGTATATACTCTGATTTTGATAACCTAAATGTTTATCAGTAGAGAACTGATTGTTTCAAATTTTTACTATTATAAACAATGCTCCAGGAAGTTCACTTATGCATATTTACATATTGGTTCTTTATTTCCTTAGCATAAAAATTGAAAGGGAATTTGGGGGCTTAAGAGCATCCACATTAAAAATATTTATGTAAAATATCAAGCTGCTCTTGTGGAAAGCTGTGGCAAAGTATGTAGTTGAAGAATATTTTTAGGATACTCTAAAATTTATTCTCAAAAGAGTAGCTACTGAGAATGACCACTGATTGCCCCATAGGAGGAAAAACTGAGTGATTCAAAGCCATCCTATAAAATTCTTATATATTTATTTGTTTTGCAGTTTTATGACTTTTATCTTTCCATCAGTAGAATATACACACCTTGAGGGTAAAGTCACTGTCTATTCCTTTTGTAGTATACTGTATCTTATTCCTACCGTATCTCCAGTGCCTGGCATATAACAGGTGGTTAATAAGTATTTGACTGACTCTTTAATGACTGGTTGTTAGTCAGTCAGTGGTTTACTGTTGCTGTGAATTCGGGGAGAACAATGTATCTCACTGCTGTTTGGGAGAGCTTGGACTACCTGAGACATTTTGTTCAGCCCAGAGTTGTTGTTGAGTATGTATGTATTTGTATGTGGTGTTTTTTGGGTTTTTTTTTCTTCCCTGAGTCAATTGGACACCCTTTGTGGATGGAGAAACTTTACTTGGGTTTTTTTTTTTTCCACTGGCCACCACCACCACTACAACATTGAAACATTAATAAATGATGCTAATTAAAGTGGTAATAATTACAATAATGATAAAGTGATTATTTCTTGCATGTTTTTTTTTTAAATTTTATTTATTTATTTATTTACTTTTGGCTGTGTTGGATCTTTGATTCTGCGCGAGGGCTTTTCTCTAGTTGCGGCAAGCGGGGCCACTCTTCATCGCGGCCCGGGGGCCTCTCACTATCGCGGCCTCTCTTGTTGGGGAGCACAGGCTCCAGACGCGCAGGCTCAGTAGCTGTGGCTCACAGGCCTAGCTGCTCCGCGGCACGTGGGATCTTCCCAGACCAGGGCTCAAACCCGTGTCCCCTGCATCGGCAGGTGGATTCTCAACCACTGCGCCACCAGGGAAACCCTCTTGCATGTTTTTTGATTGGCACAGAGAGAGAGAGAGAGAGAGAGAATCTGAGATATTCTATGATTTACCTTTGAAGTTATATAATAGTTCACCTCAGCCATGTTTAACCAAGAGATCATTTGAGCTAGTGACCTGGCAGCCCAGGCCCAAGTCCAGTTGGGCAGCTTGTCGACCTGGCAACACGGTGTCCAAGGCCCATGTCTGTTCAGACAGCTGGTCAGCCTTGCAACCCAGTGCTCAAAATGTTTGTGTGTATTTTAATCAGCCTTTGGTTGTCATTCTCCTTTGGCATCTATGCAGAAAAGGAGTTAACAAAACAATGTTGCTATCCTTAGAAAGATCTGCTTATAAGATTGGCCTTTGGCTGGCATCTGAGAAAAATTGGATTCTGGGAGTGTTCCCACGATTTCATAACTGATAAGAGTGGTTTACTATGCTTAAACTATTTATACAAACAATTTGGTTTATGTCGAGCACCTCCTTTTCTTCTAGGAGTCTGGAATTTTTGTGTGTGCTAGACAGAGGCTACCTACGTGACCCCAACAAAAACTTTTGATACTGAATCTCTAACGAGCTTCCTTGGTTGGGCATTTCACACGTGTTCTCACAATTCAGTGCTGGAGGAATTAAGTGCATCCTCTGACATGGGGAGAAAACCCTTGGAAGCTTGTACTTGGTTTCCTCTGGATATCACCTCATATCGCTTTTTCCTTTGCTGATTTTGGTTCTGTATTATTTTGCTGTAGTAAATTATAGCCATGAGTACGATGATGTGCTGAGTCCTGTGAGTCCTAGGGTAGTTACAGGGACTCCCAACATAGCATCAAATTCAGGAACATCCTAAAGAGGTACTTTATGAAGACTGTAATCTTCTTCCCACTTTGCTCTCTCTTTGACATATGGGAATGCTCCCCAGAATGACAGTTTAATCTGTTGTAATCTGGATAAGGAAATATATAAATTAAGAGATAATTATTTAATTTTTGAAAGAATTGGAAAAATAAGAAACTTTCTTACTTGATTTTTTATAATTGAATTTAGAAATCTGACTTTACACCAAATTTTTAAGGGACATTTCTGTTAGGTTAAGACATTCTCTCTTTGTAGCGATACTCTGAAATCCCAGTTATGTTTGTCCTGAGAAATTTGTGTTCTAAGAACAGGATACTGTTGTTTCAGTTATTCAGTTATTTGCCCCATTACTGCAAGGTTCCTGTGTTGTTTATTTTAGATAGTTCATTTTGACACTTAGATAAACAGAAGCCAAACACGCAAGCATACCCAGAACTAGTCCCTGAACTTTGTTCCAGGGTAAAGATAAGACATTTAGACTTTTCCAGTACAGATAAATATATTGCAGCTACTGAAAAATGGATGTTATGTGACTCTTGGATTGTTTAGATAGGCAGTGAAGGTCTTAAAAAAATTCCTGCCGACAAAACTAAGGGAAATTTTATATTCATTCATAGAACCAGCTTTTTTTTTTTTTTTTTTTTTTAAATTTATTTATTAATTTATTTATTTATTTATTTATGGCTGTGTTGGGTCTTCGTTTCTGTGCGAGGGCTTTCTCTAGTTGCGGCGAGCGGGGGCCACTCTTCATCGCGGTGCGCAGGCCTCTCACTGTCGTGGCCTCTCCTGTTGCGGAGCGCAGGCTCCAGATGCGCAGGCTCAGTAGTTGTGGCGCACGGGCTTAGTTGCTCCGCGGCATGTGGGATCTTCCCAGACCAGGGCTCGAACCCGTGTCCCCTGCATTGGCAGGCAGATTCTTAACCACTGCGCCACCAGGGAAGCCCCCATAGAACCAGCTTTTAAGAGCTTCTGTGGTGCAAGCTTTTTTGTAGGGTCGTATTTCTTCAGAGCCAAACCCTGGGATCCACATGTTCCACTGGCGTTCTAGATGCAGCTGGACATCTTTAACCTCCACGGTGCTGGACTTGCGATGCCGAGATCAGGCATAAGATCCTGTGACTCAGGAAAACATTTGTATATACCATTTCACAACATGCATAAAAAATTGCTCTGAACTATGATGTCCTGTTCCTGCTCAGTTTTATACTGTGTACCTGTCTTTTTGAAAATGGACCTAGTTGAGGTATAAACTGTATGTGTTTAAACTGTATAATTTGATGAATTTTTATAATTGTATATACTTATGAAAGCCCTCCACCACAATCAGCTCACAGAACATTTTCATCATCTCCCAAAAATTCCTTGTTCTCTTTTGTAGTCTTTTTTTTCTTCTGCCCCTAGCACCAGGCAACCACTAATCTACTTTAGATTTCTTTTATTTTCTAGGATTTCATATAACTGGAATCATATGGTATGTTCTCATGCGTAGTGTCTATCACTCAACACAAGATATTGAGATTTATCCACATTATTGCATGTGTCAGTAGTTTATTCCTTTACTGCTCATTAATATTTATATGGATATATTACATTTTGTTGATCCATCCACCAATTTATGGACACTTGGATAGTTTCCATTTGGGGACTATTATAAATAAAGCTGTTATTATACTTGCTTTTGCATGGACTTAGGGTTTCATTTTGCTGGTGTGCCCTACTTTTATTCAGTTTTTAAAAATTTGTTGTATTAATACTTCTTGTCCTTGGTAAAAAATAGGGGAAGGAAACACATTAATCATTCACATATTCGATAACCATATATATCGAATGCTCGATATAATGCCATGTGCTGAAGACACAGTGGTGAACAAGAACTCAGCCCCTGCTCTTATTTAGAGCTTCTAATTTGATGAATAAGTCGGGCACATACAAGTAATAAGAAGTTGTGGAGATTGTGTAAAGTATAGAATGTTGTGGAGCATATGATAGGTGTTACCCGCCTTACCAGTCTGGGGTGAATAGGGAGAGATTCTTTGAAGAAGAAATGTTAAAATGAATAGAGGTTGAGTAAATGAGGTATTCTGTCTAGGTAAAGGGAATAGAACGCATGAATATTCTAAGGTGAGAAGGAGAATGGTACTCTATGGTTGCTGTCTGGATGAAGCTGGAAAGATTTGCAATTACTAGATCATACAGGTCCTTATACATCATCTTAAGGATTTTGGAAATGAAAATCAAACAAGGAGGTGATAAGGTCAAATTTTGGATCTCAGCTCAGTATATACTATGGTCAAGTTTTTTGAGTAAGTACTTTATAATCTCCTTATTTCCAGAAATTCTGCCTGCCATCTTTAATTCTGTTGATTACTTTTTTCTTTTTAATTTATTTATTATTTTTTGTTTAATTACTATTTTATTTTATTTATTTATTTTTGGCTGTGTTGGGTCTTCGTTGCTGCGCACAGGCTTTCTCTAGTTGTGGTGCGCAGGCTTCTTATTGCAGTGGCTTCTCTTGTTGCAGAGCATGGGCTCTAGGTGCACGGGCTTCAGTAGTTGCAGCATGCAGGCTCAGTAGTTGTGGCTCCCGGGCTCTAGAGCGCAGGCTCAGTAGTTGTGGCACACAGGCTTAGTTGCTCCACCGCATGTGGGATCTTCCCGGACCAGGGCTCGAACCCGTGTCCCCAGCATTGGCAGGCGGATTTTTAACCACTGCGCCACCAGGGAAGCCCTGTTGATTACTTTTTTTTTTTTTTTTTTGCGGTACGCAGGCCTCTGACTGTTGTGGCCTCTCCCGTTGCGGAGCACAGGCTCCGGTCGCACAGGCCGAGTGGCCATGGCTCACGGGCCTAGCTGCTCCGCGGCATGTGGGATCTTCCCGGACCGGGGCACGAACCCGTGTCCCCTGCATCAGCAGGCAGACTCTCAACCACTGCGCCACCAGGGAAACCCCCCTGTTGATTACTTTTAACCATAAGTTTTAGTAAGGAATACTGTTAATCAAATGTTTTGGTAAGGAATGCTGTTAGGAAGTTGTGCAGAATATTGGAGTAAGATTGAGATGACTACTCATTTAATTTTCTTATTTATTTCTGATTAAGTAGAATTTATCAAGATATGACTGGAATACTAATGTTGAAAACTTTCATATATGTAACAAAAGTTTATTTGCAGGAAAACAGTTTGGCAAGAGGCCTGATATATAATGCTTGGCGACAGTCTGATGACCTTTTGTAACCTAGTACCTTGTGAAGATACTGAACACTCTTTTATAGTACTTGCTCTGAGGCTAGGAAGAGGAAGTCTTTTTTTGGAGGAGCAGGGTTGTCATAACAGTTTACAATCGTGCTTTAAAGAATAAAAGCAAAAAGTGAGCATAATCTCAAACTAGTTTTGTTTATATCTAGTGCCTGGTATATTTATATAAACTACTAGAGCTGCACTATCTAATTATGTCACTATCCACATAGTTGGCTTTATTAGTCAGCTCGAACTGCCATATAAAATACCATAGATTGAGTGGCTTAAATCAAAGGAATTTATTTCTCACAATTCTGGAGGCTAGGAAGTCCAAATTCAAGGTGCTGTTTGGTTTGCACACAGCCACCTTCCTCACATGGCAGGGGTGAGTGGTGGAGAGAGGAAGCAGCCTGTCTGGTTTCTCTTCTTATAAAGGCACTAACCCCATCATGACGGTCCCTCCCTCATGACCTCAACCAAACCTAATTACTTCTCAAAGGCCCCCTCTCTAAATACAACTACTTTGGAGATTAGGGCTTTAACATATGAATTTTGAGGGGACACAATTCAGTCCATAGCAGTGGCTATTTAAATTTACATTTAATTAAAATTAAAACAAAATAAAAATCAGTTTTTTTTTTGGTCACATTAGCCATATTTCAAGCGCTTAAATAGTGGCTACTGTATTGGACAGTATAGATTATAGAATATTTCCATCATTGCAGAAAATTATATTGGATAGTACAGACACAGGCAGCGTTTGGAAGCCTTTCAAGATCCTATGTATCATATAAACGAGGTTAGTCCTATTTTGAGTAACAGGCAAGGCTGTGATTGCTTCTGACTTGGTTTGCTTTCTTCAATAAATATCCATTATAATGAACGCTTTTAAGTAGAGAGTTTTGTTTGGAAGCAATGGTTAGTTTCATCTTAAATTTGATTTTTTTAACTGCTGTTTGCTATATTATTATCATGGTATGTTCTTTTGTATAATTTTTACTTTAAAGTAGTATTGCTAATTACTTGTTTCAGATCTCATCAGAAAGGTCATTTCTATATGTATAATACTTTTCAAAGCCCTTTCATATATCTCTGCAAACCATGTTGAACCTGAGTTTGGAGATTGCATGAACTATACAATATACATAGCTTCACATGTGGGTATCTCTTTTAAAGACTCAGAGTAGTGTAAATGTGCCTTTCTAATAACAATAAATCTATAAATTGACCTATATTCTTCCGTCCCTCCCTCACTTCCTTCCTTTTTTTATTTTTATTTTTATTTATTTATTTTTATTTATTTTTTTGCGTTACGCGGGCCTCTCACTGTTGTGGCCTCTCCTGTTGCGGAGCACAGGCTCCGGACGTGCAGGCTCAGCGGCCATGGCTCACGGGCCCAGCCGCTCCACGGCATGTGGGATCTTCCCGGACCAGGGCACGAACCCGTGTCCCCTGCATCAGCAGGCGGACTCCCAACCACTGCGCCACTGGGGAGGCCCATTCCTTCCTTTTTTTAAAGTGTCAAATATCAATTTGAATTTTTAGAGGGAGAAAGTACCTTTCCCGTACACTATACACCAGTGTCTGCCAAATTGCTCCTATTGTCAAAACAGATTTATCATCTGTCTATCTATCTATGGACACTAGTATTATTAGCATCTGATCCAAAATAATGAATGAGATTAAGCTTCATGTTGTGAGATTCTGAGCTAGAATAATAGCCTTCATACGTTTGGGTTTTGTATATCATGATGGGCACATCCTGTTTCAGTTATTTATTGCTTCAGATGATGGTTTTTTTTTTCATTGTTTCATCCCCAGTATCTGACACAATTTTTGTTCACAAAGAAGGTGCTCTATAATTATTTGTTGAACAAACGTTCAGCCCATGACAATTGTCTTATACATACTTTAAAATCTCATATGACATCTAGCCTACTGTGTATTAATACATATTGCCCCCAAATCAGTACTTGTTTATTAATGTGTATTCCCTATATGTACTATACTGAGAGATGCACTTCAATATATATCATAAGTGGAGATCTGACTTTATAGTAGCAGATAATACGTGAAAAATTTTAACCATTTCTTATGTAAAACCATCAACATAGTAAAATTTTATAATAAAGTCCCTCTTAATAGATCTTGATCTTAGCTCTATTATAGTGAATCTCTATTAGTATAACTCATTTACAGGCCTATGAGATAAGTGTTTCTCATGACAATCATGTTTTTGGTGCTTTCTTCAGCAATGTATATCTTTAATGATTGTTTTAGAAGAAAAGAAAATAATACAAATACAAAGATACATCATTTTATTTTTAGCAAGCTTTGGTTTTATATATTTTTTAAGTTTAGATAAGCCACTGAGATATTTGGATACATATGCTCATTCTTCTTTGTCAAAGTTTCTTTTTTTATCTTTTTCTTTCTAGTGTCAAACAATAAAGTGGGGACATTTCTACTCCAAGGACAAAACATAGGTTACAAAATTTCACTTTTTTAAAGTAAATAATTGGACACCTTCTGCTTAAATGGTATGGTAACACATGGCCAATTCTGTGTAACGATACTTTCTGCTGAAAGCGTTAATTTGCCACATCTATAAAATTGATTTTTAAAAAAATCTGAATGCTTAATACTCTTATTTTCTGTCTTTGTTAATACCCTCTGTTAGAATTTGGCCTCTGCTCTATTCTTTCAAACTCTTCTTTTTATTCTTTCTGTATCTCTGAGTTTAACAGATATTCAAAGTAGATGCCAACCAAATGGTAAAGATTTCTTTCATGTCACATTTTCCTTCATTTTATTTTTAAAAGTTGCCTTCATTTTGATTGGAGATGTGAATTTTTTACATTCTTTAAACTAATTTTCTTATTTATTTTGTTCTCCAGTGTATATCTGCCTGTAAGTAAGCTATTATTTATAACTATAATTTTCATGTCTGTCAAACCTCCTCAGGGTGTAAATTGGTTATCACTAGGTTCTAAAAAGCTATTGTGGAGTTAATTTGAAAAAAAACTGTTCTCTATATTGGTGTACAATTTCTAGAGTTTTACATTTATAGACCTAGCTTGCATGCTGTATTGTAAAGATAGAAAAAGTGTAGGCTGTTCTCAAAATGTTGGACTGAGAAAGTAAGATGTCCTGATGCCAAATATACTGTTGTTTTCATGTCTCTGCTAGAATTATTTTTTTCTTTAAGCCTTCCCCTTTAAGCAAACTCTTTTCCTTTGCTTTCCTAAAGGTCTAGTTTTTTGGATACTTGTTTATGAAACTTTTGTTGGCTACCACCTGGCTACTCACTTCAGAATCCTCATACTCCTTCTTTTACCCACTTTTAGTTATTTGGTAAACATGATTTATCAGTAGAGCTCTACTTAGTTTTGTTGAAAAAAATGATAAAAACTCGTACTATGAAAAATAGAAGATTATTTAGAATTCTTAGAGGTTGATTCTACTTCTGAAAATTAGATGGAATTAAAACCCCCAAATGTTTAAATTGTTTGGCATTTGGCATTAGAGTAATTCTGTTATTAAGAAAAAGAAAACCATAAGAATATTTGAAAGCAGGGAGGAAGAACATCCTTGTACTTATATTTTAAGGGATGTAACTAAAAATTCAGTAAATTTTGATGAATCTCAAAAGCATAATGTTTTAAATTAAAAAAAGCAAGTTTCATGATCCTATGCACTACCTTTTATGCAAATTTAAAAACACCCTCAAAGATTGCCAAACATTGTGGATCCATATATTCATATATATGTAGTAAAAATATAAAAAGATACATTTAAGGGTTAAACACAAATTTCATGAATGTTGTTACTCCTCAGGAACTAGGATCAGGGAAGAGTCAAATAAGTTTCCAAGAGTAGATATAACATTTAGAATAGATCAAAGCTAATATGGGAAAGTATTAACATTTGTTAAATCTGGATGGTGAGTACTATGGTTTATGTTATACTTTTCTGTGATTTGAAATTTTTTATAATAAAACAATTTAATAGGAAAAATTAAATCAGTATTAAAGGAAGTAAAGAATAGATGTGGTACCACAAAACTGAGTAAGAGGCCTGGAAGGATACCATGAGAAGCTCTCACAGAAGCAGAGCAAAAGATGGAAATGCTGAAATAGAATGTAGTGATTTTGGACACCATGGATTCATAATATAACTGTCATTTTCAAAACAAGGAAAAGAAATGAAAACAATTATCAAAACATAATTAGTATTACTTTTCTGACCTGAAAAAAGACATTTTTTTTATATTGAAAGGCTTATCTTAGTGTCAATAAATGTACAATAAAAAGAGAACAATACTTTGAACTAAAAAGAAAGAAGAAGCATTTATAATTAGTCCACCAACTTCCTAGTTTGGTGAAAAGGAGCTAAAATCAAGCTTCACCTCTGAAAATCTAATGTTCACTATGAGCTGTGTTAACAGTTTTGACATAAAAATGATGATTCCAGGATTCAGGGGAAGCAAGAAAATATGAGAGTTTTAAATCAGACGCAACAGTTCATTTGACTGAGAATAAGAATTGACTGCAGTTGACTACTTAATGGTAAAGAAAAGAAGTCAGATTCCTTTTACATACTCTCAGTTATTTGGCAAACATATTCACATAATTTGGATTAATTATGTGTATTATATTTTCTTATCTTCCTAAATGTCAGGAATCATACCATAAATATCCTTTTAACCTCCCTAGTATGACGGTGGGGTTGCATTTTGGAAGGGATGACTCTTACCCGCAAAGCTGCTTTGCATATTGCAGAATATTTAGCACCCCTGGCCACTGGCATTAAAGCCAGTTAAAACCCCTGAGCCATTTTGAAACCCGAAACAAAACAAACAAAAAAATACCTCTTCCACACGTCTGCAAGTCACTACCCTCCCACCACAGGCCATCCTGCCGAATTTAGGAACTGCTGTTCATGTATTGCTTTGTACTCAGAGTGTTAACCAACATCTACCAATCAAAATACATTTAGCGGCTATCTAAAACTTTTAAAAAATGTAGCGATTACAGTAATTCTATCTTTTACCCAATTTTTCATCATTCCTCTCCATTCCCCTGTCGCATACTTTTTAAAAATTAATTAATTAATATTTATTTATTTGGCTGCGTTGGGTCTTTGTTGCTGCACGCAGACTTACTCTAGTTTTGGCGAGCGGGGGCTACTCTTCATTGCGGTGCGCAGGCTTCTCATTGAGGTAGCTTCTCTTGTTGCAGAGCACAGGCTCTAGGCACGCAAGCTTCAGTAGTTGCAGGACGCGGGCTCAGTAGTTGCGTCACACAGGCTCTAGAGCATAGGTTCAGTAGTTGTGGCACACTGGCTTAGTTGCTCCACAGCATGTGGGATCTTCCCAGACCAGGGAAGAGACTTTCTTTTTTTCTTTTCTTTTCATTCATTCATTCATTTATTTATAACATCTTTATTGGAGTATAATTGCTTTACAATGGTGTGTTACTTTCTGCTTTATAACAAAGTGAATCAGTTATACATATACATATGTTCCCATATCTCTTCCCTCTTGCGTCTCTCTCCCTCCCACCCTCCCTATCCCACCCCTCTAGGTGGTCACAAAGCACCGAGCTGATCTCCCTGTGCTATGTGGCTGCTTCCCACTAGCTATCTATTTTCCGTTTGGTAGTGTATATATGTCCATGCCACTCTCTCACTTTGTCCCAGCTTACCCTTCCCCCTCCCCATATCCTCAAGTCCATTCTCTAGTAGGTCTGTGTCTTTATTCCTGTCTTACCCCTAGGTTCTTCATGACCTTTTTTTTTTCTTTTCTTTTCTTAGATTCCATATATATATGTTAGCATACGGTATTTGTTTTTCTCTTTCTGACTTACTTCACTCTGTATGACAGACTCTAGGTCCATCCACCTCACTACAAATAAATGAATTTCGTTTCTTTTTATGGCTGAGTAGTATTCCATTGTATATATGTGCCACATCTTCTTGATCCATTCATCTGTTGATGGACACTTAGGTTGCTTCCATGTCCTGGCTATTGTAAATAGAGCTGCAATGAACATTGTGGTGGTACATGACTCCTTTTGAATTATGGTTTGCTCAGGGTATATGCCCAGTAGTGGGATTGCTGGGTCGTATGGTAGTTCTATTTGTAGTTTTTTAGGAAACCTCCATACTGTTCTCCATAGTGGCTATATCAATTTACATTCCCACCAACAGTGCAAGAGGGTTCCCTTTTCTCCACACACGCTCCAGCATTTATTGTTTGTAGATTTTTTTTTTTTAAAGTTTATTTATTTATTTTTTTAATTAGTTTCTGCTTTATAACAAAGTGAATCAGTCATACATATACATCTGTTCCCACATCCCTTCCCTCATGCATCTCCCTCCCTCCCACCCTCCCCATCCCACCCCTCCAGGCGGTCACAAAGCACCGAGCTGATCTCCCTGTGCTCTGCGGCTGCTTCCCACTATCTATCTACCTTACGTTTGGTAGTGTATACACGTCCATGCCTCTCTTTCGCCTTGTCACAGCCCACCCTTCCCCCTCCCCATATCCTCAAGTCCATTCTCAAGTAGGTCTGCGTCTTCATTCCCGTTTTGCCCCTAGGTTCTTCATGACATTTTTTTTTTTTTTTTAAATTCCATATATATGTGTTAGCATACGGTATTTGTCTTTCTCTTTCTGACTAACTTCACTCTGTATGACAGACTCTAGGTCTATCCACCTCATTACAAATAGCTCAGTTTCGTTTCTTTTTATGGCTGAGTAATATTCCATTGTATATATGTGCCACATCTTCTTTATCCATTCATCCGATGATGGACACTTAGGTTATTTCCAGCTCCGGGCTATTGTGAATAGAGCTGCAATGAACATTTTGGTACATGTCTCTTTTTGAATTATGGTTTTCTCAGGGTATATGCCCAGTAGTGGGATTGCTGGGTCATATGGTAATTCTATTTGTAGTTTTTTAAGGAACCTCCATACCGTTCTCCATAGTGGCTGTACCAATTCACATTCCCGTTTGTAGATTTTTTTGATGATGGCCATTCTGACTGGTGTGAGATGATATCTCATTGTAGTTTTGATTTGCATTTCTCTAATGATTAATGATGTTGAGCATTCTTTCATGTGTTTGTTGGCAGTCTGTATATCTTCTTTGGAGAAGTGTCTATTTAGGTCTTCTGCCCAGTTTTGGATCGGGTTGTTTGATTTTTTGTTATTGAGCTGCATGAGCTGCTTGTAAATTTTGGAGATTAATCCTTTGTCAATTGCTTCATTTGCAAATATTTTCTCCCATTCTAAGGGTTGTCTTTTGGTCTTGTTTATGGTTTCCTTTGTTGTGCAAAAGCTTTGAAGTTTCATTAGGTCCCATTTGCTTATTTTTGTTTTTATTTCCATTTCTCTAGGAGGTGGGTCAAAAAGGATCTTGCTGTGATTTATGTCATGGAGTGTTCTGCCTGTGTTTTCCTCTAAGAGTTTGATAGTTTCTGGCCTTACATTTAGGTCTTTAATCCATTTTGAGCTTATTTTTGTGTATGGTGTTAGGGAGTGTTCTAATCTCATACTTTTACATGTAGCTGTCCAGTTTTCCCACCACCACTTATTGAAGAGGCTGCCCTTTCTCCATTGTATATTCTTGCCTCCTTTATCAAAGATAAGGTGACCATGTGTGCGTGCGTATATCTCTGGGCTTTCTATTCTGTTCCATTGATCTATATTTCTGTTTTTGTGCCAGTACCATACTGTCTTGATTACTGTAGCTTTGTAGTATAGTCTGAAGTCAGGGAGCCTGATTCCTCCAGCTCCATTTTTCATTCTCAAGATTGCTTTGGCTATTCAGGGTCTTTTGTGTTTCCATACAAATTGTGAAATTTTTTGCTCTAGTTCTGTGAAAAATACCAGTGGTAGTTTCATAGGGATTGCATTGAATCTGTAGATTGCTTTGGGTAGTAGAGTCATTTTCACAATGTTGATTCTTCCAATCCAAGAACATGGTATATCTCTCCATCTATTTGTATCATCTTTAATTTCTTTCATCAGTGTCTTATAATTTTCTGCATACAGGTCTTTTGTCTCCTTAGGTAGGTTTATTCCTAGATATTTTATTCTTTTTGTTGCAATGGTAAATGGGAGTGTTTTCTTAATTTCACTTACAGATTTTTCATCATTAGTGTATAGGAATGCCAGAGATTTCTGTGCATTAATTTTGTATCCTGCAACTTTACCAAATTCATTGATTAGCTCTAGTAGTTTTCTGGTGGCATCTTTAGGATTCTCTATGTATAGTATCATGTCATCTGCAAACAGTGACAGCTTTACTTCTTCTTTTCCAGTTTGGATTCCTTTTATTTCTTTTTCTTCTCTGATTGCTGTGGCTAAAACTTGCAAAACTATGTTGAATAAGAGTGGTGGGAGTGGGCAACCTTGTCTTGTTCCTGATCTTAGTGGGAATGGTTTCAGTTTTTCACCATTGAGGACCATGTTGGCTGTGGGTTTGTCATATATGGCCTTTATTATGTTGAGGAAAGTTCCCTCTATGCCTACTTTCTGCAGGGTTTTTATCATAAATAGGTGTTGAATTTTGTCAAAAGCTTTCTCTGCATCTATTGAGATGATCATATGGTTTTTCTCCTTCAGTTTAATATGGTGTATCACGTTAATTGATTTGCGTATATTGAAGAATCCTTGCATTCCTGGGATAAACCCCACTTGATCATGGTGTATGATCCTTTTAATGTGCTGTTGGATTCTGTTTGCTAGTATTTTGTTGAGAATTTTTGCATCTATGTTCATCAGTGATATTGGCCTGTAGTTTTCTTTCTTTGTGACATCTTTGTCTGGTTTTGGTATCAAGGTGATGGTGGCCTCGTAGAATGAGTTTGGGAGTGTTCCTCCCTCTGCTATATTTTGGAAGAGTTTGAGAAGGATAGGTGTTAGCTCTTCTGTAAATGTTTGATAGAATTCGCCTGTGAAGCCATCTGGTCCTGGGTAGATTTTTTGAGAAGGATAGGTGTTAGCTTGTCTGTAAATGTTTGATAAAATTCGCCTGTGAAGCCATCTGGTCCTGGGTAGCTTTTTAATCACAGTTTCAATTTCAGTGCTTGTGACTGGTCTGTGCACATTTTCTATTTCTTCCTGGTTCAGTCTCGGCAGGTTGTGCATTTCTAAGAATTTGTCCATTTTATTGGCATGGATTTGCTTGTAGTAATCTCTCATGATCCTTTGTATTTCTGCAGTGTCAGTTGTTACTTCTCCTTTTTCATTTCTAATTCTATTGATATGAGTCTTCTCCCTTTTTTTTCTTGATGAGTCTGGCTAATGGTTTATCAATTTTGTTTATCTTCTCAAAGAACCAGCTTTTAGTTTTATTGATCTTTGCTATCGACTTAATGGATATTTATAGGACATTCCATCCAAAAACAACTGAATACACATTTTTCTCAAGTGCTTATGGAACATTCTCCAGGATAGATCATATCTTGGGTCACAAATCAAGCCTTGGTAAATTTAAGAAAATTGAAATTGTATCAAGTATCTTTTCCGACCACAACACTATGAGGCTAGTTATCAATTACAGGAAAAGATCTGTAAAAAATACAAACACATGGAGGCTAAACAATACACTACTTAATAACGAAGTGAGGCTCCCCTGGTGGCGCAGTGGTTGAGAGTCCGCCTGCCAATGCAGGGGACACAGGTTTATGTCCCGGTCCGGGAAGATCCCACGTGCTGCGGAGCGGCTGGGCCTGTGAACCATGGCCGCTGAGGCTGCGCATCCGGAGCCTGTGCTCCACAGTGGGAAAGGCCACAACAGTGAGAGGCCCACGTACCACACACACACAAAAAAAGCATAACGAAGTGATCACTGAAGAAATCAGAGGAAATCAAAAAATACCTAGAAACAAATGACAATGGAGACACGACAACCGAATACCTATGGGATGCAGCAAAAGCAGTTCTAAGAGGGAAGTTTATAGCAATACAATCCTACCTTAAGAAACAGGAAACATCTCAAATAAACAACCTAATCTTGCACGTAAGCAGTTAGAGAAAGAAGAACAAAAACATCCCAAAGTTAGCAGAAGGAAAAAAATCATAAAGATTAGATCAGAAATAAATGAAAAAGAAATGAGACTATTTTTTACAGTGCTTCAGGTTTGCAGCAAATTGCCTGGAAAGTATAGAGTTCCCATATACCCACCTACTCAGACTCCTCCACTGTCAAAATCAAGATGAAGAAGTTCCCCTGTATTTTTATCATGAATGGGTGTTGATTTTTTAAAAAATTTATTTATTTTTGGCTGCATTGGATCTTCATTGCTGTGCGCAGGCTTTGTTGTTGTGGTGCACGAGTTTAGTTGCTCTGCAGCATGTGGGATCTTCCTGGACCAGGGCTTGAACCCGTGTCCCCTGAATTAGCAGGTGGATCCTTAACCACTGTGCCACCAGGGAAGCCCCTGGGTGTTGATTTTGTTAAGCACTTTTCCTTCATCTGTTGATATGGTCATGTGAGTTTTCTTCTTTCATCTGTTGATGTGATAGATTATACCAATTAGTTTTTGAATTTTAAACCAGCCTTGTGCACCTGGGATATAACGCCCCCATAAAAATTTTTTCCCCAAATGTTCAACTATAGATAGGCCTTGTGATTTTTTAGTCTTAGCTGTTCTATGTTCAAAACTCTGTCAAGGTATTCTATTTATTTATTTATTTATTTTTTTGAGATACACGAGCCTCTCACTGCTGTGGCCTCTCCCGTTGCGGAGCACAGGCTCCGGATGCGCAGGCTCAGTGGCCATGGCTCACGGGCCCAGCCGCTCCGCGGCATATGGGATCCTCCCAGACCGGGGCACGATCCCGTGTCCCCTGCATTGGCAGGCGGACCCTCAACCACTGCGCCACCAGGGAAGCCCAAGGTATTCTATTTTTATGCATTGTTGTAGCTTACCACAATTTCTTCATTTATAAAATGAAGAGATTGAACTGTTAACACTGAAGTGCTTCTCAGTGCTCTAGTTCTGTGAATCATGTCTAGAATGTTTAAGCTGTCATTGCCCAAAAGCCCAGCATTTAAAATTAAGAAAAAAAATTTTGTTATGAAATATTTCAAATGCACTAACACCCAGAGACAAATACCGAAGATCAAGATTTAATAAGTGTTACATTGTGTCATTATTTAACTATATTTGTTTTAAAAATGTATGTGTGCATGGATCAGATTAGTTAAAACTCCACTCCCTAATTTCATTCCCTTTCCAACTTTCCAAAACTAATGCTTTCCTGGGTTGCAATGAATCCATGTACCTATAGTTTTTATACGTAATGTATGCATCCATAAACAACCTAGAGTATTACTTTTGGTTATTTAACGTTATATACAGGCGAACTTTAGAGACATTGTGAGTTTGGTTCTAGACCACCACAATAAAGCAAATACCACCAAAAAAGTGACTCATGGGAATTTTTTGGTTTCCCAGTGCATATAAAAGTTAGGTCTAAAAAAACAATGTACGTACCTTAATTTAAAAATACTTTATTGCTCAAAATGCTACCCATCATCTGAGCTTCTAGTGAGTCAGCCTTTTAGCTGTTGTAGGGTCTTTCTTCCCTGTTGATGATTGCCGACTGATCAGGGTAGTGATTACTGAAGTAGGTGGCTGTGGTAATTTTTAAGACAGTAATGGGGACTTCCCTGGTGGCTCAGTGGTTAAGAATCCGCCTGCCAGTGCAGGGGACACGGGTTTGAGCCCTGGTTCAGGAAGATCCCACATGCCACGGAACAACTGAGCCCATGCGCCACAACTACTGAGCCTGTGCTCTAGAGCCTGCGAGCCACAACTACTGAAGCCCACGCACCTACAGCTCATGCTTCGCAACAAGAGAAGCCACTGCAATGAGAAGCCTGTGCACCATAATGAAGAGTAGCCCCTGCTCGCCGCAACTAGAGAAAGCCCGCGCGCCGCAACTAGAGAAAGCCCGTGCGCAGCAACAAAGACCTGCCAGTGCAGCCAAAAATAAATTTATAAAAAGAAAAGACAGTAATGAAGTTTGCTGCATCAATTGACTCTTCCTTTCATAAACAACTTCTCAGTTGCATGTTGTGCTTTTTGATAGCATTTTACCCACAATAGAACTGCTTTCAAAAGTGGAGCCAGGGCTTCCCTGGTGGCGCAGTGGTTGAGAGTCTGCCTGCCGATGCAGGGGATACGGGTTCGTGCCCCGGTCCGGGAAGATCCCACATGCCGCGGAGCAGCTGGGCCTGTGAGCCATGGCCGCTGGGCCTGCGCGTCTGGAGCCTGTGCTCCTCAACGGGAGAGGCCACGACAGTGAGAGGCCCGTGTACAGCAAAATAAATAAATAAATAAAAGAAAAAAAAGGTGGAGCCAATCCCTTGAAACCCTGCTGCTGGTTTATCCACTAAGTTTATGTAATATTCTGAACCCTTTTTTCCAAACTCATGTTAATGTTGATATTTTGACCTCTTTCTATGAATCACAAATGTTCTTAATGGCATCCAGAATGGTTTCCAGGAGATTTTCAACTGACTTTGCCCATATCCACAGAGGAATCACTGTCTATGCCAGCTATAGCATTACAAACTGTATTTCTTAAATAAGACTTGAAAGTCGAAATGATGCTTTTATCTTTGGGCTGCAGAATGGCAGGCATGAAAACAGCATTAATCTCTTTGTACATCCCCATAAGAGCTCTTGGGTGACCAGGTGCACTGTCACTGATCACTAATATTTTGAAAGGAATCTTTTTTCTGAGCAGTAGGTCCAAACAGTGGGTTTAAGATATTCAGTAAGCCATGCTGTAAACAGATGTACTGTCATTCAGGCTTTGTTGTTCCATTTATAGAGCACAGGCAGAGTAGATTTGGCATAATTCTTAAGAGCCCCAGGATTTTTGGAATGGTAAGTGAGCATCAGCCTCAAGTTCAAGTCACCAGCTGCATTAGCCCCTAACAAGAGAGTCAGCCCGTCCTTCGAAGCTTTGAAGCCAGGCATTGACTTCTCTCTAGCCCTGAGAGTCCTAGATGGCATCTTCCTTCAACACAAGGCTGTTTGATCTACATTGAAAAAATCTGTTATTTAGTGTAGCCACCTTCCTTATTTATCTTAGCTAGATCTCCTGGATAACTTGCTGCAGCTCCTACATCAGTACTTGCGGCTTCACTTTGCACTTCTGTGTTATGACAGTGGCTTCTTTCCTTAAATCTCGTGAACCAACCTCTGCTCGCTTCAGGCTCTTCTTCTGCAGGTTCCTCACCTCTCTTGGCCTTCATAGAATTGAATAGAGTTTGGGTTTAATTTACCTTTCTTTTTGTAGTTTCCTAAGGTGGAGACATCCCTTTTTAAAATTCAGATACATATAGAAGGAATTGATATACTAATCTACTAATACATACTCAAAAATTATCTCTACCAAATTATTTTTAAGATTAGTTTTAAATTTACGTAAGTGAAATTTTCTCTTTTTGGTATACAGTTCTGTGAGTTTTGAGAAATACATAGTCATGTAACTGCCATCCCAGTTAAGGTACAGAACATTTCTACCCCTCAGAAATTCTCTTTTGGTACCACTTTATAATCAACTACTCCGTCCTACCACCCCCCACCCCCCACCCCCGCTGCCCCAAATCAGGTCTCTGTCAACCAGTGATCTATTCTCCATTCCTGTAGTTTTACCTTTTAGAATGTCATGTAATGAATCATATAGTATATAGCTTTTTGAGTCTGGGTTCTTCCATTTAGCATTTCTTATGTCAATAGTCCATTCCTTTTTTTAAAAGAATATTTATTTATTTATATATGGCTGCATTAGGTCTTCATTGCTACACGTGGGTTTTCTCTTGGTGTGTCGAGTGGGGGCTACTCTTTGTTGCAGTGTGCAAGCTTCTCTTGTTGCGGAGCACCGGCTCTAAGCATGCGGGCTTCAGTAGTTGCAGCACATGGGCTCAGTTGTTGTGGCTCACGGGCTCTAGAGCACAGGCTCAGTGGTTGTGGCGCAGGGGCTTAGTTGTTCCGCGGCATATGGGATCTTCCCAGACCAGGGCTCGAACCCGTGTCCCCTGCATTGGCAACGGATTCTTTTTTTTTTTTTGGTTTCTGCTTTATAACAAAGTGAATCAGTCATACATATACATCTGTTCCCACATCCCTTCCCTCTTGTGTCTCCCTGGCAACGGATTCTTACCCACTGCGCCGCCAGGGAAGTCCAGTCTATTCCTTTTTATTGCTGAGTAATACTTGTTTATCCATTGTTCAGTTGAGGGACATTTGGGTTATAAACAGTTTTGTGTGACTATAAATAAAGCCACTATAAGCATATAGTGACTATAAGGTTTTTTTGTGAACATAAATTTTCATTACATTTAGGTCAAAACCCGTAAGTATTAGGGAATGGGATTACTAAGTTAAATGGTGTGTATATGTTTAACTTATAAGAGACTACCAAACTGTTTCTCACAGTAGTCGTACCAGTTTACATTTTCATCAGCAGTTATATTCCCATCTGTGTCAGCATCCTGATCAGTACTTGATGTTGTCAAGAATTTTTTGTTTTGTTTTTAAATTTTAATCATTCTAATAGGTGTGTAGTAGTATCTCATTGTAGTTTAAAATTTTTTTCATTCATTTCATTTTTAAAAAAAATCGAATTATAATTGACATGCAATATAATATTAATTTCAGCTGTACAACATAGTGATTCAGTATTTTTATACATTGTAAAATGATCACCATGATAAATCTAGTTACCATCTGTTACCATACAAAGTTATTACAATATTATTAGCTATAATCCCTATACTGTATGTTACAGCACCATGACTTATTTATTTTAAAACTGGAAGTTTGCACCTCTTAATCTCCTTTACCTACTTTTCCCATCCCCTCACCCTCCTTCTTTCTGGAAACTACCAGTTCTCTTTATCCATGAGTCTTTTTCTGCTTTGTTCTGTTTGTTCATCTCTTTTGTTTTTTAGATTCCACATGTGAAAAGTAGAGTCACATGGTATTTGTCTTTCTCTGTCTGACTTATTCCACTTAGTGTGATACCCTCTAAATCCATGCATGTTGTAGCAAATGGCAAGATTTCATTCTTTTTTATGTCTGAGTAATATTCCATGGTGTGTGTGTGTGTGTGTGTGTGTGTGTGTGTGTACACATACACACCACATCTTATTTATCCATTCATCTATTGATGGGTACTTAGATTGCTTCCATATATTAGCTATTGTGAATAATGACACAATGAACATAAAGGCACATATATCTTTTCAAATTAGTGTTCTCATTTTCTTCAGGTAAATAGAAATGGAAATGGAATTGCTGGGTTGTATGGTAGTTCTGTTTTTTTTTTTTTTTTTTTGTGGTACGCGGGCCTCTCACTGTTGTGGCCTCTCCCGGTGCGGAGCACAGGCTCCGGACGCGCAAGCTCAGCGGCCATGGCTCACGGGCCCAGCCGCTCCGTGGCATGTGGGATCCTCCCGGACCGGGGCACGAACCCGTGTCCCCTGCATCGGCAGGCGGACTCTCAACCACTGCGCCACCAGGGAAGCCCGGTAGTTCTGTTTTTAATTTTGAGAAACCTCCATACTGTTTTCTGTAGTGGCTGCATGAATTTACATTCCCACCATCAGTATACATGGGCTTCCTCCCTTTTCTCCACATCTTCACCAACACTTGTTATTTGTTGCTTTTTTGAGAATAGCCATTCTGACAGGTGTGAGGTGGTATCTCATTGTGGTTTTGATTTGCATTTCTCTGATGATTACTGATGTTGAGCATCTTTTCATGTGCCTGTTTGCCATGTGTATGTCTTTGAAAAAATATCTATTCAGGTCTAATGCCCATTTTTTATTTGGTTTGTTTGGGGTTATTTTTTGATATTGAGTTGTATGAGTTCATTATATATTTTGGACATCAACTCCTTATAGGGATTGCAAATATCTTGTCCCATTAAGTAGGTTGACTTTTTATTTTGTTGATGATTTCCTTCACTATGCAAAAACTTTTTAGTTTGATATCATCTCATTTGATTATTTCTGCTTTTGTTTCCCTTGCCTGAGGAGACATAGCCAAAAAATATTAAGATTGATGTCAAAGAGGTTACTGCCTATGATTTCTTCTGGGAGTTTTATAGTTTCAGTCTTATATTTAAGTCTGTAATCCATTTTGAGTTTATTTTTGTATATGATGTAAGAAAGTGGTCCAGTTTCATTCTTTTGCATCTAATTGTCCAGTTTTCCCAGCACCATTTATTGAAGTGACTCTCTTCATCCATTGAATATTCTTGCCTCCTTTGTTGTAGATTAATTGATCATATAAGCATAGGTTTATTTCTGGGCTCACAGAATATTCTGTTCCATTGATCAGTGTATTTGTTTTTGTGCCAGTATCATACTATTTAGATTATTATAGCTTTGTAGTATCGTGTGAAATCAGGGCATGTGTCACCTCCAGCTTTGTTCTTTCTCAAGTTTGCTTTGGCTGTTGGGGCATTTTGTGTTTCTATAGCGATTTTAGAATTATTTGTTCTAGTTCTGTGAAAAATGCCATTGGTGTTTTGATAGGAATTGCATTGAATCTGTAGGTTGCTTGGTAGTACGGTCATTTTGACAATATTAATTCTTCCAATCCATGAGCACTGATAAGTGGATATCTTTCCATTTATTTGCATCATCTTCAACTTCTTTCTTCAGTGTCTTACAGTTTTCTGAGTACAAGTCTTTCACTTCCTTGGTTAAATTTATTCCTAGGTATTTTATTCTTTTTGATGCAGTTGTAAATGGGATTGTTTTCTTCATTTTTCTTTTTGATTGTTTGTTCTCAGTGTGTAAAAGTGCTGCAGATGTCTACATATTAATTTCGTATTCTGCAACTTTACTGAATTCATTTATTCAAATAGTTTTTTTTGGGGGGGTAGAATCTTCAGGGTTTTCTATATATAATATGTCATCCCCAAATAGTGACAGTTTTACTTCTTTCTTTACATTTTGGATGCCTTCTATTTCATTTTCTTGCCTAATTGGTGTGATTAGGACTGTGTTGAATAAAAGTGTCAAGTAGGCATCCTTGTCTTAGTTTCTGATCTTAGAGGAAAAGTTTTCAGCTTTTCACCAATGAGTGTGAAGTTAGCTGTGGTTTGTCATACATGGACTTTATTATGTTGAGGTATGTTCCCTCTATATCAACTTTGTTGAGAATTTTTATCATAAATGGATGTTGAATTTTGTCGAATTCATTGTATTTGTAATTTGTATTTTCATGTGAAATTCACACTTTAAAAATTTTTGTTTGTTTGTTTATTTATTTATTTATTTATTTATGCCTGTGTTGGGTCTTTGTTGCTGCACACGGGCCTTCTCTAGTTGTGGCTCGCGGGCTCTAGAGCGCAGGCTCAGCAGCTGTGGCGCATGGGCCTAGTTGCTCCGCGGCATGTGGGATCCTCCTGGACCATGGCTTGAACCCGTGTCCCCTGCATTGGCAGGCAGACTCCCAACCACTGCGCCACCGGGGAAGTCCCTGAAATTCACATTTATAATGTGAAATTTTATTTGCCATGTGTCTATTTTTAATGTAGGGAAAGGAAAGATGGATGGATCAATCTTGTTCTTGTTTTGCTTCTAGGAAAAGCCAGCCAACAGAGGTTTCCACATTAAAGGGCTCTGGGTATCCAGGCATCAGAAAGGAAAGAGTGCCGCTTTGCCTGTTGGACCTTGTTACAAAGGACTAGTCTTTGTTTAAACAACAGACATCCCCAAACTGGAATCTCTTATCTCAGATATTTAGTGCCATAATTAGCTTGTATTTTGTCACATTTTACTATTTTTATATGTAAAGGATACTACATGAATGGTTCTTTAAACCATGATCCCATAGCACTATCCAGTTTCTCCCCATACTAGAACTACTTGGTTAGAGGAAGTAAGAGAGTTCAAATGCTTTTCAATAAACTTTTAATGGACAAATGTATATGATGGGGCACAATGTATTCTGTTGGTAGAGCACATGGTCTTAGTGTCAGGTTTCTTTTTACTGACATCGTACTTTAGTTTTCTAGGATATTATTCTTATTTTACTTTAAGTGAACAGAATTCCTAATAAAATTGAACATATACACAAATGTTCATAGCAGTTTTATTTCTAATAGCCAAAAACTGAAAACAACCCCAATGAGCTTCAAAAGGTGAAAAGTTAAACAGATTGTGTATTTCATCCATACCATGGAATACTACTCCATAAAAAGTAATGAACTATTGATACATGGAACAAATTGGGTGAACATCAAGGAATTTCTGCTCAGTGAAAAAAGTCAATCTCTAAAAGATATGTACTACATGATTCCATTTATATAGTAATCGTGAAATATAATCCTTGAATTGGAAAACAGATAGTGGTTGCTGTTGGTTAGGAATGGCAACAAAGGGATCGTGATTATAAAGGGTTAACATGAGGGTATCTTGTGATAGTACAGTTGAATATTTTGATTGTGATGGTATGTGACTGAATTGCATAAATTCGTACTCACACAGTTGAGTGCATGTATATCTGGTAAAATCTGATTAAGCTCTATGGATTGTGCTGATGTAGATTTCTTGTCTTTGATAATGCACAATGATTGTGTGGGATGTTTGCATTGGGGAGAGAGGTACTGGACTTGTCCCTGTATTGTTCCTTCCTTCCTCCCTCCCTCCTTCCCTCTTTGAGACTGGGACAGCACAAGCTTTATTCAGTGGCCAGAGAATGGAGAAGCGGGAACCTAGTTCACAAATCACCTTCTCCTTACATTTCTTTCCAACTACCTGTGAATATATAATCATTACGAAATTTAAAAAAATAATGTAAAAATAATTCAAGTACAAAAACCCTTTTATTTTTGAAATATGTAATACATGAATATATTTTCATGAAAATTCAAATAATATAAGAGTATTTGGTAAAAAAGGGAAAAAGGGCAAATAGTTAATATTTTCAGTATAGCCAATTTTTCCTTTCTTTCCTCCCCCATAAAAGCAAATAGATAGTATTTTACAGTGTATGCATAATGATACTGATTTATGTCTGTAATGACAGTTAACTGATGCAGACATGATAAAACTATGCCATACCTTTATACTCTACATTCTTGATAGCGTTATATTGTAGAGTGGGAAATGTAAGACAGCTGAGTATTCCAGACATGCCACATATGTTCCTGGGAATTAAATGCTGCACATGATTAGCAAATGCTGATCCAGAAAGCATATGTAAACAGAAAATGATTAGTTTATTCTCAGTAAGTTGGAGATATATATATATATATATATGAAAATAATATAATATTGCGTGTATACACATACTATTTTCACAGCTTTGTGTATAGTAGAGTGGTCAGAGGACTAGATGATTATTGCCTAGATTTTGTAACCTTTGAATGGGAATATGCTATTGAGTACAGTACATGTAGATATGAAAGCTGTCTGCCTGTAACACTGTTGGGTATTCGTGGTATGCAAAATGAGTTATATACACCTAGTTTTCCTCTAGGAACAAGTGAAGTCAGCTTCCTACTTGGTGGGGGAGATATGCATGTAAACAGATAAAATATAATGCCATGTAATGCTAAAACAGATAGAGTTAAGAGATTTGGGAGTGTAGAACATATCATTTAACTGCAGAGCAAACTGAAGAGCACGAAAAATGGCATTCTAGATATTGGGTACATTATGTATAAAGGTCAGGAAAGACTTTGGCATATTAGTGTGGTGGAAACTGAGGAATGGAGGAGTGGGATGAATGGCAAGAGGTAGCTTGAGTCCCAGGGCTGACCTACCCATTAGGCACAGGGCCCACAGTATTTCTGGAGGTCCAAGAAAATGTTTTAATTTGTTTTAAAAGCAGAAGGAAAAAAGGAACTTTCATGTGGAAGAAAATGTTCTAATATCTAGGGTTAACGTATTGTCTTTATCCCAATGCAATTGTAAGGTATAATTTTTTTAAAAAATAAGTTTCTTTCTTTATTTTATTTTTGGCCCTGTTGGGTCTTTGTTGCTGCACAGGGCTTTCTCTAGTTGTGGTGAGTGGGGGCTACTCTTCGTTGCAGTGCACAGGCTTCTCATTGCAGTGGCTTCTCTGGTTGCGGAGCACGGGCTCTAGGCGCACGGGCTTCAGTAGTTGTGGCATGTGGGCTCAGTAGTTGTGGCTCGCAGGCTCTAGAGCGCAGGCTCAGTAGTTGTGGAACATGGGCTGAGTTGCTCCATGGCATGTGGGATCTTCCTGGACCAGGGCTCGAACCCATGTCCCCTGCATTGGTAGGTGGATTCTTAACCACTGCACCACAAGGGAACTCCAAAGTATAATTTTTAATATTTTTTATTGGAGGAAAGGGCCCATGAAATCAAAAGTTCCTAGGGCCCACCAAAGTGATCATGGTCCTGTTGGGTCGGCTTATGAAGGACGTTAAATGCCAACTGAAGAACTTGAATTTAATTCTAGGAACTTCAGGGAGCTAACAGATTTTAAGCATGATCAACTCTTTTATGAAGATACCTCTGTCAGCAGTTTGGATGAGACTATTTGCAGTTTAATGCAGTTATGTTAATCAAAATTGCTTTAGTGCTTATTACAACCAAATATCACCTGTTTAAAATGAGGAGAGAGAGGACACACAGCAGAAGCAAGAAGAACTACAAACCTGCAGCTGGTGGAAAGAAAACCACATTCACAGAAAGATAGACAAGATGAAAAGGCAGAGGTCTATGCACCACATGAAGGAACAAGATAAACCCCAGAAAAACAACTAAATGAAGTGGAGATAGGCAACCTTCCAGAAAAAGAATTCAGAATAATAATAGTGAAGATGATCCAGGACCTTGGAAAAACAATGGAGGCAAAGATCGAGAAGATGCAAGAAATGTTTAACGAACACCTAGAAGAATTAAAGAACAAACAAACAGAGATGAACAATACAATAACTGAAATGAAAACTACACTAGAAAGAATCAATAGCAGAATAACTGAGGCAGAAGAACGGATAAGTGACCTGGAAGACAGAATGGTGGAATTCACTGCTGCAGAACAGAATAAAGAAAAAAGAATGAAAAGTAATGAAGACAGCCTAAGAGACCTCTGGGACAACATTAAATGCAACAACATTAGCATTATAGGGGTCCCAGAAGGAGAAGAGAGAGAGAAAGGACCAGAGAAAATATTTGAAGAGATTATATAGAAAACTTCCCTAACATGGGAAAGGAAACAGCCACACAAGTCCAGGAAGCGCAGCGAGTCCCATACAGGATAAACCCAAGGAGAAACACGCCAAGACACATAGTAATCAAGTTGGCAAAAATTAAGGGCAAAGAAAAATTATTGAAAGCAGCAAGGCAAAAATGACAAATAACATACAAGGCAACTCCTGTAACATTAGCAGATGATTTCTCAGCAGAAACTCTACAAGCCAGAAGGGAGTGGCATGATATGTTTAAAGTGATGAAAGGGAAGAACCTACAACCAAGATTACTCTACCCAGCAAGGATCTCATTCAGATTCGATGGAGACATCAAAAGCTTTACAGACAAGCAGAAGCTAAGAGAATTCAGCACCACCAACCAGCTCTACAACAAATGCTAAAGGAACTTCTCTTACTGGGAAACACAAGAGAAGAAAAGGACCTACAAAAACAAACCCAAAACAATTAAGAAAATGGTCACAGGAACATACATATGGATAATTACCTTAAAAGTGAATGGATTAAATGCTCCAACCAAAGGACACAGGCTTGCTGAATGGATACAAAAACAAGACCCATCTATATGCTGTCTCCAAGAGACCCACTTCAGACCTAGGGACATATTCAGACTGAAAGTGAGGGGATCAAAAAAGATATTCCATGCAAATGGAAATCAAAAGAAAGCTGGAGTCACAATACTCATATCAGATAAAATAGACTTTAAAGTAAAGAATGTTACAAGAGACAAGGAAAGACACTACATAATGATCAAGGGATCAATCCAAGAAGAAGATATAACAATTATAAATATATATGCACCCAACATAGAGGCACCTCAATACATAAGGAAACTGGTAACAGCAATAAAAGAGGAAATCGACAGTAACACAATAATAGTGGGGGACTTTAACACCTCACTTACAGCAATGGACATATCATTCAAAATTAAAATAAATAAGGGAACAGAAGCTTTAGATGACACAATAGACCAGATAGATTTAATTGATAATTATAGGACATTCCATGCAAAAACAGCAGATTACACTTTCTTCTCAAGTGCGCACAGAACATTCTCCAGGATAGATCACATCTTGGGTCACAAATCAAGCCTCAGTAAATTTAAGAAAATTGAAATCATATCAAGCATCTTTTCTGACCACAATGCTGTGAGATTAAAAATGAATTACAGGGAAAAAAACATAGAAAACACTAACCCATGGAGGCTAAACAATACGTTACTAAATAACCAAGAGATCACTGAAGAAATCACAGAGGAAATCAAAAAATACCTAGAGACAAATGACAATGAAAACACGACCATCCAAAACCTATGGGATGCAGCAAGAGCAGTTCTAAGAGGGAAGTTTATAGTTATACAAGCCTACCTCAAGAAACAAGAAAAATCTCAAATAAACAATCTAACCTTACACCGGAAGGAACTAGAGAAAGAAGAACAATCAAAACCCAAAGTTAGCAGAAGGAAAGAAATCATAAAGATCAGAGCAGAAATAAATGAGATAGAAACAAAGAAAACAATAGCAAAGATCAATAAAACTAAGAGCTGGTTCTTTGAGAAGAAAAACAAAATTGATATATCATTAGCCAGACTCATCAAGAAAAAGAGGGAGAGAACTCAAGTCAATAAAATTAGAAATGAAAAAGGAGAAGTTACAACAGACACTGCAGAAACACAAAGCATCCGAAGAGACTACTACAAGCAACTCTATGCCAATAAAATGGAAACCTGGAAGAAATGGACAAATTCTTAGAAAGGTGTAACCTTCTAAGACTCAACCAGGAAGAAATAGAAAATATGAACAGACCAATCACAAGTAATGAAATTGAAAATGTGATTAAAAATTTTCCAACAAACAAAAGTCCAGGACCAGATGGCTTCACAGGAGAATTCTATCAAACATTTAGAGAAGAGTTAACACCCATCCTTCTCAAACTCTTCCAAATAATTGCAGAGGAAGGAACACTCCCAAACTCATTCTACGAGGCCACCATCACCCTGATAAGAAAACCACACAAAGATACTACAAAAAAAGAAAATTACAGACCAATATCACTGATGAATATAGATGCAAAAATCCTCAACAAAATACTAGCAAACAGAATCCAACAACACATTAAAAGTATCATACAACATGATCAAGTGGGATTTATCCCAGGGATGCAAGGATTCTTCAATATATGCATATCAATCTATGTGATACACCATATTAACAAATTGAAGAAGAAAAACCATATGATCATCTCAATAGATGCAGAAAAAGGTTTTGACAAAATTCAACAACGATTTATGATAAAAACTCTCCAGAAAGTGGGCATAGAGGGAACCTACCTCAACATAATAAAGGCCATATATGACAAACCCACAGCAAACATCATTCTCAATGGTGAAAACCTGAAAGCATTTCCTGTAAGATCAGGAACAAGACAAGGTTGTCCACTCTCACTGCTATTATTCAACATAGTTTGGAAATCCTAGCCATGGCAGTCAGAGAAGAAAAAGAAATAAAAGGAATCCAAATCGGAAACGAAGAAGTAATACTGTCACTGTTTGCAGATGACATGAAACTATAATAGAGAATCCTAAAGATGCCACCAGAAAACTACTAGAGCTAATTAATGAATTCGGTAAAGTTTCAGGATACAAAATTAATGCACAGAAATCTCTTGGATTCCTATACACTAACGATGAAATATCTGAAAGAGAAATTAAGGAAGCACTCCCATTTACCATTGCAACAAAAAGAATAAAATACCTAGGAAGAAACCTACCTAGGGAGACAAAAGACCTGTATGCAGAAAACTGTAAGACACTGATGAAGGAAATTAAAGATGATACCAACAGATGGAGAGATGTACCATGTTCTTGGATTGGAAGAATCAATATTCTGCAAATGACTGTACTACCCAAAGCAATCTACAGATTCAGTGCAATCCCTATTAAATTACCAATGGCATTTTTTACAGAACTAGAACAAAAAATCTTAAAATTTGTATGGAGACACAAAAGACCCCGAATAGCCAAAGCGGTCTTGAGGGAAATAAACAGAGCTAGAGGAATCAGACTCCCTGACTTCAGACCATACTACAAAGCTACAGTAATCAAGACAATATGGTATGGGCTTTCTTGGTGGCGCAGCGGTTGAGAGTCTGCCTGCCGATGCAGGGGACACAGGTTCGTGCCCCGGTCCTGGAAGATCCCACATGCCATGGAGCAGCTAGGCCCGTGAGCCATGGCCGCTGATACTGCGCATCTGGAGCCTGTGCTCCGCAATGGGAGAGGCCACAACAGTGAGAGGCCCGTGTTCCACAAAAAAAAAAAAAAAAAAAAAAAAGACAATATGGTACTGGCACAAAAACAGAAACATAGATCAATGGAACAAGATACAAAGCCCAGAGATAAACCCACGCACCTATGGTCAACTAATCTATGACAAAGGCAAGGATATACAGTGGAAAAATGGCAGTCTCTTCAATAAGTGGTGCTGGGAAAACTGAACAGCTACATGTAAAAGAATGAAATTAGAACACTCCCTAACACCATACCGAAAAACAAACTCAAAATGGATTGGAGACCTAAATGTAAGAGTGGACAGTATAAAACTCTTAGAGGAAAGCATAGGAAGAGCACTCTTTGACATAAATCACAGCAAGATCTTTTTTGATCCACCTCCTAGAGTAATGGAAATAAAAAATAAATAAACAAATGGGACCTAATGAAACTTCAAAGCTTTTGCACAGCAAAGGAAACCATAAACAAGACAAAAAGACAGCCCTCAGAATGGCAGAAAATATTTGCAAACGAATCAACGGACAAAGGATTAATCTCCAAAATATATAAACAGCTCATGCAGCTCGATATTAAAAAACAAACAACCCAATCCAAAAATGGGCAGAAGACCTAAATAGACATTTCTCCAACGAAGGCATACAGATGGCCAAGAAGCACATGAAAAGCTGCTCAACAGCACTGATTATTAGAGAAATGCAAATCAAAACTACAATGAGGTATCACCTCACACCAGTTAGAATAGGCTTCATCAGAAAATCTATAAAGAACAAATGATGGAGAGGGTGTGGAGAAAAGGGAACCCTTTTGCACTGTTGGTGGGAATGTAAACTGATACAGGCACTATGGGGAACAGTATGGAGGTTCCTTAAAAAACTAAAAATAGAATTACCATATGATCCAGCAATCCCACTACTGGGCATATACCCAGAGAAAACCACAATTCAAAAAGACACATGCACCCCAATGTTCATTTTAGCGCTATTTACAATAGTCGGGTTGTGGCAGCAACCTAAATGCCCATCGACAGATGAATGGATAAAGAAGAAGTGGTACATATATACAATGGAATATTATTCTGCCATAAAAAGGAATGGAATTGGGTCATTTGTAGAGACGTGGCTGTATCTAGAAACTGTCATACAGAGTGAAGTAAGTGAGAAAGAGAAAAACAAATATCGTATATTAACACATATATGTGGAACCTAGAAAAATGGTACAGATGAACCGGTTTTCAGGGCAGAAATTGAGACAACAGATGTAGAGAACAAATGTATGGACACCAAGGGAGGAAAGCCGTGAGGGCGTGGTGGTGGTGGTGTGATGAATTGGGAGATTGGGATTGACATGTGTACACTGATGTGTATAAAATTGATGAGTAATAAGAACCTGCTGTATAAAAAAAAATGTGAGCAAATGTGTTCTATTGGAAAGAGGCAAGAAAAAACAAATACTGCATTATATATTTGAAAGTCTCTAAGAGAATAGATTTAAATATTTTCACCAATACATACACAAAATGGTAATTATGTGAGGTGATGGAGCTGTTAAGTAACCCTATTGTGGTAATCATTTTGCAATATATACATGTATCAAATCACGTTGTACACCTTTAACTTATACAGTAATATATGCCAATTATATCCCAATAAAGCTGGAAAAAAATTTAAAAAAAATAAAATGAGGAGAGCAGTTTTAAAAGACTCCTATCTAATCACTGTATTTGATTAAGGATGTCCCTTGAAAGAACTAACTGACCATACTTGATTGATCAAGATTTGTTCATTAGCTGTTGACAAATTCAGAAAACCACATGTAAATGATCAGGTCTCTTTTTGTGAGAATATAATACTAGGCTATACTGTTTCTCATAGTACTCTTTGTTTCATGCCTACTTTTCCTGCATTATTTATGAAGAATCCAAAACTTTATACAGAGATATTGCTGAGACATTACAACAAATAGCATTTAAAAAGCTGCAAGCACTGTTTTACGAAATGGAGTTTTTCTTTCTTTTGACCAAAGGGCAGTTTAGTTAGAATTCTTGCTCAAACACCCTTATTTTATATAGGAATTTGCTGAATCATAATTTGAAAGAGTTACACTCAAAATAGCGAAGTATAATTTTCCTATACTAATGACACTGTCATAAAATAATTCCTATGAAGTAGGCTGAAGTAATTTTAAGAAAAAAATATTTGGTGAAGACTGAGGGATATTAAAGGTATGATTCAGTGTCCTACAGTTGTACCTTTAGTGCCTTGATCTTGGGATGAGGCGAGAGGGAGACAGAGGAGATTGGATTTGTTTGTTTGTTGTCTTTTTATATAAGGAGAATTTTAGGTTTCAGTCAGCAAATTATTTAATAATGGAACTAAAAATTTTGTGCATGTTCATTCCTTTAGGTACTTTTGTTTTTCTTCTTTTTTTGTGTGTGTGGTACTCGGGCCTCTCAGTGTTGCGGCCTCTCCCGTGGCAGAGCACAGGCTCCGGGTGCTCAGGCTCAGCGGCCATGGCTCACAGGCCCAGCCGCTCCGCAGCATGTGGGATCTTTCCTGACCGGGGCACGAACCCGTGTCCCCTGCATCGGCAGGCGGACTGTCAACCACTGCGCCACCAGGGAAGCCCCCTTTAGCTACTTTTCAGTTGTAAAAGAAATCCAGATGTATAACTGATTCACTTTGTTACAAAGAAGAAACTAATTAAAAAAAAAATCCAGGCAGAGGAAAAATTTTCATTTTGTATTTATTCTTTCACAAGGATATACTTTTCTTTTTATTTTTAAATTAAATGAGACATTTATTTATGATCCATCTACCTCCAGGTTCGGTTAGATCCCTATTCATCAACTCAGTATTCAGTACAAAATTCTAGTCAAAATGGATAACAACAGAAGAGGAAGGGAAAAATAGAATATCTTGGTTGTGGAAAACTAGAGATAATCAGTTCATAAATTCGTTCTGATCTTTCTAACAATCAAGACAAAAAGGGAAACAGTGGGTTACATAATTTCAGCAAGTGGTAGTAGGTAAGGAGCACTTAACCTGAGTCAAGAAATGGGGATAAGGAATTATGTCTCATAAATAGGCATGCTTTTTTAGATCTACATTACAGAGTTTTGTTTTTAGTTTGAGTCTTTTAAGTATCAATCTTTGTGCTGTGTGCAGTTTATATGTAGAGATATATTTGATTATAATCTTTATAATAATTTTGTAAAGTTTGCAAATTAGGGTATATCTAAGGAAATACTGTTAAATGTGCAGGATAATATAAATGTTTGTCATTAAAGGATTTTGAATATGTGATTACATGTGGTAAAAATGTGGTATACTTATAATCTGGCTAATGCCCTGGAAGTAGTTTTTAAAAAAGGCTGGGGACTTCCCTGGTGGTACAGTGGTTAAGAATCTGCCTTTCAATGCAGGGGACTTGGGTTCGATCCCTGGTCAGGGAACTAAGATCCCACATGCTGGGGGGCAACTAAGCCTGTGGGCTGCAACTACTGAGCCCGTGCGCTCTGGAGCCTGCGCACTGCAACTAGAGAGAAGCCTGCACACCGCAATGAAAGATCCTGCATGCCACAACTAAGACCTGACGCAGCCAAAAATAAATAAGTAAATAAAAAATCTTTTTTTAAAAAAGGCTATACTACATTTTCTGGCCATTTATATGATATTAGTAAATATCTTCTAGAAGACTGCCTGAAGTTCTAAATTGTGGAAATGTGGAAGTCACGTTTATTTTTTTTAGTAATTACTGTCTCTCTCCAAGCAGACTATAAGATGCTTGACGGGTAGAGCTCTATATTATCTATTTGTGAATCCCCTATTTACTTAGCTCAATACTTTGAAGGTGCTTTCAGTTGTAATAAATATGGCAGGTCTGTGTTTCTAAATAGACTTGGGCACACAGTTGTTGGTGCTTTCATTTCTTCTCTAGAGTTTTGTCCTTAGTTTTGTAGTTTCAGAAACGTTATTTTAATAAATCATTTCCAGTGCTAAGGTGCTAATGAATTAAGCCATACTAAATAAGATACACAGCAAAATCAAGAAATAAATCAGAAGCCCATGAGGAATATAGTGGCAAAGTGTATTAGATTGTTATTCTGGCAAGTCAAACACAGTAGGAAAGTCTGCTTTAAGAAACCAAATAAAGATCAGCTGTTGCTTTCGATAACCATTTACTTCTTCGGTATTCTCAGCAGTGTTGGTAAATGTTTGTTAGCTGATAAATTATGTGGCAAATGTTCTACTGAGGTTAGTTAAATCAGATTATGTATATGGAGAAAGACTGACTGGCATTGAAAATACATTGGGTTGACCTTCGGTATAAGGGATTTTTGAGCATTTCTTATTCTATTGATATTTTTAATGATGGAAAATCATTTTCTTTTTGAGCACTAATAGCCTTAATTTTTAAAAACAAGTTTATTAATGTATAATTTACATAGCATGAAATTCACACATTTTTAGTGAACAGTTATTTTTTTGTACATTTACAAAGCTGTGCAAACATTGCCACAACCTAATTTTGGAACATTTCTATCTCCCCAGATAGAAACCATGTACTATCCATTTGTAGTCTCTCCTCATCCTTAGTTTAACATGCCTAATGTTATGTTTAACATTTTACAACTGAGTATAAAATATGGTAGAAGTGAGTACTGTAGAATTTCCAGAAATTATTCAGCCCACTAAGTTTGTTAATTTGTTTTGAATTTTTAATAATTTAGAGCATGGAATTTTTCTGATGATATTTCTTTATTCAGACACCAGTATTATTTAATAGGAGAAAGAGTGGTGAGAATAATTTATGTACGAGGGTATTGCTTTTGGGAAATGTGTTTTTAAGTTTGCTTCTTGTTTGGAAGTTACAAATTAATTAATGAAAAGAAAGAAGTTATTCAATAAATACAAAATTGCACATTTATTCAAGCCTTGTTAGGGATTTAGTAGGGAAATTTACAGTGCCTTTCAAAAAGGCTCTAAGATTTTATATAATAGTGTTTTGCAAAGATTATCATAAAGTAAATTTGTCTTTTTTTCCTTTATTTTAGCTTCTCAGAATCAAGAACGTCTTTGTGCATTTAAAGATCCATATCAACAAGACCTTGGGATAGGTGAGAGTCGAATCTCTCATGAAAATGGAACAATATTATGCTCAAAAGGTAGCACCTGCTACGGCCTTTGGGAGAAATCAAAAGGGGACATAAATCTGGTAAAACAAGGCAAGTAATACTTTTTTTACCTGAAATAAGTGTTGCATACAATTGAAGTTTATCTGAGAAGGGCATGGAAGTAGATTGTAAAGCCCTCTGAAGGAGAACAGTAAGTTTAAAAGTGTGTATTCATGTATGTATTCACACACAAGCTCCAAATTTGCAAAGGGTAATTGGTTTTAGCTTATTTTAATAATATCTTATTACAATTTTAATAATATAATGTGCCATTTTATGAAGTTTAGAAAATAAAGAAAACTATAAGAGAAACAAATGTCTACAATTCCATACTTTAAAAAGTTTTTTAAAAAAACTATATTGGTTTATTCCCTTCAGGTGTGTTTTCTTTGTTCTTCTATGTTTATATGTGTGTGTATTATTTTTTTCAAAATATGGTAATACTATATAAATAATTTCATGTACAGTTTTTCCCATTTAAATTATATCATGGATGTTTTCCTATGTCTTTAAATATACTTTGAAAACACTTTCAAAATCTATACAATTTTTCATTGTATACATGTATCTCAGTTTACTTACACATTACTCTACTGTTGGACATTATATTGTTTTCTGGTTTTCATTGTAATACGTAATGCTTCAGTGAACATCTTTGAACATAATTATTTGATTGTATCTCATAATTTTCCTGGAATAGACTTCTGGAAGTAAAATTTTTAGATTATAAAACATGAAAAGGCTCTTCATAAAAATTGCCATGTAAAAAAAAAAAAAAAAAAAAAAAAAAAATTGCCATGTGACTTTCTAGAAATGTTATATACATTTACATTCCCTTCAGCACTGTGTGTTACTGAATCCTTGTTATTGTTATATATAATTATTTTAAAAGAGAAGAATTCAATAGATACAGACAAAAGTGTAATCTTGTTGATGTTTTAATAATTCTTAGATTAACTGTGAAGTGAAACATTTTATTAGTGGCTTTTTCCTTCTATGAAATGCCTGTTTATACTTTGCCATTATCTGTTATTTAAAAAATGTGGTTTCCTATTGGTTTGCAAGATTTATAACTTATTTACATTATAACATATATAACCTAACTTGTTTACATTAACATCAATTTGTAGGATGTTGGTCTCACATTGGAGATCCCCAGGAGTGTCACTACGAAGAATGTGTAGTAACTACCACTCCACCCTCAATTCAGAATGGAACATACCGTTTCTGCTGTTGTAGCGCGGACTTGTGTAATGTCAACTTTACTGAGAATTTTCCACCTCCAGACACAACACCACTCAGTAAGTAGTTAAAGTAACGTACGTTTCCTTGTAATTCCTTTCTCCAAAGATTTTCAGAATTTAAAAATATATGAAAATATTCAGGTTGGGCCAGAGTGAGAGGGAGAGTTCCAGCATCATGAGACTACATCTAGCTAACACCTAAAATCGAAAAGAGATACACCAGGATTTCCAAGGTATTGGTATATTAGCAAATAAGTTTGAATCAAAATACAGTACTTTCCAACTCACATGAAGAGGAGTTTGGCAATATTAAGAACACAACATATGTGCTTACTCTTTCACCCAGCACTCCCATTTGTAGGAGTTTATCTTTGAAGACATACCTCCAACAGTATGAAAATACATATGTGTAAAGTTATCCATTGTAGTATTGTCTGTAACTGCATAGTATTGGAAACTACCTAAATGCCTAAGAATAGGAGATTGATTGAAATCCACTATGGTACATACATGTGTAATGGAGTACTAAAGATACAGCTATAAGAAAAAAATGGGTAAGATTTCTGTGAACTGATATGGAGTGATTTCTAGAGGTAACGTTAGGTGAATAAAAAGCTTATATAGTATGCTGTCTTTTGTGTAAAACAGAAAACTTATCTTTACAAAAAGAAGCAGAGAAAGGATTCACCAGAAAATAATGAAGTTGGTTACTTACAAAGTTTGGAGGGAATGGAGCAGAAAGGATACAGGAAGGAGGAAAAGTCCTCTGAATATAGCTTTATGCATGTAGTTTTGACTTTTGGAATCATGTTACTAATCTGTGTGCAGAAAAAGTATAATTAAATCATTAAGGATGGGAAGGGGGCAAAATCCCAAACTGAAAGCAAATGAGCCCAGTTGTATTTTACATAAACATCATAATCACACTAAGGGAAAAAGAAAGAACTAATCTAAGCATTTTACAAAAACCGTATTTGACTGTATATACTGTTTTAGGCAAGATATGATATAAGAGATGGGGGGAGAATTGCAAACAAATACTGAACTCTTTTTAGAAGGTTTGATTTTTAGTAGTGTGTACAAAGCAATTCTGAAACAATTGTAGATATATTTGTATTATAGGATTAAGAAAATGAGTATTAGTGTTGATATTCTTGGGAACCAGTGTTCTCACTGAAGGAATAGGGAAACACAGTTATAGATGGGGGAAGAAAAGAGAATCCTATGTGAATAGATTGTAGTTCAAGGTATTATTATGAACTTATGACTTAAAAAATATCCATATGTATGTGTTACATTCATGTATATGCAGCCATGTATATATGTATTTGTATGAGTATGTATATGTGTGTGTGTATACATACATGCCTACATATATTTTTTATCTCTGTTTGTTGAAAAAAATAAGAAGCAAAAGCACCCCTGTAGCTATGAGTGTACATAATGCCCAGGTTTAGTTTCTACTACAACTCTGCAGTCAGTGGAACTTGGGCTCCTTGGAAAAATGACTTATTCTAGGACTGGAGCAGGATAGGTGCAAGATAAGCCTGCCACATCTTATAACACTAGAAGATAAGGAAAGAAGTACCCCCCAAAAGGATGGAGACTTGTCACAGTAGCCAGTTTGAAGGAACCTCCTACGAGCTACATTTGAGATCGTTTTAGTGCTAAAGAAGTACAGTAATAAGTTATAAACCATTGGAGGGAAAATGAATTGAGTCTATGCTGATAACAGAGAGGGAGAAGAGAGAGCACTTGTGTATAGTAGAATGCCAAGTGCCAAGTTGTAACTGTAGGTGTTGGAAAATTATCATTATGCAGCCATCATGGCAAGGATTGGATCAGGCAAGAATCATCCTAAGATCCTAAATCTAGGGGGCAGGTTCAATAAGGACTGAGGATATTTGCATTCTTTTAGAGTTTGTCCAACATAATGCAAGGGAAAAATTAGTAATTATAAAGTGAGGAAATCGGACAATAGCTTAACCAGGTAATATCATTAATGAAGGGCAGATGGACGTCCGTGATACTCTGAGGACACAGTGTCACTAATTTAGTACTGTATTTCAATCAAGAATGAATAATCTAATCACAAAGGAACATCAGGCAAATCATAAATTAAGAATGTTCTGTTACAAAAAGGGAGTTTGTTTTCCTCAAAAATGTCAATATCATATAAGAAAAAGAGACTGTGAGAAAGATCTATATTAAAGGAGGCTAAGAAAGTTGACAACTAAGCGGTACCTAACTCTCCTATATTGGGTGTGCAAAATGTGATAAAGGATGTTAATCCAATTGAAAAATAGATGATTAAAGATTTTTTTCAATGTTAAATTTACTGAAGCTGATAAGAATAGTGTGTTTATGTAAGGGAATATCCATGTTCTTAGGAAATACTCTAAGAAGTGTTTAGAAGTAAAGGGCCATGGTGTGTGTATCTAACCTTCCTTGAATGATGAAGCAAATGGTGTATAATGGTAAGAAAAGTGAATTTGGATAAAGGCATATGGGTATTCTTTGTACTATTGTTATTCTTGCAACTGTTATAATTATTTCCAAATAAAAAGTTTAAATTTTTTTTTTTTTTTTTTTTTTGCGGTACGCGGGCCTCTCACTGTTGTGGCCTCTCCCATTGCGGAGCACAGGTTCCGGATGCGCAGGCTCAGCAGCCATGGCCCACGGTCCCAGCCGCTCCGCGGCATGTGGGATCTTCCCGGACCGGGACACGAACCCATGTCCCCTGCATCGGCAGGCGGACTCTCAACCACTGCGCCACCAGGGAAGCCCCTTAATTTTTTTTAATAATTTTTTTTTATTGAAATGTAGCCCTTTTCAAGAATTCTTTTCTCTGTCAAGAAATTTTATCAGTCCATACTCTAAGATCTTCAGTTTTGGATTATTTCCTTTGATTATTTATTCATTTATTCATTTTATTTTTAAAGTGTTTTTAAAATTTATTATTTTATTTTAATTAATTTATTTGGCTGCATTGGGTCTTAGTTGTGGCCCACGGAATCTTTGTTGCGGCATGTGGGATCTTTCGTTGTGGCATGCAGGCTTCTCTAGTTGCAGCACGTGGGCTTCTCTCTAGTTGTGGAGCATAGGCTCCAGAGTATGCGGGCTCAGTAGTTGGAGTTGCGGGCTTAGTTGTCCTGCGGCATATGGGATCATAGTTCCCCAACAGAGATGGAACCCATGTCCCCTGCATTGGAAGGTGGATTCTTAACCACTGGACCACCAGGGAGGTCCCTATTTCCTTTGATTTATTGATGAAGCACTAAACTGAAAGCAATAAGGAGTTTTTTCATGTAGTTTCTATCCACTCAAGGCAATTAGCTTTTATTGTGAAATCATACTGAATTGGCTATATTTATTTTCCACAAAAAAACAAACAAAGCAAGGTCTCTAATTTTCACATGTAGCTAGATGAAAGAGAAGAAGTGAATTTGTCCATAAATTCAACTCAAAGATCTTTACAGCTACATTTCAGATTGTTACCTAGATCTTGGTCTACTGTAATCTTTTGAATCAAAAGCAGGGAATGATTGCCACTATAAATCAGTAATGTTATCCTGATAAAAAGGGAAAGTGTTTTAAGTGTTCTAATTTGAGAGTGTTAACCCAATTAATGTATTTTGTTCTTCAAACAATCAAGTAAATTCATTGTTAGTAAACAAAATGAATATTTACTTTTATATTAATTTCAAGAAAAATAGAGCTTCCCTGGTGGCGCAGTGGTTGAGAGTCCGCCTGCCCATGCAGGGGACACGAGTTCATGCCCCGGTCCGTGAAGATCCCACATGCCGCGGAGCGGCTGGGCCCGTGAGCCATGGCCGCTGAGGCTCCGCGTCTGAAACCTGTGCTCCAGAACGGGAGAGGCCACAGCAGTGAGAGGCCTGCATACCAAAAAAAAAAAAAGAAAGAAAAATAACCACTACTGTACAGAATCTCAGACATTTAGTCTGTAAATGCTTAGGTGCTTGACCAAAATAAAAATCGTTTTAAGTGTTGAAGTTTAAAGGAATTAATTAAAATATAAAATTAAGAAGCAGAACTTTTTGTTCCTTGACAAATATTGAATAATACATCAGTAGAAAGTTTGGCGGTAGTGATTTTTTTCTCTAATTTTTCATTATAAAAATGCCATTTATTGACTATTTAACATAGGCATTGGCCAAATAAAGACATGTATTTAAAAATTACTAGAAATATGGTACAAACTCATCAAAGGTAGAGAAGGGGGAATAGTTCAGGGTGGCTCTTTATGTGAAGTTGCCTATTATTATTATTATACTTTTGTATTGTTTGAATCTTTAACATGAGAATATATTTGTATATTACTTATTTAAGGAAATATTAAAGGAATACATGCCTATTTATTCAGAAAAATCGAAAAATGAGATAAATTGAGAGGAGAATAATAATCTTTAAAAATCCCTACACGCATATGCAACCATTGTTAATATTTTGAATATTTCTTTCTAGTCTTTTCTCTTTAATTTTTGTATAGTTGTATTAGTGATATAAATTTTAGATCCTGCTTTTTAAACATAATATAATATTTTTCAGGTATTACATGTTTCATAATCATCAGTTTTAATGGTTGTATAATATTTTACCAACTAGATATTTTTCTTATCCATTCCCCTGGTTTTGGACATTTAGGCTGTTTCTAGTTTTTTGCTGCAATGCACATCTTTGTATATATAGCATTATATTAAATTATAATTCCCAGAATTGTAATTTCTGTATCCACTAGTAACAGTATTAAAGTTCCTCATACATTGTCAAATTGCTTTTCCAATGGTTGAAACAGTTCACATTCCCATCAGTGATATACTAAAGTGCATATCTCATCATATGTTAATTAGCACTAGTATTAAAATAAAACTTTGCTGAGGTCATTTTGAAAATGGATTTACATTGTTTTTACTAATGAGGTTCACTTGTTTTTTGGTTGTTCTCTATTTTGAATATTTTTATATTCATTGTCCATTTGTAATATTATTTCTCAATAATGAAGCTGACTAGTTTTGAGAAAAATGATTTTTAAAAGTCTTTGAACCTTGGCTCTTCCTAAGGAAATACCCTTAATATCTTTCAGTAAAAGTTCAGTGCTCATTTTATAGTGTGTAAATTATACCTTAATAAAGGTGTTAAAATGCTTATTACTCATTCTTCTGAGAACAGTGTTCGCAGAAACAGTATCTCCATCCCTCACATGATGTTTTCGTGATGGCGTTAAATCCTTCTATTTGCATAGTATTTTATACTTTCAAAGTACTCTCACATCTATAAACTCCTTAAAGATGTCTCCTTAATGTGTAGGTAGTTCAGTCAAAAATAAACCCTGTGTTTTAATGAGTAACCATGCTACTCAGGAGGAATGGATTGAAGTGGTTGTCTTTCTCTAGCAGATTTGACTTATAGCTTATCTTCCTTTAACTTTTTGTCTATTGTATTGGTACACAATAAAAGTCAAGTGTTAATATTTTGGGCCCCCAACCAAAAAAATTCTTTTAAACTTTTGAAATTATTTCAAACTTATAAAAACTGCCATGTACCCTTACTCAGATTCACTAATTGTCAACATTTTGCTGTATTTGCCTTATCATTCTCCCTCTCTCTATATATGTAGATCACGATTTTTAACCTTTTGCAAATAAGTTGCAGGCATCATACCTAAATTTTTATGTATTTTGCAGTTGTCACTCTGTCTCTTCTAGATTCTAAAGTCTTTGGTGACAGGGACATTGTTTTAATGCCCCTTTGTCTGCACAGTGACTGGTGCAGTGTCAGGTACATAGTGGGAGTACAGTAAATGTTTGTTGAATGAATAATTTAATAAACGAATATGTGCTAATGTGTAAATTTTGAAATATTGTTATATCCTTGAAAGGAATAGGATTTGCCTTTTTTTTAATCTGGCAAAAAATGAATTTAATGGATTCACTAACTAATGGACAGGTGTTTATTTTTATTTATTTATTCATTCATTCATTTATTTATTTATCTATTTACTTATTTATTTACTTATTTACTTACTTATTTATTTACTTATTTACTTATTTACTTACTTATTTATTTACTTATTTTGCGGTACACGGGCCTCTCACTGTTGTGGCCTCTCCTGCTGCGGAGCACAGGCTCCGGACGCGCGGGCTCACAGGCCATGGCTCATGGGCCCAGCCGCTCCGCGGCACGTGGGATCCTCCCGGACCAGGGCATGAACCTGTGTCCCCTGCATCTCCCCTGCATCGGCAGGCGGACTCTCAATCACTGCGCCACCAGGGAAGCCCTTAAATTTATTTTTAAATGTATTTATTTATGGCTGCGTTGGGTCTTTGTTGCTGCGCACGGGCCTTCTTTCTCTAGCTGCGGTGAGCGGGGGCTAGTCTTCATTACAGTGAGTGGGCTTCTCATTGCAGTGGCTTCTCTTGTTGCCGGAGCACGGGCTCTAGGTGCGCACGGGCTTCAGTAGTTGTGGCATGTGGGCTCAGTAGTTGTGGCTCGCGGGCTCTAGAGCGCAGGCTTAGTAGTTGTGGCACATGGGCTTCGTTGCTCCGCGGCATGTGGGATCTTTCTGGACCAGGACTCGAACCCATGTCCCCTTCATTGGCAGGCGGACTCTTAACCACTGCGCCACCAGGGAAGTCCCTGGACTGGTGTTTATTGAAAGCTGGTTGCTACTTTCAGTTAAAAGGACAAATGTAGCAAAATAGTTAAGTGGGATAGCAAACGCAGACAAAACAAATTAACTCTCCTGTTTGAGATTCACCATGGTATAAGTACAAAAAATCCATGATCATTCCCCTCTCCTTTCCCTTTCCAAAAAATGAAGCATCAGCCTTTAATTTTTAAGGTAATAGAAGAATATAAAAATGTTTTCCTAAGTAGATTCTGTTATACGATCTCATTTTCAGAGATTACTCTCAACGTACAATTGTAGCGTATTTTAATACTGGGAAAGAAAACAATGCACAAGTATCGATAGATTATGGCTGTTTAAAAAACCACATAGTGAGGTTAAGCTCCAGGGAACAACAGAGAGTACTTAATGTTCTCTGTGAATCCTACTCATTTCTTTCTAGATTGTTTTCAACTGAACAGTTTGCTTCTTGACATCAAACCATTCGTTGCTGTTACTGTAATTATATCTTTCTCATCAAGTATCCATCTGTACAACATCCACAACCACATTTACTTGCCTTCTTACTTGCTATCCCTTGTACATTGAGTAGGGTTAGATCCAGCAGCAGTAAAGGAATGTATGGATGATTGAGAATACCAAGGTGTAGCTCTCTTTCAAAACAAGCTTGTTTTTTTTCCCCCAACTTTCCTTGAAGCTGAAGACAATGAGGTACTGAGTGATAGAAATTAAAGCATATGATAGTAGTGAATCTTTAAGAATAATGTGGGGGGAGTTGTTAGGGGAAAAGGTGTTGGACTAACCGCAGGACCATAAGCGACTATCTGTAATTCTGCGGCGCCACAGTGTCACATTATAATAATTCAAGGATTATTTTGATAGTTATAGGATTGGAGGAAGATACTCTACTTACCTGTACTTCTTAAATTTTTTTTAATTACAGATTTTGTGTAGTCTTATAAAACTGCCTACATAGTTTTTTAGAGGCAACAAGATAGGGCACAAATAAATGAAACCTTTGCAACCTGTTCACTCAGGTGAATCTGGGTAACATACATATAGGAGTTTTTATAAGTTTGAAATAACCTCAAATTTAAAAGTTAAAAAAATTTTTGTTGGGGGCCCAAAATATTAACATAAGACATTTATTGTCTACCAATATAATTATAGGCAAAAATTTAAAGGAAGATAAGCTATAATTCAAGTGTGACTGGTTCCTGAAAATTTTAGCAGAATGGGAAGTCCACTGATGCTTTTGTTGAGACATAAGTGAAATGTCTGCTTTAAAATAATTAAACACCAGCAGTTAATTATTAATGTTGGAAAAAGTTATGTGAGCATTGTAATGTGCCATAAAAATTAAGGTTCTATTTGGACTGTAGATCAGCAATGATTTCTGGCTAGTTAGGACACTAGCTCTCTGTTCTCAAAACCTTTTTCCTCCAGTCACAGCATCTGAAGTATAGTTTACATGTTGTGTTTCTCCATTAAGAAGAATTATTACCATTAAAAAAGAAAGAAAAGGAAAGGAAAAGAGCTTCTGATATTTAGAAATGTGTGTCAATTATTTTGCTGTAATCCCTGATCTGAGGTTGTTGGCAACAGAGGCTTATAGCATGTGTTCAAACAGAAACACATTATGAGATAATTCTCCAAAACAAAACTGGCTAGTGGTGAGGAGATATATGGATTGATAACTCATATTCTAGGTCTTTGTACCACAATCATTACTTTTTCAAAGATTTTACTGTTCTACTAGTGAGTCTGTTTCAGTTATTTATCTCTTTTTAAGGGGATAGGTACCATATTTGACTGTTTGAACTTTAAAAATGAGAAAATATGAGAACCTTAATAAATACTAGCCAGTAGTTCTGTACCTGTTTAGTACTTAATTATAAGTAGACGTGGCTCTAGACACAGTTATGGAATTAAGGAAGATTAGATACTTTTCTTCCCTTGAGATCTTATTTTCTGAGGCCCTTTCCTTTCTGTTAGGAAACTCTCCCTCTGTTGTGCTCAGTATGATATGTTAACTTTTTTAGGCACTTTCCTTCCATCCCCTGTCAGCATATGCTGTTCTTAATCTTGTTTTCCTCTGGCCTTAAGACATTAGTGTTAGATATTTATTTAATGAGTGTTGCTTCTTAAAATACTTGGCAGTAAACTTAAGATTCTTAGAGAATGTTTTTCCAGATGGGATAAATCTTGTAGAGAAATTTCAATTCACTTTATCAGTATTATAGAGTTGTTAGAGCAGTCTCTTTTCAGTAAACATATAAAGGGCATTCAGGCATTTAGTATATAGAGAAATTGAAACTAGCTAAATAACATTTTTGAGTACTCACTAAGGGCTCTATATGCACTAAACCTTTACATTTAACCCTTATAGAAACATATTAAATGGTTACTGTTATATTCTTGTTTTCCATGGAGAACACTGAGACACAGATATGCAATGTACCAAGTCACACAGCCAATGAGTGGTAGAGCCAAAATTCAAACCTAGGTGTTTTGGCTCCAGAGTATGTGTTACTAAACATTACTTTCTATTAGTTTTAACCATTACTCTCTATATTCAGTTGTCGTTAACCTTTACTCTACACTCAAACAGGGGGCCTCTTAATATTTGCTTGTTCATTCATTTGGGAGAGAGATTGAAAAGATTTTTTTGAAAATGTTTATCACATTTCCTAAAATTCAAGGACCACTTCTCTTTTTCTTCATATAACCTCATTAAAAAAAAACACAACTTATGTGTATTGTAAAGGGAAATTTCCCATCACTGCTATAAATGGAAAGCCAGTATTGTAAGTAGAAGGTAACTTTAAAAATTATTTATTTAATTGTAAATAGGGTGAAAGTAAAATCATTATTAATTAGCTAGATATTGTTGCTTATCAAATTGTCTGAAACTTGAAGCTTGCTTTCTCTGTGTTAAAAGAGGAGACTAGCAAATGTTTGTTAGGAAATAGAATTACATTGTCACCAAATTGAGATTTTCTTCTTTAGTAATCAGACAAAAAGAAAACTTTCAGTAATAACATGTCAATGTACTACCTAAAACCAGAAGTCTGACACTTTAGGAAAGTGAACTATATTATTCTGAGTCTCTTGCAACCACGAGAGACTTTGTGGCACTTAATCTTTTTAAAAAGAAAGCCATTCTTGGGACTTCCCTGGTGGTCCAGTGGTTAAGAATCCACCTTTCAATGCAGGGCACGTGGGTTTGATCCCTGGTCAGGGAACTAAGATCCCATGTGCTGCAGGGCAACTAAGCCTTCGCTCTCTGGAGCCCGCACACCACAACTAGAGAGAAGCCCGCACACAGCAATTAGAGAAGCCCGCGCACCGCAACGAAGAGCCCGTGCGCTGCAAAGAAAGATCCCACATGCCTCAATGAAGATCCCACATGCCACAACTAAGACTCAACGCAGCCAAATAATAAAAAAATTAAATTTAAAAAAAGCCATTCTTTAATTAAGTGAATTTATACCTACAGTATATTCTTTTACTTTCTTATAACCTTAATTCATCCTTAATGTGCTTGTAAATTCCAGAAGTTTGAAAGAAGTATATAATTATTGCAAGATTCACAGTTATTTTAGAAAATTTTCTTGATAAGACTTCGGAATTGGTATAATTAACCTCCCTAACTATAAACAAGATAATCAAGTTAGGAGAAAAGCTGGCAAAAATTTGTCATTTAAAAAAAATTAAATAAACCTAACTCATTTTATTTAGTGTTGGAAGTTCTTAGATGAAAGTCAGTATAAAAATGTAGAATCCTTTTCTTTTATGTACATTATTCATTAAGTTGATGGTTGGATCGAGTTGATGAGAAATAAAGATCAAACTGCATCTAAAGCTAGGTATAAGAAATTCTAATTTATGCTGTGCTGTTAAGATTAGAAATTCTAATTTCAGCGTCTGGCAGCAAGTGTCTTTATCTCACACTAAGCTAGAAAAGAAAGCCTACATTCAGAGAAGCTGACATTGGCATAGGGCCACAGGTAGGTTTTTAGCTATTGTGAATTTACAGTGATTTTTTTCAGTTTTTACTGCTTCTGTGACAGCATTAAAATGATTGAGTAGACAGAAAATGGGAAATAAGAATGTTTTAAAAGTCTTTGCTTAATACTTCATGAAGCATTTTAGCAAAAAGCAAAACAAAATATGTCATTCCTTTTTATACTTACTAAAAATATTAGTGGAGAAGGAGTGGCACAAGAGAAATAGAGGAGTGTATCCTTTAGAAAATATTAATTCTTTAATGCGGTAGTAATAAGATTCTATTTACACATGTTATGTGTTGTTGGTCAGATAGTTTTCATTCTGAAGTTTTGTTAGCTCTGTCCTATTGAAAGTCCATCCCATTCCATACCTACCTACTTTGCTTCTATTCTCTCAAAAAAATAATCACTCTTCCTTTTGGTGTTTTTAAAGTTTATATTACTTGATTGTGTTGAAGAACAAAGCAAAACCTGTTGACTAATCTGGCTTTACTGATAAACTCAGTGGAAGTTTTTGGTCTGTAAAATCCAAGTCCCAAGTGTGTATGGTAGAATTGACTGGTATTTAAAAATAAATGTCTCCTGAGATATAAATGTGTATATTGATCAAGAAATAATTTCCATGTCTTTATTTCAGTATATATAATTTTTCTTGTCTTTTATGATTTCCGGTTCCATTTGTGTTCCTCTCTATCTGTCTGCCTGCTTTAGCTGTGCTTCATTTCCATGTAGTATCTCTCTGATTACTGAGAATTTTCTGCATCTTCTAATATGGAAAAACTGATTATTCTTAAATCCATAAGTATTTAGTGGTTTCAGATGCCAACATATCATAAGAAGTAAAGTCATAGATACATGAAAACACTTCAAATACATTCAAAACCAAGATAAAACTGTTACTAACCAGGGTTCTTGGACTTCTTAATCAATAGAAATTGATAAGAGGCCAGGCAAGAAATTCAGGCAAGGCTTTGTTGGGACTCCTGCTGCAGCAGGAGGGAGTAAAAACAAGTAATAGATTCCCTTGCCCGCTCCCTGGGGTTGGGGGGGTGAGAGTTGGTCCCTTATATGGGGTAGGGTAGGGGCGGGTCCTGACTTTGAGCCAGAGGGGTGACTTGGGTGGTTTGCCCACCCCCTTGGTGGTGCTATGTGCAGGGGGCATGTGTAGTACCCTGCTTTCCCTCCTTACTCCTCGAGCAGTGGCAGTTGGGTTTTTTGTGTTTTTGTGTCTTGTTCATAATTTGCCCCAACTGTGAATGCACGCAATTATTTTTAGTCCCTTATCGTTTCTTTGTATTTTGTTGCTCCAGGAGACACTGGTCCAGGTGCAAGCATTGCAGCAAAAGGTCCCAGGTCCCAGGTTCTAGCCTGTCTCAAAACTAGCTGTGGTTTGAATAGCAGCTGTCTTTAAAATAATATGTTGGTTTTTTAAATTGAGGTGTAATTGACATATGAATATATTTAGTTTCAGATGTTCAACATATCTGTATAATAATCTCCACATTCTCTGTATCTATAACCTAAGTTTTTTTTTAATATTCCACATAAAAGTATTTGTATAAATATTCCACATACGGTATTTGTCTTTCTCTGTCTGATTTATTTTACTTAGTACAGTGCCTTCAGGGTTCATCCATGTTGTTGCAAATAGAAAGATTTCCTTCTTTTTATGGCTGAATGATATTCCATTGTGTGTGTGCACACACACATGCGTATGTGAATGCATGTGTATATGTATATATATGTACTTATATACATATACCATATTTTCTTTATCCATTCATTTATCAATAGACACTTAGGTTGTTTCCATATCATGGCTATTATAAATAATGCTGCAGTGAACGTGGGGTGAATATATCTTTTTGAGTTGGTGTTTTCATTTTCTTCAGATAAGTACCCAGAAGTGGAATTGTTGTATCATATGTTAGTTCTATTTTAATTTTTTGAGGAAACTCCATACTGTTTTCCGCAGTGGCTGCACCAATTTTCATTCCCACAAGCAATGTGCAAGGGGTTTCTTTTCTCCACACTTCACCAGCACTTGTTATTTCTTGTCTTTTTGATAAATAATGTTTAGTAGTAGGTGAATAGATACATCGTTGGCTGGGAATGCACTGATGGCTTCAAAATACTGTTTTAAGTGCTTCTCAAAGTGTCTCTTTAAAAAAGTACATTTTATTCTAGCCAAATATGAAGTTAGCCTAATCATCTGCTAAAAAAAAAAATAGGATCATCTGAGGGAAGGAAAATACTAGATTTCCAAAGGAATCAGTTGATTCTTTGGGCAGTTGTATAGCATAATGATGAAGAGCATTGGCTCTCAATCTCAGTGCCTGGGTTAAACCTTGCTGTTTTACTTGCTAAACATAACCTTGAGCAGGTTACTTAGCCTCTCTATGTATCAGTTACCTCATATGCAAAATAATAGTATCTAATTTATATGGTTGTTGTATAGATTAAACAAGATGATGCATGTAAAGTGCCTAGCATGTAGTAAGCATTCAATAAATAATGGCTATGATTAGGAGGGAACTGTCTAAGCCACCTATTACAAACATCCTCCCTTATTTAATTCTTTTTTTTTTTTTTTTTTACTATGAAGGATACTTTTCTGCTAGTTTTACTTTATTATATGAGGCCTATACTCTGTGATCTTTTTTTAAAATTAATTTTTATTGGCATATAGTTGGTTTTCTGTGATCTTTTTTTATTTGCAGGAAAGATTGTTACTGGGTTTCTCATTAAATGTATTCAGGTTCCTATGTCCTTCTAGGTGAGAAATAGAAGATAGTATTTCCTGCATCTTTACACATCCCAAGTGTAAACTTCTCAAGGTTTTGAAAAATGAGTAAAACACAGTTGATCTTCAGGATTCCATATTTGTGACTCCTTACTTGCTAAAATGTATTTTTAATCCCAGAATCAATACTCACAGTGCTTTCTCAGTCATTCACAGACATGAGCAGAATAATAAAAAATTTGAGCCATCTAATGTGCATGTTAGCAGCTAAGGTCAATCAAGGCAATGTGCTGCCTTCTTCCTTAAGCTCTAACACTGAAAACAGGTGTCCTCTTCGTAGTCTATTTTGTGCCATGCTTTTTGCATTTTTTTTTTTTTTTTTTTTTTTTTTTTTGCTGTACGCGGGCCTCCCACTGCTGTGGCCTCCCCCGTCGCGGAGCACAGGCTCCGGACACACAGGCTCCGCGGCCATGGCTCGCGGGCCCAGCCGCTGCGCGGCATGTGGGATCCTCCGGGATAGGGGCACGAACCCGTGTCCCCTGCATCGGCAGGCGGACTCTCAACCACTGCGCCACCAGGGAAGCCCGCTTTTTGCATTTTTGTTGGTGATTTTTTTGGTTTAAAATGACCCTCAGTTGTAGTGCTGAAGTGCTGTCTAGTGTTCCTAAGTGCAAGAAGTCTTGATGTGCCTTACAGAGAAAATACATGTGTTAGGTAAACTTCTTTCAGGCATGTTATAGTTCTGTTGGTCATGAGTTCAATTCTAATGACTCAATAATATACAGTATATTAAATGACTTTTTTTCTTTTTTAAAATTAATTTTTATTTGAGTATATTTGTTTTACAGTGTTGTATTAAAGTTTCTGCTGTACAGCAAAGCAAATCAGCTATGCATATACATATATCCCCTCTTTTTTGTATTTCCTTCCCATTTATTTAGGTCACCACAGAGCACTGAGTAGAGTTCCCTGTGCTATACAGTAAATGACTTTGAACAGAAACACATATAAAAGAAGGTTATATATTGGTGGGTTGACAAAAATGTTTTGACTAGAAGCTCACCTGACCCTGTATTTCCCATAGGAACAATGATTCAGTATTTGCTAATAAAGTGTTTGCAATAATTTTATAGAACATGACTACCACAGTTAATGAGAATCAAATATACAGATGCTCCTCAACTTACGATGGGGTTACATCCTGATAAATCCATCGTAGGTTGAAAATATTGTAAGCAGAAAATTCATGTAATACTCCCAATCTAACAAACATCATAACTTAGCCTAATCTACTTACACATTCTCAATACACTTAGCCTACAGTTGGGCAGAATCATCTTAACACAAAGCCTACTTTATAATAAAATGTTGACTAGCTCAGATAATTTTTCTAATACTGAAAGTTAAACACAACTGGTGTGGGTACAGAGTGGTTATAAGTGTATTGGTTGTTTACTCTCGTTTTCCTGTGGCTTACTGGGAGCTGGAGCTCACTGCTGCTGCCCAGCATCACGAGAGAGTATGGTACCTCATATGGCTAGCCCAGGAAAAGCTCAAAACTCAAAATTTGAAATATGGTTTCTACAGAATGCATATCATTTTCCTACTATCATAAATTTAAAAAATCCTAAGTCAAATCATCATAAAGCAGGGGCCATCTGTTTATATACTGTGGTAGGCAACCTCTGACATGGCTCTCAGTGATCCCTGTCTCCTGGTATTCTCACCTCTGGGTAATCCTGGCTCTCTGAATGTGGGTGGGACCTGGTGACTTGATTCTAACAAATAGAATATGGCAAAAGTGATAGGATATGACTTTTGTAGTTAGGTTTTACAAAGACTGTGACTTCTGTCTTGCTGGTATACTCTCTCTGGCTCTTCTTCTGTGCCAGTTCTGATGAAGAGGGCTGCCTGGCAAAGAACTGAGGTTAGCCTCCTGCCAACAGCCAGCAAGGAACTGCCAACAGCCCATAAGGAACTGAATCCTACCAACAACCACTTAGTGAGCTCAGAAGCAGTTACTTCACCACTTTAACCTTGAGGTAACTATGGCAGTGCCCTAAACCTTAATTGCAGCCTTGTGAAGGGTCCTGAAGCAGAGTGCTCAGTTAAGCAGTACCTGGATTCTGACAAACAGAAAATTAAAAAATAAATGTGTGTTGTTTCAAGTCATTGAATTTTAGAGTAATTTGTTATGCAACAATAAGTAATTAACGCGTGTATAGTTAAATACATATAGTTACACATTAAGACCTCTAAACACAATAGTTGAGATGGAGCAGGCAATAAAAAGCTGTGCTGTGTTTTGACTTTTGGCAGCTTTTATTCTTTCTCCCCAATGTTCAATTATTATTTTCAGTTCTAATTTTTTGATAGTAGTAACCACGATTCCTTCTTTTTTATTCCTTTTTCATATGAAGATTGCTGTATATAGAGGAAAAAGTTTGAGTATTACAATTAATATCTTATATTTCTGTGTAGATTCAATAATTATTAACATTTTCAAAATTTGCTTTCTGCCCCACCTCCTCTCTTTATAGATGGATGGATAGATAGATTACCTGTTTTCTTATTGTTGCTGTTGTTTAATTGTTTGAAAGTAAGCTACAAATATCACATGCATCTCTTAGAAATACAAGACATTATTCTCAAATCCAAGAAAATTAACAATAAATTCCATAATATCATCCAGTATCTAGTCCAACCACAGACTTCCCCATAATGACTTGTATAACTTTTTTTAAAACAGAATCCAGTAAAGGTTGATGATACATTGCATTTAATTGTTTTGTCTCTTTAGTTTCTGTTAATCTAATACAGTCTTCTCCTACCCCTGTATTTTTACTATACATGAAATAGACTTCTAGAGAGTTTAGGCCAGTTGTCCCTACATTCTGGGTTTGTTAAATTGTTATTGTATTTTTAATCCCTTGAAATTTCTAAGTTGGAAGTTAAGTCTAGAAGGTTGATTTCATTGGAGTTAAACATTTTGGCAAGAATACTTCATGGGTGATATTGTATACTTCTTATTGTATCATATCAAGCACAGTATCATTTAAAATGATGACTCTCCATTGGAAACATACATTTTTTCCTTTGCAATTAGTAGGTAATCTGTGGGTAGTTACTGTGGCACCGTGCAAATAATTTTGTTATTCAACAACCTTTTCACTTCATGCATTGGTAATCCTTTCCCAAACTTGTTGTTATTTTAGGGGTTATAAAATGGTGATTTTCTTATTATATTATTTATTCTATTAATAATAGCTGGCATTCTTGTGTTAAAAAAAGAAAAAAAAAGAAATTAACAGGTCGTTTTTGTTTTTGAGTATTACTATGAACTTGTGGATTTTTATTTTAATGCTAAAATAGCCATGAATTTGGCTAGAAGAGTCCTTTTAAGCTGGTTCTCTGTCCTTTTTTAAAAAGTAACAACTTTATTGAGATACAGTTAACATCATGTCATTCATCTTTTTTTTTTTTTTTTTTTTGGCGGTACGTGGGCCTCACACTGTTGTGGCCTCTCCCGTTGCAGAGCACAGGCTCCGGACGTGCAGGCTCAGTGGCCATGGCTCACGGGCCTAGCCACTCTGCGGCAAGTGGGATCTTCCCGGACCAGGGCACGAACCCGTGTCCCCTGCATTGGCAGGCGGACTCTCAACCACTGCGCCACCAGGGAAGACCCACATTCATTCTTTTAATGTATATATTTAATGTGTAAAAGTTGATGTTTTTTAGTATATTCACAGTACTGTACAACCATCACCACTATCTAATTCCAGAACATTTTCATTACCTCAACATAGAAACCCTAAACCCATTAGCAGTCACTCTCCATTTACCCCCTCCCCCCAGGTCCTGGCACCCCTAATCTACTTACTGTCTCAATGAGTTCGCCTATTTTGGACATTTCATATAAATGGAATCATAGAATATGTGGTCTTTTGTGTCTGACTTTTTTCACTTAGGATAATATTTTCAAGGTTCATCCATGTTGTAGCATGTATCAGTAATTCATTCCTTTTTAGCAATAAATAACATAGTTGGTCCCCCATTCCATGGATATGGAGGGCCAACTGTACTCTGCCATTTTTATAATTGTCTTAAGCATCTGTGGACTTGGGTATCCATGGGGTTCCTGGAACCAATTCCCCTCAGATACCAAGGGACGACTATATTCCATTGTATGAATATATCGCTTTTTGTTTATTCATTCATCGGTTGATGGACAGTTGGGCTGTTTCCCATGTTGGCTATCAGTAATACTGCCATGAACATTAATGTACAAGTTTTTTGTGGACGTATGTTTTCAGTTCTGTGTATACCTAAGAGTGGAATTATTGGGTTTTATTGGTAAATCTATATACTTAACTCTTGATGAACTGCCAAACTGTTCTCCAAAGTGGATGAACCATTTTACACCCCCACCAACAATGTTGTCAATATCTACAAAAAAACGCAACAGGGATTTTGATAGGTACTGTATTGAATCTGTAGGTAAATTTGAGGAATATTGCCATCTTAATAGTATTAATTTTTTTTTTTTTGCGATACGCGGGCCTCTCACTGTTGTGGCCTCTCCCATTGCAGAGCACAGGCTCCGGACGCGCAGGCTCAGCGGCCATGGCTCACGGGCCCAGCTGCTCTGCGGCATGTGGGATCTTCCCAGACCAGGGCACGAACCCGTGTCCCCTGCATCGGCAGGCGGACTCTCAACCACTGTGCCACCAGGGAAGCCCCCTTAATAGTATTAAGTTATTTAATCCATAAGCATGAGATGTCTTTCCATTCATGAAGGACTTTTTTGTTTTGTTTTTTGGCTGCACCACGTGGCTTGCAGGATCTCAGTTCCCTGACCAGGGATTGAAGCCAGGCCATGGCAATGAAAGCACCGAATCCTAACCACTAGACCACCAGGGAACGCCTCCCATTTAGGACTTCTTTAATTTCTTTCAACGATGTTTTGTAGTTTTAGTGTACAAGTCTTAACACTTCCTTTTGTTAAATTTGTTCCTAATTATTTTTGTCTTTACTGTAGCTTATTGTCTTTAACCAAGATAGCTACACATTGAGTATACACCATTTATAAGAAATACATTTTTTAAATATTTAGTTGTGATAAAATACATATAACAGAATTTGCCATCTTAACTGTTTATAAGTGTACAGTTCAGTAGTGTTAAATGTTGGTGGAAGGAGAAAATCGGAGGCTTTGGTGTTAATAGATAAGGGTAGGAAGTGGGGGCAGAAGGGGGAGGAGAGAACTATTTTCCAGATATTCTTGGTAGCTTTTACAGTTCTACTCCCAATTCATTTCCCTATCCTCAAGTCTACTATTGCATTTATTAACGTAGCAGGGAGATGTAGCCACCCTAGTATGTCTGTCATTGGACCATTTTTTGGCTGTCGATTTCACTTTCCCTTTATTCCCACAATCATTTACTAAGTACTATAAAGTCTTAACTACTTTTTTAAAACTAAAAATTTTTTTCCATAGTCTTGCTAGTTACTTTGATTACCTTTCAATCCTAGGATACATCCACAAGACCTCAGCCTATTCCATTACATATCCCTGTATTTTCTACTCATTTCCTCTGCATTTCCAAGATGTTCAGTAATTTGTTAAATTAATTAATTAAAGATTAATTGATAGAATGACAGACATAGCTTCGTGAAAATGGCTTACCCAACAAGATCTGTTGGTTTAATGTTATGAGAAAGCAGTGTTTGAAGGGTTATATATTAAGAAGAGAAACTCCTATTGACTTCAATTCTGAAGTGTTTTAAAATGAATAAAAGAAATGACATTCTTTTTTTTTCTTTTAATTGAACTAGAATTGATTTACAATTCTGTGTTAGTTTCAGGTGTACAGCAAAGTTATTCAGTTATATATTTATATTCAGTCATATTTATATACTTTTTCAGATTCTTTTCCATTATAGGTTATTACAAGATATTGAATATAGTTCCCTGTGCCATACAGTAAATCCTTGTTGTTTATCTGTTTTATATATAGCAGTGTGTATCTGTTAATCACATACTCCTAATTTATTACCCCCCTTTCCCTTTGGTAACCATAAATTTGTTTTCTACATCTGAGTCTGTTTCTGTTTTGTAAATAAGTTCATTTGTATTATTTTTTAGATTCCACATATAAGTGATATAATATTTGTCTTTGTCTTTCCTACTTAGTTCACTTAGTATTATCATCTCTAGCTCCTTCCATGTTGCTGCAAATGGCAATAAGGAATGGCATTCTTTAATTTCAGTTTCTATTAATATTGGCACAGAGATTAAAAGCCTGATGTTTAATTCAGAATTCAGGCTTTCTATTTTAGAATTTATGGAGTATTTTTTTTGCCTGCCTTTTTTTGTTATTGTTATTTGTTTTTTGAGTTTTTGTTGTTGTTGTTGCCATGAAATAGAATTTTCCATACTCATTTTTATATGTGATTTTATTTTTATTTTTTATAAATTTATTTATTTTACTTTTGGCTGCTTTGGATCTTCATTGTCGCGCATGGGCTTTCTTTAGTGGCGGCAAGCGGGGGCTACTCTTTGTTGCAATACGTGGGCTTCTCATTGCAGTGGCTTCTCTTGTTGCGGAGCACGGGCTGTAGTTGCATGGGCTTCCGTAGTTGTGGCCCGCGAGCTCAGTAGTTGTGACTCACAGGCCCTAGAGCACAGGCTCAGTAGTTGTGGCGCACGGGCTTATTTGCTCCATGGCATGTGGGATCTTCCCGGACCAGGGCTCGAACCCATGTCCCCTGCATTGGCAGGCAGATTCTTAACTACTGCGCCACCAGGGAAGTCCCTTATATGCGATTTTAAAAGGTTTTTACAGAATTTTTTTCCCAATAGAAATTTATGCTTATATTTAAAACAGTAGTTTACAATTATTTCACTACAGAGACTTCTTTTTTTCTACCTGTCCTGAGTCTCTCCGTGCTAGTTTGGGGATGATTTTGTCTACCACAGTGTATTTTATTTAGTAAAAGATGACTTCTTTTCCCTTTAAAAAATTCAGTCAGACACATCTCAGTGCCAAACCACTGAGCAAGTCAACATGGTATTTCTAGTTGCCAAAGCTGCTGACCAGAGGTCAGTGTTTTGAAGTGAAGGAAAAGGTTATTTCCTTTATCAAAGACTAAAAATACACTGAAATAAGTGCTAATAGTATCTGTAAAGCATTTTATAAATACTGGAAATTGTTACTGAGTTCTGGTCTTTATGTGTATGTATATATCCTTGATATTTTAAAAATAAAAAGTTATCTTTGAAAAAGGTGAGAACCATTCTCTTAGAGTATTTTTTTAATTGTGGTAAAATACGCATAACATAAAATTTACCATCTTAACCATTTTTAAGTGTACAGTTCAGTAGTGTTAAGTACATTCACATTGTTATGCAACCAGTCTCTAGTCTCCAGTCTCATCTTGCAAATCTGAAGCTCACAAAAGTTAAATAAAATGTTCATCTTTGGGGAGTATTACATTTCTTACCCCACAATACAACCAAAGCGCTTTGTTTTAAATAAACAAATATTCATTTTCCCAATGTTAAAAGTTCATTCTGTAGTTAATAGCGGGGTTATAGGCATTTCTTATATAGACTTTTTTGTTTGGACGTTAATATGTCTACAATTGTGAGAAAAACATGGGTAAAACTAGAAAAAAAATTTATTCTAAACTATTCCTAAATGTCTGATTTTTAGATAACTTGAAAGTTGTATATATTTGCACACATCTCTGTAAGATGTTACATGAGCAGTAGGAGGTATACTCATTTATTTGTCAGCTGTTGCCAATAATACCTCATCAGTAAGCCACCTCTAAGTTCAGTGGCTTTAACAACAACCATTTATTCTCATAATCAGTGGTCTTGCAGATCTGCTGGAGTTTTCCTGATACAGGCTGGACTGAGCTCCATGCTGCAGGGTCATTTCAGGTCTTCTCTGGGGCTTAGGATAAAGAGGCAGCATTCTACTCAGAATAGTTCTTCTCATAGTGGATTAGTTGATCACAGAGAGTTCAAACAAAACTACCCAAGCATATTTTAGATCTCTGTTAGTTTTATATTTGCCAACTTCCTGTTGGCTGAGTAAGTCACATGGCTAAATTTATTGTCAAGGGTTGGGGAGCTACAGTCCATCTACCTCCATAGGAGGCCATAGCAAGAACGTGGATATATTTCTGTTACAGGAAAGTGAGAATTTTAGGAAGTAAAAGGAGTTGGTTTCTAAACTTAAAAGGCAGATTTCTTTTAGCACCTATATATTTAGTACCAACTCTTTTCTGTATGTTACAAATTCCTCACTCCTTTTAAAATAAAATTTGTTGTATATAAGATTGGACATCTAAAATGTGCCCACAAATGGTATAAATCAAAATTATTTTTACTCTGCTAGCTTTTATTACAGATGTTTTAGTTAGGTAATTTTCTACGTTCTTTTAAATAGCCTGTCAGTTACTGTAAAGATCAATACTTTTTCTTTTTTATTAGGTTGGTATTTTTTATATGGTAGATATTAATCCAGCTATATCAATAATCACTTTAAACATCGATGTCTTAATTTTTAATTTTTAAAATAAATTTACTTATTTATTTTTGGCTGCGTTGGGTCTTTGTTGCTGCACGTGGGCTTTCTCTAGTTGCGGCGAGTGGGGGCCACTCTTCATTATGGTGAACGGGCCTCTCATTGCAGTGGCTTCTCTTGTTGCAGAGCACAAGCTCTAGACGTGCGGGCTTCAGTAGTTATGGCACACAGGCTCAGTAGTTGTGGCTCGCGAGCTCTAGAGTGCAGGCTCAGTAGTTGTGGTACATGGGCTTAGTTGCTCCGCGGCATGTGGGATCTTCCCAGACCAGAGCTCGAACCCGTGTCCCTTGCATTGGCAGGCGGATTCTTAATGACTGCGCCACCAGGGAAGTCCAGTTGGTATTTTTAGTTGATGATTTTTGAAGTGTTGGATCTATCAAAGGATTGGAGCTACAAAACAATCACTCATTTAAAAAGATTAATGTGTTTTGTTTTGCAACTTGATGTAATACTATGATATTTTTTAAGAACATAAATTGCTTTTTTCTCACAGAGATCATACGATAACTGTTTGTTTGTTTGTTTTTGTTTGAAAACCAAGATGGAGTTGGACTAAAAGTGTAACTTCTTAATTGCCTAGCATTTCATTAGTGCTTCTAAGCAGGACATGTAGGTGCCTCTAAGACAAGTTTATAGAGAAAAATATGTACAAGGAGAAAGAAAGGAACATAAAAGAGAAGGAAAGGTAAAAAGAGGAATTGGAAAAAAGAAGAGGTGAGGAGGTGAGAAAGAGAAGTGTCTGTGTTGGAGAATGATTCAGTACCAGCAACAGTTATTCTAAATTCCCCTTGGCTTCATTAATGCCCTAGATATTGTGTCACTTTACCACCGTTCTCTCACTGTCTGAGGAGTGGGGTTTGTAGGAAATGAGGAAATATTTATGAACAGTTTTGAGTGAGAATAATCAATGATGGATGATCTGATGATCTTTTCATGGAAGACCAGATGTGCATGTTTGAAGGTCTGTTTTAAAGAATTGTCAAGTACAATAAGGTAGGTGCTTTGAGGGTAGGGGATGAGGAAATAGTCTGAGAACTATGGAATAGGTAAGTTAAGGATCTCAGTGGTTTATTAAGGATGGTTTTCTGAATGGTGCTAATTATATAAAGCCCTGTCCAGTAAGGCATGTTTTCCTCTATCCTGTCTCTTAATCTCCAAGCTTTTCTTTCTGCTCTGTTCTTCTCTAGTGTATCTTTTATTAACTCTGGCCTTTCTGGTTGCTACTACTGCCTCTGCTGCCAAAACATTAGAAACGGTGAGAGAATGTGCAGCCTTTTCATTTGTCTGCTTTGTTTAATATTTTTCTCTTGCCAACAAAATTGGATACTTTAAAAGTACTAGGGGGCTTCCCTGGTGGCGCAGTGGTTGAGAGTCCACCTGCCGATGCAGGGGACATGGGTTCGTGCCCCGGTCTGGGAAGATCCCACATGCCGTGGAGTGGCTGGGCCCGTGAGCCATGGCTGCTGAGCCTGTGCGTCCGGAGCCTGTGCTCCGCAATAGGAGAGGCCACAACAGTGAGAGGCCCGTGTACCGCAAAAAAAAAAAAAAAAAGTACTAGGGCTTCCCTGGTGGCACAGTGGTTAAGAGTCCACCTGCCAATACAGGGGACATGGGTTTGAGCCCTGGCCCAGGAGGATCCCACATGCCGCAAAGCAACTCAGCCCGTGCACCGCAACTACTGAGCCTGCGCTCTAGAGCCCGCGAGCTACAACTACTGAACCCACATGCCACAACTACTGAAGCCTGCGTGCCTAGAACCTGTGCTCCCCAACAAGAGAAGCCACCGCAATGAGAAGCCTGCGCACCTCAACAAAGAGTAGCCCCTGCTCGTTGCAACTAGAGAAAGCCTGCGCGCAGCAATGAAGACCCAACACAGCCAAAAATAAGTAAATGAAATAAATAAATAAATGAAATTCCAAGAAAAAGCCCAGCTCTTTAACAAAAAAAGTACTAAATAAAACTGGAAGACTAAATGTATATAGATGTGAAATGTTTCTTTTCTTTGTTTTTCTTCTTTATTTTTTTGGCTACATCAGGTCTTCGTTGTGGTGCATGGGCTCTCTAGTTGTGGCATGCGGGCTCCAGAGAGTGCGTGTGCTCAGTAGTTGCGGCACACAGCCTTAGTTGTCCCTCGGCATGTGAGATCTTAGTTCCCCAACAAGGGGTCGAACCCGGCCCCCCTGCATTGGAAGGCGGATTCTTAACCTCTGGACCACCAGGGAAGTCCCAGGATGTGTAATGTTTCTATGGTGCTTAATAGGGATTACCTACAGTGGTCTTTTAATTATTATTATAATAAGTTCCAGACTCGTTACAAAGAAAAATAACTTGTTATATAGAAAAGCAACCCTGAATGAATTTTATCTGCTCATAACAGCACGGTTAAATCTTGAAAACATTATTGAATAACAGATCCAAGGCACAAAAATTCTATTTATATAAAATTCAGAAATGGGCAAAACTAATCAGGTAGAGAATGTAATACTATTAAGAAAAGCAAGGAAATGATTACCACAAAAGTTAGGATAGTGTCTTTTTTTGATGAAAAGAAAGGCTGTTATGACCCAGAAGGAGCAGGTAGGGTTTTGGGGAACCTAGATGTTCTGTTTCTTGGCCTAGGTGGTAGCTACATGAGTGTTTACTTCATAGTAATTTATGGAACACTGCATTTGTATTATAAACACTTTTGTGTATGTGGGTTATGTTTTGTAATAAAAAGTGGTTTAAAATAAGGAAGACAATTATGGGAAAAACTAGAAAACAGGCAAACAAATTTAATAGAAAAAAGATAATTTTTCTCTACATGTTTATCTTGCTTTCCTTATTCGAGTGGGCACAAGTTACTGTCATAATGAAGAGAACATCAGAGGGGGCAGGATTTATCTGTACAATGCAATTTATATTTTGTTGTCTAGTCGGCAAAGACTGGAAGATGTAACTTCCACTTTTATAGTTAAATTATTTCATGGTCATTTTCTGAGGGGTCCTTAGTATGAGTTCTGGATTTAGAAGTATCATTTATATACCAGTTAGAAGAATTGACTAAGTATCTCTTAGTCAGTCTGACTCTTTGATATGATTCTGTATTGTGAGAATTTTAATTTTAATTTGTTTTGTTTTACATAATGAATATTGCAGTGATTAGATTTCTGTTTTCCTAATGTTAACTTAGGCTCAAACTGACTTCTCTTACTCAGTTAGGTTACTGATGATTTGTAAGGAGTATGAAATAATTATTTTCAAAAGCTGTTGCATGCAGTAACACTTTTGTTTTATCATATCTATATATAAAGGTAAAAAATAAAATCTCAGCAAAATAGCGACAATTAAGGCCTGGTAGAATTATACCAAAAATATTTTGAGAACATATCTAATGATGTTTTCTTTATACTTTTATGTTATTTTTTAAAGGTAGCGTAGTCTGCAGATTAATCTTTATCTTGTATTTTCTTCTATTTACTAAAAATTCTTAACCTATTTACTTACATTCTGTTTTTAAGCTTCTTATTTAATGACTTTATTCCAGTGAAATATAATTAACTTTATTTTTAATGCATTCTTTGATAAGAGAAACAAAATGCTGAAATTCAGTCTTCTTAATCACAAAGCAGCTATTTTAAAGACATTAAAAATTTAAATACATAGTTAGAAGTTAAGATTGATAGGCACTGATTATCTTTCCTGTGTTTTCTTCTCAAACTTATTTTGGGGAAGGGGGGTAAACGCAGTTTGTTTCTCTTTCTCTCTTTCCCTTTAGTTTTCTGCTATTCCTTTTATAATTCAGTCATAAAAGGCCTGGACTCAGCAGAATATGAAATATTTTTGTTTATTGTTGTTATTTGTTGTGTTTGTTTCTTACAGGCTAGATCTGTTTACAGTGATTAACAAGGAAAGTTAAATTTAAAATAGTCTTAAATGTTCAGTATTAAATACCATCTTGGAGGAAAAAAAACAAGAAATCTGCCTCCTCTCAATTTGTTTTTGGGACATTAAACATAAACATTAATTTGATTATGATTACTGTATAGTTACCATTCCAAACATAATAATTAAAATAAGTCAACATTGTTTACTCTTTGTAAAAATATTTGTTCAAAACACTGTGCTGCACAATATATCATCATTACTGAAATCGTATTTAACAATCTGAATCATTTTGCTATGGAATTCATTTAACTCTGACTACATTAATTGTTTGATTTAAGTGTTTTTCTCTGCTTTTATGAAAAGCACACTCTTAAAAAAATTTTTTTTAACTTAATCCCTAATTTGCCTTTTCACACAGAGTTTTAAAAGATTAAGGAGCCAACATAACCAGTGTGTGTTATGTTTAAGATTTCCTTTGTTGTTTGCAGCACATGCAACAATGTTGTTCTTTCTCTGACACAGACCCAGACAAAGGCTGAGTATAGCAAGGAAGCAGACAGCACGCCTCCAGTAGTGGCCCCTGCCTGGCTCCAGGATTTGTAAACAGAAACATCCCAGGCTCCAATGAGGCAGACAGCGGTTCCCTGTCAGTTCTGCATTCAGGAAGTGCTTGCTTGTACAAGCCCAGACATTGCACACAGGCATACATAGCAGTGTTTACATTTGGCTGAGTATTTAACTGAGAAAGCTGATAGGGAGGAAGAAGAGGGTTTATTAGAACTAGCAGAATACAACAATTTCAGGGATAGCTTATATATAGCATATATGCTTTTTTAAAAAAAGATACAAAAAACAAAAGTTTGGAGTTTTTTGGTTAAAGGCCTCTTATTACACACATATGTGAATATACATACTGAAATACTTTTCTTGGCAGTTTTTCAGGGATTTCATATTTTGAGACCATGTGACACATATACTGAAAACTTTTTCACTTAAAATATTTAACCATTAGCATGATTTTTAATGTTTAAAAATATTTTAACACTTTTTCTTCCCTATTATATGAATTAATAATTTATATTTCAGATTTTGGGTTAATGTATACTTTTATGTAAAATTTATGTTGAATTTTCTTTTGTGAATTTGAGAATAAAAGCAAAGAGAATGCTGAGCCTTCAGAAAACACTAGAAGACTTAAACAGAATTTTGGAATTAGAAGGACTTTCGAAGCTAACCTAGTATAACCACTTTTTTTTCTAATAGTTTAATTTTAATAGCAAACGTATAGGAACAGCACAGCAAACAGACAACATTAAAAACATGTTACTGCATGTGTGACAACTCCGAAAAGTATAGTGAATGGGTGGAATCTCCTGTATAATAAAAATGCTACAAACACCATTTAGTTGCTGTCAATAAGAAATTTACTTGGTTTTGAAAAAATCCAAATACTGGCATTGTTCAGAAACATTTAACAGGTTTATTTATAGTTGTTATGAAGTTGAACTGCTGAAACTTGTTCACCGAAACATTTTGACTTGCATTTATGCTTTCTGTGTCCTTGTTTATATTAAAAATTGACATACAAATGAAAATAGAAAAACTGCCAATACCTAATTTCTGTCCCCTATTTTTCTACTCCAAATCATACCTTTTGACCGTGGTGGGGTGGGGGGAGGAGGTCTAACATTCAGAACTAATAATAACAGGAAGGAAAGAAAAAAATTATTTTTTGAGAATGAAATGTTTCCTGTCATACTGGATTCTTAATTAAGTACATTCTCCACACATGTAGCATGCCAGTTGACTGTCTCTTGGCATAACAGTTACACATTTGGCATGGGTAGCACACAGGTTGCTGTCTTCAATAAAGGCCAACCAGGACTCCCCTGGTGGCACAGTGGTTAAGAATCCAACAGCCAATGCAGGGACGCAGGTTCGATCCTGGGTCTGGGAAGATCCCATATGCCGCGGAGCAGCTAAGCCCGTGCGCCACAACTACTGAGCCTGCGCTCTAGAGCCCACGAGCCACAATCACTGAAGCCCATGTGCCTAGAGCACATGCTCCGCAACAAGAGAAGCCACCGCAATGAGAAGCCTGAACACTAAAACGAAGAGCAGCCCCCGCTCGCCACAACTAGAGAAAGCCCGTGTGCAGAAGCGAAGATGGAACGCAGCCAAAAATAAATAAACAAAAAATTAAAATTAAAAAAAAAAGTCCAACCAGACAGGACTCATTCCCCTCCTGCACTATGGAAGTGCAGATATGTTTTGACTTCCTGAGCAGTTTCTCACACCAAATACTGAAAGGGAAGTTTGGGACTTAGAATTTTAGTGATCGTGTAATAATGTCTAATTTTATGTACTGCTATAGTACCAGATCTGTAATGATGAAGTGTCTTCACTATAAGCAGCTGAGATAGATGCTACAAAATTTTTCTATTAAAACTTTTCCATTTTTATAGAAGTCCCTTAGTTTTCTTTTACAAGTTTGTTTTCTTAAAACTTACATTGATTTATAACAAGTTAGGCTGTCTGCTTTTAAAACCCAAACTAGATTATAAAAATGTTAAGGCAAGCACATTGATAACATAAAGAAGAGATTGAAAAGGATGAGATGGAAAAATTGGAAATCAGTTGCAATAATGTAGAAAAACTCAAAGGTCTGAGAATCCTTAATAGCCCTAGAGAATATCACCATAGGCTAATTGATATCCAAAATTATGACCCCAGTCATGTAGATATTTGCTCCAGTATATTTAGGTTAAGAAGGTAGAGAAAATACACATTGTACTTTAAAGAGCATTTTATATAAAACGCTTTAAGTTAAAGTATTTAATTGTGATACTCATTGGCTTTTATCCAACATTTTTTGCTCTTCTGTGCTATCATTTCTCAGTTGCACTAATAGGCAAGGGAAATAGCCCCTTTTTTGCAATAGGTGGTAATAAGGAGCTTAGTTTTGAATATGTTGTTTAGATATTTCTAAAAAATTCAATTAGGAATATAAAGTATATTTAAGAAACTATAGGTACATAAATTTTTTTGCAATCATATTTATTTATTTTAAATATCTTTGTTGGACTATAATTGCTTTACAATGGTGTGTTAGTTTCTGCTGTATAACAAAGTGAATCAGCTATACATATACATACATCCCCATATCTCCTGCCTCTTGTGTCTCCCTCCCACCCTCCCTATCCCACCCCTCTAGGTGGACACAAAGCACCGAGCTGATCTCCCTGTGCTATGCAGCTGCTTCCCACTAACTATCTGTTTTACATTTGGTAGTGTGTATATGTCCATGCCATTCTCTCACTTTGTCCCAGCTTACTCTTCTCCCTGCCTGTGTCCTCAAGTCCATTCTGTATATCTGCATCTTTATTCCTGTCCTGCCCCTAGGTTCTTCAGAACCTTTTTTTTTTTCTTTTTTACATTCCATGTATATGTGTTCTCTTTCTGACTTACTTCACTCTGTATGACAGTCTCTGGGTCCATCCACCTCACTACAAATAACTCAATTTCGTTTCTTTTTATGGCTGAGTAATATTCCATTGTATATATGTGCCACATCTTCTTTATCCATTCATCTGTCGATGGACACTTAGGTTGCCTCCATGTCCTGGCTATTGTAAATAGAGCTGCAATGAATATTGTGGTACATGACGCTTTTTGAATTATGGTTTTCTCAGGGTATATGCCCAGTAGTGGGATTGCTGGGTTGTATGGTAGTCCTATTTTTAGTTTTTTGAGGAACCTCCATATTGTTCTCCATGGTAGCTGTATCAATTTACATTCCCACCAACAGTGCAAGAGGGTTCCCTTTTCTCCACACCCTCTCCAACAGTTATTGTTTGTAGATTTTTTTGATGATGGCCATTATAACCAGTGTGAGGTGCTACCTCGTTGTAGTTTTGATTTGCATTTCTCTAAATGATTAGTGATGTTGAGCATCCTTTCATGTGTTTCTTGGCAGTCTGTATATCTTCTTTGGGGAATGTCTGTTTAGGTCTTCTGTCCATTTTTGGATTGGGTTGTTTGTTTTTCTGATATTGAGCTGCATGAACTGCTTGTATATTTTGAAGATTAATCCTTTGTTAGTTGCTTCATTTGCAAATATTTTCTCCCCTTCTGAGGGTTGTCTTTTCATCTTGGTTATGGTTCCCTTTGCTGTGCAAAAGCTTTTAAGTTTCATTAGGTCCCATTTGTTTACTTTTGTTTTTATTTCCATTCCTCTAGGAGGTGGGTCAAAAAGGATCTTGCTGTGATTTATGTCATGGAGTGTTCTGCCTATGTTTTCCTCTAAGAGTTTTATAGTGTCTCGCCTTACATTTAGGTCCTTAATCCATTTTGAGTTTATTTTTGTGTATGGTGTTAGGGATTGTTCTAATTTCATTCTTATACATGTAGCTGTCCAGTTTTCCCAGCACCACGTATTGAAGAGGCTGTCTTTTCTCCATTGTGTATTCTTGCCTGTTTATCAAACATAAGGTGACCATATGTGCATGCGTTTATCTGTGGGCTTTCTGTGCTGCTCCATTGATCTATATTTCTGTCTCTGTGCCAGTACCATGCTGTCTTGATTACTGTAGCTTTGTAATATAGTCTGAAGTCAGGGAGCCTGATTCCTCCAGCTCCATTTTTCTTTCTCAAGATTGCTTTGGCTATTCAGGGTCTTTTGTGTTTCCATACAAATTGTGAAATTTTTTGTTCTAGTTCTGTGAAAAATGCCATTGGTAGTTTGATAGGGATTGCATTGAATCTGTAGATTGCTTTGGGTAGTATAATTATTTTCACAATGTTGATTCTTCCAATCCAAGAATGTGGTATATCTCTCCATCTGTTGGTATCAACTTTAATTTCTCTGATTAGTGTCTTATAGTTTTCTGCATACAGGTCTTTTGTCCCCTTAGGTAGGTTTATTCCTAGGTATTTTTTTGTTGTTATTGCAGTGGTAAATCGGAATGTTTCCTTAATATCTCTTTCAGATTTTTCAGCATTAGTGTATAGGAATGCAACAGATTTCTTTGCATTAATTTTGTATCCTGCTACTTTACCACATTCATTGATTAGCTCTAGTAGTTTTCTGGTAGCATCTTTAGGATTCTCTATGTATAGTATGATGTCATCTGCAAACAGTGACAGTTTTACTTCTTCTCCGTTTTGGATTCCTTTTATTTCTTTTTCTTCTCTGATTGCTGTGGCTGAAACTTCCAAAACTTTGTTGAATAATAGTAGTGAGAGTGGACAACTTTGTCTTATTCCTCATCTTAGAGAAAATGGTTTCAGTTTTTCACCATTGAGGATGATGTTGGCTGTGGATTTGTCATATATGGCCTTTATTATGTTGAGGTAAGTTCCCTCTATGCCTACTTTCTGGAGGTTTTGTTTTTTTTGGGTTTTTTTGCAGTATATGGGCCTCTTACTGTTGTGGCCTCTCCCGTTGTGGAGCACAGGCTCCCGACGCGCAGGCTCAACGGCCATGGCTCACGGGGCTAGCCGCTCCACGGCCTGTGGGATCTTCCTGGACCGGGGCACGAACCCATGTCCCCTGCATCGGCAGGGGGACTCTCCACCACTGCGCCACCAGGGAAGCCCTGGAGGGTTGTTATCAAAAATGGGTGTTAATTTTGTTGAAAGCTTTTTCTGCATCTATTGAAATGATCATATGGTTTTTCTCCTTCAATTTGTTAACATGGTTTATCACATTGATTGATTTGTGTTTCTTGAAGAATCCTTGCATTACTGGGGTAAACCCCACTTTATCATGGTGTATGATCCTTTTAATGTGCTGTTGGATTCTACTTGCTAGTATTTTGTTGATGATTTTTGCATCTATGTTCATCAGTGATATTGGCCTGTAGTTTTCTTTCTTTGTGACATCTTTTTCTGGTTTTGGTATCAGCGTGATGGTGTCCTCATAGAATGAGTTGGAGAGTGTTCCTCCCTCTCCTATATTTTGGAAGATTTTGAGAAGGATAGGTGTTAGCTCTTCTCTAAATGTTTGATAGAATTCGCCTGTGAAGCCATCTGGTCCTGGAGTTTTGTTTGTTGGAAGATTTTTAATCGCAGTCTCAATTTCAGTGCTTGTGCTTGGTCTGCTTATATTTTTTATTTCTTCCTGGTTCACTCTCAGAAGGTTGTGCTTTTCTAAGAATATGTCCATTTCTTCCAGGTTGTCCATTTTATTGGCATAGAGTTCCTTGTTGTAATCTCTCATGATTCTTTGTATTTCTGCATTGTCAGTTGTTACTTCTCCTTTTTCATTTCTAATTCTATTGATGTGAGTCTTCTCCCTTTTTTTCTTGATGAGTCTGGCTAATGGTTTATCAGTTTTGTTTATCTTCTCAAAGATCCAGCTTTTAGTTTTATTGTTTTAACTGTCATTTCCTTCATTTATTTTGCATTTATTTCTGATCTGGTCTTTATGATTTTTTCCTTCTGCTTCCTTTGGGGGATTTTTTGTTCTTCTTTCTCTAATTGCTATAGGTGTAATGTTAGGTTTTTTACTTGAGATACTTCTTGTTTCTTGAGGTAGTGTTGTATTCCTATAAACTTCCCTCTTAAAACTGCTTTTGCTACATCCCATAGGTTTTGGGTCGTCGTGTTTCATTGTCATTTGTTTCTAGGTATTTTTAAATATCTTCAGTGATCTCTTGGTTATTGAGTAGTGTGTATTGTTTAGCCTCCATGTGTTGTATTTTTTACAGATTTTTTCTCGTAATTGATACCTAGTCTAATAGCGTTGTGGTCGGAAAAGATACTTGATACGATCTCAATTTTCTTAAATTTACCAAGGCTTAATTTGTGACCCAAGATATGATCGATTCTGGAGAATGTTTCATGAGCACTTTAGAAGAAAGTGTAATCTGCTGTTTTTGTATGGAATATCCTATAAAAATCAGTTAAGTCCATGTTGTTTAGTGCATCATTTAAAGCTTCTCTTTCCTTATTTAGTTTCATTTTGGATGATCTGTCCATTGGTGAAAGTGGGGTGTTAAAGTCTCCTACTATGATTGTCAATTTCCCTTTTTATAGCTGTTAGCATTCACCTTATGTATTGAGCTGCTCCTGTGTTGGGTGCATAAATATTTTCAATTGTTATATCTTCTTAGATTGATCCCTTGATCATTATAGAGTGTCCTTCTTTGTCTCTTGCAGTAGTCTGTATTTTAACGTCTGTTTTGTCTGATATGAGAATTGCTACTCCAGCTTTATTTTGATTTCCATTTGCATGGAATATCTTTTTTGATCCCCTCACTTTCAGTCTGTGTGTGTCCGTAGCTCTGAAGTGGGTCTCTTGTAGACAGCATATAAACGGATCTTGTTTTTGTATCCATTCAGCCAGTCTGTGTCTTTTGGTTGAAGCATTTAATCCATTTACATTTAAGACAGTTATCGATATGTATGTTCCTATTACCATTTTCTTAATTGTTTTGGGTTTGTTTTTGTAGGTCGTTTCCTTCTGCTGTGTTTCCTGCCTGAAAAGTTTCTTTAGCATTCGTTGTAGAGCTGGATTGGTGCTGCTGAATTCTGTTAGGTTTTGCTTGTCTGTAAAGGTTTTACTTTCTCTGTTGAATCAGAATGAGATCCTTTCTGGTGTAGTAATCTTGGTTTTAGGTTTTTCCCTTTCATCACTTTAAATATGTCCTGCCACTCCCTTCGGGCTTGCAGAGTTTCTGCTGAAAGATCAGCTGTTAGCCTTATGGGGATTCCCTTCTATGTTATTTGTTGTTTTTCCCTTGCTCCTTTTAATATTTTTTCCTTGTATTTAATTTTTGATAGTTTGATTAATATGTGTCTTGGCGTGTTTCTCCTTGGGTTTATCCTGCCTGGGACTTTGTGCTTCCTGGACTTGATTGACTATTTCCTTACACATATTAGGGAAGTTTTCAACTATAATCTCTTCAAATATTTTCTCACTCCATTTCTTTTTCTCTTCTTCTTCTGGGACCCCTATAATTCGAACGTTGGTGCATTTAATGTTGTCCCAGAAGTCTCTGAGATTGTCCTAAATTCTTTTCATTCTTTTTTCTTTATTCTGCTCTGCGGTAGTTATTTCCACTATTTTATCTTCCAGGTCAGTTATCCGTTCTTCTGCCTCAGTTATTCTGCTATTGATTCCTTGTAGAGTATTTTTAATTTCATTTATTATGTTGTTCATCACTGTTTGTTTGCTCTTTAGTTCTTCTGTGTCCTTGTTAATCATTTCTGTGTTTTCTCCATTCTATTTCCAAGATTTTGGATCATCTTTACTATCATTACTCTGAATTCTCTTCCAGGCAGACTGCCTATTTCCTCTTCAGTTGTTTCGTCTGGTGGGTTTTTACCTTGTTCCTTCATCTGCTGTGTATTTCTCTCTCTTCTCATTTTGCTTAAGTTACTGTGTTTGAGGTCTGCGTTTTGCAGGCTGCACTTTCGTAGTTCCTGTTGTTTTTGGTGTCTGCTTCCAGCGGGTAAGGTTGTTTCAGTGGGTTGTGTAGGCTTTCTGGTGGAGGCAACTGGTGTCTGTGTTTTGGTGGATCAGGCTGGATCTTGTCTTTCTGGTGGGCAGGACGACTTCCAGTGGTGTGTTTTGGGTTGTCTGTGAACTTATTATGATTTTAGGCAGCCTCTCTGCTAATGGTGGGGTTTCTGTTCCTGTCTTGATAGTTGTTTGGCATAGGGTGTCCAGCACTGTACCTTGCTGGTCGTTGAGTGGAGCTGGGTCTTGGCGTTGAGATGGAGATCTCTGGGAGAGCTTTTGCCGTTTGATATAACGTGGGGCCGGGAGGTCTCTGTTGGATCAACATCATGAACTCGGCTCACCCACCTCAGAGGCTCAGGCCTGACACCTGGCCAGAGTACCAAGACCCTGTCAGCCACACAGCTCAGAAGAAAAGGGAGAAAAAGGAAGAAAGAAAGAAAGAAAAACAAATAAATAAATAAAACAAAGTTATTGAAATAGAAAAAAATTATTAAAAATAAAAAACTTAAAAAGTAATAAGGGCTGCCCTGGTGGCACAGTGGTTGAGGGTTCCGCCTGCCAATGCAGAGGACATGTGTTCGTGGCCCGGTCCGGGAGGATCCCACATGCCGCGGAGTGGCTGGTCCCATGAGCCATGGCCACTGAGCCTGCACGTCCGGAGCCTGTGCTCTGCAGTAGGAGGGCCCACAACAGTGAGATGCCCACGTACCGCCAAAAAAAGTAATAAAAAAAAAAGAAAGAAAGAAGGGAGCAGGACTTCCGGGTAAGATGGCGGAAGAGTAAGACGCGGAGATCACCTTCCTCCCCACAGATACACCAGAAATACAGCTACACGTGGAACAACTCCTACAGAACACCTACTGAACGCTGGCAGAAGACCCCAGACCTCCCAAAAGGCAAGAAACTCCCCACATACCTGGGTAGGGCAAAGCGGAGAGATCCCCACACAGAGGATCGGTGCCGAGCGGCACTCACCAGCCCGAGAAGCTTGTCTGCTCGCCCGCCGGGGCGCGCAGCGCTGGAAGCTGAGGCTCGGGCTTCGGTCAGAGCGCAGAGAGAGGACTGGGGCTGGCGGCGAGAACTCAGCGTGAAGGGGGCTAATGAGCCACAGCTAGCCGTCAGGGAGTCCGGGAAAACTCTGGAGCTGCCGAAGAGGCAAGAGACTTTTTCTTCCCTCTTGGTTTCCTGGTGCGCGCGGAGAGGGGATTAAGAGCGCTGCTTAAAGGGGCTCCACAGACGGGCGCGAGTTGCGACTGAAAGCGCGGAGCCCAGTGACGGGCGTGGGACGCTGGGGCTGCTGCTGCTGCCGCCAAGAAGCCTGTGTGCGAGCGCAGGTCACTGCCCCCACCGCCCTTCCGGGAGCCTGTGCAGCCCGCCACTGCCGGGGTCCCGGGATCCAGGGGCGACTTCCCTGGGAGAATGCACGGCGCGCCTCGGGCTGGTGCAACGTCACGCCGACCTCTGCCGCTGCAGGCTCGCCCCGCACTCCGTGCCCTTCCCTCCCGCCCGGCCTGAGTGAGCAAGGGTCCCCGAAGCGGCTGCTCCTTTAACCCTGTCCTGTCTGAGCGAAGAACAGACGCTCTCCGGCGACCTACACGCAGGGGCGGGGCCAAATCCAAAGCTGAGACCCAGGAGCTGTGAGAACAAAGAAGAGAAAGGGAAACCTCTCCCAGCAGCCTCAGAAGCAGCGGATTAAAGCTCCACAATCAACTTGATGTACCCTGCATCTGTGGAATACGTGAATAGACAACACATCATCCCAAATTGAGGAGCCAGGAGTCAGTGCTGTGCCTCTGAGGTGGGAGAGCCAACTTCAGGACACTGGTCCACAAGAGACCTCCCAGCTCCACATAATATCAAACGGCGAAAATCTTCCAGAGATCTCCATCTCAACACCAGCACCCAGCTTCACTCAACGACCAGCAAGCTACGGTGCTGGACACCCTATGCCAAACAACTAGCAAGACAGGAACACAACGCCACCCATTAGCAGAGAGGTGGCCTAAAATCATAAAAAGTCCGCAGACACCCCAAAACACACCACCAGACGTGGACCTGCCCACCAGAAAGACAAGATCCAGCCTCATCCACCAGAACACAGGCACTAGTCCCCTCCACCAGGAAGCCTACACAACCCACTAAACCAACCTTAGCCACTGGGGACAGACACCAAAAACAACGGGAACTACGAACCTGCAGCCTGCAAAAAGGAGACCCCAAACACAGTAAGATAAGCAAAATGAGAAGACAAAAAAACACACAGCAGGAGAAGGAGCAAGATAAAAACCCACCAGACCTAACAAATGAAGAGGTAATAGGCAGTCTACCTGAAAAAGAATTCAGAATAATGATGGTAAAGATGATCCAAGATTCTGTTTCCCAGATCCAAAATCTTGGAAATAGAATAGACAAAATGCAAGAAACAGTTAACAAGGACCTAGAAGAACTAAAGATGAATCAAGCATCGATTAAAAACACAATACATGAAATAAAAAGTACTCTAGATGGGATCAATAGCAGAATAACTGAGGCAGAAGAACGGATAAGTGAGGTGGAAGATAAAATAGTGGAAATAACTGCTGCAGAGCAAAATAAAGAAAAAAGAATGAAAAGAACAGAGGACAGTCTCAGAGACCTCTGGGACAACATTAAACGCACCAACATTCGAATTCTAGGGGTTCCAGAAGAAGAAGAGATAAAGAAAGGGACTGAGAAAATATTTGAAGAGATTATAGTTGAAAACTTCCCTAATATGGGAAAGGAAATAGTTAATCAAGTCCAGGAGGCACAGAGAGTCCCATACAGAATAAATCCAAGGAGAAATACGCCAAGACACATATTAATCAAACTGTCAAAAATTAAACACAAAGAAATCATATTAAAAGCAGCAAGGCAAAAACAACAAATAACACACAAGGGAATCCCCATCAGGATAACAGCTGATCTCTCAGCAGAAACTCTACAAGCTAGAAGGGAGTGGCAGCACATAATTAAAGTGATGAAGGAGAAAAACCTGCAACCAAGATTACTCTACTCAGCAAGGATCTCATTCAGATTTGATGGAGAAATTAAAACGTTTACAGACAAGCAAAAGCTGAGAGAGTTCAGCACCACCAAACCAGCTTTACAACAAATGCTAAAGGAACTTCTCTAGGCAAGAAACACAACAGAAGGAAAAGACCTACAATAACGAACCCAAAACAGTTAAGAAAATGGGAATAGGAACATACATATCGATAATTACTTTAAATGTAAATGGACTAAATGCTCCCACCAAAAGATACAGATTGGCTGAATGGATACAAAAACAAGACCCATATATATGCTGTCTACAAGAGACCCACTTCAGACCTAGAGACACATACAGACTGAAAGTAAGGGGATGGAAAAAGATATTCCATGCAAATGGAAATCAAAAGAAAGCTGGAGTAGCAATTCTCATATCAGACAAAATAGACTTTAAAATAAATACTACTAGAAGAGACAAAGAAGGACACTACATAATGATCAAGGGATCGATCCAAGAAGAAGATATAACAATTGTAAATATTTATGCACCCAACATAGGAGCACCTCAATACATAAGGCAAATACTAACAGCCATAAAAGGAGAAATCGACAGTAATACACTCATAGTAGGGGACTTTAACACCCCACTTTCACCAATGGACAGATCATCCAAAATGAAAATAAATAAGGAAACACAAGCTTTAAATGATACCTTAAACAAGATGGACTTAATTGATATTTATAGGACATTCCATCCAAAAAAAACAGAATACACATTTTTCTCAAGTGCTCATGGAACATTCTCCAGGATAGATCATATCTTGGGTCACAAATCAAGCCTTGGTAAATTTAAGAAAATTGAAATTGTATCAAGTATCTTTTCCGACCACAGTGCTATGAGACTAGATATCAATTACAGGAAAAGAGCTGTAAAAAATACAAACACATGGAGGCTAAACAATACACTACTTAATAACGAAGTGATCACTGAAGAAATCAAAGAGGAAATTAAAAAATACCTAGAAACAAATGACAATGGAGACACGACGACCCAAAACCTATGGGATGCAGCAAAAGCAGTTCTAAGAGGGAAGTTTATAGCAATACAATCCCACCTTAAGAAACAGGAAACATCTCGAATGAACAACCTAACCTTGCACCTAAAGCAATTAGAGAAAGAAGAACAAAAACATCCTAAAGTTAGCAGAAGGAAAGAAATCATAAAGATCAGATCAGAAATAAATGAAAAAGAAATGAAGGAAACGATAGCAAAGATCCATAAAACTAAAAGCTGGTTCTTTGAGAAGATAAACAAAATTGATAAACCATTAGCCAGACTCATCAAGAAAAAAAGGGAGAAGACTCAAATCAATAGAATTAGAAATGAAAAAGGAGAAGTAACAACTGACACTGCAGAAATACAAAAGATCATGAGAGATTACTATAAGCAACTCTATGCCAATAAAATGGACAACCTGGAAGAAATGGACAAATTCTTAGAAATGCATAACCTGCCGAGACTGAACCAGGAAGAAATAGAAAATATGAACAGACCAATCACAAGCACTGAAATTGAAACTGTGATAAAAAATCTTCCAACAAACAAAAGTCCAGGACCAGATGGCTTCACAGGCGAATTCTATCAAGCATTTAGAGAAGAGCTAACACCTATCCTTGTGAAACTCTTCCAAAATATAGCAGAGGGAGGAACACTCCCAAAATCATTCTACGAGGCCACCATCACCTTGATACCAAAACCAGACAAGGATGTCACAAAGAAAGAAAACTACAGGCCAATATCACTGATGAACATAGATGCAAAAATCCTCAACAAAATACTAGCAAACAGAATCCAACAGCACATTAAAAGGATCATACACCATGATCAAGTGGGGTTTATTCCAGGAATGCAAGGATTCTTCAATATATGCAAATCAATCAACGTGATACACCATATTAACAAATTGAAGGAGAAAAACCATATGATCATCTCAATAGATGCAGAGAAAGCTTTCGACAAAATTCAACACCCATTTATGATAAAAACCCTGCAGAAAGTAGGCATAGAGGGAACTTTCCTCAACATAATAAAGGCCATATATGACAAACCCACAGCCAGCATCGTCCTCAATGGTGAAAAACTGAAACCATTACCACTAAGATCAGGAACAAGACAAGGTTGCCCACTCTCACCACTCTTATTCAACATAGTTTTGGAAGTTTTAGCCACAGCAATCAGAGAAGAAAAGGAAATAAAAGGAATCCAAATCGGAAAAGAAGAAGTAAAGCTGTCACTGTTTGCAGATGACATGATACTATACATAGAGAATCCTAAAGATGCTACCAGAAAACTACTAGAGCTAATCAATGAATTTGGTAAAGTTGCAGGATACAAAATTAATGCACAGAAATCTCTGGCATTCCTATATACTACTGATGAAAAATCTGAATGTGAAATCAAGGAAACACTCCCATTTACCATTGCAACAAAAAGAATAAAATATCTAGGAATAAACCTACCTAAGGAGACAAAAGACCTGTATGCAGAAAATTATAAGACACTGATGAAAGAAATTAGAGATGATACAAATAGATGGAGAGATGTACCATGTTCTTGGATTGGAAAAATCAACATTGTGAAAATGACTCTACTACCCAAAGCAATCTACAGATTCAGTGCAATCCCTATCAAACTACCACTGGCATTTTTCACAGAACTAGAACAAAAAATTTCACAATTTGTATGGAAACAAAAAAGACCCCGAATAGCCAAAGCAATCTTGAGAACGAAAAATGGAGCTGGAGGAATCAGGCTCCCTGACTTCAGACTATGCTACAAAGCTACAGTAATCAAGACAGTATGGTACTGGCACAAAAACAGAAAGATAGATCAATGGAACAGGATAGAAAGCCCAGAGTTAAACACACGGACATATGGTCACCTTATCTTTGATAAAGGAGGCAGGAATGTACAGTGGAGAAAGGACAGTCTCTTCAATAAGTGGTGCCAGGAAAACTGGATAGGGACATGTAAAAGTATGAGATTAGATCACTCCCTAACACCATACACAAAAATAAGCTCAAAATGGATTAAAGACTTAAATGTAAGGCCAGACACTATCAAACTCTTAGAGGAAAACATAGGCAGAACACTCTGACATAAATCACAGCAAGATCCTTTTTGACCCACCTCCTAGAGAAATGGAAATAAAGACAAAAATAAACACATGGGACCTAATGAAACTTAAAAGCTTTTGCACAGCCAAGGAAACCATAAGACAAAAAGACAACCCTCAGACTGGGAGAAAATATTTGCAAATGAAGCAACTGACGAAGGATTAATCTCCAAAATTTATAAGCAGCTCATGCAGCTCAATAACAAAAAACCAAACAACCCAATCCAAAAATGGGCAGAAGACCTAAATAGACATTTCTCCACAGAAGATATACAGACTGCCAACAAACACATGAAAGGATGCTCAACATCTTTACTCATTAGAGAAATGCAAATCAAAACTACAATGAGATATCATCTCACACCAGTCAGAATGGCCATCATCAAAAAATCTACAAACAATAAATGCTGGAGAGGGTGTGGAAAAAAGGGAACACTCTTGCACTGCTGGTGGGAATGGGAATTGGTACAGCCGCTATGGAGAACGGTATGGAGGTTCCTTAAAAAACTACAAATAGAACTACCATATGACCCAGCATTCCCACTACTAGGCATATACCCTGAGAAAACCAGAATTCAAAAAGAGACATGTACCAAAATGTTCATAGCAGCCCTATTTACAATAGCCCGGAGATGGAAACAACCTAAGTGTCCATCATCGGATGAATGGATAAAGAAGATGTGGCACATATATACAATGGAATATTACTCAGCCATAAAAAGAAATGAAATTGAGCTATTTGTAATGAGGTGGATAGACCTAGAATCTGTCATACAGAGTGAAGTAAGTCAGAAAGAGAAAGACAAATACCGTATGCTAACACATATGTATGGAATTTAAGAAAAAATAAAGTCATGAAGAACCTAGGGGTAAGACAGGAATAAAGACACAGACCTACTAGAGAATGGACTTGAGGATATAGGGAGGGGGAAGGGTAAGCTGTGACAAAGTGAAAGAGCGGCATGGGCATATATACACTACCAAACATAAGGTAGATAGCTAGTGGGAAGCAGCCACATAGCACAGGGAGATCAGCTCGGTGCTTTGTGACCGCCTGGAGGGGTGGGATAGGGAGGGTGGGAGGGAGATGCAAAAGGGAGGGGATATGGAAACATATGTATATGTATAACTGATTAAATTTGTTATAAAGCAAAAAAAAAAAAAAAAAGAAGGGAGCAACCAAACCAAAAACCGAATCCACTAATGGTAAGAAGTGGTAAAAACGTATACTAAAAAAAAAAAAAAAAAAGGGACAGTCAGAACCCTTGGACAAATGGCAAAAGCAAAGCTATACAGACAAAATCACACAAAGGAGCATACACTTACCTACTCACAAAATGAGAAAAAGGAAAACATTATATACATCTATAATTTAAAACAAAAGGAAGAGAGAAACGAAATCAAGAAACAAATCTACCAATGATAATAATCTCTAAATACTAAACTAAGTTAAACATAAAACCAGAAACAAATTAGATGCAGAAAGCGAACCCCAAGTCTACAGTTGCTCCCAAAGTCCACCCCCTCAGTTTTGGGATGATTCATTGTCTATTCAGGTATTCCGAAGATGCAGGCTACATAAATTGATTGTTGAGATTTAATCCACTGCTCCTGAGGCTCTGGGAGAGATTTTCCTTTCTTTTCCTTGTTCACACAGCTCCTGGGTTTCAGCTTTGGGTTTGGCCTCGCTTCTGTGTGTAGGTCACCTGTGGGCATCTGTTCTTCACTCAGACCAGACAGGGTTAAAGTAGCAGCTGATTAGGGGGCTCTGGCTCACTCAGGTTGGGGGGGATGGAGGGAGGGGTACAGAATGTGGGGCAGGCCTGCGGCGGCAGAGACCAACATGACATTGCAACAGCCTGAGGCGCGCCATGTGTTCTCCCGGGGAAGTTGTCCCTGGATCACGGGACCCTGGCAGTGGTTGGCTGCACAGGCTTCCGGGAGGGGAGGTGTGCGTAGTGACCTGTGCTTGCACACAGGCTTCTTGCTGACTGCAGTAGCAGCCTTAGTGTTTCGTGCCCGTCTCTGGGGTCCGTGCTGATAGCCGTGGTTCATGCCCATCTCCGGAGTTCATTTAGGCAGTGCTCTGAATCCCCTCTCCTTGCGCACCCAGAAACAATGGTTTCTTGCCTCTTAGGCAGTTCCAGACTTTTTCCCGGAATCCCTTCCGGCTAGCTGTGCCGCACTAGCCCCCTTCAAGCTGTGTTCATGCAGCCAACCGCAGTCCTTCTCTGGGATCCGACCTCCGAAGCCCGAGCCTCACCTCCCAGCCCCCATCCGCCCTAGCAGGTGATCGTCAGTGATCCTCTGTGCGGAAATCTCTCTGCTTTGCCCTCTGCACCCCTGTTGCTGCACTCTCCTCTGTGGCCCTGAAGCTTCCCACCACCAACACCCCCCCCCCCGCCCCACAGCCCCCGGCTCAACCAGTGAAGGGGCTTCCTAGTGTGTGGAAACCTTTCCTCCTTCACACCTCCCTCTCCCAGGTGCAGGTCCTCTTCCTATTCTTTTGTCTCTGTTTTTCCTTTTTTCTTTTGCCCTACCCAGGTACGTGGGGAGTTCCTT